>NC_136064.1:97218140-98515640 GCF_964261635.1 Lissotriton helveticus | reverse complement strand
TTTAGGATATTGAAATATGACACGCACATGCCCATTGTGTTTTCAATATCATGTTTTTTATTCTCTGTGGTGTACGCAGAGCCATCCTAAAGATGAGCCTTTAGGCTTTGCTGGTCTATTACTATATATTTTATAAACCGGGTCTCAATCTTCTTTTAACATGAATGAAAGTGTTTGATGATTTTTAATTGAGTATTTCTTAATCATAATGTGCTGCTTACGTTATTTTTATATTATTCTATTTGTATATACTTTCGAACGCTAATAGGTGAGGGCCGCCACGTAAGCACCGTGAACCCCGGTTTTTGAAAACTGCAAAGGCCTTTATGCTGCTCATTCATCTATTGCTCACGCACTTTACTGAATCCTGTATCTATAGGTTCATTTTCGGACCCCTGAGGGTGTCATGTGGGATAGGCGTGTTACATGTAACACTACTGTAATGCACATGCTCTTTTTGTGTAATTGTGTGTTTCAAATAGAGAAATTATTGCTTTTATTCAATTGAATATGTATTTTTATCTGTGCTTTTATGGCCATATTGGCCGAAACAGAGACTTTTGATGATGATGGTAAATAGATTCTTTAAGGGCATTACTCCTCTCCTTCCTCCTATTTCTTTCAGAATGCCTCGGTGGGACTTGAATCTTGTTTTTACTTACCTTATGTGCGCTCCTTTTGAGCCGCTTAATGATTGTCCTCTCAGACTCTTAACTTTAAAAACTGCTATTCTGCTATGCATCGCCTCTGCTCGCCGGGTGAGTGAGCTTCAGGCTCTGTCTTCTAAGCCTCCTTTCCTTGCTGTTCATCGGGACAAGGTTGTCCTTCAAACTCTACCTTCTTTCCTCCCCAAAGTGGTTACCTCTTTCCACGTTGGACAGACTGTCACTTTGCCCACCTTCTTCCCATCCCCACATCCTTCAAAGGAGGAGGAGAGGCACCACCGTCTGAATCCAAAACGTGCACTATCTTTCTATCTGGATCGCACTAAACAATTTGGGGTGGATGACCAGCTGTTTTTTGGCTATGTGGGTGCCAAGAAAGGCTGGGCTATGCAGAAACTGACCACCTCTCGGTTGGTCGTTCTTTGCAGCAAAATTTGTTATTGGCAAAGAAGGAACCTCCGGTAGGCCTGCGTGCCCATTCCACTAGGGCAACGGCAGCCCCTACTGCTTTGGGACGTGGAGTCTCCTTCAGTGACATCTGCCAAAGCCACGTGGGCATCCCTGCACATGTTCACGAAACACTACTGCCTGGACAGCCAAGTCTGGAGAGACTGCTTCTTTGGGATGGCTTCTCGAGGACTTTCTGGTGTGAACTTAGATCGCAGACCCACCTCCGCGGCTGGTATTGCTGGGGTATCTATTCGAAGGTAAAGAATCTATAACTAATAGTCTCTTTCAGATGAACAAATTACTTACTTTCAGTAACAATACATCTATAAGAGACCTATATTAGTTATAGATTCCTTACCGCCCCGCCCATCCTTCTCGTTCTGCAAACTGACTTCTAGGGTAACTGACTCCCTTTGAGGGCTCTAGTTTTGTGCACCGGTGGTCAGTTTTTCGCATGGCTGTGCGCTTCTGGCGTTGAAGGTCGTGTGAAGAACTGACGTCAGCGTGCGAGGGCGGCGTCTAAGTAGATCCTGCAACTTCAACCCAGCGATCACGACGAACGCGGAGTCGACCGACACCACCTACCGAAGTGCAGGGGTACTGCTACGGAAAACAATTCTCCAGATCCAGTCTGACTCCTGGGGGTAATTCTAAGGTAAGGAATCTATAACTAATGTCTCTTACAGATATATTGTTACCGAAGGTAAGTAACTTGTTTGTCACTGCCTAAAACTGTTATGGTGGATTTCTCTCCATCTTGGAATGTCAGGTTATTGTCCACGAATGTATACTTAGATGTGTACTGAGCAACTGTTTAATAAAAAGATTTCTTTTACAAAAAAAAAAGAATCTTACTAAATGAAGCGTAACACACAGTGACTGACAGCAGCCTCTCGCGCTCACTAAATGTGCTCTTGCGCTAGGACTTTTATCCCCAAATTACACGAGAAGGAGTAATTGCATAACTATTGGTAATTCTGCATCAGAGTAATGCAGAATCCCCAAAATTAATCTGATTACTCTGGCGTAATTGAAATTAAGGCCGGGCCTAGTCTACATGGCACGCAGGAACCCATAAACGTGTGTGGAATCAGCAAACGTTTTACTTGCACGCGGTACTTTCTGCTGTGGAGAAAATGCTCTTGTGTGTTTTATACACTGAAGTTTAAAATGGTTAACAAGTTTCTCTTCAGCTCTATGGGTGAATAATGTTTTGCTGTAGGAGAGTGCAGGTGGAGAGGACACGTGCTAGGAGTGAGTTTGGGGGCCCATTGGAGCCCATGCTTTTTAATTGTAGGGCCCTTTCCTTCAATACCTTCCTGAAATAGGGGCTCAATGGTTGAGTTCTCACTATGACTGGGTGGAGATTAAGAAGTACTCTGAATTAGTAACTTGTACTGAAAGCTGTGAATCTGTGCACCGCCTTTTCATTTCTTTGAATATTACTGAACTTATAACGCCATTTTACAAAAGCACCTTAATAATGAATTTAGTACATATGTTGGATGAACTGGAGGAATGTGGCAACGTCACAAACAACTAAAACTAAGATATATTTCTACAAAAGACACAAACGAGTACAAACCAGAGTAAAAAACACCCTGGCAAAGCCAATAGGCCGTGCCTTGTGGATGTCCATGCACACCTGTTGGCTTTGCTAATGTGTTCTGCCAGTGCATATGAATGCATACAGTACGACTACAAAATACAATAAAACAGTCCCCGCCTCACCAATCTGTTCTTAAAAATGTCTCCTTTAACCTTAAACTCCCCCTAATGATGAAGTCCCTTCTACCCCCCAATAAAACAACCACAAACTTTCACTCTTCCTGCTTCCTCTCCAACCACTGACCTGTCAAACCTGACTAGGCATGGCCTTCGTAGGTCACATCTGTAAGCATCTGCTCTGGAGTGTCCCAATCTTTCCGGCTTAGTACCTCAGCCTGGAATTTCCTCATCAACCAGTAAAACACCATAGGTGTTTTCCTGACCTCCCCTTGCACCCGCCCCCTCACCAGCTGGATCCAATTCAACAGGAAGGAAAAAGACTGTCGCTCAAAACAGCTGCAACAATCCTCACTCCCACAAAAGCTTTATTTTGGCTGTCACTCAAGCATCTCGTTCAATAACACAATTAACACCATAATAACTACACCCAGCATCCATGCCGGGAACTTTAGAATAGCCTACAGCAAAACAGACAGGACAGCACAAGTCAATGCAGTCACTGCCTGCTGCTGCCACACCCTGAGGATGCTGAGGAAGATCTTGAAATTGCTCTTAAGTAACGCTAGAAAATGTCACTCACACCCTCTACGCTTGGATCACTAAGCCAGAACACTATAAACAACCCGGCATCCGGGCTAATCCTCAGTTCCCACACACCACTTGCATCAGACTACACCTCCGGGAACTCCACTGGCTCCCGATACACAAACACACTCACTTCAAACTCTTTTCACACACACACACACACGCATACAAGGCACTACGCAACGTAGACTCCACCTGCCTGGTTAGGTCACCAAGGCACTTCTGTTTCTAAGGACTCCTACTTGCAAACATCCCATACATACATCGAACCAGATCAAGAGGATGGGCATTCTTACATCGCTCCTAAAGTATGGAACAACGTCGCATCAGAACATCTTCCTCTATTACTTAATTCTACCAGTAGCAGAAGAGCTAGCTTTTTAATGAACCAGCCAGCCCAATGCGGGACTAGGCGCATAGACTAGCTCAGCGACAGGATAACCTTGCGGGTGATAGGTTTTGTTATATGTCTTTGTAATGTGCACTAACTGCCAACGTCATTGCCAAGATTTCACATATATCTAACAAATAGTATGCATTGGCCATAAAGGAAAGTACATTGTATTTACCTTGTGCCTGGCCTTTGCCACTGAGAAGCTGGCTTAGTATATGGTGCACACTTATGTAAGTGTAGCACCCTGCACAAATTCAGACAAACCTTATGGTGATTTAAGTGGTCTTAGACAACCTTCGAAAGCTCTCTAAGGGGTAGCTGTGGCAAGCAGTCTCCAGGCTTAGTCCAGAAGGAGTATAAAGCAGCTTGTTCTACCAGTACTTAATCTTATGGTATAGGTCAAGTGAAAAAACAGTGTAGTTATAAAAAGATGTATTCATCGTTAACACTCACTCGCTCAATGTATTATCTCCTACCGGGAGATACAACACAATACTTTGTCAAAAGAATACTTAAATAGCACCGAATAGACCGTGTTCCCCGGGGGAGACCAAACCATATACTAAAATAGTGGAATGCGAACCACGACCTAAGTCGATAATGGACCCAGAAGACCTAGAAGAGCTGAGGACGCAAGGAACCACCCAAGATGAGAATCTAGGTAACCCCACGGAAGTAGTGTGTAGAGTGGGAACACAACCACGTGGTCCATGTTAGCCAATAGGTAAGTGTTGGTTGCAGTTTTGAATAAAAAGGACTCTTCCCAGTAGACCCTGAAGAAACCCCGTGGAAGATGGGTTGGAGAGTCACCCCACCCGTGGATACCCTAGGAACCAGGGTACCTACACCAGGGAAGCCCGGGTGCATAGGTGCAAAGTGACGTCGGAAAATGCCGTAGACCACAATGGAGGACTTCAGTAAAGATGCCACTGGCGAAGGTGAAAGGGTCCGGTGGAACCAGAAGATGGATTCAAGATGAGAGGTACCTACAAGCAGAGAGGACAGAGCATATTGTTATTGTATGTTTTGTATAGTGCTCAGCTACTCAGAGGAGTGTCCTGGCGCTTCGAACCTGATGAGGAGCAGGGCAGGCAAAGGATGGCCGGTTCTACTGAACGAAAAGCCAGGACTTCAGGTCCTTCCTAAAAGCTAAAAGGGTGACCGTCTTTCTCAGTAACCGGCAAAGAATTCCACAGTTGAGGCGCTAGGCGTCTAAAAGAGCGGCCTCCGATGCGGGCTCGCCGTATTCCAGGAATGGCTGCCAAGGCCAGCGAAGCTGACCTAAGTGATCTAGATGGCTGGTAGAAGATCAGCCTCTTACTGATATACTTCGCGCCCGTACCGTGGAGCGCTTTAAAGGCCAGCGTAAGCTTCTTGAAAACGATACGCTTCCGAATAGGAAGCCAATGAAGAGTTTTCAAAAGATCTTTAGCACTGGCTCTCCGGTAAAGGCCAAAAATGGCACGCACGGCCGAATTTTGGACTATTTGAAGACGTGATAGAAGAAACGCCGGCAGTCCGAGATATAACGCGTTGGCATAGTCCAGGCGTGAACCTATAAGTGCCTGCACGGTGATTTTTCTATGGCCAAGGGAGAGCAACGGAAGAAATTTCCTGAGCATCTTAGGAATGCCGAAACATTTACCAACTAGGCCAAGAATCTGGGGCTTCAAAGTGAGGGAGTTGTCAATCATTACTCCCAGATTCTTGGCTGTGTCCGAGGCGGCGGAGGGAGGAGACATAGCGGCGGGCCACCAAGCCTTCCACCTAGGATCCGAAAGGCAGCCAAAAAAGAGCACCTCCAATTTGTCCGAGTTGCACTTGAGGCTGTTTAGCTGGAACCATTTGAACACCGCCTCAAGGCAACTTTTAATCCTC
The DNA here is from genome assembly GCF_964261635.1 of Lissotriton helveticus. Taxonomy (NCBI): domain Eukaryota; kingdom Metazoa; phylum Chordata; class Amphibia; order Caudata; family Salamandridae; genus Lissotriton; species Lissotriton helveticus. The sequence goes on along the minus strand of NC_136064.1, from coordinate 98,509,940 downwards.
TCTCCATCAAAATCAGCGCCCTTCCTGCAAGAAAAGAGGAGCTGGGTGTCCACGTAAGAAACGATCTGGGCACCATATGACTCCGCCAGTGTCGCCAAAGGGGCCATAAAGATGTTAAAAAGAGTGGGGCTCAAAATTGAGCCATGTGGCACTCCTACCTCCAATGGCGGCACTGCGGCAGAGTGCGGAGGGGCCCAGACAGTTTGACGGCGGTCTGCTAGAAAAGACTCTAACCAGCTGAGCACCATCCCCCGCAGACCAATCTCCTTGAGTCTTGAGGAGACCGCAGTGGGGGACGGTGTCAAAGGCCGCCGAGAGATCCAACATTACCAGCATCGCCTTACCCCCGAATCTAGAACCTCCTTGATTGGCTCCGTAACTTCTAATAGAGCAGTCTCCATGCTCATGTTAGTGTGGAAGACGGACTGGGTGATATGCAGAATGTTGTTGGTCTCAAGGAAGTTGGAGAGGGAGCAGTGGACATGCTTCTCCACGACCTTGGCAAATGCTGGAAGGAGCGAGATGGGCCTATAGTTGGCATGTACCAGCGGATCCAGATTAGGCTTTTTAAGAAGCGGCACGATAAGAGCCTGCTTCCAAGCCAAAGGGATCACCCCCGTGCTAAGTGAGATTAAGCACAGGATTAATTAAGGCGTTGATTGCTTGAGCTGATTTCGCGAGAAATTTGGCTGGACAAGGGTCCAGAGGAGAACCTGATTTTAATTTAGTCAGAAGATCCAATGAAGCTGACAGAGGAAGAGAGGGAAAGTTAAAGAGGATCGGGCCATCGGAAGCAAGGGGCGAAATGGGGAAAACCGTGGAACCGGGAGGTATCGCTGCATCAGAAAGTAAAAAAAGAGTCCTGAATGGACTTGATTTTATTTGCAAAAAAATCAGCTAGTTGGGTGACCCAGACTTCGGAAAAAGAGTAAGCAGGCATGCTCGTAGTGGGGGGACGTAAATTCCTTTACAATTAAAAATATCTCTTTGCTGGTATTTGTGGCCGCTTCAATTCTTCTAGCGAGGTAGGCTTTCTTTTCCAAGATAATGTCATGATGGTAAAGTTTAATAGATTCTTTATAAGCCATCTTGGCTCTGGGTTCATAGTGGCGGTGCCGAACCCTTTCGGCTCTCTTGCACTGCCGCCGCTTCTCAACCAGGGCAGTCGTAAACCACGCATATGCCTCTTATGTGTGACCAGGAGACACGGAAGACGAATGCCCATTGATGTTGTTCACTGTGCCCTTGAAGTTGCAGCTGTACAGACCAGGCGACGCAGAGTAGGACCAGGAGTAGTGTACGAGCTGACTCCGGTCGAATGTCCAGAGCAAAGGGGTTGGTGTCCAGCAGGGACCCAGCAAGCCATGGAAACTGCACCCAACGTAGTTGAAGAAAAAAGTGTAGTGTCTGGACCAGCAAGGTCCAAGTAACTCACCACAAGCAGGTGAGTCGGAGCAGGCACTGAGCAAGCACGGAGCCAACGAAGACCCTCAAGAGGACCCACAGGTCGGAAGCACAGGAGTGGCGAGAGGCTATCTAGCAGCTCACCAAAGGATGAAGGCCCACAATGCAAAGGATGCGATGCAGGCGAAGAACTAGTTTGCAGAAAATGTTTGAGGTTGGAACTTCTTGGAGCCCGAAGATCTCTGGAGGAGAGAGCTGTCAAGCCTTGGTAACGGCAAGACTGCGTTGTGCGCAGGGGTTCCGTTCCAGCGGTTCCGATGAGGGATTCTGGTCTCAAATTCAGTGACTAGACAGTGCAGGCCTTGAGGGAGTTGCAGAACCACCACCTGTGTTGCTGAGCCTTTTGGAGTCCTAGGGAGCCCATGATCAGCAGACCGGTCAGCTGTGTTGCGGTTCCTTCAGATGAAGGGAAGTGACTCCTGTACTCCAACGGAGATTCCTTCAGGTGTCTTGGATGGCCACAGGCCTTGTGAAGAACCTGTATGGAGCACAGGCACAGATATCGCAGCAGATTTGAAGGACGATGAGATCAGGAGCAGCAGGAGTCTTCCCAGTTGCAGTCTCGGTTCCCACGTGAAGTCCAGCAATGTAAATGTAAATGAGCTTATATAGCGCACAGCTACCCGCAGTGGGTTTCCCGGCGCTTGCTTAGGGAACCCGTCCTGGTATTCCCCTGTGAGATAGCAGGGTATCCACAAGGTGAAAGTCAGGCATCCCGCCACGAGGGGCCGTTGTGGAGATTAAGCAAGCTATTGCCCAGAGTCGCAGAGTGTGAACCCGTGAGTCGAGGAGGCACCGGGGCGAGAATTATCGAGTCCGTGGAATTTTTAGCCCAAGACCCGCCGAGGCGGGGAATTGAACCCTGGTCCAGGACCAATCTCAGCTTCCGGGTCTGCCGCCTCTAACCCCTGAGCCACACTTCTCCACAGCAAGGTCCGGTGTCCCCAGACAGTTGAAGTGGTATGTGATCTGAATCTTGTTCCAGGACGAATCTAGGACCCCACCCACAGGTAAGCCCTTAAGTACCCTAAGGAAAGGGTTGGAACAATTCAGGGGTCCTTCCCAGAGGAGGGGCTAGACTGTGGGGAGGATACTCCCATATCCTTCGTCCAGTTTCGCCCCAATGTTGGAGCTAGCGGCTCCCTGAACTGTTTTGGACTGGAGTATGCAAGGAGTGCGCCAAATGTGCCCTTCAAACAGTCTGAGTGGCGCTGGCAAGCGCCCCCACCCCGTCCCAATACACCAAGTCCTGTCTGGGAGGTGGTCACACCTCCCTGTGACAGGATAATTATTGTCCTGCCTTTCTCTGATCGAGCTTGGCTCCGCAGCAGGAGGGCAGAATCATGTCTGGTCGGCAGCAGTCATAGTTTGCTGTCTGTGTCCAGAAGACTGGCCCCGGGAGCACTGAGAGCCTCCCATAGGAGCTTTACAGGGCATGGATGTTTATGATGTGGAGGTATGATCCCAACATGATTGATACTTAATACGACCTGGTTTGTTACAGCATTATGTCGCATGGCCTCGTTATGTATTTATGGACAATTGACTCCGAGCGTCTAAGGGGTGCCCTGCTTATGCAGGGTCACCCCCACACTTAGAACTGAGCACCCTGCCTCCGGGATTGAAAGCCCTGTCTTAGGGTGACTTATAGGTTTTAAGTGCAGTGACTTCAGATATAAGGAAATGTATCTGTTGTAAGTGGTGCTAGCAGCAGCTTACACAGGCTGCAATGGCAGGCCTCTAGTCACAGTTTGAGTGGTCTCTCATGGGTGGCATAATACATGCTGCAGCCCGTGGGAGACCCCTGGTGTACCTATGCCCTGGGTACCTTAGTACACTAGTAGCCAATCTGGAGCGTAGCCAAGTACTCACCATGTCTAATTTAGGGGAGAATCAAGAGACTGAGGTGCCGATTAGCAGGATCCCAGTCAACTAGTCAGTAAAACATAATGACACCAGCAATAAGTGGGGGCGACCATGCTGAAGGATCCTATCTTCCTACATCCATCCTATTATGCTTGGCCATCCCCGGCCAAAGCCTTAGTGGTATAACTGTCTGTGCCAAATATGTTCCTGATAATCACTTGGGTGTTCTCTCAATTGGCCATCATGTTTCTTAAAGCCAAACCAGACCCCTGAGCCAACGCTTTCACACCAAGGTGAACCAACAGCATGTTCTGCCAGAAGCCAATCACGCCAACCATAGCAGCAACTGCTGCCGTTGCATGCCACTTACGCCACTGTTCAAACACAAAACTATTGGTTCGCAATACCAGAGACCTTCTGGAATATCTTTTCTCCGCTTGCCTCGCCGCCCGTCGCATGAATGAATGACCAATAATCAATATTACAAATATTGCAGACTAAGGTTCTGCCATGCAACCTGGAAAGAACAGAAAATAGCGACAAATCAGTTACCAACAATTCCCATCATCCAAGTGCCTCATATATTTAATGCAACAATCCGATGACCGGCTGCCCAGTCTTTGTAGTATCCGGTGACCATCCCAGCTAATCTGCTTCCGTGGTTGAGTCTGCTTGAGAAGGATGTGCCCCACAATGGCTGGACTTTCCCTAATTCCTAACAATTGAAACTGTCATCCTTCTACCATCCACATGTCCACAACCCATATCCACTCATTTCGACCACCCCTATCTTTAGTACGTTCCTTCCAAAGTCCCCACCAGGTGCATCTCCTAGCAACAAGCCTTTAACACCATCATTCCCTTACCCTTCCTTTACCATTCCCTTCCCCTACCCCACTGATCCATCCTAGTCCTCCGCAGCCACAGCTCGCAGGCTGCATCTTCTTGCATTCTAACCTCTGAGACACTTGTCCCTTTTGCCTTCGACTGACCAATAATCCAGACACTCCTCTCCGAAAAACAACCACAACCTGCAGTTTGAAGAAGCAGACTTCCAGCCCACCCAAACCAGCAGTCCCAGAAGTTCTGTTATGGGTTCCCACATCCATCTGGTTGCCCTTGCTCTTTGGCCCAGCCTTGTAAGATTCTCCTACCTAGCCTCCCGACAGAGGGCTCGTGAAGCCCAGAAGTGCTTCCCGTAGAAAGCAATCCCTGACAACTTGCCTGCTATCGTTCCTGATCACAGCCACAATACATTTTAATAAATCTCTCCTTGCCACCCTGACTTCAGTCCTGGCCCCTCCTGGTGTGTCCACCCTGCCCTCTTTCAGTCCTGGTGTGTGCCCCCTGTAACTCAGTCCTCTGGCAGAACCTAAAGTCACCCCCCGGCCTTTTCCCCCTTCTTGCTGCTCCTGTGTGTGGTCCAACTTAGGAACCCTGCCTCGGTGCTTAATTTGTAAAATAAGTGCCAGTGCCCAAAGTTGTGCTGAGAAGCCTGCGACCGGCACTACGAATATCGGGGTGCCAAGTTCCAAGGCAGCCTAGTCTTGATTCCCCCTCATGCCGCTTTCATCCACCTCCTGACGCTCCCTGCCCTTACATCTTTCTCTGGTTTTTTCATCCCTGCTTTCTCCCTCCTCCTTTCCTCTGATTTTCTCTCTTGCTCTGGGTGGAAGTCAGGTGAAAAATGAGGCCGGCAACCACCGGCACAAATTAAGCACTGCCCTGCTCTCTGGCTGGAGAGCATGCTTCCAGGAGAGCGTAAATTGCACTGGGGAGTGTAAACGGCAAAAAGAGGTGAAAAATAGAATATAGGGTGCAAAGACCTGGGAGCCCCTATCGACCGTGTGGTGAACTACATAGGAAGACAGGAAGGGAGTGCGGTCAGTAGAGGGGGGAGCTCTCGGCCATTGAACTGGGGTGAGTTGATAGAAAAGTCGCAATATAAGAATAAAATCGACTAGAGTGGAGTGCAGCAAGAGACTAGACTGGGAGACCTGGAGGAAGGGCAGCGCAGTAGCTCAGGCGCAAAGATTGCACAGGAAGAGGTCTGCCGCAGCAAGAACAGGCTGCGTTTTGTGGATCGCCTATAGAGTTAAACGAGAAGTATGAAAAACAGAAGTTACGCGGTGAGCAAGAGAATCATAAAGGAGACCAGAGTGAGCTGAGGAAGATCAGGGAATCCAAGAGGGAAGAGACAGAGATGGTCATTAGGCAGGATCAAGATGAGGTAGCAGGAAGGGCTCCACTCTTGACGTGGTTGAGATGACTAGGATGGAAGGACCTCCATTGCCCTTGTGATTTGACATAATCTGTTGAAGATTAGAGTCAAAAGATGGGAGAGAGAAGTGGGTCTGGGACTCGTCCATAAAAATGTTTTGTATCTGGATTGCTACATGTGAACCAACTTGAGTGGTCTTGGTGTGACCATTTACCTGGCTCACCAACATCCTGCTTGCCGGTTTACCTTCTGCTAATATCTCCTTTTTCTTTCTTCAGGTGGTGGTGATGAAGATCCGCTTTTGTGAATCGCATGCGAAAGATTCTGGTTCACGACAAATGTGGAATCATCCCGGCTTACGGAGGAATCCAGGGGCTCGATGCTAGACTTTGCGTAACCTGAAAAGCTCTTTAATGCATGGGAGCAGCAGTATTTCGGAAAGAGTGAGGGGTACAGAAAGTTGAAACGGTTCACGGATTACTGCATGTACTAAGCACTAAGCACTCGTCCCAGATGAAAATAAACTATAGTTCGGTTCTTAAAGAGGAGGCTGAGGTTCCATTGCACAGACCTCTTGGACAGCCAGACCAACGCCTGGGTGCCCCTTCGCAGAGAATGGCGTATCGGCCATCTTTGGCTACAAGCAAGGTGAAGGTGGCGATGGACTTCCAGGAGGCCATGTGGACAGTTTATGGGGCTCACAATTGCACCTTCAAATCAGATATGCACATGTGTTGTCTGTATGTATTTTATATATATGTATATTTTAAGTGTCTTCTACACAATACTAACTATCTTACCGTAGATGTGTAAGTATATTTATGACCGGAATTTATTGATGGAAATTATAATAAAATATTACGATTATTCTCACAGGTGTGTTCCTGTCATTATAGGGACCCGACATGTGAATTTGCCAAAGTACAATTCAGACCTTTCAATGAGGTCAGGTTTTTTTTATCCAAATGTATTCACACTTTTCAAGAGCACAGTAGCCGACAAGCAAACAAAATTACAGCCTCTTCCTTCTCCTTGGTCCTTGTCCAACAAGCAAAGATGCTAAACCATGGTCCTAAACCATACATCTTCTCCTACGTCTTAACAAAATTTCCAAAGTGTACACCACTCAACAGGGTGTGGACCTTTACACACTCCTCTCTTGTAGTTTCGTGAACCCCAGTGTACTTTCATTTGTGGGGTTTCACCGACACGGATTGAGGGTCTCCTTAGTTCATGCCTTTTCATCAATACAAATGCAAAAACCCCTTTTGTACCACTTTGTTCGCCATAAGTTGGCAGGATATGCTCAGACGTGAGTCCCTTGCTCACTTTGCCACTGGAATCAAGCATGCCGGGCTGAAGACGGCTGAAATGCCAGAAACCGGTCCTAGGAAGCTTGTTTCCGGTCCAGGGAAGGCATGGCTTGGCAGTTCGGGCTGCACTGTTCCCATGAGGCACAGGGTCAGACTGATTTGCATATGGCCATGTCTGAACTGGGGTGGCAGAGTGGGCTAAAGAATGGTGATGGATTAAACCCAGATCTGTTGACTGGGTGTGAGTGTTTGATTGGTTCAGATGCTCCGTCCATCCCCATCCCCTTTTCTACCACTTCATCAATACAGGCACAATCCAGCAGTTGTCTCTTTACTGTTACTCTAGAGGTATTCCTTCCTCTGCAGAGATGGTTCAAGTAGCAGGTGTGAGGCCACAGCAGTAAGAGGCCAGACTCTTGGTGTGAACAGTGGCTGAGCTCCCAGGAGATCCTGCATTCTGAGCCACAAAGGTACAGTGATGCCTGGAAGGCTCATCCTTGGTAAGGCCGCACAAGGCGCTACACCTTCCTCTAGGGCAATGTCTCAAATGAGCCTAAAAGGGCCAAACTGTTGGCTAAAAAGAAACATTTGATAAGAAAATTAGCAGGAGGACCTATACATGTGATATGATTACAAGGTATAAAAATTAAATGTAATCACACTGAAGAGATTTCGGAAAAGAGCCCAGTGTTGCTAGAAATGAAAGGTTTAAAAAAACGTTTTTCCCCTGTGGTTAAAGAAGCTCTGTATCCTCAGGACAAGTTCTTTCAGTTTTCTTAGTTGGTATTGGTGCGCTTTATAAATCTTCACCCTATCCTAGTAGGTGCCAAGGCGCTGGGCGGTAGAGAAGAAGAGATGAGTGCAGAGCAGCTGACTAAACTGAAAAAAGCCAAGTCTTCAGCAGCTTTTTGAACACCGGGACAGATTCTACATGGGCGATCGAAGAAGGTAGGGTATTCCAGAATTTTACGGCCACCCCAGAGAACGAACGGCCACCCCAGAGAACGAACGGCCACCCCAGAGAACGAACGGCCACCCCATCTGGCTTTGCGGACTTTAGGGGCGACCAGTTTTGTCTGGGAGGAGGAAGATCTCCAGGCCCTCTCAGGGATACACCATTTATACATGGTTTTCAGTTGCTGCGAGCCTTTGTTAAGCAAGGCCTTGTCAACCGTACATGGGGCTTTGTAAGAAATGTATTTCCTAATAGGGAGCCAATGCTGAGTACGAATCCCCTCTTTTGCTTAGTGCTGTTTGGGGGTTATTAAGGATCATCCTCGCAGCCGCATTTTGTACGACATGAAGCCTGTTCAGGGTGGCCGCACTGATATTCAGATACAAGGCATTGCCGTAGTCCAGCCAGGAGGTGACTAATGCAATGATCGTGGGCAGATGCAGTGCTGCTGGAATATACGGGAGCACCTTTCGGAGAGTCTTCAGAATGTACGAGCAAGTGCTGACAATGCGGCTGACCTGAGACTGGAAGGTCAAGCCCACATAAAAAATGACCCCCAGGCTTTTGACTGTCTTGATGGGAACAGGGAGGGAATCACAATCACCCGGCCACCAGGCATTCGACCAGATTGAGCTCTGAGGACCAAAAACTAGGACCTCAGTTTTCTCTGTGTTGATCTTATGGGAGTTATTCTGCATCAATCTGATAATGCTGACCATGCACTGGTTACATTTCCCTGCTACCGATTGCAGATCCTGGGAGATAGAGAAAATGATATGCATGTTGTCAGCGTAGGAAATCAACTGAAACACAAAACATCTGGCCAGCGGGGTCACATACATTAAAGAGAGTGGGACTTTGGGATGAGCCTGGGGAACGCGACAGGGTAGGCTGAATCCTTAGATCTAAAACCCCCACAGCTAACGGTATTAGTTATCTCTGTCAGGAAGGAGTGGAGGACCTGCAGGGCCTTACCCGAGATTCCCACCTCTTGCAGATGTTGAACCATCTGAGGAGGAGGCGCCGCCAAAAGCTGCCGACAGATCAAGCATAATCAGCACTACCCAGCCACCCTGGTTGACCTGCATGCGTATGTGATCAGTGGCAGCAATAAGGGCGGATTCAGTGCTGTTGTCGGCGTGGAAACTATTTTGACACTGATCTAAAATCTCATGGGAATCCAAATAGTTAATCAACTCCATGTTGTTGAACTTCTCAAGGATTTTTGCGGGGACAGGGAGAAGTGAGATGGGTTTAAGATTTTCAGTTCAGAGAGGCCGGCATTAGGTTTCTTAAGTAGAGGCATAACAATAGCCTCTTTCCAAGTGTCTGGATAGCAGCCAGACTGGAGGAACACCTTACATAGGAAGTCTGCGATCGGGTTGGGGACCATCTTTAGAGTGAGGCGCGTGCAGGGGTCAGAGGGTTAGCCTGACTTGAGGCCCATGAGAAGAGCCAGAGTTTGTTGAACCGTGATCTAGGGAAAAGTAACATGAGTAGCAAGGGGACTCCCCATCACTTGGTTCTGCTCGACCTCTAATTCTTCCGTTTCCATATGGTCGAGCTCTCGAAAGATTTTAAGGACCTTGTCCTCGAAGTAGGCAGCTATTCTGTCAGAGAGCTCTTGAGAAGGGGCAACGCTTGTGTCCCGGAAGGTTCGGAGATCTCCTTCATCACCTTGAAGAGCATGCTAGGAGAATTGTCTGCAGCGAGGATCTTATTAGTGAGGAAGTGAGATTTAGCTTGAAAGATGGCTAGTTTATACTTTTGGAGCAAAGTTGCATGAGGCTGATCACATCTCTGCTTTCCGGTCCATAAGATATTAACCATTTCCAACTGGTCCAGTGGAGTAATTCCTAGCTGGTAGCATCAGCTTCCTCTGTTCTTGGAGCCTGTGGTATCTCCTAGATATAGCAGAGTACAAGTTCCACTGGGGCTGCCAAACTGTGAGCCCTGTGGATTGACAGATGAAACACATGCAAGCAGGACGACTTCGTACTCTGAAGTTCCTGAAACGATTACTTCTTGATGTGGGCAAAATGTGGTACTTAATAGGGAAAACTAGGGCAATATTGACGTGGGCCTATCCAAGCCTAATAATATTTCTTGGTTTCCTAGTGCAAGTTTTTCAGCCGTTTGGGGAATTTATGTATCCTGAAATGTTTTTGTGGCCAACAAAAAATTCCCCAAATTGCCAAAAACAGTATGAAAATTCCAGTCCTCATCTGTGTACCTTTCTCCTATCCTCAACTCCAGCCTGGCGCTACCTGATTGAGTGACTAAATTTCGAAAGACATTTCCTTCCTTGTTCCACGACGTCATCCTGGCCACCTGTAGCGCCTGGGTCCAGCATGTCTGTAGGAGCATGTTTTGAACTTGTAGAGTGCTAGGGAGGTCTCTAGAAAGCCTAATGACCATCTTGGGCAGCTCGGTCAGGTTCTTCCCTTGTCCTGGCATCCTGTGGATGGTCCTGGGAAGTGGCAGGTTACTGGGCTAGCTTCCTAGAATGTGTAATCCCAGACAGAAGTATGTATACCATATCTGAAAGTATGTATACCATATCTGAAAGAGACCCGGTAGTGAAAGATTCCTTTCCTCAGAATATCCCCAGGCGTCCGACTGGATCCGGAAAGCTTTGCTAGCAGTACCTCTGCACGGCCGTAGGTGGCGTTGTGCAGCTCCGTGTCCGTCACTGGTGTCTTATGCATCGATGACGTCATGGAGACTACTTAGGCGCAACCCCTGCTCGCTGATGTCGGTCCTTTCTTTTTCCACGCCAGTAAGCTCAGATCAGGTTAGAGCACGTACCTTAGTCACTTTTTGACTATCTTTTTGGTACTATTGTCTCTTGTTGGTCTGCTCTGGTGCAAGTAGGGAAGCCTGGTTTTAAGTCCTGCGGGGCCTGCCGTTGCAATATGTCGTGGCGGACCCACACGACGTGTCTCTACTGCCTGGAGCACGTCCCCCAGTCCTGTCTGGACTGTCGGGCCATGGCCCCGAAGGCCTTGAGGGAAGCGGCGCCGGAAGTTGCTTGAAGTTTGGCACTCGTCTCAGCGCCGTTCGAGGTCCAGGGGTCGTTCCCGAGAACCCTCGCGGGGCCACCATCACCGCTCCTCTGGATCCAAGTCTTCACCCTCGGATTTGGGTAAGAGACGACACAAAAAGAAGTGGAAGAAGCGTCGCTCTCCGACGTCCCCCCGTCTATCACTGGATGCGGACGAGGGGGACAGGGGTTCCGCCCCTGCGGCTCCTTCGGAGCCTGGGAGTCCCACAGCCTACCCGCCTTACCCGGGTCTGTCGGCGACTCCCTCACAGGTGCAAACGTTTCTTGCTGCCATGGACCGCCTGTTTAGGCCTCAGGCCCCTGCCGGTGCACCTTTGGGCCCCGCGGTCCTGTGTCCGTGTCCTGCTGGTCCATCGACTCCTCCAGCTGATCCAGCCCCGACACCGCCAGCAGCTCCGGCGCCACTGGATCCTGCGCCGCTGGCTCCGGCCATGGTGCCAAGAGGTCCCACACTGCCGTCTCCGGCCCCAGCACCGCCCTCGGCACGCTGCAGTGGATGCCGTTGGTTCCACCTCTGCCCCCGTTTCCGGACAGTTTTGTCCCCACCTGGGATCCGAATTGAGACACTGCGCCGGTTCGGCCCCAGCCGGCGCTGTTCCTGGCGCTGTTTGTTCCTTCCCCAATCCCTGCCCCGCCGCCGTGGTCTGTGCCACATACGGCGGAGGTAGAGGACGACTGGGAGGGGTCCGACGACCCCTCCCAGTCGTCGGACCTAGTGTGACTCTAAGCAGGACTGGGCGGATGATTTGGAGGAGGCCAGCGGCTTTGACGTTTCCTCTGATCCGGGGTTTGCCTCTCCCCCGCCCACTATGGAGGAAGGTGCCTCGTACACAGTGGTGCTCCGTCGGGCAGCTGAGGTTCTCAATCTTGATCTCCCCATGGTGGCCCTCAGGACTAATCTCCTCACTGAGGTGCTCCAGTCGGCGTCCACTTCTTCGGAGCCACTACTGCCCTTTAATGATGCCCTCGCTGACGTATTGTTGGGCACTTGGTCGCGGCCGGCCACAGGGGCCCCTGTGGATAAGACCGTTGCCAGGTGTCCTCGCCGGGCACCGGGTGACCCTGCCTTTCTGACCACTCACCCCACGCCCGAGAGTCTGGTTCTTCAAGCTTCGACGTCCCAGAGTGCCTTTCCCACAGCTCTGCCGGATAAGGACTCAAAGAAGCTAGAGCAGTTCAGCAAGCGGTTGATCTCTTCGGCTAGCCTGGGGCTGCGGTCAGTGAGCATCACATGTCTGTTGGGCCGCTAGTCCCACACAGTGTGGGATACTGTTGCTCAGGTGTTACCTCAGTGCCCGAAGGAGGTCCAGGCTGGGCTGTCTGAGGCTGTGACCGAGGATAAGGACGCGGCGAGGTTCGCCATTCGCTGTGGCTTAGACACCGCGGACTCCCTCGGTAGGGCAATTTCCACGACTGTGGCACTTCGTCACCATGCCTGGTTGAGATCTACCGGGTTCTCCCTGGGCGTCCAGAGCTTGCTCATGGACAGTGCCTTTGATGGCCCTAGCCTGTTTGGTGATAATGATTCATAAAGGGGGGTGGTGATGGACAGAGCATCTGAATTAATCAGAACACTCCTACCCAGTCAAAAGATCAGGGCTTGATCCATCACCGTTTTTTTAGCTCACTGCACCATCCCAGTTCAGAACCTGGCTACATGCAAATTAGTCTGTCCCTGGCCAAGTGCATCATGGGAACAGGGCAGACCAAACTACCAAGCCAATTCTTTACTGGAAAGGAAACAAGCTTCCGGGGACCGGTTTCTGGCATTACAGCCGTCTTCGGCCCGGCTTGCTTGAATCCTGATGGTGCAGTGAGCAAGGGACTCACATCTGAGCATACCCTTCCACGCTTGTGGTGGCCAAAACGATTCATAAAGGGGGGTGGTGATGGATAGAGTATCTGAATTAAGCAGAACACTCCTACCCAGTCAAAAGATCAGGGCTTGATCCATCACTGTTTTTTAGCTCACTGCACCATCCCAGTTCAGAACCTGGCTACATGCAAATTAGTCTGTCCCTGGCCCAGTGCATCATGGGAACAGGGCAGACCAAACTACCAAGCCAATTCTTTACATCTGAGCAGACCCTTCCACGCTTGTGGTGGCCAAAACGATTCATAAAGGGGGTTTGGTGATAAGGCATGTCGGGGTATCACTTTGTGCTTCTCCAGCAGGAAGTTATGGCCCTCTTGGCCAAGGGGCCATGGTGTGCGTTCCTGGTTCGGAAGTAGGACGTGGTTGATATTCCCACTACTTTTTGGTACCAAAGAAGGACAAAGGGGGCTTGCGCCCCATCTTGGACTTCAGGGACGTCAATCGCTTCCTCTGAAAGGAGAAGTTCAAGATGTTGACTCTGTCTCAGATCTTGGCTGCTCTCGACCCTGGAGACTAGATGGTAGCTTTGGACTTGCAGGACGCATATTTTCATATTCCCGTCCTGCCAGCCCACCAGCGTTAACTGCGGTTCACGGTAGGCAAGGAGCATTTTCAGTTTGCTGTACTCCCCTTCGGCCTTACCAGCGCCCCTCGGGTGTTCACCAAAGTGATGGCGGTGGTCGCGGCTCACCTGCGCAGGTCAGGGTTGTCAATCTCCCACCTACCTAGATGACTGGTTGTTGAAGGCGGGGTCGCCCCAGGCAGTCGTCACCCACCTTCAGACTACGGCCGACCTGCATTTGCTGGGGTTCTGCATCAACGTGCCGAAGTCGCACCTGAGTCCCTCTCAGAAGCTCTGTTTTATCGGAGCGGTTTTGGATTCGACGCGGTTTTGGGTTTATCCTCCCGAGCAGCGAGTCTGGGATATTCAAGCTATGATTCCAATCTTTCAACCTCTGTCCCGGGTTTCAGTCAGGGTGACCCTCTGGCTCCTGGGCCTGATGGCCTCCTGCATCCTTCTAGTACAACATGCCAGATGGCATATGCGGACTCTGCAGTGGGACCTGAAGTTCCAGTGGGCACAGCATCAGGGCAACCTGTCCGATCACATCCAGATCTCGGAGGACACTGCACGAAACTTGCAGTGGTGGCTCACGAATCCGGATTGGGTCAATGGCAGATCCCTCTCCCTTCCCCAACCGGAGCACACAGTGGTGACTGATGCGTCCCTCCTGGGATGGGGAGGCCACTTGGGAGAGGCGGAGATCAGAGGCCTCTGGTCTCCGGTAGAGTCCCGGCGCCACATCAATCTTTTGGAGCTTCAGGGGATCCGACTTGCACTGAAGGCATTCCTTCCCTCTGTCCGGCGAAGTGTAGTGCAGGTGTTCACGGACAACACCACCGCCATGTGGTATTGCAACAAGCGTGTTGGGGTCTTGGACCCTATGTCAGGAGGCTCTGCGCCTCTGGACATGGCTCGAACATCAAAGCATTACCCTGGTGGTTCAACACCTGGCAGGTTCTCTGAACGCCAGGGCGAACAAACTCCGCTGTCTGAGCATGATGGATCACGAATGACGTCTGAACCCGGACGTGGCGCAAGGTCTCTTTCTGCAGTGAGGAAAGAGTTGGTTAGATCTATTCGCCACCGAAGAGAACGCGTAATGTCATCAATTCTGCACGTTGGAATTTCCAAGGCGGCACTCGCTCGGTGACGCTTTTTGTCGCGAGTGAAGCTGCGGTCTGTTCGCTTTTCCACCTATACCACATCTGCCCAGAGTGCGGAAGATCAGGCGCGACCGGGCCCAAGTCATCCATATGCCTCCGGATTGGGCACGAATATACTGGTATCCCAAGCAACTTAACATGGCGATCAATCCCCCGATCCGACTGCCTCTTTGGGAGGATCTTCTGTCGCAACAGCAGGGGATGGTCCTCTACCCAAACCTGTCCAACCTCCATGTGTGGAGATTAAGCAGCCACAGTTGACAGCTTTCGATCTTCCTCCTGAAGTCTCTGATGTCATTCTGGCAGCCAGGCGTCCCTCCACGAAAACTGTATACGCCTGCAGGTGGAACAAGTTTGTGGGAGGGTGCACAGAAGTCTGTGGATTCCCTTTCTGCCCCTCTTTCCTAAGTTCTTCTGTTACTTCTTTACTTGGCCCAGCATGGCTCTGCTCTGGGCACCATCAAGTGTTATCTTTCTGCCATCTCTGCCTTTCTACGGCTTCCTGATCAGCCTTCTCTTTTTAAGTCCCCAGTTGTTACCCATTTCATGAAAGGCATTACGCACACATTTCCTCCTGTGCCGTTCATAATGCCTCAATGGGACTTGAATCTTGTCTTGACATATCTGATGTGCGCTCCCTTTGAGCCCCATCATAACTGTCCTTTACGTTTTCTCACTCTCAAGACGGCTTTCCTGGTTGCTATCACCTCTGCCAGAAGAGTGAGTGAGCGCCAGGCTCTTCTAAGCCTCCTTTCCTTTCTGTTCATCCGGACAAGGTGGTTTTAAGGACCCGTCCTCCTTTCTTGCCAAAGGTTGTCGTGCCCCATCACATCGGGCAGACCATCACTTTGCCCACCTTCTTTCCACCTCCGCATCCTTCGGAAGAGAGGCTCCACTGTCTGTACCCAAAACGTGCGCATTCATTCCATCTGAAGCGCACGTAGCACTTCCGGGTGGATGACCAGTTCTTTGTTGGCTACGTGGGTGCCAAAAAAGGTTGGGCCGTGCACAAACTGACCAGCTCTCGGTGGGTCGTTCTCTGCACCAAAGCCTGTTACTCGTTGGCTATGAAGGAGCCTCCTGTAGGGCTGCAAGCCCATTCCACCAGGGCAACGGCAGCCACTACTGCCTTGGGACGCGGCGTTCCTTTGCAGGACATTTGCCAGGCAGCTATGTGGGCCTCTTGCACACGTTTACCAAGCATTACTGCCTTGACAGTCCAGTCCGGAGATAGACGGCTTCTTTGGCCGTTCTGTGCTCCGTAACTTTCTGGTGTAATGATCGCAGACCCACCACCGGGGTTGGTATTGCCGGGGTATCTATTCTAAGGTAAGGAATCTATCAGTAACGGGTCTCTTTCAGGTGCACAAGTTACTACTTGTGTAATGATACATCTGTAAGAGACATTAGTTAGTGATAGATTCCTTACCACCCCACCCATCCTCCCTGTTCTGCGACCGGATTTCTAGGGTTAAGGACATTCCTTTCAGGGCCCTAGTTTCTTGGCATCAGTAGTCAGTTTTTGGCATGGCTCTGCGTTCCTGGTGCGGAAAGTCGTGTGCAGAACGGACGTCAGCGTGCAGGGGTGGTGCCTAAGTAGTCTCCGTGACATCATCTCGGCGCATACGACGCCAGCGATGGACGCGGAGCCACACAGTGCCACCTACTGCCCCGCAGAGGTACTGCTAGCAAAGCTTTCCGGATCCAGTCTGACTCCTGGGAATATTCTAAGGTAAGGAATCTATCACAAACTAATGTCTCTTACAGATATATCGTTACACAAGTAGTAACTTGTGCGACAATGCATTTAACTGAGTTCAAGCAGAAATGTTAATATTCTGAAACTTTGGTTATAAGAATCTCACTTCACCAGGTTTTTTCATTCCGCTCACCCATATGCTGCTAATTTGGGCTTGATAGTACTTTCCTACTAAATGTTAGGTTTTCGCTTCTACTGCAATTTACATATCGTAAATGTACTCTGCAGCGTGCTTCTATAAAAAAATTTAATCTAAAATTGTATTTTATCTTATACTTATGGGGTGAAGGAAAGAATGAAGTGTTTACACTCATGTCCATGCTCTGTGCCAATGTGCAGAATCTCTGCACAATACATTTTGGTTTATCAGGTTACATTTTGTCAGTTTGCACATAAAAACAGTGGTCTATACACCACACGTGGCAGAGGCCTGATGAGCAGGCCAGGCCCACTGCAAAGGTCAACAATCTAGCTTTCGAGAGCAAAAATATGGGAAAAGCAGAGTAAAATTATTTCCTTAGTTTCCCTCATTTGCCACCATATCTGAAGTATTCATGAGTCTGTCAGCATCGCTTGTAAAACGCGTTTTTACTTGTTCCAGCGTCTTCTGCAATGCGGTCACCCCAACGGCTATGTATAGGCTTCCATAGTATAAAGAGGCTCAAACCTTTCTTATTGCCTCCTTCTCTTTTGCAGACTGAAGGTTCAAGGAGGTACATCGGATTCTGCACTCAGTCTCATCTTTCAATCTCTATAGATTCGGGCAATCCTGAGTCCAAGCTCACAACTTGTAGACGTTTGGTCCACTCTATTCTACGAATATTGTGCTCGGGATGCTTCACCTCAAGGAGCAAAGCAATCTGGCCAGGAGGCCAGATTGCTACACTCCCTGGTTCTATAGGACATCGACAACTTTCACCTTCACTTCTCTATTCTTTGTGAAATTTGCCCGTTGGTTGGGAATTGTATCCACCGCAGAAGTAGAGTAGGATAAACTTACTGATATGTAGGCTTCTGTTATACTTGCGGCCTCCTACCTCTCTGCTATTGCATCACTTCACACCAACAAGTATCTTTAACCCCTTCGCTGCGGGGTGTTTGCCCCCCCCCGCTGTGCGGGGGGGAGGTGGGCCGTGTGTGGCACCGCTGTGCTGGTGACGAGCTTGGTTGGTCATGAGGCACAGCGGAGCTGCACTCATGACGAGCGGAGCGACCACACCCGTTTTGGAACGTTCAGCACAGCGGGGAAATTATCCCCGCGTGTGGATGTTCCAACGGCTGTGACGAGCTCAGCTCGTCATGAGTGCAGCTCAACCGTGCATGAGCTAGTCACCAGCACACAACGGGTTAAAGATCTGGCGAGGACACACGCTTGTGCAAGGATGGAGGTTACGACCATGGCTTGACAACTTTTCTACAGTTCCCAGCCTTTGTTCCTTCTACTATAAGGTGGTGGTTTTATCCTGCCTCATAAGCTGTCAACGTATGGAATGACCGTCATTTCAGAGGCTTGTGCGGGAGGTTCCTCCGTTGTGTACCTGCTACCACAATATTGCTGGACCAGTGATCTGTATGTTCCCTTGGTGTGGTTGTGGCTTCCTAATGGTATAAGTGAACAGCCCTGTCTCTTTTGGATCTGGATCCTCTGACTTGCAATGCTCATAGGAACTTAGATTTGTGGTCTCCCTCTTTCAGAGACTTGTCAATCTTAGTTTACATTTTTCTGCTCCTAGCAGTGGAGTTACCTGGTACATGGACGCGTGAACTTGCTTTACAGTGGCAGGTTATGTTGGTTTACCAGTAACTGCACTTGTAACAAGTTCAGCCTGTTCAACATTGGCACGTTCCAAAGATTTCTGGTGCTTGGAACTTGTGAATGCGTTCTCGACACAAACTCTTCTTCACAATTGTTACTGTGTCCACTGGACCATCTGATTTGCACAATGTGAATCTTAATTTGTCAGGCCAGTTTTGCACACCAACAGTGCCTACGATGATTTGGAAATAGAAAAATTATCCCTACAGGGACTCCCCACTAACATCCCATCCATACACCCCTCCCCCCCCAAAAAAAAAACCAAACACCCCTCCAACACACTCTGTTTGACTTCTCTATCTGTGCTCCAGAACCAACCTGAGGATCTTATAGCCGAATGCAGACCAGGTGATGCCACGTCTCCTAGTTTGAATATTAGTTTTCCTTGAACCTGTTCTCCAAGTCCAGGTGAGGCACAAGAAGAGAACCAAACTTGCAGGGTCACCATTCAGAGCAGAAAGGTCTTTCCACCTGGGGTGGTGACCCAGCTCTGTGGAGCACCTTTGAGCCGCTAGCTCCTTACCTCTGCTGTGGTTACCAATGGCCGCCCTACCTGGTGCAGCAGGCTAGCTACCTCCAGATATTCCCTGGTGCTGGTAGAGCCAATCTCTGGTCAGCAGCACGATAATCTGGTCTTCATGACTATCACGGACTGCATAGACGTCATGCATCCCTTCGCTCATCCCTTGGAATTCCTAGCTCTACTTTTGGTACCTCTGTCCTCCAGGGTGGCAAAAACAGGGGAGGCTCAGGGTGCATACTGTGAAATTCCTAGGGCAACTTCAAACTATATCCAAATAAACATAAATTATAAAAATTGTAAAGAGAAGCTGGCACTCTTAAAGAGAAAGATACAAGGGGGCGTGGCCGAACGAGCGGCGAAATGGCCGCCTAAATAGCGAGCTCCGCCGGCTGCTTCACAAATCCTACAATAATCCTGGCGGTTTCGGATACTTAATGCCCGATTTCAGGCTCCACTGGCATCGCATGGACTGAGGCACATCTGCACCAAATTTCGAAGCCCTGACACGCAAGCTGCCACGACTGCAGGATCTGGAGATCTGGACCGTGGAGGGGCCGTGCTGAGATCTGGAGGCGCTGGAGAGCAAGCCCGGGCGCCTGGCACAAATCGAGACCGAGGAGGTACAGGCCTGGCCGCTCGAGGGACGGGAAGACGGAAATTGATGCGGAGCCTACACGCAAAGAGGTGGGATAAGGCTACGACTCCCGCTGAATGCTACCTCCAAATAAATACTTCTAATGTGGGATTAGATCTCCCTCTCATGAAATAGCGGCTGGCCGGGAGGAATCGTAAGTGGAACGGGGTGCCATCTTGTATTGGACGGCCTCACCGGGAAGCCTGGCGTGGTTACGGCCGGGTGGAGGAACACTACAGGTTTCAACAAAATGACTCGTTGACCTTTGGGCATATGTGTCATGTGTGAAGGAGACCTGGCACAGGGCGGGAGAAGTCGGGGGCACACGCGCTGAATCTGCTGCGCAAGACGGAGACCTGCATCACACACACGAGGGCTGGAGAGCACGCACGCTACGCTCTATACCTTAGCGACATGCAGAGTGACCACTTCTGCCCAAGCGTGACAAGGAACTTTTGTCTATAAAATGCCAATCTGAATGCATGTTTATTTGAGACACTGACTGCCGCGGCGCCGGCCGTGCACCCGATTGGGCTCACAACCTGTCTTCCGCCATAGCAGGCTGCCGCGGATGTGCGAGCTGAGTGCCCCTAGCCCTGTTAGCATTCTATGCGCAACAACCTCGCAAGGCCGACACATGATAGTGTGGTTCTTCCTGTGGCTGTGATACTAGCCCGTGGATCTCCCCAGTCGATGACCTCCCTTATGCAGATAGGAATTAACGAGGGATGGTGCGTACTATCAGCCTGACAAGTGCTGCCTGATCTGTGCTGCACCTATTTCGTGATCCTTGGCCTTTAGAATCTGTGAGGTCGGGCTTGCTATGACCTTGGTGGTTGTGAACAAAGCCTAGCCTGACTACCGCATCATGGGTAAAGGAGACCCCCGCATGCCAAAACTCACATTTGAGCAAAAAAGACAAGCCAAACAAGCGGAACAAGAACTCATGGCTACAGGGGGGTCGTCACAGGAGGCTCCTCCAGAAATAGATGTCACCGCACTCCTGCTTGAGGTACGCTCCAGCCAGCCTCAAAAGTATAGACGCTAAGCTGGATGCCATGACGGCACAACTAGTAAGTGTTCGATCCCAAGTTGCCACACACGAAACACGGCTAGATGGCCTTGAAAATCGACAAATGGAGTGCAGTGAGTTTCAGCAAGAAACCAAGTCGCACGTTACCAACATGGAAAATAAAATGGAGTCGCTGTGCGCCAAGGTGGATGATTTAGAAGCACGCTCTCGAAGATGCAACATTCGGGTCATGGGAATTCCGGAAACCACAGCGATGGGGAAAATGGAAGTCTTCATTACCGAACTCCTGCATGACATATTTGACCCAAGCCTCTCCCCAGTATTCACAGTGGAGCGGGCGCACAGAGCACTGGGGAAGAAACCGCTGGTTGGGGGCACGCCTAGACTGATCCTGGTGAAATTGCTTAACTACCAAGACCGGGACTTGATATTGCGTTTGGCAAGGGAGAAGGGAAAGATAACGCACAAAGGGAACAATCTTTCCTTCTATCCAGATTTCACGCCACTGATGCAGGCGGCCCGCAAAGAGTTCTTACCAGCCAAAAAGCTGCTGCTCCAGGCTGAGATCCCATATTCCCTCCTATACCCGGCGAAGCGAAGGGTCGTGCACGAGGGCACAGCGCACCACTTCCTCGATGCCAGATCGGCTTTAAAATTTGCGAGACATGTCTGTGGGCCCAAATCGAAGAGGAAAGCTCAAACTGAGGTTGAAGGGGGAGTTACAATGAGTGATGATGATTGAGGTACATGTGCCCTGCCACGCTGTCATCTCTGAGTAGATCTCGCCTCCTGCTGGTAATACAGTGACAACCCCACTGAGTACACTACTACGTTCCTTAAGATATGCTTCGTGTGCAAAGGGCTGACCTATCTTTGATTAATAGACTATCTTTACATTTGCTTAATGCTACGTGACATTTCAATTCTCCTTGGTCCTTGTTGCCGGATCGAGGGCTTGTTCCTTGAACTAGATAAACAGCCTATGATAGTGCAGCCACCCTGTGCAAGCAGGGATGTATGCTCGGGATGCCGCGCCTCCGAGGGGTGTCTCCCACAATTCAAGAGTTTTACTGTTTTAACGCAGTTGGCGTGTTAGGGAGGGTTTCGACACAACCTGATTGGGGGGTTGGTGTGGGTGGAGGGAGGTATGGGGAAAGGGGAAGTTTGGCGAATTGTCAGTGCAATATGAACAATAATCATTGGTTTGATGTACAATGTTCTAATGTGGGTCAATCAGAATTTACATTCAATACTTTAGACAGAGGAAGATGGGTGTGACAAAAGTTCTAACATGGAACATTAGAGGCCTAAATGATAGCAAGTCTAGACTGATGCACAGCTATTTACTAAGGCATAATATTGACATCTGCTTCTTACAGGAGACGCACAATAATTCCACGACCTCTCCCAGACTCAAACACTCCAGATGGGGGTCCTCATACTCCGCTATATTCTCTAATTATGCGAGGGGGGTGGCGATACTGGTGCGCAGGGGTATTGACTGGAGAGAACACACGGTGACAAGTGACAGAGGGCGGATATGTGGTATTACGTGGAACCCTACTTGGCAAAAATGTGATATTGGCTGCTGTGTATGGGCCGAATGTGGATGACCCGGAGTTTTTCAGGGAGGTGTTGGCACAGATCACGATTCTAGACTGCCCTGCGGTCATTTGGGGAGGCGACTTTAACGTGGTTCTTGATGACACATTGGACAGACAAGGCGCTTCCAGGCAGTTGCATCCACACGCCAGTCAAGCACTGCGAGACATAATGAATGAAGGTTCCCTAGTAGATATCTGGAGATCCCGAAACGCTCACACTAGGCTAGGCACATGCATTTCTGTGCACCACGCAGCCCGGTCTCGATTGGATTTTTGGTTGGTTTCTCAGGACGTAGCCATCTGGACTGTTGATGTTGGAATCTTGGCCCGCTCCCTCTCCGACCATGCTCCCTGCCTACTAGAACTAGAAATCCCTGGGGCCCCCACGAGGACCTTCACCTGGCGCCTCCCGCCACATGCACTAGAAGATGCAGCCTTCACTGAAGAGATAAGACAAGACATAAAAGACTACTTCACTAACCATGTAGGCTCCGTCACCACTGAAGCAGTTTTATGGGACGCCTTTAAAGTGGTCATAAGGGGTCAATGCATAGCACGTAGGGCGGGGGTCTTGAAGGCCATCAGGAACACCATAGCGGGTTTGGAGGGTGAGCTCAGAACACTTGAGCAATCTTTCTGTGCCAGCCCTACACCAGAAACAGCCTCAAAAATGAAAACTAAACTACTAGACTTTACCGAGGAAGCCCAGCGCGAACTAAAGTTCTTGGGGAAGCAGACGGAGGCACGTAGATATGGTGAAGGTGACAGACCTAGTCGAACCCTAGCTAGAATGATCAACTTCTCTGCACCACGTACACACCATTCTTGACTCTGATGGAGTCCTGATAACGGGGCAAAGGGAGATACTACAGGCGTTCACTGCATACTACTCCAATTTGTAGAAGTCCTCGCACGCCGCGCAACAAGATGCACTTGCGTCCTATCTGGAGTCCATAGCGCTCATGTGGTTTAACAACGCACACAGACAATATATGGACCACCCTGTGAGAGTCCAGGACATAGCCAAAACCATCAAAGCTCTTCCGCTTAATAAGGCTCCAGGGCCAGATGGCCTCACGGTAGCGTTCTACAAAACCTATGTGGATGAGCTTGCCCCGCGGTTACATGAAGTGTTTGCTGAGGCACTGGAGGTGGGGACGCTGCCTGAATCTGAGGGAAGCCCTAGTTAGAACATTGCTAAAGCCAGATAAGGACGACCAATGCCTTGGCTCATACAGACCCTTATCATTGATTAGTGTGGACGTCAAAATCTATGCGAAAATAATAGCTGACCGTTTACAACCATTGCTCCCAATGGTGGCCCTCCCGGACCAATCAGGTTTTATACCTGGCTGTGCAACCACACACAACCTACAAACTGTATTCTCGGTACTGCACTATTTGCATCCAGATGTACAAGCAGCACGATATTCCTAGATGCCACAAAGGCATTCGATTCTCATGAATGGCCCTATCTTTCTACAATTCTAGAGCGAATGGGATTCAGCCCGTTGGTCATCAATCAAATTCGTTTACTCGACATTGACCCTAAGGCCAGAGTGAGAATAAATGGCATGATATCAGACCCGTTCACGATTTCCAGGGGTACAAGACAGGGGTGCCCCTTGTCCCCTTTACTATTCGCAATTGCTATGGAGCCATTAGCAGCCAGAATTAGGCAACACCATACCGCCAGGGGTATAGGGCTCAGCTCCAGAAGCTTGCTGATCTCGCTATACGCTGACGATCTCACTCTATGTGCACAACCCAGCTGAAAACCTGAATCCACTATTGAGGGAATTTGTTAAATTTGGAGGACTGTCCGGTGTTAATATAAATTGGTCTAAATCGGTAATGTTCCCACTAACCGATAATACCTCTGAAGTGCAGTCTGATTACCCTTTGAGATGGGAGGCCGATGAGGTTAAATACCTAGGCATCTGGATGAGCCGAAATCTCCAAGACCTATGGACCCTGAATTTTCGAAGGGCAGTGTCCTGGCTTGAAAGAAAGGTGGCAATATGGTGGAAGCTCCCTCTGTCTCTGGCTGGTAGAATTGCACTTGCGAAAATGATTGTGTTGCCCAAATTCCTATATCTTTTCGCTAACATTCCCATCCCATTAACACAATGTTTTTTCACTTGCCTACGATCTCACTTATTGTCCTTGGTGTGGGCTGGGAGCCAGGCCAGACTCTCGTGGGCACTATTAACACTGCCGCTACGACAAGGGGGCATGGGTGCCCCAGACATGCAATTATATGCGCTATGCGCACAGGCCCAATACCTGCCCTTCTGGGCTTACCCCACGCCTTACCAGTCACATGTGGCGGTTGAGCTGGACACGGTGGCTCCGCTGCCTTTAAGTGTTGCCTTATATCGCAAAACTCCCAGGCCAACACGGGATAATGACACGGCTAGCATGCTCCGCTGGACGTGGCGCGAGTTGCAGAGGCGAGCGGCCCTACCCCTGTTATACGCACCTGCGATCCCCCTCAAACAGAACCCAATGCTCCCCTGCCTGGAAGTAGGAGGAGGTGATGTCTCCATTGCTGGATCTAAGCTGTACACATTTGCGGATTTGTACCCTGAGGGTATATTCTTAGATCTACAAAGCGAGGAGGAGGGTCTGCCCATGTCTTTTGGGGATGCGTTCACATATCACAAACTTAAAACGGCATGCAAGGCGATGTGGGACCAGTTCCCGGAACTGCCACATCTAAACGCACTACAGAACATACTAGCGAGGGCATCCAGGAAGAAACTAGTATCACGCTTATACAACTCCATGCAGGAGCAGTCCGCCATTGTGGTGCCTAAATCTCTACAGTTGTGGAATGAAGAACTTGAGGCGCCCTTAACTGACGACCAATGGTCATTTTGTTGTAGACAGCTACTGGAACTCTCCCCAAACTACAAACTTCGTTTAATTCACTTTAAATTTCTACACAGATTTTACCGCACATCACTGACTACACCGTATGGGTATTAGAGACGATGATAAATGCTGGAGATGTGGGGCGGAGGGTGCTTCCTTTTTACATGTAGCTTGGAACTGTCCAGCTCTATCTGAGTACTGGTCGGAGATTTTTGTGGCTATCAACCAAATTCTGAATAGAGCAGATTGTCCCTCCCTGCTCCTTGGTATCCTAGGATGGGTGGCAAATACGGAGCCCAAAGGTCGGAAATTGCATGCTTTGCTGTTACTATATGCTAAAGTCAAGTGGCTATGAAATGGGGGCGCAGAATTCGGCCTAAGTTTGCGGACTGGCTGTCGGATGTGGCATATGGCCACACGCAGCTGGAAACATATTGGGATTTGATGCCGACTGCCTCACGGCCACGGGACATCTGGGAGCCGTTTTTGCAATGGTCGCGGAACAGAGCGGAGTCCCCCCCCCATCTGGGCCTGATGGCCTAGTGACGTAGTAGAGGGGTGAGATATTGAGATTATCCTGTATTACTATCGATATAACTATCATTTATGTATAATGTGGCCCATTCCTGCCCACTCTGGGCAGACGATGTGTTCAACACTCACCTATGTCTGTATGGAGAGATGTAAGGTTTATCCAACAATTTATGTATTGACTCCATAGGAAATGTTACTTTATCAGAATATTCCTAACTCTGTACAAAATGCCGTGACTGGTAGATTTGACTCATCTTTGTACTGACAGTAGCCTTTTTGTTAGTTTGTTTACAAACAGGAAAATACTCCAATCCTTCATCAAGAAGCAATGGCAGAATCCATACTGATTGTCTTATTTGTACACACAAATGTCGATATAATATGTATCTGCTGTGATTTACTATGCAATCTTCAATAAATACAATTAAAAAAAAGATACAAAAATATTATTTTTCTTTTAATATTAATTAAATATATGCAATTCATAACGGAGAAGTAAATAATTAAACCACACGCATGCTACATTCATCCACCTAGTCATACATACTTATCATTCAGTTATTTAAATTGTTCATACTGACAAGTTGTTGGAACAACACATTTTTGAACATCATGATATACACATTAATTTGACCAAAAAGATGATTGTCTTAGTTATGTCAATACGACTGAATGTTCTGAACGAGTTTCAAAAGAAAGACAAAACAGGATGTAGTATCTTTGTCATCTGGTAATTATAGTTGACGGGTGATTATCATGTCATCTCTACGCGTGTTTCGGCAAAGACCTGCCTTCTTCAGGAGTACCACCTCCATATACATTTTTTTTTTATAAAATTTGTATTTTGTAGTATGCAAGTGAATCGGAAAGGGGGAGGGGAATAGAGCAAGAGGAGCAAGAAAAAAGGAAAAGAAGAACAAGCGACAGGTCGCCACAAATCCCCACACAGGGGGAGCAAAAAATTGGGGAGGAAAGCATTCGCAGAGGAAGGGGCAGTAGAACTCCAAAGTCCCCCATAAGAGGACAGGAGCCAGGCAGAGCAACAGGATTCGGGCCAGAAGGCCGTCCAGCATAGCGTTCAAATCAGACCTGGTGCTCCAGCCGCGAATGCACTGTTCGTGGTTAAGAAAGGCAGCCCCAACCTCAGCCGAGGTCTAATGTCCAACCCAAGAGCCAGGCAAGTCGCAACAGGAGAAAGAACACAGAGTTAACTACCCCAACTACCCCCCCTCCCTCGTCCACCCCCCCCAGTGGTGGCGACATTCAAGCTCACAAACCGACACAGTGACTCTCGCAATGCATGGAAGACATCCCCAAGGTGCTCAGATTTGGAAGAGATGCATGGACCTCAGCGCTGAAGGGCATACCGCCGAAGGCAGGCCTCGGGATAGAAATCGCACAAGTGGACCCCAACTGTACATAAAATTCTTAAAGTTCCCCCGGAATATGTCAGAAAGTCGTTCCATGCTCAACAAACGCCACAGCCTGGCATGCCACAAGGAAACAGCAGGGGTAGATGGGGACTTCCACGCAGCTGCCAAAGTCATCTTAGCCGCACCCAAACACAACCACATGACACGCTTGTCCGCCCTAGTCTGGTGCTCAAGCAATGGATCTCTTAGGCCTAATAGAACAAAGGCCATGGAGTCAGGGATCGGGTAACCCAAAATATCCTTCAGATGGGAGAGAATCTCGGCCCAAAACGGCCGAATGGTGGGGCAGTCCCACCATATATGGCTAAAGTCCCCCAGCATTCCACAACCCCGCCAGCATCTATCTGAAGTAGTTGGAAATATGCGGTGTAATTTAGACGGATATAAGTACCAATCAAAGATGAGTTTCATGTGGGCCTCCCTGAGGTCAGTTGAATGGTTATGTGCCGTCACATCCCGCCATAATCCCTGCCACTCGTTGACAGAGATGTCCCTCCCTAGAGTGGACTCCCAATGTTCCTGATATCGCGGCCGCGGAGACATAGTATCTAAGAGTAATCTATACAGAAAAGAGATCGCCCCTCTCATGGTGGAAGTGCGAAGAAGAAAAGACTCGAATTTCGTCAGAGGCCTGGTAGCGGCGTCCACAACTGCAGGCGATGTCGCCCAGTGTAGAAGCTGGAGATGTCTATATCGCTCCGTCGGGAGAACTCCATAGTCCCTCATACAGTTGTGGAACATGAGGGGTTCGGTGCCATGGAACAAGTGGGTGAGGGACCTACAGCCACCCTCCCTCCAAGTGTCAAATGGGCCCTCTGTCATAGCCGGGGGGAAGGCCGGGTTAAAATGAATTGGGGTGAATGGGGACGGAAATGTGGTCCAACGGTCATCGCCGTTCACCGTATCCCAAACCTTCAAAACCGTACTCGTGGGGGTGCTAATGTATGCATTCCTGGGTCGGTCCGCCTTGGGTTTCCAGGCTAGATCCCAGACGGAGCGGCCCGCAACACTCCGGTCCATGTGGAGCCAATGCTTCTCCGAAAGCTGTTGGGACCACTCCACCAAAATTCTCAGTTGGGCAGCTTTGTAATACAGATGCATATCTGGAAAGCCCACCCCACCCTCCAAGCGCGGGCGTCGAAGAACCATAAAAGGGAGTCGCGCTCGGCCCCCCTGCCAGACAAATTTCAGCATCAAGGTCTTCAACCGGCGAAAGAAGTCCAGGTCTATCGGGATGGGTAGAGCCTGAAACAGATATAAGAGCTTGGGGAGGAGAACCATTTTGAGTGCATGGATCCTGCCCAGCCATGAGATAAATTTGGGTTTCCATCGCTCCAGTTCAGCCCGGATGGACGTCAAGATCGATGGGAAATTAGCTTGGAACAGGGCACCCACGGTGGGAGTCAGTCGCACTCCTAGATAGAGCAAGGATGACGACGCCCACGTAAGCGGAGTAAGCGACCGGATCCGCTGTACCTCCTCTGATGATAGGGTCAGGTTTAAGATGTAGGACTTATCGAAATTAACCTTAAACCCTGCAGCCTCCTCATAAGCGGAGAGTACCGAGTGAACAGAGGGGAGTGACAGTGCTGGGTCACGAACGGACAACAAGACGTCGT
This sequence comes from Lissotriton helveticus, assembly GCF_964261635.1. Lineage (NCBI taxonomy): Eukaryota > Metazoa > Chordata > Amphibia > Caudata > Salamandridae > Lissotriton > Lissotriton helveticus. Next base: position 98,481,621 of record NC_136064.1, on the reverse strand, counting down.
CGGCAAAGAGCGAGATCTTATGTTGCTCACCCGCAAAAGGAAGCCCCAGAATCCGCTCACTCTCCCGCACCGCCAACGCCAATGGCTCTATGCTAAGAGCAAAGAGGAGGGGCGAGAGGGGACATCCCTGGCGCGTCCCTCTGGAGTGGCGGAAGCTGCCGGATCTGTGGCCGTTGATCAACACTCGTGAAATAGGGCTACTGTAGTTGGCCTCGATCATTCGCACGAAGTGGGGCGAAAACCCAAAGGCCACCAGGGTCTTGTGTAGAAACCCCCAATCAACGCGATCGAAGGCTTTCTCCGCGTCAAGTCCTATCAGTACCGCAGGTACGCGGAACCGTTCCGCTTTTTCAATGAGGTGGACGACGCGGCGCAGATTATCGTGAGTCTGCCTACCCTTAATGAACCCAGATTGATCAGGATGTATCAGGGCAGGCATCAGGTCTTGCAGTCTGCCCGCCAATATGGAGGAGTACAATTTAGCGTCTAGGTCGAGGAGTGCTATAGGGCGATAAGATGCACAAGAAGTGGGGTCCTTCCCTGGTTTGGGGATAATAGTAATCAACGCCTCGGCCATAGAGTCCGTGGTCCTACCCTCAGTCGCCATGGCATTGAAAAGAGAGACTAAGGAATCACAAATGTCAGCTGCGAATGTCTTGTAGAAGAGGGCCGTGTAGCCGTCAGGGCCAGGGGCCTTATGTAGCTTCAGGGCCTTGATGGCATCCAGGACCTCCTCTCGTGTGATGGGGGAGGACAGTAAGGCATTCCATTCCGTAGAGACTTTCGGAAGCGGCAAACCCTCCAGAAACTTGGATTGGGCCTCCGGATCGAGAGCATCACCCGAGTAAAGCGTCGCATAGAAGCGCCCAAAGATGGCCGCTTTGTCCGCGTCTCTGTGCTGAACAGAGCCCGCGTGGTCACGTATACCACCGATATAATCTCGTTCGCGTTTGTCACGAAGTTGCCGGGCAAGATGGCGCCCAATTTTGTTGCCTTGGGAGTAGGAGGCACGTCAAAGACGCAAAAGAGTAAATTCCGCTCTATTGTTATAAAGGGCCCTGAGTTTCCCCCGCACTGCCGTCAGAGGGCGCAGAGTCACCCTGGAAGGATTCGCCTTATGGGCCTGCTCCAAGGTGGCAAGTTCCGATTCAAGGGCCTCCCTCTCCTCACGCCTCAATTTGTTCAGGTTCGCGTTAAGAGCTAGGCACGTGCCCCTTAAGGAGGCCTTGCACGCGTCCCACGTGTTATATACCGAGGTGTCAGAAGGAGGATTGAGGAGAAAGAATTCGCCAATAGCCTTGCGCAAGGTTTTACAGGACATCTCATCCCGCACAAGAGCAGCTGGAAAGTACCATTTACGCCAACCATCCCCCCCAGCGGTCCAATGGAGCCCCAGCACCACCAGGCTATGGTCGGATAACGAGAGTGGGAAGATAGCAGACAGTTGTATATCCCCCCGAAGAGCCTGGCTAACCAAGACATAATCAATGCGAGAGTACGAGCGATGGACGTTAGAAAAAAAAGTGTAGTCCCTAGCCTGTGTGTGCACAAAGCGCCAACTGTCTATGAGCCCCAAAGCACCCACCCGACGCTTAGTTTCCTCCGTGAAAACTCCAGTGCCCGCTCTGCGCCCTCCAGAACTATCCAAGTCCCTGTCCCACACCATGTTGAATTCACCCAGCAGAAACAAATGCCCCTCCACAAAGTCCCCCATCCTATCCAGTAAACCCTGCAAAAAGCCATTCTGACCCGAATTCGGAGCATACAGCACTGCAAAGGTACAGAGGCGGCCATGCAACATCCCTTTCACCATAAGCCAGCGGCCTTCTTTATCAGCATTCACACCCACGGGTTGGAAGTGTAGGGAAGCCCGGAAAAGAAGGGCCACCCCTCTATGCTTCGTGGTCGCGGACGCCCTATAGATAAGAGGGAACTGTCTATGACGGAGTCTCAGCTCGTCCCTCCTAGCCAAGTGGGTTTCCTGGAGAGCAACCACATCCAAATGATGGTCCACAATGTACTTCCAAAGCTTCTGCCGCTTCTGCAGGGAGTTAAGGCCTTTTACATTCCATGTGCCTATGCTGAGTGGCATAATGGGAAATTAAAACACCACGCCATGCACACGTCTGGAAAGCCAGGCAGCCCTCCGACACACTGTAGAGCCCACGGCCATCGAGGACAGGCAAGCAAGGGGAACCAGGGGTAAGACCCCCGCCAAAACCGTAGGAAGGGAGCCGCCCGCCCACTCCCCGAACCCCCCAGGACTGCCATTCCTCCAGGAAGTGTAAGAGCTAAGGGAGTCATCGCACAGAACAAACCATGAGTCGCAGGAGCAAACATCGTGGAAGACACCGTCATCACACAGCCAACACACAAGGTCGCCAACACCACCCCCAAACCAACGCCCCCCCTCACAACCCCCCCCAGAAGACGACCCCCCCCCCATACCCCCCCTTAAACTAGAGAACAACAGAAGAAAATAACTCAGGACACTGAACCTGACGAAGTCACATAGCAGTTCCAGTGGGCCATAGTCCAAGAGGCCCCATCCGGACTGGAAGTGGGGCAGGGGTGCCATCCCGGCGACCCCAGGGCCTCGTACCGGGGTGTCTTCTCCAGAAAAGTACATACGAACCCCGGCACCTTAGGCCAGTGCCCCTCCGGCACCAAACCAAACATGCTAAAAGTCAAGCAGCCCCAGAGCTTTGTTGCGACGACGGAAGCGTGGCGGAGGCCACAGAGGCCACAGCGTTCCCTCTTTCCTGCTGGCTAGCCGTGCGATCGGGCCTCCTGTGACTCTCCGGACCCACCCTGTGCCAGGACGAGGAACGGCGCCTCCTCCGCGGCGAAGGACTCCGACGCTCGGGAGTCGGGGTCTCCTCCTCAATCCCCAAAAGCTCCTTTGCTTCCCGGAGAGGGCGAATCTGTGCCAACCTGTTCCGCCAACGGAAGATGATCCTAAAAGGGTGGCCCCAGGAGTAGGAGATACTGTGCGCCCGGAGATAGGCAGTGACGGGACGGAACTCGCGCCTCTTCTGGAGTGTCGATGCAGCCAGGTCCTGGTAAAGCTGAGGACGATGATCGCGAAACTGTAGAGAAGGGATGACCCGAGCCTTTCTTAGGATTCTTTCCTTGACCTGGAAGTCGTGGACACACACGAGGATATCAGGAGGGGGACCCCCGTTTCGCCTGGGCAGGCCCACTCTATGAACACGATCCATTTGTATCTCCTGCACGCCTTCCTCATTCAGGATCTGGAGGAAGAGGGCCTGTACATACTCCCGGAGACCTCCCGCTTCACCATCCCATGGCACCGCCCTAATGCGAATGTTGTTCCGGCGGGAACGGTTCTCGAGATCCTCAGCATGGGCCTGCAGATCTATATTCTGTTCCATGAGACGGAGCACGTCCTGCTGCAGCAAGTGAACATCATTAGCCATAGTAAGATCATGATCCTCCAACGTGGCCACTCTGTCCCCAATACTGTCTACATCTCTCCGCACCTCGCGGAGATCCGACGTGAGCTGGGAGCGGAGCTCCGTTATATCGTCCTTGATGGAGGCAAAGAGCTCCTTCATGAAGGCCTTAGTTGCTGGGGCCTCATCATCAGATCTTCCCGACGACGAACTCTGGCCCGGGGAGGCCGGGGCTAGAGAGCCCTTAGCAGTCCCCTCTCTCCCAGTTTTCCCTTTGCGAGCATTACCTGCCATCACTGCCCCAGTTCCTCGTCCCTAGGAGGCAGAATAGCGTTCCGCAATGGATCGGTGGGAAGGGCTGCCCAGGGAGACTCACAGGACCCCCAGCCGCTGTCTCATGCGCCAATACGTTAGAAGGCTTGGTTATTGCCGCCCTTCAGTCCAATGACCCAGAGGGGACCGCAGGGGGGGGGACGCGTGGCAGCGCCAAGGAAGCCGGCTGTTCAGCAATGCCGTCCCGCCACACCACCGCCGCGTTGATCAACCAGCGTTATCCCCCCAGGCCACCTAGTTCCAGCTCCAGTCCTGGACACCGTATCTCAAACGCTCACCGGGTCAACGTCGCCTCCAGGGCCTGGTCGCCAGACAGTCACACCTCCAGCCAGATGCACTTCTCCTTCAGGCGACCCCCGTTGCAATGCTGCGGGAGCTGGGCAAGGAGCCGAGTAGTAAGACTCTGCAGGGTCTTCAGGCATAAACGCACCCTCCTCTTATCTGCCACCACCGGCTCACGCTGTCCCCCGGTGCCCAGGAAGGCTGAATCCGGCACTGCCGCTTGCACTCCGCACTCGGGGGTGAAGTCCGCCTCTGTTGGAGCAGCGGAGCGGCCCTCGATCAAAGGCCGGGTCTCCGGAGCAGCGCCGCCCGCCTCTGGACTAGGCCACGATCCCCGGCCTCAGTTGATCAGCCAGCCGTGCCTCCTCGCACTCCAACGTGGCCCCAGGCCCCGCCTCCTCCCGAGGCTCCAGGTCCGGTCCGGAGCAAGGCGGGCGACCGTCGATGGGCTAGGATGGTCAAAAGCGCCTTCCGGGCAGCTCGGTGACACACACCCCTCACTCCGGTCGCCGAGCCGCTCCGCTATATCTCCCGCCTCCTGCGGCCCTCAGCTCGGAGATCAGCGCGGGCCCCAGACACCGGACAGTGCGGCCGATACAGGCTCGCGTCCCTCGGTTCAGGGGAGCTCAAAGGCCGATCCAGCGCCAGCCCCCACTCCCGGGGGGGCCCCGGCACGATTTGCCGGTACAGGAAGCACCGGGTGCTGCAGCAGTAACAAGGCTAAGCTAGGCCGGGCGCCGGAGGGGGGACACAACACGTCCTACTCCGTCGCCATCGTGGCCACGCCCCCCTCCATATACATTTTTGAAAGGATGAATGGATCGCTATTGACACTAAGTATTCGCATTCAAAGGATAATCTAGAGACTTGGCAATGTTCTCCCTTGTTTTAAAGTCTGTCCATGTTACTCTTGCAGCAACGCGCATGGTGGGCTGCACCTCAAATTGGCATGATTGGTAATCTCAATCACGGGAGGAGTGGAAAGGTATGGCGTATCACCTGCATGATGGTACAGTGCGCCAACAGCGCCTCCAAATCACTACGGCATAGGTTTCGATATGATCTCCCCTGCGTTGTCACCAATGGGCGAGAATGGTGTCAAATCAGTGGCAAAAACGGGAGGCTCAGGGTGCAGCCAGCCTTGATTTCTGCCCATTTTTAGGTTTCGCCCTGGGCGTTGCAACTGCGTAGCAGTTGCTCCGCCCACGGCGAAACCTCATGATCCTACATATGGACTTTGGTTCCGCCTCTGTCTCCCATTGGCTAGCTCCATAAATGGAGGCTAGCCATTGGGAGACAGAGGCTGTCAATCACGCTTTTTCGTGAAAACGCGATTCGGGGGAGTTTCTCGGACTTTTTTTAAGTCCCGCCCCTTTGTCCTGGGCCCCGCTGTCATTGGCTGCCGGCCCGGGACCTGACTTGTTTAGGACTTGTTTTTACTTGTCTCTTCCCCTTTATCCAAATAGATGGATGTTTCGCTCTTTGTTGGGTGTAGTGTGCACTAGAACTCCAACTAGTGAGTAGAGGTGCATTCCATCAAACAAATCCTCTCACTGGTTTGTCAATCTGTCATCGAACACCTGTCATCGAAAACCCGGATAAGGTACCGTGCGAGGCTGGCATCCTATACCTTGAGTTACGATTTACACTAAGCATAAATCATCGCATTCAAACATTGCCTATCTATACTCCTGTTTCAGAAGACGTGATGGGCCTGCAACACATTTCACATTTTCAACCCGCTTATCAAATTATTTGTTTGTGCGGCAATGAAAAGAGGTTTATGTACCTTAGGCTAAAAACCACTTAATTCTAGTAAGAGATTCGGAAAATGTTCCCCGTTACTACAAATATGTGACTTCTCTTTTTGCCGAAACGTCTAGGAGGGCCTAAGGGGGATTGAGGTCATTCTTCACAATAAACAAAAAGAATTAGTTCCCACAAATGGCAGGCCTGTAACCTAAATATGCCCCCGTCTACAGTTTCAACTGCAGCCACCGGGTGATCTTCAGTCAGGGAATAATTAAAAGGCTGGGAATTTTTGAATAAGACCTCCGTGTGCTTTATTTTAAACAACATTTTTGGGTCCCGTTTGTTGTTCAGCGGAGGGCCATGTTAACGTTCCGTAGTGCCATTTATCGTCTAAGGGAGGACATCGTGTGGCCTAATGGCCAGAGCTGCCTACTTTGGAACGGGGGAAGCAGGTTCGTGTCCCGCGTCGGCTCACAGTCCTGTAATTCTCGGCAAGTCACTGAAACGCCCTGTTTACAAATAAAATATGTTTCAACAGCTCTCCAACTCTGTGTTCAGCAGGCTGGACTTTTTAAATACTCGAGCTAATGTAACCTCGTGTCATTTTTGTAAAGGCTTAGTTTGCTTTTTTCTGAGCGGAAGCCAAACATACACTGGTTTTGCCGGCCCCCAAAAATCTATACATTAAGCAGAAAAAGTGAAAGCAGTTAATAATGCACTGATTGGAATTTACCGATAGCTATTGAGGAAGAGACTCGGTGTCAATACTTGAACCACTTCTATCGAGTGGTAAAGAAGTGTAAACAGGCGGACGCGCATTCGAAAGTGCACGCCATTCCGGCCGACTGCAGAAACGAGCACAATATTTAGTGTCCTAAATATGGCAGGAATTAATTGCCCTAGCGCGTGACGGGTGGGGCGAGGGAAGGGGTAACTACGACTCTACCGTTTAGGAGGTATCTCACGGGCACTTAGTGCACCACTGGAGTGGCCATCGGAAATCCCTTAAGCATAGACGAGGCACAGGAAAGCGAAACCCAGAGGGTTTTGCTGAGGAAAGCACATTTTGCTGCGTAAGAAAACACAAATGGGTTAAAATAAATAAACGCAGTCACTACATGTGAAGGTGAGAAATGTTCACCGTAGGCGAACGGGAGGATTCAATTTGAAACCACACAGCACAAAAGAAACATGAAAATCGAAATATAGAAAATTGAAGATGAGCACAACTTTCTTGGTGGGAGCATTTAGTTACACCTGTGAAGCCCAGAAAATGTCGGAAGGTGCAGTCCTTAAGAAATATTAGATCTGCCCTTCCTTGGCAGAGTGCAGGGCTGGGGAAACATTCATCACAGGATGGACAAGTATGTCCTCAAGCAACATTCGGATGTGGGGAAATGTCTGTGCTGGAAACAGACCGTGCTCAGCATGTCACTGTTCTGGAAACACCGTCCAGTTTCTCTCCTCTTTGGCGCGAGCGCACGTAATGTCACACTACCAAATGTATAGTGTCTTGTGCTGCGTTAAAAGAATTATTTGGGGGAAGTGGCCATGCTTACATGCTTGAAAAGTCGTCCTTCGGAGAGACTGTTCATTTATTCTTGTTATGGTTTCTCTTTTTTGGGTGGGGTGGGGGGGGGGGGGGGGAGGGAGACGAAAGGTAGGGGCGGGATATTCGGCCGGAGAGAGGGGATTGGGGGCTCCACCTGTCTAACAGAGACATGAGGTGTGACGTGTGTAAAAGGCGCATTGTCTTTCTGTGAGTTCCTCCAAAAACTTGGGTTAGCTGAGAAGCCTGTGTCCACTGCCCATTAAAAGCCAACAGATCCCTTTAGCAGCAAAACGTGTCTTAAGTGAAGAACGTTCACAATCCATCATTAGAGTGTTCTGCTGCACAAATGATAACTTTTTCTTTAATTAATAGGAAGGGTCGTTGTGTAAGCAGAGTTCACCAGCCTCGGAGCCTCTCAAGTAGAACTTTGCCTCCTAGCTCTCTAAGTTGGTAATGTAGCTCAGTGGGGTTTTACTGCAAAAGTTATCACAACCACATGTTTTTCCAACTATGGGATCAAATATATTAAGTACACAGTGGTGGCCAGCGGTAAAATGAGATCTGGGTGCCTGGAAGGCCAACCTGTGTAAGTGCTCGTCTCTGAAGTAACTATTTAAAATGGTGTTTATTTTTACCCTTTCAGTTCAAGTTCAGATTAAGCTATTGGCATTGTAAATAACAATGCCATTTATTTATTTATTTTCAAAACCAACACATAAATAAAAATATTGTCATTTACAATGCCAATAGCTCAAACTTTTCAAAAGGGGAAACCATTGCATTGTAAATGCTTGTTCCTTTTATTATTAGTGAATAACAAGTTTTTATTTAGACCTAGTTTAATTAAAAATAATGGAACCCCGTGACCTGGGACGGGACCTTCGCTGGCATCTGAGGAAGTAAAAAAAAAAAGAATTTAAATGTATGTTGCATGCATGCTTGCGGATGCATTTGTGACAACATGCTTGTATGTGTGCACACAAATGAAAATGTTAGAATGAGACCATATGTGGACGATGGCGATTCCTCCTCCCGGGCGGGTGTGGCGGTCCTTTCTGGAGACCTTGTACCCTTGGTAAATGGCGTTGTCCGGTCCTGAGGTGGTGTTGGTCCAGGTTTTCGGTGAAGAATGCTACTTCATGGGTGGTCCTGTCGAGGAGGCCCCACATTTCGGTGGCGTGTTTGTGGAGGGATCGGACATTGAGTGGGATGCATTTCCGGGCCTTCGGTTCGGTTGTGTTCTTGCGGTCGGGTTGTGCTGGGTCCGTGTTCCTGGCAGTGTTGTAGGTTTGACGGCGGGGGGGGCAGCTGAAGGGTCCATGGGTGTCTGCCTGCGAAGCTAGCTTGCAGTTGTTGTTGCGGCTTGGGTTGAGTTTGTGGAGTGCTGTTGGGCTGTAGCCTTGGCGGTGCGGACGTCCAGGGGTCCTAGCGTTGTTCGCGGTCGGGTTGCGGATGAGCTCAAATGGGGCTTGCCTTTGGTGCGTCTTCAGCGCGGCCACACAGAAGCAGTCATTAAGTAGGGGTCTGGGAGTGGGGAGGGGACCTGGATTGGTCGCGCTGGGGGGGAGGTGGCATTGGGCAGCGGGGAAAGCGGGCGGGAAAGGTAGGAAATAAAGGGAAAGAATAAAAATGAAGAATAAAGCAGACATAAGGCAAAAAATAGCAAAGTGCTGAAGGGTGGGAAAAAAAGGAGAGTAGAAAAAAAACTAGTGAAAACTAGTGAAAATGAGTGAAAAGCGCGGCGAGAGGAAGGAGACAAAGGTCCATTAGACCACCAGGGATGAGGCACAGGGAGACCTGCGGGTGGAGGAGGGCCTCGAACCAACACTCGAGAGTGCAGGGACAGCCCTCACTTAATGGTGGAGCTGTGAGGGTGGGAGAGCAATTTCACTGACAATTAGGAACTCAATGAGGACCTGATTCTCATAGCCCCTCAGTGGACAAGGCAAACTTGGTACTCCAGCCTACTCAAACTGTCCAAGGGACAAATGATCAAATTCAAGGCAGAGATGTACCTTCTAGCAGTGCATGGGGGTCAAATAGTTCACTCGGAACCAGCTACATTCAGCCTAGCAGCCTGGTGCCAGGGTACATAGAGTTCGGAGATTTAAACTTACCACAAAGGACAACAGAGATACTAAAAGTGGCAAGAAAACCACAAGATAATGCTATGCAGTTAAGCGGAAACAGTACATCATATGCTATATGGAGAACAATACCCAAAATTCAATATCCCCGCAGGAAACCGTGCTCATATATCTTACACACTTACTAGACAGCAAGATCAACTACTCGAGCTTCAAGGTGCACCTGGCAGCAATTGTAGCCAACACCAGAGGAAAGTCATGAAAAAGTTTTTCTTCTTCTTCCACATCCTGCCATCAAAAGCTTCCTGGAGGGTTCCAAGAGAATGGCACCCCCAAGGAATGTTCCAACCCCTTTATGGAACTTAAACACAATTTTAACACCGCAAATGACAGCTCAGTTTGAACCTATGCACAAAGCAGAACTGATAAATCACGATAAAGACTGCCTTCTTAATAGCTATAACATCTCCACGGAGAGTAAGTGAGCTACATGCATTAACTATTGAGGAACCATAAATGCAAACTCACAAGGACAAGGTTATCCTAAGGACCAACCCTCAACTCCTACCGAAGGTAGTAGGCAAATTCCACATGAATCAAAGCATTCAGCTACTTCAAAAACCCACAAACGCGACTAGAAAGAAGCCTTCCTACCCTGGACGTAATAAGGGCTTTACTGTACTATCTACAGGAGACAAAACAATTCCTTATAGGGAATCAATTGTTCATCTCTTACTCAAAGTCCAACAAAGGAAGACCTGTGACAAAGGGGACAATTCCTCGTTGAATTGTAGAAGCTATTCAGGTATGCTATTCCTCAACAGGAAAAATTAGAGTCCTGGCCAAAAACTCACTCAATAAGAAAAGAAGGGGCAACCCTGGCCCTCATGGCCAATGTGCCAATAGACGCTATGTAAAGCAGCGACCTGGGTATCGCCACAAACCTTCACCAAGCATTACTGCATGGATAGAAGCATGATTAAGGAAGCTCAAGTGGGACAAAAAGTACTTCAACACCAGTTTGCAAAGTATTCCCCATCTTACCACAACAACCCCAAGGAGGGGGATACTGCTACATAATCTAATGCACAGCAAGTGAATCTAGAAAAGTATTCATGCTGCAAACAAAATTGGTTTCTTACCAGTAGGAGTAGTTTTCCAGCTTGAAGAGTTTTCTGGATTCACATGCGACCCACCTACCGTCCTCTCAGAACAGGAATTGCAAACCGGTAGGAGAAAAGATCACGAAAAAAGAAGACTAAGAACTAAAGATCAAAGTGAAGACTCAGCCAATTTTAGCAAAGAAAGAAAAGGGAAAAAAGTGTCTGAAGATGGCTACCATGTACATGAACTACCAAGGTGCTGTTGGATGTCACACAAGGGATGGACTTCGCACCAAATGGTGGTCAACGATTCCCCACTGAAATAAAAACAAATGACAATTCCAGGCCCAACCACTAGATGGCGGAAGAATGCAGCGCATGTGAATCCAGAAAACTCTCCAAGCTGCAAAACTACTCCTACTGGTAAGTAACCATTTTGTTCCTGCTGTTCCTTGAGTTCTCTCACTGTTGGGGTGTTCTGGACTCTAGGACTGGTTGGACAGCTGTGCTAGCAGGACTGACAATCTGACGAATAAAAGTTATTTCCTGCCCAGGGTGTTGTTTGGAGGAGTTATTCCCTCCCCCCTCCCCCTTCTCCCCTTTCTCCCTCTGTTCTAATTGTCGCCCTCCCATGCTATATGGATTGGCTCTGGTGACTGACCCGGAGTGAGAAGCCAGACCTGTCTCTCTTAGGCCTCTGCTACACTCACATTTCGACTGTCTAAATCCTATTGTCGACTTTACCAATACCCACCGTGGACTTTGGACCAGCCCATCGCTTACCACTGGTTAACTTTCTTGTCACTCTCATTTGCATGCCTCTTATTGGATGGTTGATCTTCCTCTTCATCCCTCTCCTGGAGCACAGATTCTTACTTTCCTTTTGACTGGATAGTTCATATTCTTCCTCCGCTCACATAATTGATTTTTATTTTACCATTTGCACCACCAAACCAGAGTTCTCAAAACCACCATTATGAAGACCACCCTAACTGCCACCAGGACCATTATGAACACCCGATCCCAATGATCACAACCAGCGAATTATCATGGTCCCCGAATAAACTAAAGTTGAAAGGGAGCTGAGGTGACTAATAACAATGGCTCTGCCGTACAAACTAAAGTCATGAAATTCAAAACTTGGGTGGCTATCTACCAACCCTGCCATACAAGCCGGTCAACGCTGCTCCCCAGTGGCTGCTCCTCACAGCGCCAGATGTGTGCGTTCTTCAATGTGCCCAGCAGTGAGAACAGCTGGGAGTCCACCAGTGCAAGCTACTCAATGTGCCCAGATGTGTGAACACCTGCAAATCAACCAGTGCAGTTCAAGCTGCTCAACGTGCCAGATGTGCAAACCGGTGAGTCCACCAGTGCAGTATAACCTACTCAACATGCCCAGATGTGTGAACGTACCAGTGCAAGCTACTCAACATGCCCAGATGTGTGAACGTACCAGTGCAAGCTACTCAACATGCCCAGATGCGCAAACACCTACGAGTCCACTAGTGCAGTGTAGCTTGCTCACTGTTCCCAGATGTGCAAACATCTGTGATTCCACCAGTGCAGTGCCACCTACTCAATGTGCCCTGCAGTGTACACATCAGTCCACCAAGGCAAGCTACTCAACGTGCCCAGATATGCAAACTCCCGCGATTCCACTCGTGTAGTATAACCTACTCAGCAGATGTGCCAACACCTGGAGTTCCTGCCATGCAAACTACTCCATGTGCCCAGCAGTGTAAACGTCTGAATCCACCAGTGCAAGCCGCTCAACATGCCCACATGTGTGAACACCTGCGACTCCACCAGTGCAATCTACTCAACGTGTCGAGATGCACAAACACCTGAGTCCACTAATGCAGTTTAACCTACTCAACGTTACCAGATGTGTAGACATCTGCGAGTCCATCAGTGCAGTACCACCTACTCAACATGCCCAGCAGTGTATACCTGAGTCCTCCAGTGCAGTGCAAGCTACTCCTCCTGCCCAGCAGTGAGCATCTGAGTCCACTAGTGCAAGATAGTCAACATGCCCAGATGCGTGAACACCTGTGAGTCCACCGGCGCAGTGCCACCTGTGAGAAGTTGACCTGGTATATACTGTCCACTAGTTAAAGTGGGCACCCTGTACCAGTCCAAACAACCCTTATGGTGATTAGGTTAAAGATAACCTATATTTAAGCTATCCTAGTAGGTGCTATGGAGAGCAGCCGTCCGGCTAACTCTTGAAGGAATGTAAAGCAGCTTGTTTTACAAGATAAGAAGCTCCTGAATGACCAAATGAAAGGAGAACCACACAAGGTATATATATATAAAATATATGTATTTATTACTAAACACTCTCTACTAACCGCTTTATGAGATTAGAGCACAAGGCACACAATACTTAATCAATAGAACGACAGTAAATAGCACAATACACAGCGGGCTCCAGGGGGAGACCAAACCATATACTAAAGAAATGGTATAACAACGACTTGACTAGACAGTGCCTAGAGCGCGTAGAATCTCTTGGACATCAAGGAACCACCCAAAGGACTGACACAGCGTGCCCACGGAGGACAGGTGCAGTGTGAGAACACAGACGCGAGCTCCGTACAACTCTATGGGAAAGTCTCGGTTGGAAAATTACAGTTTAAGGACACTACAGAGAGGACTTCACACAAACCCTTTGGAACATAGAAGTTTCTAAGGCCAGCACCCTTGTGAGTACCGAGGTACCCATGTTACCTATCCCAGAGGAGCCGGGTGCAAAGGGGTCAAGTGGTGTCAGAAACCCTTGTCGTTTTCAATGGCGTCATGCGAAGAAGTGCTGCTGCTGGGAAGATGAAGTGTCCAGTGGAATCCAAGCCTGGATCCGAGGTGAGAAGAACCTGAAAGAAGAGGGGACAGAGTCTGGTCACTTCAGAGTGACCAAGGGCACGATAGAAGAATGGTGTAAAGATAGGATGTTTGACTCTGCAGCCAGAGGGACCAGGAGACGTTGACGACGACCAAAGTCCGGAGGTGAGTTGTCCCACAAAGGATGTCGAGTGCTGACGGGTCAGTATCCAGATTGAACACCAACAAGCCTTGGCAAATGCACCCATCCGGGCAGAGGAAACCAGTTACGGTGAGGACCAGCAAGGTCCAGGAGACTTTCCAAGCTATGCGGAGTCGGGGCACGTCTGGAGCAACCAGGGAAGCCCGCGAGAAACCAAGGTTACCCTCGCAGGGACCCACAGGCCAACGGACCAAGGATCACAAAGGGACCTTGAGCTGAATCATGAAGTACCAGCCCACGGAGCACTCGTTGAGGGAGGAAATCGGTGGAAATACTGACAGGGGTCAGGACTACACGTAGCCCAACGCACAGCCAAAGGAATCGCCAAAAAGCATATGCTGCTGCAAAAGTACACGGTGCACAGAGGTTCGGGTTTCACAGTCCCCATGAGGGATACTGGTCTCAGGATTGCTGAGAGAGCAGATCGACCTAGGACGCTTGGGAACCCACCTCCTGTGTTGCAGAAATCTTCGGAGTCCTCAGGAGCTCAGGAGATTCAAACCGGTCAGATGCGTTAAGGTGCCTGCCTTGCAGGGGAGTCACTCCTTTACTCAAAGGGAGATTCTTCTGTTATCCAGCAAAGTGTAGATCGTCGAAGTACTTGGTTTCTGCTTGCGGAGTTTAGTCTGGGTAAAATGTTACGTCCTGTAGTCCGGTTTCCTACTTTATACCCAAGGAAGGGGTTGGACAAACTCTGGGGGCCCTCCTAGGGGAGGGACAGGACAGAGGCGTGGCTACACCCATGTCTTTTTTCCAGTTTTGTGCCAGAGCAGGAGCAAATGGCTCCTGCAACCGGTTTGAGCTGGACTATGCACAGGGACACCAAATTTGCCCCCAGTGCAGACTTTCTGGCACTCTGAGTGCACCCACCCAGCCCCAATACACTAAAGCCTGTCTGGGAGGTGGTCACACTTCCCTGTGACAGGAAACCTATTGTCAGGCCTTCCTCTGCTCGAACTTGGCTCAGCAGCAGGAGGGCAGACTTGTGTCTGTGGCTGGCAGCATCCATTTTGTAATTCCCAGGTCGAGAAAGCTGGTACCAGGTAGACCGGTGACCCACAGTCGTGGTTCTAGAAGGGAGGAATCATACCTCCCACACCAATTACTGGCTGGGAAGTATGGTTCCAAGGTGTTTGACACCAAACATGACATGTTTCTAAGCAGCCATTTTAAAGTTAGCATTTACTGCGAGGTTATAATGCACTTTAATATATATGTATGGTTTGTCTGCATCACACATAACCCTGAAGAATAGGTTCTGAAGGCTGCAGAGGGATCCTGCTCATGCATGGGCACCTTCTCACACAAAACCCAGCACCCTGCCTTCAGGACTGATGAGGCCTGCCATGGGGGTGACTGATAGGTTTATATGTGCAGTGATTTAGAATAGATATACGTATCCTATATCTAAGTAAGGCGTGCATGCACCACCTTACACAGGCTACAGTAGCAGACCTGTGGTGCCATTTAGAATGGTCTCTCAGGGGTGGCATAATACATGCTTCAGCCCCTGGGAGGCCTCAGGGGTACCTATGCTCTAGGTATATAGGATACCATATACTAGGGACCGATAAGTGTTCCCCAGTATCCAATCTGGAGTGTACCTAAAGTACATGCAAATAATTTAGAGGCGAAAGCAGGTAGGCTGGGGTCCTGGATAGCAGGATCCCAGTCAGTCTAAGTCGAAAACAGTCATACACCAGCAAAAAGTGGGGGTAACCATAAGAGGCAGAACATACTCTTGTACACCACCTAGACATCCTGCCCAGAAGTGAGCATCCGAGTCCTGCAGTGCAAGGTACTCAACATGCCCAGATGCGTGAACACCTGTGGGTCCACCGGTGCAGTGCCACTTACTCAGCATGCACAGCAGTGTATACCACTGGGTCCAGCAGTGCAGTGCACGCTACGCGACGTGCCCAGCAGCGCAAACATCAGAGCGTCCAGCGGTGCAAGCTATCCAACATGCCCGGATGTGTGAACGTACCAGCACAGTTTAAGCTACTCTGTGTGCCCAGATATGTGAAGACCTGTGACTCCTCCAGTGCACGCTACCCAACATTCCCAGAAGTGGAAACCTCCACAAGTCCTGCAGTGCAAGCTACTCCATGTGCCCAGAAGTGTGTACCTCTGAGTCCACCAGTGTAGTGCAAGCTACTCACCTTGCCCAGCAGTGTGAGCATGAGTCCACCAGTACAAGCTACTTAGCATGCCCAGATGTGTGAACACCTACTAATCCACTACTGCAGTGTACCCTACTCAATGTTTCCAGATGTTCAAGCATGTGCGAGTCAACCAGTGCAGTATCACCTACTCAACGTGCCCAGTTGTCTGCGAGTCCACCAGTGCAGTGGAAGATACTCATCGTACCCAGATGGGTTAACACAGCGGTGCCAACATTTTGAGTTCACCACTTCAGTGCAAGCTACTGAGTTTGCTCAGCAGTGTGAACATCTGTGAGTCCACCAGTGTCAGTTCTTCACTGGAGTAGGCGTCCTATATGGTCACCCATCGCAGCTACTTTCACTGCCCCCCACACCCTCCACTCACACCAAACCTGGTCTGATGGGTGAGTACATACTACATGCCTGTCCGGGCCTCAGCCATTCTCTCCCCCCCCCCCTTCCCCCTTACCACCTGAGAGACCAGAGCCACTCCAGGTGTGCACCACAAGGAACAGGAAGGAGTGAATGCAGGGCAGGGTGAGCGAGCAGAAGTCTGGCTTACCAGTGTCAGTTTGAAAAAACCTGCCGGCTTGTTGCACAAAATGTGAAACAGAACCACTCAGACCCAAAAGATTTGGGTCCTCCTTTAGAAGGTGGTGGTGAGGCATCATCTGCCCCGAGATCTGCCACGACCGGCCTGTCATTCTTCGGTGCCCCTGCCCGATATCCACAGAGCCTTAGATGAAGGTGAAGCCTGTCTCCTCATCCTTATTGACCTATCCGCGGCATTCGACACAATAAATCACCCAGCTTTGCTTGAACCCTTGAAGAGGCGCTCTGGCATTAACGGCAAAGTACTAAAATGGTTCACTTCCTTCCTTCAGCACCGTTTGCAACAAATTAAAATCCACTCCTGTCTCTCTAGGCCAACACGAGTCACACTTGGTGTACTGCAAGGCTTGATCCTCTCCCCGTCCCTCTTCAATCTCTTCATGGAGCCCCTTACAATCATTCTGAAACCAGCAGGAGTTAACTGCCACCTATATGCAGACGACACACAAATCTACTACAAAATCAAATCACACAGCGACATCCGACACCTCAATGTCACCGTAACCAAGATCCAAACTTGGTTCAACACAAACCACTTAAAGCTGAATCTGGAAAAAACAGAATTAATAATGTTCTCCCCGAAAAGTATCCACCGACCAATCCAAGACTGGTTCAAGAATCTTGTTGCCCTAAACTGCCCCCTCGTCCTATCCGACTCCGTTAACTCAGTAGGCGTTACCCTGGACAAGACTTATCAATGGAGGCCCACATCAAACACTCTGCAAAAGGAGTGCTTTACTCACTAAAACACCTGAAGAAACTCAAAACCTTTCATTCCCCAGGATGATCTAAAGACAATTGTTCAATCCCTGGTCCTCTCTAAACTGGCAAAGATTAGGAAGATACCCCTATACTTATTAACAGGGAAGGGGGTTAGTAACCAACAGAAAATATCTAAAACCCTGTGGTGACGTGGATGAAGTTATCTGGTGAAACTCAGAGAGAGTGCTCCAATGCTGCACTGATCCAGATATCATTAACTGAAATTCACACATGTATACATTATATCAACAACTCAGGATATTAGGGCAAGTGTCACTCATTACTAGACAAATCCAAAATTAAAACAAAGTTGATATTTATTCAATTCCTCCCTTCGGGTTACATTCTAAATATCACTTATGCAGTTAAAAACATAGAATATAATCATCACAGTTATTACACAGAATGCAAGAAATTTTAAAAGTTGACGCGGCGTTTCGGTGTTTGTTAATGTTTTCACCTTCATCAGGACAAAGACATTATTGTAGTAAAATCTAAAAATTAAAACAGTATTTTAGATGTCTAAGTAATACAGTGACACAAATACATAAAGATCTAACATCACTTCCTGCCCATTTGTCGTAAATAAATAATTAATTACCGGTACTATTTTTCTATACATTCAATGAAACAGATAGCTCAATAAATAAGAGGCAGGATCCGGGGAATCTGAGTTGAACAGGCTTTAATCAGGCATAAGGGAAGGGACAGGATCGGAACAGCCTGAAATAGAATGACACGAGTGGCAGCTGCAACGTCTCATTAACAGTACATAGTATATATAGGAAAACATTATAATTGCATTAAATACAGTAGGCGTAACAAGTGACAAACGTAAGATAAGAATACATGGGCGTAAAAAGAAGGCGTGTACAAAGACATGTGATGAGAACGTCACAGAAGTGTCATAAAGTGGGTGGATACATGGAGGGGGCTACCTGGGCAGCTGGAACCTTTAACCTAGTGGTGCGCGCAAACTGACAATGACGTGTAACTAAGGAGAGCTGGAGGCTCTGACTTCTGCACTAGAAGAGGAGACGAAAGTCTGAGATGTCAGGACGACATGTACCTATAACATATCTGGTATCTGGTGTTTGGAGTACATGTTGATAGAATCTAAAAGTTATCAGGGCAAAGGCTACTTGACACTAAGGCTGGTGCATGCATATATTCTACATGTATTGCGTGTGCTATGAATCTTCTATGGATATTAATTCAGTAATTCTCTTGCATGGAGACAGGAAGACTAGACTATAGCTGAAGCTGTTTATGCGGTTCGTTAGCTTAGGAATGTGAAGAAGAAGAGCTGAACTGATAACTAGAGGCATAACATATTCTTGGCAGGCAGGCAGGCAGAGCCAGGCCGGGCACCGCGCTGCGCGGCAGGAAGTAAGTGAAGGGTCAGGGATGCAGGTGGGGGCTGCATCGCTCTTCGGAGTGAATTCAGGAGACTGGAGCTTGAATCTGGTGTCCGGGCCCTTTGAGGCCTAGAAACGGGGACAATGCGGTGAATTAACGTGCACAATGTAAAACGTTGGCAACATAGGCCTAATACTCGTTGCTTTCACGAGAACTGGAAACTGGCATACTAACGTTGGACACAACTATAATTGCGTCTTTAATCGATCATAGGGGGATATATGCATATCGATCATGCACATATAACATAGGATGGGGAACACGTAGGCACATATGACAAGGCAAAATTCAATTTTCCTCATTCCCTCCTTGTGCCCTACGTTTCCATCAGGAAACATCAATATTCATGATACCATCTATCTGTTCATAGAGCATCATTTGCTCGTCTCGAATTGTCTTGGAACGGGACTTTGGACTTGGAATACAAGATGTAGCGCACAAGCCGCAAATCGCAGGGCCACATTGTAAACATAGGCAACAACTGAATATGACCATTACTACTATACCCAGGAATGACAATACTTTCCATCCCCAGGCAGATATTATACTCCAGAGCCAACCGGACCATGTCCAGGTGCCTGGATTCTGGTGTAACTGATGGGCAATTTTATGAAGTCTGGTTATAGCTGAATAAACAGACGGCGCGTTATTAGGAATGAAAATGCAGCAACTAGATCCGATGACTCTACAAGCTCCTCCCCTATCGGCCAGTATGACGTCAAGGACGAGACGATTTTGGAGCACGACAAATCTCATAGCAGATTGCTCTTCAGTTAAGTTACCTAGAGTGGAAGTAGTCTCATTCACTACTGCTTCAAGGGTTCTGGTTAACCTACGTATTAACTTACTATTCTGGACAGGACCTATGAAGAAAAAGAAACCTTTATTGAAGTCTTGATATTGTTCTAATGCAGTTTCAGTCTGATCGACAATTGGGGACTCAGTCTCCCTTCTATGTCTAACGTGTACTAGATGTGTGTTTCTGTGATAATCGGATGGGGCTAGGAAAACTGGTGGCAGTAGGAAGGCAATGTAACATGTTCCATCCCAATCGAGGGGCAGACGAACATATGCGGTCTGACCACACACAAAATAAGAATGACGTGAGGCTTTGAAAATAGATTTCCCACTGTCACTATACTCGACCATAGTAGTACAATCACTATGTCCTACATGTACTGAACCATTCTTTCTGACACATAATTCGCCTTTTACTGGTAGAACTGTAATAGCAGGCAAATCTGGAGTAGTTTCGGACTGAACATTCAAAACCATGAAATTCGAGGAATAATTACCTAGATCATATACTTCATTTTCTAGATCTAACCCTGTTCTATGGGAAAGACCTTCCTTGTCTGGGAAACATGTTCTATTCAGAAGGGACATATCGTTTGAGGATGACGTTAACGTGGACCATGCTCCACACGATCCATTGTGTGAAAACGGATAAGGAAAGAGTGGCAGGACTCCCTTCGGTGTCTGGAAAGGGGGGAGTCGACCACACACCCAACAATTAGTGGCATTGCTGGTCTGGTGTGAATAGTGTAACATTCGGATAAAAGTATTATTGCGCATGGCAAGACGATAGGATAACTCGTGAGGAGGCAGTTCACTAAATGTGTGCTCTACTGTAACATTAGAAAACATATGTACATGTGAATCAATAGGAGGAAAATATATATATAAAACATAACTTATGCCTGTAATCGTAAGACTCCGAAATAACAAAAGTAATAGAGTAATAATACATCGACTTCGAAGATTCTTTCGATAACGTATTCTCTTAGAGTTTCGACTAACTCTCTCACTATGCGGGTCTATCTCATACATGTCAGGAACCTGTCTAACCGTTTCACCCGAGAGGGACTTGGACAATTAAACTGGCTGACTTACTAGACCTCAGTTTTTCTTTATACTCCTGCTGCAGAGTTTTCTCTAACAGGGGAAGTTTAGATTCAGTGTCTGGGCAGTCCTTAAGAACGGGGCAGTCCTTGAAAAAAGTTTTTGGTCTGAGTCCATGAAATCGCTTCACATGACTGGAGTGCAACCACCCCTTACGACCTTCGACCTTGATTGCCGTCCTTGTTGTTAGTAGAACGAGTCTTGGTTCTTTCCAACGGGGCTCCAGCGGACTTGAACGATCAAAATTCCTCACGAGGACTAGGTCGCCTGGTATGACCTCGTGCGGTTTCACTTGGGTGTTGTCTGGAAAAGCAGCGGCAACCTGTGAACGACAAGAGAGTAGTGCAGACATCAAGGAAGCCAGGTAATCTGTCAGCATATTACTGTCAACATCTGTAATTGTACGTGGTCTAGGTGTACCCCACATGTTTGGGGGACGACCGAAAATAACCTCATAAGGGGACAGACCTGAATGGGAGTGAGCGACCATTCTCATATAAAAAAGGGCGACTGGCAGTGCTACCATCCAATCTACGCCTTTCTCTGCGCATACTTTGGCAATGCGGATTTTCAGGGTCTGATTATGTCTCTCGACGAGGCCAGCTGCCTCGGGATGTCGTACACAATGGAACTTCCACTGGTACCCTAACAGAAGAGATACTTGTTTCATGAGTTCGGATGAGAATGGCTGGCCGTTATCTGAATACACGACCCTAGGTAAACCATAGCGGGGGAAAAACTCACGAACCAACTGCCTGGCAGTGGTCGCGGCAGTGTAATCTGGGACTGGATATGCTTCTGTCCACCTGGACAAAGCGCATACAACTACGAGGACATACTTGAAACCTCGGCATCGATCCATCTGAATATAATCCATCTGGAGGACTTCAAAAGGGTGGTCAGGAGGATGGAATCCACCTTGTTTCACCGGGACACCTTTACCTGGATTGAACTGACAACAAATCATGCAGGTACGCACTTTCTGCTTGGCTGCTGCTCGTAAATACTTGTTAAACCAAAGGTTCTGAATACTGTCTAACATGGCTTTTTCTCCCAAGTGTGCTGGACTATGTGCGGTGTTAATAATGACTTGAACCATAGAGTCGGGGAGAAACCATGTGGCTTTTCCCTTCGTCAACCATCCCTGATCTGTCTGGACCCCTCCTTGTTCGGACCATTTCTTGATTTCATCTGGGGTAGCATGTAACTGTATATCTAGTACGTCTTGTGTAGGGTCCTTAACTGTCATACAAGTCGTCTGAACTGGAACGTCTGTCTGTGTCTTGTTGACTGGAATGTCTGGAGTCTGAGCTGTAAGCTTGGCTGTTCGATCTGCCAGGTCGTTACCCTGGGAACTGATGTCAGTGACTTTCGTATGTGCCTTGCACTTCATGATAGCGATAGCTGTCGGTAAATGTATTGCATCTAACAGAGCTTGAATGAGGGGGCCATGCTGAATCTTGGTTCCATGAGAAGTCATAAAACCTCTTTCTTGCCAGAGTACTCCAAAGTCGTGTACGACTCCGAATGCATAACGTGAATCTGTGTATATATTTACTTTCAAGTTCTTCGCTCGTATGCAGGCTTGGGTCAGAGCGACGAGCTCTGCTGCTTGAGCAGACAGGGTGTCAATACGATGTGTTTCTATAACTTCAGTGTCAGTAGTCACTGCATACGCGGCTACTAGTTCTCCTGTACTTGTCCTCATACATGAACCATCCACATAAAGTGTCAGGTCGGGATCAGGCAATGCAATGTCTGTCAAGTCTTGTCTTGGCTTTGTCATGGTGTTAACAACTTCCACACAGTCATGTGTGGCAGGATTTGAAGTAACTGAGGGTAACAGTGTAGCTGGATTTAAAATGTTGCAGCGTCTGATTTCTATGTGTGGCTGAAACAATGTCAGTTCATAACCTGTTAATCGTGCAATTGTCAAGTGTTGTGTCTGTGTTCGGTTTAAAAGAACTTCCACGGAGTGTGGAACTTGTACTGTCAGGGAGTGTCCTAACACTATGGAATCACTCTGTCTGATAGCTAGAGCTGTGGCTGCAACGGACTTGAGGCACGCAGGCAGAGCCTGGGCCACCGGATCTAATGTGCTAGAGAAATAAGCACAGGGCTTGTATTGTCCTGCTTGATCTTGTGTGAGAACAGATAATGCAGTACCATCACGTTCAGTGACAAAAAGTGTAAAAGGCTTACTGTAGTTTGGTGTCGCTAAAACAGGTGCTTGGCATAAGGCTTTCTTTAACTCATTGAAAACAAGTGTATGTTCCTGGGTCCAAGGGAGGACAGTCGATGTGGCTGCCTCCTGTGTCGTTAACTGTATCAGTGGCTTGGCTAGATATGCATACTGAGGAATCCATTGTCTGCAATAAGAAGTGAGGCCGATAAAAGCTCGTACCTCCTTCTGTGTCTTGGGCTGTGGAAGATGTGCTATTAACTGTATACGGTCTGGTGTCAACTGCCTACCCCACTTGGACAGTAAGTGTCCAAGGTAGACCACTTGCTGGACACAGAATTGCAGTTTCGAAGGGGACACCTTGTGCCCCATCTCGGCCAGAAAATACAAGACTGTAAGTGACGCACGTTCGCAGTCACGTTCAGAACGGGCTGTGATCAATAGATCGACATACTGGAGCAGGGCAGTGTCAGTTGGCATGTGAATATTGTCTAGTTGTCTTTTAAGTGCTTGACTGTAAATGCTAGGACTTTCTGTGAAACCTTGAGGAGCTCGTGTGAATTTATAGCTTCTTCCATTTAAACAGAATCCGAAAAGGAATTGGCTGTCTGGATGAATGGGGACACTAAAGAATGCGTTCTTGAGATCTATGACAGTAAAGAACGTAGCTTCGGAATCAATGGCAGTCAATAGGGAAGAAATATCTGGAACTACTGGGTACTGGGGTATGATACATTTATTAAGTTCTCGAAGGTCAATCACTAATCGATAAACTGGAGGTGCATTGGGATCTGTACGCTTGAGAATCGGAATGATAGGAGAATTACATACATTGGAGTCAGTTTCTACAACCACTCCTTGAGCAATGAGCTCGTCAATAATTTTCGATAAGGCTGCTACAGCCTCAGGTGGCAATTTGTACTGTCGGATTCGTGGTAATACAACACCTTGCTTCAGAGTGACACGATGGGGTGTAATGTGCATACAACCTACATCAGTTGGACCTTGCGCCCATAAATGCTGTGGTACATTCAATAATCTTGGATCAAAATCACGTAACACATAATGACCTTTAAAATCTCGTAAGAACAGTCTCACTCCTTCTGGGGAGCAGCATATGACTGCTCCTAATTCTTTCAGAGTCTTAATACCTAATAAGTTCTCTGGACATGATTTCGTGAGTAACAAGTCTGTAGTTCGGGACAATGGACCAACTTCTAGAGTAACTGGTTTCGATATTTCATTAACAATAGGCTTTCCTGAAAATCCAAGGGAAAAATTTCTAGAGCCTGAGAGTGGAGCCCCTGGAACCTCGTCATGACTGATGGTAGTCCTACTTGCCCCTGTATCAATCAGAAACTTTCTGTCTTTCCCTAATACTTGACTGTGTACATAGGGACCCTCTTGATCTACAGGAATCTCGATGAGAGGCAAGCCAACCTCCCTTTCTAGGCTGTTTCATGAATACGGCTGATAATCTGGATACTCTGACTGTGTGCGTACTGGTACATCTGCTGTGTAACGTGTTGTGTGGCAGCGATAGGCTGCGGTACTGTAACTGTCTGTTGTACATTCTGCGGTGGCTGGGAAGTCTGTGAAACTTGTTCTTGTCTAGGCGGACGTGGTCTCTCTTTCGTTTTACCTGTAGCTATGTTGTGTTTCAGAACTGCACATTCGTTTATATAATGACCTGGCTGTTTACAGTAATTGCAGGTCCCTTTAACGGGAGCTGTAGGATGACTAGCTTGACTCGGACCCCTCTTCTGACTGTCTTGTGGAACAGACTGTGCAACTAGTACTTTCATTTTCGTGTCTTTCATACGTCTCCTTTCATGTTCCTGCTCCTCCCTGATTCTGTTCTGGTGATACTGTAACATCTGGAGCATTTGTGACGGAGTATTAGCTTGCCAAGTACTTTCGACTTTCAGTACTCGATTTTTAACTTGTGGTAAAGAATTCTCAACTAGTTTGGTAACAAAAAGATGTGGATACGATTCACTACTTGTTTTCAGACCACTATTAATAATGAAACATTTCTCAAATCTAGAATAAAAATCACTAGTGTCTTCGTCTTGTTTCTGTTTACAGGCTGAGATGGCATCCCAGTCTTCCTTTTTCGTGGCTAGTAATCTTGGCAAGACTTGTATTAACAATTCGGGCAATGCTTTAGCTTTATCCCCAAGACCGGTACCTGGAACTCGTGTGTTATCTTCAGTCTCTAATGCGGTCCAATCTATCTTTTTCTCTCCCACCTCCCATTCTTTTTCTTTGAGTTTTTCATATATGCCCGCAGGCAACAGGACCTTTAACATTTTAATGATATCAGGATACGTGTATTCTCCCATACGGAGCATGTCTTTTAATTCACGATGGAACCCTGCTGGATCTTTATCGTGACAGGGTATTAACTTTTTCATTTCTAGAAGTTCTATTTTCGTGATAGGGGTGTAAACAAATACTCGTTCTAGATCACCCCCCTCTCCCTTAACTGGATGTACTTCTCGCAACGGATTCTGTCTGTCTATGTAGAATGATTTTCTTTCTGGGGGTGGAACAGGAACAAAATGTGGGTTCAGGAACGTTCTGTATTTGTGGCGCTGTTCTAGAATGACACTAATTAAATCGGTACCTAGACCTTTCCATCTGTTTAGAAGTAACTCGTTCAGTACATCATACAAAGGACCTGGATCAGAATGCTGATCCTCATACAACGTAATGAGGTGCTGGATCATATACATACCCACCAGACGCTGCTCGGCTGGGGGCAGTTTCAGAAACGTTTGAGCCACTATTTACTCTGGAAACGTGGCAGAATCACTAGTCCATCGGACTGCTGATCGGGCTAGTTCTTGTTCATGCATAGTACTAAGTTCACTATAACCTATTCGTAGTTTCAGAATTTTATCAGTAACCTGGAATATTTGTTCAAGAGAACACTGTTCTGGTACTGGAGAAGGAAAAGCTTTCTTGTAATCTCGGCGTGAATGTCGGTCGGAAAGTCTAGTTCTACCTACATACGCTATTCTGTCGGGATTCTCGCTGTCTACCTCTTCACTTGAAGAGTCATTCTCTTTCTCGGTTGCTCTTTTTGCTTCCTCCTTCTGGTGTATACTTATAATTTCTTTACGAATTTTCCTGTACATACTTTCTATACAACTTTGTGTCTTGTGTTTTCCCTCGGCTATATTGTCACTCCACCTAGTCAGGGCTTTCATCTCGTCTTTGTCTTTATCAGGATAATCTTGTTCTCTTATTAAACAGTTAATCAAGAACTGTAAAATCATCTTTTGAATCTCGACTTTTCTGTGTGCCATAGCTTCGTGAATACTTCCTGGATTCTCCCCTGTACGGATAAAATGATATATTCTGTCTAGATATTCTTTCATGTCAGGCAGGGTGGCCAAAAAGTTGGCAACCCGTCTTAAACGTACTGAATACAACATCATGTGGTCTTCACCTGGTACTGAATCATATATGCAGTCAGTAAGGTGTCGCTTGAGGTCCGCGTATGTAGTCACTTTTGGCGTGTGCTGTAACGCTGCGTCTCTCAGCGTCGTTCGTTTTACTTGAGGCGGGGTGGTAGGAGCACCTCCCCCCGCTGCTCCTGAACTGGAATCGTCAGTTAATACTGAACGTGCTGGTAAAGTAACTGGCAAGACACGTGGTGTGGACTGGTCCGGGGGTACTGGCACATTAACGGAATCCCCAGGACCAGTGGCTGGAGGAACAGGAATTACATTATTAACAGGGTGCTGAGGGTGAGCAGGCGGAATAGGATTTGCATATTCCGGGACCGTATCGTCCAAATAGGACGAAAGAAAAATTTCAGCTGCAGTCGGTTTATGACGTAGCTTAATCGGGACCAATGGTGGCGGTAAATTACAGGGTGCTTCCGGGGTTGCCTTCGGCAAGCCCTCGGCAAGAAGAGGATACATACCTTTAATAAGGGCATTTCTCTGTCTGTCTGACTGTTCTGCTCTAACTCGTTCACCTTCTT
Organism: Lissotriton helveticus; assembly: GCF_964261635.1. Taxonomy (NCBI): domain Eukaryota; kingdom Metazoa; phylum Chordata; class Amphibia; order Caudata; family Salamandridae; genus Lissotriton; species Lissotriton helveticus. The sequence continues at coordinate 98,455,014 of NC_136064.1, read as the reverse complement.
CTAGAAGTTCCCTTTCTTGGGCTTTTTCTGAGGATTCCCTACTTAATTCCGCTTTTCTGAATTCTTTTTCGGTTCTTCTATGAGATTCTTTGCGCCATAACTCGATGGCATCTTTCTGGGACTGTCTGGCTTTATTTTTCCATAATGCTTCTTCTACTCGCATGATGCACTCGGCATCCCATGTACCTGATACAGGCCATCTATATTTCTTTTCAAGATCCTTCGTGTAATCCGCCCATAAGTCTAGATATAATATGGCATCTAAGCCATGCTTGTGATACATAAAGTGACCAGGACTGTCCCTAGGAGGGACAGGAACGGCTTCTTCGAGTAACCCTTTTCTAGTTTTTATCTGACGTAATTTCGAAAACAGAGGCATTTTGGAGTTGTACTTGAACTAGACACGATACACAATAATCACAGTAATGAAATGGCAAACAAATCACTCATACCACGACATAGAAATACATTAATAACAGTTCGAACAGAATACTGCCTGATACACTGAAAACATAACACTTGAATTTCTCGAGAACGGACTTACAAGAATTACTGGATGCACTGCTAAAACAGTACAGAACATACCGGTCCCATAAAGACATGTCATACCGTATCCACCTAGGTGAATACTTCGGACTGGATCTGTGTACCCAAACCCATCGGACCAGGGACAAACTAATGAACCTGTCTAGATACTTCCCCCGCAACGGTACTCACCGGGAAGCAGAAACTGACGGCCTCGGACTGGACTGGACTGCTACGACGTCTGGTTACTACGCATGCGCTTCGAACTTCGGATTTCAGAAACAGGTGGGCCTCCGGATACCTCTGACCTTGCTCTCTCGGCTTGGGCTCTGGTCGGGACGAACCGCATTCCTCACCGCCTCGTCTGGATGCCGGACCGCAGTCTCCGTCTCCTCCGTGGGCCTGAGGGAGACTTGATGAAGCAGAAATATCTGCACGTGCACGGTAAAGTTCCGTCACGGCTGTAGAAGGGTCAGGGGGCCTGCGTTACATCGCCGGCGCGTGGGGAAGGGGCTCGTCCCTATTTGGGCGCCATTATGTGGTAAATAAATAATTAATTACCGGTACTATTTTTCTATACATTCAATAAAACAGATAGCTCAATAAATAAGAGGCAGGATCCGGGGAATCTGAGTTGAACAGGCTTTAATCAGGCATAAGGGAAGGGACAGGATCGGAACAGCCTGAAATAGAATGACACGAGTGGCAGCTGCAACGTCTCATTAACAGTACATAGTATATATAGGAAAACATTATAATTGCATTGAATACAGTAGGCGTAACAAGTGACAAACGTAAGATAAGAATACATGGGCGTAAAAAGAAGGCGTGTACAAAGACATGTGATGAGAACGTCACAGAAGTGTCATAAAGTGGGTGGATACATGGAGGGGGCTACCTGGGCAGCTGGAACCTTTAACCTAGTGGTGCGCGCAAACTGACAATGACGTGTAACTAAGGAGAGCTGGGGGCTCTGACTTCTGCACTAGAAGAGGAGACGAAAGTCTGCGATGTCAGGACGACATGTACCTATAGCATATCTGGTATCTGGTGTTTGGAGTACATGTTGATAGAATCTAAAAGTTATCAGGGCAAAGGCTACTTGACACTAAGGCTGGTGCATGCATATATTCTACATGTATTGCGTGTGCTATGAATCTTCTATGGATATTAATTCAGTAATTCTCTTGCATGGAGACAGGAAGACTAGACTATAGCTGAAGCTGTTTATGCGGTTCGTTAGCTTAGGAATGTGAAGACGAAGAGCTGAACTGATAACTAGAGGCATAACATATTCTTGGCAGACAGGCAGGCAGAGCCAGGCCGGGCACCGCGCTGTGCGGCAGGAAGTAAGTGAAGGGTCAGGGATGCAGGTGGGGGCTGCATCGCTCTTCGGAGTGAATTCAGGAGACTGGAGCTTGAATCTGGTGTCCGGGCCCTTTGAGGCCTAGAAACGGGGACAATGCGGTGAATTAACGTGCACAATGTAAAACGTTGGCAACATAGGCCTAATACTCGTTGCTTTCACGAGAACTGGAAACTGGCATACTAACGTTGGACACAACTATAATTGCGTCTTTAATCGATCATAGGGGGATATATGCATATCGATCATGCACATATAACATAGGATGGGGAACACGTAGGCACATATGACAAGGCAAAAATCAATTTTCCTCACATTAGTCCTATTTGACCTCTTACGTATGCATAACTTTGATATTGGTATGCCAATATTGTCTCTTGCTAAAATAAGGCTATTCGTCATTTTAGTTAGACAGCTCTATGTAATGTTACGTAATTATTAATGGTAACGATGACTATAGAGTCCATATCTTATTTATGAATTATTTTTCAGATATTAACCTAAGGACATAAATACCTTGGGAAAGTTTCTTGGGGAATCTGATTCATCAATTTCTCGATCCCACCATATGGATTCAATTCACTCTTGCGATCTTGAGCCTTGTTTAAATTAAATAAGAACTTGTATTAGATCTTATTACTATGCGATGCATTATATTTATCATACAGTTACCGTAATTATCTTAATAGTAGGTATTCTGATATCAATTCGGTACGTTGGAACCACCGTACATGATTATAGGTGTGCGGGTGCTCTCTTTTTCAATTAGTCTCTGGTGGAATACATAAACATGTTTGTCTTATAATCCTATCAAACGTTTCTTTAGGTATTTAAATAGCAGGCTAGCATCCGCCTGCTGTTACTCACCCCCTCTTTCTCTGTCTTTTGTGAGTGGCAGTTCGGGCTGGACTGTTCCCATCAGGCACAGGGTCAAGGCTGATTTGCATATGGCCATGTCTGACCTGGGGTGGTGTGGAGTGCAAAAAAACGATGGATTTAGGCCCAGATCTCTGTACTGGGGTGAATGTATGACATTGTTCTGCATTCTGTCCATCAATTGTTTTTGCATTCAGTAATTATATGGCCTGCCATGGGGGTGACTGATAGGTTTATATGTGCAGTTATTTAGAATAGATATAGGTATCCTATATCTAAGTAAGGCGTGCATGCACCACCTTACACAGGCTGCAGTAGCAGACCTGTGGTGCCATTTAGAATGGTCTCTCAGGAACTGCACAATACATGTTTCAGCCCCTGGGAGGCCTCTGGGGTACCTATGCCCTAGGTATATAGGATACCATATACTAGGGACAGATAAGGGTACCCCAGTATCCAATCTGGAGTGTACCTAAAGTACATGCAATTAATTTAGAGGAGAAAGCAGATAGGCTGGGGTCCTGGATAGCAGGATCCTAGTCAGTCTGTCGAACAGTCCTACATCAGCAAAATGTGGGGGTAACCATAAGAGGCAGATCATACTCTTGTACACCACCTACTCATCCTGCCCAGCAGTGAGCATCCGAGTCCTGCAGTGCAAGATACTCAACATGCCCCGATGCGTGAACACCTGTGGGTCCACCGGTGCAGTGCCACTTACTCAGCATGCACGGCAGTATATACCACAGGGTCCAGCAGTGCACGCTACGCTATGTGCCCAGCAGCGCAAACCTCCGAGCGTCCAGCAGTGCAAGCTATTCAACATGCCCAGAAGTGTGAAGACCTGTGACTCCTGCACTGCAAGCTACTCAACATTCCCAGATGTGGAAACCTCCACAAGTCCTGCAGTGCAAGCTACTCCATGTGCCCAGCAGTGTGTACCTCTGAGTCCACCAGTGTAGTGCAAGCTACTCCCCTTGCCCAGCAGTGTGAGCATGAGTCCACCAGTACAGTGCCCAGATGTGTGAACACCTGCTAATCCACTTCTGCAGTGTAACCTACTCCATGTACCCAGATGTTCAAACACGTGCGAGCCAACCAGTGAAGTACCACCTACTCAACGTGCCCAGATGTTAAACATCGGCGAGTCCACCAGTGCAGTGGAAGCTACTCGTCGTACCCAGATGGGTAAACACAGCGGTGCCAACATTTTGAGTTCACCACTTCAGTGCAAGCTACTGAGTTTGCTCAGCAGTGTGAACATCTGTGAGTCCACCAGTGTCAGTTCTTCACTGGAGTAGGCGTCCTATATGGTCACCCATCGCAGCTACTTTCACTGCCCCCCACACCCTCCACTCACACCAAACCTGGTCTGATGGGTGAGTACATACTACATGCCTGTCCGGGCCTCAGCCATTCTCCCCCCCTTCCCCCTTACCACCTGAGAGACAAGAGCCACCCCAGGTGTGCACCACAAGGAACAGGAAGGAGTGAATGCAGGGCAGGGTGAGCGAGCAGAAGTCTGGCTTACAAGTGTCAGTTTAAAAAAACCTGCCGGCTTGTTGCACAAAATGTGAAACAGAACCACTCAGACCCAAAAGATTTGGGTCCTCCTTTAGAAGGTGGTGGTGAGGCATCATCTGCCCCGAGATCTGCCACGACCGGCCTGTCATTCTTCGGTGCCCCTGCCCGATATCCACAGAGCCTTAGATGAAGGTGAAGCCTGTCTCCTCTTCCTTATTGACCTATCCGTGGCATTCGACACAATAAATCACCCAGCTTTGCTTGAAACCTTGAAGAGGCGCTCTGGCATTAACGGCAAAGTACTAAAATGGTTCACTTCCTTCCTTCAGCACCGTTTGCAACAAATTAAAATCCACTCCTGTCTCTCTAGGCCAACACGAGTCACACTTGGTGTACTGCAAGGCTTGATCCTCTCCCCGTCCCTCTTCAATCTCTTCATGGAGCCCCTTACAATCATTCTGAAACCAGCAGGAGTTAACTGCCACCTATATGCAGACGACACACAAATCTACTACAAAATCAAATCACACAGCGACATCCGACACCTCAATGTCACACTAACCAAGATCCAAACTTGGTTCAACACAAACCACTTAAAGCTGAACCTGGAAAAAACAGAATTAATAATGTTCTCCCCGAAAAGTATCCACCGACCAATCCAAGACTGGTTCAAGAATCTTGTTGCCCTAAACTGCCCCCTCGTCCTATCCGACTCCGTTAACTCAGTAGGCGTTACCCTGGACAAGACTTATCAATGGAGGCCCACATCAAACACTCTGCAAAAGGTGCGCTTTACTCACTAAAACACCTGAAGAAACTCAAAACCTTTCATTCCCCAGGATGATCTAAAGACAATTGTTCAATCCCTGGTCCTCTCTAAACTGGACTAAGGGAACGCCATCCTAACCGGGATGCCAAACGCTCACCTAGCCCCACTAAGGTCAAGGATAGGTGGTACTTGAATGTGTTTTTCTCTCTCCCCGTCACTGCTCGCCTAATTATTATGTTTTGCTTACGTCTTTTTGCTTCCTTGTGTCCTGCGATGTAATGCAATATTCCTTTTCCTTTGTATGTGTAAAGCGCTCTCATACCCACGGGTGAAGCTAGCGCTATATAAAAGTTTTAAAATTAAATAAAATGTGGGGCACCTGCCGGCACTGCTTGAAAGGGGCACCCCTCCTCCCCCACAAACCATAGCTGTCGGTTGATTCCTTCCCCCACTCGGTGGGGGGCGAGTCCAGCAGGCCAGGAACTGTATTTCTGTAAAACAATTTTTACAAAATTACTTTGAGATGGTATTTTCGGAGTACAACAATATGCAGATCGACTCGACATAGTTTGGCGGAGAAACTGGCATTATGGGATTTTTTGGTTGTTGTCAAAAGTGCTCCTATCAGCAGAAGTACGTTCTTTCCATAAACGAAGAACTGTCGTAGTAAGGCCTGGATTTTTTTCCTGACACGTCCCACAAAGAGCTCGCAACAGTAACATGAACCCACCGAGCTGCACAATACTGGAGGAAAGAGCTGGGAAGCTTCAGAAAGGCCTGGGAAAGCGCGCGTGACTATCTCAGCGCTGTCTGAAGAACTATGTCCCCGCCCCTCCCCTCCCTCTCCAGTTGTTTGCACGACGCGCTGGTTTACGCTGGTGGCCGCTGGTTTGACGTATCGGAGGCACAGGGACTGTTTCAAGGTCACGGATGCCCAAGGTCACACCGGCCCAACACGATTAAACGTGAGCCTCGGGGCCTGCGTAATCGGGACGGGCTGCACCTGAGACAGATAAAGGGTAACCGGGCCAGAGCTAGAGCTCTCCAGGGCCCTCCTCACTGCGTCAGGGGCAGCTCTCAACAACACAGCAGGTGCAGCGGCACCGGGCCCCGTGGGGGCGTGGGGGCACTGCGTCCCAGTTATAGGCTATAGCTGTTTCTTTGGTGGAGTACCACTGGCTGGGCCATTTCATGGCTTGCTTCTAGGCCCAGGACAGCCTGGTTCGCCCCTGCGGCTCTGACCCTATCCGTAGATAGCTCCCACTTTCCTGCTCCAAGTTTCCAGCACGTCGCCTGCGCTCCGTGTTTGCAGGAAGCCTCCAGCGGAGGAAGCGCCGAGAGCCGGTGGGTGTAGCGCCTCGTGCAGCGCGGCTCCGGGTCCAGGCACCGCACGCCGTGTGCCATGCCATGTGCCAGTGTGTCCTCACAGTGCCCTGCTGGGGGGGTGGAGTGCTCCCTGCCCCGCCCGGGCAGGGTGCCAGCGCCACGGGCACCCCTCCGCTTCCGTCCGCCGGGAGGGGGCGTGCGCAGCGCCTGCTGCTTCAGGGAGCTGTAATAAGGGGGCTCCCCCGCCAGGACTCTGCGCCTCCACCCATGAGCTCACCGCATCCCACCCACCGCTCCCGGAAACAGGCCCCGGGTCACCTCCGGGAAGAGAGGAGACCCCCCCAGAGCTCGGCGGCAGCTGTGTGCGCTTCAACAAAAACAGAAATACTACCCGTGGAAGAGGAACTGGGGCAAAAAGAAAGAGCGAGCCTGCAGGCCCAGGCGGGGAACCAAAACCAGCCCTGGCAAAAATACAAACATTTTCAAACCAGCCCCGGTTCCTTCCTCCTCTCTCCTCTGTCTCTCTATATCTCTCTCTTCTTTGCCCTCTTCCACCCCCCCCCCCTCACTGCTTGTTGGAATTTCCCGGAAACCTGTTGAAAGTGCCAGAGGCGTCAAAGGCAGCCGGGGAAATGCCCGGTGGAAAAAAACATCCAGTCCTGGCCTGAAAGCAACTCCAGCTTTTAAGAACACACTTCACACCTTTTTGTCAAGCCCAGCAATGAACACAGATAACAGCGCCTTGAGCACATGGTCCCACCGAAAACACCTAAGACCCTTCATTAGGAAAAACACCTGAACCCTGACAACTACAGGCCAACCTCAAACACTTCATACCTTGGAAAACTACCAGGAGGGGGGCAGCGTCCTGCCAACCCTCATACATCTCGGAAGGAATGAATGAATGAATGAAGTATACTTGTAAAGCGCACTGTTACTCCATCTCGGAGTGTCCTGGCGCTGTATACCGCTGTGGAACCCTTCCTGGCTTTCCCTGTGAGATGGCTACTTCCTGGGCATCTCCAAGGTGGAGACCAGGCATCCCCGGCGTTGTAGGGGCCGTTGTGAAGATTAAGCAAGCTATTGCCCAGAGTTGCAGAGTGGAGCCCAAGGTTAGAGTAGGCGCCGAGGCGAGAATTATCGAGTCCGCGGACATTGACCCAAGACCCTGCCGCGTTGGGAATTGAACCCTGGTCCCGGGCCGATCTCAGATTCCGGGACTGCCGCCTCTAACCACTGAGCCACACTTCTCCACAAGGAAGCGAGCGGCTATCGACCAACAAGCAGAGCTCCGTCCAACGAGAGGCGCGGAACCCACCTTGCTTGCCATCCGTTCCAGGCGGCCGGACACCCAGCGTGGAGTGGGTCAGGCGCTTCCGAAACTGCAACTGGTGCATGAACCCACTGTAGTAATGGACTCCAGACTGCTTGAGGTATTTCATGAAGATTTATTGTAAGTTAAGTAGCCTGGAACAAGCCCCACCAGGAGCAGCCAACCGGCAGCTCAGCCCCATCATAACTGTGGCTTATCCTCAACCAGCACCAACATTCCTAGTGCATCACAGCGCAGAGGCATTCCACTAGAAGGGCATTAAGTGGGTAAAGGCATACATAGGAATACGCAACACCCACATACTTGGACTGCCCTGAAAACCCACCCTTTGGGTCAACTGATGTCTCTCACAGGAGTAAGCTCTGAGGCGGACTCCAAGCTGGAACGCCACAGCCTGGGCACCAGGAAGTGTGAGATCCCCCTGATCAGCTATCGTACATTGGCAAGGACAGGCCTAGAAACGTTTTTAGGTCTCGCCTGTCGATGCGTATGCGCATCGAGCAAGCGAGACTATAGGGGCTCATCCAGACTTTATCTAACTTGCAAGGAATCGTGGCGATTCCTTGCAGTGCCCGTGACTTTTAAGCTCAATGCGCATGTGCATTGAGCTTAAAAGCGCGTGCACAGCCGCCCGCATTCCTCCGACACCTTTGAAGTGAAGCTTAGCTTCACTTCAAAGGCCCGGCTTGTTCACACCCACATGCCGCTCTGCCCCGCTCCGCCCCCTCCCCTGAGTCATCCTGCCTGCCCCTTCCCGCCGTGTCGCATTTCTCCTCCCCCCTCCCCTCTCCCCTCTCTTCCCTCCGTCTTGTTTTCTTTGATGCTGGTATTTCCATATAATTTAACCCGCTCCGCCCCCTCCCCTTTCCTCCGTGTCGCATTTCTCCTCCCCCCTCCCCTCTCTTCCGTCCGTCCGTCTTGTTTTCTTTCTCTCCTGCCTCTCCTCGCCAATGTCTTTCTACTTGTAACCCCATTCCATCACTCGCCTCACTCTTCCCTTGTTTCTGTTTTAGTATCAAGAGATGTTGTAGCCTGCATTTTTTTTAGGTCTCGTCTAGGCGTGCATCCCGGCCGCCGAACGCATATTTAAACCTCCACTCTGCGCATTCATACAGCAGCCCTGTATGCCTTTGAGCATTGTTCCGTCCCGGACTCAGCCCTCTCCGCCCCCACTGCTCAGCAGCAGACCCCAGGAGCAGCGATGAATGAAGAAGAGCAGTGGGCAACGGCAAGCAAGACAAATGGCACTGAGTAATGTTTTCTTTTTACGTTGCCATTCAGTTGTTTTTATTTACCACATTTCATTAACACGAAGCGCCGAACATACTTCCCAACTTCAGTTTACGGCAACAAAGCGGTGGCAGGTAGCTGCCAAAAGGCAATGCTTTTAAAGCCGTCTCTTTCAGATGGTTCTATTATAAACTTTGCACGCAGTGCTTTTCCTTGCATGTAATGCCTCCGACAACCAGAAACGCTTTTATTTTACATCACTGCTGGACGAGCTGAATGAATATAAGCGTTTACTATGCTAAATTGCATCTTGACTGATGCTCAAAAAGCTAACCCAATTCAGAACGCAATTGACTGGAAAAAAGAAATAAAACGCCAGCGTGTTCTTCACTGCTGATAATGATCTTTTTCTGTGGTTCAAGTTTTCGCCTCAAATGACATTCATTTTATTTACAGTTACTCAGCAAGTCAGGCGGCATTTTTCTGGCGGATCAACGCCAAGAGTTCAAAATTAAAACAGGTTGTCTTGTTTTGTGTCAAGCTGTCTTACAGAGGCCTGTAAGTAGCAACCGTGCTATTAGCTATAGGTGAAAAGACGATGCGCGAGACAGACTGCTGCATCCTATTTGGTCTTTCTATGGCAAGTTCAGACACAAAGGGGTGGAGAAAATAGGTTAAATGTTATTTTTCTGTAAGATAATTTTTTTTTTTTTTTTTATTATTAACCTGAACTGGCCACAAACATTATTAAGAGATGCGTATCTTTCGCTCCCTGCGTGGTTAACGAGCTCCCTCTCTGCTGCACACACACAGACGCTATGTCTCAAGCCTTGGTTAATGAAGCGCGCCTTAGGTCAGAAAACGAGCGGAACTCTGGAGGCAACCTTCGGTGACCCAGCTGTACATCAAGTGCCTCTGGCATGTCAACCCCTCTCTGTTTTCATTTCCCAGAGCTTCTCAGCGAGACTCTGGTGCTCTCGGGCCAGGGACAAGGAAGAAGGGAAGAGGTAGTCGCGTGCATTCTGCCTTTTATGTGCTTGAGTTTGTTTGGTTAAATCAATGGAAACTTTCTATAAAATACTTTAAAAAAAAGAAAAAAGGTAAACGGAATCATTTGTTTTGGAAAATGTTCGTACCCCCCCCCGAACCGCCTCCTCCTCCCAAGGCATGCCTTTTATTGTACAAACAAACACAGTGGCTAGCGTATACACTAATTTGATGTCTTGGAGCCTGATTGACAGCAAAGGGCAGAACCAAAGTTTTACCCTGTGAAGTTTACAGGCTCTTCAGGTTTCAGAGCTACTTTTTTTTAACATGTTCATTAAAGTGTGTAAGTAAGGGGAACCGAACAGTGACTTAACAAGTTTACTGTGGGCTCTCAAGTCATGCAAGAATAATGGCTCATCTACCCATTGCTCTGTGGCACACAACAGCCATCATCGTGGTGAAGAGAGCTTCTCACAGTCGTAAACTTTGGAACCACTGCACCTGCTGCACTAATGATACCTGCGCCGGGGCCCTAGACCTTTAAATGCAAAACTATAAACTGAACCAGTTTATAGGCAGAGGCAAAGAAGGTTGGCTTAAAGCTGCGCTGAGCATGGCACGTTTAGAGCAAGACGTTCGAGAGGAAAACCAACACATTATTAAGCTGGGGACGGTGCCTGTGATTGATAACTTGTTAAATGTTGGACTTCCCCCTGGGTCCTATGATTACACCAGACCTCAACCACATGAGGAAGGACATGCTGGCCTAGACAAACGCAGTTAGCCGAAGGGCACCGACAACAAATCAGTTGGCTTGTTAAATCTGCCAACGTCTTTGGTGAGATGAGGGAAAAACAAAAACAGTTCTACAGCGCCTGGATTCGAAAAGAGTCTGGAAACCTTGAACAGTGCGGCTCTGCTAATCTGTCTCACTAAAAGCAACGCGCAAAATATTAGCGACCACAAGGTTCCACTTTTAATAACAAACCGGCCATCTTCTACTTTCTGGGACCTGCAATCTATGCTGAAAGCATAAATGATAATAACAGCCTGGCTGCCTGCTGCTTCTTGGGGCGTGAGCACTACGCTGAGAGCACCCCAGCAGCATGCTGCCTTTTTGAGACAGGAGTTCTATGTGGAAAGCGTAAATAATAATGACGACTCGACTGTCGCGTGAGCTCTACGCTAACAACGTAAATAACAAAAATGCAATAGGTCTGACCTTTCATTAAGTTAAAGCCATTTGCGTTGCTATACAATACCATTAGCAAAGCAAATGGCTTCAACTTAATCAAAGGTGAGACCTATTGCATTTTCAATGCTTGTCTCTTTAGTAAACAAACTGCAGTCCCACTCCTTGCTCTTGCCCTTCACTGACTGCCAGTGCTCGGGAAGACAAAGCTGCCTCTTTTCTTTACTCAAAAGGCCTCTTGGGATTTCTGCAGGAAGCCTGCTCTCTCCCTCATCATTTCAGTGTCCAGGACTCCTTCCCCCAGCTCCAAAACAGGCAACACACTCCACTGTCTGGGAACCTGTCCCCACCTGCACCATGTGGGGCGTCCAAACGGCGCGCCCTGCTTTGGTAAACAATATTGCGAAGCAAGATTTAAGGGTAAACGTCAGAAGTCTTCTACGCCAGCATCTGGCTAGCCTCCTTCTCAATGGGTGCATGGCTTACCTTCAGTACCACTTTAACCCCTGTTAGAATTCTAGGTGACAGGCTTGTGAGGGCCCACCGAGGCCTATAGACCCTTATTGCTGCAGCACTCTAACAAAACAGAAGTATGCGAGGAACATGGGCGATCTGAACCAGACTATGCTTTAAACACTCTGGAGCCTATGCTGATGCTTGACAATCCACATCCTGCATAGTGCCTTTCATCAAAGAACCTGTCTCACTCACATGCCCTGCCTGTGAAACAACAAACCAATTCATCACATGGAATCCTCATACCCGCCCAAGCAAACCACCAGTACTAACTCTAAAACAAGTGCTCTCTGTCCTACTAACTGTTATAGACTAATGGGGTAATCCAATCACTGTCCGAGGACCTGGGTATCGTACAGTATAAATAACAAATGGTCCCAGACTTATTTAGACCGCACCAACTCAGACTTTCAAAATTCAAGTACAATTTGTTGCTTGAAAGAATCAGCACATGATATTTAATACATAACAAAATAACATTTTCAAATATGCACCAGGGAAAACGGAAAGATATCCACTGTTTTTCGGTAGAAAACATTGTATTTGATAGATTCTTGAATTGACTAAAGTGTTGAATCTATTATAGCCCGCCGTAGCGGGCTATACCGGCTATTAAAGGCCCTCTCCAGCGTTAAAGGCCCCGAGCCGAAGGCAAGGGACTTTAACGAGACAGCGGGACTTTAATAGCTGGTATAGCCCTGCTACGAAGGGCTATAAGGCTATTAGAACATTCTGCCACTAGAGGACAGAATGTTCTAACAAATTAAACAAAGGGTTCTCGAAGCTCGAGGGGATACAAATCCCCTCAAGCTTCGAGATGCCTTTGTAGAACATTGGAATGTTGCTCTGCGGGCCTTTACCGGCCCGTAGAAGCAGGGAGCACTCCATTGACTGCAATGGAGCTCCCAACATTCCAATGTTCTAATACCGAGTATATATCAATCGGAAGGTTGCACAAGGAAAAGAGTGCAAAGGAATAGTGCTCGTGTGTGCAGTCGTTGGGAAACGAAGAGACTTCGAAGGGAAGGTAATTAAACTGAAGTAATTTCAACAGTTTAACAATTCACACTGGTAATTGGTAAATCATACACCAGTGTATTATGGCCTGTCCACAATACAGTGTGGGAGGCAACCTATTTCATGTGCCTGCTATTGGCAAACCCGCTCACCGCTCCCAAGAACGGGTAGTCCCCATAACAGTGCAGTGTGAAACACTCAACTAGACAGCCCATCTGCTGAAATGCTTGCGGGGATATCCAAAACCCAAATCAAATCCAAATTAAGCACATCCGTGATACTGGATGTAAGATGCAATTGATGCGAAAGCTCCTGCCAGACACTGATGGGTTAAGAGCGTTCATCTCCGGGATGACGAAACCGCATTTTGAAGATTGAATACGGTTACTGTTTCCCCTATCGAGACAGGTGCCTGAAATAGGTTGCCTTCAACACTTTCCCCTGTCCTGAAGAAGACCCGCAAGCAGATGTTTAAAAATTGCCCTCTACGTAATAAGTCGGGTCGAAGCATCGACGCATATCTCCAACCCAGGGTCTGTACCAGATTCTACCACCCCGTCCAACCAACAGATGTTTCTCTGCTCCTACTAAAAAAATTACAAAAATGGTGACAAAAGGATGTATTGTGGACAGGCCATAATACACTGGTGTATGTTTTACTAATAACCAGTGTGGATTGTACAACTGTTGAAATTGCTTCCGTTTAATTACCTTCACTTTGAAGCCTCTTCTTTTCCCATCTGCTGTGCTTGTCGGATCCGTGAGGATGGCAGTTCAGATCTTTGGAGAGCAGGAGGGGCTGGTGGCTTCTGGATCTCAAGCCTGCAGTCGGGATGGCAGTCCAGTACTTCTCAGAGCAGCAGGGTGAGGGTGCCACTAGATCCCAACAGCAAAAGAGTACCTCTGACAGACCTATATATTTTTATACAGTGATAATCTTCACAAACACTTTCAAAGAAAGGATGCTAAATATATGAAAAAGACTTGATATTTATTCAAAAAATATATTTCTTTATTATTTTTTCCATTTATTCATTCATTCTATTTTGTTTATGATAAATACTTTTCTTTACATACACAGAGGAAGTGACCTGTTCAGTTTGATCAGTCTAAGCGAAATTTGATTGAACATAAGAAAAAGAAACCCAAGCACATATCTTGTCCTCATTACATTCATTCCTTCATACATACTACTACTCTCATTACATACTCTAAAAAGACAGAAATAGACATAATTAGCAAAAGACATAAAACCTACAGTGAAATGTTTATGGCAGATCCCTATAGATTTACTGCGAGAGAGAAGTCCTGTAACTAGTCACTTTTTCATTTTATAAACACATTGTTGCTTCTTTCTCTTTGCAAATGTCAGATTAAGTTTTTTAATAAAAGGGTCTTAGATGCGTACGGCCTACGTACGTTTCGGTGATTGTTGTAATTTGATTCACCTTCTTCAGGGCCAGTGACAGAAAAAACAAAAATACATATACACACACCAAAATCTAAAAACAGGGGGTTCTTGAGTTTCTTTTATTGAGAAAGGATCGATGGAGAAAAATGCCCAGCTATTTTGTTTGATGAGAGACTCAGTTTCACTTTAACCTTTTTGGTCTCTGCATCAGTAAGAGAAATAAGTACTGCTTATATTCGGTATATCCGTTGTGCTGCCAGTTGTTTGTTCTTCAAAGGGATTTTTTCGAATGGTTCACCCTGCTTTTAGAATCCTGTCAGCAGAGAAACGTGGCAGAGACAGACTACACTTCTATGTCTTGCTTTTTAGATGGCAGATAACGACATCTCACTGCTGCATCTTTGGTCATCCGTGTTCGTACGTCTAATGGGGGTTCTCCTGTTTGCGTTGTGCTGCACTAGATCCCAAGCCTGGAGTTGAGATGGTAGCCCGAATTTTCAGACGGCTGGTGTCTTCTAGATCTTAAGGCCTGAGAGGATGTGGCCTAAAGGGTAAGGGTGGCCAACTTCAAATCTGGGGAACCTGGTTCAAGTCTCGGCAAGGATGCGCAACATCCTGTGATTCTGAGAAAATCATGTAATCTTCCTGTGCCTAACAAAAATGAATGTGTCCTCATATAACGCAACTGGTGCTATGTAAAGCGCGCTGATACCTGTGTGTCAAGTTTGCGCTATAGAAAACTCTGGAATAAAAGCCTGGAGTCAGAATGGCAGTCCAGTACGTCCGAGAGCAGCAGGGGTGGGTACCCACTAGATCTCAAGCTTGGAGTCGGGATGGTAGTCCGAATCTTCAGAGGGCTGGCGTCCTCTTGAACATAAGTCTGGAGTCGGAATGGTAGTCTGGCTCTTCTGCGGGCAGCAGTGGACGGGTGTCCTCTGGATCTTAATCCTGGAGTTGGGATCATAGTCTGGTTCTCCAGAGAGCAGCATGGGATTTTTGTCCTCTGGATCACAAGCCTGGAGATGTCAGGGTTGTGTGTTTTGCGTTGTCTAAATGTGATTTTTTTCTGCCAGACAGTGCACATTTGGGATAACCCCCTTCAAGAAAAGACAGAAGTTCTCCGAGATATTCCAGGCAGGCAGTGGAGTTCCAGAGGTGTTGGTATGATCCATTTGTTATGTTATATGAACTTGTAGAGCGCAGCTTTCACACCCAGGCACATCATGGTGCTGTGCAGATCCCTAAGGTACACAACCACTAGAACTGAGAGAGTCAGATGTGTGATCCACATAGAGCGTCGGGGGGTGTAAAGATCCAGGTTTTCAGAGCTTTCCTGAAGAGGGTCTCTGATTGAATGAACCGTATATGGGTGGGGAGAAGGTTCCAGGCTTTGGACCCAAGTACCGCAATAGATTTCCCACCCTTTGTGATACACCTAAAAATAGGGGGCTTCAAGAGATTTGCGTTGGGCGATCTGAGTGTGCGGTGAGTGAACCTGGCACGCAGATAGTGAGAGCCTATGGAATTAAAAGCTCTAAAAGTAATTATCAAGGTCTTAAAAAATATTTTTATGGATTGGCCGCCAATGAAGTGCTGTGTTAGGGGGGGGCATCTATGGGTCACCGTACGCTGGGGGAAAAAGCATAAAAGCATTAGAGTTCCCAAGTGGCATGATGACCATTTTTTCTGGCTTGCATTTTAAATGAGTTACTTTCATCCAGTGAAAGACCGCTGCAAGACACTGTTACAGAGTTTCTTCAGCATGACTGGAGTTTTTAATCTAATACCAGAATTAACTGAGTATCATCCGCGTACGAGATAGTCTCAATGTTGAAAGATGATATCAGACTAATGAGGGGGTCCATATAGGCGTTAAAAAACTGTGGGCTAAGAATGGACCCTCTTGGGACCCCGAAGAGCTGGATTTTTTCTGCTGATTGATATTGACCAAGACTAACAACTGACCTTCGATTTAGTAGGAAGGATTTTAGCGACGACCAGGTGAGATGAGAAATGCCATATGATTTGTGGCGTTCCAGTAAGGTGTGATGAGAGGTCTTGTCGAAGGCGGCTGATAAGTCTAGTAAGATGAGCACAGAATTTTTTCCCTGATCCAAGGCAGATTCAAGGGCTGCGGCTGCGGCAGTGATATATGATAAAGGAACTTATATAGCGCACGTTATCCAGTATTATGGGTGTCTTTCATAGATTCACATGCCTGAATCATTCCCCGTCGTCGAGACGAGAGTCTCCGGTACATAGAAAAGTAATGTCCTATAGACCTACATAGAGAATAGTAGGCCTAAAGGCCTCACCTTAGTAACATATCCATGTCCTTTTGTAAAAAGGACCAAACTCTAAACAAGAGCCAATCAGCTATCACCTCCCTCTAGAACCTTCCTGGCAGGAGCCTCAGTCCTTCAGATTTTCTACCGCACGTTGTGCTAAGGGAGTCTCCTCTGTGCTCTGCTCAGATTCTGTGTTTTTTCACTTCATTAAATAACTTGGTTGTTAAGGAGTCTTCCTACTATGGATTATCATCAAATACATTCTTTAAAGAAGGTCTGGTAAGGAGCACTAAGACCAGAAAGGAGGTTTTTTATTTTCTCCAGTGACAGTGATGAGGCGTTGACCTGAACATCTAGGAGATCTCAAAAGAGAAGAAAATCTCCTCAAACTCATTCCTCAGGGGAACGTCCTGAGAAGGCCCTCAAAAAGACCACTATTGGGTCTTCTGGGCGCAGTTCTTAAAAATCTCCTCACTCTGGGGATAAGGAGAGTAAAGGACTTGCTTTTGGAGAAAAATCATGTAAAAAAGACAACTTCTGAGCCGTCAAAATCACCTCCTCTGGTCATAGGACCCTTCAGGAAGGCGTCTTCTATACCTCCTGAGGTAAAGACTAAGAAGCCAACATCGTCAACAGGATCGTCGACGAAGAAACTATCGTCATTGCCTATTACAGCCTCTTCGTCTACGATGGCCTCGTCTACGATGGCCTCGTCTACGATGGCCTCATCTACGATGGCCTCGTCTACGATGTCCTAGTCTACGATGGCCTCGTCTACGGTGGCCTTGTCTACGGTGGCCTCGTCTAAGACGGCTCGTTGACGATGGCTCGTCTACGACGGCTCGTCGCCGATGGCACGCCGACGACGGCTCGTCTACGATGGCTTGTCTACGATGGCTCGTCTACGATGGCTCGTCTATGACTGCTCGTCTATGAAGGCCTGTTTACGGCATCGACGGCGGCCTCATCTATGATGGCCTAGTCTACGATGGCCTAGTCTACGATGGCCTCGTCTACGATGGACTCGTCTACGATGGCTCATCTACAACGGCTCATCTACGGCGGCCTAGTCTATGACTGCTCGTCTTTGACGGCCTGTTTACGGCGTCGACAATGGCCTCGTCTACGATGGCCTCGTCTACGATGGCCTCATCTACGATGGCTTGTCTACGATGGCTCATCTACGACTGCGTCGACGGCCTCGTCTATGACTGCTTGTCTACGACGGCCTGTCTATGGCGCTGACGTTGGCCTCGTCTACGAGGGCTCGTCTTCGATGGCTCATCTACGACGTCATCGTCATCGACGGCCTCGTCTATGACTGCTAGTCTACGACGGCCTGTCTACGGCGTAGACGATGGCCTAGTCTACAATGGTCTAGTCTACAATGGCCTAATCTTCGATGGCCTAATCTTCGATGGCCTCATCTTCGATGGCCTCGTCTTCGATGGCCTCGTCTACCATGGCCTCGATTGCCTCGTCTACCATGGCCTCGTCTCCCATGGCCTTGTCTACCATGGCCTTGTCTACCATGGCCTTGTCTACCATGGCCTCGTCTACCATGGCCTCGTCTACCATGGCCTCATCTACGATTGCTCCTCTACGACGGCGTCGTAGTCGACGGCCTCGTCTACGACAGATCGTCTATGGCGTCGCCTACGACTGCCTCGTCTATGACTGCTCGTCTACGACGGCATAGTCTATGACGCAGATCTCGTCGACGGGCTAGTCGACGAGGGAAATTCCGACAATTCTGGAATCTCTTATAATGTGGTAGAGAGGGCTGCTCAACGTTTTAAGATCTCAATGGTCTCTCAAGAACAGGTCTGCTTCTTGTATGACTTCACAGAACCTCTCTGTAAGGTCAATACCAATTATCGATTACCTATAGTCAGAAGGGGTAAAGGTCATGCAGAACCCCTCCTCTGTATCACCAGTGATCCCTCAGTTGGATAAGAAGTATAGGGCGCCAGATACAGCACCAGCGTGTTTAACAGGACATCCTAAGCCGGACTCCGTGGTGACACAGGCGGCCCAGAAGACCTCCAGGAATCCTTCGGCCCCTTTGTCGCTTCCTCCTGATAAGGAGGTAAGAAGAGTGGACAACATTGGGAACCGGTTTTCCTCAATGTCGGCAATGACGGTAAAGGCCGCGAACGCCCTAGTGCTCTTGGGACGCTATAATAGGCAATTGTGGGCACACATAGCCCCATACCTGT
This sequence comes from Lissotriton helveticus, assembly GCF_964261635.1. Classification (NCBI taxonomy): domain Eukaryota; kingdom Metazoa; phylum Chordata; class Amphibia; order Caudata; family Salamandridae; genus Lissotriton; species Lissotriton helveticus. The sequence goes on along the minus strand of NC_136064.1, from coordinate 98,436,435 downwards.
CGGAATTGCCAGATTCATCCAAAGAGGAAGTAAAGAGGATTCTGCTAGATGGTGAAGCATCGGCGTCAGAAACTATAGACTGCACGATGGATATCGCTATGACAGGGTTCCATCAGTTGGCTGGAGCAGCAGTCTTGCGGCTCCAAGGATGGCTAAAGGCAACCTCTTTCCGTCCTGAGGTGCAAACAAAGATTTTGGACATGCCATATGATAGCCAGTTACTATTTGGCACAAAACATTGATGAAGCAGACACTGCGAGAGCTTTGGGCACTCTTCAGTATAAGAACCAGTCCTTTAGTAAAAATAGAGGAAGAGGACAGTCTTCCTACAGAGGAAATTATCAATACAAGTCTTCCTGCCCTTCAGGCCAGAGTAGACCGCAATACCAACAGTGCCAACAACGGCAAAACAAGCAATCCTCTTTTGGGAGGTCGTCCTTTCAAGGTAAAGGACAGCGGAAATGACAAATATATGGCTGCTTCTATGAGAAATCTCGATTATGCTGCAGAAAGGAGCACTAGAGAGAGAGAGTACCTTCATCTCAGAAGGGAAAAGGGTTTTATTCCCGCTTCTTTTGATCCAGAAAAAAGACAAGAAGTGGAGACCAATCTTGGACCTCAGGGCCCTCAACAAATTCCTAAGAAGCAGTCGTTTTGCATGGTAACGATCCAGGAGGTCTTGCAACTACTGTAAGAGCAGGATTTTAGGGCGTCCCTAGACATACAGGACGCTTACTTCCGTATCCCAATTCACGGGAATCACAAAAAGGTACTTGCGATTTGCAGTAGCGGGCAGACACTTGCAGTTTTGCGTTCTGCCCTTCGGGCTCAAGCCTGCACCGCGCATATTCACGAAATGTCGTACCCCGGTGGTGGCATATCTCAGACAGTGCCATCACCAAGTCTTTCCGTATCTGAATGACTGGCTGGTCAAGGCTCCATCCTTAGAAGACGCGTCCAGGTCTTCCAACGCCTGTTTAAAGCTTTTCGATTGCTTGTGTCTCACCCTCAATAAGGAAAAATCGGTCCTACAACCTTCTCAGTGCATCAGTTTCCTAGGTGCAACCCTGGACACACGGTCAGCAAAAGCTTTCCCATCCAGAGAGAGGATGAACAAGCCTTTTGCACTAGCTGCTATAGTAGCCTCGAAGAAAGCCTTGACAGTCCGCCTCTTCAAATCCCTCCTGGGGATGATGTCAGCGTTTATCCTCCTGATTCCTCACTGTCGGCTACGAATGAGGAATCTACAGGAGGCGCTCCCGAAGCAGTGGGTCCAATGCACAGGGTCATTCGACGACTACATAAAAGTGAATCCTCAGAGGGTCGGATCCCTGCAATGGTGGATGTCATCTGAAAACCTGTCTCAAGGCTGGTCATTCCTGCTTCCGGCTGCTCCTCATGTTGTCACAACAGGCGCTTCCTTGGAAGGCTGGGGAGCTTTTCTGCAAGAGCTACAGATAAGCGGGTAGTGGTCTCCTATGGAGAAGAAACTACATATCAATCTGCTCGAGTTGCGGGCGGTCTTCCTGGCCCTTCAAGCTTTCCTGCCAAGAATCAAACATTACCTGGTGCTCGTCCGGACAGACAACACCACGACTATGCACTACCTCAACAAACAGGGAGGGACACGCTCGCTGACACTCTCTCGAGTCGCAAAAAAATCTGGAATTGGCTCATACTCCACAATGTAACCCTAAGGGCGGAATATGTCCCAGGCGTGGTCAATGTGCTCGCCGACGCATAGAGCAGGTAGAAAACATCGTCACACGAGTGAGAGCTAGATCAACAAATTATCGACCAGATCTTCTCCAGATGGGGCACGCCGCAAATCGATCTATTTGCGACGAGAATGAACGCCAAATGCCCCAGTCAGGGTCTCTAGGGAATGCATTTTCCATCGCATGGCGCAACGTCTTTGCGTACGCCTTTCCGCCATTCCCGAGGCTTCCCAGAGTCGTCAGGAAAATTTAGGTGGAGCCTTGTACTCTAATTTTAATAGCCCCAACTTGGCCGAGGCAACATTAGTTCACAGAGCTCCACCGTCTATCCCTGGAGCAGCCGATCCACCTGCGGCAGTCTCCATCTCTGCTCACAATGAACAACAATCGAGTTCAACTTCCGGATCGGAAGTCTCTCAGGTTAGCTACCGAGCTCCTGAGTTCCGAGAGTTCCACAATCTGAATATTCCACAAGACTGTAGAGACATTCTTGCCAGAGCAAGGGCGGATAGCACGACCAAAACGTATTCCCTGAAATAGAAGCGCTTTTGTGTTTGGTGTGCAGATCAAAGCATTCGGCCTTTTCTCCTCCTCGCGGGGCACATCTTACCTTATCTAGTACATCTGGCACAGTCGGGCCTAGCCCACTCCTCTATTAAAGTACACTTAGCAGCAATATCTCGTTATAAAAGAACTTCAACGAGTCAATCTCTCTGGTCAAGCAGGTTGATTAAGCAATTTTTTAAAGGATTATACAGATCTTTCCCGCCAGTAAGTGTGTTGCCACCTACCTGGCATCTCAATGCCGTTCTTAACCAGCTCATGAAACATCCGTTCGAACTAGTACACAGAGCTGTCCTGAAGTATGTCTCGTGGAAAACAGCGCTCCTCCTGGCGCTCACATCCGCAATGAGGGTCAGTGAGCTACAGGCGATTTCAATCCAGGATCCTTTTCTACAGTTTTAAAAACGACAGTAATCCTGAGAACCAATCCTAGGTTTATCCCAAAAGTCCCGTCGGACTTCCACCTAAATGAACCTGTGGTTCTGCGTTCCTTCTTTCGAAACCCAAGCACGGCAGCTGAAAGATCGCTGCATTCTTTGGATCTCAAACAATGCTTGAAGTTTTACATTGACAAAACGAAAACATTCAGGAAATCTAACCAGCTATTCGTAGCTTACAGCAGACCTAGGAAAGGTCTACCACTTACCAAACAGAGCATCTCCAGATGGATTTCTGCAGCCATTGCTTTCTGCCATGACCAAGCTGGACAGCCATTGCATTCCAAAGTGGGAGCACACTCCACGAGAGCTATGTCCACTTCTATGGCTCTCTTTGCAGGGGCGCCAGTCATTGGCATTTGCAGGGCGGCAACATGGAAGTCGCCGCATACCTTCACTAGGCACTACTGCCTGGATACGGAGCTGATGAATGATGCAGCAGTGGGACAAGCAGTGTTACGCCATCTATTTCAGTAAGGTGAGCCTTCCTCCGTCCCGCCATCCTACTCTGGTATGCACATTTCTTTACTAATACTTATTGTGGATGTCTAATGATGGTTCATGCTCACATGATGTGTATTATCTAAGGACTTGTGTATGCTGTTCCATCAGAAATGTGCACTCTGCATTGCTTGCTACTCTGATTCAGGCATGTGAATCTATGAAAGACACCCATAATACTGCATAAGAAATGCGTTACTTACCTGTAACTGCAGTTATCCAGTATTGCTGTCTTTCATAGATTCACATGCAACCCTCCCGCCTCCCCTGGAAGGACTCACCTAACTCTCTCAGTGTCACGCCTACTTAGCTTAGTGCGTACGAAAATCTGAGGGACTGAGGCTCCTGCCAGGAAGGTTCTAGAGGGTGGTGATAGCTGATTGGCTCTTGTTTAGAGTTTGGTCCTTTTTACAAAAGGACATGGATATGTTACTAAGGTGAGGCCTTTAGGCATACTATTCTCTATGTATGTCTATAGGACATTACTTTTCTATGTACCGGAGACACCCGTCTCAACGACGGGGAATGATTCAGGCATGTGAATCTATGAAAGACACCAATACTAGATAACTGCAGTTACATGTAAGTAACACATTTCTTCACCAACGGTTTCTTGGCGCTTTCAGGACAAGCAAAAGACAGGGCTGCGAGGAAGAGAAATTAATTGTAGGCTTGGGAGAACAGCCAAGTCTTCAGAGCCCTCCTGAATAAAGGATAGGAGGGGGTGAGACAGAGATCAAGGGGAAGAGCATTCCAGAAACTGGGAGCTTGTGAGGCGAATCTTAATCCCCTAAATTTTTTGTGCTTAAAGGAACTGGTAGACAGTAGGTTAGAGCCTGAGGAACGGAGAGCTGAGGAGGGGGTGTAACAGTGGAGACAGGAAGCAATAAAAGCTGGACCTTGATGAGAGAGGGCCTGGTGAATCAAGCAGCCAACTTTGAAGAGGCTGCACTGGACCACAGGGAGCCAGTGCAGGCTCCTCAAGAGAGGCTTAGCAGAGCTAGACTTAGGTTGCCCAAAAATGAGTCTCACTGCCTGATTTTGAATGAGTTGAAGTTGATGAGATTGGTAAGCAGGGATACCAATATACAGTGAGTTTACGTAATCAATTCGAGAAAATACTAAACCTAGCGTTACTTGGACTAGGGCGTCATAGGTAAGGAATCTACTGATTTTTCTTATGCGGCGAAGATGGAAAAAGCATGCCAACATCACTGATTTAATTTGAGGTCTCATAGAGAGATCCTTACTGATGGTAACTCCTAGGCTCTTGACTGAGTTGACCTGGCTCGGTGCGCCGCCCAGGGAGTGTGGCCAGAAATTAGAATGCCAGGGGTTTCCAAGGGGCCCAGTGAGAACCAGCTCAGTCTTATCCGGGTTAAGTTTGAGCTGGTTAGCATTCATCCAACTGCTAATGAACGTCATAGTCGACTGAACATTCTCAGTGGAGGTGAGGGAAGAATCAATATTAAAGATGAGCTGGAGATCATCCGCATAGTTAAAGGTGACCACCGGCCTTTTCCGCAGTTCGGAGATGAGGGGAAAAATATTAAGGTTAAATAGCAACGGGGAAAGGGAAGAGCCCTGGGGGACCCCACAAGTGAGGCCCTTTGCTTCAGACATGAAAGTAGTGAGGCGTACCGCTTGCTTTCGGTCTTGTAAAAATGAAGCGAGCCACCTAAGCGGGTTGCCCCAGATGCTGGCGTTCTCGACCCGTTCGAGGAGGATGGCATGGTCGACGGTGTTGAACGCCGCCGACAGATCCTGGAGCGCCAAGGCCTGAGAGATAGTTTGGTCTGCCCCCTTTCTAAGTTCGTCGTGGACTGCCATGACAATAGACTCAGTGGAAAGTTGAGGTCTAAAACCAGCCTGATGCGAGTCTAGGAACTGAGAACTTTCCACAAAGGAGCCAAGGCAGTTGGTAACATGTGCCTCTAAGAGTTTACCTAAGAAAGGGAGCAGGGATATTGGACGAAAATTACTCAAGACCTCAGGGTCCGCCCCAGGTTTTTTGAGGATGGGAGCGACAACTGCTGATTTGAATGGCTTAGAGACCACCCCAGAGCAGAGAGAGTTATTAAGCAAGGAAATAGGTACATCAGAAAGATTAAGAAAGATCTTACGGGTGATGTTGAGTGGGGCAGCTGTCCAAGGGTGAGCCAGATCGAACTTTGCTCAGAAGGGAAAAAAAGGTCTCTTGTGTAATCAGAGGGAAGTTCAGGAAAGAGGAAGGGTTACCCAGAATGCGACCTGGCTTGAACCTAGGGTCAGGCTTGGGAATACTTGCTTTAATTTTGACTATCTTATCCACAAAATAACTGTTAAGGGAGTCACAAAGAGACTGAGATGAAGAGGGCGTGATAGTGATACGGTCAGGTTTGGCAAGTTCATTGACTATAGAAAAAATGTATTTCGATTTGTTGGAAGAGTTGAGGATTTTATCGGAAAAGTGCTTAGATTTCGCCCAGAGGATGGCTGATTTATAATCTTTTAGAGCAGTAAGAAAAGTGAGTTTCTTAAGAGGACAGTAGTTCGATCTCCACTTGCGCTCGGTTTGTCGAAGGGCGAGTTTCATGTCTTTCAGGTCCTGAGAGAACCATAGCTGAGCATCGTGGGGCCGTTTAAATTTAAGTTTTTTCAGAGGAGCAAAGGTGTCCCGGGCCTCGGCAAGCCAGGTGTGGATATTTTCGGCCTGATCATGGACAGAAAGTGGTGAGCTGGACGGACCGAGAGAACTCGAGGTCGCAGTGGCCAAAGAATGACAAAGGGAGGGGATATCTAAACGACCCCAGTTTCGGATCGAGAGAGGATCAGAAGAGGAGAGTTTCGTAGCAACGGTTTTGGGTAAGGAAAAGGAAATCGAGAAATGATCCGACCAGGCACATGGGAGATCTGTAGATTTGAAACATCCTGATTTAAAGACCAGACCTGATCCAATATGTGGCCCTTGACATGGGTGGCTACATTAACATGCTGGAAAAAATTGAGGCCGGTTAACCGATCCGTAAATTTCTTAGAGGGGGCACTTTCATACTGAGCGTGGGGCCAATAATTAAAATCCCCTATAATGAGAATTTTGGCATGGTTGATCGCCAGCTCCGCCACCATGCTACCGGATAACTGAAGGAAACCTGGTGGCTGGCCGGGAGGTCGATAAAAGAGGGCAAATGTAAGGGGGAGAATGTCCGAACCAAGTTTGAAAAGTACAAAATCAACCAAAGGGAAGTAGGACATTGTAATAGAGCTGGCTTTATAAGAATGGGAGATAATGGCAGCAACTCCACCCCCAGCTCTTCCCTGAGACTTGTTAGCCTGGAGAATATAGTAACCATCAGGGCAGTGTACAGGAGTGCTGATTCCGTTGAGTGCTGAGACCTGAAACCTGATGTTCGCCTCTTCTAAGTAGGTCATATGTTGTGTATTCACTAGTTTTTCTGTGAGGACACTTGGGGGGGTGGGCGGGAAATGCTGTTCAGGGTAGCTAGATGCATGTCTGGGATGCCACAAGCAGAGAGCATTGCCGCCATCTGGGTGGGACAGGACTTGGGCTACAGTTCTTAAATCAGGGTCTGCAAAACTGGTATACTTTGATGAACATAATGCGCCTGATCCCGAAAAGGACCATTTATAGCGCACACTGTGTATGGGTTTATGTGCTGTAGCACTTGCCTGTTTGCTCCTTCCATACCACCTCCAAACCCTCTCCATTGTCCGTGTTGCTTCATACCCTCTTTCTCTCGCAAGCGGCCCTTGTTGCCCCCACACCCACCTGCCATAATTAAAAACAAGCGCGGCCGCAAAGTTAAAGCGACGCTGAAGGCACCCCTCAAAGGGGTTTCAGTGGCGCGTTTCCCTTGCGGCAGCGAGCAGGGGCAACATCTGTTTGCAAGTTAATTACAAACAGATGGTTTCAAAGCTCGCTGCGTAGGCGAGACCTAAAAAGTGCTGACACGGGCAGGGCTACTGCATATGTGCGTGCGCTCTCACGTACGAGTCATTGTTTACTAAACGGGGCCACCAGGCTTCGGGACAACAAGGGTTAACAGCTTCATCTCTGTAACAATTCATTATTGTTTTCTGCTCCCGCCCCCATTTTCCTTTTATTACTTTTTTCATTCCTGCTTCCTTGTTTTCTTGCTTTGCTTGACTGGCTTTATTTATTTCCTTGAGCGCCTTACACAATCGTTGGTTCACCAATGGTGGACGGCGCATCAGCTGCCCACAAAGCTCTGAACTTTCCCTCAGCCATGCGTGAGCAGGTAATCCAGGCCAGCTTTTGTATCATTGCAACATGATGCTTGTAAGCCTTAGTTATAGGATACAAGTCCCAGAATACAAAGTGAAAAAAACTTGGACTGGATGAACTTCTCCTGCACAGTCCTAGGTGATGTCATTGAGGGGTCATCAGGGGTCGCAGGTGATGTCCATCACTTGGCCTTGTGACCCTTGGCTTTGTGACTTCTCTCAATGAGTCAGTCGCACCCAACAGGACCACCTTCGGGTCAAGATCTCGCGGTCTATTTAGCACATCACGCAGCACGTCATTCATGGCTTTCCAATACTGTGCACTCACTGTGCACCCCCACACGGCGGGAAAGGTGGTCCCAAGGGAAAGCTCGCACCAGAGGTAAGTCGGGCTTGCTGTTTGTCCCATTCGCCATAGTTTGTATGGGAAAAAGGGAATTTATGCAAGTACTTAAACTGTATTAAGCCAAAACACAATAATATCGCCAACTGACGGGGGGTGCCATCTTCACTTCAACCCATTGCTCATCTCTGAGGCCCCTCGGGTCTGCCTCATATTGTGACCCAAGTGGAAATGGGGGTGCAAGGAATTGTGTATAGTGTAGAGATGCCCCCGTCCCAAGTGTGTCCAGTATGAGGTGGCGTTCTTGGGGATTACTTGCAGAGAGGGATGCAAGGCTGTCTCGAAGTACGTCAAAGCGTGTCGTAGCTGTAGGTAACAGGAAATTTTGGACCTTTGGAGGTGGAAGTCTGCGGCGAGGTCCTAAAAGGACCTAATGACCCCTCCACACACCTCCCAACGTGGCGAGTCCTATGAAATTCCATTTCGCGAAGCCGGCTAGTCCTGATGTTTCGGTCAACCAAGTGCCCTGGCACATCTGGGTCACCGATGTCAACTTCCCATGCCAAAGCGTGCATTTGAGCTGTGTATCCCGGCAAGGAAGGGAAAACCAGTAACAGGAGGGAGTGCGTAGAGTGGTGACTTATCATAAAGTAAATTGAGGATTCCATAGGGGTCCAAGAGTTCATGCTCTAGGCAATATGCTAGGTAATTTCTATCCCCATGTAGCCAATCCTCTACCGGCACCAGATGGGACGCCAAGTAGTATAATTTAACATCTGCTCATTCCAGTTGTGCCTCGTATGGTATATTCAATGCTTAGCAAATGACACTCGCTGTATTTTATTGGCCTATATAAAAATCCAGGATTTGGGCCTGTAGGTTTAAGAAAAAAATTTGGGGGGAGAGGTTATGAATAATGTTGGAGGATATAAAGGAAACATGGGAGGGAAATCATTTTGAATAGTTCTCCCCTTTCAGCCATGGTCGGTGGCAACGGCTCCCATGTCTCAGTCGTGTTTCATCCTTCTAAGTAGGGGTGCCACATTTTAGTCCTAATATCTCTGTTGGGTGAAAGCCACAGTCAAACCAAGGTAGTGGAAGCTGTTTCCGCCAGCTGGAGTCCGGTGTCAATCCACCCTCCTGGCATCTCTTTCTTTCCCTCCACCGCTACCAATACTGGTTTCCTCAAGTTCCCCACAGCCCTGACCCGACACCATAAAGCCGAAGAGGTTCCATCAGGCAGGGACTAGTGGTCCCAGGGCGCTGAACTACTAGGAGAATATCATCTGCATAAAGGGAGATCCCGTCTTCCAGCCCCTTCGCCTCAGGAATCCCTGCGCTCTCGCATCTACGCTGAGAAGCTCCACCAGGGGGTCCACCACAAGAGCGAGGAGCAACGGAGATAGCCGACACCCGTGTCGGGCGCCCTGTTGTATCGGGAAGGGAGTGAATTCCGTTGACCCTGACCTGAGCCTGTAAGTCTTTGTAAATGTTATGTTCTAGAAAATTTCTAAAGCGCACGTACACCATCAGGGCTCTTGGCGCTGGGGTACGAAGTCACCGTTTGTGGAAGTTCGTGTCTAACTGTAAGCTTGGGAAAATGGTTTCTACCCAGCCATTGAACTGAGGGTCCACCTGCATTTTGCGATGACTGCTGCCAGGAAGATCCAGTGGACTGAGTTGAAGGCTCTCTCCACATCATCTAACGGCAATGCTCAGTCCTCATGCAGTTCGTCTCTCCGCTCCAGTGGCAGGTGAAGGTGGCGAAGGCTGTGTCTAGAGCTCCCAACAAGCATGAAGCCATTCTGCTCCGGATGGACCAGTCACTAGTCTTGGTTGCTAGTATTTCGGCAAGTGTTTTAATGTCAACATTTATTAATGATATGGAAGGCTATGAAGCAAATTCTTCTGGGGGTTTTACGGGCTTGGGAATGACTGTGATGGTGCCCCCCCCCTTAAATCAGAAGGGAGTCTGCACCCCACCAGAGCATCTTCACATAATGGCAATAGATTCAGGGAAAGCAGGGAGGGGTACCTCTTAGAGAATTCTGGGGCGAGCCATTAGGGCCAGGTGTCTTGCCTGATGCCATTGATGTAATAGCCTGTTGTCCCTCCTCACTGTGATGGGTAAGTCCAGGCCAGCCTGGAGAGGGTTCTCATCAGGAGGTCCACCACAGTGGGGTGATCTCTCTTACTAGGGGAGGAGGGGCTCACAATAAGCATAAGGAACACCAAAATAGGAGGTGAATACTGCGGTGATGTGTATCGTTACCTGGAGCACCTCTTGCACCTCCTCTCCAGGCTTGTGAATCTGGGACAATGCCGCAGCCCCCACATGGTCACGCCAACCAGTGGAGTAGCTTCCCGACTGCGAGTTTGTGTCCAAGCTGAGGTTTATAATGGCATTACACCCCCCCCCAACAAGAGTAAACCCTGAGAGGTTGCCAAGAGTCGAAAGTCTTCCCCCAGGGTTGAACCCAGCAACGGGGGAGTGGGCTTTCAGGCTAAGGAGTGTCCACAGGTTGCCATCCAACACACCCGTAAGCAGGACACCGAATCGCTGCACCACCGTTGGTAAGGTAGTTTGTTGGACTATAGCCATCCCCTGGGAGCCCCGTGTGAAGCCCGAGTGACAAACTCAACTATAGCCCTGTCTGCCTAAGAAGGATAAGTTTGTACTAAGAAGGTGCGTTTCCTGGAGTAATAAAGTAGGGGTTGGAGCTGCTTGACAAACGGCAAAACCGCACTTCGCTTAAATTGATCATTTAGTCCATGGATATGGAAATCCATGACCGTGTGTTGTGTCCTTGGAGGCTGTGGTTATAGTGTCAGTGGTCATCTTGGGTAGGTTTAATGTGATGCTAGGAGGTGGTCGAGAAGCGTGCCACCGTAATGAAACACAATTGTGCAAAACTAAATATGCGTCCAAAAAACAATGTAAACCAGCATTTCCCCTCGCTTCTCCCCCACTCAACACTTCTCCCCATGAAGTATCTAACTTCCGAGCAAGGACTCTAAGTGAGTACACTGGAGAATTACTCAAACTGAAGAAATAGAAAACACCTGAAAAGAGGAACACAACAGGAGGTGGTGGCCACCCCAAGTTATGCAGCAGATACGTGCACCCAGCAGGGGAGCCTGGCATATTCATTACATTCAGGTATCTGGGTCAGCAGGAGACTCCCTGATCTCTCTCAGAAGCCCTGGTCCCAACGCCAGAGAGGGCTTCCACCCCCCAAGGGCATCGATGCTTCAACACCTGGACAGTTTCCGTCTCGGAGTGGTGCCTGCATCTGTTCCTTCTTGTCCAATGGGGTAACTTGTCCAAGACTCAGTCCCCTGGGGTCACACCCAGCGGGGTGGATGTCGGCCGGAGACAACCAAAGTCGGGGCATTCCTCGAGCCTGGCCCAGACACTTTCAGACGTATCAAAAAAGATGTTTTTGTCTTTATAGATCACTTTGAACTGGGCCGAGAACTGTAGCATGTATTGTGTTTGTAGCACCCTAAATTTTTCTTAAACAACCATTGAGGAGCAACGCTGTTGTGTTCTTAGGGTGTAATCGGGGAATAGCATCACTGGGGTTCACTCAAAATGTACGTTCCCAAGTCGGCGGTCCTCGCGGAGGATTATGTTCCTGTCTGCACAGTTGAGAGCCAGGAGATCAACCGGTATGGAGGGGCCCCAGGTGGTGTCCGAGTCTCAAAGGACCTATACACAACAAAGACTGTAGAGAGCAGCCAAGCGGGGACCTAAGAGGCCAGCCATATAGCAATAAATTGCTTGGTCACCTTTCTTCTTTTCTCTCTGTGATCCCCACAATGCGCATATCATTTCGCCTGCTCCTTTCCTCGTCATCCTCGATTCTAGCCTCTCGCTTGCCTAACATACCCTCAAGGGCTGTTATGATAGACTGAAGGGTGCAGGTATTGTCCTCCACACTGGACAGGCGTGGCTCGGCCTCAGTAACCCGGTCCACCGCATTCCAAAGGTCTTGGCGGAGCAGGGAGATATCAAGGCTGAGCTCACCAATTTTCTCCTCAAGGGAAGTTCTGACGTCTCGGAGTGCCTGCAGGATGGATGATGTTGAATCAGGCGGAGGCACTGGCTCCAGCGGTGTCCACCTGAGACCTCTCAGTTGCTCCCCTTAGGGGCCAGCTCGGTGAAATGATCTATTCTGCTCTGTGCAGTGGGTTTAGCATGCTTGTCCTTACTCATACTATCTGTGTGGGGCACAGAGGCTTCCAGGCAAATTGGCTCAAACAGAATACCGGATCGAATGGTCCGACCACCAACTGTTTTTTTATTGTTTTTATTTGAAGAAATAAAGGGCACAATCAAGTTATCACTGTACTTGTTACATTCACATGACCTATTCCATTTACGTACATGTAACGTTTGCAATCTTATATACACCGTGCCACCAAACACTTTTTGACAAGAGCCAGTAGGACCGGTGGGGAGAGAAAAGTCAACAATCTCACTACCTGCTCAGCACCCGGCTAACTCTCCTCAGGTATCCAGGCATCTCCCTGTCTCCGCAGCCCCGGGCACTATTGATGAGGTGGTTCTAGTGCATCCCTCTGCTCCAGGTCTATGGCGAACGGACTGCAGGCTAAGTCCATAGGATGGGGTCTTTTCTGGCTTCCCCAAGCAGCTCTCAGCCATCAATCAGCATGCCAGTCCCACCAGAGTCCGGGCCGGTGCCAGTGGCCCCCAGTCTTCACTCCCGTAAATCTAGGGGCGACAGGGGGTGCTCAGTCTCGACCCCGGACAAGTACACTCCCAAGGGCATGCAGTGGGAACACCCCCCGCAGGGCTCCGTGCTCTCACCTCTCGCACTAGAATCAGGTAGGTTCTTGTCTGCTCGCCACTACCCCTGGGGGCCACACCCAGCACACCAGGCCCAGGCCCCATGTCCTGAAGGGCCCCTCCGCAGTGTCGCACAGACGGTAGCCACTCTCAACAAGCAGGACCTCCTCCTCCTGGGCCTCCTCAGCGGGAGGTCACCTGGCTCAGGGCTCTACCACGATTTGTACCCACCAAACCCCAACCAGACAGCGCCTGAGCAGTCACTCCGCTGACGCCATTGCTGCCAGCATAGTGCCAATATCGGCCCGCACACCAACCCCCCAATAAACATGTTGCATATAAATAAATAAAGAGACAAGACAACTTGTTGTTGGGAAAAAGTAGCTGCAGGTTTATTAGCATAACTTATGCCAAAACATGGTGGGTTATCTTACAGATGATCCAAAGGCAAGCCGCCCCTCGCAGCTTGCCACCTGATAGGCCAAGTATCCCGCGGCCTTGGCCAGACGGTGCTTAGCGGTTGTGGTGAGAGGATAGCCCCTCCCATATCCGGTGAACCATTGGTCCACCCTCTTGCTCACACCCCCCCCTACAAGGGGCGCAGCGTTCAAGCGACCCCCGGTTGTCCAGGTAACCAACCGCCTGTAGGATAACAGGGCGCCGTCGCACCCCAGGGTCCACCGCACAGATCGCTCGGGGATATTGGGCCTCAGCACCCTTTGTGCTTCTGCATAGGGTACTCCTGAGTACCTTTCGCCTCTGGATCATCCTGTAACTCCTCCACAGCCCTGGATGTGGCGACCGTCACAGCCAGGGCCCCCCACCTGAGCTCAACCTTCCTAAATGCAGCCTGCTGAAAGAAGGGCTTCCTGAATGTCCAACAGGAATAAATCCATGCCTACTCTGGAGAGGTGGACTCCTTCCTCGTCAAAGCAGCCAGTGGATTTGGCGTGAAGTTCCCCATGTCTAATGAAGCCAAAGCCCATCAGCTCCGCGAATTTACGCATAACGCAGTTCACTTTCCTTCGCGCCACTTCTAGCGCTTGCCCAGAGCGAGCCCCTAGCCAAACCCGGCGTGGTGTGATCTCAGACCACCACAGCTCGCAAGGTCCTAATAAGTTGCTGATCTTGGAAATGTTCACTTTCATGTCCCTCAGTAGGAACCTTTTACCTAGGATAGGCAAGTCATTCCCTCCCAGGTGCAGGATAAGCACGTCTGGGGGGTGGGGGTTCCCCTGTAATTCTTGTTTTAGAAAACCCAGCACCCCGTTCCAACGCAAGCCAGTGATTCCGTGCCATACAAATTGAGTTTTGCTAAACCCATGATTCCACTTCCTGCTTTCAGCCCACAGAGCCAACTTGGATACACCCTCGTGGCCCAGCACCCAGACCGTGGTTCCTGGTAAATAAAGAGAAGTGTTGTACGTAACTATTTTTATTAAAACATGCAATAAAACACACTGACATGAAAAACCACAGTGCAAAACATACACAGCAAAACTCAGTTTGTGGGACAGGGCCAAAAGTGCCCAAAATTACAAGCTACTGTCTACATTCCCAGAACAAATATTCTGGAATTTCTGAGAACTACTTGCTGATATCTGGTCTGATGTACCTCTTATAACAGTCTGAGGTCCATCTCCCTAATTGTTTAATGCCCTCTACTTGTACCCCTTCAGAGGATGCAGTTGTAGCTGCACCTATGCGGAAAGAGTGTGTGCCGAACCGTTTGCCTTGAGTAGAGACACCTGCCGAAGACAAACATGCATGCATGACATGTTCCACTTGATATTTAGTGAGCGGCGTGCCATCTGAATGCAAGAGGAGATAACCCTCACTATATGGGCGGATGGCTAGGTAAGCCGCCAGGAGGCTCACTGGGCAAAATTTGGGCGATCCTAGGCTTTGTAACCAGAACTCTATCCCCCTTCCCTGCTGATCAGTTTTGGATTGATGCAGGGTGATCTTGAGAGCATCACCTATTACCAACACATCCTGCAGTAACATTGCTACACCTGACGTGTCATTCTTAGATTTGGCCACCAGCTCGGAGATCCTGAAAGCACCAAAGAAAGCTAAACTGAAAGCAGATAAGAACAAAGCTGTCTCGTAAACAGAGGAAGTAACCTGAGGCAAACACGAGATCATTCTCTGGAGTGTTATTAAATCAATGGGCGATCTGTTGTCGGGCATTTTGGGTTCACCTCTTGCCCACCCCTTTAAAGCTGCCCTGATAACAAAGGTCCTGGTAGGGTCAGCCTGCCCCTTCAACTTGGCATTGTGGCTAATGGCTGCTAGGTGGCCTGATATCCAAGAATGGCTCTTTTTGTTATCTTTGGCCCACAGGATGAAGGCCTGAACTTTCAACTCTGCGGCTACCCCAGAGTCCTCCCACGACCCCACAGTGGCACAACATTTTTTCACACATGCTTTGTATCTATTGTTAGTGTTCGGCGCCAGCGACATCTCCCCCAGGGCCCTCATTCTGTTCACCACTTCAAAAGGTACCAGAGGTGTGCTGGGAAGGGGGTGGCTTCCTCTCTCGCTCTTGGCCAAGCCTCTCGGAACCGTTGCCACTGAAAACGAGAGAGAGCGTCAGCTGCGATGTTCTTGGTACCCTGAATGTGTCGCGCCCTACATTCGACATTGTTGTAAAGGCAAGTTCGCACCAGTTCGCGCAGCAGACATAGAACCAGGGGGCAATTAGCAGAGTGAGAGTTGATGGCCTGTACTACTGCTAAGTTGTCTGACCACAGCAGAACCCTTTTGGCTGACAGGATAGCAGGCCATAAGTGGAAGGCCACTACGATGGGGAAGAGCTCGAGGACAGTGATCTTTGATGTCACCTTTTTCTTAATCCAAGCATTGGGCCATTTCTCAGCGCACCATTCCCGGTCTAATATGGCGCCAAAACCGTGCCTACCTGAAGAATCTGTGTAGAGGGCAAGGTCAGGGCTGCCAGCCCAAGGAGCCCTCCAAATCACTGCCCCATTGAAGTTGCACAGAAACTCAGACCACATGGCCAAATCGTGTTGAATACCCTTGCTCAACTTCACCATGTGGTGCTTATAGGATATGTTGGCAGTAGCCCTAGCGAGTCTCCTGGCAAAGACCCTACCTGCTGGGATGATTCTGGCAGCAAAATTGAGTAGACCTAAGATGCCCTGGATGCAGCCCAGGGAAGCCTTGTCCAGCCCTACAAGCGCCTGAATCTTGTTAGTCAGGTCACGCACCTTATCCGCTGGTAATCTGGACTCCCCTGCAACCGTGTCGATCTCTATTCCCAGGAAAGTAAAAATATGCACTGGCCCCACTGTCTTACCCGGAGCAAGGGGTACCCCAGGTGGTCTGTGAGAAGAACAAAGTCTGCCAGTGCCTGAGAGCAAAGCTGTGTCCCGTCACTCCCGATGAACAAAAAGTCATCCAAGTAATGAGTTACCCCCTCTACACCGTATGTGTCTTGGAGTGCCCATTGCAGGAAACAACTGAAAGCTTCGAAGTACGCACAGGACACAGCGCAACCCATGGGCATGCATTTGTCATAGTAAAACATGCCGTCTAGCTTGAAACCTAGCAGGTGATACCTGCTCGGTTGGACTGGTAATAACCTGAAAGCTGATTCAATGTCTGCTTTGGCCAACCAGGCCCCTCTGCCCGCCCTCCTGACCAGATCCAATGCTACGTCCAGCGTGCAATATGACACCGAGCATGCCCCCTCCTCTAGTCCATCATTGACCGAAGTCCCTTTAGGGTAGGAAAGGTGATGGATGAGTCTAAAGGCACCTGGTTCCTTTTTGGGAATGACCCCCAGGGGAGATACAACAAAATTCTCTAGAGGTGGGTGCAGGAAAGGACCGCCTATTCTGACCAAAGTTCTCTCTTTTTCCACCTTCGCCCTCACCACTTCTGGTTGATCCTTAGCAGATCTTAGATTGTCGGCATCCTTGCTCCCCAGAGCACCTGTGAAAGGGATCTTAAAACCTTCGTGAAAACCGAACAACAGCAAGTGGCTGTCTGCCTCTAAAGGATAGCGCCTGAGCAATGGAGTGATGTTGTCAAGGATCACAGGGGACCCTCCTATTGGCGCTTGCAGATGGAAAATTGGTGGAGGAGAGGGTGAAACTGGAGAAAGAGAGCGCCCAGAAAGCTCGCTTAACTGCAACGGGGGAGGGTCTGAAAGCATGGGAGGAGTAGCCAGAAAAGGAGACCTGCTGCCTGTCCCCAAATTACTGTCCCCCTTTACTTGCTGGCTGGGAGCTCTGTTTGGAGTGACATGAAGATGATGTTGCGGGGTGGGGTCCCCCACAAGTGTTACAGGCAAGTACGAATTTGCATGTCTTACCCCAGGAGCAAGACCCATTGCTGAAGAGACGGCAAGTGCCCGAGGGGGATCGCTTGAAGCCACCTCTGGAACCACCCCCTCTGCAGCCTCCACGAAAGGCGTGTTTACCCTTACCCCGAAACTGGGAGGACCCCCCTGTAGAAGACTGCCCACTGGGAAGACTACCTGTTGCTCCAACTGAAAGCTGACCCCGTGCTCCCATGTGCTCCATCCAGAGCTGCACCTCCTTTTGATCCCAGTTCATCTCTGGGCACTGAGACATTTTCCTTCTGAACTCCCTATCGTAATTGATCCATCCATTACCCCCCATTTCAAGGCCTCATTGTGGATGATCCTAGAATATTGTACCAGGCCTGGGCCCTGTTCTGGGAATCTTTCCATGGTGACTGACGCTAATATGGAGAAGGCTTCCAACCAACTAGCAATGTTCTTTTCAGGCCATGGCTGATACTTTACCTTTTTGTCATCTTCCTTTGCCCCAAACTTTCTAGCGTCCATGCCTTCCTGACCCAACATAAGGAGGGTAAAGATATCAATAAACTCCCTTTTCCAAATACCCTCTTTGGCCGCTTGTGGTACCTGCCAAGCCAAGGAGCATCGCCCAGAAAGGAGCGGTGCGGTGGAGATCGCAGGGACAGGGGAAGGCGGGGGAACAGGCAATGTGCTGGCAGCAGGAGGCACCCCTGCGGGAGCGCTTGAAGAGGCCGAGGGCGTGCTGGGAACCAAGGTAGTGACCGGGGGCGGAGCAGCGGGGGGCTCCACAAAGGCGCTGCACTCTGCGCCCCAGTCGCATAGGCCACTGATGTGGTAGCAGCCTGCATAGTAACCCCTTGCTTAGACGGTTGCACAGATGACCACACAGTGGAGGCTGCCGGAGCAGGACTCACGCTAACAACGTTACTTCCCCCTACTTGAAGCGAGCTAGCAGCAGTAAACCCCCCTTGGAAACGCCCCATAAAATTGTTCAAGGTGTCCATCATTTTAGCCAGATCGTCTCTTGTTGCAAAATTAACTTGGGCAGCCTGGTTGTCCTTAGAGAGGACCTGGGGCGGCGGAGAAGGATTTATCCCCTGTGACGGGGCCTCACGGGGGGCGCCACCGATTTGCTTCGTGTCTGCGGCAGAGATTCCTAGGGGAAATCCCTAATAGTGGGCTTTCTGATCCTTTTGGGCCTGGAGGGAGCGGCATCAGCACTGTTCTGGGTATCCGACGTAGGAGAATCACCCGGGAACCCGGAATCGTCTGGCTCTGGCGTGTGCATCAAACTCTGTGCCCAAGCAAGGCCTTTAAGCTTTGCCATCTCCAAAAAGTCTGCCCACTGAGCGTCCTGGGAGGTGCCCAGCAACGAGTCCTCCACCTGGGTGTTTTCCTGGAAGAGGCGGGGGCGGGGTGACTTTGGCTGTCCATTCTCACTTCTGATCGCCCTCACGGATCTGGGGATAAAAAGTAGTATCAGCCACAGCACGCACATGAAGATAAGAACCCTGTCCGTCCTGTGTTAACAACTGATGCGGGTCCCAAACCCCTCCATACTTACATCAGAGCGTTGCGAAAAGGCGGAACGAAAAGTGCGATCGATGTGGAGTAAACTCAGCGAGCGAGGGGCTAAGGAGGGAAACGGTAACGTTAGTTGGTGCACTTGTAGGTGACAATCTTTCTGACATCACTCTGACGTGCTCCTTCTCCCTTTCTGTGTGCATGCCCCCTCCCTCTGAGACCACACCAAGGACTGCTCCTTCACCATATACCTGTATCTGGCCCACCAATTGCCCCCTGGACCGAATCCTCGTCCTTTGTGCTGATTACTTTTGTTTTGAATCCTAAAAGAAAAAAGACATTGTCATAACGTTCTTTTCATTCCTTCAGCTTCTGGCATCGTGAATCCACAGCCCAGCTCTCCTCCGGCCAGTCCTCCGCAGACGTAAAAGGCACACACTTCCTGCAAGTACACACATGTTAGGCCCGTATTTTACAGTTAAATGCTGTAAGCCATGTCCACCACTTCTACTTTACCACCTAACGCCCCACGGATAGTGAGACACATCAGAAAAGGGGGCGGCACTTAGTCAGCACAATAATAGGTGCGCTTTGTCCACCAGAGGTATATCCCCCGCATGAAATAAATGGCTTGCCCAGTGCCAGACAACATGAAACCCTTTGATCTGTGGTCTAGGTGAGTAGCGGCAAAGTCGCTAAAATCCTAACGTCACGCACAGGCTCGAGTGGTCTGCCCCCTGAGCACATACTCATCAGCTCTGGCTGCCGCGCGACGAAGACCGTCCCAACCTAGAATGCGAGGGAAGGTGACTACACTAAGTAGCGTGAGGCACAGCCTCATGCCCACCAGCAAAGAGGGCACATCGAGAAATGCCCCAAGACCTGGGGGTGTGGAGACACGCACCAGCTGAAAGGCTGGCAAGCGAAAAATCAAGGAGATATCTATAATAACTTACTGTCCAAATAGCACCTAATCTCTGATCCTGCCCCCGAAGTATGTTAGAGCCTTGCTCCGTGCTTCGCCCTGGCTACCCAGCGTGAGAGTCGGCGCGAGAGCCATTGCGCCACACCCACACCAGTGTGCAGCCGTGGACCTGGAAGGCCGCATCGCTGGCTCCGCTAATATCGTTCGCAAACCTATACGCTGCGCCTCCTTATCAGGGCCCGCTGCGCAGCCTCAAAGTCCTTCCCCGACCATAACTTAAAGCCGAGAAGGAAGGAACACCAATGACTCCCAGCCAGGGTCGGATACTTATCAAAGGCGGGGGGTGACTGCTCCACACATAAAACAATGAAATGACGTGTCCCTGGTAGGACCCAAAGCTAAACAGATGCAGGAAATCAGAGCCTGCCCCGATCGTACATCCCCAAAATGCGCCGTCTCCGTTACCTGCGAATAAGGAACACCTGAAAAGGGCGAACCAGGGAGACAGGGGGGCTAAAAGCTGCCTCATAATAACAGGATGTGGCGCATAAGAGTAATACTGAAATAACTGAAAATGAAGCCGACTGTGGGGCTCGAAACGTGAATCTCAGCATAATGGCCGGCAGTATACCGCGAGGGCGAATCCCTCTCACTCCGCTACAGATGTTGCCCGTACATCAGGGTAGAGCGCTCCTCGAACAATGTCTCTGTGGGCGGCTAAAATCGTTAGGCTACCACGGACAAACAAATCTGGCCAAAACCCCCCGCTTGCAAAAGGAGAGCCTGCCTTGTTCGCATGTCCTAATGAAATGCCGACCCCGAACCCCGCGATAAAGCAAATGGAAAAGGTGGGCGACCATGGAGTGGGAGGGCTGAAAGAAGCTTCACAACAGAAGGGTTGCAAAAGGAAATAGTGACCAGAGGGCACAAAACCGAAAACCCAGGAATCATAGGCCGTCAAAGAAACTCGAGAGCAAAAGTCACTCTCTCTGCTCCCGGTGCATGTCCGTGTTGCGCGGCCCCCTTGGGGGGGGGGCAGGACCGTGTACAATTAGAAAGCCGATGTGCATGTCCCCACGAATAGCTATTAAACGAGGCAGGAAGGCGTGTAAAGTAGGTAAAAGGGAATAAAATTGTGCATCAAAGTAAGCGCGTGTATATGCGCGTGAACAGGAGAAAAACATAATACAAGGCCGCAACAGGGGCCATTACCTACATGCACCGGACATCACGCAACCTATTGCGCATGAAGATGGCCGCCAGGGACGCCATTACCCACGTGTGCCGGACATCAAAACAATACTGCCCATGGAAATGGCCGCCCCCGTGTGCCATTACCCACATGCTCCGACAAGCAAAAAACATACTTCTCAAGCCCTGGGGCCAGCGCCATCCCCGAGCTCCGACACTGTATTCCCCTGCGAGTCCCTAACACGCAACAAGCCTCTCGGACTGGGGTGGAAGTGTAAAGGTCGGCCCTGGGTTGCCCCGTGGTCGCATGTTCACCCGGGGCCTAGGCTTGCCCGACAGGCAGACCAGGCGAGAGCCAGATGAGGCCCGTGCCGGGAGGAGAAGGGAATGCAAATACTCCCGCACCTATGGTCCATCAGACACAAATAACATCCAACCAAATAAACAATATTCCCAGCGCCGTGCCTAGACAAATAACATCCAAAACAAAATTAATACATAAAATTCCCAGCGTCGGGCTGTAGTATACTAGTTTAGAAACCACTACATTTATTATTATCCTATCTTGCTGCTCAGCCCTATCTGAGTGAATGGTAGAATGTTGAGTGAATGAGGTAATATAGAATGTGGTGTGTGGATGTATGACAGTTGGAAAAGAGGGCTGAGTAGCAGGAGAGCTGCTCCTGGTGGGGCTTAGAAAAGGACTTAGAAGGCTTAGGAGAGACTTGAATGATACTTAAATGATTACCTGATTTAACCTTAACCTATCAATAAACTATCTTCAATCAATACCACTCGACTACAGATCATCATATTACATTTGGCGACGTTTTGGACTTACCTACACGGCTTACAACTTCAAGGATCTCCATGAAACTTCATGATCAAGATTTTCAAGTAAGAAAAATATTTTCCTTAAAACTATATGAACTTTACTGGCACCCCTTAGTTAGCCCCACCAGTGACCTACCACCAGTCGCCCTCCAAATTTGATGTGCCAGTACTTACAAACATACATCTTAAGTATGCCAGTCCCTGCCTACTGAGTGCAGCGCTTCCTGATAAATACAAAGGAGCGACAAGGACTTTTGCAGTTTGCCCTCAATTTCTAGTTTGCTGCCCCTACTACCTTCAGGGAAGGGGAACGAGAGGAGGTGAACAGTATCTGGGCAAGAATCAGTCATCACTGATTGGTTTCATATTGGTGGTACAAGAGAAAAGGCCCCGTAATTTCATGGTCTACTTCGAGGGAGATTTGAGATTTCTGCCACCATTCCTTGATAACGTGATGAAGGAATAACTACCTCATCGACAACGGGGAACCGGATCAAAATTCGGAACGAAAGGAGGAAATCTAGCATATCATTTAGCTATTTGCTGCCATCTACTGGAGGAATGTTTTATTTTAATTTGCCTGCACTTTTCATTTTCAATGTAAGAAAATGTTTGTACGTCTTGAAGCAGCGTGGACAAGTTGTGTATACAAGCGATAATATTAAATTTCTCCCAGGTGAGGCACTCGTTTTACATTATTTATTGAAACAAATTGAGACTTGTTCTTTGATATTGACAATTAAACCGTCGTCTCAGTTTAAAAATGGCACAAGCTTTACTCAGTGCGCTCGAGCTCACCTGCATCTCCTCACAAAGCGTTTCTGCTTCTATGACGTTCAGAGCTGCTCCTGGACGTCTGGGTACACTGACACCGTGAACCACCCGGGGTAGCGTCAAGGAACGTGCAGCCATGTTGTGTTTCTCATCGGAGCTCTGCACTCTAGTTACGCTATCGTCCGATGTTCACTCACTAGTGCTGCTTCTGTCCACCACGTTTGTTTTCCGTTTGGGGGACAATAACGTTTTTTATTTTTATTATATTTTTCAGTACAGCACCAGGACATCGGACTCTAGTTTTTCAAAGACCTGCCTACTCAAATACTCTGGTAATTTATCTGTTACAAGTTCCACATGTGAATGTTCATTAGTTTAGGTTTATTTATAGCCATCTACTGCCGGTAACAGATTTTCCTATTGTATGCGAGGTGGTGTCATCGTGTCAATCCTGGCATTACAGTGTTGGATTAACTAAACAACAAAATCTCTAGTACGTGGTTTAATGCAGCGCGTCATGTTTATTTTTCAGCGACTCGCACGCTTCATGTTTTCTTGCGGGTATTCCCTTACAGTTATCAACTATGGCATTTAAATGCAGCGCGTCCGACTTCAGCGATGCGCACGCTAAAACTTTCACGCTCATCTTTATTTTAACACAGTGTGCTTCTTCTCAACTCGTTTCAGAAAGTATATGGTGAGCAGCAGCTTCAAGTAAGTTGTTCAACAGTTTAAGGATACATTTCACCTCATAAATAGTCCTGCATTATTTTACAAGATATTAAGACTGCCTTCTATTTATCATCAGATCCTCATTTTGACAACGGTGTCTACTTTATTTATTTTAATTTGTTGTTTTAAAAGGGGACTGAATTTTAAGATTTGAATATGTATTTTACATCAATTATTTTAATTTATATGATACCTTATTACGCCAATGCCTATTACTACATAGGATTTTGAATAGTTATATAGCATGTGTTTAATGCATCACATTTTTAATATGCACTGTTAATATGTTTTGAACACTCTTTACAAACTGTTTAACGAAAATAGCCCGTGTTCTTCAAGGATAACACAAAATAGGTATGGCATTCTAAAGGTAAATTACTAATTTTAGTGGGTTGTCTACATAAGTTTTAAATGTAGCAAGAACGGAGGAATAGCATTCTAAAGTTAATTTGCTATCCTTGAAGATTATTACATGAATTTTAATAGCATTCTAAAGTTAATTTGCTGTTTTGTATAGTAAGTAAAAAACTATGCACATGTATAATATTAATAGTTAAATGACACACATTAACATATATGGTCATAACTGTCACAAAATTGACCATACAAATTTACATTAATTCTATTCTATGCACGTGACTGTCATCTATTCAAATTATAGTTAAATACTACGCATTAGCATATATAGAAATGACTGTCACAAATTTGTTCATACAGGTTTGTAATTATTTCTATCCTATGCACATAACTACTACCTAATTATTTTATAGCAATTACATACATTGCATAAGACTTTAATGTTTAAAACCTACATATTCCTATTTAGTGTATGTTGTGCACACGTCACTTTATAGAAATATAATTTAATTAAACACTTTTTGGTGATTTACTTGTTCGCATATATTAATTGTTGATTTTCCGTTTCTTTCACTTTGCTGGTCTGGCCAACTGGCATGTTGTGTGGGTTACGAAAAATTAATTTCACTTACATCTTGTGAAATTCAATGCGAAAATATATATTATCAATCTATTCCTGTTTTATGTGTAAAGGGGACCTTTTTAATCTTATTTGCACAGCGAACGGAGGAACGCATTGCCCTAGCGGCTCACCTGTCTTCAGCCAAGCGCAAGCCAAGCGCAACTTCACTTCTCGGCGCACCCGCTTCGCGGGTGCCCCATCGCCTGCACCAGGAGGGAAATACACCTGCCGTTGAGAGGAGCACAGAAGCGGTAAGGAGGGAGCGGAACCGGGCGTGTGGCTGCAGCGGGGCTGCGAGCGTGCGGGGACTTCAATTCCCAGAAGTCCCTGCTAGACCGAGTGTGAACTTCCGGTCCGCTCTCCCTGCTGGCCCGCCCCCCGCCCTCCTGAGGCTTCAAAACCACACCTACAGGCCAAAGCAAGTGGGACCTTTTTAATCTTATTTGCACAGCGAACGGAGGAACGCATTGCCCTAGCGGCTCACCTGTCTTCAGCCAAGCGCAAGCCAAGCGCAACTTCACTTCTCGGCGCACCCGCTTCGCGGGTGCCCCATCGCCTGCACCAGGAGGGAAATACACCTGCCGTTGAGAGGAGCACAGAAGCGGTAAGGAGGGAGCGGAACCGGGCGTGTGGCTGCAGCGGGGCTGCGAGCGTGCGGGGACTTCAATTCCCAGAAGTCCCTGCTAGACCGAGTGTGAACTTCCGGTCCGCTCTCCCTGCTGGCCCGCCCCCCGCCCTCCTGAGGCTTCAAAACCACACCTACAGGCCAAAGCAAGTGGGACCTTTTTAATCTTATTTGCACAGCGAACGGAGGAACGCATTGCCCTAGCGGCTCACCTGTCTTCAGCCAAGCGCAAGCCAAGCGCAACTTCACTTCTCGGCGCACCCGCTTCGCGGGTGCCCCATCGCCTGCACCAGGAGGGAAATACACCTGCCGTTGAGAGGAGCACAGAAGCGGTAAGGAGGGAGCGGAACCGGGCGTGTGGCTGCAGCGGGGCTGCGAGCGTGCGGGGACTTCAATTCCCAGAAGTCCCTGCTAGACCGAGTGTGAACTTCCGGTCCGCTCTCCCTGCTGGCCCGCCCCCCGCCCTCCTGAGGCTTCAAAACAACACATCACTCCCGCAGCGCGGGACGCAGCCCGGGCTAAGACAGGGCAAAGACTGGGCCGTTTGAGGCCGTTCGAGGACGGCCGAGGACTGGACTGGCCCACTCCCCCTGGACCGTGCGCCCTGACTAGCTCCTCTTTGTAGTAGTAAGTACATTGCCGGGATTGACACTTAAACACAAAATGAATACCCGGGGGAGTCGTAGTAAAACTGCTATGGGGCTCAGCAAGCCTAGCGGGACATTAGATGATTTCCTTGTAAAGACAAATTTAGCAATCGACAATGAGATTACCAAACTGCAGACCAGGGTGTCACTTGAGCTTGATGCCGCACGCAGGCTTTCTCAGACCTTTGCAAATTCTAAAAAATCTTCCCTAGGGAAAATCGCGTCAGCTGTATCCCCACAACATCCGCCTTGTCCTCCTTTATTGTTAATACATGCTGATATTCATTCTGTTCCCCTACTGGCCCCTCTCCCCCTAGAGCCAATACCCACCCCGGTCATTACATCCCCTAACATCTTTGAGGGAACAGCCCTCACTGGAACTGGCAGTGGGCTTGGAGCAAGAATGGCGAGTAACCCCTCGGACACTGTTAAACTTCCCAACTGTTTTGGTCATGTTAAAAATTTTGCCGGTACAACTTCACAAAAGAAAAATAGTATCAGATCTGCCTATGCCCGTAAAAGAAATGCTTATGCCCGTAAAAAAGCTAAAAGTGCAAGGCTCCAGTTTTTCAATAAAAGGCGAATACTACCAATCTTGGGGGACACTACACAAACGCCCAATCAGGATATTAACCCAACTGGGGGGGCCGAGGCGCACATTGCACTAGATGTGCTCCCTGTCCCCACCCAGGGGCTTTCCCCCACACATAGCGAGAGCCAAATGGAGAGTGTACAATCTGAGACTGGAAAGGGCAATAGCAAGGGGGATGAAGACGAAGATTTCCTTAAAAAAGTCTGGGCCACATTAAAACAGCTATTGTCACCTCTAGAACTGAGACTTTCGCGTATCGAGAATAACTTACTCGATATGGATAAGACTCTAGTCTCCCTGGCTACCCTCACTCTAAAACATCTGGAATCAACTTATCCTAACATCGTCGAGGGAAGTAATCAGGTTGAGGACGATGGAATTCTTCCGGCCCCTCTACCCAATGTGAGTCCCCCCCCCCTACAAACAATACCTTCGGTCCTGCCTCCACCTTTACCACTACCAAAACCAAATCCAATACCCAAACCACGGTCCAAGTTAAATGTCCCTCCTGCAATAACACCAAGGCTCTCCATACCAATGCCAAAACGTCCAGTAACCCAGACTTCATCCAAGCCTACCACTAATGCTGCCTTTAAGTCCACCAAGACCACTGTCCCCTCTACTGACCACATAGCTAACCAGCACTATGGTCGTCAGAATTTCCGGGGGGGATATATTGATCTCCCTCCTGAAGCGGGCCCCTATGTGGCCATCTTGGCTGGTGTTCCACCACTTGATCCGCATTCTGTGGAGACCCAATGGTCTCTAAAGAATAAGGTGATTCACTGGCTCAATACGAATAGGCGTCCTCCCAACCCCGGCAGGACAGGGGTTCTAATGGCCAGGAGAGTACCATGGGTGGGTCGTACCAATAAGTCTATTCCTGGAGACTGCATAGTGATCTCATTTGCAGACCCCCATACAGCCCAATATATCACTAGATGGGAAAACCAGGAAACTGACCATTCCATCGTCACCAGACCCTTAACCTTTTTCTACCCCCCAAAACAGACCATTGATCCATTTGGGACATGGACATTAGTCCACAACCGTAGAGGGAAAGGATATGGGGATGGCTGGCAACCAACCAACAACTGGTGGGAAGGAGCGCCCACGAGGAATAGGTTTGAATGTCTCGACCAGGTGGATTGACTGGGAAAAAGGCTTGTTGCTCTTCAAACCAACACCCTAGATCCCCTAACAGAGACTACTCGGAATGAAAAACTAAACCCCCCACCCGACGTCTCTAGTACCAAGGGGACGGATTTAGAATTATTAAAAGAGCACACTCTCCCCGCTCAGGTTATTACACAGGCAGATCCTATGCTTTTGAGAGATCTGAAAGGTACAAGGAGGACCAGTGGGCAAAAGCTACATTCAAAGGAAACTGGAAAACCCATGCACTCTCTTATTTCCTGGAATGTAGCAGGCCTAGCCAGTAAGATCACCCATAAACCTTGGCTAGAAACCGTGCAGAAGCATGGCATTATATGCCTACAAGAGTCATGGCTTATAGAGGAAGCACATATGCTAGGTTACCGAACCCTCCATTCACCAGCGGCGCCATCAGTTCAGGGGCGCAATAAGGGGGGCCTGTGCACATATATCTCGAATATAGGGGATATCAAACCCTGTAAATTCATATCTAACCAATATTTTCAAATTATATCATTTAAATGGGGCAATTCGCAAAAGGTAATCCTCGTGAATTTTTACAATAACCTGCCGTCTAATGAAGTGGAATCAACTTTGAATACCATGATCCACCACATCCATAAAATGAGAGACCAAGCCTCTGGGGTACACATAATATTGTGGGTGGGCGATTTTAACTGTACCGTCTGTCCGTCATCCGAGCTAGGTTTGTGCGGCCTATCAGATGTAGGAGAGGACGGTCCCTTACACTTCTCCCATTCCACTGTGGGGTCCCTCCTTAATAACGTTATTTTCACCTTTGATCTCAACTTTATTAATCAAGTATGCTCCCCCCCGGTCCCCTTTGCCCCAACGTTCAATGGCAGAGGCTGCGGATCCACAATTGACTTTGCCCTTATATCATCAACCGACCCAGACTTTGTAACCTTCTGGGAAACGGGGGATGACCCGATGACTGACCACTATCCAATTACCTTTGGGGTAAACCTGACTGATACCAAGGAAAAGGAATCCAGTGGGCCCTCACACCATATTGAGATTTCTCTAGTTAGAACCAACGGGTATGTAATTAAGTGGGAGAAAGTGGATCCTGCATCCTTCCTCCGTAATCTTATGTCCGCTTGTCCTAACGACATATCTACCTGCCTACAGGAAGACATGGACGCAGCGAGCCTTATGGCTGCTTTCTCTAACATTCAGCGCCACATAAAGAATGCACTGACAAGAAACTACAAACCCGAGGGGACCCAGACCAGAGGGTGGTTTGACTCTGGATGTACCTCCACGCTGAAAAATCTAAAGAAAGTTTTGTCTGCGAACCCGAAAGACAGGGTACAAATTCGCCAAGCAAGACGTGATTACAAGCTGGCAATTAATCAACGGCGGGCGACTTTGAAGCAAGAGGCATGGGAATCCTTGGGGGAGGCAGCCAGGTCTAAGGATAGTAATGCTTTCTGGAAAGTCATTAGATCCGTGTATAATTCAAAAGACAGGGATAACTCCATAGAGGTGGCGATAACGGCTGACCTCTGGGTAGAACACTATGGCAACCTTTATTCAAACAAGATACAGGGTAATCCCTTGAAACTTTCTAAGGGGATCTCCCTCATAGATAGTTTAAACCAGGATGACAAACCCACCGCCTCCCCAGTATCTCCTTATCCCATTGATTTAGTATTTACTATATCAGAAGTGGAAGATGCCCTTAGAGAAAGCCCATCAGGTAAAGCCCCAGGCCCGGATCTTACACCAGTGGATGTCTATAAATCAGAACCAGACTTTTGGGTCCCCCTGTTAACCAATGTATTAAACATGGGAAATAAGTGTGGCCTCATTCCCACCTGGTCTGATGCGATCGTAGTACCCATCTTTAAAAAGGGGAATAGGGACGATCCTGCTTGCTACCGCCCAATATCTTTATTGGACGGCCTTATGAAAATAGCTGGAAGGATAGTCCTTAAGAGGATCCAACACTGGGAAGAGGGGAAGATGGTTATTTCGGAGTGCCAATATGGGTTCAGAAAGGGCCTGGGGACATTGGAGCAATGCTTAAACCTGTCCCTTTTGGTCTCTAAATACACGCAGGCCAAAGAAGGGCACCTCTTTGTCACCTTTGTCGACCTCAGCTCCGCATTTGATTGCGTGGACCATGCGTTGCTTTGGTCGACACTGGAAGACATTGGGGTGGACCATATCATCCTCACATTCATCAAAGAATTATACAGAGAGGCAGGGGCCAGAGTCAGGTTCGGGACCCAGGGGCAATGTTCACAGAAATTTTCAATAAATAGAGGGGTTAGGCAGGGTTGCATACTTGCCCCCTTGCTATTCACATTGTATATAAACTCTATCGCCGACAGTTTAACAACTCTGTCATGCGATTTCCCCACTATAAATGGAAGGCCTATACCCATTCTTTTATACGCCGATGACGCGGCCATCATGTCTAGAACTAAGGTAGGCCTGCAGAAGGCTGTAAATGAATTTTCATCTTTTATGGGTAAAAGAAATTTAAAGGTGAACATATCCAAAACTTTCTCCATGCCCTGCTCCCAAAAGAAAAATAGACCAGCATGTACAATATACTTAGACCAGCAAAGGATTGCAGTTACTGATTCTTTTTGCTACTTGGGCATTGTGTTCGATAGGTGGGGTAGGTGGAAACATGCAGTATCAGCCAGGAATCTTGCCTTTGTTCGCGCTATAGGCGCTCTAAGAACCTTTGCTGCAAAAATCGGGGGTAAACCCACTAGGGAAATGCTGCAGATTTACCAGGCAAAGTGTATAGCCACAGCCACATATGGCGCAGGTATATGGGGTGTCGAGAATGTGTCCTCAATTCAAACACGTGAGAACACCTTCATTTGTTACCTATTAGGTGTGCCAAAAACAACGTCGACATTTATGACCCACATCGAGGTCGGTGTTAAATACCTTAGCGATACCATAAAAATATCACCCTGTTTGCTCTGGCATAAGATCTGGACCACAGAACAATGCAAATTGAATAGAACCCTCATTAAAGACTGTATGGCCTTGGATGGGGTATCAAAAATCAAATGGTTACGATATGTTCAAACGATGTTCTCTAATATTGGTCACCCGGAATTTTATGACGAACCAGAGTCTACACAAACCATGACTAGATCTGCCCTTAAAAAATTATTATTTACACACTTAGAGAGCGTACGATGGGACACTAAGAAACACAATGACAACATTCTAACCTACCAGCAAATTACTCCAACGGAAGGTTTGCAATTGTACCTAGGGATTGAAAATGCAACCTATGCTCGTTTTCTCTTAACTAGGCTGCGCCTAGGGATCTTTTTTCGTTTGGTCACTCTGCCAATACAGAACGATTGGGCCTCATCGAAGCTAATATGCCCATGTGATGACCACTCTTTACAGAGTAACATACATATTATGTTCTTCTGCAAACTGTATACTAGCCCGAGAAAATTATTCCTCTTACCCTTACTTAAACGGTTAGGAATAAGAACATGTAAACTTGCATTTTCAAAATTATTGCTCCTAGAAGATGTGAATGTTATCTTTGCTGTCTCTCGTTTTTTAATGGCAGTGATGAAATTCAGAAATACCATGAGTTAAACTGTTATGGGCTGCTTAAATAGACCAGGGCAAAATGATGTCATGCTTTTTAGCACTGAATTAGTCTCTCACCCTAGGAGAAATGTATTATCTATTGTTGAAATCATGCATTCCATTAAATATTTCTTTAATATTTTTATATATATTCTTTATGTAGAGACTCTATTTCTGGTTTTATGATCCCTTGAGGAATTTATCTTGGAAACTTTGTCAATATGAATATTCTTTTATCGTTTGTATAAATTTTATTTGTATGCTTTTATGATTTCTCGAAAATCGAATAAAGCTTTTTTGATTTGATTTGTGTAAAGGGGAAGGGGTGGTCGTTATGGAAAATTTTATGTATTTATTCATAATTCCCATTCTACAATGTAAGATCCAATTTTTTAGAATGACCATTCTTATACTTTACGCTATTCTTTTGTTTATTCAATTATAAGAAGGAAGGTGATGTAGTATACTAGTTTAGAAACCACTACATTTATTATTATCCTATCTTGCTGCTCAGCCCTATCTGAGTGAATGGTAGAATGTTGAGTGAATGAGGTAATATAGAATGTGGTGTGTGGATGTATGACAGTTGGAAAAGAGGGCTGAGTAGCAGGAGAGCTGCTCCTGGTGGGGCTTAGAAAAGGACTTAGAAGGCTTAGGAGAGACTTGAATGATACTTAAATGATTACCTGATTTAACCTTGAAACCTATCAATAAACTATCTTCAATCAATACCACTCGACTACAGATCATCTTATTACACGGGCCCAGACAAATAACATCCAAAACACATAAATACACAAAAATCCCAGCGCCGTGCCCAGACAAATATCAACCAAAACAAAATAAATAGCAAAAATTCCACATTGACATGATATACTAAATGCCCCAGCTTCAGCGGCCCGCTCCTATGCAGGCCGCCCGGCCCAGCTCCTCTCCCATAATGGGCGAAGCAGGCACGAAGGGGGAAAACAGCTCACCTTATTTTAAGACGAGCCTAGGCACGACCAACATTGAGGGAAGAAGGACGGCAAAGAGGCCGCCTAGAGGGAGGGGGAAACCTAAATACCCCTCTCCCCCTCCCCCCACTGGAAGTGACGTGCCTGCAGCTGGCTGCTAGCCGCTTGGACCCAACAGGCTGGTGCGCTTGCCATCTTGTGGCACTACGGTGTCCGCTCTCTTATGAGGTTTCCCTGCGGCGATGAGTCGGTCTGCCTGCATTCACCATTTCCCGGCCCAATGGGCCTCTCCGCTGTCTGAGACTGTGGCAACCCCGGAGGCACAGATACCTCTGACCTCCCCGGGGGTGCATCTTTGCAAGAGGAACACCAACTCCGGGCTTTGCCACCGCCCATCACCATGCAGCTCCACCAGCCCTGCCAGGCTGCGACTTTGTCCAATGGTGGTGCGGTGGGAGTCGAGGCTCACTAGCTCATTTCCCGGGGAAGACTGGGTATTAGGGTCCCTATCTTAACTCCCTTAGGGGTCCACTGGGTCGGATGATGTCAGATCGTACAGGGTGCCGTGCAGGCAGGGCATAAGTCCTAAAAAAAGAAGTGGGGGGACGCTGATGTCACAACAGTAAGTGCCAACACGAAAGGTGGCTTGCACCATCAGATTTATTGCCTCCCCTCGCTTACCCCTTAGATGCGATTGCATCAGAGAAGCCAGCGCGTGAGCAGCGTTCTGAATGAGCTCCGATCTCGCCCCAGAGAGGCCAAAGAGTGAATGTGTGGCTCCATTTGTTCCAGTTATCGAGCTCCCAGTAAAATAAGTGGGGGGACGCCGTCCACCCGCGTGGTACCCCGACTCCAGCCCTGAGTGCAGACCTTAGAAAGCTAAGCACCATCTGCCATCTTCCTGCATTGGCCAAGCTCCCTCCAAATGTACTATTGTTTAATGTCGGACACATCTGCCCCAAAGTTGCTGTGCTGCCTTGCGTCAAAGGGAGAGAGAAAAAGATGCACCCTATCTATTAAGATAAGGTGCATTTTTTCTCTCCCCTCGTGTGGCGCGGTTTTGGCAGCCATGCACCAATGCATGCACCATTGTGCCATAGTGCAAAGGTGTACGCATTCTCTGAAGCATGGGTTCTGTACTGGAAGGAGTCCCTTTCACTACAAAATCTACGTTTTAAGGCTTTTAACCGCTTTGTATATGTGCTGTGCAATGAAGCACACATGCAGGCTGGAAAACAAGGAGAAATTAAAACATTTTCCTTGTTATGTCTGCCTCAAAGAGGCTCAGATTTTAGTGCAAAATCCTTTCTGCCAATGTCTGTAGCTAGGGATTTGCATCAAAACCCATGGGTGATGGCATGAGATCATCCATGCACCTCCACCTTGATGCAAAATAACGCAAAGCAGCGCATGGTGCAACTTTACAACACTATCCAGTGCAAATACTCGTATATGTTTTATAATTAATCCCACCCCAACACTTTGCAACAGGTTTGCGTCACTTTAGTGGCACATCCCAGTGCAAAGCATTAGTAAACCTGCGCCTGAGTGTCAGTAAGTATGAAAGAGTGAGGTTAAGAGTGAATGCAAGCGAGTGAGGGAGAATAAATAAGAATGAGTGTGAGCGAGTGTAAAAGTTTGAGTGAGTGAGGATGTGATGTGATGCTTGTGGTTTTGCCGTCGGCAGTGGCATACTGGAGGTAATTATTGTCTTATAGCGATACCCAGGGCACAATACTGGTGATGGCGGATGCATGACGATACATCGCAAACCAAAACAACACGTGCCTTTACAACGCGGTTTTTAGTTCGCATGTACCGTTACAACGCATGTTTTTACAACGGATAGCATTAGTTCGCATTTCCTTTGAAATGCATACTAAATGCCTTTACAACGGACCCCATTTCCCCGCAAGTATTTGCAACGCAAAATAACACCCAAGCACTAACACAGTATCCTAAATAACACACACTCCATAGCACTACCCTACAGTACAAAACAGTAGACTATCCTACATTACAACCCTGACCCTAAACCCTAAAACATTACCATAAACTACGACCCCCTGACACTTCCCTAAACCCTAATCCCTAAACCACTACCATACAGTACGACCGACTGACACTACCCTAAATCCTAAAACACTACCATACACTATGACCCCCTGACACTACCCTAAACCCTAAAATACTATGACACTACAACACTACCCAAAACCACTACTCGCACTACTCCCACCCCAAGCACAATCAACCTTACCTATCTTTCCTCATGGTTCCTCTCCAGCGTCGCCGTTTCTGCTCCCGGTTCCAGCATTTCAGTCAATGCCCCGGCACCATTACATTACATGCGTTTTAAAAGTGCATGCGTTTTAACCCCTTCCATGCTGCCGTCGGCCATTGGCTGATGGCAGCACTACCTCGCTGGTGCTGCCGTCGACCAATGGCCGACGCGGCCCTGCCCGTTTTGCGGAAGTGACGCACTGCCGCAAAAACGGCGGTGCTGCCAACGGGTTAAAAGCACATGCGATGTAATGGTACGCGTCGCAATGTGTACGCGTAGTATCGTCGCTTGTGTTGTAACGCCTGCGACATAAAGCCATGCGTAGTGATGCTGGCGTTGTAATGGATGTTCACCGTGCTGGCAATACTTGAGCAA
This sequence comes from Lissotriton helveticus, assembly GCF_964261635.1. NCBI lineage: Eukaryota > Metazoa > Chordata > Amphibia > Caudata > Salamandridae > Lissotriton > Lissotriton helveticus. The sequence continues at coordinate 98,402,300 of NC_136064.1, read as the reverse complement.
TGCCTCGCACAACGAACACCTGTGCCAAAATACTGGCACGCTGGAGGTAATTCTTGGCATACAGCACACCCAGAGAAAATACTGGCATTCGTGAAGAAATTGTTGGCACGTGGACAAGAGTGACAGACTGCTTGTACTAGCACAATGGAGGGTAATCTTGGCATAAAGGTGGACAACCTGGCATATTGGAGAGTGGCAACCATGATAGAATACTGCCCCTGGCATAGTGAGGTCATTTTTCATATAAAGGTCACCTATGGTATGTGGAGAGCACCAATTGCAAAATTCTGGCACTGGCATATTTTGTCATTTTTGAGATAAGGGGGCTCCTGTGACCATCTGTGGGGCCCTGGCACAATGGAGGTCATCTTTTGACTTATGGGAGAACCCATTCCATATTTTGAAAAAAATGGGGCCAACCCTCTGAGAATGCCCAGTTGCATTGGCTTCGAACTCCATGAAAGGCTTTGAATATTTAGTTTGTGACTTTTCAATCTTTGTAGTATTTTACAAACTTTATACGAAAAGTGTTCTTTAAAATGCATGATTTATACCCATTAAAAAAAAACTTTTTCTCATGGTCTCAAGGGAGGAGAAACCCCCCTGGTGGAGGTCTGACTTACTTGCTGTACTTGCTAAGTACAAATATTATGCCCCAGAATTTTCAAGGATCAAGCCAGCTCATAACATAGATGGTGTCTGAAATAGACATTAGTCTGTGTTATGCTGGTACACTAATCATGCAGTTATTATGGAACTTGAGTGATGTCAGTTGTTCTGGTGTTATTGTGATGTCACATGCCTTCCTGGAAACAATCAGATTCAAGGGTCAAATGAGGTCACTTCCTGTGATGTGAATGACCCCATCCTTTGGAGGTTTGACAGATCAGTTTCAGAGGCTCAGCAGCTGAATGAGGCCAATGAGCAATGAACGGCAGCAAACCAAGGTACACGAGCTGCCAGGGGAGTGGGAATTTAATCACAGTCAGGTACTTTCATTTTTTTTATTTTAGTGCTCAATTATGCACCGTTGATTTTGACAGTGTTTACCTTTCATATTAATATGTGCAATAATTTCCAGACCATCTGGCTCTGGAGATCAATATTCTGATGGAAAATAACATCTGCTGCCATCTGCATGAGTGTTTTTCTCTGCTCAAGGGGAAGCTTTTGTGCTCACTCCAATTTCCTTATTTCTAGAGTGAAGACTAACATGTGCGACAACTGGTCTGTTCACTCTTGAGTTTAGCACCGTCAGTGGAAAATGAGAAATACATTTGGCTTTTGAAGTTGCATTTACACCTACAGCGAGAAAGGCAAAAAGTAACTATTATTCCCTTCTTGCAGATGGTATTGTACTATTTCTAGGTTCATTCTATCCTGTTTTTTAGGTCTCACCTACAGACAGTTTTTACCTGCTCATTGCTTAAGACGTGTCCTGTACAATGCTAATGAGAGAAATGAGGTTGTTGGCTGAGGGGGGCGTGAGCCCTTCTCAAGCAACCGCTATAATCCCCGTTAGGGTGAACCACAAAAACTCCCTAATTAACCTGTGTTTAACCCTCTAGTAGCTGTGCGCCAAAGCAGTCGGGCTTAACTTGGAGACAATTTGTAAAGTATTTTTGCAGCACTTAAACAGTAACAAAGTGAAAACATTTTTTTAAAATATTTTTTTAATTTTATTTATTTAATTTTTAATAACAGTCGTGCTGCTGTTCAACGTGTCTAAAACACATTGACAAAGCCAATAGCTCTCGCATTGGTGAAATTTATTGGCTTTGCCAATGCTTGTTTTCTTTCCTTATTGTCTTAGTAAATGGGCTCCGAATGCAAGCGTGGGTACCCGTCCCAGTCAATGCAGCTGCCAGCCGCAATGTGCTCCCTACCCAGGGGTCTGGCCATGAATGGAAGTGCCACCAGGGCCCAGAGGTCTGAGAGACCCATTTGTTAGATCTGGGGGTCTCTAATTGGCAGAGGTAAGTACCTTAGACCAAGTAGGGACCCTTGCTTCTAGTCAGGGTGAAGGAATACACACAGTAGATAACCCCTGCTCACCCTCTAGGTAGCTTGGCACGAGCAGACAGGCTTATCCCTAAGGCAATGTGTATAATAAATGCACTTAACACAAACAATGATCCCCAATCCACCACAAACTGAGACCACACAGGTAAGTATATATAAAAATAACTTTATCTAGTTTATGCAGCAAAATCAGCAGTTACACGATGATAGCTTCTTTGGAAAAAGGTTGCACTTAATCTTAATGGTTGCTTAATATATCAGGAAGTTCTCAAAGGTAAAATAGTCTCAGGTCTCTTTAAATCAGTACTAAAAACAATGCCACTGAGTTATTGGCCCAAATCAGCTCTTCACTGACGCTAGCGGGTTACTACCCCGCTCCTCTTACTGTTGCGCCCACTCTAGGAGCCTCGACGTGGGCAGAGCCTTCGATGACAGCCCCGGCCGGTCCCGACTGCTCTCCCGCCCACTCTCGACAATCCAACGAGCGGCGGGGAGATCGAGCAGCACTCTTCTTTCAGGGACCACAGGCCAGGGGCTGGGGGCACACACGCGGCTCCTTCGACGAGACCGGGTCCCGGAGAGGACTCGGCGTCAGATCCCTCGCTGGTCGCGGCTCTCAGCAGGGCTGATGACGTGGGCCAATCCGGTCGCGGCGTTCTCGGCGAGCCTCCACACTCACCCGGGAGTCAGCCAATGGCAGTGCGGCTCCCGGGGCAGGCCCTTGATGACGCTAACGCCGGCAACCAATCACCACACGGCTTCAGTGGTGACGCAACGGCGCTCGGGCCAATCCCGTCGCGGCGTTAGTGAGGGGGCTCGACTCTCTCCTCCAATCAGGGAGCAGCGGGTTCGCTCTCTGCTTCGTTGGTACCGGACTGCGTAGGGTATTTCCAGGCTCCGGGCAAGATCGGTACTTGGCGGCACAGGTCTTCTGGGGGCGTAGGTCGAAATAGACCGCCCTCACGGCCACAGATCTTCTTTGGGGCAAAACTCACGAGGAGAGACACCTCGATCTCCCAGACTTTGTGAAATGCGTGCCGATGAGCACACCGATCTCGGTCCCAGGCACGTAGTTAAAAACTCACGCACCCAAACAAACTGCAGCACGATCTTCACAGCGTTTTCAGTTACAGTGGAACCTTTTGACCCTGGGTTCCAGGACAGGAGGCCAGCTTGTCTCAGGCCCTTGGAGATTCAGTTAGGAGACACAGCACACAGCAAAGTCTCTGTAGGTCAAGCAGGCAGGGTCACAGCACACAGCAAAGTCCCTCTTCTCCTCAGCTTCAGTTGGTCAGCAGAACAAGTCAGCCCTTTAGAGCACACAGCAAGGCAATCTTCCTTCAGTTCTTCAGCAGTCCTTCTTCCAGCAGAGATTCCTCTTGATTGTAGAATCTGATTTTCTGTTGTCAGGGGTCCTTCTCTTATACCCCTCAAAGTCTTTGGAGTTCTTTGAAGTCTTTGTGCAAGTGGGTCCTGAGCCCGGTCTAAACCAGCTCTGGGTGTTGCTGGAGCGCTGGGGCTTTCCTGGCTTCCTTCTTCCTTTCAGTGTGAGGGGCAGAGGTGACAGTCGCCCAGCGGGAGGTGGAGCCAGCATTGTAGCAGGCAGGCACAGCCCTATTCACTCTTAGGTGCTATATCCTCCCACTTCCCTAGATGCAGATGCAGTCTTTCAACCACGGGCTGACTCAGACAACCTCCTGGGGGCTCTCCAGCCCCTGTCACCCTCAAACCAGACAGTCAATCCACAAGCAGGCCCAGGCACACAGAAAGGTTAGACAAGAGAACAGCCACTTTCTAAAAGTACTGTTCTCAAACACAGAATTTAAAAACAACCTTTCCTAAAAGATGTGTTATTAAATTCTGAGTTCAGAGATATCAATCACTTATGTCCCATCTTGTTCCTATGATAAGATAGGCTGGTAACCATTGGGACCAGCCTCCCCCATGTTAGTCTATGGAGCAAGATAACCTTGCAGCAGTGAGCACACAAAATGGCTGCTGCTCACTACCAGAGCATGTTACCTGCACTAGTACATGCTCTACCTGACCCATACACTGCACCCTGCCCAGGGGGGTACCTTGAGCCTTCCATAGGGGTGACCAATGTGTACATAAAGGGAAGGGTTAGGCCCAGCCAGTGGGGACACTGGCCAGGAGGACATGGCGGTTCACTGACTGCACACAGGCACTGCTGTGGCAGGCCTGAGACACCATTTTAGGGCTACTTATGTGGGTGGCGCAATCAGCGCTGCAGGCCCACTAGTAGCATCTGTCATCACCAACCCTGGCACACACAGTGCACTTTACTAGGGACTTCATGGTGATACAAATATGCCAATCAGGTATACCCAATCAATATGACAATTTACATAGGGAGCACTTACACTCTGACACTGATCAGCAGTGGCAGAGTGTCCAAAGCATCTACACCAGCAAAAACGAAATCCAGCACAGCATCAAAAATACAGGAGGCAGAGGCAAATAGATGGGGGAAAACCACGCCAAGGGTGTCAGGTCTAACACATGTCCCCTCCAGCTGAAAGTGGGGCGAACTACCCAACCTCTTGGGAGTCCTCATCACTAAGGCGGAAGAATCTGGACAGACCATCAGCGTTGGCGTGTTCTGTACCAGGGCGGTGCTCCACCGTAAAGTCCATCCCCTGTAGGGAAATGGACCACCTCAACAGTTTTGGGTTCTCACCCCTCATCGGCATTAACCATCTGAGGGGCCTGTGGTCGGTCTGAACACGGAAGTTAGTCCCAAACAGGTAGGGCCTCAGCTTCTTCAGGGCCCAGACCACAGCAAAAGCTTCCCTTTCAATTGCACTCCATCTCTGTTCCCTGGGGAGTAGCCTCCTACTAATGAAAGCCACTGGTTGGTCTCCGCCCTCATCGTTGATTTGTGAGAGTACTGCTCCCACGCCTTGCTCTGAAGCGTCAGTTTGCACAATGAACTCACTGGAAAAGTCAGGTGCCTTAAGCACCGGTGCTGTGCACATGGCAGTTTTGAGGGCATCAAAAGCAGTTTGACAGGCCTCGGTCCAATTCACCTTCCTGGGCTGATGTCTAGATGTCAGTTCTGTCAAAGGGGCCACAATGGTGCCATATCCTTTGACAAACCGTCTGTAATACCCGGTGAGACCTAGAAAGGCTCTCACCTCAGTCTGGGTCTTGGGGGGGTTCCCAAACCAGAATGGTATCAATCTTTGCCTGTAGGGGCGCCACCTGGCCGCTCCCCACCTGGTGTCCCAAGTACACCACTGATCCCTGCCCTATCTGGCATTTACTGGCCTTGATAGTGAGGCCTGCCTTCTGCAGGGCCTTCAACACTTCACAGAGGTGTTGCAGGTGTTCCTCCCAAGTGGAGCTGAACACAGCAATGTCATCCAGGTACGCAGCGCTGAATTGCTCCAGCCCCGCTAATACCTGGTTGACCAGTCTCTGGAATGTGGCAGGGGCCTTTTTTCAACCCAAAGGGCATGACACTGAACTGGAAGTGCCCCTCTGGCGTTGAAAATGCTGACCTCTCCTTGGCCCCCTCAGTTAAAGCAATCTGCCAGTACCCTGAAGTCAAATCAAAGGTGCTCAGGTACTGGGCAGCTCCCAACCGATCCACAAGCTCATCAGCTCTGGGGATGGGGTGTGCGTCAGTCTTGGTGACCGCATTGAGCCCATGGTAGTCCACGCAGAAACAGAGTTCTGGAGGGCCACCAGGCGTAGCAGCTTTCTTAGGCACTAAGACCACTGGGCTAACCCAGGGGCTGCTGGAGGGCTCAATCACCCCTAGCGCCAACGTCTTGGAAACTTCTTCCTTGATGCTAGCTCTGACCTTGTCAGCCACCCTGTAAAATTTTTGCTTCACAGGTAGACTATCTCCAGTGTCCACATCGTGGACGCACCAGTTGGTGACACCTGGGGTCAGGGAGAACAGGGGGGCGAACTGACCCAAGACCTGGCGACAGTCCCTTTGCTGCTCTGGGGTCAGGGTGGGCGAGAGGACCACACCATCCACTGACCCGTCTTGCTCCTTGGCTGCCAGGAGGTCAGGGAGAGGATCACTATCCTCTTCCCTTCCAGCATCTGTAGCCATGAGCATAGTCACTTCAGACCTCTCAAACTGGGGTTTGAGGCGGTTCACGTGCAACACTCTCAGGGGCTGCCTGGGAGTCTTCATGTTAACCAAGTAGGTAACCTCGCTCTTGCGCTCTACCACCTCATATGGCCCGGTCCACTTGTCACGGAGCGCACAAGGCTCCACCGGCGCCATCACCCACACTTTTTGACCAGGGTGGAACTCAACCAGAGAGGTGTTCTGGTCGTACCATCTTTTCATTTCCTCCTGGCTAGCCTCCAGGTTCTCTTGAGCGAGCTTCCTGAAGCGCTTGGTCTGGTTGCGGATGGCCAGCACATAGCTGAACACATCCTGGGGGGTTTTCCCACGGGATTTCTCCCACCCCTCCTTCACCAGAGTGAGAGGTCCTCTGACAGGGTGGCCATACAGCAACTGAAAGGGACTGAACCCTAAGGATTTCTGAGGCACCTCCCTGTAGGCAAACAACAAGCATGGTAACAAGACGTCCCACTTCCGCCTCATGGGTTCTTCTAAGCCCATAATCATGCCTTTGAGGGTGCGGTTGAATCTTTCAACCAACCCATTTCCTTGAGGATGGTAAGGAGTGGTGAACTTGTATGTCACCCCACACTCCTCCCACAGAGACTTCATGTACCTAGAGATGAAGTTTGTACCCCGGTCGGAGACCACCTCTCTGGGGAACCCTACACGGGAAAAGATCCCCATTAAGGCACGGCCCACCACGGGGGCTGTGACTGTCCTGAGAGGGACTGCCTCCGGGTACCGGGTGGCATGGTCCACCAAGACCAGTATAAACCTGTTGCCTAAGGCTGTCTTGGGGACCAGGGGCCCCACGATGTCGATGCCCACCCGCTCAAAAGGGGTGCTCACCACAGGAAAGGGTTGGAGGGGTGCCACGCACTTCCCTCCGCTCTTGCCACTGGCCTGACAAGTTTGGCAAGACTTACAAAAGGCAGCGACGTGCTTCTTCATCTGGGGCCAGTAAAAGTGGGTGACAAGCCTGTGATAGGTCTTGTCTTGCCCCAGATGTCATGCAAGAGGCACGTCATGAGCCAGGCCCAGTAGGAAGTTCCTGAAGCGCTCGGGTACCACCAGCACACGGGCTGCACCGGGCTCAGCGAACTTAGGCTCACTATAAAGTAAGTCATCTTCCCAGTAAATCAAATGTTCCTTGGACCCCAGGCCTGCTGCCTGGTCTGCAGCCTGCTGCCGCACACCAATGAGAGAAGGGCACTCCTTCTAAGCCTGGCAGAATTCCTCCCTGGAGGGACCACCCTCTTGCTGCCACTGGGACAGCTCAGGCAATTCCCCCAGTTCGGCCACCTGCTCCCCTGTAGGTTCCAGGGCATCCCCCTCAGGTTCTGCTTCCTCCTGGACCGTGGGAACGGCAGGGGCTGGTTTCCCATGCCCTCTACCCCTTCCACTCATGGCAGGTCCCTGGGCCATTGTTCCAGGCTCCAGTTCTGCTGATTCGCCCCTACTGGCTGCCATAGCACATGTGGTCACACAGATCCACACAGGCAAGCCCAACATTTCCAAATGAGTTCTGTGCTCCACATCCTTCCATGGAGAGCTCTCCAGGTCATTGCCTAATAGACAGTCTACAGGCAAGGCATCACTGACGACAACTTCCAAAATACCCGAGACTCCTCCCCATTCAAAGGGAACACGTGCCAACTTGCAGAGGCGCACTGAACTGTCAGCTGCCACCACAGGACGGAGTACATTGGGAATGATTTGCTCTTCAGACACCCACTGACACCTGACAGATGTCACGCTGGCCCCTGTGTCTCTCAGAGCCTCTATCTCTTTCCATTGATGGTCACCTTCTGCCCATATTTTGTAGTGTTAAGGGGCAGCAAGGTTTCCTGGGCCATCTATTGGTCTCCTAAAGAGACAAGGGTCATCACTGCTAACCCCTCCTCCCCACTGGAAATCAAATCCCCTCCCAAAGCTACACTGGCTAACCCCAGGGTTGGAGCACCAGTGGGTGCTGGAGGTTTCTTTGGACATTTAGGGGCAATGTGCCCCACCTCCCTACATGCATAGCAAGTAGGCGGGGACCTGTGGCCCTGCTTGCCCTTATGGGGCCAGGACTTCTTAGGCTTGGGGGGTTGGGACTCCTTGTCCTGGGAACTATTTTGGGGCCCTTTAGAAGACTCCTTTTGATTACCCTTGTCCCCCCACTCTTCTGCTGGGGACCCTGTCCACCCTTGGCTGGGGTACTTACCACCTCCTTGTGGACCCTGGTGCTAGTCCAGCGGTCCGCCTCCTTAGCAAGCTCACTGGGATCAGTTAACTTGCTGTCTAGAAGATGCTGGCGCAGCTCTGGAACACATAGACTACTCAAGTGCTCCCAACTAATCAAGTGACACAACCCCACATAATCAGTAACTTTGCTGCCCTTTATCCAACCTTCCAGTGCACGCGTGTACATACTCACACACTCCACCCAAGTACTAGAATCAAGCTTCTTGAAGTTCCTAAACTTCTGGCGGTACTGTTCTGGAGTGAGCCCATACCTGAGGCACAAAGCCTCCTTCATAGTGGGGTAGGGTAAGGTCCCTGCTGCTTCTAAGGGTGCCAAGATATCCCTCCCAGAGGCCTCAAAATGCTTCCACAAACCTGCCCCCCAACTCTTCTCAGGCACTTCATTCATCTTCAAGGCAAGCTCATAGGATCTAAACCATGCATAGATATCCTCACCCCTCTGATAATTCTGCACCAAATCTTTGGGTATGTATACCTTACCCGCCTGCACTGGCTGTACGCTGCCACCGTTAGAACTGGACTCCCCTTGTTTAGCTTTAAGGTCCAGCTCCCTCAGGCTCAACTCATGAGCCAACTGGAGTTTCTTCTCCTCCAAAGCGAGAGCATTTCTTCTCTCTTACACCTTCTTCTCATTGTCAAGGCGTAACTTTCTCTCTTCTGCTTGAGCCTTGAGTTTAAAAAGCTCAATCTCATGGGCCCTAATCCTCTGATTTTCTTCCAGCTCCTCTGGAGAAAGGCCCCTACTGGAGCGGTTGCTGCCAACCCTAAAAGCTGGCATATTCACTGGCAAATCACTGGATCCAAAAGCATTCTCCTGTGTGCCTCCCTCTCCAGTAACATCTTCTGGATCACCATGTTTGGCCTCCCACCAGGTCCTCAGAGCTTTCTGTGGCTCTTCCTTGTTTGCGCTGCCCTTCACTGGGCATCCAAGCTGTTTGCAGAATTGCTTCAGCTGCTCCTTTTTATAGTTGAGCAACTCTTGAATTTCAAATTCCATTTCTACTCTTTCGCTTGCTGCTTTCTGAGACATGATGCTTCCTAACCTTTTCAAAAATAGGTTTCACCAAAAAGAAAAAATCTTGCACAACTAGTGCTGCTACTAGACTAGTGATGTACAAGAAATCACTGCAGGTCAAGTGCAAATATTAGTTCAAAATCCACACTGCTGTCCAACAATGTTAGATCTGGGGGTCTCTAATTGGCAGAGGTAAGTACCTTAGACCAAGTAGGGACCCTTGCTTCTAGTCAGGGTGAAGGAATACACACAGTAGATAACCCCTGCTCACCCTCTAGGTAGCTTGGCACGAGCAGACAGGCTTATCCCTAAGGCAATGTGTATAATAAATGCACTTAACACAAACAATGATCCCCAATCCACCACAAACTGAGACCACACAGGTAAGTATATATAAAAATAACTTTATCTAGTTTATGCAGTAAGAATCAGCAGTTACACGATGATAGCTTCTTTGGAAAAAGGTTGCACTTAATCTTAATGGTTGCTTAATATATCAGGAAGTTCTCAAAGGTAAAATAGTCTCAGGTCTCTTTAAATCAGTACTAAAAACAATACCACCGAGTTATTGGCCCAAATCAGCTCTTCACTGACGCTAGCGGGTTACTACCCCGCTCCTCTTACTGTTGCACCCACTCTAGGAGCCTCGACGTGGGCAGAGCCTTCGATGACAGCCCCGGCCGGTCCCGACTGCTCTCCCGCCCGCTCTTGACAATCCAACGAGCGGCGGGGAGATCGAGCAGCACTCTTCTTTCAGGGACAACAGGCCAGGGGCTGGGGGCACACACAAGGCTCCTTCGACGAGACCGGGTCCCGGAGAGGACTCGGCGTCAGATCCCTCGCTGGTCGCGGCTCTCAGCAGCGCTGATGACGTGGGCCAATCCGGTTGCGGCGTTCTCGGCGAGCCTCCACACTCACCCGGGAGTCAGCCAATGGCAGTGCGGCTCCCGGGGCAGGCCCTTGATGACGCTAACGCCGGCAACCAATCACCACACGGCTTCAGTGGTGACGCGACGGCGCTCGGGCCAATCCCGTCGCGGCGTTAGTGAGGGGGCTCGACTCTCTCCTCCAATCAGGGAGCAGCGGGCACGCTCTCGGCTTCGTTGGTACCGGCAAGGTACAGCGGACTGCGTAGGGTGTTTCCAGGCTCCGGGCAAGATCGGTACTTGGCGGCACAGGTTTTCTGGGGGCGTAGGTCGAAATAGACCGCCCTCACGGCCATAGATCTTCTTTGGGGCAAAACTCACGAGGGGAGACACCTCGATCTCTCGGACTTCGTGAAATGCGTGCCGATGAGCACACCAATCTCGGTCCCAGGCAAGTAGTTAAAAACTCACGCACCCAAACAAACTGCAGCACGATCTTCACAGCGCCTTCAGTTACAGTGGAACCTTTTGACCCTGGGTTCCAGGTCAGGAGGCCAGCTCTTCTCAGGCCCTTGGAGATTCAGTTAGGAGACACAGCACACAGCAAAGTCTCCGTAGGTCATGTAGGCAGGGTCACAGCACACAGCAAAGTCCCTCTTCTCCTCAGCTTCAGTTGGTCAGCAGAACAGGTCAGCCCTTTAGAGCACACAGCAAGGCAATCTTCCTTCAGTTCTTCAGTGGTCCTTCTTCCAGCAGAGGTTCCTCTTGATTGTAGAATCTGATTTTCTGTTGTCAGGGGTCCTTCTCTTATACCCCTCAAAGTCTTTGAAGTTCTTTGAAGTCTTTGTACAAGTGGGCCCTGAGCCCAGTCTAAACCAGCTCTGGGTGTTGCTGGAGCACTGGGGCTTATTAAATTCTGAGTTCAGGGATATCAATCACTTATGTCCCATCTTGTTCCTATGAGAAGATAGGCTGGTATCCATTGGGACCAGCCTCCACCATGTTAGTCTATGGAGCAAGATAACCTTGCAGCAGTGAGCACACAAAATGGCTGCTGCTCACTACCAGAGCATGTTACCTGCACTAGTACATGCTCTACCTGACCCATACACTGCACCCTGCCCAGGGGGGTACCTTGAGCCTTCCATAGGGGTGACCAATGTGTACATAAAGGGAAGGGTTAGGCCCAGCCAGTGGGGACACTGGCCAGGAGGACATGGCAGTTCACTGACTGCACACAGGCACTGCTGTGGCAGGCCTGAGACACAATTTTAGGGCTACTTATGTGGGTGGCGCAATCAGCGCTGCAGGCCCACTAGTAGCATCTGTCATCACCAGCCCTGGCACACACAGTGCACTTTACTAGGGACTTCATGGTGATACAAATATGCCAATCAGGTATACCCAATCAATATGACAATTTACATAGGGAGCACTTACACTCTGACACTGATCAGCAGTGGCAGAGTGTCCAAAACATCTACACCAGCAAAAACGAAATCCAGCACAGCATCAAAAATACAGGAGGCAGAGGCAAAAAGTTGGGGGAAAACCACGCCAAGGGTGTCCGGTCTAACACCGTTGAACCCGGATTATTGTTGTATTCCACTCCAGAACCAGAGTTGGGGGGCCTGGGGCCATTTTCCTTACTTGCTCTAGGGTTTTGTACGTCATATCCTTTTTGCGAGGTCCTGAACAAAGGTGATTTATTCTGCAGCTCAGGTTTAGACAGAAGAAGTAAGTGGCTCAGCGAGTTAGCCAACGACATCTGCTGTGACCTGCAGCATGTTTCGAACTTCAATCTCACCAAAGGCAATTCAGCCTCTCATCCTTCTGAGGTTGTACATCGAATACAATTAACCTGTGTAATAACACCACCTATTATTGATAGCCTTATATTAACAACATGCGACTGGTTCTTCTCCATCAAAGTACTGTGGAAGTTTTGTTCTCTTTGAACTTAAGGCAACGTCACACTCGCTGTGCTGCTCATAATTCGAGAAAAACTGTGTCACTGTTTAGCTTGCTGCCGGTTATCATGCCACGCGTGCTACAGCCTCCCGTATTTAAGTTGTGACAACTATTTGTCACCTCACTGCTGATGAAGGAATAAAGAATAAAGAATTATTTTTTATGCCATTTGCGATACAGGACTTCCTCGCCTTCACCATAACTGGAATGGTGAGAATCTTTACATATCAGATAAAGAGGGCGGTGCATTGCAGTGCTACATAGAGCATATGATAAATAGCTGTGCCGTTGAGAGATTTTACTATACATACTACATGTTGAGGCCTAATATATGCCCTTTGTGCTTGGATTCTTGTAATATAGGAGCCATGACAAAGTTTTGGGAACGAAACGCGTTGGCTGTGTGCCAGTTTTAAGAGATTTAGGGCCAGATGTAGGTCACCAAATACCGGTCGGTAACGGCCGATTTCGGCAGTTACCGACCGGTATTTGTTGATTGAGATGTAGGGGGCCTAAATTTTACAGAATCGGTAAATCTATATGTAGGTGGCACTGGAAACAGTGCCACAGGCCCCTAAGAATTCGTTATTTACCATGTAATTCTATTTGATGGTAAATAACAAATTCCTTTGGGCATGCATGTGTGTCACATGGCACACAAGCCTGAATCAGGGGTGCAACAGGGTGTCAAAGTGACACCCTGTCCCCCTTGTCAATTCGGTAATTTTACAGAATCGGTATTTACCGATTCGGTAATTACCTAATATTCCCGATTCGGAAATTAATTCGATAAAAAAACCTACATAGCATATACCGATTTGTAAATACCGAATCGGTAAAATTCGGTATTTACGAATCGGTAAATACTAATTACCTACATCGGGCCCTTACTGAATAAAAGGACTTAATTGTGGAATTACTCTTTACGCTGCTTTCTTAACTCCAGAAAGAGTGCTCTTTCCAATTTCTGTTTTCAATTTTGGCTTTCATTGGACACCCCTGGGCGGCGGGTGTTGGGAAGAGATTGCACCACTGTTTGACTTGGTAGTACTTATGGACTGGATGCGCATGGCCTTGGGCTGCCGCTTGTTCTTTCATTAACTATTTAGGGCAGGTCTATACCTCAAGAAACCCTTCATCAGGTGTGATTAGATCATCTACTCCTGTTTTATTACTTTTGTATAACACTGCTTATCGTTTAGTTTCTGTTAAATTTAGTTCAGAAACAGCACTGTTAGAGGTGTCAGAAGATATCAAATCCTATCTGGGTCCGCGCTCGAGTGCCGCCCTGGTGCGTTACATCCCTCACCGCAATGCCTTAGGGTACCACACTGGCATCCCTTCAGAGGCTTGCGGACATGGGCATCTGTGAGTCCGCACTAGAGCGGCTCCAATATTCCTCTGCAACTGAGGTCAGTCAGTGTCAGTCGTCACTTTCTGATCTGGAAGTAAACTTCCCAGACACGGTGGCCCTCAGGGGCCCTCACTGAGTCCCATATTATTTAATATTTGCATTGCCCCTCCCTCGGGCCCCTTACACAGTCACTCCGCATTAAAGTTGTCTCGTATGCAGGCAACACTCAACTTATCTCTTCTATGGTTAAAATGCTGATACCACTCAACAAGCCTTTAAGAACTGCCCTCTACAAGTGATAGACTGGATCAGTGGTTCCCAACCTGGGGTGTCCGCACCCCCAGGGGGTGCGACAAAGAGGGAAAGTGTGCATTGTATGCATAATAGGAATCCGGCGATACTTTTGTAGGGGGTGTGAACATTAATCGAACATTTCCTATGGGTGCGGGCATAGAAAAGGTTGGGAACCACTGGACTAGAAGAAGAAGAGCAGACTGAACTGCAATTCAGACAAGACCAAAGCATTTCTCTTCGACCCAGTCCATGAAACTTGGGTTAATAACTGGTGTTCTACGGTGTCGCGTGACCCTCCCAAACCCAGCTCTGTCGCAAGCAATTTAGAGCAAGGATCTCCAACCTCTTCTGTAACAAGAGCTTCTTATGGAAATAAAAATCATCCTAAGCTACTAATAGTATTTATTAGTGTTGTCATAGTGACCACATCAGACATGATTGCATCAGTCGCCACACCATTGAAGATGACTTGCCATGATCACCCCAGGGCAACAAGCAGGGTAGCCAGTAGTAAAGTTAAAAAAGGCCACGTCAGTATGGAATGCCTTTACACAGGTCATATATAATAGCTTGAATGCCCGGAGCACTAAGGCAATACGATTAGTAAACATTAACCATATATTGGGAATTGAACCATTTTTCTCCAAACATCAACTTATAAGTTCTGAAACTACACTAATTTTGGCCTTGAAATAGCATTTTCAATTTTGGTATATATTAATTCAGCCAATCAAAAGTTTTAAATTTAGTAGACTAGACTTGACACAGGAGAGCTACTTATGGGTAGCTGGAGGGATACCAGTAGCTCGTAAGCTACTCAGAGAAGCCTGATTTAGGTGTTAAATTTGACAGTGAGGTGGAGGAGCCAAGCTCGCGAGCGTAATGGTCGCCTTTTAGCTCGGCTCCGTCAGCCCTCCGTCCTGCCTCGTATATCCTGCTGCACATCCTGTTCAGAGACGACGCATTTTCGAGGAACTAAGAACGCAACGTTTCGCTATTGCTCACCGTTTGACCTGGAAGCTCCGACGTGCTGCGGATCCGAAGTTGTGCCCCCCCGAAGGGACTGGGGCCTCCGTGGGGCTGGGACCGGGGCCTCGCCTACGGGATCCGGTCTGGCGTTGCTGTGATCGTCGGCCCCGGCCGAGAGAGTGAACCGCTGGTGAGAGCCGTTGTGCGAATATCCCGGTGATCCTGATCCGGGCCCGACTTGGTGGCCGTAAGGCTGGTGCCGGGCGCGGTGCTCCGGGGACTGATCGTGTGAAGGGGTCCCCCCGCCGCTGCTCCGTCCGGTGGCCCTGGACCCTCGCGCTCGGCCTTTACCCGTGTGAGCGCCAACGAAACCACGGGCGGGTCCCCGCCTTGGGCGGATCTCCTTTCCGCACGGAGGCTGCCATTGCTGGGACCCCCGGGACATCTGTAAAGGCCCACATTTGTGCACTGTCCCGAGAGTCGCGGAGGGGGGTGCGGAGGCGAACTTACAAAATGGCTGCCTACGATCTGGGCTGTGGATCTCCTCGAGATGGCGGTCTTCGGTTCTTGGACTGCACGGGGGCCTGGACGAGTATGCGTGAACCTGAGATTGGAGATGTTCTAGCTGCTTTGCGATCCTGGCACGCTTCCTTGGCCCCCGATACCCCTGGAAATTCGTCGCGCTCCGCCGCCATCTTGACTGGACGCTTCTTCATGGTCCCTTCTTGATACAGTGTTGCCGTTCCATCGCCCCCCTCGGTTGCTATGAGGGCCGATGCCGCTGTTCATAGCCGGGGTTGTAGGCCAGCGGCTTTGGAACATTCTCCTCTTCGATGTTTGGAATTTTGGGACTTGGATGTCGTGCCGGGGCTCGGCCCTCCCCGGATGCCTGAGAAAAGTGGTGGACTGCTGCCTGTTTCTGCCTTGTCGAGGTCGCATTTCTATTTTGCAGGGACACCCCCGATTTTACAAATGGCGAGATTGGACTCCTGTCTTTTACTGCTCATGCTACTGTTACTGAGTCAATTGAACTGCCTATTTGAACTTTTGCTCACTTGCAGACTGATTGACCTCCCTGGTCTACGTCTATATAGAAATTTCATTCCATTGTGTGCTTGCCTTGTATCGTGTTGCTCACTTTACATTGTCGTGTGGTGGGTGGAGATTGTGGCTAGGAAAGGATTGGGGTGAGATGCGCGACTCCCGATGGATTATTGGTGCACGGATTTATGGCGCAGTTTCCTCTATTTCATAGCACCGTGGGAAACCTCCCCTGTACGCTTTATGGCGCTTGAGACTGTGTCGTTCTGGCTCACATGTAATACGATTGTATGGTTGGGCGGAGGGCTGTGGCCGACCGTACTTGTCTCTGCCCTATGGCTCCTCCCTCCCATTTATTCTTTTTTGTTTTCATGTTCTTCGTTTTGTCTCTTTATTCCTCCTTTCTCATCTCTCTACTACATTTCGGGTTCTGGTTTAGGGCGACGGGCACGCTGTTTGGAGGGTAGGCCGTAGCCTTCTTCAGGGGTGCAGGGTGGGTTGGGTGGGTTGGGTTTCTTTCATGTTTTATTTTCTTTAGTTCTATGGCCCTTTTGTGTCTCGTTTCTCGGAGAGCCGCGTCTGTCCTTGCCTTCCATGGTATGGCTGGGGTGGGGTCTGTAGCGTCGCTGTTTTTTCTGCTTATAGTTTTGCTGCTTCCTGTCGCGACTCCAGTACCCTCCTCGTTGCTAATATTCCTGCTCTCTTCTGTGTTTCTCGCCATGGGGCGCTTGTTTCGGCGCGGCATTCTTCTCTTTTAGTCTGTCTTTCCCTTTCCTCTTTATCCCCCCCTCCTCCCCCCCCTTCTTTTCTTACCCAAGGTAGTATGACGGGTTAGTTTTGGTGACATTGCTACTCCGGCCCCCTTGTCCTGGCTTCAAAGTGCTATTGGGTGGTGGGTATGCAAAGTTGATTGAACTCACATGTTGATTTGTCTTTATCGCTCCTGTTTTTTATACTGATGTATGCAGCGCTGACGCTCCTGCATCGCGACCCATTACCCTTCTTGTTGCCATTGGTGTGTTTGGAGACTTCGGATTTTTATGTTATTCCTGAGCCTGTCATGCTCCTTATACCTATATTGTAAAATTAACCTTCTTTGCTCCTGTTTGCTGGCCGTATCGATCCTTCTTATTCCCCCCCCCTTTTTTTTTTTTCAGACTGTACTGCGTATGCTCCTTTATGATTGCTTCTGTATTATCTGCTCTGGATTTTTCGATTGCTTTCCGCATTGTGGCCGGCCAGTTTGGGTGTAGGCCTGGATCTGTATATCCTTTTTGTACAAATAAAGGTTTTCAAAAAAAATAAATAATAATTTGACAGTGAGCTCTCTTTTGCCCCCCAAATTATGTATGTGGCTGGCACATGTTTATCCCTTCTTAGGTCATTAAAGATAACACTGGACCTGCTTCCTAGTGAGATGAGGGGAACCGTAGTCGATGCCTTGGTTATGTCAAAGAGTGAGTATGCAACATGCTTTATTTAGGACTGCCTGACCGATTACAGATTGTCCAGAATTCTTGGCTCGTCTGAGCTTGAACACCACGCAGCGTGCCCATGTATGGACAGTCAAACTGCTACAGCTACATTGTCTGTAGATAAAAAACATGGGCACTTCTCCGCTTACTGTTTGTTCACTGATATCTTGCACTTCTAGCACCAAGATTCCCTGGGTAACTACGCGCTTTACAAGCCTAAAATGAAGGAAACGAAGGTCCAAAAAATTCTGGAACAGGTCGAGTGGGAACAACGACCCGAAGCATGCGACAGAAATGGAGTTAAAAGAAAGTGCACCTACAAATCCTGACCCAGATGGAGATGAAATAGATCAGGAGTTACAAATAATCAATCTCTCAAAAAAAGTACTCACGGAATTGGAAATAAAAGTTTTACAACGAGGCTTAAGTTTTTGCCCAACTAATAAAATCGACATTGCAGAGACACAAATTGATCTTTACAAGTTTGTAAGGAAAATGAAACTAGCTAAACTGTTTGCGGAAAATCCGAAAATGGCTAGGCACCAAAGACTCTATCCACAGACAACTATGACTCTACCAGTTAGAGATGCGGAAAGTTTCTTAACACTCATGGAATTGGACAGAGAACCCCAAAGTGAACTGGGAACCATCGACACACTCACTACAACTTGGAGCTGGATGCAGTATGAAGAAACCAACATCAAAATGTTACCCCAATTACCTCCGGGCAACAAAATTGATGCCTTTCATGAATGTGTCATCAGGGACCTTTAGAAATTGCCACATGCAAAAGAAAAAGAAAATCTGTCTTTGGACGAACGGAAAGCACTAACCAACTTACAAAATGACAAGACGATAGAAATAAAAATGGCCGATAAGGGTGGGAATGTAGTTATCCTGGAGAAAGACATATATTCCCGTCTTTCCGATAGCCCGCTTCCCGCGGGTTTGTTAAGCTGTTTGCAGGCTCCGATCGGAGCTTGCAAACAGCTTAACAAACCCGCGGGAAGCGGGCTATCGGAAAGACGGGAATATACCGATATACATCTACCGACAACCACAGATCGTGGTTTCACATTTTCTTCATCGTTTTGAAAACCCATGACAAATGCGCAAAGACAAGGAATCCCCTGAAGAAGGGCTTTGTGCTTGAAATGCATTGGGAACTAAAAATGCATGACAAATTGTATGAAAACAATACAAGCTACAGAAAGTATGACTATTGAAAATACCTGAAAATAAAATTTCATGAAGCAAACAAACTAACGTGGATTTATTACTTAAGGAAAATTGAAAGGAGTGCGAGGCAGGGGTGATTCTTGATTGTCAGGAACCACACAGGCTACTCATATTGGACGTACCCTAACAGCTCAGTAGGGTAACCTACCTACGCACCACTGACCTACAAGAAAGTTTTATGTACATTACTGACACCTAATTCAACAAAGGAGTGCGGAATCACGTTCCAATTGGATTCTCGTGTCATTATATTCAAACATACAGAATGACATTGGCCTAAGGGCATGTGAGCATTTTCTAGCAGAGAGAAACATCCAGTACACCAATCACAACAAAATGCTCATCGAAATGATCAAGATGTGCCTGGAACAAAATGCATTTTTGTTTGACGAACAGATCTATAAACAGACGAAAGGGACGGCGATGGGATTTTCCTTCAGCCCATCATATGCATGCCTAACAATGGGCCTTTGGGAACAGGACTGGGCATGGAGCAGCAACAATGAAAGATTCCAGAATACAACCGAAACGTGGCTACGTTACATCGACGACTTGTTTCTAGTGTGGGACGGGAGCAAAGAAAAATTTGGTGAATACTTAAGGATTTTAAATAGCTCTGACTTCAATCTGAAATTTACCTATGAAATAAGTGATACAAAAGTAGTATTCCTAGATACAGAAATCTACATTGCCAACAATGAAATACATACTACACTGCATCGCAAGACAACAGCTACAAACTCGGTGCTACATGCAGAGCTTCCATCAAGTCAGTCTTATTAACAACATTCCTTATGGCGAGTTTTTGAGGATCAAGCGAATATGCTCTGATGAAAAAGAATGGCAGAAACATCGCAAAAGAGCAGAAGTAAGGTTTAAGAAGCGAGCATACAACCAAGGTCTGATCAATACGGCCCTAAAGAGAACTGAATTCCAAACCAGAACGGAGCTGCTGAAAGCAAAAATCAAAGAAAAGGAAGAAGAAAGTCAAATTAGACTGATAACAACATTCTCTACCGGCAACAAACAAATAATGCACATCCTACGTAAAACCTGGCATGTGCTACAGATGGACAGCACCATAGCCAAGATAGTGGGTGACCATCCCAACGTCACCTACAGAAGGGCTAAAAATCTGCGGGACAGACTGGTCCACAGTCATTTTCAGCTCCCAAAAAACCCAGAGTATTGGCTAAAACCAAAAGGCTTTTTCAAGTGTTCGGGGTGCAAGGTTTGTGAAATTGCAGTAAAGAAAAAGGAAATCCAAATGGCAAGAAAATCAAGCAGTTAATAAACTGTAAAAGCCAATTTGCAATCTACATACTTGAGTGCCCGTGCTCACTAAAATATGTGGGCAGCACCAAAAATGAATTTAAAAAACGCATCCTTGAACACGTGAGAGCGACAGTGAATTGTGATCGAAGCAATGCAATCGCTAAGCACATAGAAAAAGAACACGCCAGCTACTGGAAGGAACTAAAGTTCTATGCCATAGAAACAGTGGGGCCCAATCAACGTGGCGGGGACCGTGAAAGAATCTTAAGGCAAAAAGAATCAAAGCACATCTTAAACTTCAGAACTCTTACTCCCCATGGGCTGAACCAGGACGAGGAACTACATTATCACCTTTAAAAAGCCACATTAAAACTGTCCACAAATGAAGTATCTTCCCGAACTTTCACAAATGTATTCATAATTAATTCTGCACACACTTATTCCACTCACAATTTTAATGTTACATTCCGCTAAAATGATACTATAGAGTTGCACATTAATGAGTTTATCATGTAGGGATTGTATATATCAGGACGGTCATATTTACTGGAGTAGTACATTGTAGACAGAACTGATTAACTACTAGAGGGACAAGAATGACAACTAATGTATTTGTACATAACAAACAGTGATTAGTGTTAACATATAGAGTAAACCCACTAGAGGGAATAATGAACTCGCACCAATCCCACATAGAAATGTTTAAATAAACGAACAAACTACGTGTACCAGAAGGCCTAGCGGTATGTACAGGAAGTAGATACACAAAAAGACTTCCTGTATTAGACACACCTTTTTTCTTTCAATTGCACTTTATTTAAACTGTTTATTACTTTGTCTAACTATCTCGTGATAAAGCGGCATGGGCCGCGAAACGCGTCGAGGAGTATTGCAGGGGATACTGTTATGACAATTAAATAACAGTGAACATCCTTCGGTGTTATTGTCGTTTTTAAAAACTCGGAGCTGGTAGTGCGCGGGACTTTGTGTGCACACAAACTGGTACGAATTGAATAGCAGCAAGGCTCTGCTGCGCCCGAACGCACCGCCACCAGAGCGCTTGGGAGTCCTGACCCTGGGCCAATCAGTTTGGATATATATATATATATATATTCACTGAAAAAACCATAGGTTATAGACCATATATAGTTAGGAATTAGCATTTACAAAACCTTGAAAATTCACTGAAAAAAACATAGGTTATAGACCATATATAGTTAGGAATTAGCATTTACAAAACCTTATTTTACTCACACAAAACCATTGAAATTCCATATATAGTTAGTTGTACTAACTATATATCGCGCACCCGCAATCCACTGCTGATGATGTCACATATTACATCATTCATGACATGGTCAGTGACATCACTGATGACATCACTGATGACATCTCAAATGACATCACTGATCACTGATGACAACATCCAGTGACTGTATGTTTCTGTAAAGTTAAAATATGTCTTATATATTGAAGAATGAGTGGATGTATAAGTGTCTGGATGATGTATTTAGTAGGTGCATGACTGACTGTATAAGTGAGTGATTAAATGTGTCTCACTGAGTGCATGGGTTAGTGACTAAACTGTTTTAAATTGTGCACCATTGTGTCTGTTGTTTTGTAATCTGATGCATGTGTTGATCATTAGCTATATGACTAACTATATGGGTTATTGATTAGTTGGCCAAGTATTTGTATGGGAGACTGAGTGTGTGTGGGTGTCTGGGAGGTGTATGACTCTGTGCATAGATGTGTGAGCAGTTGATTCACTAGATGTATGGGTTCAAAAGTGCATGTGGAAACAGCTGTATGGGCGGTTTACTGTGTGCATGAGTGTATTGGTGAGGGAATGGATATCTCAGTGCTACATTATTGTGAACTTGTATCAGGGATTGTATAACAGAGTAAATATGTGTTATTATATGTTTCAATAAGTAAGGTGTGTTTAACTATATAGTTGAGGAAATGGAGGTGTGATTGATTCTTTGCAAGACTGATTAGGTGTGTGAGTAACTCCATGGATGAGTGACAGTCTGTGAGTGTCTGTTTACACTGAGTGTATCTAAGGTTATATTAGAGTCTGAAGAGGTTCATCGTATCATCACATGAATGATGTCATGAGTAATGTCAAATGAGATGTCATCAGTGATGTCATCAATGATGTCATTTGAGATGTCATCAGTGATGTCATCAGTGATGTCACTGACCATGTCATGAATGATGTAATATGTGACATCATCAGCAGTGGATTGCGGGTGCGCGATATATAGTTAGTACAACTAACTATATATGGAATTTCAATGGTTTTGTGTGAGTAAAATAAGGTTTTGTAAATGCTAATTCCTAACTATATATGGTCTATAACCTATGGTTTTTTCAGTGAATTTTCAAGGTTTTGTAAATGCTAATTCCTAACTATATATGGTCTATAACCTATGTTTTTTTCAGTGAATTTCATAGGTTTTTTAATAGCAAATCTTTATAAAAATAATATATTTTAAATCGAATTTTATATTTTATAATTTTTTTATTTATTTTTTATATTATTTTTGGTGCGCTCCCGGGGCGCGGACAGGTGAACGCACGGGTAAGCGCAATCTTGCGGCGCGCCCCGGGGCGCGTACTGATGCGCGTCCCGGAAGCGTTATTGCCGCGAACGAAAACAACATTGTGACGTATCGCGTAGCCGCCACGCCTTGCGTCATACGACACGTATCGCGTAGCCGCGAGATGCGTCTTATGACGCACCGCGTAAGCGCACCCGGAAGCGCATACGATCGCGCAACATAAGCGCCCCGATGCGCTTACGATACACGCCCGGGACGCGCCCCGGGGCGCGTAGCGTAAGCGCGTCAAACCATGTGACTTTATAATAACACTTTTCATTGGTTCAGAACTTTTTTTTTCTCCAAATTGTGTGAAACCCACCCATTTCTCTCACTATTGCTTTGTACTTGGAGAGAGCAAGAGCTGTTCTGTCTACTCTGTTTATCTCCTACTTTTCTGATCTCCAGCAATGGCTGCAAGAGAGTCATCCAGCAGTGATTCAGATGGATTTTTAGATGAGGACCCTCCTCAGCAAAAGAAAAAACCCCATTTCATCTGGAAATTTTACGACATCCCTGAAGGACAGAAAAAAGTCAACGCTCCCAAAGTAACCTGCAAAATATGTGGGAGTAGTTTATCCAGAGGCAATCCTCTGAAAAAATATAGTTTTGGAAATGCTAATTTGATCAGGCATGTGAAAAGACACCCTAACAACTTTGCCAGGGAGAGTGTCAGAGAGCTGGCACGGAATGTACCCACAGATGGCGGCAGCACCTCCACTGGTGGAGCAACACCTTCGGGACCACCCCGTGGAAGAATGGTCCCTAACATTCAGCCGGTGTTTGCAGGCATCAAATTTTTGTGCACGGAGTGTGACGAACTGCTCTGCTATGGGGAGCAGAGTGTTGAACTCATTGCCCTAAAGAAACAGCAACACCGCTGCTCTTCCAGTCCCTAAATTTTCAATTTTTTTTGCTCCTGTTGAGCAGTTTTGGAATCCTTGTTTTTGTTTTTCCCTTGACAAAAATCCAAAAAATATATAAAATTGTTTTAAAAAGTCTAAAAAAAATATAAAACAACAAAAACAAAAAAAATATATATAAAACAACAAAATCAAAAAAAAGTTCTTTTCAGAACTACCTCCAATTTATAAAAAGAAGCTTTTTTTTTTTTTTTTAAAAGTCTGTCATTTTTTATCTCCATGGTACGCTCCCCCGTACGCTCCCCGGTGCGCGTACCGGGCGCTCCCCCCCCCCGCGAAAATCGAATTTAAAAAATTTTCACCCGCGGGAGCCTTTTATGGCCCCCACATCAAAAGTAGGGGGTCAGGGGGGTGTACCCTGCCCCCTTTTGCTCATTTCCCCCCTTTGATTCTTGCCACCTCTTGTGTCTCAATCCTACCGAGACACAAGATGGCGGCCGCTGCGGACTGTTTCGAATGTTTACAGACACCCGAGAACCAATCAGCTTGCCGTGCGCAAGTCGCGTGGCACGCCTGGAGCGCTCCCCGGTACGTGTACCGGGCGCGGCTCTAGATATATATCTTTTTTTAAACCTAATTTACTCAAAATTCACAGGACCACATATCTTGAGACCTAGCAAAGGCACATCGGGCAAACAATATCTACAATTTTGCCAAGTTTCGTGGAAATCCATTCAGCCGTTCGAGCTAAAAGTGAGGCCAACCGCCCTATGGAAAATTGCATGGCAAAAACACGTTTTGGGACCCCCCTTTTTTCTCGGCCCCCCCTTGACGACCCCCCCCAAATTTTCAGGGGCTGCTCAGAAACTAAATGTTCCATTTTCCTGAAAATTTCAGCCAATTCCGTCCACAAACGCCAAAGTTATTAGACATAGAATTTTCAAAAATCCCATAGAGAAAAAATCCTAACTATATATACCTACTGGCGACCGCCAGTAGGTAATATATATATATATATATATATATATATATATATATCCAACAGTCAAAGGTTGCCCACTGTGAGAATGCCCTCACGATAACGGTACCTCATGCAGTGAGGTCAACAACAGGCTCCTGCTCTCCATGCTGACATTAAAAGTGGCTTCATAGGCTGACGCGTTTCGGAGGTCAATCTTTCTTCCAGAGCCTTTCAAAATACAACAAACACAGCTGCTGAGAGGACTGAAATAAAGGGTTCCTGCACTGTTTCCCCCTGTTGGCCTCTGATCTTTTCTTTTTGAAGGGATGTTTACCGGATATGTAATTGCGCTTGCCAGATGCGCAATCCAGATGGCCCCGCAGCGATAAGAGACACGGAGTAAATGCTGGCATCTTGCTGCTTGCAGCTTGTTGGGACTGAGGAATCAGTAAACTCCGTCGACCGCCAAGAACGACAGGACATCGGATGTGGAGTGAGGTACTTTATCTCGAGGGGGCATGCAGTCTCGCATTTGACTGCCCCCACACACGATCTCTCCTGAAGGGACGGGCTGCTGCGGTCATGGGGGACTCAGGGAGGCTCCCGCTGTTTCAGTAATCTACGAACAACCCGACTCACCTGGAGCTGGCCCTAACCTACAGTTATCCCCACTCCCCCACGCCACCTGCCTGGCAGCGCCGGGACAGTGCCTGCTGGGACTTGGGAGTTCATTGGACTAGGCTTGAGCTCCTATTGGTGTGATGACGTCATTAGGGGGAGGGGACACAGTGACCAGCGAGTACTTTACACCGGATGAGCACTATGGGGTTGTAATCCTTACAGCACAGGGCACTGAAGAAGGCGAGTGTGCCGAAATGCATCTGCCGCTGCTGAGAGGTCTGAAATAAAGGGTTCCTGCACTGTTTCCCCCTGTTGGCCTCTGATCTTTTCTTTTTGAAGGAGTGAGGTCAACAACAGGCTCCTGCTCTCCATGCTGACATTAAAAGTGGCTTCATAGGCTGCCGCGTTTCGGAGGTCAATCTTTCTTCCAGAGCCTTTCAAAATACAACAAACACAGCGTGGTTCAGTACATTTGCTATTTATTAAAGGGGTCCCACCCATCTGGGCCAAATCTCGTTCCTTCTCAGGCGTATGCCACAAAGCATTATGGTATCAGCAGTCCGAACCTTAACTCAAACTCATGTGGGTGCTGTCATTGTTGAAAGATCAATGTTATTAAAATCCCAAGTGAGTCAATGTCTGCTCGAAGTACAGTGCCCGTTGCAATACACAGAATGCTCATTGGTGAGCGTTTTCGTCCTCTAAGCGTGCCGGGCCATCCCAACATCGCAGGTCCGCCTCACCGTGGCGGGGCATACATATATATATATATATGTACCTCCTGTCGTGCCTGCACCTTTGCCAGGAATAGTACTCACTATGTCACTGCATTCAGCACTACACCCATCCCTATCCGTGAACATCTCACGTGCAGATCTGAGTATGTTGTGTACAAATTGAAGTGTACGTGCAATCTTGAGTACATCGGCAGTACTAAACTTCCGGTTTACCAACGCATTTTGCAGCACATTCGTGCAATCGTTAATAGTGATAGCAGTTACCCTGTTGCTAGACACTTCCGTTCAGTACATGACAAAAAGCTTAAGGACTTTGAATACACAGTTCTCTGTTCGGTACCCCAACCCGGCCGGGGGGGTGACCGTATGAGGCTTCTCAGGCAGAAGGAATCACATTTGATTCTGGCCTTAGATACCAAGGCCCCTAATGGGTTGAATTTGACTGAAGACCTTAGTAACTTCCTATGAACTGTTCTTGTATTACTGTGATCTTGTTTCTCATTGTTCTCCATGATGTTATCTTCACTGTGATCTAGGTTTTCACTTCCCTGTTTGACACTTGGTGGTCTCTGCTTTTCTATATGTTCTTTTCTGGTGTTGACCCTCTATCATTATAAACATATGTTTGGTTAGTGTATTTTGGTACGCCAGATTTGTGGAATTTAACTATGGTATGATTATTCTGCTTTCATCTTGTCAGCTTTGCAGCGTTGGCTCTTTTATCATTTTTTTTAATTTTGCATTTTCTTCTTGCTTTTCATTTTTCTCACTATTCATTTTTTGTTCGCTTTCTTTCATCTTTTTGATTTCCTGCTTAAACTGTCATCACTCGCTCTTTTTTTTGATTTTGCTTATCCATTGTGCAATTAGTATCGGTTAGGGTCATTGAGTCACATGCATTTACTATATTAGTTATTGTATTCCCATCTATTTCAGGTCATGGATGTCCTTTTACTTTTGAATAGTTATGCTTCTTTTTCATTTATATGGCACTATGTCATTATTTACTCAAATGAACTACGGGCATTAATTTACATGTATCAGGTAGATATGAAATCTATATATATTTACTTTGATTCGTCCATGTTTAGAATTTCAATCTGCTTCATTCATAACATATTTCCGTTGGTTACAATGACTATCGAATTTTCTGTTGAATGTACCCTGATTTATGAACTGCTTTATTCATTTTTGAATATGGATTTCATGTCATTTTATTTTCATGCACTGGTCAGTTATTGAGTCTTTTCACTATGTTTATTGTGAAGTTTAGAGAAGGCGTTCAACATTTGCAATTTATGCATTGTCCTACTTTTATTTCTCACTATTTAAATGCTTTTTTTGTTCCTGACGCGCTATGTGAACAAGCTCCCTTGTGGAGCGAAACGCGTCATCCTTAATTGAATAAACCGTCTTCCCTGCTATCCATTTTCGGATTCTTGGTATTTTTGAGGCTATACTTCACTGCTGGACGTGAGGCTTCTGAGGTCTGGACCTACTCGGTTTCGCCATTATTGGACGGGACTAGGACTGCTTCTGTATATATATATATAGAAAAAACATTTTTTGATGTGCCAATAACTTTGGCGTCATTTGCCCATTCTGCATGAAATTTTACCCAAAAAGTGTCACAGTAGTTTCCATTTGTCATGGGTAAATTGGGGGTGATCTGTGCAGTGAGGCCTGAGAAATAGGGGCGCAAAATAAGGGTGCGTTTGTAATGGTAATTCCCATAGGAACGCATTTTTGAACCTACAGCCCAAACCACTACACAGAATTACATCAAATTTGGCAGAAAGGTAGATGTTGTTATGCAGATTGTGGTTTTTGTTATTTGGTACAAATCTGTTTTTAGTAGTTTTTGAGAAATTAAAACCGAACAATACAGTGATATCTCTGGCCATGGTTATTTTGCTGTGGTTTTGCTGTGATCGCAGTTAAATCACAATGATTTCGAGGTAAATTGCGAATACGCGCGCCAACAGGAATGCTCTGATTGGCTGGATGTAACCTGAACAGAAGGTTGCAGCCTCCATTTTATTGAGTGGGAACGGTTCCAGGGTCAATAAATGTGTGTCAAAGTTAACACAAGGGGTTAGGGTAGAGATACTCTGACCCCATGTTTGAGAAATGGGGGTATTAGTGACACAAGTTATGTGTGTGTCCAAAATAGTTTTTTTTATTGCATGCGATATGTGCGATAACCCTGCAATTGCCAGCACTGCCTGTGCACCTTCACGGGAACATCGCATATATCCCTGCAATATTGCAAATGTTGGTGAAAAATATATATTTGTACACACTTGCCGGTCACTGTCACAGACTTGTGTTTGCACTCACAAATTTACACAGACACTTATACACCCATTCACATACATATTCAAACACGTGATCGCAGCTACTAATATCATCGCAGCACCCGGCATCATTGCAAAAATGAAAAATTGGTTTTAAAGATGGTTTTATACAAACTCCCTAAAATATATGATTTAAACTGTGCAGTAGTAAACTCCTAAAGTTTAAAATTCTGTAAAATGTGTGCTTATATGTGTTTTTTACACCTCTTAAAAAAGGCATTATCGTCATGGTTACCTAAGTCCTCGTGACTATCGGCATCATCGCGAAGACGAAAAGTAGGGTTCAAACAGTTTTTTAAAAACTTACTAGAAAAATATGTGTATAAACGTTTTTTAAGCAGTGATGTAGTTAGTAATGTGTGTATTGTAATACTTAGAATTAATTTTTTAAGTTAACATTTTTTAATGTGGTGGTGGTCGTTGAATGTCTGCTTTTGTTTTGAGATTTTGCGACGTGATCACACTCATCGCAACATCGTCGCTAATTTAAAAAAGTCTAAGAAAAAAATGATTTAACATGAACAAAATTTTGGGCTCTTGGGTGGCTCTGACAAGAGCCGTTGTGTTCAGAGAGTTTTTTAAAAAGCTACAGATAAGACTGTATGCAGAGTTTCAGGTTGCTTAGAAAAACCCTGTTCCCTTCATCTGTAAAGTGAATTCCATCACTTCTAAAGATTCCGGGCATGTTAAAACATAGGTGGTTGTTGTAGATAGAGCCCATGATCTGATCTATGAGGAAAGCAGACACAGTTTAATAACATGTTTCCTGGTTTTGTCAATCAGTGGACAGATTTTATTAGACCACTTCCAGTTCTGTCTTTGACATATTTTAGAGTACACCAAGACCGTGTGAGGGAAAAGCATCATCAATTCAACAAAGGTATCCTTTGTTAGGATTTCCAGTCCTACTCCAGTTAATGTGCCTAAATCATTGCCAACACAGTGCAAAATCATGAGGCATGGGGCTGGTGAATCCGCAAAGTTTTTAAGTGAAGGCACTAATTGATGAAATTTTAATCCTCTGTGACCAATCCAGGTAATGTACATGTTAGCCAGTCGCTCTATGTCCCTGACAATCGCCACATTGCGATATCCAGAAATATCTTGAAATAAGATGATTAATGTACTTTTTAAATAGATCACAAATACAACAATAAGTGGTGAACCATGCATATGTAATGTTCAATATCTAATTATAGAAATAAAAAAATACAAGGATGTTAAACTTATGAAATGGAATTTAAAAAACAGAGAAATTTACTGACAAAAGGTTTCAGGGACGTTATAGTTAGGAAATAGATTTTGAAAAACTATAGAACTTCACTGAAAAAAACAAAGGTTACAGGGACGTTCCAGTTAGGCTGACATTTACTCATACAAAACCAGAGAAATTCAGCCGTTATATTTAGCTGAGCTGACTATAACTTGCACCCCCGCAATGCACTGCTTATGACCTCACATATTACCTCACTCATGACAGGGTTAGTGACATCACTGATGACATCCACAAAATCACTAATGCACCCACTCACACAGAACCTTTTATACACCCACACAACCATTCACAAACCCATTCACAGACCCAAACTAGTACTTACACACCCACTCATTGATTCATGGATCTACACAAAAAAACACTCCCCACTCGCCCATAAAGCCACTCATTCACCCATTTAGTCTCTAATACAACCACTGACATATTCACTCATACACCCATACAGCCACTCACACTGCTTTGGCTTGCTGGTGGGCACTTTGTCTCATTCACTGCTTTGGACCTGCTGGTGGGGGTTTTGTCTCATTCACTGCTTTGCGCCTGCTGGTGGAGACTTTGTCTCATTCACTGCTTTGGACCTGCTGGTGGGGATTTTGTCTCATTCACTGCTTTGGACCTGCTGGTGGGGATTTTGTCTCATTCACTGCTTTGGACCTACTGGTGGGGATTTTGTCTCATTCACTGCTTTGGACCTACTGGTGGGGATTTTGTCTCATTCACTGCTTTGCACCTGCTGGTGGAGACTTTGTCTTGAGCACTGCTTTGCACCTGCTGGTGGTGACTGCTTTGAGTACTGCTTTGCGCCTGCTGGTGGAGACTTTGTCTTGAGCACTGCTTTGCGCCTGCTGGTTGGGACTGCTTTGAGCACTGCTTTGTGCCTGCTGGTGGGGACTTTGTCTCGGGCTCTGCTTTCCGCATGCTGGTGGGGATTTTGCTTTGCCTCGAGCAGTGCTTTGGCCTGCTGGTGGGGACTTTGTCTCGGGCTCTGCTTTGCACCTACTGGGGGGACTTTGTCTCGGGCTCTGCTTTGCACCTACTGAGGGGACTTTGACTCGAGCACTGCTTTATGCTACCTGGATGGTACTGGTCTCATGGTCTTCTTTCCGCCTACTGTTGGGGACTTTGTCTCGGGCTCTGCTTTGCACCTTCTGTTGGGGACTTTGTCTCGGGCTCTGCTTTGCACCTACTGTTGGGGACTTTGTCTCGGGCTCTGCTTTGCACCTACTGTTGGGGACTTTTTCTCGGGGTCTGCTTTGCACCTACTGTTGGGGACTTTGTCTCGGGCTCTGCTTTGCAACTACTGTTGGGGACTTTGTCTCGGGGTCTGCTTTGCACCTACTTTTGGGGACCTTGTCTTGTCCACTGTTTGGCACCTACTTTTGGGGACTTAGTCTCGGGCTCTGCTTTGCACCTGCTTGTGGGGACTTTGCCTTGAGCATTACTTTGCGCCTGCTGGTGGGGACTTTGTCTCACATACTGCTTTGCACCTTCTGGTGGGGAATTTCTCTCGCGCACAGCTTTGCGCCTGGTGGTGGGGACTTTGTGTCATGCACTTCTTTGCCTCTGCTGGTGTGGACTTTGTCTCCGGCACTGCCGTGTGCCTGCTGGTGTGGACTTTGTCCCGAGCACTGCTTTGCGCCTGCTGGTGGGGACTTTGTCTTGGCACTGCTTTACCTGCTGGTGGGGACTTTGTCCCAAGCACTGCTTTGCACCTGCTGGTGCTGACTTTTTCTTGGCACTGCTTTGGCCTGCTGCTGGGGGCTTTGTTTCGGGCTCTGCTTTGGCCTCCTGCTGGGGACTTTGTCTTGGCACTGTTTTGGCCTGCTGCTAGGGGCTTTGTCTTGCTGCTGCGGAGTTTGTCTTGGCACTGCTTTGGCCTGCTGCTGGGGACTTTGTCTTGCTGCTGGGGACTTTGTCTTGCGCACTGCTTTGCGCCTGCTTGGGGGGGGACGACTTTGTCTTGCGCACTGCTTTGGGCCTGCTTGGGAGGGGGGGGCTTTGTCTTGCGCCCTACTTTGCGCCTGCTTTGGGGGAGGGGGGACTTTGTCTAGCTCACTGCTTTGCGCCGGCTTGGGGGGGGGGCTTTGTCTCGCGCACTGCTTTGTGCCTGCTGATGGGGACTTTGTCTTGTGCACTGCTTTGCCTGCTGCTGGGAACTTTGTTTCGGGCTCTACTTTGACCTGCTGCTGGGGGCTTTGTTTCGGGCACTGCTTTGTCTTGCTGCTGGGGGCTTTGTCTTGCTGCTGGGGGCTTTGTCTTGGCACTGCTTTGTCTTGCTGCTGGGGGCATTGTCTTGCTGCTGGGGGCTTTGTATTGCGCACTGCTTTGTGCCTGCTTGGGGGGGGCTTTATCTTGGCACTGCTTTGGCCTACTGCTGGGGGCTTTGTCTTGCTGCTGAGGACTTTGTCTTAGCACTGCTTTGGCCTGCTGCTGGGGGCTTTGTCTTGCTGCTGGGGGCTTTGTCTTGCTGCTGGGGGCTTTGTCTTGCGCACTGCTTTGCGCCTGCTTGGGGGGGGGGGCTTTATCTTGGCACTGCTTTGGCCTGCTGCTGGAGGCTTTGTCTTGCTGCTGGGGGCTTTGTCTCAAGCACTGCTTTGCACCTGCTGGTGCTGACTTTTTCTTGGCACTGCTTTGCCTGCTCTGGGAACTTTGTTTCGGGCTCTGCTTTGGCCTGCTGCTGGGGACTTTGTCTTGGCACTGCGTTGGCCTGCTGCTGGGGGCTTTGTTTTGCTGCTGGGGACTTTGTCTTGCGCACTGCTTCACGCCTGCTTGGGGGGGGGACTTTGTCTTGCGTACTGCTTTGCGCCTGCTTGGGGGGGCTTTGTCTTGCGCACTACTTTGCGCCTGCTTGGGGGAGGGGCTTTGTCTTGCGCACTGCTTTGCGCCGCTTGGGGGGAGGCTTTGTCTCGCGCACTGCTTTGCGCCGGCTTGGGGGGGGGGCTTTGTCTTGTGCACTGCTTTGTGCCTGTTGCTGGGGGCTTTGTCTTGCTGCTGGGGACTTTGTCTTGGCACTGCTTTGGCCTGCTGCTGGGGGCTTTGTCTTGCTGCTGGGGACTTTGTCTTGGCACTGCTTTGGCCTGTTGCTGGGGGCTTTGTCTTGCTGTTGGGGACTTTGTCTTGGCACTGCTTTGGCCTGCTGCTGGGGGCTTTGTCTTGCTGCTGGGGGCTTTGTCTTGCTGCTGGGGGCTTTGTCTTGCTGCTGAGGAGTTTGTCTTGGCACTGCTTTGGCCTGCTGCTGGGGGCTTTGTCTTGCTGCTGGGGGCTTTGTCTTGCTGCTGGGGGCTTTGTCTTGCGCACTGCTTTGCGCCTGCTTGGGGGGGAGGGGCTTTATCTTGGCACTGCTTTGGCCTGCTGCTGGAGGCTTTGTCTTGCTGCTGGGGGCTTTGTCTCAAGCACTGCTTTGCACCTGCTGGTGCTGACTTTTTCTTGGCACTGCTTTGCCTGCTCTGGGAACTTTGTTTCGGGCTCTGCTTTGGCCTGCTGATGGGGGCTTTGTCTTGCTGCTGGGGACTTTGTGTTGGCACTGCTTTGGCCTGCTGCTGGGGGCTTTGTCTTGCTGCTGGGGACTTTGTCTTGGCACTGCTTTGGCCTGTTGCTGGGGGCTTTGTCTTGCTGCTGGGGACTTTGTTTTGGCACTGCTTTGGCCTGCTGCTGGGGGCTTTGTCTTGCTGCTGGGGGCTTTGTCTTGCTGCTGGGGGCTTTGTCTTGCTGCTGGGGACGATGTCTTATTGCTGAGGACTTTGTCTTGCAGGTGGGGACTTGCGCTCGTGATCCGTGATAACCTGAAACCTTCGGGACAGTCCAGGAGCCCTCAGGCGGGTTCTCGAGCCTCAGTTAATACATTTCTAATAAACGTGCTAAATTCACTCTTTGTTTGTGTGGGTGAAGAGTCTGAAAACTGTTTTTATTTCCCTTTTCTCTTTTCAGCATAGGATTGTCGAGAGTTTCAGGGGTTTTCCACTGCTGTGTTCGGCTCCTTCCTCCCCCTGCACCACAAGGAAATAAAACGGGTTTGGGGAACCGGGCGAAGCAGGTGCTTCCTGGGTCTGTCATATGTAAATCCGCGTTTTAACGAGCTTCGAGACAGGACACACGCGGCGAGGCGCCGCAGGGCGGGCCGGGATAATACTGCCTTGTGTGTCGGGTCCTGTCATGGTTCTTTCCATTCCGTGGCTCCATAAACCACCGGTGCTTCCGGGTCCCCGGGACACCTGGAATCTAGGCCGGTTTCATGGAACGAAAAGGTGCATTGTGGGGGTTGTAGTCTTCGCTCGTTTCAGTGAATCTAAAGGGTCTAACGAGCCTGAAAGTAGGTACCTGTAAGAGGAAAACCCAGGACTGCAAATGCTTTCGAGGGTTGTGCTAAATGTAGTACAACACTATGTAATGGCATACAATCTATCGACCCTGGACGGCTGAAAGGCTGCGTCAGCCCCACCAGTCGCATGCAGATGTCAAGAGTAGCACTCGCCTCTCTTAAATAAGATACCTCGGTTGTGCTAAACAGTCTGTGTTTTGGGATTAGTCCCCTCCGACCCCCCACCCCACCTCCCGCACACAGGTAGCAGGAAGTCGGCGGCATCCACCCATGCGCGCACGGTTCACACACCAGGGCCTCGCTACGAGGTCTGCAGTTCGGGCGGGGCCATTACGAGCGCTTAAAGCCCCCTGGGATACATGTGACCTGTGGACCGCATATCTCTTTTGTTTTACCAAGAGCTGCCCGAGGGTCTCAGACCTAGCCTCACTAACTCCCTTGTTACTGAACACCCCCAGAAAGACATGCAACCCCTGTCTGGTATTGGCAACTCCGGGTGAGTGACATTGGTGGGGTGAGACACCGGGACAAGTTATGCTCAGTAGCCTCCTTAGGCCACCTGAGGGTGCCTTGATCAATCAATCAATCAGAGGGTCTTGTAGAGCGCGGCTCCCGGGGAGTTGTTCCTCAGGGGGCCACAGTGTCAGAGGCTGAGGACATCCCGTTGGAGAAGTTAGGGACATTGAGTACGAGGGAGATTGTGTGGTTGGAGGTTTGTCTTGCTTCTTTGAGGACGGTGGTCCAGAGGGGTCCGGTGACCTCGCCCCCGTTGGGGCGGAGGTGGGTGGGGGTTTCTTGTGAGCTGTTGATGCTGAAGAGGACGATGCTGTGGTCCGTCCAGGTCAGCTCGGTGGTGTGAGAGAACTTGGCTCTGTTGTCCATGGAGAAGATGGGGTCCAGTGTGTGTCCCGCTCTGTGAGTGTGGGCGGTGACAAGTTGTGATAGGCAATGATGCTCATGTTCTCCATTAGAGTGGTGGAGTCGGTGCAAGAAGAGTCTTCCAGGTGGAAGTTAGGATACCTCAGGAGGATGTAGTGGTTGGATTCGATTGCCAGAGGGGTGATGAAGCCCGGGATGGAGTTGCAGAAGAAGGGGCGGGCCAGGAGGTCTGTAGGCGAGGGTTCCTCTGATGGTGGTTTTGGTGTCTGGTTGGATCTGGAAGTTGAGGTGCTCCATGATCGGTGTCATGTGGTTTTCCGAGGCGCTGCCATGAAGGGAGTCCTTGTGGATGATGGCGATGCCTCCGACGAGTCTGTTAGAGCGGTTGTGGTGGGTCATCTTGTACCCTGAGGGTGTTGCGGTGGTGATGTTGGGTGCTGATGAGGGGATGAGCTAAGTTTTGGTGATGAAAATCACATCGGGGGCGAGGGTGGATATGGTGTCCCAGATTTCTGTGGCATGTTTGTATAGGCATCTGACGTTGAGTAGGGCGCAGAGGAGCTGTGGTCCCTGAAGGGGTGCCTATTGGTGTTTGTGATGGTTTTTTGCGTCACAGGAGAAGCAACAGTGGTGGCAGGTGGAGGGTGCTTCAGTGGAGCGTGGAGAGGCGTGTCAGCAGTTGTTGTCTCGTGGCTTGGGTTCGAGGTGTCGGATTCCTTCGGTGGAGTACCGGCATTGGGCTGTAGATATAGGGGTCTTGGTGCTGGGTGTGGTCCAGGTGCGGAAGGGCGCAGGCGGGCTTGCGTTAGTCACGCCGGCGTCGCGGCCACCTCCATTAAGTAGCCTTGGAAGGAAGGAGGGCCAGGGCCTGGATGGGAAGATGGCACGGGTAAAACCGACAGGAACTGGTATGAGGGGGCACAGCCCACATGTTGAGAGCAAGGGCGCTGATGAAGAATGCACAGGAGCAAGTAAGGATAAGTTACCTACCTGTAATCCTAGTTCTCTTCCAGGGTATCCTCATCTATGGTCATAAGCGCATGAATATTCCTGCACATGCACGGGACCCCGGAAACATATAAAACATATATGTGGAAACCATATATGTAACTCTATATATATATCCATATATTGTGTGGGCCGGCCCTGTGTCCCCTTGTACAGCGTAAGTTTCCTTCTTTGCTTAGTATTTATTTTATTGCTTCCTTGTGTAATTTTATTTTAGACTTCTTCCTTGTATAATTTTATTTTTAGATGCTTCCCCATGTAATCTTATTTTTTAGTTCCTTCCTTGTGTAATTTTGCTTCCCTGTGGAATTGGCGTGATTCTAGTTCTCTTCCAGGGGATTCTCATCAATAATCAGAAGCACATGAATATTCCCGCCCATGCGTGGGACCCCAGAAACATATAAAAACATATATGTGGAAACCATATATGTCGCTCTATATATATAATATATATATCCATATATATATATATAAAACAATAAACGCACAATGCAGCCTTCCATATAGTAAAAAACGCTGAGCAATGTTGTAAGTATTTCCCTTACATATAAATACAGTTTCAATAAAGCAGGGAGAAAGAAACACATTTGAAAACTGCTTTAATCCACAGCAGAAATCATAATCCTGCAAAGAGGAATGAAAAAACAATGCCAGCATATCGGCTACATTGTAGAAACATCAGTGTAGAAAGCTGAAAAGCTAACCCACAGAAACACACAGAATACGCTGGCACTGTGTCTTTAAGGCAGCCATGACCCCTAGCTTCCCATCATGCCTCAGGGGTGACAGTTAGGTCAGTTGTTCTTTGCGGAAACCCGAAGACCAGGACACAAAGAGATGACATGTATCTTGATCACTTGCCCGGGGAGGTGGGTGGGTAGTTTATGACTATTGATGAGGATACCCCTGGAAGAGAACTAGGATTACAGGTAAGTAACTTATCCTTTTCTTCCAGGGGACCCTCATCAATAGTCATAAGCATTGAATAGAATAGCAAGCCCACCCCTCATCCTGCAGGCAAGTGACCAGAGTACAATAAAGAAGCATTGTTAAAGAAACCATTACAAATACTCCAATTAAGCTAGCATTGGAACAGATTCCTCAAGGAGGCCTGGCCTACTTGGATATCTGCTCTGGAGTCAGAATCCAGACAGCAATGTCTGGTAAACTATGGACCAATTTCCAAGTTGCAGTCTTGCAAATCTCGGCCATCGGATCCTCTTCATCCATGATCGGGTAAGCTTGGTCACCACCTTCGGAATGAGGGGAAGGTGCGGAAAAGCGTATGCAAATGTCCCGGACCAGTCTTTCAAAAGAGCATTCCCTCTCGTTCCTCGTCAATAAAATCTGGACGCGAAGGCGTGGCATTTTCTGTTTCGATCGTCTGCAAAGGGGTCGAGGGGTGGATGATCCCATTGATGAAAAATGCCCGCCACAACTTCGTCATTGAGCACCCAGTCTTCTTGTTCTTCGAAGTGTCGACTGAGAGCGTCTGCTCACATGTTCTGTTCTGGCAGATGCTCTGCCATGATCGAGAGGTTTCTGGCCAGCAGCCAGTACCAGATCGCTTGAGATGCCAGAGACAGGGCAAGAGCGTGTTCCACCTTGTTTGTTTAAGTAATACATGGTGGTTGTATTGTCAGTTTGTATCAGAATTGACTCGGACTGAATCGACGGATGGAATGCATTGAGGGCCAAATGAACCACCCACAGTTCTAGCATGTTTATATGATAGGTCTGCTCCTTGCTGGTCCATCTGCCCTGAGTTTGCAGTTGACCCAGATGCGCTCACCATCCTTAAAGAGACGCGTCTGTGAACTTGTTTGCTTGGTCTTTTTTCGGAACAAGGAAATATCTGGAGTAGACTCCCTTCCCTCTCTGGTCAGGAGGGTCCTCTTCTATGGCTAGTTTCTTCAGAAGGGTCGACACTTCCTGACGCAGCAGTTCCAGGTGGTGAGGACGTGACCTTACCGGCGGAATGTCTCTTGGGGCCGCGTACGCATTGCGCAGTGTATTTAGCACCCACTGGTCTTTGGTGACGTTGCATCACTCCTGTATACAATTTAAACTCCTGCCTCCCACTCGATTGCGCAATGGTGCAAGAGGAAACAGAAAATCATTGCTTTCCTTGAGTTTCTGTGGTGGAAGAGGACTGTTGATGATGTCCTCCTCTTCCTCTCGAGGAACGACTGCCTTGATATTGGGATTTGTTTTGCTTGTTTTGCAACCATTGAGGGTTTTGAACCCTCTGTTAGTAATTTTTGCGATTGTAGGGCCTGTAGCGTAGTTTGAACTCCTTCTTCTCAAGGCCCATAGCCTTCAGCTTTCATTCTGGCCATCTCCTCGTCAGTGTGCGATCCAAAAAGGGAGTTCCCAGAAAACAGAAGATTCAAAATACGCTGTTGAGCTTCCGGTTTCAAAGCTGTCAGGCACAACCAGGAAGACCTCCGTGCACATATTCCATGTGCATACGAGTGTGCAGCCAAAGAAGCCCCTCTGCTGCTGTGCTGATTATCAGGTTGGCCACCAGCGCCTCTTCTTGGAGAATCTCTGAGAAGTCTTGTTGATCCTCCTTTGGGAGTTTCTCTTTAAAACGCTCCAGCGAATCCCATAAGGACCTGTCATAACGGCCCAGCAGGGCAGCAGCGCTAGACACCTTAAGGGAAGATGCTACAGAGCCGCAAGCATTTCTCCCCCAAGAATCCTGGGCTCTACTTTCTTTGTCTGGAGGAGCTGAGGAGGAAGAAGCCACCGAGTGTGTCTTATTTGCTGTTGCGATTAAACAGAATCCGGTGGTGAATCTGATTTCAGAAAAAGAGGATCAGATGCAGCAGGTTTATATTTTTTCAGGATCCGAGCCGGAGCTGCTTTAATCGATGATGGAGTGAGGAAGATGTCCATTACCAGTTCAAGGAGACCAGGGACTAGAGGGAGTAAAGTTCTAGCCGTAGATGTCTGATGCAGGGTTTCCGAATTTGATTGAATTGGTGGTCTGAGGAGCCGACATGCCTATGCTCAGCTTCTGTGCTCCTCTAGCGAGGACATCATGGAAGGTGTTAACATCATCGATGGGTGACACTTTAGAGAGAGGGCTATCCGTATGGGTAGGCGAGTAGTCCCATTTGGATGAGTGTGACGAGGACCAGGATGGTGTTCTCCGTCTCTTGTGATAAGCAAGAGTTGATCTATGCTCAGCAGATTTTCCTCTGTGTTCCCTGGTCCGATAAGTGGGAGACCTGTCCACTTCCTGCACCAGACGTTGTAACAGGGATCTGTGCAGTGAACTGGAATAGTCCATAGGGCGCTGAGCATGACCAGAGGGTTCTTTCTGCCAGTGACGGATTGATTAAAGCCATCTGGGCGAAAGATGAATTAAAGGAGATTGCTGTCTCCTTGTAGAGCCTGTTTGAGTTGTTCCTGGATGCTCAGGAGAATGAGTGGAAGACCTGCGTGACGTCAAGAGGGTCTGGGGGTAGCTCCTAATAGAATGAGAGGACTCTCTGCAACTTTTGGAGCGTAATCAGTGTCTTGATGAACGATGCAACGACAATGGAGAATGTCTTGACGTCGATCGTCTCTGCATCACCATCACTGGTGAATCCTTAGAGCGTGATCTTCTCCTCAACGTCGACCTCTCCGTGTGCTTCGAAGTTGTTTGATATGATGTTGAACACCTGGAGCCAACAGACTTTGCCTTTGGCGTTGAGCGTGCAGGTGACCCCAACGAAGTATGAATCGACGGAGAAATCATTCTCAATGTTGTGTCTTTATGCCTTTCAGATCTCTCTCTCGATGCTGATCGTCTACTGGAAGCCAGCGGAGTCGAGATCGGGGCACTTCTCGCCGTCGATGGAGACCGCCATCTCGACGTAGAATGACGCATAGTGTACTTGACACTAGGTCTCGATGACGAGTCCTTCTTCGCCAATGACGAAGATCGAGCCCTCGACGTTGTAAGTCACCTGGATGACAACGAGGCACGTCTCGGCGTTGACCACCGCCTGGTTGACGGCAACAGAGACACCTGCTTGGATGCGGATCGTCGATGAACCGGCGATAGCGGAGCATGTCTCGACATCGAACGCCGACATGACGGCGACGACAGAGATGTATCCCTCGACATGGGCGAGCCCGCACCAATGGAGAACGACTCCTCGACGCCGATTTTCGCAGGGTTGACGACGGTGGAGGATCTTGCGTACCTGTAGTCTTCGTCGACGACCGGTGTTCTCTCGACAGCAAGGCCGCCACCGATGGTCTTTTCGTCGACGTTTTTACTGACGATGAAGATATTTGTGATGCCAAGCCCTACGCCGATGGAGACCAAACTGGAACCTTACTTTTAGATAGGGATCTGGCTCTCTCTTGCCTCTTCTTCATCGGACACCTGCCTCTTGAAGGTGTGTTTCCCTTCCCAGCTAGCCCATAGAGGCAAATCCTCTCTCTGTTATTCAGAGTTCTTTTGGACAGCGACCGGCAATGCTGGCAAGCCTTGGGAGCATGATCAGAAGGAAGGCAAACAATATAGACAAGGTGCGAGTCTGTTTTAGCCTTGTTCTTGCCACAGGAAGGGCAAGAGTCAAAAAGAGAGGTCATATTTGACGGGAAAATTATGCTCAACTCTCTCTCAAAATAGAAGAAAAGTACTCAACAGCAAAAAGACGTCAAAGTAAAAGGTTTGTAACAAACAATAAGTTGTAATTTCTGACAGAAATCCGAAAAAACTGAGAGCTGAAGTTACCAGGGTCCTGACAGAAGGTGCCCGAAAGAACAACTGACCTAAATGTCACCCCTGAAGTATGATGGGAAGCTAGGAGTCATGGCTGCCTTAAAGGCACGGTGCCAGTTTATTCTGTGTGTTTATGTGGGTTAGCTTTTCAGCTTTCTACACTGATCTTTCTTCAATGCAGCCTATGTGCTGGCAATGTTTTATCTGAAAGATACAGGTTAGTATTAGATTCCTTACATTAGAATATCCCCAGGCGTCA
This sequence comes from Lissotriton helveticus, assembly GCF_964261635.1. Lineage (NCBI taxonomy): Eukaryota > Metazoa > Chordata > Amphibia > Caudata > Salamandridae > Lissotriton > Lissotriton helveticus. Next base: position 98,361,801 of record NC_136064.1, on the reverse strand, counting down.
GACTGGATCCGGAAATTTTTGCGTAGCAGTACCCTTGCGCGTCGGTAGGCGTCGTCTGCGGCTCCGTCGTCGGCGTCGTGGGCGCTGTGATGACGTCGTCGGAGTACTTAGACGCCGCCTCCGCGTGCTGACTTCAGTTCTTCTTTTTTCCGCGGCAGCAAGCGCAGATCCGGAAAAAGTGGTACCTTAGTCATTTTTTTACTAAACTTTTTGAGATCTCTTTTGATCATTTTTTCGAGTCTTCGACTCCGAATGGTGCCGGTAGGGATGCCGGGTTTTAAGCCTTGTGAGGATTGCGACCGACTGATGTCGGTCACCGACCCTCACTGTCGGTGTCTCCACTGTCTCGGCATCGATCACAACGACAAGACCTGCTCCGACTGCCGGGCCCTGACTTCGAAAGCTAGGCGGGAGTGGTCCCGCAAGCGGCTCAAACTCTGGCAGTTGGACCCACGCCGTGAGAGGTCCCCCGGTCCAGATGGAGGTCGAGGGACCGGTCGCGGGGTCGGAGCCATCACAGCTCCGGGAGTCGACATCACTCCTCAGGTTCGAAGTCGTCAGGTAAGCACAAGAAGTCGAAGAGACGTCATCGCTCTTCCGACTCCCCCCCGATGCTCGCGCGACGCGGCCGGGCGTTTGGGTGACACCGCCCACGCGGCTCCGTCGGAGTCGCGGGTGTCGCGGCCTGCCCCATACCCTCCGGTCCCTGGGCAGCACGCGTCGCCGGAGGAGATCGAGCGCTTCCTCATGGCCATGAGGTCCCTCACTCCTCCTGCGGGCTCCGTGGCGCCTTTGGGCCCAGTGGACCTGTCTGGGGGCCTTAGCGGGTCGGGGGCTGTGGCCCCGACGCCGTTGGGTGCTTCGACGCCGCCGGCGCCTTCGGGCTCGGCGCCCCAGGGCCCCACTGGATCCACTTCCGGATCCAGGTCGCCGCCGGTTGACTTAACGACCTCACCGGTGCCGGTCCCACAGGTGTCACCTCCGGCGCCGTCTTCGGGCGGCGCCGTCCCCGATACCTCCCTCGATCCGGGTACGGCGCCGCTGGGCGCCGCTCTCTACGTCGATTGGGGAGTTCTACTTCAACGAACCGGCCCCATCCATTGCCGACCCAGAGTATCAGGAGATGGGTGATGAGGAGTATTGGGAGGGGTCTGAGGAACCTCTGACACAGGAGTGTCAGTCCCAGGAGGACTGGACAGGTGGACTTGGGGATGCCAGTGGTCTAGACACCTCGCCAGACACTGGTATTGTCTCACCTCCTACCATGGCTACGGAGGAGGGGGCAACCTACAGTGTGGTGTTGACGCGGGCGGCCAAGGCCTTGGCCCTTGAGCTCCCCGTCACGCCGTGAGGACTAACCTCCTCACTGAGGTCCTTAAACTGCAGTCATGCTCAACTGAGCCTCTGCTGCCATTTAACGAGGCCTTGACCGACGTTCTTTTGGGCACTTGGTCCAGGCCTGCTACAGGTTCGCCTGTAGATAGGAACATGGCCAGACGCCACCGCCCGGCCCCGGGCGACCCATGTTTCCTGTACACCCACCCCACCCCCGAGAGCCTGGTCATCCAGGCTTCAAATTCCCAGTCTGCATTCCCATCGGCTCCGCCTGACAGGGAATCCAAGAGGTATGAGCAGTATGGCAAAAAGATATTCTCCTCCCTCAGTCTGGGACTGCGGTCTTCCAACACCGCATGCATGCCTCTTGGGCCGCTACACCCACTCTCTGTGGGACACGGTCGCGGAAGTGCTGCCAGAATGCCCGTTGGAGGTACGGGCTAAACTCGGCCAGGCCCTTGTGGAAGGCCGGGATGCAGCACGATATTCTATCCGGTGTGGACTGGATACCACTGACTCACTGGGCAGAGCCATGGCAACGACGGTGGCGATTCGTCGCCAGGCCTGGTTGAGGTCCGCCAACTTCTCGGCTGATGTCCAGAATACTCTTATGGACATGCCGTTTGATGGCCGTCGCCTTTTTGGCAACAAGGCAGACCATGCGCTTGAGCGCTTTAAGGACTCCAGGGCTACGGCCAGGTCCTTGGGCCTCTCGAACCCGTGCCAGCAATCGGGTGCCTTTCGCTCCTTTCATGGCCAAGGAAGGGGCGCCCCCACGCGTGCCGCCAGCCACGCACCGCAGACTAACATCCAACGCAGTGGGGGCCGTGGAAACCGCCGTGGAGGCGGTCGGGGACAACGGCGAGGTCAGTCCACACCTTCCGCCACAGCATCCGCCTCAAAACCCTCCCAGTCTGTGCTTTCAGGCCCATGTGACGCCAGTGGGGGGCAGGGTTCGCCATCACCTCTTCCACTGGCGCACTGTCACATCGGACAGGTGGGTGCTGCAAATTGTCCGAAAGGGCTACTCCCTCCCTGGTATCGGGGGACCATTTGCGACTTCTGCAGGAGGAATTTATGGCCCTCTTGGCCAAGGGGGCCATCGAGCGCGTTCCTGGGCCAGAAGTAGGGTGTGGTTGCTACTCCCACTACTTTCTGGTACCCAAGAAGGGCAAAGGGGGCCTAGGCCCTATCTTGGACCTACGGAATGTCAACGGCTTCCTCCGGAAGGAGAAGTTCAAAATGATGACACTGGCTCAGGTCTTAGCTGCCCTGGACCCAGGAGACTGGATGGTAGCGTTGGACTTGCAGGACGCTTATTTCCACATCCCCGTCCTGCTGGCCCACCGGCGTTACCTGCAGTTCACGGTAGGCCACGAGCACTTTCAGTTTACCGTGCTCCCCTTTGGCCTTACCAGTGCCCCACGGGTGTTCACGAAGGTGATGGCGATGGTCACAGCTAATCTGCGCAGGTTAGGGGTTTCAGTCTTCCCCTATCTCGACGACTGGTTGTTGAAGGCGGGCTCGCCCCAAACAGTCGTCAGCCACCTCCAGACGACGGCAGACCTCCTGCATCAGCTGGGGTTTTCCATCAATGTGCCGAAGTCACACCTGTGCCCCTCTCAGAAGCTCTTCTTCATCGGAGCGGTTCTAGACTCGGCACAGTTTCGGGTTTATCCTCCCGAACAGCGGGTTTGGGACATTCAGGCTCTGATTCCACTCTTTCAGCCTTTGTCCCGGGTCTCGGTCAGGTTGACGCTGCGGCTTCTGGGGCTGATGGCCTCCTGCATCCTTCTGGTGCATCACGCCCGGTGGCGGATGCGGGCTCTGCAGTGGGACCTGAAGTTTCAGTGGGCCCAGCATCAGGGCAACCTGTCCGACCATGTTCTGATCTCGGAGGGCACTGCGAGACCGCTGCAGTGGTGGCTCACGGACCGCGATTGGGTCAGCGGTAGATCCCTCTCCCTCCCCGAACCGGAGCACGTAGTTGTGACGGACGCGTCCCTCCAGGGCTTGGGAGGCCACATGGGAGAGGCGGAGATCAGAGGCCTCTGGTCTCCGGCGGAGTCCCGGCTCCATATCAACCTTTTGGAGCTGAGGGCGATTCGTCTAGCACTGAAGGCATTCCTCCCCTCTGTCCAGGGGAGTGTAGTGCAGGTGTTCACGGACAACACCACCGCCATGTGGTACTGCAGCAAACAGGGCGGGGTGGGGTCGTGGACCCTTTGCCAGGAGGCTCTGCGCCTCTGGCAGTGGCTGGAACATCATGGCGTGACCCTGGTGGTTCAACACCTGGCAGGTTCTTTGAACGCCAGAGCGGACGAACTCAGCCGTCGGTGCATGATGGATCACGAATGGCGTCTGAACTTGGACGTGGCGCAAGGCCGCTTTCAGCAGTGGTGAGAGCCTTTGTTAGATCTATTCGCCACCGAAGAGAACGCGCAATGTCATCAGTTCTGCGCGTTGGAATTTCCAAGGCGGCACTCGCTCGGAGACGCTTTTCGTCGCAAGTGGAGTTGCGGACTGTTGTACGCCTTTCCGCCTATACCACTTCTGCCCAGAGTGCTGAAGAAGATCAAGCGCGACCGGGCACAAGTCATCCTTGTGGCTCCGGATTGGGCACGAAGGTACTGGTATCCAGAGCTACTCAGTATGTCAGTCGATCCCCCGGTTCGTCTGCCTCTTCAGGAGGACCTTCTGTCGCAGCAGCAGGGGACAGTCCTCCACCCGAACCTGTCCAGTCTCCACCTCCATGCTTGGATATTGAGCGGCAACAGTTGAGGCCATTTAACTTGCCTCCTGAAGTCTGTAATGTCATTCTGGCAGCCAGGCGTCCCTCCACAAAGTCAGTATACGCCTGCAGGTGGAACAAATTTGTGGCATGGTGCACAGCAAAGGCTGTGGACCCTCTTTCTGAGGTTCTCTTCTTCTTTCTCTTGCCCAGCAGGGCTCTGCTCTGGGCACTATCAAGGGCTACCTTTCTGCCCTTTCAGCCTTTCTGAGGCTGCCTGATCAACCTTCTTTTTTCAAGTCCCCTATTGTAACTCGTTTTCTGAAGGGCATCACACACATGTTCCCTCTTGTTCCATTTGTGATGCCTCAGTGGGACTTGAACCTTGTTCTTACGTTTCTGATGTGCGCTCCCTTTGAGCCACTTCACAACTGTCCTCTCCGCCTTCTTACCCTGAAGACTCCTTTCCTGGTTGCCATCACCTCTGCCAGGAGAGTGAGTGAGCTCCAGGCTCTTTCATGTACACCCCCTTTCCTTTCTGTTCATCCGGACAAGGTTGTGTTGCGGACTAAGCCATCTTTCCTGCCAAGGTTGTCACAGCCTTCCATATCGGGCAGTCTATCACCTTGCCCACCTTCTTTCCGCCACCGCATCCCTCTAAATAGGGCGCTAAGAAAGTTCGGGCGGTGCACAAGATGACCATCTCTCAGTGGGTCGTCTTGTGTATCAAGGCATGTTACTCCTTGGCGAGGAAGGAGCCTCCTGTTGGGCTGAGGGCCCATTCCACTCGGGCCACGGCGGCTAGCACTGCCCTGGGCCGGGAGTCCCCTTACAGGACATCTGTCAGGCAGCTACGTGGGCATCGCTGCACACGTTTGCAAGACACTACTGCCTGGACAGCCAGGTCCGGAGGGATGGCTTCTTTGGCCGTTCCGTCCTCCAGGACTTTCTGGTGTGATTATTGGTTCGCAGACCCACCACCGGGGTTGGTATTGCTGGGGTATCTATTCTAAGGTAAGGAATCTAACACTAACCTGTTTCTTTCAGATGAACAAGTTGCTTACCTTCGGTAACGATATATCTGTATGAAACAGTAGTTAGTATTAGATTCCTTACCACCCCACCCATCCTCCCCGTTCTGCGAACCGATATCTAGGGTTAAGGTCATCCCGTTCAGGGCCCTAGTTTCAATGGCACCAGTGTTGGTTTTTAACATGGCTCTGCGTTTCTGGTGCGGAAAAGCTGTGTCTAAGAACTGACGTCAGCGCACGGAGGCGGCGTCTAAGTACTTCGACATCATCACGGCACCGCGCCCACGACACGACTAAGGACGCGGAGCCGCAGACGACGCCTACCGACGCGCAAGGGTACTGCTACGCAAAAATTTCCGGATCCAGTCTGACGCCTGGGGATATTCTAAGGTAAGGAATCTAATCCTAACTACTGTTTCTTACAGATATATCATTACCGAAGGTAAGTAACTTGTTCTTCATTCCTCATTGCAGGATTATGATTTCTGCTGTGGATTAAAGCAGTTTTCAAAAGTGTTTCTTCCTCCCTGCTTTATTGAAATTGTATTTATATGTAAGGGAAATTCTTACAACATTGCTCAGCGTGTTTTGGTAAACAAACATAATATCGACTACAAAATATCGAATGGACATAATATCGAGTCCAAAATATAGGCTGGACAAAATATCGAATGGACAGAATATAGACATCAAAAATATCGTTTAGAAGGTAAGTAATGTAATATCGAATTTTAAAAATATAGAATGTTAAAATATCAAAGTATATAATATAGGTTATTAAAATTATCGAATTTTTAATAATATCGGATTTTTTATAGTGTTTGTTATGTTATTATATGTGTGAAAAGTGTGTATTTATGTTATAATTAATTTTAATTAATGAATTTTGTTTTTTTAATTTTTGCGTAATTTAATTCTGTAGCGGGTTGTGGGTTTATAGGGGAAAAGGGTGGGAAGTAATTTAATTATAATTAATTAAATATGTAAATTTATATATTGGTATTCATTTGTAATTAATTGTTAATTAATTTATATTTGGTAATTAATTAAATTTTAATTGGCAATTAATGTTAATTAATTGATTAATTGCTAATTATGTTAATTTTAATAATTTATTTTCTGTAGCGGGTTGTTGGTTTATAGGGGAATTGGGTGGGAAGTAATTTATTTATAATTAATTAAATAGGTAAAAATATTTATTGGTATTTTTTTAGAATTAATTGGTAATTAATTTTGTATGGGTAATTAATTACATTTTAATTGACAATTAATTTTATTTAATTGATTAATTGCTAATTATGTTAATTGTACTAATTTATTTTCTTTAGCGGGTTGTGAGTTTAAAGGGGAATAGGGTGTGAAGTAATGTATTCATAATTAATTAAATAATTAAAGTTATTTAATTGTATTTAATTTGAATTAATTGTTAATTAATTTATAATTGTTAATTAATTAATTGTTAATTAGTAATTATTTTGAATAGGTAATTAATAGTAACAATTGTAATTTGTAATTTTAATTGATTAATTACTATATTATATTAAATTGGTAATTACTTTTAATTAATTTTTGATGGATATTAATTCATAATTTTTTACATAATATAAGAAATATTTACTTTCCCTACTGTTGCACACTCTGGAGTGGGAATAGTATTTTTTACCCCTACGCTATCCAACGCTTTCCCTACTGTTGCACCCACTGGAGTGGGAATAGTAATTTTTACCTCTACGCTATCCAACGTTTTCCCTGCTGTTGCACTCTTCGGAGTTGGAATAGTAATTTTTACCTCTACGCTATCCAACGCTTTCCCTACTGTTGCACTCACTGGAGTGGGAATAGTAATTTTAACCCGTACGCTATCCAACGTTTTCCCTACTGTTGCACTTACTGGAGTGGGAATAGTAATTTTTACCCCTACTCTATCCAACGCTTTCCCCACTGTTGCACTCTCTGGAGTGGGAATAGTAATTTTTACACTTCTGCTATCCTACGGTAATAATATTGGATATTATTTAATTATATTATGTTACTATATATATATGTTTTAACAAATATGATTGTAATTTTTTTTTTTTAACTTTCATTCATTATTTAATTATTATAAGGTAATTTAAGTATTTTAAGTATATTTTAGTAATTAATTTTTAATATTAATTTAATTTAACATTGTTTGTAATAGTCGATATTTTTATAAACTATATTTTTGTAAACGATATTTTTTACTCGATATTTTTTTACTTACCTGTTTGTAGATACAAACTCGATATTCTGTCTGTCGATATTTTTGATAGTCGATATTATGTCCCTCAATATCATGTCAGTGATCCGCGTGTTTTTACTATATGGAAGGCTGCTTTGTGTGTTTGTTATATATATATATAGATAGATAGATAGATAGATAGATAGATAGATAGATATACATATAGAGCGACATATATGGTTTCCATGTATATGTTTTTATATGTTTCTGGCGTCCCATGTGCTTATGACTATTGATGAGGATTCCCTGGAAGAGAACTAGAATCACTCCAATCCCACAGGGAAGCAAAATTACACAAGGAAGGAACTAAAAAAAAGATTACACGGGGAAGCAACTAAAAATAAAATTATACACGGAAGTAACTTAAAATAAAGTTACACAAGGAAGCAATAAAATAAAGATCGAGCAAAGAAGGAAAATTATGCTGTACATGGGGGCGCAGGGCCGGGCCCAGCTTTTGCCTACCCTCAGTGGCCGTAAGAGCACGGGGGAGGTGGTGCTGGTGATCGATTCTGTTTTTTCCCGCCCGGGCGCCTGCATGTGAGAGTTGCAGAGGATATGGGGGTCGGCTGCTACCCCCAAAACTTGTGCCCCTTCCCCACCCATTGCTACGCCACCGCCTCTCTCCTCCTGCAAGGTAAGACAGACACTCTGATAACCCAGGAAGACCACTGGGCCAGACGAGGAGCCAAGCCAGAGAGCATTGTGGGAAGTTGGAGGGGTGAGGGGGTTTATTTATTGAGTTTTGGCGAGACTTCAGCGGTCAGGTTGTCTCTGCACCTCTACATCCAAGGGACTCTGGCATCCCGTCTTAGTGTTAGGATCTCCAGGTGGTGCCTTCCCTGCAGCTTTGTTAATAAGTATTTTTACCAACGGCCTATGATCCGTTCTCACAATGTGCCCTAAGCCCCCACATATTACTGGAAAGACTTTACTTCCGGGGAGCCCTGTTGGACACAGTAAACCCATTGTTGCCCCCCCTCAAACCATATGCTGCAGCGTGCACTGTGTTGTGCATACTCTCATCCCCCCTCTTTACCCCGCAGAGGCAATCAAGGAGGTCCCTGTTCGTCCTGCCTCTTCTAACTGCAAGTAACAAAGATAAGGCTGAGGTGTGGTCAGTGCAGGGGCCGGCTGAGGTGTGGGCAGTGCAGGGGCCGGCTGAGGTGTGGCCAGTGCAGGGGCCGGCTGATGAGCAGGTGGTGCAGGGGCCAACGGAGGTGCAGGTTGTACAGGGGCTGGCTGAGGTGTGGACAGTACAGGGACCGGCTGAGGTGTGGGCAGTATAGGGGCCGGCTGAGGTATGGTCAGTACAGGGACTGGCTGAGGTGTGGTCAGTACAGGGGCCAGCTGAGGTGAGGGCAGTACAGGGGCCAGCTGAGGTGTGGTCAGTACAGGGGTCATCTGAGGTGCGGGCAGTACAGGGGCTGGGCGAGGTGCAGCCAGTACAGGGGTCGGCCGAGGTGTGGGCAGTACAGGGGCCAGCTGAGGAGCGGGCCATACAGGGGCCGGCCGAGGTGTATGCAGTGCAGGGGCCGGCTGAAGTGCGGCAAATACAGGGGCAGGCTGAGGTGCGGGCAGAGCAGGGGCCGGCTGAAGTGTGGGCAGTGCAGGGGCCGGCTGAGGTGTGGGCAGTACAGGGGCCAGCTTAGCTGAGGTGTGGTAAGTGCAGGGGCTGGCTGAGCTGTGTGCCGTACAGGGGCCGGCTGAGGTGTGGGCCGTACAGGGGCCAGCTGAGCTGCGGTCAGTACAGGGCCGGCAGGGCCAGCTGAGGTGTGGTCAGTACAGGGGCCGGCTGAGGTGCGGTGTTAGATTTGGGGGTCTCTGGTCGGCACAGGTAATTACTTGTGACAAGCAGGGACCCTCTCCTCTAGTCAGGACAAGGGGATTACCCTCTAAAATAACCCCTGCTCACCCTCTAGGTTGCGTGGTGTGAGCAAACAAGGCTGATCTCAGAGCGTTATAGGTTAAGCATTTGTGAACACCTACATTAACTCAGTGACAACACCACAAATGGACACCACACTAGGCTTATATCAAAATAGTTATGTTTTATGTAAGGCTTAGCACAAGACCATGTAACTTCAGAGATAATCCACAATACTGGTTTAGCAAAAAGAGTTATTTTTTAAATATGCGTAGCTTATATAAGTTCTGTGCACTTCGTACTATCCGTGCGGTTCTCCCGGGTATGAAAACGGCCTAGGGAGAGTCAGAATAGGCGCAGCGGACGCTCGGGTCCGGTGCGCACACAAACATGGTGCGAATCTCACAGTACCTTTAAATTTGTAGTTTCCGACACGGACAATGCGTGTGCAAGCGAAGGCGTACCAGGAGCGTTGTCGGCCCCTCTCCGATGCGAGCCCGGCTCGATGCAGGCGTCTCTGTGCGAGGCGTTGAGCGGGGCCACGGGGAGCGGGGCGGACGGTCCTGATCTTCAAGCGTTCACTGTACGGTGCGTTGTGCGAGCCGTACTTCAGAGCGGGATGCCTTTTCGTCCCGGACAGCGCGGTGCAAGGCGGCCGGTACGCTGCGAGCGTACAGGCCGTACTCAGCCTTGCGGTGCGCTCGGATCTCAAGCGCCAGCGGCAGGGGTGAAGCGAGCAGTGCGGTTCAAAGGGGGAGGATGAAGCGGTGTGCGGTGCGGCCCTTCTCCTTACGGTGCGAGCAATGGCTCATAGAGGGAGCGGAGTCACACAGTTCGGGCGGCGATTGGCACAGGGCTTTGCAGCGGTCAGGTCTTTGAGGCGCACTTTGCTCGCGGCGCCAGCGGCACGGGGAAATAGGCAGATTCCAGCAGCTCTTGTTGAGGCAGGGGGAGTCCAATAGTCTTGGGACTCCGTTCAGGGGGCAAGCTCACCCACAAGTCCTTGGAGATTGTTTCAAGCACAAGTTGAACAAAAGTCTTTTAAGTCTTTTTCATCTCCTCTCGCAGCAAGGCAACCACTGCAGGCCAATCCCCCAGGTCAGGGACAGTACTCCTCCTTGCAGCTTTCCCAGTTCCTTCTCGTTGGGCAGAGGTTCTTCTTGTTTCAGCAGGATCTGATTTCTTGGGAGCAGAGCCCCAATATTTATACCACAATTCTTTTGTTCTTTGAGGCCAGGGGGTCTTGGCCTAGTTCAGTCCAGTTTTTGAGCACTTTGTTGATATGACTCTGGCTTGTCTTTTCAGTGTGCAGGGCAGAGACATCAGACGCTCCACAGGCAGTGGAGCCAGCATTGTGGTGGCAGAGCACAGCCCTATTTAGAGTCTAGGTGCACTCCTCCCATCCATCTGGATGTAATCTTCCTATTCACCACCTGGCTGCCCCAGACTGTCTCCTGGAATCCCCCAGCCCTGTCACTCACAGAAACCAGACAGCAGATACACATCCTAGCAGAGGCGGGCTGAAAAGGTTAGGCAAGCAAATACCAACTTTCTAAAAGTGGTATTTGCAAACGCAGAATATTAAAATAAACTTTACTAAAAGATGTATTTTATTATTCTGAGTTCAGGAATTCTAAACTAGAATTTCTACCATGTTCCCTGAGTCTGTTAGGAATGTATATTGTAACAATTCTAACAGCCCATTCTGGCCTATGAGAACAGGTAGCCTTGCAATAGTCAAAAACGAAAATGGCTGTAATTCACTATTAGGACAGGCCACACACAGCAGGGCTTGTCCTACCTTATACTTACAATGCACCCTGCCCTTGGGCCTACCATAGGGGTGACTAATATGAAGACAAGGGAAGGTTTAAGGACTGGCAAGTGGGTGCACTTGCCCAGTCAGCATGACAGTACCAGACTGCACGCAGGTTCTGCAATGGCAGACCTTAGACATACATATTTTACCAGGCTGCTTCTGTGGGTGGCACAACCAGTGCTGCAAGCCCAACAACAGCATTTGGATTTACAAGCCCTGGGAACTCCTGGTGCACTGTACTAGGGTCTGACTGTGGAAAAGTACATTTTGCCATGTTCTGTGTCCCTACGCCTCATCCATCATATGTTATGTGTGCATGACCAATATGCATATGTTATTCCCCATGTCCGATTAATGACGCAATTACAGTTGTGTCCACCTCTGGTATGTCATTTTCCAGTCCTCGTGAATACTACGAATATCAGGCCTAGGTAAAGTTATGTTGCCACGTTTCTCAGTGTGCACGTTATTCCATTATAAAGTCCCCGTTTCCAGGCCTCAAAAGGGCCCGGACATCAGATCCAGCTCCTGTCTCCTGAAAACCTCGCTGAGGAGCGATACAGCCCCCACCTGTATCCTCGACCTTTCACTTACTTCCTGCCTCGCAGTGCCCGGTACAGCCTGGCTCTGCCTCTGAGTCTGCCAAAAGTATGTTATAGTTCCAGTTATCAGTTCAGTCCTCCTTCTTTGCATTCCTAAGCTACTGAACTGCATCAATAGTTTCCGTCATTGTCTAGCCTTCTCGTCTCCATGTTAGAGAAATACTGCACTTAATGGTCATTTAATATTCTTCATCACGCACTACATATAGAATAATGCATGGTCCAGTCTTAGAATCAAGTTAGCTTTTCCCCTCATGACTTCTAGTTTATATCAACATGTTCCCTAAACATCAGATACCAGATAGGGTTTAGGTACATGTCGCTCCGACCCTCCAGACTCAAGTCTCTGCTCCTAGCACAGAGTTCGTAGCCCCCAGCTTCTCCTAGTGATACGTCATTGCCAGTTTACGCGCACCATTAGGTTAGAGGTCCCGGATCCTTAGGTAGCCCCCTCCAATGTTTCCGCCCATTTATGACATATTCTGTTACGTTTGCATCACATGTCTATGTATACTCCCAGTTACACCTACTTTTACTGTTATCTCTCGCGACTGCTACGCGTCACGCCTTCTGCTCCACCCACTGTTACGCCTACTGCAATGTAATGCTATGTGTTTGCGCTATGTATATAAGTCCATGTATTGTTATTAAAAGTTAGCGCGCGCTCATCCCAGACCAAGCCCCAGCAGCTGCTGGGTCATCCTATGCAGGTTGTCCTGATCCCGTCCTTATGCTGTAATAAACCTGCAGAAACTCCTACTACCTCGAATCTTGACTCTTATTTTATTGAGCTATCTGTTATTCATTCATTCATTCAAAAATAGATCCGGTATTATTTATTTATATACCACATAATGGCGCCCGAATAGGGACTTGCCCTTTCCCCACGCGTCGGTGAAGCCACGCCGACCCCCTGACCCTCTGCAGTCGTGACGGAACCATACCGTGCACTGGCAGATATTTCTGCTTCAAGTATCCCTCAGGCCCACGGAGGAGACGGAGGAGGCGGTCCAGCATCCGAACGAGACGGTGGAGGAACGCGGCGAGTCCCGACCAGAGCCCAAGCCGAGAGTCCAAGGTCCGAGGTATCCGGAGGCCCACCTGTAACTGAAGTCCGAAGTTCGTCGTCCGTCGTCCAGTCCAGTCCGAGGCCTTCCGTTCCGTACTGCCCGGTGAGTACCATTGCTGGGGTAGTATCTAGACAGGACCAATCTAAATTGACTCCTGGTCCGTGGGTTGGTGGTGCCCAGACTCACAAACGAAGTGTTCACCTAGGTGGATACGGGTCTTGATGCGTCCCTTTATGGGACCGGTATGTTCCGTACTGTTACAGCAGTGCATCCAGTAACTCTAGTCTGTTCCGTTCTCGAGAAATTCTGTTCTGTTTCTGTTCTCAGTATTTCAGGTAATATTCTGTTCGAACTGTTATTTATAATGTTCTTCATGTATTTTACTGTTGTGGTATGAGTGCGACGTGATTTCGTGTTTTTATTGTGTATTGTATTGTGTCCAGATTACAGTTCAGTCATGCCTATATTTTCCAAGTTACGTCAGTTAAAAACTAGAAAGGGTTTATTAGAAGAAGCAGTTCCTGTCCCGCCCAGGGACAGTCCAGGTCACTTTATGTATCAGAAACATGGCATAAGTGCCATAATGTATCTAGATTTATGGGTAGAGTATACCAAACAGTTAGAAGAAAAGTATAGATGGCCCGTATCGGGTACATGGGATGCCGAATGTATCATGCGAGTAGAAGAAGCATTATGGAGAAAGAAAGCCAGACAGTCACAGAAAGATGCCATCGAGTTATGGCGTAAAGAAGCTCATAAAAGAACTGAAAAGGAAGTCAGAAAGTCAGAGTTAAGTAGAGAATCCCAAGAACGAGTCCAAGAAAGAGAATTAATCGAGATAGGTGAACGAGTCAAAGCCGAACAGTCAGACAGACAGAGGCATGCCCTCATTAAGGGTATGTATCCTCTCCTTGCCGAAGGTTTGCCAAAAGCGACCCCAGAGGCATCCAGTAATTTCCCGCCACCATTAGTTCCGACCAAGCTACGTCACAAACCGACCGCAGCTGATATTTTTATTTCGTCCTATCTGGACGACACAGTCCCCGAATATGCAAATCCTGTTCGCGCTCCGCCAGTCCCTGTAAATCAGGCACTTCCTGCTCCTTCAGACACCGGGGTGCCCTTAACAGCTCCCCCGGCCCAGTCCGCCATACAAGTCCAGCCCACGTTACAATTACCGACCCTGCCAGGACGAAGAATGTCAGTCGACGATTCTAGTCTAGGGGCTGCAGGAGGAGGTCTTCCTCAAACCCCGCCGCCACACAAGCGTTTAACATTACTCGAATTACATGCTCAAGCGTTACAGCGCACGCCTAAACATCAGTCTGTTACAGAAATCAGGCAAACCCTTAACGAATGTGTCTATGATCCAGTTCCAGGCGAATATAATATGGTTTTATATTCCGTACGCGTAAGGAGGGTGACCGAGTATCTAGTCACCTTACCAAATATGAAAGAAGATCTAGACAGAATATATCGTTTCATCCGTACAGGGGATGATCCAGAAAGTATTGGCGAGATTATGTCTCAAAGGAAAGCCGAGATTCAGCTCATGATATTAAAGTTCCTGATCAATTGTCTAATAAGAGAACAAGATTACCCGTCTAAAGATCCCGCCGAAATGCGAATCCTGACAAGGTGGAGTGATAATATAGCCGAGGGTAAGCACAAGACCATTAGTGCTATGGAGAGTATGTACAAGAAAATTCGTAAAGAAATAATAAGGTTACACGAACAGCGTAAAGCAGCACAAGTAAGCGAGAAAGAAAGTATCTCTGATCCTGAAGAGGAAGACGAGAATTCCGCCAGAATAGAGTATGTAGGAAAATCTAGATTTCCAGATCGCCATTTACGTCTAGAACACAAGTCTATTTTTCATCATCCAGCACCAGAACAAGGTTCTCTAGAACAAGTATTTCAAGCTACCGATCACATTCTGAAATCACGAATCGGTTATAGTGAGTTAAGTACTATGCATGAACAAGAACTAGCCCGATCAGCCGTCCGATGGATTACTGATTCTACCACTTTTCCAGACGAAATAGTGGCACAAATGTTCCTGAAACTGCCCCCAGCCGAGCAACGACTGGTGGGTATGTATATGATCCAACACCTCATTACTCTGTACGAGGGTCAACATTCTGATCCAGGTCCGTTACATGATGTTCTGAACGAGTTACTCCAGTACAAATGGAGAGGTCTAGGTACCGATTTAATTAGTGTCATCCTAGAACAGCGCCACAAATATAGAACGTTTTTGAACCCGCATTTTGTTCATGTCTCACCCCCAGAAAGTAAATCATGTTACATAGACAGACAGAATCCGTTACGAGAAGTCCACCCAGTCAGAGGGACGGGTGGCGAAATGCAACGAGTGTTTGTATACACTCCAATATCAAAGATGGAACTTCTTGAAATGAAGAAATTAATTCCCTGTCATGACAAAGATCCAGCGGGGTTCCATAGAGAATTAAAAGACATGCTCCGTATGGGAGAATACACTTACCCAGATATCATTAAAATGTTAAAAAGTCCTGCTACCCGCAGGGGTGTATGAAAAGTTAAAGGAAAAAGAATGGGAGGTGGGAGAGAAAAAGATCGATTGGGCAGCTCTAGAAGCTGAAGACAAGGCACGAGTACCAGGTACCGGTCTTGGAGATAAATGTAAAGAATTACCAGAATTATTGATTCAAGTTTTACCCAGATTATTGACAACGAGAAAAGAAGACTGGGATGCAATCTCAGCCTGTAAACAGAAACAAGATGAAGATATTAGTGATTTTTATTCTAGATTTGAAAAATGTTTCAGTATTAACAGTGGTCTCAAGACAAGTAGTGAGTCATACCCTCACCTTTTTGTTACTAAATTAGTCGAGAATTCAAGCCCTCAAATTAAAAATCGAGTTTTGAAAGTCGAAAGCACCTGGCAAGCTAATACCCCGTCCCAGATGCTCCAGATGCTCCAGATGCTCCAGTATCACCAGAATAGAATCAGGGAAGAGCAAGAACACGAAAGAAAACGTATGAAAGACACGAAAATGAAAGTGCTAGTTGCACAATCTGTTCCTCAAGACAGTCAGAAGAGGGGTCCGAATCAAGCCAGTCATCCTGCAGCTCCCGTTAAAGGGAACTGCAATTATTGTAAACAGCCAGGTCATTTTATAAACGAGTGTGCAGTTCTGAAACACAACATAGCTACTGGTAAGACTAAAGAAAGACCACGTCCGCCTAGACAAGAACAAGTTTCACAGTCACAGAATGCACAACAGACAGTTTCCGCACCGCAGCCTATTGCTGCCACACAGCATGTCACATCACAGATGTACCAGTATGCACAGTCCGAGTATCCAGAGTACCAGTCATATTCATGAAACAGCCTAGAGAGGGAGGTAGGCTTGCCTCTCATCGAGATACCTGTAGATCAAGAAGGTCCCTATGTTCACAGTCAAGTATTAGGGAAAGACCGAAAGTTTTTGATCGATACAGGGGCAAGTAGGACCACAATTAGTCATGCCGAAGTTCCAGGGGCTCCGCTCTCAGGCTCAAGAAATGTTTCCCTTGGATTTTCAGGAAAGCCAATAGTTAATGAGATATCTAAGCCAGTCACTCTAGAAGTAGGTCCATTGTCCCGTACTACTGATCTGTTACTTACTAAGTCATGTCCAGAAAATCTATTAGGCATTAAGACACTGAAAGAGTTAGGTGCAGTTATTTGCTGCTCCCCAGAGGGAATACGTCTGTTCCTACGTGACTTTAAGGGTCACTATGTATTACGAGATTTTGATTCGAGATTGTCTAATGTTCCACAGCACTTATGGGCGCAAGGTCCAACTGATGTAGGTTACATGCAAATCACACCCCATCGTGTGACTCTCAAACCAGGTGTAGTGTTACCACGAATCAGACAGTACAGATTGCCACCTGAGGCTGTAGCAGCCTTATCCAAAATTATAGACGAGCTCATGGCTCAAGGAGTGGTTGTAGAAACTGACTCCAATGTATGTAATTCTCCGATCATTCCAGTCATGAAACGTACTGATCCAAATGCACCCCCAGTATATCGATTAGTGATTGATTTACGAGAGCTTAATAAATGTATTATTCCTCAGTACCCAGTTGTCCCAGACATTTCTTCCCTGTTAACAGCTATTGATTCCGAAGCCACGTTTTTCACTGTCATAGACCTCAAGAATGCATTTTTTAGTGTTCCAATTCATCCAGACAGCCAGTTTCTTTTCGGATTTTGTTTAAATGGAAGGAGCTATATGTTTACACGCGCTCCTCAAGGTTTCACAGAAAGTCCTAGTATTTACAGTCAAGCACTCAAGAGACAACTAGACAACATTCACATGCCAACTGACACTGCCCTGCTCCAGTATGTCGATGATCTACTGATCACAGCCCGTTCTGAACGTGACTGCGAACGAGCGTCACTTACAGTTTTGTATTTCCTTGCCGAGATGGGGCACAAGGTGTCACGTTCGAAGCTTCAATTCTGTGTCCAGCAAGTGGTATACTTAGGACACTTGCTGTCCAAGAGGGGTAGGCAGTTGACACCAGACCGTATCCAGTTAATAGCGAGTCTTCCCCAGCCCAGAACCCAGAAGGAGGTACGTGCTTTTATCGGCCTTACTTCTTATTGTAGACAATGGATTCCCCAGTATGCATTTCTAGCCAAGCCACTGATACAGTTAACGACACAGGAGGCAGCCGTATCGACTGTCCTCCCTTGGACATCCGAACATACACTTAGTTTCAACGAGTTAAAGAAAGCCCTATGTCAAGCTCCAGTTCTAGCCACACCGAACTACAGTAAGCCTTTTACACTTTTCGTTACTGAACGCGAAGGTACAGCATTATCTGTTCTCACACAAGATCAAGCAGGACAATACAAGCCCTGTGCTTATTTTTCGAGCACATTAGATCCAGTCGCCCAGGCGTTGCCTGCGTGCCTCAAGTCAGTTGCAGCCACAGCACTAGCTATCAGACAAAGTGATTCCATAGTTTTAGGACACTCCCTGACAGTACAAGTCCCACATTCAGTAGAAGTTCTTTTAAACCGAACACAAACTCAGCACTTGACAATTGCACGTTTAACAGGTTATGAATTGACACTGTTCCAGCCACACATAGAAATTAGACGCTGCAACGTCCTGAATCCTGCTACACTGTTACCATCAGTTAATTCAAATCCAGACACACATGACTGTGTGGAAGTAGTCAACATTACGACAAAGCCAAGACAAGACCTGACAGACATTCCGTTACCAGATCCCGACCTGACACTTTATGTGGATGGTTCATGTATGAGAACTAGTACAGGAGAACTAGTCGCCGCGTATGCAGTAACTACTGACACTGAAGTTATTGAAACACACCGTATTGACATCCTGTCTGCTCAAGCAGCAGAGCTAGTTGCTCTGACACAAGCCTGTATACATGCCAAGAACCTGAAAGTTAATGTTTACACAGATTCACGTTACGCATTTGGAGTTGTACACGACTTCGGAGTGCTCTGGCAGGAGAGAGGTTTCATGACTTCTCATGGAACCAAGATTCAGCATGGTCTCCTTATTCAAGCTCTGTTAGATGCCATACATTTACCGACATCTATTGCTATCATGAAATGCAAAGCACATACGAAAGTTACTGACATTATTTCTCAAGGTAATGATCTAGCAGATCGCACAGCCAAGCTTACAGCACAGACTCCAGACATTCCAGTTAACCTGACACATATTCCAGATCCGATTACATGCATGACAGTTAAGGACCCTACACAAGATGTCATAGATATCCAGTTACATGCTACTCCCGACGAAATCAAGAAATGGTCTGAACAAGGAGGGGTCCAGACAGATCAAGGATGGTTAACGAAGGGTAGAGCCACATGGTTTCTCCCCGATTCTATGGTTCAAGTCATTATCAGTACCGCACATAGTCCAGCACATTTAGGAGAAAAAGCTATGTTAGACAGTATCCAGAACATTTGGTTCAACAAGCATTTACGAGCTGCAGCCAAGCAGAAAGTCCGTACCTGTATGATATGTTGTCAGTTTAATCCAGGTAAAAGTGTCCCGGTGGAACAAGGTGGTTTCCAGCCCCCTGACCACCCTTTTGAGGTCCTCCAGATGGATTATATTCAGATGGAGCGATGTCGAGGTTTCAAGTATGTCCTTGTAGTTATATGCGCTTTGTCCAGGTGGACAGAGGCATATCCAGTTCCCGATTACACAGCCGCGACCACGGCCAAACAGTTGGTTCGTGAATTCTTCCCTAGATATGGACTCCCTAGAGTCGTATATTCTGATAACGGTCAGCCATTCTCCTCAGAGTTAATGAAGCACGTTTCCCTGTTGTTAGGGTACCAGTGGAAGTTCCATTGTGTACGCCATCCTGAAGCAGCCGGTCTGGTCGAGAGACATAATCAGACCCTGAAAATCCGTATTGCCAAAGTTTGTAAAGAAAAAGGTGTGGACTGGCTAGTAGCTCTGCCAGTCGCTTTGTTTTATATGCGCATGGTCGCACATTCCAGATCAGGTCTGTCCCCGTATGAGGTCGTATTCGGCCGCCCCCCTAACATGTGGGGTACTCCTAGACCCCGAAGTATTACCGATGTTTCATGTAATATGCTGACAGATTACCTAGCTTCCTTGATGTCTGCCCTCAACTCATGTCGTTCACAGGTTGCCGCCGCATTTCCAGACAATACCGAGGTGGCACCGCACGAGATCGTTCCAGGCTCCTTGGTGATGATCAGAAATTTTGACAGATCAAGTCCGCTGGAACCACGTTGGAAGGAGCCACGTCAGGTCCTCTTGACCACCCGTACTGCCGTCAAGTTGGAAGGCAGAAAAGGATGGATCCACCTTTCTCATGTTAAACTTTTTAAAGGATTGAAACCGGTTTCTAAAAACATTTCCAAGGATTCCCAAGATCTTAAAGACTGCCAGAATATTGCTCTTAAGGACTGTCCCGCACAAGACATTATTACTACAACCCCTCCCTTGTTAGAGAAAACTCCGCAACAGGAGTATAAGTTAAAGCTCAGGTCTAGTAAAATAAGTCAGTCAGTTTGATTGTATAAGTCCTCCCCTAGGTGAAACGGTTAGACTGTTTCTGACATGTATAAAATAGACCCCCATAGTGAGAGAGTCAGTCAAAGTTCAATCAAATGTATCGTTTTTCTAAGTTTCATATTATTCATCAGCATTATGATTTCCTGCATCAGCTATGCGTTCTATCTGTATTTTCCAGTTCCTCATGCTAATATGTCTGCTAATGCTACAGTAGAGCACACGTTTAGTGATCTGCCTCCTCACGAATATTCTTACCGCCTCGCTATGCGCAACAACACATTTATCCGCATGTTACATTACTCACACCAGACCAGCAATGCCACTAATTGTTGGGTGTGTGGTCGACTCCCCCCTTTCCAGACCCCGAAGGGAGTTCTGCCACTCTTTCCTTATCCTTTTTCCCATAATGGTTCGTGTGGAGCATGGTCCACGTTAACGTCATCCTCAACAGATATGTCTTTTCTTAACAGTACATGTTTTCCAGACAAGAAAGGTTTCCCCCACAGAACAGGTTTAGATCTAGAAAATGAAGTATATAATTTAGGTAATTATTCGTCGAATTTCATGGTCCTGAATGTTCAGTCTGATACTACTCCAGACTTACCTGCTATTTCAGTACTACCTGTCAAAGGCGAATTATGTGTCCGTAGTTATGGTTCCATACATGTAGGTCATAGTGATTGTACTACTGTTATCCAGTATAGTGACAGTGGGAAATCTGTTTTCAAAGCTTCACGTCATTCTTATTTTATTTGTGGTCAAACCGCATATGTCCGTCTGCCCCTCGATTGGGAGGGAACCTGTTACATTGCCTTCCTACTGCCACCTGTTTTCCTAGCCCCATCTGATTATCACAGAAACACACATCTAGTACACGTTAGACATAGAAGGGAGTCCCCAATTGTCGATTATACTGAAACTACTCTAGAACAGTATACAGATTTCAATAAAGGTTTCTTCTTCTTTGTAGGACCTGTCCAGAATAGTAAACTGATCCGTAGGTTAACAAGAACCCTTGAAGCTGTAGTAAATGAGACTGCCTCTGCTCTAGGTAACTTAACCGAAGAACAATCTGCTATGAGATTTGTCGTTTTGCAAAATCGTCTCGTCCTTGACGTCATACTGGCCGATAGGGGCGGGGCCTGTAGAGTCATCGGATCTAGTTGCTGCATTTTCATTCCAAATAACGCGCCGTCTGTCTATTCAGCTATAACCAGACTCCATAAAATTGCCCATCTGTTACACCAAGATCCAGGCACCTGGACATGGTCAGGTTGGTTCTGGAATATAATTTCCGCCTGGGGATGGAAAGTCCTGTCCTTTTTGGGTATTGCAGTAGCGATCATATTTAGCTGCTGCCTCTGTATACAATGTGGCCCTGCTATTTGCAGCATGTGTGCTACCTCTTGTATTCCTAGTCCCAAGCCCCGTTTTAAATCCCGTTCCAAGACAATTCGAGACGAGCAAATGATACTGTATGAAATGATAGATGGTATCATGAAAATTGATGTTTCCTGATGGAAACGTAGTGACAAGGAGGGAATGTGGAAAAGTAAATTTTGCCATGTTCTGTGTCCCTACGCCTCATCCATCATATGTTATGTGTGCATGACCAATATGCATATGTTATTCCCCATGTCCGATTAATGACGCAATTACAGTTGTGTCCACCTCTGGTATGTCATTTTCCAGTCCTCGTGAATACTACGAATATCAGGCCTAGGTAAAGTTATGTTGCCACGTTTCTCAGTGTGCACGTTATTCCATTATAAAGTCCCCGTTTCCAGGCCTCAAAAGGGCCCGGACATCAGATCCAGCTCCTGTCTCCTGAAAACCTCGCTGAGGAGCGATACAGCCCCCACCTGTATCCTCGACCTTTCACTTACTTCCTGCCTCGCAGTGCCCGGTACAGCCTGGCTCTGCCTCTGAGTCTGCCAAAAGTATGTTATAGTTCCAGTTATCAGTTCAGTCCTCCTTCTTTGCATTCCTAAGCTACTGAACTGCATCAATAGTTTCCGTCATTGTCTAGCCTTCTCGTCTCCATGTTAGAGAAATACTGCACTTAATGGTCATTTAATATTCTTCATCACGCACTACATATAGAATAATGCATGGTCCAGTCTTAGAATCAAGTTAGCTTTTCCCCTCATGACTTCTAGTTTATATCAACATGTTCCCTAAACATCAGATACCAGATAGGGTTTAGGTACATGTCGCTCCGACCCTCCAGACTCAAGTCTCTGCTCCTAGCACAGAGTTCGTAGCCCCCAGCTTCTCCTAGTGATACGTCATTGCCAGTTTACGCGCACCATTAGGTTAGAGGTCCCGGATCCTTAGGTAGCCCCCTCCAATGTTTCCGCCCATTTATGACATATTCTGTTACGTTTGCATCACATGTCTATGTATACTCCCAGTTACACCTACTTTTACTGTTATCTCTCGCGACTGCTACGCGTCACGCCTTCTGCTCCACCCACTGTTACGCCTACTGCAATGTAATGCTATGTGTTTGCGCTATGTATATAAGTCCATGTATTGTTATTAAAAGTTAGCGCGCGCTCATCCCAGACCAAGCCCCAGCAGCTGCTGGGTCATCCTATGCAGGTTGTCCTGATCCCGTCCTTATGCTGTAATAAACCTGCAGAAACTCCTACTACCTCGAATCTTGACTCTTATTTTATTGAGCTATCTGTTATTCATTCATTCATTCAAAAATAGATCCGGTATTATTTATTTATATACCACAATCAATGTATACATTTTATACAGGGAGCACTTGCACTGTGGCACTGATTTGCAGTAGCACAGTGCTCTGAGCAGCTAACAGCAGCAAAACACATGCGGCAACAGCAACAAAATGGAAGGGAGACCCACACCAATGGTGCCAGGTCTAACACGTGTCCCCTCCAGCTGAAATGTGGGGAGAACTACCCTACCACAGGGAGTTCTCATCACCAAGGTGGAAAAATCTCGACAGACCATCAGCAGTGACGTGGTCTGAACCAGGGCGATGTTCCACCGTGAAATCCATACCCTGTAGGGAAATGGACCACCTCAACAGCTTTGGATTCTCTCCCCTCATTTGCATCAACCATCTGAGGGGCCTGTGGTCTGTCTGAACCCGGAAGTGAGTCCCAAACAGGTAGGGTCTTAGCTTCTTCAGTGCCCAGACCACAGCAAAAGCCTCACGCTCAATTGCACTCCACCTCTGTTCCCGTGGAAGTAACCTCCGACTGATGAAGGCCACAGGGTGATCCCAGCCCTCCTCAGTCATCTGGGAGAGAACAGCCCCTACACCATGCTCTGAAGCGTCTGTCTGCACAAGGAACTCTTTGGAGAAGTTGGGTGACAGGAGCACATGGCAGTTTTCAGGGTCTCAAAAGCTTTCTGACAGGTGTCAGTCCAAATCACTTTCTTTGGCTGCTTCCTGGAAGTCAGCTCTGTCAAGGGTGCAACAATGTTGCCATACCCCTTGACAAACCTCCTGTAGTACCCGGTGAGTCCTAAGAAGGCCCTCACCTCTGTTTGGGTTTTGGGGGTTCCCAAGCCAGGATGGTTTCAATCTTGGGCTGAAGGGGCACCACCTGGCCGCTCCCAACTTGGTGTCCCAAGTACACCACAGAACCCTGCCCGGTCAGGCACCTGCTTGCCTTGATCGTGAGGCCTGCCTTGCGCAGTGCCATCAACACTTCCCAGAGGTGGCGCAGATGTTCTTCCCATGTAACACTGAACTCCGCAATGTCATCCAGGTAGGCGGCACTGAACTCATCCAGCCCAACCAACACCTGGTTGACCAACCTCTGAAAGGTGGCAGGGGCATTCTGCATCCCAAATGGCATAACCCGGAACTGGAAATGCCCATCTGGTATGGAGAATGCTGACCTCTCTTTTGCCCCATCAGTCAAGGGGATCTGCCAGTACCCAGACTTCAAGTCAAACGTGCTGAGGTACCGTGCAGCCCCTAACCGATCAATGAGCTCATCTGCTCTGGGGATGGAGTGCGCGTCAGTCTTCGTGACTGAATTGACTCCTCTGTAGTCCACACAGAACCGGAGTTCAGGTGTGGCGCCCTGCGCTGCAGCCTTTGGGACCAAGACCACTGGGCTGGCCCATGGACTGCTAGAGGATTCAATCACCCCAAGGGCAAGCATCTTTGAGACCTCCTTTTTGATGCAAGCCCGGACCCTGTCAGTTACACTGTAAGCCTTGTGCTTCATAGGTAAGCTGTCTCCTGTATCCACATCATGGACGCACCAATCTGTGATACTAGGAACCAGGGAGAACAAATCAGAAAACTGTCCCAGCTGCTAGCGGAAGTCATTCTGTTGCTCAGGGGTCAGGGTGGGAGAGAGGTTAACTCCATCCACTGACCCATCTTGCTCTCTGGCGGCCAGGAGGTCAGGAAGAGGCTCAGTCTCCTCCTCCATTCCAGCATCTGTTGCCAAGAGCATGCCCACTTCGGACCTCTCCAAGTGGGGCTTAAGGCGGTTGACATGCAGGACGCTCAAGGGGTTCCTGGGAGACTGCAAGTCCACCAAATAGGTAACAGGACTCTTGCGCTCCACAACCTCAAAGGGCCCGGTCCACTTGTCCTGGAGCGCACAAGGCTCCACGGGGGCCAAGACCCACACCTTTTGTCCAGGCTGAAGCTCTACCAGAGTGGCATTCTGGTCGTACCAACGCTTCATCTCCTCCTCGCTGGCTTCCAGATTTGCCTCACCAAGTTGCCTGAAACGCCTAGTCTGGTTCCTGAAGGCAAGCATGTAGCTATATACATTCTGAGGAGGTTTCCTGGGAGATTGCTCCCAGCCTTCCTTGACCAGACTTAGAGGTCCTCTCACTGGGTGGCCATACAGGAGCTCAAAAGGGCTGAGCCCTAGAGACTTCTGTGGCACCTCACGGTAAGCAAAGAGAAGGCATGGTAAGAGGACGTCCCACTTATGCCTCATGGATTCTTCCAGACCCATTATCATACCTTTGAGGGTACGGTTGAATCTCTCAACCAACCCATTTCCTTGGGGGTGATAAGGTGTGGTAAACTTGTAGGTTACACCACACACTTGCCAAAGGGATTTCATATACTTGGATATGAAATTGGTACCCCGGTCAGACACCACCTCTAGAGGGAATCCCACTCTGGAGAAAATTCCCATCAGCCCACGTCCCATCACGGGGGCTGTCACTGTCCTCAGAGGGATGGCTTCCGGGTACCGGGTGGCATGGTCCACCAGCACCAGGATAAACCTGTTGCCCATGGCTGTTCTGGGGTCCAGTGGCCCCACAATGTCAATCCCTACTCGCTGGAATGGGGTACTGACCACAGGGAATGGTTGGAGAGGAGCCTTCTGCTTCCTCCCACTCTTTCCACTTGCCTGGCAAGTCTGACAGGTCCTGCAATGAACATCTGAGCTCTTGCACATTTGGGGCCAATAAAAGTGGGTGACAAGCCTTTCAAAGGTCTTGTCCTGCCCCAAATGTCCTGCCAATGGCACATCGTGAGCCAGCCCCACTAGGAAGGCTCTGAAGCTCTGGGGTACCACCAGCGCACGGGCTGACCCAGGCTCAGCAACCTTAGGCTCTGAATACAGGAGGTCATTCTCCCAATAAAAGAAATGTGTTCCAGACTGATCACCGTTGGCCTGGTCTGCAGCCTGCTGCCGCAGACCCACGAGAGAAGGACATTCTTTCTGCACTCGGCAGAATTCCTCCCTGGAGGGGCCTCCTTCCTGCTGCCAATGGGGCAGCTCAGGCAGGTCCCCCAGTTCATCTATCTGTTCCCCTTTAGGTTCCAGGGCATCCCCCTCAAGGTCTGCTTCCTCCTGGACCGTGGGAACTACAGGAGCCGGTTTCCCGCGCCTCCTGTTTCTTTTCTCTAAGGCCGGTCCCAGGGCCTCTCCCTCAGGCTCCAGGATCTCTTGATTACCTCTACTGGCTGCCATTGACCGGGTGGTCACGCACGCCCAGTCAGGCAGACCCACCATCTGCAGGTGAGTACTCTTCTCCACCTTCTCCCAAGGTGAGCTCTCCAAATCGTTCCCCAACAAACAGTCTACAGGCATGGCAGTTCTCACAGCTACTTGAAGAGTACCAGAGACCCCCCCCCCCACTCAAACGGAACCTGAGCCATTGGACACTGACTCTCAGTGTTGTCGGCATTCATGGCTCGGCAGAATGCATGTGGGACAACCTGCTCTTGAGACACCAGGTGATGCTTGACAGCTGGCACACTGGCTCCTGTATCTCTAAAAGCCCCCACCTTCTTGCCATTGATGGTCACCCACTGCCCATATTTCTTAGTGTTTTTGGGCAGTTGTCTCTCTTGGACCATATCACAGTCTCCTAATGAGACAAGGAACATCTCTGCGGGACCTCCTCCTCCTTGGACAACCCATTCCTCACCCAGGGCTACACTAGCCATCTGCCGGGGTGCTGCACCAGGGGGTGCAGATCTAACAAACTGGCGACACTTGGGATCATTGGCAAAATGACCCAGTTCACCACACTTGTAACACTTTGGGGGCCCTCTTTGAACAGGTGTACCTGTCGGGGCCCCGGTCGGTTTCTGGGGTGGGGGAGGCTGAGAACCTTTCCCTTGGTTCCCTTGGGGATTACTTTGGGGCCTTCTTTGGCACTACCTCTGTTTTCCCTTGTCCCCTCCACTCTTCTGCTGGGGACCCTGCCCACCCTTGGCTGAGTCTCCCACTTGACCCTTGTGGACTCTGGAGCTGAGCCAGCGGTCCGCCTCCTCAGCAAGCTTCCTAGGGTTAGTCAGCTTGCTATCAATCAGGTGCTGGCGTAGGTCAGGAAAACAATTACTAGACAAGTGCTCCCATGCAATTAAATCAAAGAGACCTTGAAAAGCATTAACTTTGCTACCCTTCACCCAACCATCCAGTGCTCTGGAGAAAAAAGTTACATACTCAACATACGTACTGTTAGGAATCTTTGCACAACCCCTGAACCTCTGTCTATACAATTCAGGAGTTAACCCACACCTGGTCATCAAAGCATCCTTCATGTGTGGGTAAGAATTATGAACCTCTGAGGGTAAATCTAGCAGTGTGTCCCACCACTCACTCAGGAACCGCCAGCACAACCCCGC
Source organism: Lissotriton helveticus (assembly GCF_964261635.1). Taxonomy (NCBI): domain Eukaryota; kingdom Metazoa; phylum Chordata; class Amphibia; order Caudata; family Salamandridae; genus Lissotriton; species Lissotriton helveticus. The sequence continues at coordinate 98,334,902 of NC_136064.1, read as the reverse complement.
TCCCCAATCTCTCTCAGTGAGCCGGTGGGAAGACATGGCTACCTCATAGGCCTTGAACCACTGCCCTATGTCATAATAAAAAAAAAATTATTTCACCATTTCCTTTGTACACCCTTGATTCTACCTGCACTGGCGATGCGCTGTCACCAGAGGGAGTAAGCTCCATACCTTTAGATTTCAGCTCCATCTCCCTCAATTTCATTTCATGCTCCATTTGGATTCTTCTCTCTTCCAGAGCCAGCTTTTTGCTTTCCAGCTCTAGTTGCCCATTCAATTTCAGTTTTGCCATCTCCATTTCATGTGCTCGGGTTTCCTTCCTGTCTGCCAACTCCTCTGGCGACAGGACTCTGCCAAACCCATTGATGCTCTCTGCCTGCTCAACTTCTACCACATCCTCAGGGTCTTTCCATGACTCCTTCCAGGCCCTCAGCGCCTTGTAGTAGTCTGGCTTGTTCCTATATCCAGCCAGGGGAACTTTGAACTTTATGCAGAAGCCCCTCAGCTGGGCCTTGGTGTAGCTGTCCAGTCTCTCCTCTTCCCAATCTACTTCTTCAATGTCAGAGACTATAGATGCCGCCTTTTCTATGCTGTTTGGACCAGGCATGATTTTTCAAAAAATATGGAGATCTCTTGGCAAACAAAAATCAAAAAGTACGTGGCTGCGTTATGGTCAGAACTCACTACGTAGTGTTCACCAATCACTGTACATGAATCACAAATGCAAATTCGAAATCCTTACCGCTGACTGCCAATGTTAGATTTGGGGGTCTCTGGTTGGCACAGGTAATTACTTGTGACAAGCAGGGACCATCTCCTCTAGTCCGGACAAGGGGATTACCCTCTAAAAAAAAAAACCTGCTCACCTTCTAGGTTGCGTGGCGCAAGCAGACAGAGCTGATCTCAGAGCGTTATAGGTTAAGCATTTGTGAACACCTACAGTAACTCAGTGACAACACCACAAATGGACACCACACTAGGCTTGATTCAAAAATAGTTATGTTTTATGTAAGGCTTAGCACAAGACCATGTAACTTCAGAGATAATCCACAATACTTGTTTAGCAAAAAGAGTTCTTGTTTAAATATGTGTAGCTTATATAAGTTCTGTGCACTACGTACTATCCGGGGATGAAAACTGCTTTGGGAGAGTCAGAATAGGCGCAGCGGAAGCTCGGGTCCAGTGCGCACACAAACATGGTGCGAAACTCACAGTACCTTTAAATTTGTAGTTTCCGGCACGAACGATGCGTGTGCAAGCGAAGGCGTACCAGGAGCGGTTGTCGGCCCCTCTCCGATGCAAGCTCAGCTCGTTGCAGCGTCTCTGTGCGAGGCGTTGAGCAGGGCAACGGGGAGCGAGGCGGATGGTCCTGATCTTCAAGTGTTCACTGTACGGTGCGTTGTGCGAGCCGTACCTCAGAGCGGGGATGCCTTTTCATCCCGTACAGCGCAGTGCAAGGCGGCCTGCACGCTACGAGCATACGGGCCATACTCAACCTTGCAGTGCGCTCGGATCTCAAGCGCCAGCGGCAGGGGTGCAGAGAGCAGTGTGGTTCAAAGGGGGAGGAGGAAGCGGTGTGCGGTGGGGCCCTTCTCCTTACGGTGCGAGCTACGGCTCGTAGAGGGAGCGGAGTCACACGGTTCGGGGCGGCAATTGGCACGGGGCTTTGCAGTAGTCAGGTCTTCGAGGCGCACTTTGCTCGCGGCTCCAGCGGCACGGGGAAATTGGCAGATTCCAGCAGCTCTTGTTGAGGCAGGGGGAGTCCAATAGTCCTGGGACTCAGTTCAGGGGGTAAGCTCACCCACAAGCCCTTGGAGATCGTTTCAAGCACAAGTTGAGGAAAGTCTTTTAAGTCTTTTTCCTCTCCTCTCGCAGCAGGCCAATCCCCCAGATCAGGGACAGTACTCCTCCTTGCAGCTTTCCCAGTTCCTTCTCGTCGGGCAGAGGTTCTTCTTGTTTCAGCAGAATCTGATTTCTTGGGAGCAGAGGCCCAATATTTATACCACAATTCTCTTGTTCTTTGAGGCCAGGGGGCCTTTGCCTAGTTCAGTCCAGTTTTTGAGCACTTTGTTGATATGACTCTGGCTTGCTTTTCAGTGTGCAGGGCAGAGACATCAGACGCTCCACAGGAGGTGGAGCCAGCATTGTGGTGGCAGAGCACAGCCCTATTCAGAGTCTAGGCGTACTCCTCCCACCCATCTGGATGTAATCTTCCTATTCACCACCTGGCTGCCCCAGCCTGTCTCCTGGATTCCCCAGCCCTGTCACTCACAGAAACCAGACAGCAGATACACATCCAAGCAGAGGCTGGCTGAAAAGGTTAGGCAAGCAAATACCAACTTTATAAAAGTGATATTTGCAAACGCAGAATATTAAACTAAACTTTACTAAAAGATGTATTTTATTATTCTGAGTTCAGGCATACTAAACTCGAATTGTGCCCTGAGTCTGTTAGGAGTGTAGATTGTAACAATTCTAACAGCCCATTCTGGCCTATGAGAACAGGTAGCCTTGCAATAGTGAAAAACGAAAATGGCTGTAATTCACTATTAGGACAGGCCACACACATCAGGGCTTGTCCTACCTTATACTTACAATGCACTCTGCCCATGGGCCTACCATAGGGGTGGCTAATATGAAGATAAGGGAAGGTTTAAGGACTGGCAAGTGGGTGCACTTGCCCAGTCGGCATTACAGTACCAGACTGCATGCAGGTTCTGCAATGGCAGACCCTAGACACATTTTACCAGGCTGCTTCTGTTGGTGGCACAACCAGTGCTGCAAGCCCACCAGCAGCATTTGGATTTACAAGCCCTGGGAACTCCTGGTGCACTGTACTAGGGTCTGACAGTAAACCAAATAGGCCAATCATGGAATCCAATCAATGTATACATTTTATACAGGGAGCACTTGCACTATGGCACTGATTGGCAGTGGCACAGTGCTCTGAGCAGCTAACACCAGCAAAACATATGAGGCAGCAGCAACAAAATGGAAAGGAGACCCACGCCAATGGTGCCACGTCTAACATGCGGTCAGTAGAGGGGTCGGCTGAGGTGTGGTCATTCCAGGGTCCGGCTGAGGTGTGGTCAGTACAGGGGCCAGCTGAGGTGTGGTCAGTACAGGGGCGACTGAGGTGCGGTCAGTACAGGGGCCAGCTGAGGTGTGGTCAGTACAGGTGTGGTCAGTATAGGGGACAGCTGAGGTGTGGTCAGTACAGGGGCCGACTGAGGTGTGGTCAGTACAGGGACTGGCTGAGGTGCGGGCAGTCCAGGGGCCGGCTGACGTGTGGGCAGTACAGGGACTGGCTGAGGTGCGGGCAGTACAGGAGCCGGCTGAGGTGTGGGCCGTACAGGGGCCTCTTTGGTGCGGTCAGTACACGGGCGTGCGGGCGGGAGCATGGGCTGTGCAGGGGCTAGCTAAGGTTTTGGTGGTGCATGGGCTGGCCGAGGTTCGGGCGGTGCAGAGGCTGGCTGAGGTCCGGGTAGTGCAGGGGCAGGCTGAGATTTGGGCAGTGCAGGGGCTGGCTGAGATTTGGGCAGTGCAGTGGCTGGCTGAGGTGCTGGCAGTGCAGGAGCCGGCAGAGGTGCTGGCAGTGCAGGAGCCGGCAGAGGTGTGGGCTGACAGGGGCTGGCTGAGGTGCGGGCCAACAGGGGCTGGCTGAGGTGCGGGCCATACAGGTGCAGGCCGAGGTCCGGTCAGTACAGGAGCCGGATGAGGTGCGGGCAGTATAGGAACTGACTTAGGTGTAAGCCGTACAGGGGCTGGCTGAGGTGCGGGCAGTACAGGGACTGGCTGAGCGGTGGGCAGTTCAGGGACTGGCTGAGGTGTGGGCCGTACAGGAGCTGGCTAAGGTATAAGCCGTACAGGGGCTGGCTGAGGTGCGGGCAGTACAGGTACTGGCTGAGGTGCGGGCAGTACAGGGACTGGCTGAGCTGCGGGCAGTTCAGGGACTGGCTGAGCTGCGGGCAGTACAGGGGCTGGCTGAGCTGCGGGCAGTACAGGGGCTGGCTGAGGTGTAGGATGTACAGGGGCTGGCTGAAGGCGTAAGCCTTACAGGGGCTGGCTGAGATGTGGGCCATACAGGGACTGGCTTAGGTGCGGGCAGTACAGGGACAGGCTGAGGTGCGGGCAGTACAGGGACAGGCTGAGCTGCGGGCAGTACAGGGACTGGCTGAGGTGCGGGCAGTACAGGGACTGGCTTAGGTGCGGGCAGTACAGGGGCCGGCTGAGGTGCGGTCAGTACAGGGGCCGGCGGAGGTGCGGTCAGTACAGGGGCCGGCTGAGGTGCTGGCAGTACAGGGGCCGGCCGAGGTGCTGGCAGTACAGGGGCCGGCGGAGGTGCGGGCAGTACAGGGGCCGGCGGATGTGCGGGCAGTACAGGGGCCGGTTGAGGTGCTGGCAGTACAGGGGCCAGCGGATGTGCGGGCAGTACAGGGGCCGGCTGAGGTGAGGTCAGTACAGGGGCCGGCAGAGGTGCGGGCAGTACAGGGGCCGGCAGAGGTGCGGGCAGTACAGGGGCCAGCTGAGGTGCGGTCAGTACAGGGGCCGGCGAGGTGCTGGCAGTACAGGGGCCAGCTGAGGTGTGGTCAGTACAGGGGTCGGTGGAGGAGCGGGCAGTACAGGGACTGGCTGAGGTGCAGGCTGTACAGGGGCCGGCGGAGGTGCGGGCAGTACTGGGGCTGACTGAGGTGAGGTCAGTACAGGGGCCGGCAGAGGTGCGGGCAGTACAGGGGCCAGCTGAGGTGCGGTCAGTACAGGGGCCGGCGAGGTGCGGGCAGTACAGGGGCCGGCTGAGGTGAGGTCAGTACAGGGGCCGGCGGAGGTGCTGGCAGTACATGGGCCAGCTGAGGTGCGTTCAGTACAGGGGCCGGCGGAGGTGCAGGCTGTACAGGGGCCGGCAGCGGTGCAGGCAGTACAGGGGTCGGCGGAGTTGAGGTCAGTACAGGGGCCGGCGGAGGTGCAGGCTGTACAGGGGTCGGCGGAGTTGAGGTCAGTACAGGGGCCGGCGGAGGTGCAGGCTGTACAGGGGCCGGCTGAGGTGCGGTCAGTACAGGGTCCGGCGGAGGTGCTGACAGTACAGGGGCCGGCGGAGGTGCGGGCAGTACAGGGGCCGGCGAGGTGCGGGCAGTACAGGGGCCGGCGGAGGTGCGGGCAGTACAGGGGCCGGCGGAGGTGCTGGCAATACAGGGGCCGGCGGAGGTGCGGGCAGAAAGCTTGGGGCTAAAGTCACCATGCGATTTGTCCTGGCGTTCTGCGGTTCGCGTTCCGGAATCATACTGCGACCCTGTTTTCTATTGACGAGAAACCGCTCGGTGACTTTAGCCCCGAGCTTTCTGTTTTCCCGCTTGGGGACTTCGGACCCGATTGCACAGCCAAGAGGAAAATTTACAACCCCCAGCGCCATTTGGCGTCTTTAGGCTACCACTACCCCCCTTGGGGCTAAGGGGGCGCGCCCAGTTGAAAAAACAGCCCTTCCAGGACACTTTTGGACTTTTATTCGGAGGAGCTGACCTAGTGCGCCTAATGTTGGCAACATTTAATCATTATTCACTGATTTTGGTTGGTCCTAAAGAGAATCCCAAGATCTATAGGGGTTCGAAACGCGTAGACCATTGAGTTCGCCTATTTGCTCTGTTGCTTATTTCCTTTGCAATTCCATTGGCAATAATACACCTAACCTTGCTGGATGTTTTGAATGAATTCAACTGTTTAAATATAATTGGATACGGTGTATTTTAAAATAATCAATAGTGTAATTATTTTTGTTGGCAGGCCTAGTACTCCTCAATTGGTGCATTCATTCCCCGTTTGATTGAGGACTTCTTTGAATGAATGTGTGAGGTATGATTGTGAAATGGCTGAACATTGATGAATGTATGTATGTGTGATTTTTTTGTTCACTTTCGTGTCCATTTTCACTGTTGGTATATAATTTTGTTGAAAATGTATCTGAATTTCAAATGATTTTCTATACGTATTTCTAAATAAACAGCTATTAAATAGCACCTGGATGCATTGAACAGTGGTCTATGCATTTTTGCTAGATTTTGGTTCGAAGTAAAGTATCAGCATTGTAAATGCGGCGCATCCACGGTGGCGGAGCCGCGGCGCACAATAACTGGCGCATCCCTGCTGATATGCAGGGATGCGCCACTTATTGTAAATCTGCCCCTGTGTGCGCTACCTTGTGGTGTATTTTTGCTGCTCCTCTTTTAATAGCCACAGAAGGAATTTTCTGTTCTCTGCAGCGTTCAAGAGTAGTTGGAAATCTGGTTTTAGGTTGACCAGGCGCAATTTTTGTGCTGGCAGAATTAAAAAAAACAAATGCATTAGTTTCATAATGGATCCTAATAAATTAATAAGGGAGTTGTTTGCTGCCCTGTGTAACGCATGCAGGATCAAACTGTGAGCGCCCGACTAGCTCCCCAGACCTTCATGCATGAACAGTTAAATTAAATATTATTAGGATTTTTACAGCGCAACAAATCATCCCCAGAGGGCCTCTCGGCGCCCTTGGAGGCTCCCTACTGGTATCTTATGACAGTGTGGCCATTAGGATGGGTTGGGGGTGTGCACAGAACAGTGCTTGGTGTTTTTATCCTTTGCCCTTACTGCATATTTCATTGCTGAGATGTTTATTATTATTATAATGCTTATTCACCTGATTGATGTGAGAGTAACAGATTGTGCTTGTCCTGACTCAGGGGTGCAGGGTGGGGGGGAGGGGGGTGCTGCTGTGTCACCCGCAGAAGTCCTGGATTCTCTGGCAGGTGTGTCTGAGTCCACCCACCCCTGCCCCCCAAGAGCAGACCTCGCCTCTCTGGAAATGTCATTGCATCCTTTTGGGGATCAGGGAGTCTACTGGGTGTGACCCCAAATATGTGGGTCTAACAAGACCATGTGCTGTGATAGCCACGGGCACATCAATCACATGTATTCACAGACTCAACTGACCATGAGAGCAGGGTTGACACTGAGTGTTTTACCCCCTGTGGCACCTGTGAAATGTTCAATATGAATAATAGAGACAAATGAAATGTGCAAAGTAGATCAGCCCAGACAGAGAGAAGTCCCCCCTGGAGTGATACAAGTAATAATGTCCACAGGTTGTATGGGAACTGTGCAGAATATGCAGCTGTGCCCCGAGGCACCCTGTGCTTCACTCTTCACAACCTGTGCAGGACTCAGGTGCTCCAGGATATATCCACGTTATGCCTGCGTGGCATTGTTATGCGGCTCTGCCCCGTGCAGGGTGTTCTTTTATGGTCCGACCTTCTCTGTGCATCAATGGCCACGAGCCCTGAGGGTCAATGTTTCTAAGCAGTGTTTGCGTCAGTGGTCCCAGAGAGGATATGTATACATGTTCAAAGAGGCAACATACATCCGTGGTGCCAGGCACTACATGCCACTGTGGTCCAAAGCACTGTGTGTGTCTATCAATGGTGCCAGTGACTTTGTCACAATATCCCTACACAGTCTGTGCATTTGTGGCCTGGACAGTATACACAGCAATTTTTCCAGAGAATGGGCACCTCAGTTGACCAGGACAGTATATGCCTTGGTGGCGTCAGACAGTGCATTTATCAGTGGTGCCTTGTGCATCCGTCTCCTATGCACTGTAAGCATCAGGGGTTCCAGGCGGGATATGCCTTGGTGGCCTAAGGCAGTGTATTTATCAGCGGTGCCTTGTGCATCCGTCTCCTATGCACTGTAAGCATCAGGGGTTCCAGGCGGGATATGCCTTGGTGGCCTCAGGCAGTGTATTCATCTGTGGTGCCTTGTGCACCAGTCTCCTATGCACTGTAAGCATCAGGGGTTCCAGGCGGGATATGCCTTGGTGGCCTCAGGCAGTGTATTCATCTGTGGTGCCTTGTGCACCAGTCTCTTATGCACTGTAAGCATCAGGGGTTCCGGGCGGGATATGCCTTGGTGGCATCAGGCAGTGTATTGATCAGCGGTGCCTTGTGCATCGTATGCACTGTAAGCATCAGGGGCTCCAGGCGGGATATGCCTTGGTGGCCTAAGGCAGTGTATTTATCAGCGGTGCCTTGTGCATCCGTCTCCTATGCACTGTAAGCATCAGGGGTTCCAGGCGGGATATGCCTTGGTGGCCTCAGGCAGTGTAGTCATCTGTGGTGCCTTGTGCATCAGTCTCCTATGCACTGTAAGCATCAGGGGTTCCAGGCGGGATATGCCTTGGTGGCCTCAGGCAGTGTATTCATCTGTGGTGCCTTGTGCACCAGTCTCTTATGCACTGTAAGCATAAGGGGCTACAGGCGGGATATGCCTTGGTGGCATCAGGCAGTGTATTGATCAGCGTTGCCTTGTGCATCGTATGCACTGTAAGCATCAGGGGCTCCAGGCGGGATATACCTTGGTGGCCTAAGGCAGTGTATTTATCAGTGGTGCCTTGTGCATCCGTCTCCTATGCACTGTAAGCATCAGGGGTTCCAGGCGGGATATGCCTTGGTGGCCTCAGGCAGTGTATTCATCTGTGGTGCCTTGTGCACCAGTCTCCTATGCACTGTAAGCATCAGGGGTTCCAGGCGGGATATGCCTTGGTGGCCTCAGGCAGTGTATTCATCTGTGGTGCCTTGTGCACCAGTCTCTTATGCACTGTAAGCATAAGGGGCTCCAGGCGGGATATGCCTTGGTGGCATCAGGCAGTGTATTGATCAGCGGTGCCTTGTGCATCGTATGCACTGTAAGCATCAGGGGCTCCAGGCGGGATATGCCTTGGTGGCCTAAGGCAGTGTATTTATCAGCGGTGCCTTGTGCATCCGTCTCCTATGCACTGTAAGCATCAGGGGTTCCAGGCGGGATATGCCTTGGTGGCCTCAGGCAGTGTAGTCATCTGTGGTGCCTTGTGCATCAGTCTCCTATGCACTGTAAGCATCAGGGGTTCCAGGCGGGATATGCCTTGGTGGCCTCAGGCAGTGTATTCATCTGTGGTGCCTTGTGCACCAGTCTCTTATGCACTGTAAGCATAAGGGGCTACAGGCGGGATATGCCTTGGTGGCATCAGGCAGTGTATTGATCAGCGGTGCCTTGTGCATCGTATGCACTGTAAGCATCAGGGGCTCCAGGCGGGATATACCTTGGTGGCCTAAGGCAGTGTATTTATCAGTGGTGCCTTGTGCATCCGTCTCCTATGCACTGTAAGCATCAGGGGTTCCAGGCGGGATATGCCTTGGTGGCCTCAGGCAGTGTATTCATCTGTGGTGCCTTGTGCACCAGTCTCTTATGCACTGTAAGCATAAGGGGCTACAGGCGGGATATGCCTTGGTGGCATCAGGCAGTGTATTGATCAGCGGTGCCTTGTGCATCGTATGTACTGTAAGCATCAGGGGCTCCAGGCGGGTTGTGCATAAAAGGCCCCAGGGAGCATGTGCTTCAATGGAAGCAAACACTGTTTACATCAGTGGGTGCACAAGACGGATGCGCATCATTGGCCCAATGCAGAGCACACATCAATGTCCCCAGACACTGTATGCATCAGTAGCACTTTCAATATAGGAACCAGAAGCCCCAGGCAGGATAGTCGTGCTGGCCGGAGTAGTGGCCGAAGGAGGCTTCACTCTAGTCCTGTCTCCCAATAAATGGGCCACAATGGTATTTTCCAAACTAAAATTTTGGCAAAGGAATTGATATAATGTTGTACTTGATGTTATGCAAAATTCAAAGCGTCGCAACTCATTAGGAGTAGATCTTCTTAAAACAAATGAAAATGTAATGCATTGCGGTCAGTAATGTGTAGGGTAAAGCCCACAGGTCCACTGTAGCCCACACAGCAGCACAACAACAATGGCACACGTGCTGTCAAAAGCTGCACTTCTGATAACACCCATATTTGGATTACATTTTTTGAATCCATTCCAAGTGATCTTAGATTTTTGACTGAATGCACCAAGGGGATGTTTACTCATGTTTGATGCAACGCTTGGCAGCAAGGAAAGGTGCTGTGCGGCGCTGCATTAAAGGGACACAGCAGAAATGTGATGTATATAGTGCATTTATTTTGCCTCCTTGCTCTAGAGCTGTGTGTACTGACTAAAGCCAACGCAAGCACCCTCACCATTGTGCAAGGGTGCCTGCGTTGCAGGCAAGATTGTTTTTGTGCAGGAAGGCATAACGTCCTGCACAAAAACAACACTCAAAGGCATGTTCTTCTTCATATGCACGCTGCTGAATGCAGCACACAAAGAAAGAGGAAGTAACGAGGAGAAATTAAAATACTTTTCCTTGTTACGCCTTGTTCAGGGAGGAGCAGCATTTTGGCGCATCCCAGGTTTACTTACTTTAGTAAATCTGGGATTGAGTCAGAATCAATCGATGAATGCATGGGAACTCCCATGATCTACCCGTGGAACGCCTCCCTGACACAAAGTAACGCAAGGCCGTGCTATGCGGCCCTGCGTTAGTTTTTGAGAAAAATCCCATGCAAAGGCTTGCAAATCTGATTTGCAATTCATGAATAGCTTTTCGTGTTACGGCAGTGCCAAATAAGTGTTGAATCCACAATGCAAAATTTTAGTAAATCTGAGCCCAATATCTTGGTTCTTAGACATCGTTATACCCAAATAACAACATAATTGAATCTCCTCCACTGTTTCCACATTTATTCACGAGTTATGTTTGCTTCTACCACCCCCAGTCTTATTGGTTTATTCATTTTTATATCATTTTCCAAGCTATAGTAGTGGATGCTTCCTAATATTCTGTGCAGTTGGTAAGGTCCATTATCGGCATACAGTAATATAGATATTTCTAAGGACCCAAGCTTTGGAAGATAATGTTTGGCTGCTTTTAAAAAGTGTGGCATATCTGCCATCTACGGAGTAAGAAGAGTCGGGCCAGTGTACAACCTTGTTTTAAGTCATTTTCTGCGCAAATGTTCCAGTTCTGGCTGAGATCTACCGCTCTGCACTTTAACCCATGTATATGTTTGGAAAGTCATTATTAGTAAGATGTCCCCCTGGTGTACTCATAATGATCAGTTTATACCATAATCTGTCCCTGCTCATAGAATCAAAAGAAGTAGAAGGATCCAACAAGGAATAGAATAGTTACTTGCCTACGCTTTTAACTATGTTGCCCAGAGAAACCAGATTCATAATATCTGTAGGACACGATCCACTCTTAAATCTAGTTGATTCAGTAGGTAGGAGATTGGTTCACTTGATGCAGGTTCTAATATGGTTAGAAATCAGCCTTGCAGCTTCCACTCACAACCCAGGAGAGCTGCAACCATTTGCAAGACAGATTATTGGACTCCTTTCATGGATGTCAACTAGATTATTTCAACAAGGAGCGAAAGTCCTGGAGAAGAATAGGAGATGACGAATGACCTGAAATTAACCATTGACTGAAGCACAGAGATTGGGAGTCCATGACCTTCTTTGGCTCTTGATCATCTGGATTCTGCTATTAATTACCCATCTTCTGGTCTCTTCAAGGCACTCAGCTCATAATCACTGTCTGCTTTAGCATCTCATTGAGCCTTACCATAAAGGTTTGTATGTGGTTCTCCCATTCATCTTCTGAAATGTTCCCCGCTAGTTCATCTTCTTTGTTATCTGCGCAACTTACTGAAATTGTCCAGGACTCTCTCACTCCTCTACTCTTGAGGCATCGTAAACTTCTATTCTGTGTTTGTTCAAATCTTTTTTGTGGTATTTCTCTCAACTTCAACCACTGGCCAGTGAGGTGTAGCTCAATAAAGAAAGCTAAGTAAATACCAAAAAAACAGACATCATAACTGAGATGTCAACTTGCAAAAAACTCTACCCCTTTGCATCAGTGATACAAGATTCTCAGCTCTTCAGTATTCTGGAACAGCTCAGAGTAGTCACCACAGCGGTATAGGCCTAAATATATATAGGTAGATACAGATTATAGCAGGACTCTTGTCTGTTGGAGAGGTGGTGTTTGAGATCTACCACACGGGCCTTATTTATGAGGCGGTGCGTCACTTTTACGCTGCCGGAGCGTCACTTTTTGTGACGCACCAGCGGCGTAAAAAATGTGCCTTGTTGCACCATATTTACAAAGTGACGCATCTAGGTAGATATGTCCGTTTGTAAACCCCTGCTCCATATTATACCTGTGCCAGGTATAATGTATGCAGGGGGGGGCGTTCTGGCGCAAGAAAGGGTCATAGAAGTGACGCAGTTAAATCTATAAGATTTCACTGCGCCACTTCTAGGACGCAAATGCGTCAAGATCTTACACCTGCCTCACAGCAGGCGTAAGACTGACGCAGGCCCTTTCACATGCGGTTTGCCCCATGTGAAAGGACACATTGCTGGGGTTGCGTCACTTTTGTGACACACTCCAGCAATGTGTCACTTTTGCGCCATACAGATACGTCAGAAATACTGATGTATCTGTAACTCCTTGCGACATGATGCGCCATGCATTAAATATGACGCGTCAGGTATGTCGCAAGGAGGGCGCACTGAGAAGTGACGCATCTCTGATCTCACGCAGCGATGTGTCACTTCTCATAAATGAGGCCCTCGGTATTTAGAGCAGGTCGGATTTCTAAAGTCATGGGCTACAAAGGTGATACACGGGCCCCATGTCTTCTCAAATTGGGACTCCTTACATTTCAGTGTGGCTGTGATCTTTTCCATGCCTAAGAGCTCCCTCAGGGTGTGTAGTCAGGAGTTATATTCTTTGGTTGACTTGGGTGCCTGCAGGGGAGTAATGCCTTGTTACGCAACAAAAAGGGCCAGCGTCACTGCTCTGCCCTTACGGGACCCCAAGATATATGTTTGCTTATTAGGAAAGCCAAGGAGAATGTATGCAGGGAATTAGGGTCTGTCTGTATCAAAAATCATATTTATATTGGTTAGGACTTCCTGCCAATATGGCTTTAGTTTGGGACAGGTCCATCGCCAGTGAGTCAGGGTGCCCTTGTCCCCAGCCCACGGTGGCCTTGTTGCGTTCCATTTATGAATGCAGGGGGGTGCATACTACCAGAATAGTCCAGTTTTGAGAATTAGTTCTATATGTGTTATACTTTTGGTTTTATCATGCACTTCCAGGTATTCCCAAAAACCCGGCCTTCAATGGCACTGATCCTGCTGTTCGTCAGCACTGCAGTCTCTCTTCCGGGTCTTTGATGACACACACGTGGATACCTTTGTGCCGTCCAATCATGTGACTCCATCCTGCTGGAACTACCTATGAGTAGGCTCTGGCAGATTTTAAATTACGCGATCATAATTTCGTGAACTTCATGTTAAACTTTCCCAGGATTCCTTTCCCAAAATTTCCGCTCTTTCTCCACTATGTCCCATCACTTAATGATGCCCCGTTCTGCTTAAAATGTCACCACGAGCGTCGAGAACGTGAATAGCCAGACTGGGAGCTGCTGTTGCTCAGGACACTCTTGTTTTTCTGCCTGTTTTTTAACATCTGAATGGGTCCTCACGTAAAAAATAGATGCAATAACATATTTTGCTGTAAAATATAGCGCATAATTATGTGTAATTTCATGTAATTTCCCTGAAATTTTGTGTAGTGATGCGAAAGCAAAATACACGCATGTTGGCCCCACCTCCTTATGAGCTGCCTCTGCCTGAAGCTCCCTCCGCCTTCACACGTGGATAACTGAACCTCTGTGCTGCAGGACACGTGCTGCTTGTTTGCTGACCAGTTCCTGCCTTGCTGTAGGCAGTGCCTCTGTCCTGATCCGGTGCAGTGTGCGCAGATTCCTTCCACCCCTTCATTGCATTTCGCTTCACACTGTTTTCTGTCTTCCATCTGCAGTCGGTGCAGCCCGAAGCTGCTTCCTCTCCGATTAGGACCTTGTTTCTTTCTGTTCCTATTTTCGCTCCCCTTTGTTTTCTGCCTTGTTTTCTTATTTCCCTTCTCTTTCTGCCCTTCTGTAAAGGAGTACAGACGCAATTCTTGTGTTTGTACACTCTTTATTCAGGAGCGCCGGGGCTGGCTTACTTAGCGGTCGGCGCCAGGGAAACAGTATGGCCGCCTTCCACTTCCTCTGTCGTCACTGCCTGTTCCGCCTTGGAACAACTAGAGCGCTGCCACATCTCCCCCCTTTAATCACAATAAACAAATATACAAAAGTCTTACTTCCAGTCCATTTCATAGTCCTTGAATCTCTCCGGTACCTTAATTCTCCGTCCTGCTCGAGTTTCTCTTCTCTCACTCGTTCTCTCTCCTCCTGTGGTCTCTTGTTCCTTTCTCTCTCTCGCACCTTCCGCTCTGCCGTCCTTCGCCATCTTCTCACTCTCTTCTTCGCCTCTGCTCCTTCCTTCCGTGGTCTCTCTACTCACTCTTCCTTCACCTGCCGTTTGTCCTTCCGTTCAGTTCACGTACTCTCCTTGCCTTTCTCCACCTACACTTTCTCCATCCTCTATGACATCCTCTGTTCCTTCTTCCGCCTCATCTTCCCACTTCAGTATCTTGCTGCATTTGGCCATTCTGTCCATGGACCAAATCTCACCATCGCTCAGGAGAGCTGATCTATCGTATGGCTCCACCACCTTGAGGGGAGGTGAGAACTTGCTCTCTCCTTTCTTCTTCATGATGGCAAGCTTCACCCTCACCCAATCACCTTTGTCAAGTTCTGTACTTTGAGTGTTCCGTCTTCTGTTGTAGTGTGCCGTGTAGACCTCTTGGGCCCTCTCCAAATTTTTCCTGACCACCGCCGGTGACCACTTACTCTGGACAATCAGCTTCCTCCATGCAGCATTGTCTTTGGTGAAGGCCTCCCTGCCTCTTAAGATCTTGAAGGGGCTGTAGCCTGTGCTACCCGGTGTGATTCGGTATGCCCATATCATCTTCTCCAACTCCATTTCCCAATCCTTACCATCCTCAATGGCGGCTTGAATGGTGCCCATAATCACTCGATTAAAGCGTTCCACCTGGCCATTTCCCGCCGGGTGGTAGATCGGGGTGTGTTTCACTTCAATTCCAATTCTGTTGGTGAAGGCAATCCACTTTTCTGACGTGAACTGGGGTCCATTGTCGCAGGTGATGATCCTCGGGATGCCTTCGCTGACAAATGTGGTACGCAGAAATTTTATCACTGCCTCGGTATCCACTCGTTCCAAGACTTGTAGCTCGGGCCACTTGGAATACCTATCAATGGCAACCACCACGTATTTTTGAGTGCCCTCCTTGTTCAGGACCGGTCCCATTATTTCCACTGACAACATCTCCCACGGGCCCTCTGGAATTGGAAATCTTCCCAGCGGTGGCCTCAGCATGCTCTGGGCTTTGTCCGATTTCGCACAAGACTCGCAAGAGCGCACGTGTCTTTCTACCTGCGCGTCGATGGCTGGCCACCAGTATGCCTGTCTGGCTAAGGCCTTCGTTTTTGTGATGCCCTGGTGCCCTTCATGCAGTAAGGACATCAACCGTTCCAATATGTTCCTGGGCGGTACCACTTTGTCCCCACGGAGTAAGAACATTGGGTTTTCGGCCAAAGACAGTTCCTCTCGGACTTCCCAGTATCTCTTCAGCTCCTCCTTTAAGTGCCTCTTCTCTGGCCAGCCATGAACGACATATCCTTTTACGGCCTCCAAGTCTGTGTCTTCCCTGTAGGCTTCTTCCCAGTCCTGGGCGCTTATTACCTCCTCAGTGTCCTGGATGGTGGCTACCACGTATCCTTCCCACTCTTGCCTTTCATCATTCTTTGCCTCTTCCATGGCAGCTGCCCTGCTTAGGAAGTCGGCCACTTTGTTCTGTGGCCCTGGAATGTGCTCGACTTCATAGACAAAGTCCAATAGCCGTAGGGTCATCTTGGCAATCCTGGGTGTGGCATGGTCATGTCCGCTTGATGTCAGGACGCGAACTAAAGGCTTGTGATCGGTTTTCACTAGAAACTTGGCACCCCACAAGTATTGCCTGAATTTTTCTACTGCCCAGACTACCGCCAGCATCTCTTTCTCCACCACACTGAACTTCTCCTCATTGGGCGACAATGAGCGGGAGGCGAAGCTGACGGTCGACATCTCTCCTGACTCCTCTCTCTGCATCAGGACCGCTCCTAGGCCTCGGTCACTGGCGTCCGTGGTGAGAATAGACTCAGCTCTGGGGTCAAATCCCTTGAGGGGAATGGCTGTACCCATTTCTCGCTTGAGTGCGTCGAATTCTTCTTGCTCCTCTTTTCCCCACTGAAACCTGTTCTTTTCCTTGAGCAGTTGTCGTATGTAGTGTGTTTTAGTTGCGAAATGAGGGATGAATTTGCTGTAATACTCGGCCATCCCTAGGAATGACCGAACATCTTCCTTCCGTTCTGGAGTGGGCGCTTCCATGATGGCTCTCATGTTTGTTTTCTTCGGAGTTATGCCTTGTCCACTCACCTCATGGCCGAGGTATGTGACCGACTGCACTCCCAAATTGCATTTCGTCCACTCGGCAGTCAATCCACTGTCTTGCAGTTTCTGTAGCACCTTGTGAAGTTTCACGTTGTGATCCTGCCTCGACTTCCCCATTACCAGAATGTCATCCTGGAAGAAGAGGACATCCTTAAGGTCTTTCAGGAGTTTATGCATGATTTTCTGGAACACGGCCGCGGCGGAAGCTAAGCCGAAGGGCATCCTCACGAACTCATAGCACCCGAAGGGTGTGATAAACGACGTGAGGTGGGTGCACGACGGATGAAGCTTAACCTGATGATAGGCCGACGAGAGGTCCACTGTGGAAAACCATGTGACGTCCTTTGTTTTTGCCAGCATTTCACTGATGCGCGGCAAGGGGAATTTGTCTATGACAATGTTTTTGTTTAACTCCCTTAAGTCCACGCAGAGACGTACCTTGCCGTTGGGCTTTTGGGCTACAACCAGGGGAGACAGCCACTCCGCGCTCTCTATCGCCCTGATGACTCCCTCCTTTTCCAACCTGTCCAGCTCTATTTGTACTGCCTCTCTGCTGCGGAACGGAATGTTCCTCACTCTGTGCACTACTGGAACCGCCCCTTCCTTCAGTTTGATGAGGTGCGTGTACTTGCCCAACTCGCCAATCTGCCCGTTGAATACTTTGGGATATGTTTTCCTCCACAGCTGCACGTCTTCCCTGACCGCCATGTCCATGAGTAGGATTTTCTCTATGCCACCCGGGTTGAGCTGGATCCCCAAAGCTCCTTGGTCCTTCCAACTCAGAACGGACGGGCCTCTCTCCGCTACATACAGCTTGCACTGCGCATGGCGACCTCTAAATTCAAACAAGAGCGGGCAGTATCCCAACATGGGGATCTTTTGTCCAGTGTACGTTACTGGTCTCACATCCATGGGTAGGAGTGTTTCTTTGATCTTCGCCGCAAAGTTGTTTTCCCATACCTGCCTCTGAACAATTGAGATGGGTGCTCCGCTGTCCGCGATCATCTCCAAGGGTATCCCCCCTATGTGCATGTCGAGACGAGGCCTGTCTGTGTTGGAACCATCCATCTCCAGAACCTGGACATCAATGTACAGGAATTCTTCCTCCTCACCTTTGTCGTCCTGATCACTGGAATCCTCTCTCTGATCATGGTCTACCAAGCGCACTACGGCATTCTTCGGTTTCCTGCGACACACCTTCTCGTAGTGTCCAAAGATGTTGCAGTAGGAACACCTGGCCTTGAAGGCGGGGCACGCCTTGTCATTTCCCATGTGGTTATTGCTGCCACACCTGTAACATTGGTTTTTTCCTGTTCTGTGTGTCTTGCTGTCCGCCTGTGATTTAGTGGAGAATTCAGCTCTATTTCCTCCCTGGGTCTTCCGCGTCTCCGTTTGCTTCCAACGGTCGTTCCTGTGTGGCGCCATTACTCTGCACACTGCTTGCGATTCCTGGGCGTCCTTCTTCGCTGCTTGGGCACACCTTCTCGATAGCTCGGCTTTCTTTACCATCGCCCAGATCTCCTTGAGTGGAGCGTCGCCATTCACCCACAATTTCTCTTGTATGTGGGTACTAGAGGTATGCATAATAATTTGATCCCTGATGAGTTCATCATGCAGTCCACCAAATTTGCACGTGACAGCCAACTTCCTCAGTGCTACGACGTACTCGTCAACAGACTCTCCGCTCTTCTGTGTCCTTTGAAAGAAGTTAAATCTGTCGATGGCGACACACACTACAGGCCTGTAATGTGCGTCTAAGTCTTCGATGGCGTGATCAAACACCTCCGTATCCGTTGCGGCTCTTTCCCCTTTCACGATAGTGTCATAGATCCTGAGCCCTTCTGGACCTAAGTTATGGAGCAGGATCTTCTTTTTCCTCTTACTCGTGAAGGGTGTGTCGCCTTCCTCCTCTAGCGCCTCCAGATAGTTGAGGAAGTACCTCTTGCAGTCCTCCCACTTTCTTTCCGGTTCTCCACTCTTCGTGAGAAATGGAACTAGCTGGGTGAGTGATGTGCTCTGGCTCGCCATGGCTTGGACGGTCCTCTTGGCCTGTGGTGCAGAGACTGTTCGCCTGGATGGACTCCCTGGGGCGCCTTGCTCTCCTCCTTCGTCTTCTCTGTGTTCCCCTTCGCTGTCCTCTCTCAATCCACCCTCTGTGGCGAGAGACGCTGCCCCCGAGCTGCCACCTGCCTTTTCACCCGATGGGCCCGCAGTATCCGCCAGCGTGCGCCTTTTTTCGCTGTTGCTACAGCACTTGCCAGGGCTTGCAGTGGTGCTATGGGGCTTGGTACCTTGTTGTCCCCTCGTGGGTGTCTCCTGCCGCCTCGCTGAGGTCTCTGCCTTCTCCTGCTGTTGTTCCTGTAAACAGTAGCCTGTTCTGGGCGCTGGAGATGGTGTGTGTGTGGCCCCTCACTGGTTTGTGGTCTTCCTGGTGCTTTTCGGGCTTTTTTTTTTTTTTTTTTTCTTGCCGGCACCTCTGCCGCGCTCCTGTTGCCGTTTTCCGCCTCACGCGAGATGCGTGCGCACCGCAGGGGTCGCGTGTGCGTTCGGGTTCCTCACTCGTCCCGACTCGTCGCCATTGTAAAGGAGTACAGACGCAATTCTTGTGTTTGTACACTCTTTATTCAGGAGCGCCGGGGCTGGCTTACTTAGCGGTCGGCGCCAGGGAAACAGTATGGCCGCCTTCCACTTCCTCTGTCGTCACTGCCTGTTCCGCCTTGGAACAACTAGAGCGCTGCCACACCTTCGCGCCTGTATTCGCTCCGGCTCTCCTTGGTTTTGCACCTTCTTTTGTGTGCCTGTTACTTACACTTTCCATTTCTGTTTACCTTGCAGCCCCAATCTCTTGTTACAGACCCTACTCTCGTTGTCGAAGCCTCACCTACTTTGTATCCATCTTTACCCTGCCTTACATTATTATTATTATTGCGTTTCTTATAGCGCTAGCTTGACCCGAGGGTATCAGAGCGCTTTATATGTTAAGTGAGGAGGTTCACTCGAAGTACATGCGAGGATTCATGTGGGTCAGACCAGTCAGCAAAAGAGTATAGAACAATACAGAATGAAGGTATTCAAAACCATCAGAGAGGTATAGAACAGCCCGCACGAAGGTAACCGCGTCAATGACAGATCAGAGGCTGAGCGAGCCCGTTGGGGGTTGGTATAGTTTTGTGACACAGCGGCGGCGCAAAGCCAGCGCCATGCTGTGGGGTATGTATTACGTGACGCATCTGGGAGATGCGTCACGTTGTAAAGCCCTGCACCACATGTAGGCGTTCTGGCCCGGGGGGCGGCGTTCTGGCGCAGGAACGCCTCCTAAAAGTGACTGAAATCTACAAGATTTCACTCAGTCACTTTTAGGGCCATGCTGCGTCAAAACCCTGCGCCTGCTTGCAGCATTTTAAGGATAGTGACGCAACTCCAGCAATGCTCCACCTTTACGGCAGCAGATGCAACAGAATTTCTGGCGCATCTGTCCGTTTTTGCCCCATGGTGTGCCACATTCGAAATGCGGCGCATTCATGGTGGCGCAGCCGTGACGCACAATAGCTGGCGCATCCCTGCTGATATGCAGGGATGCGCCACTTATTGTAAATCTGCCCCTTGAGATTTGAGGTCTCGTTTGAAGCAGAGAAGGAGGGGTTGCAGCGGATGTCCTTGGGTAGTTAGTTCCAACTCCTAGGAGCATTTCCGGAGAAAGAACGCGCTTGGGATGATTTCTTCTTCAGCCTGGGAGGTATGATGAGTTAAAGTGAGTTGGTGCTTCTCAAGACCCGACTTCCACTTATCCCGATTGTTTCCCTTCTGGGTATTTGGCTTTTTGTTTGAAGGGCTTTGTTGCAGTTCCTAGTATTCTTGTGCTTGTCCAGGCTTGTTTGATCTCAGTGTTTGCTCCATGCCTTTGTCTTTGTATGTGTATCACAGTTCCTATGTCCCTCGTGCTGCTCAGCTTCTTTAGGTCTTGCTGACCCGTGCTTGCATTGGTCGTGTTCTGCTCTGTGTGAGTTTGTTTACTTAGAGCGGTTTTCTCTCTCTTGCTGGCCTCCTGCTCCTCTCGGGCTCTCAGTGTTTGGTAAGTGTCCCCCCTGTTTCCAGCTGCACCACAGGGGCCTCTTTAGTAGCTGTGAGCACACTCCCTCTTTCACTCTCGGACCCAGATACAGAGTCCCCTCTGCTCCCCCTTTATGTGGTGTTTGCAGAGTGACTGACTCCTTGATGAGCAGGTTGAGAATGTCCAAACCAAGTCTTGCCTCGGGACAACCCTTGTAATAACCCAGAGGACTCTGTTTCTGTTTGGCTACGGACGTGCACTCGCGGAACCTCCCACTTCCCGGCCCTCACTCCGACTTCCGGTCTCAGCGCCGCACCGACAGCCGACAGCCGTATCGACCGCCGCCGCACGGAGCAAAGAGAGAGCGGCGTGTGCCGCGGCGAGTTGAATTCGCGGGGGGTCAGCGAGGGCGTGGAACCCGCATCCTCCGCGGCTGACAGAAGGCCGGGAAAGAACGAGCTACACCTCAGGAGACGCGTGAAGCGCGGAAAAGAACGAGCTACACCATAGGAGGCGTGAAGTGCGGGGCGCGTGTGGTGTAGAGATAGTGGCAGCCGGTCAGCGGATTAACTAGGGTGGAGACAGAGCCCAAAAAGAATTATACATACAAGCGGCAGGCGGCAGACATATACAAACAGAAGGACAAAAGCCTTATATAAGGAACAGTGAAGGGGTGAATACAGCCACTTGGAGCTTGCAGCAGTTTAAAGTTGCAGAAGTGGTTGAGTATGCAGCCTGGAAATTGATTGGAGAGTGGGAAGTGGTGGAGGCAAGAGTGCGGGCCTACAGAAACAGAGGTAAGTGGAAGAGACAATTTTACTCCTTTTAATAAAAAAAATAAAAAATTAAAAAATAAGGGGAAGTGCGTAGGGAGTGGGGGTAGTTGCGTACCCATTGAGCTGTGGAAGTTAAATAAGGTGAAGGAGAAGCCCACTGTAACATCGTGTACGCCGGGAAGAAGGAGTTAAGGAAAGGAAAGTAAAGGCAATGGCCCAAGGGATATCTAAACCCCGTAAAGTCCCGAAAAACCTTAAAAAATCAGGAAATAAATCTGGGACGGAGGATTTGATCGAACCACCGAACAGCCTGATATGGATACGGCGACACCCACCGGTAGTAGAGCAACAGCCATGGGGTCTACCCCCTCACCGAGCTCAACCCCACAGTTAGCGCCGAAAATCTCCAAGTCAGCAGGTGCAAAAGGGGGGTCGGCAGTATCAAAATCTATTAAGGATTTATTGGTAAACATTTTAAAGTGAAGGAGACATTTGACAAGGAGATAAGTGTGCTAGAGACCCCGCAAGTCATAGAGGACTTGGCAGCAATAAGCATGGAAGCTCTGAACAAGTCTAATTTTAATATTGCTGAGATACTGTTGGACAGGCCGCATGGTCGGGCTGTCCCCCCTCCCCGCAACGGGACCCGGACCCTGGCTCTCCCTGAATCCCCAACCAGAGTCCCCGGCGACCACCCGAAGTAACCTGCAATCCCTCCACCACAAGACACCAGCTCCGGACCCAGCTGGCCCGGGTCATCATCCGCACCCCGGCCTCGGCCCAGCCGCCATTTTGGGGTACTACAGCACGAGGCCGCGTGGCCTCAACTCGACCCTAACCCTGGCCCCGGCCGGCCCCGACATCGAGGCACCAACCTCCTCCCAGGAGGCAGAGTGACCACTTGGCGAGTCAATGGGAGAAGGAATCGTCAACGGCTCTCCTCCGCCAGGTGTCGATCACCCCAGGCCGCCCTGGGCGCTGGCTCCACCCCCCTGCTGGGTGTCTGGACTCCCTCATCCCGGACCTCCCGGCCCCCAGGCGCGAGGGTCCGGACATAAAAGGGGACCAGACCTATAACTGGGGCAGGGCCAGACCAGGAAGGCAGTTGTATCCTGGAGTTGAGAGACCCGAGAAGAACTCATCCGCGACTGGCCTGCTGGCGCTGCCGCGGCCCTCTGCCTCGTGAAACCATCGTCTTGGCCTGCTGGCGCTGCCGCGGCCCTCTGCCTCGTGAAACCATCGTCTTGGCCTGCTGGCGCTGCCGCGGCCCTCTGCCTCGTGAAACCATCGTCTTGGCCTGCTGGCGCTGCCGCGGCCCTCTGCCTCGTGAAACCATCGTCTCGGCCTGCTGGCGCTGCCGTGGCCCGACTCGCAGACTCACCAGCTCGAGGATTGTGAGCTCACCTCTTGCCACCTCCTGTACCGACCCGGTACCAAAACTGTCCCGCTACCCCCTTTTCCCTACAGAGACTAGAAGTGAGAGGACCCTCGGGTCCGAGATATCCTGTATCGCCAATATCCGTGCTCTACAAACCTTATATAAAAGTATTGAACTCAACCTGGTGTGGTGGCTGTTTGTGGGGAGGGAGGTGACATATCTGTACAATCGCCGGAGGTGGTCCTCCTCGGGGACCTCTCCCTCAGTAGACGGCCGACCCTCAGGGTCCCCGTCTAACATTGGTGGCCAGCGGCGCGATCCGAACCTACGCATAATAGTACAGAGAGTCACTCTCCCCACGACACACAACCACCATGACAACAGAGAGCGGAACAACGGAAAAATTCCAGATGGAAAAATTGGAAGACTACAACCACCGGGAACTGAAGCAATATTGCATAGAACTTGGCCTTCCAACCACAGGTCTGAGCACAAAGGAAGACTTCAAACGAGCCCTAGAAGCGTGGGCAGAAACGGGTACGGCCGTACCCCGAACACGAACAACCGAGACGGGCCCCGCACCAATTGAAGAAAGAAGAGCGGGTCTCTCCCTGGAAGAGATCCAAGAAAGAGAAAAAAGCAGACTCCACGAATTAGAACTGGCCCGACTTCGCTTGGATGGAGAACTCAAACTGGCGGAACAAAAAATAACTCTGGAACACTTACGGCTCCGAGAGGAGCGAGAAGAGAAGCAAAAACAGAGAGAGCTAGAGGAAAAGAAACTAGCGTACGAACATGAGCGCAATCTCAAGGAACTGGAAATCCAGAAACAGAATAAAGAACTCGGGTTCCCCGAACGACCGACCCTGCCTGCCTCTACCGAGCCCAAGGTTCACATCCCCAAAGATGTCATCCGGGAATACCACAAGAACGATGATATACAGCAGTGGTTTAAAGCCTATGAGGTGGCCATGACCTCCCACCGGATTCCACGGAGCGACTGGGGAGCCGGATTATGGGGGAGGTTTGTCAACGAAGGGCGGGACGCCCTGCTGCAACTCCCGGACCATCTGATGACATCCTACGACCACATGAAGGCCGCCCTCCTTACTCGATACGGGCTCACACCCGAGATGTACCGCCAGCGGTTCCGCGACTGCAAACGGATTCCGGGTACGACCTGGGTGGAGTACGTGAACTTCTTTAGTCGAGCCTTCGAAGGGTGGATCAAGGGCAACAAAGTGACCACCTACGAACAACTTTTTGACCTTATCGTATGGGAGCACCTGTCGAACAACTGCTTCGTGGAACTCCGGCAGCACCTCTTGGACAGTAAACTAACCGAACCTCGACAACTCGCCGCCGAAGCCGACCGGTGGGAAAGCACCCGAGTTGGCCGGAACGGACCCAGCGAATCATCCAGACCGTACCCAGGGCCCCATCGCCCCCGGGGAGGAGGAGGAGGAGGCCAGGGTCGGGGGAGAGACCCCGGCCCCTTGTCACCCACAAGCAGCCCCTCGACCCCGGTCGGCCGAGGGAGCCCAGCCATCCGGGCCGGTTTCCGGGCCAACGTTATGTGCCACAGATGCCAGCGACCCGGCCACTACGCCAGTGATCCCAACTGTCCAAAGAATCCGAACACTACCCCCCGCCAGGTTGCAGCGGCCGCCCTAGGGGAAGAACTAATCCCGGAAGACCAAGAAGAGTACGAGACCGACCCCTCTGAGTGGGCACCAGCCGCCATGGCGCTGGTCTGCTTGGGGGAGAGGGAGATGATTCCGCGGGCCCCCCTTCCCGCCAACACGCAGAAGTACAGTCAGTGGGTCAACATTAATGGCCGCCGGGCGGAAGCCCTCCGCGACACCGGGGCCAGTGTAACGGCGGTCCAACGCCACCTTGTCACTCCCGACCAAATCCTGCCGAACATTCTTTGCCCTGTCCGATCAGCAGACAATTCCGAAAGTCTATGCCACATGGCCTGCGTCCCCTTCGAGTGGGGAGGAGTAACAGGGATGTTAAAGGTAACTGTCCGCGATGATGCCCCCGTGGATTGCCTCCTAGGAAACGACCTCGAAAGCTCTCCCTGGGCAGCTGTCGAACGGAGGGAACACCTGGGGATGCTCGGCCTCCCCGAATGGGTCTGCGTCACGACCCGGTCCATGACCGCCCGCGCGGTCCCCAGTCTAGAAGAGCCCGAGTGGCCGGAACCTCCTCCCGCGCTCATCCCAGAGGAGGACGCCCCAGAAGCCAGTCCCCCGACCCAAACAGAAGAAGGATCCGACCAGCTTCTGGACGTCCCTGACCTGGCACAATGGCGTCAGGAGGGAGGCCCCACCCAGGAACAATTCCGGGCCGAACAGAAAACATGTCCCTCTCTCGAAGGGCTCCGGCAGCAAGCCCTGGCCCAGAGCACAGGGGATACCTCGGGGGCCCACTGGATCTACTGGGACCAAGACCTGCTCTACAGCGAGCAGAAAATTGCAGAACTAGGAGCCAGTCGGGTACTGGTGGTGCCCCTTCGCTTCCGAGACTTTCTCCTGAACTTAGCCCACGATGTCCCCCTTGCCGGACACCTGGGACAGGATAAAACCTACGACCGCCTGGTGACCCATTTTTTCTGGCCTCACATGCGAAAGGATGTCACCAACCACTGCAGGGCCTGCCCCACCTGCCAGGCCAGCGGAAAAAGTGGCCGAAAAATCAAAGCACCTTTACAACCCTTTCCTGTCGTCACCACCCCGTTCGAACGAGTGGGAATAGACATTGTGGGGCCCCTCGACCCCCGAACAGCCCAAGGACACCGGTTCATCCTGGTCCTAGTAGACCACGCCACCCGCTATCCCGAGGCCATCCCTCTTCGGACTGTGACGGCCCCCGTGGTGGGCCGAGCCCTGATGGGGATCTTCTCCCGGGTGGTGTTCCCCCGGGAGGTCGTCAGCGACAGGGGCACGAACTTTATCTCCAGATATATGAAGTCTCTCTGGCAACAATGCGGGGTCACCTACAAATTCACGACCCCCTATCACCCGCAAGGAAACGGACTGGTCGAGAGGTTCAACCGCACCCTCAAGGGGATGATTATGGGCCTAGAGGAACCCCTTCGACGCCAGTGGGACGTGCTACTTCCATGCCTCCTGTTTGCCTATCGGGAGGTCCCGCAGAAATCCCTCGGCTTCAGCCCATTTGAACTCCTGTACGGGCACCCCGTCCGGGGCCCCCTCAGCCTAGTCAAGGAAGGTTGGGAGCAGCCTCCCCAGAAAACTCCCCCAGACATCTACAGGTATCTCCTGGCTCTTCGCAACCAGACCCGGCGGTTCCGAGAAACCGCCAAAGCCAATCTCGAGGCCAGTCAGGAGGACATGAAGAGATGGTACGATCAGCACGCATCCTCCATTGAGTTCGAACCGGGACAACGGGTCTGGGTGATGTCCCCGGTTGAACCCTGTGCACTCCAAGACAAATGGTCCGGACCCTTCAAGGTGATCGAACGCAAGGGGCCCGTCACCTATTTAATCGACATGGAGACTGCCCGGAACCCTCTACGGGTCCTCCATGCCAACAGGCTCAAACCCCATTTTGTGCGATCCGAACTCAGCCTCCTGATGGCTACCGATAACGGGACGGAAGAAGACTCCGAACCCCTTCCGGACTTACTGAGGACCCTCGAGCGGGATGGCTCAGTGGAAGGGGTCCAGCTCTCCGAGGCCCTGTCCCCGGAGCAACGCCAAGACTGTCAAGCCCTCCTGAGGCGGTTCGCCTCCCTATTCTCCCTCACACCCGGGGTCACCCCCTGGTGCCTTCACGATGTGGACACCGGGGACAGCCCTCCTATTCGACACCGGGCGTACCGCGTACCAGATCGGGTGCGCGCCTGCATCCAGACCGAGGTGTCCAAAATGCTGGCCCTAGGAGTGATCGAACCCTCAGACAGCCCCTGGGCAAGCCCAGTCGTCCTGGTTCCCAAGGCGGCCGCCCCGGGCGTTGCCCCTGAGCTCCGGTTCTGCGTGGACTATCGGGGGCTGAATGCAGTTACCAGGACCGACGCTCACCCCATCCCCCGGGCAGATGAGCTAATTGACCGGATGGGGGCCGCCCGCTACCTGAGCATCTTCGACCTAACGGCGGGCTACTGGCAGATCGCCCTCACCCCTAGGGCCCAGGAACGTTCCGCCTTCTCTACCCCGGACGGGCACTACCACTTTAAAGTAATGCCCTTCGGCATGAAAAACGCTCCAGCAACGTTCCAACGGCTGGTGAACCAGGTACTGGCGGGCCTGGAAGACTTCAGCGCCGCCTACCTGGACGACATTGCTGTGTACAGCCATCATTGGACCGACCACCTCCGCCACCTGCGGGAGGTTCTACACGCCCTCCAGCAAGCCGGGCTCACCATCAAGGCCAGCAAGTGCCAGGTTGGCCAAGGGTCCGTGACCTACCTGGGACACCAAGTGGGAAGCGGGCGGGTGGCCCCCCTCCAGCTCAAGATTGCTGCCATCCAGGCCTGGCAACCCCCTACGACCCAAACGGAGGTCCGGGCCTTCCTGGGGCTCACCGGATACTACCGGCGGTTCGTGAAGGACTATGGCAGCATCGTGGGGCCCCTCACAGAGCTCACCTCCAAGAAGAGCCCCAAGACAGTCAACTGGACCCCGGACTGCCAGTCGGCCTTCGAGAAATTGAAGACCGCCATGTGCACGGCCCCCGTGCTCCAGGCTCCCGACTACAGCCGGGAATTCATTGTGCAGACGGACGCCTCCGATCATGGTGTGGGGGCCGTCCTCTCCCAACTCAACCCCGAAGGGGTCGACCAACCAGTGGCCTTCATCAGCAGACGCCTACTGCCCCGAGAACAGCGCTGGAGCACCATTGAGAGGGAGGCCTTCGCCGTAGTCTGGGCACTCAAGAAGCTCCGGCCCTACCTCTTCGGCACCCACTTCCGGGTGCAAACAGACCACCGACCCCTGCAATGGCTGATGCAAATGCGGGGGGAGAACCCGAAGCTGTTGCGCTGGTCCATCTCCCTACAGGGGATGGACTTCACGGTGGAACATCGTCCAGGCCAGGACCACGCCAACGCAGACGGCCTGTCACGCTTTTTCCGCCTCAGCGAGGAGAGTCCCCAGGAAGATGGCTGACTCTCCCCGCCTTCAGCTGGGGGGGACGCATGTTGGACAGGCCGCATGGTCGGGCTGTCCCCCCTCCCCGCAACGGGACCCGGACCCTGGCTCTCCCTGAATCCCCAACCAGAGTCCCCGGCGACCACCCGAAGTAACCTGCAATCCCTCCACCACAAGACACCAGCTCCGGACCCAGCTGGCCCGGGTCATCATCCGCACCCCGGCCTCGGCCCAGCCGCCATTTTGGGGTACTACAGCACGAGGCCGCGTGGCCTCAACTCGACCCTAACCCTGGGCCCGGCCGGCCCCGACATCGAGGCACCAACCTCCTCCCAGGAGGCAGAGTGACCACTTGGCGAGTCAATGGGAGAAGGAATCGTCAACGGCTCTCCTCCGCCAGGTGTCGATCACCCCAGGCCGCCCTGGGCGCTGGCTCCACCCCCCTGCTGGGTGTCTGGACTCCCTCATCCCGGACCTCCCGGCCCCCAGGCGCGAGGGTCCGGACATCAAAGGGGACCAGACCTATAACTGGGGCAGGGCCAGACCAGGAAGGCAGTTGTATCCTGGAGTCGAGAGACCCGAGAAGAACTCATCCGCGACTGGCCTGCTGGCGCTGCCGCGGCCCTCTGCCTCGTGAAACCATCGTCTTGGCCTGCTGGCGCTGCCGCGGCCCTCTGCCTCGTGAAACCATCGTCTTGGCCTGCTGGCGCTGCCGCGGCCCTCTGCCTCGTGAAACCATCGTCTTGGCCTGCTGGCGCTGCCGCGGCCCTCTGCCTCGTGAAACCATCGTCTTGGCCTGCTGGCGCTGCCGCGGCCCTCTGCCTCGTGAAACCATCGTCTCGGCCTGCTGGCGCTGCCGCGGCCCGACTCGCAGACTCACCAGCTCGAGGATTGTGAGCTCACCTCTTGCCACCTCCTGTACCGACCCGGTACCAAGACTGTCCCGCT
Organism: Lissotriton helveticus; assembly: GCF_964261635.1. Classification (NCBI taxonomy): domain Eukaryota; kingdom Metazoa; phylum Chordata; class Amphibia; order Caudata; family Salamandridae; genus Lissotriton; species Lissotriton helveticus. The sequence goes on along the minus strand of NC_136064.1, from coordinate 98,306,280 downwards.
ACCCCCTTTTCCCTACAGAGACTAGAAGTGAGAGGACCCTCGGGTCAGAGATATCCTGTATCGCCAATATCCGTGCTCTACAAACCTTATATAAAAGTATTGAACTCAACCTGGTGTGGTGGCTGTTTGTGGGGAGGGAGGTGACATATCTGTACAATCGCCGGAGGTGGTCCTCCTCGGGGACCTCTCCCTCAGTAGACGGCCGACCCTCAGGGTCCCCGTCTAACAGATACCTATGGAACCTCGCTTGTCCTCCTCGCCACGGCTGTTTCAGTCGATATTTACTCAGGACATAGGAGTAGAGGTGGTGAATGAAGAAAGAATAAACCGAAGTAAATCCTTGGGTGAGGAAGACCTCGCCGGGAGGGAATCCAGCTCTAATGGAAAAGAAAGACTGGAAAATTCATATGCTGTTCGATTTGACTTATCAGGCCTGCCTCTATATAGTCTTGAGGTGACGGGTTCCTCCAAGCTATCTATGATTGAGGTCATGCTAATGCTCCAGAAAACCCTGCAGGGCATTTCAGAGGTTTCGGTCTTAAATAATGACATCTTAAAAACACAAGGCAACCAGTTTAAGGATATAATTGGGGAGTTGGCCCAGATTAAAACCTTGATGCCCTCACTAGTAAGGCCAGTAGAAGCCCAGGAGGAAAATAAAGTGGATAGGGGGGAAGCAGTGGTAAGGGTGAGTAGTCCTAAAGAGGATGTACCAACAGAATATATATCCCGTTGCCCCATGATTAGAAAGAGGTACGGGGAAAAGCGGTACATAAAGCAAAATACAATGTGGCGAAGGAAAGGGAAAAAGGCCCCATCTAAATGCCAACCTGCGAAGCAACAGGAGTACGGGAGGGGGGTAACCCCTGAACATAAGACAGCAGATAAGGTAGTAAGGCAAGAAATTAAAAAGTTAAGCTTCACAGATATAGGAGCAAGTACCAGTAGACCCGAGGAACAACCCAGGTGGAAAACAGGGAAAAGTATGGGAAAACTGGAAAACTGGGCTCAGATAATCTTGGATGAGGAGGGAGGATTAACTGAGAGGATCCCAAATGGAAATGGATTGAGGCAGGGGTGTGTACTTGCCCCCCTACTCTTCTCACTGTTCTTAGCCGATCTACCTCTAAAATTAAGAGAGGTTAGAGGGGCGAGCCCGAAATTTGGAGGAAATCATATACCCTGCCTATTATATGCCAATGATTTGGTGATTATGGACCAGACGGAGATAGGCCTGCAGAGAAAATTAAACAGGTTTAAAGAATACTGCATAATTAAAAAATAGTAGTGAACATGGAGAAAACTAAAATGTTATGTTTCGGAAGGAGAAAAATGAAGTTCTCATGGTATCTTGGTACAGATTTGCTTGAGAGGGTAACAGATTATAGATACCTGGGAATGTGGTTCACCGGTACCCTGAAATGGTATACACAGTTGCAAGCTTTAAAAATGAGGGCATCGGCTTCTGTGAAAGGCCTAAAAAGATTTAACAGTACCTACGGAGAAATGTCGGATAGGCCGGTCATAAAAGACTACCAAGCAATGGTCCCTCTACAATTTCTGTATGGAGCCGAGGTACTTTATTTAAGCGGTAACAACTCCTGGGATAAAGAGGAGGGAAATATACTAAAAAGCTTGTTCTTGCTGCCTAAATCATCAATGGTACAGGCAGCAAGACTTGAGCTGGGAATTACCTCCTGGGCTATAACTGCCTGTATGGCCCTAGTATGTTTCTGGCAGCAATTAGGAGCAGGGGAGTCTCTTAAAATTTCCCAATGGGCTAAAGGGGAAATTGCCATTAGCGAGCTGCCCTGGGGGAAAGAGACTAGACCATCAATAAGCGAAGCATATGGGGTGCTTGGTTTGAGGACATGCTCGCAGCAAGACCATGTGACAATAGGCAAGAAGGAATTAAGGTCTCTGGGATTTGATATGTCTCGTATATATGATCGGGAGTACCTCTCACGAAAAACCTCGGTGGCCCATATGACCCTGGCTTGGGAGAATGATCAACATTTTCCCAATGTGGACCGGCTACCCAGTTACCGTTTAAAGCTGGAAGTTTTAAAAATGCGAATTGGGATAAACCCATGCTATGCGAACAATGGTGTTCAAAACCTTATGATAGATTGCAATGGTAGATGCACTTGTATACTAGGTCCCCTCTGAGATACTTTACATATTTTACTAGATTGTATGAAGATTTTAGACATACGAAAGGAGATTTTATGCCCGATTTTTAAAAAATATAGGATTAAGAATAGGATGCAAGCTGTTAACCTTTTGGTGGGAATGGTGAACTTAGAGATAGCCTGTGCTATGGGGAAATATATGAATAAAGTTAAAGTGTTCCTCAAGTGCACAGAGTAAGCATTGTAAGTGCTCCCTTTAGGATTATATGAGGTTGCGCTATCAAGGGATTACAGTATTGCTTGTCATATATATGAAGGATTTGATGTATATGTATGAATTATTTGATTTTAATAATTTAGAATGATATAACACTCCTATTTTAAAGGGAAAGCTAAATTTAGACGTGCCGCGATGTGCAATATCTTTTTATGATACCGCCGTGTTTATGTTTTTTAACGTTAAGAGGTAAATTGTATACTTTTATGGTTGTAACAAACCAAATAAAGTTTTGTTTGACTGACAAAAATAACCCAGTGCGTTTATCCAATATTTGTCGTCTATTCCATATCTTGCACATGGACTTCACACTATTGTTATTTGTACTCCATATAGCGCACGACTCACTCCCAAAGGTGTCTCGGCGCTGTGCTGATCAGGCGGAAAAGGCACTGTTTAAAGCAGCCATTTTCTTTAGCATCTTGTTAAAATTCATGAAGTTGGAACAGGTGCGGATGTGAGGAGGGAGATTACTCCAGGGATGGGGCTGTTACTATCCAGCACACCTGAGTATCTTCTAAGTTAGGGTCACTGAGCTACACACTCACACGCACACACACCACCACCCCCAGCCCCCACCCCACACATCATTATTGAGAATGGGGTGTCCAGTGGCCATATCACTCTCCTGTCTCTTGCTTGTCTTTTACCCCTATGTGTTATTTTATATTCACACAGATTCCTTGGGACGCCTGGGAACATTCTGCAGACAGCGGTGACTTCACATTATAATCTCTGTTCTGAAACCAGAGTACAGCCTGTGCAGCCGCTCCATTCCTGATTCCAGTTGTTGAAATATGTGTGCAGTGAGCCGGCTGCTGGGGATTTTAATATTTTTCACGTAAAATAAGCGTAATATATAGAAAGCTCAGGCTAACGCCTGTCCCAGCAGGCTTCATTCCTTAGAGGCTGAAACTGAACGTGACATTACCCAGAGAGCGTTAATGTCTGAAATAAATGATTCATCTCAAGTGCTTTGAAATAAATTGCTGATAGAGCCCCCGAGAATATCTCAGTCGCCTCTTCATGACCATTAATCAGTAATTGACGACTGTTTACCAACTCCTGGGTGACACTGGACGTGTGAAGATGAAGTGTGGGATAAATATTGCATATTAATAGCTCGACGCACCCACCATCAGCCAGACTACAGTTTATTCCGACTGCAAAATGACATTTTTTTTCCTACAGTTAAAAATGACTCAGCCTGGTGGAAATTCTACCCAGGAGTCCCACATCTGCCCCAGCACGTGACGAGCCTCCAGCTGTGCCATTTTACAGAACCCCTCATCCTTCCAGGATGTGTCACCCATGTCCCCTGGAGAGGTACAGTATCGCATGAATAAAGTACAGTTTTCACGCATTACCCTGCGGCACTCTTTTTCACCCCACAATATTCCAATATTAAAAAAACTCTAATATTTTCCAATTACTATCATCATTTCCCACGCCAGCCCTACTCTGGGTTTCAAACTTATCTAGATTGGAATCATAACTTTCTTTGTCAACTTCTTTGTTCTAAATTTAAACGATTTTAGCACCAGGACCTCTGTTGCACATCCCACCCCAATCGACACCCCCAGCGACGAACACACCGGGGGCTGGACCACGGCTGGAGTGATCCAGGACCAATCATATGGATGGTTGTTATCTTGACATTCGCTCGCTAGCGTGGTATGACTGAAAGAGGGCACATGTATGAAGATGGTGCCTTTGTAGTGGTTGACCAATTCAAGAACGGCCACGACCAACATGCTAGACCCATTTATGTATCGGAGACTTCGCCATGCAGTGAAGGACTGCACAACGGAGTTCCCACAGGAACCCTCAGAGTTTGCTCCCCTAACCACGCTTCTACGCCGTGAACATTCCAGGGGTAAGGTTGGGTCTCCCCCATATGCAGACCATCAGTGGTATGCTCCCGAAAGAACTCTCCGCTCCACCTCATCCAAAAACAAAATGATCTTGAGGTCCAAAAAGCACTCCTGGGTGGGAAGAGCCTCTTAAGATCTACTGGAACCGCATGGAGCAAGCTACTCACGCGTTTAAAAAATCAGTCTAACTTATTCCTCTCTAGGAAAGGGCGTAAAACCTGGCTATCTGCTGACTGATGGGCTTCAGAGCGCTACTGCTTCTGACCGTTCGCTAGCGCCAAGTCGCTTCTGGGCAGTCGCACTCTCTACAATCTATAAACTTAAAAGCTCACCCATTTTAAATGTTGACACGGTCTGTATTCTACTCACGCTAAGCTACACAGGATTGATCGCTCCAGGTCCCACGAATCTCCGAAGTGCCGTCCGACGTCTCGCATTTGGTATTTGGGTGTAGGGTCATCCCTACCTACAGGAGAGAGGTGGTCTATGTCAAAGCTGGTATGGTGGAGCGTAAGCGCCGGATGTTGTAGTACCAAGATACGACTGGTGGCGGTGCTCTTGAGGCTGGCGAGAAGACACATGGCCCCCGCTGGGTGACAGGCTCCTCCCCTTCGCAGAAGAGGTGGATCAAGAGTGCTGCTTTCTCTAACATTAACGAAGACCTATTTGCAAAGACTCAGCCCATTGGATCTAGGCCTAGACATGTGTGGGCACCGCTGAGCGTGTACGTGGCGCAACTGCAGGCAGACCTGTCCGATACTCCGTTTGCTTGCTCCCTTCTGACGACCACTGTGGTAGGGACGAAATTGACTTTTTTTCTTTTGTTTTAATCTCGCATATCCCCTCTAAAATGCTCTATCCCACTGCAATCCAGCGCCTACAAAACCATTACAATGTTCTTTTGGCACTCTGCTGTTGAAAACCAGCTTTAAGTTTTTCAGTAACCTAAACAACAACAAGCATTGGCATAGCCAATAAGTCTTACCTTTGTGACCTTAAGTGTTTAACCATGCAACAGATTATCCTGGGTGCTCTGCCTCCAGGAATTGAAGAACTACATAATTACTACACACTGGGGCCAATTCTCAAGGACTTATCGCTGAGCTATCTGTACTTTATCACAGCCAAAGTGCCGATAAATGTATCTCCCTATTCAGAAGCAGGTGCTAACAGCCGATATCACCAGTTTACCTGCGATATCAGCCGCAAAAAACATCGCTACAGATGACCCCAGCAATTAATGGTAATGATATGCAGAGTGGGCGTTCCCGTGCAAAAAGCAACAAAAACACCACTTCGCAACATTCTCAACGACCAGCCAGATTGGCGATAAGATCCCAAAACAGGCGATAAGGCGCTTTAGCAAAAGTAATTTAACGCCCTGCTCTTACCTGGTGTAAAGTTGGACGACAACCTGCACCATAAAAGAGAGCCCAGCTTAGAGCCACACCTGAAGAACAACAGCTACCATGGAGCTACTGATCATGCAGCTCGGACACCCAAGAGGGCCACAACACCCACTGCCACCACCCCCAGAACCACGACCCCCGGACTATCACCGAGGCAGCACATAACAAGACAGCGGACCTTCAGAAAACGCACCAGTCTCACAGACCTACCACCAGAGGAAGTCATTGCCCACTACAGGCTCAAAAGGACAACCATCCTACGCATCCTAACCATCATTGCCCACAGGCTGACGGTACCAACACAGCGGACAACCAACATCCCTCCGCAGACAAAGCTGATGGCTGTGCTGTACCTGTTGACCTCTGGTACCTTCCAACAAACAACTGCCAGAGTCGGAGGAGTCTCACAGCCAGCCCTATCCAAGTTCCTCACACCTGTCCTGGATGCCATCATCAGCTTGGTACCCCAGCACCTTTACTTCCCACACACTGTGCAGGAACAGCTGGAGACAAAGCAAGGCTTCTACACCATAGCTGGCTTCTCGCATGTGTTGGGGGCAATTGACTGCACACATGTCCTACTTGTACCCCTGCCGACACTGCACACAGTTACCGCAACAGGAAGCACACACATTCCATCAATGTGCAGGCAATAGTGGACCACCGGGGACTCTTCACCAATGTCGTCGCCAACTACCCAGGCAGTGTGCATTATTCCTACATCTTCCGACAGTCCATCATCAACCAGCGCTTCCAGGATGGCACCTACGGAAATGCATTGCTCGTTGGTAAGAACCAAATGAACACAGCACACACCTCAACTCCACAATCATGCAACTCACAACTCTGGGAATGCACATGTTACAAACTCACATACAACATGCCAAACAACATGCTCAGCTACCAGACATAAAAGCACAACTTACTGTGGTAACCTGGGCTAGCCATGTACACAAGCCATCAACGGCATGGCACCACAGCCACACAATAGCTGACTGTGGGGAGAGGTGGGAACCAGGCATGTGCGAAGGAGGCAAGTGACACATGAATCAGAATGTTTACAATACCAAGTGTGGCGTGGATGTGCTGGCCAGACTGCAGTATGCAGACCACAGACATATCCATGTCGACATACACTGCTGGTGTTTGGAGTGTAGTGGACAGTGTACGCAACCATATCACCTCTGGCAATGAGGTAGACCTGGGACATGTGGCTGTGTCATACCCCTCTGTATGCATAAGCGGAGTGGACTGGCGTACGACAGTTCAGCATAGGGGTGTGGTTGATCAACCCGGGGCTCTGGGCTTGGTTACGTTTTGCCTTGCCAGGAAGTAACTAATGTGTGTGTCTCTGCTGTAGTGTCAGTGCCACCCGTCCCGCAGTGGACAATGTTACAATGTAGCATGCACCCGGGGTGCGGGCTCGGTCAAAGGGGTAAATGAGGAAGCGCAAGCCAGCTTGTGGTCCGGGGTCACACATGCCAACTGTTGTGTGTGTCGCTATTACCGCAGCATAAGCCACAGGTCTACCCTCAACCGCATTGCGTGTTCAGCCATTCATGAACTCAATGCCCCATGGGTACAAGTGTGAGATGCACCGACGATGATGAGGAAGATGAGGCAGGTGGACCACACCCCACTGCAGCTGCAGGAGGAATAGCCCGTTTGAACACCATCATTGCCAATTTCGTCACGTGAGCACTTCACATTGTCATAGTCCTTTGCAATCATGGGACAGTACAAAATGACCACAGGCACCGCATGTGCAAATAAATTCATTCCAAAACACACTCCCTGAGTGCATGTCACTCCTCTGTACAAGCACATCACTCTGACAAGTGTAAGTGCAACATGCAGGGCTAACAATCTCATTATTTGTAAATAGATGGTGGGTGTGTCACCTCTTTACAGAGCGGCTGTTTAGGGTGTCACGTATTCGAAATGCCATTTCTGTATGTCAAAGGCAGTACGGAATCCCACTCATCAGCGTTTCACATGTGTCCCAAATCATTACATATAGGCTGTCATTTGTAACCTACAATTGACAACAGGCCGCCTTTTGGGGTCAGATATGTACCTCCATGATGCAGGGATGCACCCTGTGATTCATGTCCCACAACATGAGCAACATGGACGTAAGGGGGAATCACTGCCCCTACATTCGTCCATGCTTTAATTCTTGATTGATCATAGACATGACAATTCTGTGTGTATTGGTATGTATTGTTCACATTCAGTGGAGTGTTGAAGCTGTCTTAGTACTGGGCCATGCAGACAACACTTTCCAATGTTGTCCCGTGGATGGCAAGCCAGAGTACTTTAGGGATTGACAAGTTACTCGGAAGGAGAATCGTCCAGTCCGTAGGCTGATTGCTGTGTCATTGGTAAGCAAACAAAATGTGGCAGTCCATGTCGAGGTACAAGGTTAGTGTCACAGAATGTATCGGGGGACGGTGGAAGGTGTTATTCTAGGGCATGATGCAGAGGGTAGAACCAAGTAGAAACATGCCATATGGCGGAGATGAGTGCTACTGCTTCCTTCTTACCACTAAGGCAGATTCATCCTCATCTTCGTCCTCTGAGGTTTCATGTGCCTAACATGTGGGTGATGGTGTTCTGTCTCCAGCACTGTGTGACACTGACACATCAGGGGTCGGAGATGTGGATGTTGAAGAATGGCGTTTTAAGTATGAAGACTGCCGGTAAGATTTCTCGACTAATATGCAAAATGGAGCCCTGCTAGCAATATTCTTTGTTTTTACTATCCTAACATGGACCATATAATGCGACCCTAGGCACCCTGATGAGGAGAATTTTACTCCAACAAAAGGTATTTAAAGCTGGGTACGTGTTTGCATTACGCGTTATAAATTGTTCACTGTTGCAGTGCATGCATTTTGATCCCTACGTGACTGGTTTACTATGGTATGCATGAAGGGCATTTTACGATCTTAAAAGCTTTACCCACGGATACATTTGCATATTTCAGCAGGCTCTACGATGTGAGAGCACATAGATACAATAACTCACATAACTTACTGTTGAGACCAGTTACCTGCATCCCAGGCTAAATATCTAGATTTTGTTTAATTGTGACATACAGTGTCCTTGACTCAGACCCACTTGTTCTTCTCTTCTTACCTCAATACTGTTTTAGTGCTCATAATATTTTGCACGTAAAAAGCTCTATGTAATATCAAATGAGCGTTTAATCTGTGCTATATGCAGTTGATACTTACTCATGAAATGGATGATGTTTGTTTATGTTTCCACATTGCAGGAAATTGAGTATGAGAATGTCATACTAAAATTTGGAAACTACACAAGTTGTGTGAGTACCACTATTGTCTTTGTCTTATTTGTCCTGACGAATGCTCCACAGACCCGTTAGGGCCAGAGGGAGCTGAAACATGTCGACATACTCATAGAGACATATGGTAATCTAGTTACTCGGTTACCCTATATATCGCAGAATCTTTTAACCAACAGTGCCCACCTTTTTAAAATAAATTTCGTGTTTGGTGAGACACTGTTTTTATCTGTTCTATACACCTTCCCTCTGTTGATGTCCCTGAAATTTCTGGACACTTCTACATTTACCAGAGGTTGCCTCGGGTGAGGCAGGCATATAGCACGTCATTTGATTACCCGATGACTATGCCATGACGCTGGATAAGGGGCGGATAATAGATATATACCGCATCATAAAGATCAGAGCGTCTATGAGGGTTTTCAAATATAACCAATGGTTACAGTAGATACTAGTGTCCATTCCAATTTTGATTGTTGAGTATCTATACAGGGGAACTGAATGGACTTCAACTCCTCTTCCCTCACTTCTGATGAAAGATGTTGAAGTAGAAGCAGCATTCATCAGCGCATCTGTCTTGTGGCATTACTCCGATGATGAGGATATGCAGGGCAAGGAAGATCCCATCTACAGCTTTCTCGTGTGCAGCCGTGGTAGCCATTCTTTGCGCCTGCATCTGCTCCATGTTCTCCATGACCATCCTTATGTTTCCCAAATTACGGATAACATCGCCGTGACCACTCTGACTAGACAGTTGTTGTTGTCTCTGAGTCATGTCTCCAGCTATGCCAGCCATGGATTTTTGGGGGCATGGTGTCCGTTAGGGTGTGTAAGTGGTCCCTCATGGAACTTAGACACCCACGTATGGCATCTAGTATGGCTGCCATGAGGTCAAACCCCACCCGCACCTGTTCAGCCAGCTCATTCTGGCGGTCTAACACACGGCGTTGGCAAGACATGTGTTCTTCGGTGAGGTGCTGAGAGCCAGACGTGGTGGTGTGTGCTTCCTGCTGTGTGGTCTGTGCAGGGGGTGGGCTGATCTCGATGGTGCTGGGCTGCCCTGCTCCTGTAGGTGGGGTGTGGAGGTTGTTCATGAACCGTTGGTGTTCGTCGTAGTCATTGTCCTGGTGGTGGTCTCCATTATCACTGACGTGATGTCTGGTCTGCTCTGCGGGAGGTGTTGATTCTCCCTCTGCAATGTACAGATGAGATGCGGTTTCACGGTGTGTTCCATGTATGTTGACGCATTGGTGAAGTTTACATACAGACTGCATGACAAAGTACATTGTGACTGTTTCGGAGGAGATGCCTATTTGATGCGGGACAGTGGACACTTGTACTACATCACGGATGTATGGTTGTACTCGTACATTGTCATCTCTCAGTTTTTTTCTCTGCTTTAATGGTGCATTTTCCCACATGACGCGGGGGAATTGCAGGTCTGTGGCTGCTTTTGGGTGATTTTTGTATCGCGGTTAGGGTCATCGCCGCTTTTTTCGCGTTCGTGTTTCGCCTTTTTTGGGTGTCACGTTAATTTTAACGCAGTCATTTGGTGCGTTATCGTGAGACTATTGGATGGGGCTGCCGGGTTGAGAATAGAACGTTAACCCAGTGTTATTTTCCCGTGAAAGACTGAGATATGCAAAGATGTGTTAGGCTAATTTAGTGATAATTAACACACGTTCCTGAGAATATCCCTCACTGGGTCTTGCCGTCTGATTCAGAAATACATGCTAGCCTCAGGAAACATTTAAGGACACATTCCAAGGTTTTTTAATGCACAGACAGAAAGACAAGTGCCTCGATGCAGGTTAACAAACCTGAAGAATTAGAGTCAGGGGCACTTAGAAACATAATAGATGGTGAAGTGATATATCTCAAGGACTGGGAAAGGATCTGACCAGAGCTGCTGACCGCAGATTCTTTTTTTTTTTTAGGCCTAGTGCTGCTTGCTTACCTCACCTTGTGAAGGCGACCCTCATCTATTTCTTGAATAATAGCACAGCTCAAAATAATTTATTTCAGATGAAACATATGTACACACCGATACTGCTATAGAGACCCCCCCCCCCGTTGAAGGGTACTGATTTTACACTTATTTTAATCTTAAATAGCTATTTTTCTGATGTGACCACCCTAAATGTTCAGCCCAATACATTACAATAGAAATTACTTCCAAACACACTAATTGCTACTTTGAAAGGTTGAGTTTTGTATCCAAAACATGTCTTTACTCTGGAGTGAAACTGAAACAGAAACATTACACAAAACTTTGAATAAACATTTGAGACAAATTAGCAATGGGCGCGGCTTACAACATGTCACCGGGGGTTAGAGAATGAAAGACATGCCATGCCATCACACAGATTGTACAGAAACATATGTTCTGCCTTACATCACACAGGGCCGTTGGAATTATGTGACAAGGGAGGGTCAAATTATCTGGCAAGAAAAAATGCAAATTATGTGGCAAGAAAAAAAGGCAAATTTGTGGTATAATGCACATTTTGAAATAGCATAATGCATTATGTTATTTTTCATGTTACAATCTCACTGGGGAAAGGTTTTAACCTCGGTTAGTACCAGTTTAGCACCCGAATACAGCAATTAGCAACTATAAGGTGACCAGTGCGTCTCTGTTAAGGGCCTTCCACTGCGTGACAACACGTCATCCTGTTTTAGTAAAGATTGATCCAAGCATCATAGCCAATGGGGTAACCCAAAACAGTCACACGGACCTGGGTGTAAATTACAAAAAACAGTGGTTGAAGCAAGCATTTTATTTTGTTAAAATCTGCGCATTAGGAATCAGATAATGGGTTATGTGGCAAATCCATATCTATGTGGAAAACACCAAAGCCGCAGAATTGTATAATTTGGGTGGATGTTGATACTACCAGTTATGTCAAAGTTACACGGATTTAAAAGAGCCCTTCTTATGATCACGGAAATACTCATGGTTTTTGCCATGTCGTATACTGAGCCTAATTACATTAATAAGAACATTAATGGGAATAATAACTATTAGTATCACCAGCATCAATTGTATTGCAGATACTCCCAGTAAAGTATTTACACCACACACTTGACGATGGGAGATGGTTTCATAACTCATAGTTCGGGGGAAGTCCACACAGTGAGTTCGGGCTCACTGACATGGATATGGCTCAGTGGGTCCAGCGCGCGCTGCAGACCTCTGTCAAGTCTTCCACATTATCCTGGCTGTTGTGTGCTAAAATAAAACATCAATAAATCATAAATCCGAATCAATGGATTAATGGAGGACCAAATTATGTTGCAGAGTTTACTGATTAACTGTATTATATTTTCTTTATGTAGCGCTCTCCTGCCCCTTGTGAGGCTCAAAGCACTTTCATTATGCATCAAGGAAAAGCTCATTGTGTGACACAAGATGCTATTAAAGACACATTCACCAAATTCTCTGGCAACAACAGTAGCTCCATGCATAGTTTTATTAAGCAAGCATATTTCCGCATAGATCCTAATTTTTAAGCTACCGATGTCTTGTGTAGTCGCTTCCTTTCATCACAGTTATGCTGACTGCATACATTTTCTTTCAGGCGAGATGGTTTGTGCAGAAATGTCACACGACAATTACAACCACGAGGGAAGGGTGTGTATGATAGCTTCTGCTTCAGTGTTGGCTTTTAATTTTTCAGGGGCAGCTTTTTTCTTTGTCTTTTTCTCACTAGTGACGTGCGCTAGAAACTCTGTATTGTCCTCGTGTCATTTTTGTTCTAACTTTAAAGCCCATGGGCCTAATTCACAGAACTAACTTAAGACAAAATCCTAAACTTACTACCATCTTGGTATTCACAGAAGTTAGGAGTCCTAACTTTAGGACTCCTAAATGCCTTCTGTGAATACCGAAAGTCTTAAAGTTAGGATTTTTCTCAGTTTAGGAGTAGTAGAGTTGAGACAACTTTAGGACTCCTAAACTGAGAAAAATCCTAACTTTAACCCCCACATGCATCAATGTTCGTTTTTGCAAATCGCTATTTGCGATAAATAGGGAATCGCAAATACCGATTCGCAAAAAGCTATGCATCAAGTTTTTCGCTTTTTTTTGCGAATCGGTAAAAATCGCATTTTTTACCGATTCGCATGAAAAATGCGAATTCTTAATTGCGAATTCGCAAATCGCGAATTAGCGCACATGATGCATCTCATTTCAATCACAGCCTGCAAGCTTTGCAACCAATTAGACTCACCTGAGGCCCAGTTTGAACTGCTGGAGAGGCTTTTGTCAGTTTGAACTCAGTCTGCTGGAGCAGTAAGAGGCTCTCTGTGTGTTTTGTGCATTTTGAACTGGCAGAAAATCTTTCAGAGGACCCACTTGGCAGGAAAAGGAAAGTAAAATTTAGTGAGCAGGAGCTAGAGATTCTGATTGAAGAGGTGACTGCACACAATGATCAGCTTTTTGGAAAGCTGTCCCTGATGGTTCCTGAAGGGGTGAAAAGGAAAATTTGGCTTGGAATACAATCCAAAGTTAATGCAGTTGGTGTTGCGCACAGAGACATCAACAACCTTCAAAAGTGATGGTATGACCTGCGTAGTCGTGCCAAAGAGAAAATTGCGACACGCACCCAAGTCTGCAAAGAAAACTGGCGGTGGGACTCCCAGGGACAGACCAAACACCCCTCTGGAGGACCTGGTAGAAGGAACCCTTTCCACTGAGGCGGTCATTGGAGTTATAGACATTGATACTTCAGATCAACCTGGACCATCTCAAGGTAAGAAAATGTCTTTTTTTTAAAATGTATTTGTTGTTAGTATGACACACATGTTCTGGTCTTTTACACTGTGCTGCAGTTGTGCATTTTACAGGATGTCTGTTACTTTAATGTTTTCTTTAGTGGTAAAAGCAGTGCATCATGGGAGTTGTAGTTTTCTTAACAATAACCTGACAGAAATGCTTTTTTCTGAAACATTAAAAACATTATCCATACATGAATTATTTGTAGATAATAATTAGGCTTGACACAAGAGTATGTTAGTAAAAGTTTTTTTATTTCAAATGACAACACGTGTTACACTTTAGAAATTTAAAAAAAAACCTCTTTTTAATCTTAGATGCAGAAGTGGACACTGACTTCATTGAGTACGCTGAGTCATTTACTCAGAATCTACTGAACTCTGCTGAACGAATTCAGGATCAGTTTCACCCACAGTGCAGCCTACAACTTCACAGCGCAGAGTGCGTCATATTCAAGAGTCAGATAGTGATGAGGATACTAATGTCACTGTTGAAGTTCAAAACTTGTCAGAAACCCCAGCTCCTGTTCAAAGTCAACTAGGCAGGCGACAGAGGATCCAGCCATTTGTGAGGCGGAGGGCACGTCCTTCAGTGCACCGAACAGCCACAGATGGAGATGCAAGTGCCAGTGCAGTTGAGCTGAAGCTGCTCAAAGTTCAACGTCTGCAGGGAAAAGACCTAAGGGTGATAAAGGGTAAATTCAATCAGGTCACTCAGGACATCAGTGCCATTAGCAGTACTCTCTCTCACATGACCAAGGTATTTGAAAAAGCACATTCTGTGTCATCAGACAAACTGGACCGCATGGCAGTTGCCATGGAAGCTATGTGCAGCACAATGCAGTCTCAACAAATTGCAAACGCCAAAAGATGTATTAGGTCAATGTTAAGTAATCAGGCATGCTGTAGGTCAATGAATATGATGTGCCGCACCAATGCTCAGCTCATTAAACCAATCCTGGACATGCAGAAGGATGTGTCACAGTGCTGTGGGGACATATCCAGAGGAATGAATGCACTCGAAACCATTGCAAATGACATGCAAATTTGTACTTCAAAAAGATGGTGCAAGGAAGGGTCTCTAATTGACGTTAATGCAAGCAATATTGCTGAAGGAAGTACCAGTAAAGTTGGGGAACGCCGTAGCAATAGAAAATGTGACTCAGCAATTGGTAAAGACATTGGCACAGCTACTGCAACAGCGAAGGTTTTAGGGGTGCGTGGTAGAAAAAAATAAAATGTTTGACCTCTCCAGTTAATTCAATTACTTTTTGAGAAGTTAATATTTCCTGACAATTTACATACTAATGCTTTTTAATTTGGTTTGTGGAGAAACAAATTAAATGTCATAATTTGTCAAAAAACACTTGTGTTTATGAACTTAATAAACAAAACATGTTAGCACACTCTAAACATTTCAAGCGTCATACCTCTGCTAAAAGTAACGTTGAGTGATCTCCGCCCTCCTCCTCCTACCCTCTGCTGCGTCTGGTCCATGTGCTCTTGCTAGAGGTTGCTGAGGTTGATTGTCAATGTTGTGAAATTCTTCTTCTACATCAAGTTCCAGGCCTCTCTTGGTGGCTACATTGTGAAGCATGGCACAAGTTGCAACAATCTTACAACATACATCTGGTCTATATTGCAAGGCTCCTCCTGTTTTATGCAGAATTCTAAATCTGGATTTCATGACACCAAAAGCCCTCTCTATGACACTGCGAGTGGCAATATGGGCATGGTTAAACTGCTGCTCTTTGCGGGTAGATGGATTTAGAAAGGGTGTAAGTATGAATGATCTCACTCCATATGCACTGTCACCTTTGGGTTTAAGCAAAAGGAAACAAAATGCATGATTATGACCCTATAGTAGCATGCTTTGTTCTTAATTCACAAAAAATTCAATTACTCACCAAGTAAATAACCATCATGAAACTCTCCAGCAAGCAGTCGCCTATGGATGGCACTATGTCTGAAAATATAAGAGTCATGGGCACTACCAGGGTAACTTGCCACTATGTCTGTGAATATTGTTTTGGCATTACACACTGCTTGTATGTTCATGGAATGGTAGTATTTCCTGTTGCGAAATATATACTCATTCTCAGAGGGTGGGCATATGGGGATATGTGTGCCATCTATACAGCCAATTACATGAGGGAAGTTAGCAATATTGTAGAAGTCTAACTTAGTTTGCAGTAATTCATGTTGTGTATTTGGAAAAGAGATGTAATGTTTGATCCTATGTAGCATGGCATTTAAAAAGTTACTGAAAAATCTAGATAGGGGACTCTGCGAGACTCCACCAGCAATAGCAATGACACCCTGGAAAGACCCCGAGGCAAGAAGGTGAAGGGAACACAGTACTTGGACATGAGTGGGAATGGATTGGGTTCTAAGGGTTTGTCTTTGCAGAAATGGGTCCAAATCTGCTATTAGCTCTAAAATAGAATCCCCATTCAGCCTGTATTTGTCATAAATGTCTGCCTCAGTCTGCCCAAACAAAGTAATGCGCACTCTAAAAATCCTATCATTGATCATCCTTCTCCCCCTTGCAGCAGCTCTCAACCTCCTCCGACGTGCAAATGCAATGACAGCAGCCATTGTGGAAAAATGTAAACTGCATTATCACACACCTTTTATACACTAGAAATGAGTTTCACCTGATTTCCAGCTTGTAAAAAAAAATACCACCTGGTCAGAGGGCTTCAAAATATAAGAAATGCAATTTTTGATTTCTTAAGGAATCGCAAATTGCGATTTTTGATGCATGCAGTTTTGCACCATAAAAATGCGATTCCTTAAAAAAAGCGAATATTTTAGGAATTCGCAAAACATATCTGCGATTCCTAAAATTGCGAAATAAGTAAAAAAAATGATGCATCCCAAAACATGATTTTGCATTCGCAAACGGCCGATTTTAGCGATTCGCACCGTTTGCGAATGCAAAAATCGTTGATGCATGTGGCTGCAAGACTTTCAGTATTCAGAGAAGGCATTTAGGAGTCCGCAAGTTAGGACTCCTAACTTCTGTGAATACCGAAATGAGTAAGTGCCTTCTGTGAATACCAAAATGGTAGTAAGTTTAGGATTTTGTCTTAAGTTAGTTCTGTGAATCCCTGTTCAGACTGTTCCACAGCATGCGATGTAGCTACATTGTGTGCGTTCTTCGTTTCACCACACGATGTCGCCGTGGTGTAACAATTTTGAAGACCGTGACCACAGGCAACTCAATTTACCATAATTAAGTGGCTGGAAACCAAAATGAAAAAAAAGAATATAACAAAAATATGTGCGGTCTGAGTGAGTCACCGTGAGATGGATATGGAATGGCTGTAGTCAGTGTGACTGTGGGGGTGGCTTAGCATTGTGCGATTCTGTGCAAATTACTTTAATATCCCATGCCAAAAAAACATGAATAGAACATGTGTGATATAAGTAGTGCTCATGTGAAGCGCTCAGCGAGCAGCAGAGAACACCTGTCGCTGCAGCGCCTCCATTGGAGCACAAGAGCGGGTCTCTTCCGGCTGCGGCAATGAGGACATTAAAGGGGGCAGAGTTAAAGGCGCAGCGCAGCAGGAGGGCTGTTAAAGGGGCAGGCACCGCCATTCGGAGGAGTTAGACAGACACCAGCAGGAAACAAGGATGTATGACACTACAACGCATGCTTTTACCACGCATTCTGTTACAACGCAGTTTTTACAACGCATGCTGTTACAACGCATAGCGCTTTGGGGTGCTGGATAGTGAATAGTTTAATTTACTATTCCAACTCCAGTCCCCGTGGATAGTAGGGAAGGTGTTGGATAGTAAATTAAATCTATTCCCTATCCTAGAGCGCCCCCCAGTGCAATGCATTGTAATGGTTTTTGTTGTAAAACCTGCGTTGTAATAGCACTGCGTTGTAAAAGTTTTGTTGTAAAGGATGTTTCCCGGAAACAAAGGCCAGCAGCAAAGCGGAAGGGATTTAAGAGACGAGGAAATGTTCTCACTTTAAAGTCAGAGAAAGAAAATTACCTTGGGTGCGTCTGGCATTTGATCTCGGTCTTTGAATGCACAGCAAATATGAGGAGTTAACAAGAATTACGGCCCTGTTTACATAAATAGAAGTTGGAGCACACTGGCAACAGTAACAGGAGCAGGGAAACATCGATCTGGTTAAATGCTCTTGGAGAAAGGGAAAAGTAGTCTCTAAACAGATGCTACAATGAGACAGGTGGAATGATACAAGTACTGGGGCATTGCTCTGTGGATAGAAAAGGAGAGACACATATGAAAGATTAACCACTAGCAACAAAAGGGTTTTTTAAGGACACTGAAACAAACCAATGAAAAGCAAAACGCCCACAAACAGGTATATACTAAAGTATGTGCAAGAGGTCTTGAACGCTCAACCTAAAAATGCTCCTTTGGGGTGTAAATATTTAAACTCTAAAGGCGACAGGGGGGGAATTTCATTCATAGATCCGAGAGCTAGCAAACACGCCTCATTACAGGTCTACACGTAGCCCGAGAGACAAGACAGGAATGCAAATTCGGCAGACAAATGGAAAGCAGTACAACAGTGAGCTAGGAAGGTGGGAGTGACGAGTTTATGGTAATTCAAAGAGGAAGTGAACTCCATGGACCCTGAAGAAAAATTTCCAGCATATGCAACAAGAATTTTAGATTCTATTAAGTACACGGAGGCCAGGATTATGCTTACTCTTTTAACAACAGCCAATCACAACACAGTAAAAATATTTAAACACTACAAATTCCAATAGGCTTTGAACCACGCCTCCATAAACCACCAATCAAAAGTGTCCAGTGTCTACAGAACAGCTAGGCACCATTTTACTGCCTTTTTCTTTGCAACAAGCCGTCTGTTATCAGTTCAATCCAAAACAGGATACAGATCCAGCTCTCAACGGAGAGCAACTCCACGTAACAGGGTCTCTGAAGAGACAACTTTTCATGAACTGGCACAGAAGTCGCCAATGAGTATCGAATCCCAGGAGCTCAGTTTTGATTTGACTCCGTTCCTGAAATTAGAAACAGTTTGAATATCATAGAATCCTTAAATCTGAACATATCAAGGGCGGGAAAAAACAATCGTGTCAAACGTAATCAAATGATGACATGACAGTTGAGATACAACTCTTACCTCTCCCAATGGGTGGGATAATCCTCGCCTCTGTGTCCTTAATAGAAGCTAAAATTCTTGTCACATATGATGGAAAATGTTCTATTCTATGGCAGGACCGGAGGCTCAGATTATGCTGGTTCAAAGTTCACCAACAACTATAGATGAAGCGTGTACAATAGGTTTAAACATAGTCAGATGACCAATCGGCAGCTTTAAGAGTGTCTTCTAATCTGGATCCCATGACAGAGGCTTTAGACGCCATCGCACCGCTAGTGGAATGAGCACCATATACAGATATATCTATACCAGCCATAACCCAACGAGCCAACGTAGCCGCTGACACAGGTTAGAACGGCTTCTGGATCGCCAGAAGTAAAGGGCCCAAGGGATCGGTTATGTGAGACAAGGTACGTTCTTCATAAATCTTCAGACATTTAACCACACATAATTTTTCATTGTGGGAAAAAGCGGGGTAATCAATGGAACGTGACATAATTTTAGTTCTTCTGGATATAATAAAAGATACACCATGTGGGGAAAATAACCTACCTGCTAGGTCCAGTGCACGCATATCCGACACTTGTCGATAAGAAATCAGACATAAAAGCATGCTAAGCAGCAGCGGCTCCTCCATTAGGGCAATGGAGCGTCACCCCACTGCTTTCTCGCAGTGCGAGAAAGCAAAAACATAAAATGGTAGACTACCACTACCACTCAACGTCCAACGGCAGCACGAAAACTAACTTCATTTTTTACACCAATCACCCGGCTAAATGGAATAACACCTTCTCTCTTCATCTTCACCTTCGGTGGAGAAGTGTGGCTCACTGGTTAGAGGAGGCAGACCTGGAAGCAGAGGTCAGCCCGGGACCAGGGTTCAATTCCTGGCTCGGCGGGGTCTTGAGTCCTAAAATGTCCATGGACTCGACAATTCTAGCTCCGGTGCCTACTCGATTCACGGGTTCACACTTTGTGACTCTGGGCAATAGCTTGCTTAATCTCCACAACGGCCCCTCGCGGCGGGATGCCTGGCTTTCACCTTACAGATACCCTGCCGGGGTTATCTCACAGGGGAATACCAGGATGGGTTCCCTAAGCAAGCGCTTAGAAACTGCTTGGTGATTTGCGCTATATAAATTCCTGTACATTTACATTTACATTCAAGTCGCCAAGTCAGTAATCATTCCATATGGTGAAAAAATCTCCACTATCATATCCCCGACCTTCAAAGGGGAACTCACCATTTCCATCTACAGAACTGGAACCATTCTCATACAGGCCACCGATCCCCACCTCACCACTTTTGACCGCCACTTCCCCACACTTCTCTCCTCGTTAACTCAACTGAGCCATCAAACCCTATCTCCCCATCCCCCACCACCCTCACTAATAACATGGAACTGATCCAATCTCCCTGCCCTGAAGACCCTCTCTTCAACTCATGGACATCCACCATCACTCACTACAATCACACTACCCCTATCATTACTCTCCGTCGCCAAACACCCACCACGATCACATCAACTGAGCACACCAGGCTCGACAAACTCACAACTAGCAATTCCCACATGGCCGATCTTGACAGTTTGGTCACTAACCTTAGCCCTCCTGCGACTGAAATCCCCTCAGACACTCCCCTCCCCACCCCTGATAATCTGAACCCTCCCTCACAATCTTCCCTGACCTCCCTACACAGTCCCTGTTCCCGTGACCCTCCCCGGGTCTACCGCCATTTCCAATCCTTTGCTCTCTCTCCCCCTCCTTTCTCTGCACACTCCCCTTCCGCTGCTGCACTCCCACGTACACAACCTACCTCCACCGCTAATCTCTCTGACATGACCCAGAACTCCAGACGCCCTGCCTAGAATTTCTCTCCCTCCTCACCTGGACACTAGTCCCACTTCTCCTCCTCTGAACTCCTCGAATGGGAACATGACAAATCCGGCTCCCCGTGTACAACCTCTCCCCTCTCCTAACCCCAGGGACTCCATCCTATCCCCGACCCCTGTTAAATCTCCCTCCATAGACCCAAGTCTGTCTCGACCCCTGCCTAAAACCTCAAACTTTTTCAGTGCAATAACACAGCAACTGAACAGAATGGAGATGAAAATGAACTCCCTTACTGCTGATTCCCTTCACTTACAGCAAAACCTTATAATAATAATAAATAATAAAGAGCTTGTAAAGCGCTCAGTAATGCCATCACGACATGTCCCCGCGCTAAGCTAGCAGTGAACCAGCAAGAGAGAGATCCAGAGGTCTATGCTGTGTATAAGTGAGTTTTCAGCAAGGCCCTAAACCGCGCTTCGCTACTCTCCAGTCTCAAGGCCAAGGGAAGTTTGTTCCATTGTTGAGCTGCCTGGAGTGCAAAAGAACGACCACCTATTCTGGCCTTCCTCGTCCTGGGGACTGTCAGCAGTCCGGTCCCCTCCGAACGAAGGGTCCTGGAGGGTTCATACCGGCTGACTAGATCCTTTAAATAAGCGGGCGACCTATCCCAGACAATCCGATGACAGAAGAGTAGGCACTTAAAACGCACCCGTTTCTTCACAGGCAACCAATGAAGCGCATCCAGCGCCTTCTGCGAATTGGCCCTCCTAGGTCTTCTCAACACCAACCTGGCGGCGGAGTTCTGGATGACTTGGAGGCGGCCCAGGCTACCCTCGGTTGCCCCAAGGAACAGTACATTTCCATAGTCCAACCGCGAGGTCACCAGTGCCTGTGTTAGAGTCCTTCTGGCCGCAAGGGGCAATAGGTCTAAAGTTTTATTTAGGGTCTTTAGAACTCCAAAACATTTGCCCACAAGACGCCTAATGTGGCCATCATACGAGAGGGAGGGATTCATCCAGATTCCCAAGTTCTTTGCTTCCTCACAGGGGGTAGGAGTAGGACCCAAGCATGAAGGCCACCACTCAGCTGACCAATTATCGCTTTTTCCCCCCACCACCAGCACCTCTGTTTTAGAACCATTGAGTTTTAAGCAATGGGAGTCCATCCATTCTCCCAGTGCCTGCATGCAGGATTTAAAGTTGGTAGGAGTGTTGGAGGAGTTCTGCGACAAAGAGATCAGCAGCTGGGTGTCGTCGGCGTACGACACCAATTCCACCCCAAAAGATTGTACCACTTTTGCCAGAGAGGCCATATAAAGATTAAAAAGAGTGGGGCTAAGAGCCGAGCCCTGGGGCACTCCCTGATCTAATGGCGTCTCTGCTGAGCGACAAGTCCCTTGCTGAACCTGAAAGCATCTCTCTGAGAGGAATGACTGTAGCCAGCACAGTGCGTGACCAGCCACCCCAGCTTCCTTCAGACACCGCAGCAAGATGGAATGTGCTACGGTGTCGAAAGCTGCACTCAGGTCGAGCATAATTAGGGCCATTGTGTGACCTGCATCAGCCCCTGCTCTTAAAGTCTCGGTGGCTCGGAGGAGGGCTGTCTCCGTGGAATAGCCCACCCTAAATCCTGACTGAGATGGATGAAGTAAGTTCCACCTCTCCAGGTGTTCAGAGAGCTGAGTGTTAACCACTTTCTCTGCCACCTTCGCCACGTACGGTAGTAAGGAAATAGGCCTGAGGTTTTCCAGCACCTCCAAGCTCACGTTAGGTTTTTTCCTTATTGGCAGTACTATGGCCTTTTTCCACTCTTTGGGGACTTGTTGAGTGCAGAAGGAGGTGTTTAAGACCTGCCTAATGTGAGGTTCCAGGGCTGACACTCCCTCTGAAATGACCCAAGCCGGTGCCGGATCGTTTGGGGACCCGGACTTCACACTTCGGCATATCTTTATAAGCTTGTCCACTGTGGGAACCTTAAAAGTTTGTAGTGAGGACTCAAAGGATACCAGTGAGCTACCTGCTTCAAGATCTGTGCCTTTAACTGGGACTTGAGAAAAGGAGGCATAAATCGCTTTCACTTTATTAGAAAAAAAGTTAGCGACTTTATTACATCCCTCCACAGAGACCTTTATGGGGGTACTGGATCCCGAGACAGAGGATATTTCTTTATATATTTTGTATAATTCACGCGAGGAGCTCTCGGCTGCCTCAATGCGTGTCTGAAAATATTTGGCTTTGGCTCTACGTACCGCATACTGATAGCTTCGATGGGAAGAGCTGTATGTGTTCTTAGCCAGTGGAGTCGGGTTCTTCCTCCAGCTCCTTTCAAGTTTTTTGCAGTTAGACTTGATTTGCTGTAGTTCAGGAGTGAACCACAGGGCAGTGTGTTGTCTGCCTTCTCTAGCTTTACCCTTACTCAAGGGGGCTATCTCATCCAGGGTGGAAGTCACAAGAAGGTTAAATTCCTTGTTCGCCTGATCACTATCCGTCGCACACCATGGCTGTGCTTTCCGGATGGCGCTTAAGAATTTTTCCTGAGTATACTGCCTCCATTTGCGTCTCATAATGTTTCCCATCCCCTTCTCAATCACCCTACCAGGTTGGTAAAAACATAGGAAAGGGACAAGGAAGTGATCGGTCCAAGGGAGCTGACAGGGGGTAAGTGCTTTAATCGTATCCCAGCTAGCAAAAATAGGGTCCAGACAATGACCCCTTTGATGTGTAGCTGCAGCACTTAACAGACTAAGCTGAAGTTCTTGTAGGACAAGGCGAACATCCTCTGCCTCCTTTTGTAAGGGATCCTCTAGGTGGAGGTTCAGATCCCCCAACACTAACACTTTGTTGTGTTTAATCGCAATCTGAGCAACCCCTTCAAGTAAACTACTACGGAAGTTGCCCAGGGAACCCTCCCACCGGGTACTTCTGCCCCAACCCCACTCAATACACCTCCCACGGCCCCTCTCGATACACCTCCCATGGCCCCCCAGAGCACCCCTCGACCCCCCAGTCCATCAGCGAGTCAGGCACTTAGACCCAACTGGGATAGCCAGCACTTTTCGGTACCGAAACCAGATGAGATCAATGACTCTTACCTCGCTTCCAAACGGAAGTCTGCCCCTTTCCACATCCCTGTTATTATTGGCACTAAAAGAATCCCTAATACTGTCCACTCGCCTAGACCCCCTGCTCAATACACCTCTATCCACCTAACTCCCCCCATCATCGAGGCTCCCCGCCCTCTCTCTTGTATGCTCCTAAACTGCAGATCAGCAGTACAACACGCTACTGACATTGCTGAAGCTCTTCTCGCTGAAGAAATTGACATCGCTTTCCTCACTGAATCCCGGCTCAATGTCCACTCTACCCCCATCCTTGACATTCTCACCCCCTCAGGGTACAACATAATCAGACAAAACAGGCCTATCAAAACGGGGGGGGGGACTAGCCATCATCCACAAAGCTGGAATACAGATTACCAATCTCAAACCTGCAGAATACCTATCGTTTGAATACCTGGGTGTCGAACTCACCATTAAGGGCACCTCATCCATCAAATTCCACACCATCTACCATCCGCCTGGAGAAAGTACTCTTTTTCCCGAAGAACTAACAGACCTAATAACACGGTACTCCTTGACAGATACCAAAGACGAGTTTCTGGGTGACCTCAATATCCACTGGAACGACCCAAAAGACTCCACTTTCCTGAACCAATCCAACCGTCTGGAAATACATAATCTCAAACAACTCTGCAATAAGCCAACTCACATCAAAGGTGCAACACTAGATGCGATCATTACCAACAACAAACTGGTCTCTCTGAGAGCGATTTCTCCCATTGACTGGTCCGACCACCACCTCATTCTGTTCAGGATTGACACACCTGTCAGCCACCAACCTATTTGTGACGTCAAACCTAAACTCTTGACCAGAAACATCAAAAAAGTCCCTTTATCCGAACTTGAATCCATGATTCATCCCCATCTTCAACTCCATCCCTCATCATGGACGGCTGATGACCTCACTACAGACTTTAACTAAAAAATGACAGAGGTTTTAGACCAAGTAGCTCCCCTCAAACTCAAACAACAAAGGCAAAACAAATCGAAACCCTGGTTTAACGTGGAGCTAAACGATGAACGGCATCAACTCAGACAAACAGAAAAGTCTTGGAGACAAAACTCCTCGTCCTTGCATCTAACACAACTTAGATCTGCTCGGCAGGTGTACAAAAAACAAATTTTCAGTGAAAAGGCGTCCTTTTTCCGCAGCCAACTAGATCTGGCGAATAACAGACCGAGAGAACTCTTCAGCATTGTTAAAAGCCAAATAAACGGCACTCCCACTCAAGATATCGAAGCCACCAATGAGCTATGTGAAGAAATTGCCACCTTCTTCACTAATTAAGTCTCTAAAATTGATCAATCCTTCATACAAACCGCAAACACTCCTTCCCTCATAACCTGCCCCCTTCTACTTCTCTTGACCACGCAGAAAGAGTTCTGTATAAGGACAATCAGAACGGCCTCCAGCTAAAAAACAATGCGCACTGGTCCAACTTTGAGCGAAAAAATGAGGTCTTCAAGATAATTTCTAATCTAAAACCTTCTTCCCACACCATGGACCCCCTCCCTTCCACAATTATAAAAGAACTCAAGCACACCATTTACCCTTTCTGGACAAAAATCATCAACGCCTCTCTCACCTCAGGCTGTGTCCCAGACTCCCTTCAACTAGGACAAATCACGCCCATTCTCAAGAAACCAGGGGCCGACCCTAATGTTCTTAACAAGTCAAGTTAGAATTTATATAGCGCACTACATACCCAGTGGGTCTCAAGGCGCTTGAGGAAGGGGGGGAGGTTCACCTATCGAATATCCAGGTTTTGAGCTGTTTTCTGAAGGCTAGGTGGTTTTGGGTAATGCGGAGGTGGATGGGCAGGGAATTCCAGGTTTTGGCCGCTAAGTAGGAGAAGGATCTTCCCCCCGTGGTGGCTTTGTGGATGCGCGGCACAGTGGCGAGGGCTTGGTTGGAAGAACGCAGTTGGCGGGTAGGAGTGTAGAAGGAAAGGCGCGTGTTGAGGCAATCAGGACCAAGTATAGGGCTTTGTGTGCGTGGGTGAGGAGGCGGAACGTTATCCTTTTGTTGACGGGGAGCCAGTGAAGGTCTTTTAGGTGCCCGGAGATGTGGCCTGTGCGGGGGATGTCTAGTACGAGTCTGGCTGAGGCGTTTTGGATGCGTTGGAGTTTTTTCAGCAGTGTTGCGGTGGTGCCGGCGTAGAGGGTGTTTCCATAGTCCAGACAGCTTGTAACCAGTGCGTGGGTGACCGTTTTTCTTGTTTCGGTGGGGATCCAGCGAAATGTTTTTTTGAGCATGCGTAGGATGTTGAAGCACGACGAGGAGACGGCGTTGACTTGTCTGGTCATCGAAAGAGAGGAGTCCAGGATGATGCCCAGGTTCCGTGCGTGGTCCGTCGGAATGGGAGCTTTTCCTAGGGCCGTTGGCCACCAGGAGTCGTCCCAGGCGGAAGGGGATGCACCTAAGATGAGGACTTCCGTTTTGTCCGAGTTCAGTTTCAGACGGCTGTGCTTCATCCACTCGGCTACTTCATTCATCCCTTCATGCAGGTTGGTTTTGGCTGTGTTTGGGTCTTTGGTGAGTGAGAGGATCAGTTGAGTGTCATCCGCGTAGGAGATGATGTTGATGTTATGCTGACGTGCGATGGTTGCGAGGGGGCTCATGTAGACATTAAAGAGGGTAGGGCTGAGAGAAGATCCTTGTGGTATGCCGCAGATGACTTCGGTGGCCTCTGCTTTGAAAGGGGGGAGCCGGACTCTCTGAGTTCTTCCAGCGAGGAACGAGATGATCCATTCTAATGCTTTTCCTTGTATTCCGATGTTGCGGAGGCGTTGTATTAAGGTGCTATGACAGACTGTATCGAAGGCTGCAGAGAGGTCGAGGAGGATGAGGGCGACTGTTCCAGTAGTGTTCGGATGTCGTCTGTTGCTGCGATGAGGGCGGTCTCGGTGCTGTGTTTGGCTCGGAAGCCAGACTGTGAGGAGTCGAGTGATTTGTTGGTTTCGAGGAAGGCGGCGAGCTGATTGTTGAAGGCTTTCTCAATGACTTTGGCAGGGAAAGGGAGGAGCGAGATGGGGCGGTAATTTTTGAGTTCGGTGGGGTCAGCAGTGGGTTTCTTCAGAAGGGCGCTGAGTTCGGCGTGTTTCCATTTTTCTGGGAAAGTGCCGGATTTGAGGGAGCAGTTCATGACGTCTCGGAGGTGGGGTGCGATGATGGAGTCTGCTTTGTTGAAGATGTGATGGGGGCAAGGGTCTGTGGGGGATCCGGAGTGGATGGAGTTCATTAGGCGGATGGTGTCTTCTGTGGTGATTGGGTTCCAGTTGAGTAGGTTATTCAGGGGGGGTACAGGTTAGGAAGTGAGAGGGGTAGACTGATTTATGGGTAGGTTGTCAAAGCTGTTATGAATGTCGGCGATTTTGTCATGGAAGAAAGAGGCGAGGGAGTCGCAGAGGACTTGAGATGGGGTGATGTCGTTGGAGCTGGCGGTGGGGTTGGTGAATTCTTTGATGATGTTGAAAAGTTCCTTGCTGTTGTGGGCGTTGTTGTCTAGTCGGTCTATGAGTGCTGATTTCTTGGCTGTCCGTATTAGTTGGTGGTGTTTGCGGGTGGCGATTTTGAAGGCGGCATGGGTGATATTGTTTGGGTCTTTTTTCCAAGTTTTTTCAAGGGAGCGGCAGAGTTTCTTGGATTTCTTAAGGTCATCATTAAACCATGGGGCGTTCTTGCCTCCTTGCTTGATTCGATGTTTCTTCAGGGGTGCTAGTTTGTCGGCGGTTTGGGTTAACCATTGTGTGAGGTTGATGGCGGCTTGGTTCGGGTTCGTTGAATAGGCGGGGTTTTTTTGAAGAAGTGATGTGGAGATTTGGTCGATTGTGATTTTGTTCCGAATTTCTTCGCAGAGTTGGTTGAGGGTGGTTGTGAATCGTGGTCTTATTGTAAATTAAGTGGATGCAACTGTGGTCCGTCCAGTGGAGGGTTGTGGAGTGAGTGAAGGAGATGTGCTTGCTGGAGGTGAAGATAGGGTCGAGTGTGTGTCCTGCATAGTGGGTGGGGGTGTTTTCAAGTTGTTTGAGTCCGAGGTTGGCGAGATTGTCCAGGAGGGTGGTAGTGTTCCTGTCGTTGCTCTTTTCCAGATGGAAATTGAGGTCTCCCAGAGGAATGTATTCTTCTGAAGGGAGGGCGTGTGGGGTGATGAAGTCAGTGATGTCTTCGCTGAATTGAGTACGGGGTCCTGGGGGTCTGTAGAGGAGGGTGCCTCTGAGAGTAGTTTTGGGGTCGATGTGTATCTGGAAGTGGAGGTGTTCGGCGCTAGCGAGGATGTCTTCTGAGCTGGTTGAGACGCGGATGGTGTTCTTATGGACGATGGCGATGCCTCCTCCTGTTTGCTTGGTGCGGTCCTTACGGATGATCTTGTAGCCGTCCGGGATGGCTATGGCGATGTCTGGGGCAGATGAGGCATTCATCCAGGTTTCTGTTAGGAAGGCGACGTCCGGGGACATGGTGTCGAGTAGGTTCCAAAGGTCGATGGCGTGTTTGTGAACCGAGCGGGTGTTGAGAAGGATGCATTTGAGGTGGTTGGTGTTGGATCTCTGTTTGGTGTTAGTGAGTTTGGTGTGGGTCTCGAAGGAGTTGTACTTGCAGGAGTGGCAGGTGAAGGGTCCATGGGTGTGTCCCGGAATGGCCTGGGTGCAGTAAGGGAGTCGGCCGGGGTTCAGTGTTAGGAGGGTGGCGGCGCCGTATGTTCTGCGGGCGGGATGGGTTTTGCGGGGACCAGGGGGTCTGGCGCGGACGGGCGTAGACGGGCTTACCTTTGGCGCACCTTCGGCGCGGCCGTAGCGCGTGGATGTTGCGCGTTGGGACATCTGTCTTAAAAGGATAGTGGAGGGGGGGAGCGTGGGAGGGTCAGCTGGGAGGCGGGAGCGAGGTGGAGGAAGGGCCAGGGGTTACAAAACAAAATGGCAGCAACAACAACAAACGCAGCAGCAGTGGAAGCGTGGGCGCTTGATAATATGCAAAACACGTTACCATACACAGCTAAGAAGTGCGCGCTAGCGATGCTAAATAGCAATTTCAAGTCAAGCGCTACAATATGACTAAGGGCTGTGCAGTCAAGCGCTGCGTTATGAGTGAGTAATCTGCAGTCAAGCGCTACGATAGTAATTCCTAAAGCAGAGTCAGGCGCTACAATCCCAGGTCTGCAGTCAAGCGCTACGATAATATTGCCAAAAGTGGAGACAGGCGCTACAATACCAGCTCTCAGCAGAGGAGGAGGCAAGGGGAGCGACCGCTTGTGTCCAGGACAGGACGGTCACAGCTCTACCAGAGTGCGAGGACGGCCTACAGCCTCAGTGGGTGGGAGGGTCAGCTGGGAGGCGGGAGCGAGGTGGAGGAAGGGCCAAGGGTTACAAAACAAAATGGCAGCAACAACAACAAACGCAGCAGCAGTGGAAGCGTGGGCGCTTGATAATATGCAAAACACGTTACCATACACAGCTAAGAAGTGCGCGCTAGCGATGCTAAATAGCAATTTCAAGTCAAGCGCTACAATATGACTAAGGGCTGTGCAGTCAAGCGCTGCGTTATGAGTGAGTAATCTGCAGTCAAGCGCTACGATAGTAATTCCTAAAGCAGAGTCAGGCGCTACAATCCCAGGTCTGCAGTCAAGCGCTACGATAATATTGCCAAAAGTGGAGACAGGCGCTACAATACCAGCTCTCAGCAGAGGAGGAGGCAAGGGGAGCGACCGCTCGTGTCCAGGACAGGACGGTCACCCTTAACAACCTCAGACCTATCTCCAACCTCCCATTCCTTGCAAAGACATTGGAGTCATGTGTTCTCCACCAACTCAATAAACACATTGATGAGTTCAACCTCCTCGACACCTTTCAATCGGGATTCAGGAAAGGCTGTAGCACGGAAACAGCCATACTCAACGTCTCTGACGACATTCGCAAAGCCTTAGATGATGGTGATGCCGGCCTACTCATCCTTATTGACCTATCTGCGGCATTCGACACAGTAAATCATCCAGCTCTTCTGGAGACCTTGTCGAAGCGCTCCGGCATCAATGGTACATTACTAAAATGGTTCACCTCCTCCAACATCGCTCACAACAAATTAAAATCAACTCCTGTCTCTTGAAGCCAACAAAAGTCACACTTGGGGTACCTCAAGGCTCGATCCTCTCCCCGTCCCTCTTCAATCTCTTCATGGAGCCCCTCACAATCATCTTGAAAAAAACTGGAGTGTTTTACCACCTTTACGCGGATGACACCCAAATCTATTTCAAAATCAAGTCCCCCGATGACATCCAACCCCTCAATGCCACCCTAACGGAGATCCAAACTTGGTTCAACGTCAACCACTTAAAGCTCAACCCAGATAAAAGCGGAACTGATCCTTTTCTCTCCAAAAAGCAACCATCGTCCAATCCAAGAGTGGCTCAAGAATCTTGTTGCCCTAAACTGCCCCCTCGTCCTATCCGACTCAGTTAAGTCTCTAGGCATCACCCTTGACAAGAACTTATCAATGGAGGCCCACATCAAAAACTCTGCAAAAAGTGCTCTTTTCTCTCTAAAACACCTCAAGAAACTGAAACCTTTTCTTGCCCATGATGACCTCAAGACAGTAATCCAATCCCTGGTTCTCTTTAAAATCGACTATGGGAAAGCCATCCTTACAGGGACTCCAAAAGCTCACCTAGCCCCTCAGTGCTGAACATGGCCGCTCGACTTGTATATGGAGTAAAAAAATTTGAACACATCACTCCAGCTCTCAACTCTCTCAAATGGCTTCCCATGGTAGGGAGATGTATTTACAAGCAGGCCTGCATCACACACAAAACCCTCCACTCTCCGGCCCCAACTACCTGAACAGCAAACTGGTAAGAGCAGGTCAAGCCAGAACACTGAGAAGCTCCAACTCACTCCTTCTTATTCCGCCAAAAACGAAAAAGAAAACCATCCAATACCGATCGTTTTCCGGCAATGCTCCCAGGATATGGAACGCTCTCCCGGGAGTCCTCAGATGCAACCCCTCCTTCTCCTGTTTCAAAAGGGACCTCAAACTCCATCTCCTGAACAAATACTTTCCTGAATCAACGTCAACTAACCTAGACCTCAATATTCCGAGTTGACTCCCATTCAAGGATTGTTGGTGAGTGGACTATGCTAATCACCTTGCTTTCTTTTTCTTCTCTCCCCCTCCGTTTCACAGTTATTTATTGTTCATGCTGTATTCTTTATCCGTGGTTTGCTTACTTACTGTCAGCCTTCTGGGTAATGTAAGGCCCTTCTGTTTTTCACAATGTGTATGTGGAGCGCTCTGATACCTACGGGTCTAGCTAGCGCTATACAAAACTTTAAAAATAAAAATAAATACCATTGTATGTTTCTGCTTCGTGCGCTGCAACTAAGCAGAAAGCAGGGAATGCCTAGTTGGGGGCGGGTGGGAGGGTATGCCGGTTTTCAGGTCGGGGAGAAGCGGCTTGGTCACTCTGAGTCCCCTGACTGTTTGGTCAGCCCTGTGGGGCCGACCAAAGCAGTCATGCGCACTCTGGATTTTCTCTATGTAGGCTGCATGCAGCCTACATAGAGAAAATGGCCTCCCCTTAGACGCTCGGCTGGGCGCTGCCTGCAACAATCACAACGCTGCCATTGCAGTGTTGTGATTGGCTTAGAGGAGGGGAGGGAGGCTGCCTTCTTTATGTTCCAGCACTGCAGCGGGACCCGGCCAGGAGTGGAGGTGGCGTGGGACCCGGTAAGCACATTTTAAAAAAATGTCTTTTTAAACCACCCCTTTTCCCCCACACGATTCCACCGTGCCACCCACAGCCTCCCCGCAAGTCATGAGAGCCGCGACTGATGGTAAGTTTAGCTGAAAGCTATTTTAGGGATCAATCTTTATTCTCTGGCCAAGATTCCAATAATGACAACACACTAGTAACATACCATAAGGTAATGTATGTGGGTCTCGGTGGTCGAGCGACCCTTATACCTTTTAGTAATTTGCATACAACCGGATGAACACCTACCGGTTTTCCCTCTATGTGATTATGTTCAGCTGACAAAGCAGATATAAAGTTGTTTACCGACCTGTAACATAAACCATATTCTGCACACTCTGAGAGAAAGTTCAGGACATATCTCAAATCCGTTACCACGGGACACACATCCCATTGAAGGTACCAACCCACCCAACATTTTCATGCAGCAGAATATCATTTTCTGGTGGAAGGAGCCAAGCTTGTTGCATAAATTCGACAGCCGCCGATGAAAGTCCTTCAGTTCATTCGTGTCTCCTGAGATCTTCCAAACCATGAGCGTCATTTGGTCCTGAAGAACCAGCGGATGGGGAGACCCGAGGAAAAACAAAGTCGAATGGGAAGATCTATTGACAATTCCAAGAGAGTTGGAAACCACGATTGTGTCTACCATAACGGTGTGGCTAATACCAACAATGCTGACTGACCGCGAACCTGGGCCGCTACTCTCAGGATCCTTGCAAATGGGGAAAAAGCGTAATTTGTCTGTGATCCCCAGGGGTGAAGGAAAGCGTCTGTCCCCAACGCCATTGGGTCCAGTCTCCAACGGTAGAACCAGTGAAGCTGCGCATTCAGTCAAGAGGCAAAAGGATCCACCAGGCATGGGCCTCAAATAGTCATGATCTCCTGAGATAGAGAAGGATGGAGTTTCGAGTCACTGTAGTCTTTCAGGAATCTGGAATTCCAGTTTGCTACTAGGTTTTCTTTGCCGGGGATGTATCCCACCAGAACCATGATCTTCTGGGAGAGACAGAAATGCCAAAACTCTCGGGCTATGTTAGCCAAAAGACAAGATCTCGTACGTCCTAGACGATTTATATATCGAACCGCACATTATCCATCCGTAACAGGATGCAACAATTGCTCTGTATTGGAGATATCGACTTGATGGCGAAAGAACCTGCCAACAGCTCCAGACATTTGATATGCAGCTTTAACTCTTCTGCTGACCAGTGACTGCCGGTAGCAAATACTCCACAACTTGCACCCCAGCCCCAGCGACTGGCGTGGGATTAGAGGACCACATCTGGGGACACTCCGAAAATTGCCTTGCCATTCCATGCTTCCATGTGCGTCAGCCACCAGCGAAGTTCTTCCTGTGCATGCTCAACTGAACCATGTGATCGTGGCGGATATTCTGTTGTAGATAGTGAATTTTAAGACGTTGTAGCGCCCTGTAATGAAGAGGTCCAGGGAAGATCGCTTGAACAGAGGGTGCTAGCAGGCCCACACTCCTTGCTAGGGATCTCAAAGAAACCATCTGTTTCAACAATGTCGTTCTGGGTTCTCTCTTGTTGGATTTTATTTTGGCTGGAGGGAGAAGTAATTGAGCTGTCCTGGAGTTGATCTGAAATTCCACGAAGTCCACCTGCTGAGAAGAAATCATCATGGATTTCTTGTGATTTATCACAAAACCTAGATTCTGGAGGAGAGACACCTTCCACTGCAGGTGTAATGTAAGTCAAGCACGGTTTTGTGCCAGAAGACGCATGTCGTCTAGATCATGGGTCTCCAACCAGTTGATTGCGAGCTACCGGTAGAGTAGTTTGCGCTGCTATCTAATTATTGCGACATCATTTCAGCATTTTATTTTGTTTCCCTTCATTGTTTTTCACAGCTTTCAGCCCTTGCCCGCCCTCACACAAACCTGCAGCTCTGATTAGCTAAAGAGAGCTTAGCTGGGGCGGGGCGGCCTGAAGAATGTGATGTTTTTTCCTCTTAGTCACAGCCACCTGTCTTTTCCAGGCTGGCTCCGTGCTCCTCATTTACTTTCCATTTGGGTTTCCCAGAGCAGCTGCTGCTGTGAGGTAAGTGGGCCCCTGACCGAGCAGTAGCCGAGTCGGTAAAATCGACTCAATGCATGCAAGGCCCTATCATTGTAACGTTGGGTGCCACTGCGCTGTAGATCTGCATTCGGTAATAAAGCTTACTGGCAGGCAACGTTAAAATAAAAGTCCTTTCAGGCACCGGGCCGATGCTGCAGTTGCAGCCGATGGTAAAATGCAAGGTTCTTGCATGCACTAATCTGCTTTCACTGACTTCACCACGCTTTCATTTGCCTTCGCATAGTAGTCAGTGAAAGCGGATTAGTCACTGAACGTCCATGCAAGGACCTTGATGTTAACGTCTGTTGCCACCGTGCTTTACATCTGCATTAAGCAGGAATAAAGCACGGTGGCAACCAACGTAAATGTAAATGTAATTTGTACTTGTGAAGCCCACTAATACCCATGGGTGTCCTGGCGCTGTAACGCATACCGCTGTGGAACCCTTCCTGGTTTTTCCCTGTGAAATGTCCACCCCTGAGCACCCCCAAGGTGAGGCCAGGCATCCCAGCGCTGCTGGGGCCGTTGTGGAGATTAAGCAAGCTATTGCCCAGAGTTGCAGAGTGGGACCCATGATTAGAATAGGCACCGAGGCGAGAATGATCAGGTTCGAGGAAATTGAGCCCAAGACCCGCCGAGGCGGGAATTGAACCCTGGTCCCGGGCTAGACCTCTGCATCAGGTTCTGCCGCTCTAACCATTGAGCCACACTTCTCCACATTAACATCAAAGGTCCTTGCAGGCCCTGAACGTTACCACAGTGGCAGCCAATGTGGCAGCCAGTGCTTGCCTGCAGTGAACAGCTTCAAATTCATGCGAAGGCAAATTTATAACGCGGTGTAGTAATCCGTGAAAGCCTTTCACTGATTACTACATCGCGCTTTATATTTGCCTTTGCATGACTGTTAAAGCAGTTCAGACTCTGAGCATGCACGGACCTTTGGTTTTAACATCGGCTGCCACCGTGCTTTACACCCGCCTTAGCCGATAGTAACAAAACACAGTGGCACCCGACGTTCAAATTAAAAGTCCTTGCATTCACTGTGCTGCTACCGCCAGGGCCGGCTCTAGGTGCCACTGGGTGCTGACTTTGTGTGGGGGTGCCAATATTATAGTAAAGCGCCTGCGGCTACGTTCCTGCCCTCCAGCAAATTTCAGACTAGCAAAAATGGTTAGGGGTTCTGCCCACTTAACCCTCCCGTACCTGAGCAGGAGACATCCAAGGATGAGAAAGTAGCAACAAGGGGTACCGAAGGGATCAATCCTTTTTTAATTTTCAAACAAGAGACAGTTAATTATCTTGTGAATAACAAATTAAACATTAAGAAAATATATAGATTAATTCATGTACACACATATGAGCGGACATCCAGGGAGACACAACAACCAACAATCTATATACAAAATATCACATATACATCATATACAAATATACAAAACATTTACAATATCAACAAACGTTTATCTGTACCCTAAATTCAAGAAATATATAAGAATATATATACACCAATTAGAGTAAGTGCCTCCTCTTAATTTACAATGGAGTGCACAGCAAAGTGGTAGTCCCAAAAGCAAAGCACCAGGGGGTTAGAACATCAACCCAATCTCCATTTGTATGGATGCACATCAGACAAAAATTATTCTTTTTTAAAGTTGTAACAGGGGACTCAATTCAAAACAAAAGGTGTCGACGCAGTCGCGGTCGCGTTTCAGCCAGATGATGTAGGCTTCATCAGGACATGGGTACTCTAATCTTCAGGGCCCTGGCCGAGCCTAGGGCCGGTATGGCTGGCTAGTCCACAGAACCACCCACGGGGGTGGGGTGGAAATCACTTTCTTAGCCCAGGTACTGGAAGTT
This sequence comes from Lissotriton helveticus, assembly GCF_964261635.1. NCBI lineage: Eukaryota > Metazoa > Chordata > Amphibia > Caudata > Salamandridae > Lissotriton > Lissotriton helveticus. Next base: position 98,270,749 of record NC_136064.1, on the reverse strand, counting down.
ATACCTTATATATACAATGAGTCCACTCGGATAAGGATAGCGTCAAACGGGCGTGGCTTAAATCACACGGTCTTTCTAAATTCTTCAGGTAGCCAGGTGACACGAACAAACAGTGTTCACCGCAGCGTTAGTCACACCACCGGGAATCCAGCAAATTTCAGCCAACAATAAAAATGTCAAACTGGGTGATGAACGTACTTCCTGGAATGAGAGAGAGAGAGATTGTGTAATAATCTGTAAACTTGCAAAGGAAGTTATTACTCACCGTAAGGTAGCACAGAGTGTTAATATACCTGCTTCAAAGACGGTGCAGATCACAAAGTGCATATACAGCGTAATGTAAATAGGTCAGTGGGTTACTACTTTGGTCAGAGAGACCATATTGTTGCTAGCTCTTTATGAGTTAAAATCCTAATGTAGAACAGTGAGCAAGTATCTGTTATCAAAGAGCTGCATGAAAACAGCAAGGTATAGGCTGGCTGGACCGTTATGATTTCCCCCAGTTGTTGCAAAATAGGTTCATTTGGGTAAAAATCAATATTTTTTTTAATCCCTCAACCATGGTGTTAGCCTGGTTTAAATTATATGTTTCCAATTCTGCCTCTCCTGACCAAGTACTCTTAAACTATCCTACCTACTAGTATGGATGACCTGTGACTCATATACCTTCTTGTCCTCTGTCTTATCTATAACATTTCACTGATTGATTGTCTCTGTGTAATTGATTTTGAAGCTATTAATTGAAATGTTTTGAAGCATCTTGACAACACAAATTCAAAGTCATTCCTTTCAGTGTTTCTAGGGAACTCCTACGTATTTTGTTCAAACCACAGTATGGGCTCTGAAGAAATTAGGCTTCAAGTCACTGAAACTGGGCATGGGGGGGTCTCTCGGAAAAATATGCGAGTTGCTTGGGGTTTAGTAGCTCACGACTATTTTCACTGACCAGAAGTAGCTCTCATTACACAAAAGGTTGGAGACCCCTGGTCTAGATAAATGATCATACGAACTCCCATCTCTCTTGCGAGTTACCACGGGCTTCAATAGTTTGGCCTCTCGTCAGCCATTGGTATTCACCAAACGGTAGGGATAGGTGTCGAAACCATTGGCCCTTCCATTGAAATTCGAGATACCGTTGATGAGGAGGGAAGATCGGGACTGTAAGATAAGCATCTTTTACATCTAGCTGGACCATCCAGTCCTTTTCTAGCAGAAGATCTCTCAAAAGATGGATGCCTTCCATCTTGAAATGGCGAAAAATCACAAAGGGATTGAATGCTCTGAGGTTTAATACTAGATCTGACCACCGCCTTTCTTTTGAACCAAGAAGATGTTGCTGCAAAAGCCTTCTTGTTGATGAGTTCCTGTAGCAATGGCCTGCCTTGTCAAAATATCTTGCAGTTCAGAGTCTATAAAAGACTGTTCTTGTCGGGAAAAACAGAGAGGGGGAGGGAGGATGTTTTGAATCTGTGGGTGTGACAATTCTACCTGATACCCCTGAACGGTGTTCAGGACCCAAGTCTCTGATGTAATCTTTAACCAATTGGCCACAAAATGCATCAGCCTGCTGCCCCCCGTCCCCAAGGGAATAGAAGGAAACAAAGGATGAATCATTACCTGAGGATTGGGTGTCATTGTTTCGGAAACCTCTATTGACACCTCTGTTGAATCTGCCTCTGATGTCCCTCTACCTAGTCCGATAGAAGCCTGCCTAGCACGAGTCCTGTGCGTAGCCTCTCCATCTGGGATTGTACCCACAATGAGGACCTTGCTGGTTGAAGCAGCCAATCAAGCGTCCTCTGCCATGACTGGTCCTACCGGAGAGGGGATTGTATACTCTTTTGAGTGATGACTGTGATTTATCGAAAGAGGTGAAAGTGTTCACAAATTTAGCAATGTCCTTGACAAAGCGGTCTCCAAATAGTTGTCCTTTGGCCAAGGGGCCAGGTTCCGCTGAGGCTAGTTCAGCCAACTGTGGGTCAATTCTCAAGAGAACGGATTTACGCCTCTCCGAGGAGAGTGCGCTGTTCGCGTTACCCAGGAGGCAGATCGCCCTTTGAGTCCACCCAGCTAGGACTTCAGAATGAAAAGCCGCACCCATATCTTGGGCCTGAAGGGCCAATTACAGAATGTTTGGGAGCCAGCCAGACGCATCCAGAAGCTTGTCCTGGCACGCTCTTAGAGCGCTAGATATGCCTTTCTTAGGATCTTTACTGTATTTTTTCAGAAATATTTGCATAGAAGTATCTATGTTCAGTGTGAGTGCAGATTTATTCAGAAGATTGGGATGGGGGCATTCTGACCTGAGGCGGGATCTGACTTCTTTGTCAAAGCTTTTGCACAGGTTAAGCTACATATATTCCGGCCACCGCAGGGGTCTGGGCCCAATCAGAGGATCTGGAATGAACAATGCTAAAAGGGTCGAAGGTGAAAGCTGATTGAGTTGGTGGAGAAAGGGAGCGCTTACGTTTCTTGGAACGTTTACAAGGACGATGCTCTTGGGAGGATGAGGTATCCGTATCTGTGTCAGTATGGAGGGGCAATTTTATTTTATAAAGTTTTATATAGCGTGAACCAGATCCCGAGGGATATCAGAACGCTTTACAAAAGGATGAAAGGGAGAGTACTAGACCAGTAAAGAATGCCTAACAGTTGTAGTCACAAAAGTCACATACAAATGATACACCGCGAGAAGCGAGGGAGAATACAGAGCCAGTAACGATGTCATATAAGAATACCAAACAGTTACAGTCACCATACTCACCGACAGGTGGTACACAGCAAGTAATGAAATAAGCAGGTCAATAACAGGCTGCTACAGGGGGCAAGCCTTACATCTGAGAGGAGCATGGAGCACAAGTACAGGAAGGTAAAAGGATGTAGAGTCAATCAACACCTGTTGTACGATCAGTGGATGTGCGCGAATGCACATCAGCCAAATTAGGGTAGAAATTTGTTCATTAGGAATCTTTTGGCTTCAAGTTTGAAAGCGGTTAATGATGATAATCTGCGCAAATCCGGTGGAAGAGAATTCCAGATCTTTGGTGCAGCACCAGAGAAGGCTCGACGACAAGATCTCTTTTTATTCATGATATGTGGTTTCTGGAGGAAGTTTCACCACATGATAATTCCAGCTTTTGTGCTAGGTACCTGGGGTTGTTGTCATGCAGGGCTTTGTGCACCAGAACGATAATCTTTAACTGGATTCGGCCTTCATAGGGCAACCATTTAAGAGACCTTAAGACTGGGGAAAGGTGCTAATTTCGTTTGGTACCAGTAACTAGTCTGGCCGCAACGTTCAGTGATGACCTCAGTGGAGCCAGGGTGTACTTGGGAAGGCCACAGAGCGTAGCGCTGACATAGTCAAGCCTTGGCAAGATCCGTGCTTGGACTGCAGGTTTGAAGTCATTATGTGGAAGGAAGGGCTTGATATTTCTGAATGTCCTCGTCAAGTGATTAGCTCCTTACATACGTTGTCCAATAGGTTGTCCAATGGGAGAGCTGGTGGCGGAGTGCCCAGTGGGTCGGCACTGTAATCATGATCTTTTGCTCTTTCAGTAACTTTGGTGTAAATCTTAACACAAGGCCAAGCGTGGGCAGGAGGATCTGAAGGGGGGGGAATTGGGGAGAAGGGGAAGAGAAGGGCCACTACCTACCAGCTGGTCAAGGCATTGGGAAATCGGTAGGAGGGCTGACGACAAGGCTTTGTCTAATTTTTTATCCAAGGTTTTATCTACCATGGATTCCATGATTTCGTTGTAATAAAAGCCCTCATCCTCTGGTGGACCGTATGCAGCCAGGTCCTGCTTGTAGGTTTCATAATCTGACATGTTATAGGGAGTAGGATGTCCCCCATCAAAAATCCGCAGAGGGAAGCCAGTCTTCACAGCCCTGATTTGCCTTGAAGCAGGGCGTCTGATGGGAGCAAACTGAGCTGATGCAGCGAGGCCAAGGTACCACTGTAAGTTGCTTCTGAAGGACTTATATGGGGATGTGGGGCCCTGTTTGCCTCAGAGAGCAGCTAGATTAATAGGAGTCCCAAAGATTATGCCTTTTTTGTAAAGCTAGAGATTCTAGAAATAAAACTGGCTGAAATTGCCTTTAAAGAAGTCAAACATTGCCCAGAAATTAGAAAGGGATAGGCCCGGTGTGAGACGTTGGCCTGGCATATGCTGACCACTAGTTATAGTGGGCACCTTGCACCAGTCCAAACAACCCTTATTGATGATTAGGTTAAAGACAACCTTTATAGAAAGCTATCCTAGTGGCAGCTGTGGAGAGCAGCCTTCAGGCTAAGTCTCGAAGGAACACAAAGCAGCTTGGTTTAACAGATTATAACCTCCTGAATGACCAAATGAAAGGAGAACCACACAAGGTATATATATAAAATATATGTATTTATTACCGAACACGCTCTACTAACCTCTTTATGAGATTAGAGAGCATGGTACACAATATTAGAATACTAGGACAACAGTAAATAGCACAATACACACTGGGCCCCAGGGGGAGACCAAACCATATATTAAGAAAGTGGTATAACCACCCCGACTTGACTAGACACAGTGCCTAGAGCACGCAGAATTGCTGGGACCCCAAGGAACCACCCAAGGTAGTGATACAGGGAACCCAAGGGGAACGTGTGCAGTGTGAGAACACAGCCACAAGCACCGTACAATTCTATGGGAAAGTCGCTGTTGGAATTTTAAAGGTTAAGGACACTTAGGAGAGGACTGTGAGCAAACCCTTTCAAACTTAGAAGGTTCTAAAGCCAGCACCCATGTGAACAGTGGAGTACTCGTGTTACCTAACCCAGGGAAGCCGGGTGCATAGGTGTCAAATGGTTATGTTATGTTATAAAGTCTCTTCTATAGCGCACGGCTACTCCTCGGAGTGTCCCGGCGCTTTGGCAAAGAGAACTGAGAAGTAAAGAGCACAACATACCGCCCTGTCACAAGCCTAAGAAGTATTACTGGGAGAAAAGCCAGGTCTTCAGCTCCTTTCTGAAAGAGAGCAGACTATTGGCTTTCCTTAATGAAACAGGAAGCTCATTCCAGCAGCGCGGTGCCAAGTGGCAAAAGGAGCGACCTCCGATACGAGCACGTCTGACAGTAGGAACGTCGGCCTTGGCCAGCAAAGCCGATCTAAGAGTCCTCCTGGGGGTATAGAAAGCCAGACGCTTCCCAATATACTTTGGGCCAATCGAATGGAGGGCCTTAAAAGCAAGGGTCAAGACCTTGAAAGTCATTCTCTTGGAGACTGGGAGCCAATGCAGTCTCCTGAGCAACTCCGTGGCCTTGGCCCTACGCTGTAGGCCAAAAATGGCTCTGGCAGCAGAATTCTGCACAATCTGCAGACGTGCCAGCAGATATTTGGGAAGGCCAAGGTAAAGGGCATTCGCGTAATCGAGACGCGAGCCTATCAAAGCCTGAACAATAATTTTTTTATGTTGCAGTGACAGTAATGGAAGAAATTTCCGCAACATTTTCAGGATGCCAAAACATTTCCCAGTCAGCCCTATGATCTGGGGTCTGAAGGAAAGCTCAACGTCACACAGAACACCGAGATTTTTGGCTTTTGACGAAGCAGCGTCAGGCGGAAACATATCCCGGGGCCACCATGTCTTCCAACTGGGATCAGGCGGACATCCAAAGAAAAGCAGCTCCGATTTATCGGAGTTGCATTTCAGACTGTACCTCCGAAACCAGTCAAAGACAGCGCCCAGGCATTCCTTGATCCGGCCGCCATCGAAACCCTCATCCTTGCTGCACGTAAAAAGAAGCTGGGTGTCATCAGCATAGGTCCGGGCACCGAAAGATTCCGCCACCGCCGCCAGAGGGGCCATATAGATGTTAAAAAGGGTGGGGCTCAGGATAGACCCTTGAGGAACCCCAACCTCCAGCGGCGGCATTTCGGCAGAAAACGGAGGTGCCCAGACCATTTGACGGCGGTCGGTCAAGAATGACTTAAATGGTGTTGAGAATCTTCGTCATTTTCAATGGTGTGATGCTGCAAAGTGCTGCGGTCGTGAAGGAGAAATATGTCCAGTGTGATCCAAGCCTGGATCAGAGCTGAGAAGAACCTGAAAGCAGAGGGGACAGAGTCTGGGTCACTTGCCAGTGACAAGAGGCTCGGTAGACAAATATCCACCGATGTCGGGACCTTCAGGTGCGAAGAGGTGAAGCTTGACTCTGCAGCCACGTGGGCCATAAGACTTCGATGATGACCAAAGTCAGCAGGCAAGCTGCCCCACGAAGGATGTCGAGTGCTGGGGGGTCGGTGTCCGGATTGGAAACCAACAAGCCTCGGCAACTGCAACCCATGCGGTCAGAGAAAAGATGCTTCGGTGAGGACCAGCAAGGTTCAGGCCCAGCCATATGCAAATCAGTCTAGACCCTGTGCCTCATCGGAAGAGTCCAGCCCGAACTGCCAAGCCAGGTCTTCCCTGAACCAGAAACAAGCATCCTGGAACCGGTTTCGGGGGAACACCCTCATTAGCCTGGCTACCTTGAATCCAGTGACAAAGTGAGCAAGGGACAGGGCGAACAAAGCAAACACAAGGAGATGATGAACGGAGCACTGAAACTTTTCATACACTCACCCTCAGTCACTGGTTTGGGTTGAATCCATCATTGTTCTTTAGCTCACTTCGCCACCTCAGTTCAGACCGAGCTATATGCAAATCAGTCTGACCCTGTGCCTCATGAGAACAGTCCAGTCCGAACTGCCAAGCCATGTCTTTCCTGGACCGGAATCAAGCATCCTAGGACCGGTTTCTGGCTAATCAGCCGTCATCAGCCAGGATAGCTTGACTCCAGTGGCAAAGTGAGCAAGGGACCCACGTCGGGGCATACCCTGCCAACTTAGGGTAAACAAAGCAAACACAGGGAGATGATGGACGGAGCGCTGAAACTTCTAAAGGTCACATGGTCCTGTGTTTTCCCGCAGTCTAACAGCAATTTGGTTCCATGCCATGGGCTAAATGTGAAGTAGAACGTCCATGTGGGTTCTCTCTCTTGACCCAAGGGACACAGTTGTGGAGTGTGAAATGCAGAGCATGACCAGTGCTTTGGTTAACTGGGTGGGCCGGGCGTGGACTGGGACACAGTGCTATACTACAGTAAATGCGCTGTCGCGAGTGCAGGTGTGAACTCATTCCTGCACTAGACACAGCTCACTAGTGAAAGGCAGATCATCTGTTTGAAGCCACTGGCCCACCTTAATTTGAAAGGGGGGAGCGGTCCCCCTGCAGGAGACACGTGGAGTGAGTGACAGCACCCTTCCACTTTAAGATTCCAGGGTAGTCACTCAGCCCCACTTTACCCCCCCATTAAAGGGGCGCACTGACCCATGGCACTTTCTAGAACACAGCCCCTGGAGCATAATGTTGAAATAGTTGGTATTTTATGATTGTTCTTAAGCTCAAAATATGTTGTGGGTCAGTAAGAGTGCACACGTCTGAGCTCCGGCTTGGACGGAGGCCAGTGCTTGTTTCCTGGAGTCCGCGTGGCGCACCCTCTTCTAGGAAGGACGCGTAACCACCCCCCTGAGAGAGTTCTGCGGAACTTTCCAAGGTTCCCTTTCGTGGCGCCCACTCACAGGGACTGATTCACTGATGGCTTGAGCTCCCCACGACCCCCCCCCTTCTACCTTATATCTGCTTCAGTGAAGTGGTCGAAGTTGGGGGGATCTGAGGGGCACGACGTGCCCATACCTTTTGAATATTAGAAAAACATTTCCCCTACTTTTTGTGAAAAGACTACCACCCAGGAACGGTTAATTCCGACAGGTGAAATGTTTCAGTGGTGAGGTGTGAGGCAGGGAGTCTCCTGTGGGCTGTATGTCAGTACAACGCGATCTTTTAGATCGCGGTACTTGACAACGCTGCCATTACAGCGCAAGTCGTTACAATGACTTGCGTTGGAGGGCGCGGATTGTGGAATATTATAATTTTATATTCCAACACCAGTCCACGTAACAGTAGGGAAGGTGTTGGAATATAAAATTACAATATTCCTTAACCAACAGCGCCATCCAGCGCAAGTCGTAGTATCGACTTGCGGTGTAATGGCTTCGTTGTTAAGGTAGTGCGATGTAAACACCGCGTTGTAAATGATGTTCCCCCTCCTGTGCTGTGAAACCGAGGGAGGGGCAGACAGCTAAACAAGCCTTCCTGCCAGGGTGCCTGCTTATCTGAAAGAAATGTAAATGTGGCAAATGGTTAATCTGCAAATGTAAAGGGTGCTTGGGAGCCGATATTGACTTTAATTAATGGAATCACTTGAAGCCTCCTGATGACGCATTTATTCTTTTTGAGATGTATTGTAAGAGAGCTACCAGCTAAGCTGTAAAGTGTGAGCTTTGTAAAGACAGATATAACAACTAAAGTTTGCACTACATACAGTCTGGCTATTAGTAATATCTACATTTCGAAACCACTTTTTTTTATCTTAAACCTTTTTGCACATTTTGTAGCAGCCTACCTTATACAGTATGTAATTTAAGTTTAAAATAATGATTTACATGTTCACAGTGCTTTCTGTCACGGACTGGGACCTTGTAGCACTAAACATACACAAGTCTCTATTCTCCACTGCACCAACCAGGACTCAGTTCTGTGGCTCTCTGGTGTAGCGCCTTAACTCATAGAGGTTTCATAATGTATGCATTGCCATTGACAAAACTTGCATTTAATTTTAATTTAAGCAGTGTGTTATTTTATATGTAGTTATGTGAAGGGTAAAGACTGGAAACAGTTACCAAATATTATTGTGTATTTTTAGCCACGCCTTTGACCACGCCTGTACGCTCACTCACCCCGCCCGCACGCTCACTTACCCCGCCCCCATTGTGCGCAGCGTCACAGTTCCCACACTTCTTTTGACGCACTTCGACCGCTGCTTCAGTGAAATTCTGGAGGTATTTAATAGTCTGACTCTTTTACTATGTATTCTCTATCACCTTCCATTGGGGTTAAAGTTCCTTTGATGCCATCTTTTCTGTAGCTTTACTATCCTGATTACTAGATTTTGGTGAAAAGATGGCATCCCTGACCACCGGCTCAAATTAAGCACTGGGTAGAGGGCTGGGGCAGCGTGCCTTGCGTAACTTTTTTTCATTCCAGGGACGGTTGACCACACCCTGGCACACACACACACGGCACTTCACGAGTAACCAGCACAGCAGTTAGCACAACGTGGAGGCGGGCATTTTCAACCTGCAGCAGCCAACAGGCCGCCTAAGAAGGCAGGGCCACCAGCAGTAACCGCAGTGAGTACTAAAATAAATTCTGCTTTATCTGGCGCATGGTGCGGATCACCTGAACCTAGTCCGAGCCTCAGAGGCCCCAGCAATCATGCCACTGGTGTGGGCGCAGGGCCGGACTGGGACCCAAAACCGGCCCTGGCAAAGTGCTCCCCCTCACCCCCACCCGGGGGGGGTTGGGGGTGCCGCCGAGCTCTTTGCCGGGCCGGTTTTCGGCCGATTTTATTTTAGGGACGATTTTGCAGCTATGCTGCAAAATGGCCCTGTAACAAAATCATCCCCCAGGGGCCCAAAAGCGGCCCCAACCCGTGCAGCGCACCTGGGGATTGCCCGGTGCCCACTACGGGCAGTCTGGCCCTGTAACAAAAACAGCCCCCAGGGGCTCAAAACCGGCCCCCACCCTTGCGGCGCACCGGGGGATTGCCCGGTGCTGGCAACGGCCAGTCCGGGCCTGTGTGGGCGGCCATAATTTGGATCCCCCACTCCCTTCCGGGGACGCAGAGTGGAGGGGAGGAGAGGAGAGGACTGTCGGGCCTGCCTGGATTCCCCCCCCCGTCATCCAAGTGAGTGCGGTAGACTGCAGTCTTTTGTCTGTTCGCCCCACATGATCAAGTTCACATTTAACATAAAAGACACAGGTTGTTGCGGTTGTGCGCGTATCTAGTTGGAACAAAGAACATTTACCTGGCTGATGGCTATTTGATCACAGAGTGCCAGGCCATTGCAGCTGTGTTGGGCTGTTCTGTTTTGTAAGACCTGTTTTCGTTGTCTATGGGGGATTGTAGGTGTCTAGGAATTTGTCCAGTTTCGACCACATCCCTCTGTTTGGGTGCCTCCACGGTGGTGTGTATCTAAGTGCAGAGTTGTCCGCACCCCTGAGAAAAGTCACCCAGTTTACCCATTCCTTGAAAGTGGCTTTGGAGGTGTCTTTCCATTTAGTTAGGAGACTTTTGACCGCTGTGGTGAGAAGGAAGTCTAGCAGGTATCTGTCTTCTTTTGTGTCTAATTCCTGTGTGATGTGTGCTGGGGCAGTAGTGGCGAATGTATATTTTAAGCTGCGTTCTAGGGCTTTAGTTGTGAAATCTAGTACGATTCACTTGCTCCCGACTAAGATAAACTCCTGCCCCAATGGCTTCCAACTCAAACTGTAAAACAGCACACATTGCGATTGCCCCCACCCCTTTCCATGTTCCACTTCCCCCTGATCTCCTTGGAGCCACTATATCGGTGACACCGAAACCACAAAACCACCAGACATATGTGACTCCTAGCAACCCATTTCTATGCTTAATATTAAGACCAAAATCTTAGCAAAGGTGCTTGTGAGCAGGATGGTGAATAATGATGATTCTGGTTCATCCAGATCAAAAGGGTCTCATGCTTGGATGCAGTATTTGCCTCTGTATACTCTGCCTGAATAATATACTATCACTCGCCAACTCAGCAACTGAGCACAGAGCCAAGGTCCCAGTAGAATGCTGTGAAAAAGCACTTGACTCAGTACCAAGGGAATGTATGTTTCACCTCCTGGAATGTATGAACTTTGGCCCTCTCATCTGCAGACACATTGCAGTGCTTAACTTTAAATACGATCTGCTCGCAAGCATTATATCACCGTTCAGCTAGAGGCAGCTGGTAACGATTCAAAGACCTTGTACCAGATTGTCAATACATTTCTGAAACCAGCTGCGTGCGAGAGCGTAGACATGGCCTCACAACATCTTTGTGACAGTATCTCGAGTTTCTTCTCGGACAAAATTGATGCTATTTACAGGAGAATAGAGATGACAAACACTGATAATAGTAATCAAGATCTTTCTGCTTTGGTGCATATGCCATCTACTAAAGCTACCAAATCTCACTCCTTTAATGAATTTCCAGAAATCTCACTGAGTGAGGTCCATAGACTACTTATGGATATTAAAAGCGGAAGTCCGGCAGACCGGCTTCCAGCCAGACTCATGGGTCCATTAGGGAGCACACTGGCCCCTGACGTTCAGAGGCTAGTAAACCTCTCATTAACATCTGGAGTCGTTCCACAATGTTGGAAAAAAGCTCTTGTTAGACCGATCAGGAAGAATTCATCTATTCCTTGGACCAATCTGTCTAATCTTAGACCTATTTCCCTTTTACCATTCTTGGGGAAAATCACCGAAAAGCATTCTAACAAACATCTATCCACCTATTTGGAACAATCTGGCTGCCTCGATCCATCCCAGTCAGGCTTTAGGCCAAAATACAGTACTGAAACGGCCTTGCTGTCGATAACAGACGATCTTCGACTGTACCAGGACAAAGGTTACTCCGTAATCCTGGTACTGCTAGATTTATCGGCATCGTTCGATACTATTTCCCATAACATACTTATCGAACGCCTGTCTGAGAGTGGAATCGGTGGTATTGCACTGGAATGGATCAGAAGCTTTCTCTCCAACCGCACCCAATCTGTCACCATGGGTGACTTTAGGTCGGAGGAGGTTAACATCACCAAGGGGGTTCCACAGGGCTCATGTTTGAGCCCAACTTTGTTTAACATCTATGTGGCCCCCTTGGCAGATGTAACCAGAGCTTATGGATTCCACCCAGTGTCATATGCTGATGACACGCAGCTGATCTTCCCTTTTAAACATCTTACATCGGAGATAATACAATCTTTCTCCAATGGAATGAAGGCAGTTGCAAGGTGGATGGCCTCCAATTTCCTTCAATGCAACGTTGGAAAAACGGAGGTGATGCTTTTCGGCGAAGTAAAGGTCCTATGGTCTCCTGACTGGTGGCCTCTCGATCTGGGCCCAGTTCCTGAGCCCAAAACAGTGATCAAGAATCTAGGAGTCAGATTAGAACCTGAGTTGACTATGAAACATCATGTCACCATTACGGTAGGAACATGCTTTCACGTAATTGGTCTCCTTCGGAGGATTTTTCCTTTCCTCCCTGATTCTTACAGGAGAACCTTGGTTCAGGCTCTGATTATCAGCCGTCTTGATTACTGCAATGGTCTCCTGGCAGGAGCTAATGAAGAGGTTTTTAACCGCCTACAGGTGGTACAAAATACAGCAGCGAGGCTGGTGCTTAATGCACCTCCTAGGTCCCCCTCCAGACCTTTATTGCATAAACTACACTGGTTGCCTATACGGCAGCGAGTGAAGTTTAAGACCTGCTGTATTATTCACAAAGGCCTTAATGAATTGGGACCAGAGTATTTAGCTACAAAATTTGTTCCATACGTTCCTACCCGTACCCTTAGGTCTGGCGAACAACATTTGCTAAACATTCCCAAAATTACTAAATCCAGGCAAGGAGGTAGGGCTTTGTCTGTGGTAGGCCCCAGTCTCTGGAACTCCCTCCCGCTTTCCCTAAAACAGTGTAGGAATCACCTCGAGTTCAGAAAATGCCTAAAAACTTTTTTGTTTAGCTCATGTTAAATAATTATCCGCTGGTCCATATGAGCTTTTAGTTATAAATCATATTCCCTGTGGCTCCTTCTAAGTCTTGATTCCAGGTGTCATAAGCGCGGAGATACTCCTTTGGGAGTTTATTCATAGCGCTATACAAACACGCAAATAAATAAATAAATACAATTAAACCATGTACCAGAGTCAGGTGGAATGGAGAGGCTTCCACTGTCAATACATAACTAGGCACGGGACAGGGATGCCCTTCAGGCGCCCACCAGTAACCGCACCAGCCACCAGGTGAGGCAGGGCCTGTGTAAAGGGTGGCAGCAGCCGGCCTAATCAGTTAGCCTAAGTAAGGCTGCAGCGGCAGCCTGCAGGCTGTGCAGTGCACTACTGCAGTCAGCGTGTGTCACCATGATCACTATGATCATGCCGCCTGTGGGTGGCGGTGGTGGTGGAGTGGTGGTGGCGGTGGTGTGGTGGTGGTGGTGGTATTGGTGTGGTGGTGGTGGTGGAGTGGTGGTGGTGGTGGCGTGGTGGTGGTGGCGGTGGTGTGGTGGTGGCGGTGGCATGGTGGTGGAGTGGTGGTGGCGTGGTGGTGGCGTGGCCCTGGCCTCGCCAATTGTTTGCTGCCAGTTGCTTGCCAAACCAACCAACACACACTGCTTTTTGTTTAGGTGCGCGCAGTCATGCATGCCTCCCCTCCACCCTCGGAATCCTCATCAGACAAAACACACAGACTGAGAGGGCAGTGAAGGTGTCAGCAGGCTGAGCAGGGTCCAGTGAGTCACCATTATACTGCCTGCATTCTAACTCTGCAACCATAGTGGGGCTTGGACTTGTGACTGGGCCGGGTGGCCAAGTCCCAAAGGTAATCAGAGGGTTAACCCCCAGCACAGCCAGTGTATTCTTGTTTTAAAAGCACCTGCTGCCGAGTTCCTTCCTGGCCTCCAGTAATATTCAGGCATACATTAAAATGCCAAGATAACTCTGGTGATTAATCGTCTTCCTGGAGAGAGACAGCCACAGACGTTTTGTCTAGGGAAGTTGTGACTGCTTGTTGTTAGGTAGTACAGATGGTTAATATACCTGCTGCAAAGAACGTTTACCATGCCGATCAAAAAGTGCATGCAATCATGTAAAGTAGGTCAGTGGGTTACTGCTTCTGTCAGAGAGATCCTTTTGTTACTTGCAGATTGTAAGTTAAAATCCTAACATAGAACAGCAAGCTATTAACTAGTCTGTCATCAAAGAGCTGCATGCAAACTGCAAGTTATATATTAGAGCTATATGTTTTTTTACCCAATCTTTCATTAGCCTGTTGTTGGACTTTGGCCCTTAGGGCAGGTTCACCCCTAGACTTTTTGCTTGAAATGGTGACCTGGAGATGGTGATTTTGGGATTCTGCGCACTTTCACTGTGTCCCAGTGGAAAGTGCGTGCGCACTCTGAGTGCATGTGCTGAGCTAGGCCTGCCCGCCCATAGGAATGCATGGGGAATGTATGTGTCCCTGGTAGTTCCTGATGCGTGGGGTGTACAGGCTTGAGTCTGGTATGTGTGAACTCGTGAGAGTGAATGCTGCGCAACGGTGTATGCAGCATGTATGTGTCTAGTAGCGAAGCGCCATTTCTAGACATGGCTGTACGTGTGCTGTGAGGGTGCTGGCGTGTGATTGGCTGGAGCTGGCTGGCATGCCAGGCTCCAGGAAGTCTGGATGGGTCTGCCCGGTGGTGAGTGGGAGATTAGCATGAGTGATGTGTGGGAGGAGTGTACCTGTGTCCTGGATGGGCTGGGTTTTCCCCACACAATGCTGGCTCCGCCCCCCTGTGGTGTGTCTAATGACCCAAGCCCTGCCAGTGAATAGAGAGGGTGGTTGAGGTAAACAGAGTACTCAAGAACCAGCTGCGACTGGTTCCGCCCCCACTCTACACCCTTGAACAAAGGAATGCACTGTATAAAAATGGGGCTGTGTCCCCACTGAAGTTGTTCTCTTCCAGGATCCTGAGGGGGCTGCTGCTGCTGTCGCTGGGCCAGAGGACCGCCACTTGGACTGTCTCCCTGCCTGGAGACCCAGTGAGCTGGCTCTGGGCCCAGCCTTGCCCCCCCCTGCCTTGCTGAAGGACCTTTGCTGGACTTTGTTGTCCTATAGCGCCTGGGGGTGCTGAATTGGATTGATAGCGCTGGGAGCGCTTTCCTTTTCCCTCCTAGCGCTAAGAGCGCTTTATTTTGCATTTAGAGCTGAGGGAGCGCTTTGTTGGGCACCTAGCGCAGGAAGCGCTGTATTTGTACGCCCCTAGCGCTTGGAAGCGCTTTATGGTTCACAGCCGGTGCCCACCCGGCATTGCCCCCGAGATTGCCGCTGTTGCCCGTGCATTGTTTCCCTCGAGGGAGCCCACTCCTCGGGGAATTCATTCTCCGCCTGCGGTGCCTGAGCCGGGCCGCCGCGCTGCCCGCGACGACCCGGAAGGAGCTCCCAGGCCGGCCAATCGCTGCGCGGCCCTGGGAGAGGTTGCCGGAAGTCCCGCCCCCGCAACCCGGAAGTCAGGCAGGCCGGGGGCAGGAGGAAGCTGACTGCCGGGGCTCCCATGTGCAGGGAGGGCCCCGGGCCAAATCAGCAGAAGCGCAGCCATCGGCGAGGCCCCGGAGGAAGGGAGCCCCGCCCGCGGCACCAGAGGAGCAGCCGGAGCCCCAGGGACGATCCCCGCCAGTACCTGGTGAGTGAGGGTGCTTACAAAGGGGAGAGGGGGACGTCGGGGCACATTGTCGGTGCCCGCGCCCCCCCCCCCCCGTGTTCAGAGCCTGCGAGGCTCAAGGGGGCAATTATTTCACGAGCCCTGAGAGGCTCAAGGCGCCCCAGTGTTTAGAGCCCAGTGAGGCTCAGGGGCAGTCCATGTGTTTTGAGTCCAGAGAGGCTCTTTGGGTGCCATATGTGTTTAGAGCCCAGAGGAGGCTCCAGGTGGCATTTCCTTTTGCCCACCAGTGTGCTTGAGCCCACAAGGCTCCCCACGTGGCCCCCCTCAATTGCACCAGTTGCCCAGCACTTTGTGGGCAACTGCTACGTTTAGGACCCTGACACTGGACACAGGGCGTCCTAGCCCCAACAAGGCCAGAGGGCCTAGGGACAGTCACAGAGGGTGACTTACGTGAGTTTGGCGCAATTGTACTTTCTATGCACCTCTGAATGTATTGTTTATGCGTCATGTGCCTTTACACCTCTGAATGAATGTTATGCATTGCATCATGTGTATGTTCTTACACCCCTACAGGTATTGTGATACATAGGTGGTTGTTTTCTCCCTAGTGCAGGTGGTGCTAGTGAGGTCCTGGTTACCAGTGATTACTGGTTGTGCTATTTGGTGCTATATTCTATGTACTAAGTGCTATTTCTGAAAGTGCTACTTCTGATTCCTGACAGTGGTCCAGGTGGCCCTGTCTTGTAAATAATCCCTTGTAAATTCTGCCCGTGCCTCTGGCACATTGTAAAGTGTGTGTTTTATCTAATGTGTTTTGGTGTAATACAAAGGCTATTTTTATATAACCTTGTGTGGAGTTTCCTTTGTGGTGGGCCTTTGGTTGTTGTTGCTGGGGTGCGTGCGCAAATACTTAACCTACATCGCCTCCAAGTTTAGCCTTGCTGCTCGCGCCACGTTACCTAGAGGGTGAGTAGGGGTTATCTTGGCGTGTAACTCCCTTGCCCTGACTTGGGTGTGGTGGTCTCTGACTGACTTTGGCGAAAGCCCTGGCCAGCCGGGGATCCCATTTCCAACATTGGCGGCAAGCGGCGGGATAAGGATTTGTGTTGCGTTGTACCTTAGTAGTAACTGGCCATACCACAAAGCTCTGCATTTAGATGACCACATTTTTGGGGATTGTATTGTTTTGGAAGTTCCATTGTTTCTTCTCCTGAAGAGTGTCATTTGATTGTGTTCAGTACATTTGTCCCCCGCCCTGCTTCCAGAGTTTGGTACCTGTGTCGCTTTTGGTCAGGTTGAGAAGTCAGGGGTGGTAGAAACTGCCTTACCGATCCGAGGGGAGGGTGTGTGTGGATGAATGGTGTGTTTTCCTGGACGCATGAGTATGAGTTCTCTTTGATAAGGAGATTGTTGAAATTTTGGAATTGTGTACTCTTACTTCAGATTGTTAAGTCCCCTGTGTTGCACGTGTCTGTGAGCATCTTGCCAAGATGGAGTCTGCTTTTAATGTCTGGGGTCTGTTTTTGCATGAACTGAGAGAGTTTTGCGAAGAGAGAGACATTGAAGTGAATGAGTCAGACACCCAGTCCCAACTTAGGGGTAACCTGATCCAATGGCAGAAGGATGACTGGGAGCGTGAGCACAGTGCGGAGAGGGCCCGGGTCTCACACCATGAGGGTGGTGGGTCAGAGGGGAGCCCTGAAGAGTCTGAGGAGGAGGAAGAAGATGATAGCACAGGGACGCCAGCAGATAGTGAGGACCCCATAGGTAGGGAGTCCCTTGCTGGGTCCAGCGTAGGAGGCAGCGCCTCATCCCTTTCCCTGTCCCCAGAGGAGCTGGAAGATAGGAGGAGAGAAAGGGAGCACCAGCTGGCTTTAGAGAGGCTCAGGTTGGAGCATGCCCAGGCTATGGCACAGCTGGGCGTTAGAAAGCAACAGCTGGAGGTTAAGAAGCAACAGCTAGAGACCGAGAGGGTCTTAGTGCAGGAAAGGATAGAGGAGGCTGAGAGGGCCTCCACCAGAGGCGAAGTAGCTCTGGAGGGTAGACTATCCCCTGCGCGCAGTGTTGAGTTTCTGGATCCCCCAGGGAGGGTTGGGTCCAGTGGTGGCAGCTATTTAAATCTCAGTCTAGAAAGTCCCAGTTCCCAGAGTATGGTTCCTGTTTCCCCAGAGGAGGAGAATAGGTTGAGGTTTAGGAACCTTAGGAAACCGTCTCATCAGTCTTGGGAAGACTTTGAGGATGACTGTTGTGAAGCCCTGTGTGATTGGGTACGGGAGCCCACGAAATGTGATTGGGACCTATTGTTCGATATGTTACTCAGAGAGCAGTTGCTCAGTTGTTGTTCACCAGGGTTGCGCCAACACCTGTTAGGGTGTGGATTGTCTGAACCATGTGAGCTGGCAGAGGAAGCAGACCGCTGGGAAGGGACCAGAGGTTCTGTAGAGTCATTGGTGAGTGACTCCAAAAGTAGTGGGTCAGGGATCTTCCAGCCCAGCGTGGTGGAAGAGGCTCAGTGTAGCCCAGCTAGGTCCCTGGTTAGTGAGAAGGGTGTAGGGGCTGACTGCCTGGCTCAGTGGAGCAGGAGTCAGTGGGTGGCTGAGAGCCCCCAGAGGCCCGAAGCCCTGTCTCAGAACCTGGGTGGTTTCTTGAGGGAACACCAGGTTGGGGACCTAGGCTGTCCTGTTAACCCAGTTGAGGAGGATCTCCTAGTGAGTAGAGGACCTGGAGCGTCTGTAACCAGAGCTCCTGTGGTTCTAGAGTCTGGCAGTACCGCTCCGATAGGGAGGGTACAGGAGTCCAGAGTGAGGAGTGATTGGGGGAGTTCTCCAGTGGAAGGACCAGTGGGTCAGGGACTACCCAGTTGGGCTAGGTTCCCGTGTAGTGACCATGGTAACAACACTTCTGGTCTGGGGGATCGTCACGCACTGTCAGGTGGACAGAGGGCGGGAGATCTGCGCCAGACAGACAGTCACACAACAGATGTGACATTTGTTAGCCTCAGGGGGATGGAGTGTAAGTCCCCAGAAGTCCTGGAGTGCCAGGCAATTGTTCCACCGAAGGTTTTAGACCAGAGGTTGGAAGGCCAGGGTCAGCCTGACCTGAAGGGTAGGACGACTGTAACCAGTGTCCTGACCGGTTCTTCTTCCAGAGGAACTTCTCCAGGTGGGAGAGGGCAGACCTCTGGAAGGGGGTGCAGAGGGTGGGAGAGCCCACCTCTGACCCCGGTGCAACCTGAGTGGATAAGTCCTGGGTTGGAATGGCGTTCTAGGGGTACCCCTCGCAGGTGGAGGAGGAACCCTAGAAGAAGAGGTAAGGGGAGGAGAGCCTTCCCCGAGACTCCTGGTCCGCCTGAGGTTGTAGGCCCTAGGCTGGAGTACCAGTGGCAGTCTAGTCCTGTCTTGCAGACAGGAAGAGTGGAGAATGGCTCCTATGTGCCAGGGGTTACTACCCCCCGCTCTGCGAATTGGCATGGACCAGTGGCACCTGGGTGGCCCAGGGCCTGGTCCTGGCCGCGGACAACTTGGGAGTACCAGTGGGGTAGCCCAGTTGGTCCAGACAGTGTGTTTAGAAGGAATCCCATGGGTTCACCGTGGCGTAGAACAGGAGGGTGTCCCTGCAGTTGTGGGCCCGCGTCCGTGTTCTATCGCCCCAAGCAGGGAAGTCCATCACGGTGGTGATTGGTCTCCCCTGCGTTTTGGCTGGAAGGGGGTTATGTTGGACTTTGGCCCTTAGGGCAGGTTCACCCCTAGACTTTTTGCTTGAAATGGTGACCTGGAGATGGTGATTTTGGGATTCTGCGCACTTTCACTGTGTCCCAGTGGAAAGTGCGTGCGCACTCTGAGTGCATGTGCTGAGCTAGGCCTGCCCGCCCATAGGAATGCATGGGGAATGTATGTGTCCCTGGTAGTTCCTGATGCGTGGGGTGTACAGGCTTGAGTCTGGTATGTGTGAACTCGTGAGAGTGAATGCTGCGCAACGGTGTATGCAGCATGTATGTGTCTAGTAGCGAAGCGCCATTTCTAGACATGGCTGTACGTGTGCTGTGAGGGTGCTGGCGTGTGATTGGCTGGAGCTGGCTGGCATGCCAGGCTCCAGGAAGTCTGGATGGGTCTGCCCGGTGGTGAGTGGGAGATTAGCATGAGTGATGTGTGGGAGGAGTGTACCTGTGTCCTGGATGGGCTGGGTTTTCCCCACACAATGCTGGCTCCGCCCCCCTGTGGTGTGTCTAATGACCCAAGCCCTGCCAGTGAATAGAGAGGGTGGTTGAGGTAAACAGAGTACTCAAGAACCAGCTGCGACTGGTTCCGCCCCCACTCTACACCCTTGAACAAAGGAATGCACTGTATAAAAATGGGGCTGTGTCCCCACTGAAGTTGTTCTCTTCCAGGATCCTGAGGGGGCTGCTGCTGCTGTCGCTGGGCCAGAGGACCGCCACTTGGACTGTCTCCCTGCCTGGAGACCCAGTGAGCTGGCTCTGGGCCCAGCCTTGCCCCCCCCTGCCTTGCTGAAGGACCTTTGCTGGACTTTGTTGTCCTATAGCGCCTGGGGGTGCTGAATTGGATTGATAGCGCTGGGAGCGCTTTCCTTTTCCCTCCTAGCGCTAAGAGCGCTTTATTTTGCATTTAGAGCTGAGGGAGCGCTTTGTTGGGCACCTAGCGCAGGAAGCGCTGTATTTGTACGCCCCTAGCGCTTGGAAGCGCTTTATGGTGGGCTAGCGCTTGGGAGCGCGTTATCTTCACAGCCGGTGCCCACCCGGCATTGCCCCCGAGATTGCCGCTGTTGCCCGTGCATTGTTTCCCTCGAGGGAGCCCACTCCTCGGGGAATTCATTCTCCGCCTGCGGTGCCTGAGCCGGGCCGCCGCGCTGCCCGCGACGACCCGGAAGGAGCTCCCAGGCCGGCCAATCGCTGCGCGGCCCTGGGAGAGGTTGCCGGAAGTCCCGCCCCCGCAACCCGGAAGTCAGGCAGGCCGGGGCAGGAGGAAGCTGACTGCCGGGGCTCCCATGTGCAGGGAGGGCCCCGGGCCAAATCAGCAGAAGCGCAGCCATCGGCGAGGCCCCGGAGGAAGGGAGCCCCGCCCGCGGCACCAGAGGAGCAGCCGGAGCCCCAGGGACGATCCCCGCCAGAACCTGGTGAGTGAGGGTGCTTACAAAGGGGAGAGGGGGACGTCGGGACGCATTGCCGGTGTCCGCCCCCCCCCCCTCTCAGGAGCACGACGTCCGGGGCAGTTCCCAAGAGCCTGAGAGGCTCCAAAAACGGCCGCATTTTGTGTAAGAGTCCAGAGAGGCTCAGGGGGCAGGATTGTGCTCGAGTCCCCAGGAGGGGGGACTCCAACAAAGCTGCCCCAGTTGTTTAGAGCCAGAGAGGCTCTACCTTGTCGGGGCACATTGTCGGTGCCCGCGCCCCCCCCCCCCGTGTTCAGAGCCTGCGAGGCTCAAGGGGGCAATTATTTCACGAGCCCTGAGAGGCTCAAGGCGCCCCAGTGTTTAGAGCCCAGTGAGGCTCAGGGGCAGTCCATGTGTTTTGAGTCCAGAGAGGCTCTTTGGGTGCCATATGTGTTTAGAGCCCAGAGGAGGCTCCAGGTGGCATTTCCTTTTGCCCACCAGTGTGCTTGAGCCCACAAGGCTCCCCACGTGGCCCCCCTCAATTGCACCAGTTGCCCAGCACTTTGTGGGCAACTGCTACGTTTAGGACCCTGACACTGGACACAGGGCGTCCTAGCCCCAACAAGGCCAGAGGGCCTAGGGACAGTCACAGAGGGTGACTTACGTGAGTTTGGCGCAATTGTACTTTCTATGCACCTCTGAATGTATTGTTTATGCGTCATGTGCCTTTACACCTCTGAATGAATGTTATGCATTGCATCATGTGTATGTTCTTACACCCCTACAGGTATTGTGATACATAGGTGGTTGTTTTCTCCCTAGTGCAGGTGGTGCTAGTGAGGTCCTGGTTACCAGTGATTACTGGTTGTGCTATTTGGTGCTATATTCTATGTACTAAGTGCTATTTCTGAAAGTGCTACTTCTGATTCCTGACAGTGGTCCAGGTGGCCCTGTCTTGTAAATAATCCCTTGTAAATTCTGCCCGTGCCTCTGGCACATTGTAAAGTGTGTGTTTTATCTAATGTGTTTTGGTGTAATACAAAGGCTATTTTTATATAACCTTGTGTGGAGTTTCCTTTGTGGTGGGCCTTTGGTTGTTGTTGCTGGGGTGCGTGCGCAAATACTTAACCTACATCGCCTCCAAGTTTAGCCTTGCTGCTCGCGCCACGTTACCTAGAGGGTGAGTAGGGGTTATCTTGGCGTGTAACTCCCTTGCCCTGACTTGGGGGTGGTGGTCTCTGACTGACTTTGGCGAAAGCCCTGGCCAGCCGGGGATCCCATTTCCAACACCTGTTCTTGCAAAAAGGGTTCATTTGGGTAGAAATCAATTCTTATTGGAGAGAACCCCTAACAATGCTGTTATGTTTTAAATTCTGAATTTGCGCTTTTCTAGACTTAGAACTCTTAAACGTCATTGCCTACAATGCAATCATGGATGACATGTGACTCCTATGCCTTGTAGTCCTGTCTGATGTAACATTCCCTATATACTGATTTACACACATAGGATTGTATCTATGCAATGTGTGTATGAGCAAACTAGTGCCCTGACACACCTTATATTGCATCTGACGTTTAGCAGTGCCAGTTGACGATGTGGGTGGAGCTAATATACTACATGGGCAGAGCCAGTGGAGGAAGTGGGTGTGACCTCCGACAAACATTTGAGCACCTGCACTTCATATTTTACAAATTAAGCACTGCCGTAGGCTGCTGTCCAATCCTCTCTGCCCTTAGCCTCAAGGCCTGGGCTGAGAGCCCTAAGGTTAAATAGCTCTAGTGCTCAGGTGACCTTGGACCAATCAGAACCCTAGTCCTAAACCCTAGAGCCAATGGGAGCCCTGGAACTTATAACCAATCACAGCTCTAGCCCTAGCAGCCAATTAAAACCCATACCCTACCCACAAAACAAAATCCTAGCCGCCAATTGGAACACAGATGCACCCACCAATAGGAAATCTTTTTATTTATTTATTTATTTATGCGTTTTTATATAGCGCGGACTTTACCCGAAGTTGTCAGAGCGCTTCACAATAGGAACAGAACTGATACAAGAGAACATTACAAGTGAACAAATTACAAAAGCAAACGTTACATTATATGAGGCAAAAGTGACTCATGTAATGTAAATGTAATGTAATGTAAATCTGTCCTTGGTTGGTCTCTGGTGGAGTTCAGTGCACTCACCTTGCACAGCAGCCAGCACCTGGAGTTAACCCCCATGTGACCTGTAAATGTGAACCGTGCACTCTACACGTTCTAAATTCAGTGGCACAGACAATAAGGCAAGGTGGAGTCAAGAGACTGGCCCCAGCCTTGAGAGAACAGTCAGATCTCCAGCTTGGGAGTGGGGGGTGGGACGAGGGGTGCAGTACCACCACCGGTCCCGCCCAGGCTGCACCAACCAGTAGCGAGGCTGCTGTCCCTGTGCACAAACCTGTCCACAGAGCGAGGTTAAATGTGGGGGCGGGGATAAGTCAGTGCAAAGGTCTTCCCAAGTGTGACTTTGGCCTCTAAAGAAGTAATGCACCCACAGAAATGCTGCAATTTCTGTGCGCGTGAGTCTGCTCTGAGGGGCACGTGTGCAGGTGTGTTGGGGTGTTTGCACCTGTAACGTTGGTGCACACCAGCAACTTCCAGGTGTGTGGACGGCAGGCGCGCAACACCCATTGGACTCCCCGGGCTTCAGCCCCCCCCCCCATCGTGTTTGGCAGCCCGGGATGAGACAGATCCCGGG
This sequence comes from Lissotriton helveticus, assembly GCF_964261635.1. Lineage (NCBI taxonomy): Eukaryota > Metazoa > Chordata > Amphibia > Caudata > Salamandridae > Lissotriton > Lissotriton helveticus. The sequence continues at coordinate 98,247,554 of NC_136064.1, read as the reverse complement.
CACACACAGAGCCGCACCCGAACGTTTCACAGGTCTTTAAAAGACCATTTGAATGTTAATTAGGCCTTGCTGTTGTTTCACCCCTTGTTGGAGGCCCTGCAGCTCCACTCTGCCTACTCATTAAAGGTTCAGCCCCCCCCCCCCGACATTGGCGTCATGACGTAGCTTCTCCACTAGAGAGAAGTGAGCAGTGTCGCAGAGGCTGCTCCCGAAGGGGGCTCGAGAGCCTGTGCCATAAGCAGCGCCGCGCCTCCCGGACAAACCAGTGGGGACCAGCCCTTTGGGCGCAAAAAAGCAGGACAAAGGGCGAAAGGATGCCCCCCCCAGCAGCCGCCAAAGTGGCACCAACGCCCCCGGCCAATGGGGGCCAGGGCGGGATACAAACACCCCAGGCAAGCGCACTATATTCACGGAGCGGGGGAGCAGCGACGGCGTTGGAGCGCAATCTTGTGGGGAACCTTTTTGTCGGGAAGGCGAAACTACGAAGGACAGAGGTAGCCGGGTCTGGTGGCATAGTGGACTAAAGCAGCCACTGCAGGGGCCTGTGTTTGACCGCATGGTCACAGGTTCAAATCCCGGCAGGTCCACTCAGCCTTTCATCATCTGAGGTCGATAAAATGAGTACCATTGAGTTGGGTAACAATGAACATCTGTTATTCAGCGCCAAGAGGCCTACGGGTAATCGTGCGCTTTACAAATACACCTCTTATGTTCTGTTATGTTACTGGCGCTGCTACTTGGAGCCCACCCGGCAGCAGAAGCAACACCGAGCGGGTGCCCACCCCGCAACATCGTCGCTGCCACCGTGCCCAGCCGGAGCCCACCCGGCAGCGGGAGCACCATTGAGCAGGTACCCGCCCGCAACACCGTTTGCTTAACACTGAGCGGGTGCCCACCCCGCAACACCGTCTTTGCCCCCCGCAGCCTGAGCCAACGGCGAGGGGGAGCCCACCCGCGGCACCGTGCAGCCCACGCCACCGAGGCACGCCTGGAAGTAGCTCAGCCGGAGCCCAACCGGCAGCAGAATTAGCACCAAGCGGGTGCCCACCCCGCAACACCGTCTCTGCCCCCGCAGCCCGAGCCATAGGGAGGAAGGGCTACGTGGCGGTAACGGCGGCAGAAGCGAAAGGACAGCAAGACCTCACCTCGCACCCGCGTGGTCCCAGGAGCTGCAGCGGAGAGGGAGTGAGGTGAGCGGGCGGGGGGAGCACGCGGCGAGGCGGCGCTACTGAGAGGTAGAGCAGCGTCCCACGGTCCGCGCACGCGCAGCTGGTCGAGGAAGTGCACTTTTGGCAGCACCCTCAGACCACACAGCACCTGCAGATCGGCCCAGAAGCATTGGGGCACAGCACAGTGGACAGAACAGCGCCAGCAACTCCCCGCTAACCAAGGATTGTTGAGTTTAAAATAAAGTCAAGTTTGGTGCATAAATAGGCGGTAGCACCCTGCACGCAGAGGCAAAAGACAGGCTTGGAGGCAGGACAGGGTATTGATGCCACCAGCAACTCCCCGCTAGGCGTATAAAGTCAAGTTTGGTGCATACATAGGCGGCATCACCCCGCACGCAAAGGAAGAATCAGGCTTGGCGTGTCTAAAAAGTCACACGGAATGACAAGGAAAGGGAGCACGCGTCAGGGGCAAGATGACCTGAGCGATCAACTAAGGAGAATAAAGGTGGCCTCAGAGGTGCATGGTAATGACTGGCTGCAGCCCCACCTGGGGCACGACGCAGGGAAAGGAGCAAGCAGCCAGCAACACGACACCAGCGCGCCAGCAGTTAAGAGACGGAGGAGGGCGCCAGCAAAGCTCGCGGATCCAGCAAGGCCCACCAAGGCTCCCCAGAAGCGGGCCCAGCCACCTGCAGCCAGCACGACGGCGGCGGGACCAGACCGGGGGATCAGTGACACTGCAGCAAACGGTGAGCATATTAGCGCGATTGTACAAGAATGCTGAAGGACTATGGCGCCACTCTTACTGCAGGGACTGGGCTTACAGGGTGCAGGGGCCCAGGTGGGCGGATGGCAAGGGTCCTTACAGAGGGAGGAAGCAATAGGCGCCCAGGGGGAAGGCGAAACCACAGGGTTACCCTGGCACCTGATGGACCCTGGCCTAGTGTGCCAACGTCGGCTGGGCGAGCAGACGGCAGCTGGGGTAGGGAGGGATGTGGGGTCCACCGCAGTGGCATGGGGTAACCCCTCCCTGTTAGCTCACCCCTCCCAGTCGTAGAAGTACCTGAAGAATACACACGGTCATCACCAGGTCCGGCTTCACTGACTACCAGGGCCACAGGTTTAGCAAGCCTCATACCATTAGCAGTCAAAGAGCGAATCTGGAGAAAAGAATTCATTGACATTTTCTCCTTACTAGAGCTACAGCTAGAGGGGCTGGATCTGACAACCTGCGACAAAAAGGAGGAAAATAGGAGGGAAAGAAGGAAGGAGCGCAAGGAGAGGAACTTTGATAACTGGTTGGACGCATTCCGAAGAATGGCGTGTATAATAGTGGAAAAGTTCCCGCGTTGCGCAGCTGACCTGTGACTCTACGAGGCCAACATCCACAGCGCACAGAGGCGATTCCAGGGTGACGCATGGCTAGAGTACGACAAGGGGTTTAGGCTAAACGCACCTGGAAATGGAGTGGAATGAGGAGGATGTTTCCGGCTTAATTCACAAAATGATGGGAGCGAGGGAGGTCAGGACATGGGGAGGGAAGAACGAGCATTCCTGTCGGGGGCCATTTCACAAAGGGAAAGGGAGGCCTTTTCAAAGACACAAACAATTCAGCACAGGGAAAGGAACACACGCTAGGGGGCCACAGGCAATATGCTGGAAATTCGAGGCCAACAAGTGTACATACGGAGCAGCATGTAAATTCCAACACATATGTCCAACGTGTGGGGGGGACTCCCAGCAGCAGGCGCAGGGAGGACCAAAAAAGGGACAAGAAGGAGAAAAAGAAGCAGTGAACCAAGCACAGGGGACAGCGAGGGGACGGCGAGACAAAAAGAGTTCACGCCAGCCCCCCATTGACAAGCAAAAACTGCGCATGCTAGCAAACAGATATCACAATAAATCAGATGCAGAAATATTGGTCCATGGCTTCGAGGAAGGTTTCCCCATCCCATTCTCAGGCCCCCTCCCCCACCCCCCGGCAATGAGAAAAACCTGAAATCTGCACTGCATCACCCAGGGGTGGTAACAAAAAAAATTGAAAAGGAGAAGCGGCTGGGTAGGATAGAAGGCCCCCTCCCCGCCAGGATGATCAGGGATCTGGTTATCTTCCCATTGGGGGTGGTTCCTAAAAAAGAGCAGGGCCAATTCCGGTTGATCCACCACTTATCATTCCCAGACGGTATGTCAGGGAATGACGGGATTGACTCAGAGGTTTGCTCAGTGAACTACGGCTCAATGGACGATGCAATTGACTTGCTGAGGGCATAGAGTCCGCGTTTCGCTTACTCCCGGTACACACGATCTTCCACCTGTTAGGCTTCCAGTGGAAAGAGGAACGCTATTTTGATAAGGCAATGCCCATGGGGTACTCGGTATCATGCACATACTTTGAAATATTTAGCACCTTTGTCGAATGGACGCTGCACGACAGCCACCCGGCGGGCGGGAAGCTCCATTACCTGGACGATTTCCTTTTCACAGGCCCAGCAGCATCTCCAGGGTGCAGCGACACTTTACGGGTATTTAAAGGTCTGGAAGGCGAACTGGGGATCCCCCTTTCAAAGGAAAAGATAGAGGGTCCAGCAACAAAAATCACGTTCCTAGTTATGGAGCTAGACTCAGCTGTGGGGACATCCAGGCTCCCCCCAGAGAAGGTAGAGGATTTCAGGCAGGATATCAGGAGCCTCTGCGGGCGTGAGAAAGCTACACTGAGGGCCCTCCAGCAGCTCATAGGGAAACTAAACTTCCAACCAGAGTCATCCCAGCAGGCAAAGTGTTCGCCAGGCGATTGACACAATTGACATGTGGCCTCACCCAGAAGCACCACCATGTCTGACTCGGGGCGGAGGTCAAAAAGGACCTACTAATGTGGGACACTTTCCTGACAGACTTTAATGGCCTGCTGATCTGGAGGGAAGGAAGGGTGACTAGCAAGCAAATTGAGCTATGCACAGATGCCTCAGGCAGCACGGGGTTCGGGGCGATCCTGAAGGGCAAGTGGTGCGCAGGGCAGTGGCCTAGCAGCTGGCGTAAGCAGGGCATAACTGGCAACATCACCTTTTTAGAGTTATTCCCAATCATAGTGGCACTGACAATCTGGAAGAAAGAATTTCAGAACATGAAATTGACACTATGGTCAGACAACCAAGGCGTGGTGCAGGCCATTAACAAGGGTTCCGACAGGTGCCCAGACACACTGCGACTAATGCGCTGGAGGGCAACGTAGACCTACGAGCAAGGCACATCCCAGGGGTGGAAAATGAAGTAGCAGACGCCCTATCCAGGGCCAGGAAGAACAAGTTTAGGGAGCTGGCGCCCAGGGCAGAACAGAACATGACGCCTTTCCCGAAGCAGCTGTAGGACCTGGCAGGGCAGACCTAGCAGAGTTGGTACTCCACGCGCTCGCCCCTGCAGCAGCGAAAAGATATAAGAAGTACGTGGCAACTGTAATGAGGGTAGAGGGCATCCAGTCTATAAGCAAAGGGGGAGACACATGCAGGGCACCCAAACAGTTCATTAGCTGGGCGTTTAAGGGCGAGAAGTCCAGGTCCTGGGCACAGGCCCACTTGTCCGCTGTGGCACATTACTCAAAATTGGAGACTGGACAAGACCCAATTGCATCCCACTGCATCAAAGCAGCAATGAAGGGGTGGAGAAGGAAAGAGGGCATGAGGTGCGACACCAGGCGTCCAATAGACTTCAAGAGGCTGCGTTTGATGCTAGGCACATTGGGGGCCATAACAGCGGACGACTTTGAGCTCTTACTGTTCAGGGTCGCATTCACCACCGCCTTCCTTGGGACATTCCACCTCTGCAAATTAGTAGCACCAGCAAGGGAGGGCCTGGAAGAACACTGCTTGCAGGCTAGCGACATAACCCTCAGGGCAAAAGGGGTGGAGATTTGGTTAAAATGTTCGAACACAGATCAAGCGGGCAGAGGCACGGTAGCGAGGCTACAATGCATTGAGGACCAGAGATGCTGCATAGTATGTTGCCTGCTCGCCTTCATGGCCGTGCGACCAGCTGGCGGGGGTCCCCTGATCAAACAAAGGGACGGGACCCAACTGAGCAAATTTCAATTTACAGCAGTCATGCGCCTCGCTCTCAGCAGGGCAGGTTTGCCCCGAAAGTATTTGGCTCCCATTCATTCCGGATAGGGGCAGCCACGACGGCCGCACAGCACGGGATGAGCGAGGCAGGAATACAGGCAGTTGGGAGATGGCGGTCACGGGCATACAAAACATACGTAAGGCCACAACTGCTATGAGCAAGAAGGCACGGCTGGGGGGGAAGGGAGCAACCCTCCCTCCCAGATCAGACAGGGGAGTGACTAGCCTTTTTTCATTGCTTTGACAGGGAGAAGACCACTCCTGGTGTGGGTGGTGGGGCACTCATTCATCAGGCGGATGGAAGCCTGGTGGCGTCATAGGGGGCGCACGCTCAAGGAACGGCCTGCGGACACCTGCATACGATGGTTCGGCCGATCAGGCATGAGATGGGAACAACTGCCGGCAACTCTCAAGGATCTGCAGGCAGACTCGGAGTGGCACCCGGATGTGTTGATCATACACCTGGGGGGGAACAACTTGGCCATTCTCGGGCGGAGAGTGCTCCTCCGCAGAATACAAAAAGGCCTCACGGATGCGGCCACTGCCTTTGGACACACTACCATTATCTGGTCCGAGTTGATCAGCAGAATAGAATGGTACAGGGCAGAATCTCAGAAAAGCGTAGAGAACTCGTGAAAAAGTTAAACCTCATGGTGAGCAAATTCTGCAGGGCAAATGGCCTGGGAGCAATCAGACACGGGCTCATCCACACGGGCCGCCCGGAATACTATGCCAGCGATGGGGTGCACCTCTCTGAGAAAGGCATGGGAATGTTCTGGAGCAACCTGTGGGGCGCAATGGTACTGGCAGGAGGCCAATGACAAATACAGGATGTAGTTGGGGGGAGCCGCAGGGAGATGGCAGCCTCCCGGACGGCGTGGCGAAGAACTACGCTGATATCGGTTGGTACGGATATAGGCCCACTCACCTTCAGATGCCTCACGGCTGGGTGAGTTAGCCTAAGGACCGGTGCGTAGGACCACCCACTCTGGGGTGCCTCACGGCTGGGTAGCCTGGCCTACCAAAGGAGGGGTTAGGAAACGGAGACGGCGCTCGCAGCTCAGCCCCCGCCGGATGGCAGGGCACAACAAAGTTGGACAAGGTGGCCTAACTCATTGACAGAAGCTACCCCCTTCCCGCGCAAAAGGGGCGCAAAAAACCCAACCTACCAAAGAAAACAACCCAGAAGGGCCAAGAGACAATACCAAGGAAGTTTGTTATGACCTAACATGCAAAATGCAAAGTATATACATGTTTCCTTGTATTCCTAATAAACTGCAGCCAACAAATGACCACCACAAGACAAACTTGTACGTTGGCTTTTCTTGGCGTGATAAGGAGTACATGACGGGGAGATCTGGCATACATGTGGGAGTGGGGTGGAGTGCGGGGGTTACGGGCAGCGCACATCGTTGTACCTGCTGTCACTGCAGTCCACCTCTGCCAGGGTGCAAAACAGAGCCCGATTGAGACCCGTTTCGAAGACCCCTTTAAAGACTGCCGGTGCTCAGACCCGGTGACACCCGGCCCACTTAAAGCCCTGCCCTGAGTACTGAATGCTAAGAGTGTCTCATCTCACGGCCCATGTGACTGTATTCACTCATCCCCTCAGCACCAACACCGTGTCTGCCGAGACACTGCCACCTGTAGGAGCTTCCGTTCTCACTGGATTGCGTCACTTCCTCCACTCCGGAGCCATCAATCTTGCAGACTCATAATGGAAGAGCCCGGGGCTGAGGTTATCAGCTGACTGGTGTCACCCAGAACCCTCTGCTCCTGTCCTTGGGTTCCTTATCATTGTTTTTAGGTGTGTTAGGTCAACTGGAGCAACTGAAGTGAACCAGGACTACAACTCCCAAAATGCATTAGGTTGTTAAAGAAACCCCAGAAAACGAGCATGACATCTTTGGGGATAGTCATATGGTTACTGTAGTGAGCCACCCGTTCCGCACTGGAGATTAGTGTCCTCCAGAACTGTCTCAAACGGAATAAAAGTATGCGACACAGAACCATTTCTTGGTACCTAATGATATTTGCCTCCGAAGCATTTCACAAATTGAGAGAGAGGCGCTGGCCATCAAGAGGGGTGCCACTTCCACTTATACCTTTACAGACGAGAGCTCAAAACAGTCACCGATCACAAGCCACAGATCAGCCTGTTTGGTGGCACGGGTCCACACCCACCGCAGAGTATTGAAAGACGGGCCGTACAAGTCCAACAATATCGCTTTACAGTTGTTTACCAGTCAGGACCAGGAAAACCAGGCAAACTTCCTGTCACAACACCCATATGCATCGAGAAGGCAACAGATGGGCCTTGTCGACAACACGGAATAGTACCAGCGAATGGCAGCTCAACGCACCTTCCCAGGAGCGATGACCTGGATGAAAACAAGATGGCGACTCTGGCAGCAAAACGCCTTAAAGACACAGGGGGCAAAGGAGCACACGGTGAAACAGAGCAGAACAGAGACCCAGGGGGCAGAGGAGCACACGGTGAAACAGAGTAGAACAGAGACCGGGGGGGCAGAGGTGCACACGGTGAAACAGAGTAGAACAGAGACCCAGGGGGGCACAGAAGCACACAGTGAAACAGAGCAGAACAGAGAGGGGGCAGAGGAGCACACGGTGAAACAGAGTAGAACAGAGACCCAGGGGGCAGAGGAGCACACGGTGAAACAGAGTAGAACAGAGACCCGGGGGCAGAGGAGCACACGGTGAAACAGAGCAGAACAGAGACCCGGGGGGTAGAGGAGCACACGGTGAAACAGAGCAGAACAGAGACCCAGGGGGCAGAGGAGCACACGGTGAAACAGAGCAGAACAGAGACCCGGGGGGCAGAGGAGCACACGGTGAAACAGAGCAGAACAGAGACCCAGGGGTAGAGAAGCACACAGTGAAACAGAGCAGAACAGAGACCCAGGGGTAGAGGAGCACACGGTGAAACAGAGCAGGACAGAGACCCAGGGGGCAGAGGAGCACACGGTGAAACAGAGCAGGACAGAGACCCAGGGGGCAGAGGAGCACACGGTGAAACAGAGCAGAACAGAGACCCAGGGGCAGAGGAGCACACGGTGAAACAGAGCAGAACAGAGACCCAGGGGGCAGAGGAGCACACGGTGAAACAGAGCAGGACAGAGACCCAGGGGGCAGAGGAGCACACGGTGAAACAGAGCAGAACAGAGACCCAGGGTGCAGAGGAGCACACGGTGAAACAGAGTAGAACAGAGACCCAGGGGGCAGATGAGCACACGGTGAAACAGAGCAAAACAGAGACCCGGGGCAGAGGAGCACACGGTAAAACAGCGCAGGACAGAGACCCAGGGGGCAGAGGAGCACACGGTGAAACAGAGCAGAACAGAGACCCAGGGGGCAGAGAAGCACACGGTGAAACAGAGCAGAACAGAGACCCAGGGGGCAGAGGAGCACACGGTGAAACAGAGCAGAACAGAGACCCAGGGGGCAGAGAAGCACACGGTGAAACAGAGCAGAACAGAGACCCAGGGGGCAGAGGAGCACACGGTGAAACAGAGCAGAACAGAGACCCAGGGGGCACAGAAGCACACGGTGAAATAGAGCAGAACAGAGACCCGGGGGGCAGAGGAGCACACGGTGAAACAGAGCAGAACAGAGACCCAGGGGCAGAGGAGCACACGGTGAAACAGAGCAGAACAGAGACCCAGGGGCACAGAAGCACACGGTGAAATAGAGCAGAACAGAGACCCGGGGGGCAGAGGAGCACACGGTGAAACAGAGCAGAACAGAGACCGAGGGGTCAGAGGAGCACACGGTGAAACAGAGCAGAACAGAGACCCAGGGGGCACAGAAGCACACGGTGAAACAGAGCAGAACAGAGACCCAGGGGGCAGAGGAGCACACAGTGAAACAGAGCAGAACAGAGACACGGGGGGCAGAGGAGCACACGGTGAAACAGAGCAGAACAGAGACCCAGAGGGCAGAGGAGCACACGGTGAAACAGAGCAGAACAGAGACCCAGGGGGCAGAGGAGCACACGGTGAAACAGAGCAGGACAGAGACCCAGGGGCAGAGGAGCACACGGTGAAACAGAGCAGAACAGAGACCCAGGGGGCAGAGGAGCACACGGTGAAACAGAGCAGGACAGAGACCCAGGGGGCAGAGGAGCACACGGTGAAACAGAGCAGAACAGAGACACGGGGGGGCAGAGGAGCACACGGTGAAACAGAGCAGAACAGAGACCCAGGGGGCAGAGGAGCACACGGTGAAACAGAGCAGAACAGAGACCCGGGGGGCAGAGGAGCACACGGTGAAACAGAGCAGAACAGAGACCCAGGGGGCAGAGGAGCACACGGTGAAACAGAGCAGAACAGAGACCCAGGGGGCAGAGGAGCACACGGTGAAACAGAGCAGAACAGAGACCCAGGGGTAGAGAAGCACACAGTGAAACAGAGCAGAACAGAGACCCAGGGGCAGAGGAGCACACGGTGAAACAGAGCAGAACAGAGACCCGGAGGGCAGAGAAGCACACAGTGAAACAGAGCAGAACAGAGACCCGGGGGGCAGAGAAGCACACGGTAAAACAGAGCAGAACAGAGACCCAGGCGGCAGAGGAGCACACGATGAAACAGAGCAGAACAGAGACCCAGGGGGCAGAGGAGCACACGGTAAAACAGAGCAGAACAGAGACCCAGGCGGCAGAGGAGCACACGATGAAACAGAGCAGAACAGAGACCCAGGGGGCAGAGGAGCACACGGTGAAACAGAGCAGAACAGAGACCCAGGGGGCAGAGGAGCACACAGTGAAACAGAGCAGAACAGAGACCCAGGGGGCAGAGAAGCACACGGTGAAACAGAGCAGAACAGAGACCCGGGGGGCAGAGGAGCACAGGGTGAAACAGAGCAGAACAGAGACCCAGGGAACAGAGGAGCACACGGTGAAACAGAGCATAACAGAGACCCAGGGGGCAGAGGAGCACACAGTGAAACAGAGCAGAACAGAGACCCAGGGGGCAGAGAAGCACACGGTGAAACAGAGCAGAACAGAGACCCAGGGGGCAGAGGAGCACACGGTGAAACAGAGCAGAACAGAGACCCAGGGGGCAGAGGAGCACACGGTGAAACAGAGCAGAACAGAGACCCGGGGGGCAGAGGAGCACACGGTGAAACAGAGCAGAACAGAGATCCAGGGGCAGAGGAGCACACGGTGAAACAGAGCAGAACAGAGACCCAGGGGCAGAGGAGCACACGGTGAAACAGAGAAGGACAGAGACCCCGGGGGGCAGAGGAGCACACGGTGAAACAGAGCATAACAGAGACCCAGGGGGCACAGAAGCACACGGTGAAACAGAGCAGAACACAGACCCAGGGGGCAGAGGAGCACACGGTGAAACAGAGCATAACAGAGACCCAGGGGCAGAGGAGCACACGGTAAAACAGAGCAGAACAGAGACACGGGGGCAGAGGAGCACACGGTGAAACAGAGCAGGACAGAGACCCAGGGGGCAGAGGAGCACACGGTGAAACAGAGCAGAACAGAGACCCGGAGGGGGCACAGAAGCACACGGTGAAACAGAGCAGAACAGAGACCCGGAGGGGTCAGGGGGCAGAGGAGCACACAGTGAAACAGAGCAGAACAGAGACCCGGGGGGCACAGAAGCACACGGTGAAACAGAGCAGAACAGAGACCCGGAGGGGTCAGGGGGCAGAGGAGCACACAGTGAAACAGAGCAGAACAGAGACCCGGGGGGCAGAGGAGCACACGGTGAAACAGAGCAGAACAGAGACCCAGGGGCAGAGGAGCACACGGTGAAACAGAGCAGAACAGAGACCCAGGGGCACAGAAGCACACGGTGAAATAGAGCAGAACAGAGACCCGGGGGGCAGAGGAGCACACGGTGAAACAGAGCAGAACAGAGACCGAGGGGTCAGAGGAGCACACGGTGAAACAGAGCAGAACAGAGACCCAGGGGGCACAGAAGCACACGGTGAAACAGAGCAGAACAGAGACCCAGGGGGCAGAGGAGCACACAGTGAAACAGAGCAGAACAGAGACACGGGGGGCAGAGGAGCACACGGTGAAACAGAGCAGAACAGAGACCCAGAGGGCAGAGGAGCACACGGTGAAACAGAGCAGAACAGAGACCCAGGGGGCAGAGGAGCACACGGTGAAACAGAGCAGGACAGAGACCCAGGGGCAGAGGAGCACACGGTGAAACAGAGCAGAACAGAGACCCAGGGGGCAGAGGAGCACACGGTGAAACAGAGCAGGACAGAGACCCAGGGGGCAGAGGAGCACACGGTGAAACAGAGCAGAACAGAGACACGGGGGGGCAGAGGAGCACACGGTGAAACAGAGCAGAACAGAGACCCAGGGGGCAGAGGAGCACACGGTGAAACAGAGCAGAACAGAGACCCGGGGGGCAGAGGAGCACACGGTGAAACAGAGCAGAACAGAGACCCAGGGGGCAGAGGAGCACACGGTGAAACAGAGCAGAACAGAGACCCAGGGGGCAGAGGAGCACACGGTGAAACAGAGCAGAACAGAGACCCAGGGGTAGAGAAGCACACAGTGAAACAGAGCAGAACAGAGACCCAGGGGCAGAGGAGCACACGGTGAAACAGAGCAGAACAGAGACCCGGAGGGCAGAGAAGCACACAGTGAAACAGAGCAGAACAGAGACCCGGGGGGCAGAGAAGCACACGGTAAAACAGAGCAGAACAGAGACCCAGGCGGCAGAGGAGCACACGATGAAACAGAGCAGAACAGAGACCCAGGGGGCAGAGGAGCACACGGTAAAACAGAGCAGAACAGAGACCCAGGCGGCAGAGGAGCACACGATGAAACAGAGCAGAACAGAGACCCAGGGGGCAGAGGAGCACACGGTGAAACAGAGCAGAACAGAGACCCAGGGGGCAGAGGAGCACACAGTGAAACAGAGCAGAACAGAGACCCAGGGGGCAGAGAAGCACACGGTGAAACAGAGCAGAACAGAGACCCGGGGGGCAGAGGAGCACAGGGTGAAACAGAGCAGAACAGAGACCCAGGGAACAGAGGAGCACACGGTGAAACAGAGCATAACAGAGACCCAGGGGGCAGAGGAGCACACAGTGAAACAGAGCAGAACAGAGACCCAGGGGGCAGAGAAGCACACGGTGAAACAGAGCAGAACAGAGACCCAGGGGGCAGAGGAGCACACGGTGAAACAGAGCAGAACAGAGACCCAGGGGGCAGAGGAGCACACGGTGAAACAGAGCAGAACAGAGACCCGGGGGGCAGAGGAGCACACGGTGAAACAGAGCAGAACAGAGATCCAGGGGCAGAGGAGCACACGGTGAAACAGAGCAGAACAGAGACCCAGGGGCAGAGGAGCACACGGTGAAACAGAGCAGGACAGAGACCCCGGGGGGCAGAGGAGCACACGGTGAAACAGAGCATAACAGAGACCCAGGGGGCACAGAAGCACACGGTGAAACAGAGCAGAACACAGACCCAGGGGGCAGAGGAGCACACGGTGAAACAGAGCATAACAGAGACCCAGGGGCAGAGGAGCACACGGTAAAACAGAGCAGAACAGAGACACGGGGGCAGAGGAGCACACGGTGAAACAGAGCAGGACAGAGACCCAGGGGGCAGAGGAGCACACGGTGAAACAGAGCAGAACAGAGACCCGGAGGGGGCACAGAAGCACACGGTGAAACAGAGCAGAACAGAGACCCGGAGGGGTCAGGGGGCAGAGGAGCACACAGTGAAACAGAGCAGAACAGAGACCCGGGGGGCACAGAAACACACGGTGAAACAGAGCAGAACAGAGACCCGGAGGGGGCACAGAAGCACACGGTGAAACCGAGCAGAACAGAGACCCAGGGGGCAGAGAAGCACACGGTGAAACAGAGCAGAACAGAGACCCGGGGGGCAGAGGAGCACACGGTGAAACAGAGCAGAACAGAGACCCAGGGAACAGAGGAGCACACGGTGAAACAGAGCATAACAGAGACCCAGGGGGCAGAGGAGCACACGGTGAAACAGAGCAGAACAGAGACCCAGGGGGCAGAGAAGCACACGGTGAAACAGAGCAGAACAGAGACCCGGGGGCAGAGGAGCACACGGTGAAACAGAGCAGAACAGAGACCCAGGGGCAGAGGAGCACACGGTGAAACAGAGCAGAACAGAGACCCAGGGGCAGAGGAGCACACGGTGAAACAGAGCAGGACAGAGACCCCGGGGGGCAGAGGAGCACACGGTGAAACAGAGCATAACAGAGACCCAGGGGGCACAGAAGCACACGGTGAAACAGAGCAGAACACAGACCCAGGGGGCAGAGGAGCACACGTGAAACAGAGCATAACAGAGACCCAGGGGCAGAGGAGCACACGGTAAAACAGAGCAGAACAGAGACACGGGGGGCAGAGGAGCACACGGTGAAACAGAGCAGGACAGAGACCCAGGGGGCAGAGGAGCACACAGTGAAACAGAGCAGAACAGAGACCCGGGGGGCACAGAAACACACGGTGAAACAGAGCAGAACAGAGACACGGGGGGCAGAGGAGCACACGGTGAAACAGAGCAGAACAGAGACCCAGGGGGCAAAGGAGCACACGGTGAAACAGAGCAGAACAGAGACCCAGGGGGCAGAGGAGCACACGGTGAAACAGAGCATAACAGAGACACAGGGGGCAGAGGAGCACACGGTGAAACAGAGCAGGACAGAGACCCGGGGGGCAGAGGAGCACACGGTGAAACAGAGCAGAACAGAGACCCAGGGTGCAGAGGAGCACACGGTGAAACAGAGCAGAACAGAGACCCAGGGGGCAGAGGAGCACATGGTGAAACAGAGCAGAACAGAGACCCAGGGGGCAGAGGAGCACACGGTGAAACAGAGCAGAACAGAGACCCAGGGGCAGAGGAGCACACGGTGAAACAGAGCAGAACAGAGACCCAGGGAGGAGCACACGGTGAAACAGAGCAGAACAGAGACCCAGGGAGGAGCACACGGTGAAACAGAGCAGAACAGAGACCCAGGGGGCAGAGGAGCACACGGTGAAACAGAGCAGAACAGAGACCCAGGGGGCAGAGGAGCACACGGTGAAACAGAGCAGAACAGAGACCGAGGGGTCAGAGGAGCACACGGTAAAACAGAGCAGAACAGAGACACGGGGGGCAGAGGAGCACACGGTGAAACAGAGCAGGACAGAGACCCAGGGGGCAGAGGAGCACACAGTGAAACAGAGCAGAACAGAGACCGGGGGGGGCAGAGGAGCACACGGTGAAACAGAGCAGAACAGAGACCCGGGGGGCAGAGGAGCACACGGTGAAACAGAGCAGAACAAAGACCCAGGGGGGCAGAGGAGCACACGGTGAAACAGAGCAGAACAGAGACCGAGGGGGCAGAGGAGCACACGGTGAAACAGAGCAGAACAGAGACCCAGGGGGCAAAGAAGCACACAGTGAAACAGAGCAGAACAGAGACCGAGGGGGCAGAGGAACACACGGTGAAACAGAGCAGAACAGAGACCGAGGGGGCAGAGGAGCACACGGTGAAACAGAGCAAAACAGAGACCCAGGGGGCAGAGGAGCACACGGTGAAACAGAGCAGAACAGAGACCCAGGGGCAGAGGAGCACACGGTGAAACAGAGCAGAACAGAGACCCAGGGGGCAGAGGAGCACACAGTGAAACAGAGCAGAACAGAGACCCAGGGGGCAGAGGAGCACATGGTGAAACAGAGCAGAACAAAGACCCAGGGGGGCAGAGGAGCACACGGTGAAACAGAGCAGAACAGAGACCCAGGGGGCAGAGGAGCACACGGTGAAACAGAGCAGAACAGAGACCCGGGGGGGCAGAGGAGCACACGGTGAAACAGAGCAGAACAGAGACCCGGGGGGCAGAGGAGCACACAGTGAAACAGAGCAGAACAGAGACCCAGGGGGCAGAGGAGCACACAGTGAAACAGAGCAGAACAGAGACCCGGGAGCAGAGGAGCACACAGTGAAACAGAGCAGAACAGAGACCGGGGGGGGGGGGCAGAGGAGCACACGGTGAAACAGAGCAGAACAGAGACCCGGGGGGCAGAGGAGCACACGGTGAAACAGAGCAGAACAGAGACCCAGGGGGCAGAGGAGCACACGGTGAAACAGAGCAGAACAGAGACCCAGGGGACAGAGAAGCACACGGTGAAACAGAGCAGAACAGAGACCTAGGGGGCAGAGAAGCACACGGTGAAACAGAGCAGAACAGAGACCCAGGGGGCAGAGGAGCACACGGTGAAACAGAGTAGAACAGAGACCAGGGGGCAGAGGAGCACCCGGTGAAACAGAGTAGAACAGAGACCCAGGGGCAGAGGAGCACACGGTGAAACAGAGCAGACCAGAGACCCAGGGGCAGAGGAGCACACGGTGAAACAGAGCAGAACAGAGACCCAGAGGCAAAGGAGCACACAGTGAAACAGAGCAGAACAGAGACCCAGGGGGCAGAGGAGCACACAGTGAAACAGAGCAGAACAGAGACCCAGGGGGAAGAGGAGCACATGGTGAAACAGAGCAGAACAAAGACCCAGGGGGCAGAGGAGCACACGGTGAAACAGAGCAGAACAGAGACCCAGGGGGCAAAGGAGCACACGGTGAAACAGAGCAGAACAGAGACCCAGGGGGCAGAGGAGCACACGGTGAAACAGAGCAGAACAGAGACCCGGGGGGCAGAGGAGCACACGGTGAAACAGAGCAGAACAGAGACCCGGGGGGCAGAGGAGCACACAGTGAAACAGAGCAGAACAGAGACCCAGGGGGCAGAGGAGCACACAGTGAAACAGAGCAGAACAGAGACCCGGGGGCAGAGGAGCACTGTTGGACAGGCCACATGAAGGGCCGCTCTCCCCCGGCCCAACCAGGCCCGAACCAGCCACGCAAGTACCACACACCACCATTACACGTCCACCGTCCCCGCAGGGACCCCTACACTCGAACCTGTTGACCGCGTAGGCCGACCCACTACCGGCCTGCGCGCCCATCCTGGGCGCCATCTTGGACACTCCACCACGAGGCCGCCTGGCCCCCGATCGACCTCAACCCTGGGCCCGGCCAGGCCTCAGACATTCCGGCACCAACATCCACCCAGGAGGTGAGCGGGCTACTTGGTCAGTCAATGGGAGCAAGAGGTGTCGATGGCTCCCCCCCGCCAAGTACCGCTCGCCCATCGCCTCCCCGGGCGCTGGCTCCACCCCCCTGCTGGGTGTCTGAACCCCCTCATCCCGGACCTCCCGACCTCCAAGTGCGAGGGTCCGGACATCAAAGCACACCAGCCCTATAACTGGGGCAGCTCCAGAGCCGGACGGCAGTTGTATCTTGGAGTCGAGAGACGCAAAGAAGAACTCATCCTTGACGGACTACTGGCGCTGCCGTAGCTCTGTCTTGTGCACCTTCGTCTTGCCTGCTGGCGCTGCCGCGGCTTTGGGAACCACCCTATCCTTCATCGTCGTCGGGACCTGCTGGCGTGGCCGCGGACCGTTTGTAACCACCACCTTCATCGGGACCTGCTGGCTCTGCCGCGGACCGTCGTCTTCCTTCATCCATCTCGGGCCCTGCTGGCTCCGCCGCGGCCCGTTCATCTACACCACCGAGCTCGAGGATTGAGAGCTATTTCCATCTCTTTGGTAACAAGACTGTCCCGCTACCCTTTTCCCAAACAGAGACCAGAATAGAGGGGACCCCTGAGTCCAGACCTCCTTGTACCATTCTACCGTACTTGAAGAATTACCTATAAAGTATCGTTGAACTTTATCATTGTGTGGTGTCCGTCTGTGGGGGGGGAGTTACTTGTCTGTACGATTCACTGGAGACGGCTCTCCCCGGAGACCTCTCCCCTTATCCTCGGCCGACCCTCCCGGTCCGTCTAACATTGGTGGCCAGCGACGGGATCCGAATCACCGCATAAACCGTACAGAGAGTAGCTCACCCCACGGCGAATCACGATGTCAACTAAAGACAGCGGATCAACGGAGAAATTCCAGATGGAGAAATTGGACGAGTACAACCATCGTGAACTTAAACAGTTCTGTATCGAATTAGGTATCGCTACCACCGGACTAAATACCAAAGATGACTTTAAGCAGGCCCTGGAATCTTGGGCAGAAACCGGGGCTGCCGGAACCCCCGATCAAGACATCACAGCACAAACCCCCATGGCCCCTGAAGAACGAAGAACGGGTCTCTCGCCAGACGAGATCCAGGAACGAGAAAGAACCCGACTACACGAGCTGGAAATGGCCCGGCTCAAAATGGACGTTGAACTAAAGTTGGCCGAACAGAAAATCAACTTAGAGCACCTGCGTCTCCGAGAAGAAAGAGAGGAGAAACAGAGACAAAGGGAGCTCGAGGAAAAGAAACTGGCATATGAACATGAGCGGAAATTAGCTGAAATCGACCTACGCAAACAGAATAAAGAAGCAGGGGTGCCCGAGCAACCCCACACTCCAGGGGCAACAGAGAAGAAGGTACACATCCCCAAGGATGTCGTTCGAGAATACTTCCGAGAGGACGACATCCAGCAATGGTTTAAGGCCTATGAAATCGCTATGACTGCACACCGGATCGATAAAAGCGATTGGGGGGCCGGTCTGTGGGGGAGATTCCTCAATGAGGGCCGCGACGCCCTGCTGCAACTCCCGGACCACCAGATGACCTCCTATGACCATATGAAAGCTGCACTCCTCACCCGCTATGGCCTCACACCCGAGATGTACCGTCAGAGGTTCCGAGACTGCACCCGCATCCCAGGTACAACTTGGGTGGACTATGTCAATTACTTTAGCCGAGCCTTCGAGGGCTGGATCAAAGGAAGCAGGGTCACAACCTACGAACAACTGTTCAATCTTATGGTATGGGAGCATCTGTCGAACAATTGCTTCATTGAACTTCGTCAGCACCTCCTCGACAGCAAGTTAACGGATCCCCGGCAGCTCGCAGCTGAAGCAGACCGGTGGGAGATCACCAGAGTGAGTCGAAATGGGTCCTCCGAACAGAACCGGAACAACAATGGTCAGCACCGTCCCCGAGGAGGTGGAGGCCAAGGACGCGGAAGAAGCAACGCTCCGGTCACCCTCACTACCAGCCCCACCCCCCCGGCCAACCGGGGCAGCACCCCAGCGCGACCGGGACATCGAGCCAATGTTACCTGCCATCGATGCCAACGAGTCGGACACTATGCAAACGACCCAAACTGCCCCCAGTACCAGAGCCCAAGACCCCGCCAAGTAGCCGCTGCTGCTCTGGGGGAGGAACAGATCTCAGAGGAACAAGAAGAATATGAACAGGACCACCAAGAATGGGAGCCAGCCGCCATGGCTCTCGCCTGCCTAGGGGGGAGAGACATGGTCCCGCGGGTCCCCCTACCCGCTAATACCCAGAAGTACAGCCAATGGGTGGGCATCAATGGACGCCGGGCTGAAGCCCTTCGTGACACTGGGGCCAGTATAACAGCCGTCCGCTGTCACCTGGTGACCCCTGAACAATACTTACCAAACATTCTCTGCCCTGTACGTTCAGCCGATAACTCAGAAAGCCTGTGTCGGATGGCCTGCGTCCCCTTCGAATGGGGAGGGGTCTCCGGCATGTTGAAGGTGACGGTCCGAGATGATGCCCCCGTAGACTGCCTCCTGGGTAATGACCTGGAAAGCTCTCCATGGGCAGCAGTCGAACGAAAAGAGCACCTGGGGATGCTGGGCGTCCCGGACTGGGCGGGCGTCACCACCCGGTCCATGACCGCCCGTGCCAACACCCGCCCAGAGGAACTCGAATGGCCGGCGCCACCGCCTCCGGTCGCCCCCGCCGAAACCACCGACCGTGACGTCCCCCCCGAACCAGCTCAACCTCCAGACCTCGCTAACCTCGACCAGTGGCCTCAAGAGGGGGGGCCCACGCAAGAACAATTTCGCCAAGAACAAAAGACCTGTCCCTCCCTCGAGGGACTCCGCCAGCAAGCGCTAGCCCAAAGCGCAGGGGATACCTCCGGAACTCACTGGGTCTACTGGGACAATGATCTGCTGTACAGTGAGCAAAGAATCGCGGAGCTGGGGGCCAGCCGAGTCCTAGTGGTACCCCTCCGTTTTAGAGACTTTCTGCTAAACCTGGCCCACGATGTCCCCCTGGCAGGACACTTGGGTCAAGACAAAACCTATAGCCGCCTGGTGACCCACTTCTTCTGGCCCAAAATGAGGGACAATGTACACCAGCATTGCCGATCTTGCCCCACGTGCCAAGCCAGTGGGAAGAGCGGCCGCAAACTGAAAGCCCCCCTGCAACCGTTTCCCGTGGTCACCACCCCGTTCGAGAGGGTCGGAATCGATATCGTAGGGCCCCTGGACCCGCGCACAAAACAAGGCCATCGATTCATCCTGGTGCTAGTGGACCACGCCACCCGCTACCCGGAGGCTGTTCCCCTGCGGACTGTGACAGCCCCGGTAGTCGGCCGGGCTCTGATGGGGATCTTCTCCCGGGTGGGCTTCCCCCGGGAGGTCGTCAGTGACAGGGGCACGAACTTTATTTCGAAATATATGAAATCTCTCTGGCAACAGTGCGGGGTTACCTACCGGTTCACGACCCCCTATCACCCTCAAGGAAACGGCCTCGTTGAGCGGTTCAACCGCACGCTCAAAGGGATGATCGGGGGGTTGGAAGAGCCCCTCCGTCGCCAGTGGGATGTGCTGCTGCCGTGCCTCCTCTTCGCATATCGAGAGGTTCCCCAGAAGTCCCTGGGCTTCAGCCCATTTGAACTGCTATATGGACACCCCGTGCGCGGGCCGCTCAGCCTAGTTAAGGAAGGCTGGGAGATGCCCCCTCTAAAGAACCCACCAGATGTTTTCCGCTACCTCCTAACACTCCGCAACCAGACCCGGCGATTCCGAGAACTAGCAAAAGCCAACCTAGAGGCCAGTCAAGAGGACATGAAAAGGTGGTATGACCGGAATGCCTCCTCCATCGAATTTGAACCTGGGCAACAGGTATGGGTGATGTCCCCCACCGAACCCTGCGCCCTACAAGACAAGTGGACCGGGCCCTTCAAAGTGGTCGAGCGCAAGGGTCCGGCTACCTATCTCATCGACTTGGAATCTTCCCGGAACCCCCTCCGGGTCCTCCACGCTAACAGACTGAAACCGCACTTTGTACGGACAGAACTCAGCCTCCTGATGGCCACAGACAATGGGGCTGAAGAGGACTCCGAGCCCCTCCCGGACCTCCTACGAACGCGGGAGAAAGATGGTTCCGTAGAGGGGGTCCGACTCTCAGAGGCCCTCACCCGAGAGCAACGCCAGGAGTGCCAAGTTCTCCTGTCACAATTCGCCAGCCTGTTCTCCCTCACCCCAGGTGTCACTTCCTGGTGTACGCACGATGTGGACACGGGGGACAGCCCCCCTATCCGCCACCGGGCCTACCGCGTGCCAGATCGGGTACGGGCCTGCATCCAGGAGGAAGTAGCCAAAATGCTCACGCTCGGGGTCATCGAGCCCTCAGACAGCCCCTGGGCCAGCCCTGTAGTACTGGTCCCCAAAGCAGCTGCCCCCGGCACCACACCAGAACTCCGGTTCTGCGTCGACTACCGGGGCTTGAATGCGGTCACCAGGACAGACGCACATCCCATCCCCCGGGCAGATGAACTAATCGACCGCATGGGAGCTGCCCGCTACCTCAGTATCTTCGACCTAACGGCGGGCTACTGGCAAATCGGCCTCACACCCCGGGCACAAGAACGTTCTGCCTTCTCCACTCCCGATGGCCATTTCCATTTCACAGTCATGCCCTTCGGCATGAAGAATGCCCCAGCAACATTCCAACGACTCGTCAATCAGGTCCTGGCGGGGCTCGAAGGATTCAGCGCCGCCTACCTAGACGACATCGCTGTATACAGCAACCAGTGGTCCGAGCACCTCCGCCACCTCCGAGCAGTGCTGCACGCCCTTCAGCAAGCTGGCCTCACGATCAAGGCCAGCAAATGTCAAATTGGGCAAGGGTCTGTAACCTACCTCGGGCACCAGGTGGGAAGCGGCCTGGTGGCCCCTCTGCAGCTAAAAATTGCCGCCATCCAGTCCTGGCAGCCCCCCATTACCCAGACCGAGGTACGGGCCTTCCTGGGCCTCACGGGCTATTACCGAAGGTTCGTGAAAGACTATGGTACTATCGTGAGGCCCCTCACAGAGCTCACGTCAAAAAATCAGCCCCAGAAAGTCAACTGGACCCCAGAGTGTCAAGCTGCATTTGAACAATTGAAAGCCGCCATGTGCTCCGCCCCTGTGCTCCAGGCCCCCGACTACAGCCGGGAGTTCATCGTCCAGACGGATGCCTCCGACCATGGCATTGGGGCAGTCCTGTCTCAAGTGAACACCGAAGGCCGTGATCAGCCGGTGGCCTTCATCAGCCGGCGACTCCTACCACGGGAACAACGCTGGAGCACCATAGAGAGGGAGGCCTTTGCAGTGGTATGGGCCCTCAAGAAGCTCCGGCCCTACCTTTTTGGCACACCCTTTCGGGTACAGACCGACCACCGACCCCTGCAGTGGCTGATGCAGATGCGGGGGGAAAACCCGAAGTTACTACGCTGGTCCATCTCCCTACAAGGGATGGACTTCACAGTTGAGCATCGGCCTGGGCCAGATCACGCCAACGCAGATGGCCTGTCCCGGTTCTTCCGCCTCGACGAAAAGAGTCCCCAAGAGAATGGGTAACTCTCCCCGCCTTCAGCTGGGGGGGACGCATGTTGGACAGGCCACATGAAGGGCCGCTCTCCCCCGGCCCAACCAGGCCCGAACCAGCCACGCAAGTACCACACACCACCATTACACGTCCACCGTCCCCGCAGGGACCCCTACACTCGAACCTGTTGACCGCGTAGGCCGACCCACTACCGGCCTGCGCGCCCATCCTGGGCGCCATCTTGGACACTCCACCACGAGGCCGCCTGGCCCCCGATCGACCTCAACCCTGGGCCCGGCCAGGCCTCAGACATTCCGGCACCAACATCCACCCAGGAGGTGAGCGGGCTACTTGGTCAGTCAATGGGAGCAAGAGGTGTCGATGGCTCCCCCCCGCCAAGTACCGCTCGCCCATCGCCTCCCCGGGCGCTGGCTCCACCCCCCTGCTGGGTGTCTGAACCCCCTCATCCCGGACCTCCCGACCTCCAAGTGCGAGGGTCCGGACATCAAAGCACACCAGCCCTATAACTGGGGCAGCTCCAGAGCCGGACGGCAGTTGTATCTTGGAGTCGAGAGACGCAAAGAAGAACTCATCCTTGACGGACTACTGGCGCTGCCGTAGCTCTGTCTTGTGCACCTTCGTCTTGCCTGCTGGCGCTGCCGCGGCTTTGGGAACCACCCTATCCTTCATCGTCGTCGGGACCTGCTGGCGTGGCCGCGGACCGTTTGTAACCACCACCTTCATCGGGACCTGCTGGCTCTGCCGCGGACCGTCGTCTTCCTTCATCCATCTCGGGCCCTGCTGGCTCCGCCGCGGCCCGTTCATCTACACCACCGAGCTCGAGGATTGAGAGCTATTTCCATCTCTTTGGTAACAAGACTGTCCCGCTACCCTTTTCCCAAACAGAGACCAGAATAGAGGGGACCCCTGAGTCCAGACCTCCTTGTACCATTCTACCGTACTTGAAGAATTACCTATAAAGTATCGTTGAACTTTATCATTGTGTGGTGTCCGTCTGTGGGGGGGGAGTTACTTGTCTGTACGATTCACTGGAGACGGCTCTCCCCGGAGACCTCTCCCCTTATCCTCGGCCGACCCTCCCGGTCCGTCTAACAAGCACACAGTGAAACAGAGCAGAACAGAGACCGGGGGGGGGGGGCAGAGGAGCACACGGTGAAACAGAGCAGAACAGAGACCCAGGGGCAGAGGAGCACACGGTGAAACAGAGCAGAACAGAGACCCAGGGGGCAGAGGAGCACACGGTGAAACAGAGCAGAACAGAGACCCAGGGACAGAGGAGCACACGGTGAAACAGAGCAGAACAGAGACCCAGGGGGCAGAGGAGCACACGGTGAAACAGAGCAGAACAGAGACCATGGGGTAGAGAAGCACACAGTGAAACAGAGCAGAACAGAGACCCAGGGGGGCACAGAAGCACACGGTGAAACAGAGCAGAACAGAGACTCAGGGGGCAGAGGAGCACACGGTGAAACAGAGCAGAACAGAGACCCGGGGGGCAGAGGAGCACACGGCGAAACAGAGCAGAACAGAGACCCAGGGGGCAGAGGAGCACACAGTGAAAAAGAGCAGAACAGAGACCCAGGGGGCAGAGGAGCACACGGTGAAACAGAGCAGAACAGAGACCCAGGGGCAGAGGAGCACACAGTGAAACAGAGCAGAACAGAGACCCAGGGGGCAGAGGAGCACACAGTGAAAAAGAGCAGAACAGAGACCCAGGGGGCAGAGGAGCACACGGTGAAACAGAGCAGAACAAAGACCCAGGGGGGCACAGAAGCACACGGTGAAACAGAGTAGAACAGAGACCCGGGGGGCAGAGGAGCACACGGTGAAACAGGGCAGAACAGAGACCCAGGGGCAGAGGAGCACACGGTGAAACAGGGCAGAACAGAGACCCGGGGCAGAGAAGCACACGGTGAAACAGAGCAGAACAGACACCCGGGGGGCAGAGAAGCACACGGTGAAACAGAGCAGAACAGAGACCCAGGGGGCAGAGGAGCACACGGTGAAACAGAGCAGAACAGAGACCCAGGGGGGCACAGAAGCACACGGTGAAACAGAGCAGAACAGACACCCGGGGGGCAGAGGAGCACACGGTGAAACAGAGCAGAACAGAGACCGGGGGGCAGAGAAGCACACGGTGAAACAGAGCAGAACAGAGACCCAGGGGGCAGAGGAGCACACTGTGAAACAGAGCAGAACAGAGACCCGGGGGGCAGAGGAGCACACGGTGAAACAGAGCAGAACAGAGACCCAGGGGGCAGAGAAGCACACGGTGAAACAGATCAGAACAGAGACCCAGGGGGCAGAGGAGCACACGACGAAACAGAGCAGAACAGAGACCCAGGGGGCAGAGGAGCACACGGTGAAACAGAGCAGAACAGAGACCCGGGGGGCAGAGAAGCACACGGTGAAACAGAGCAGAACAGAGACCCGGGGGGCAGAGAAGCACACGGTGAAACAGAGCAGAACAGAGACCCAGGGGGCAGAGGAGCACACGGTGAAACAGAGCAGAACAGAGACCCAGAGGCAGAGGAGCACACGGTGAAACAGAGCAGAACAGAGACCCGGGGGCAGAGAAGCACACGGTGAAACAGAGCAGAACAAAGACCCAGGGGGGCACAGAAGCACACGGTGAAACAGAGTAGAACAGAGACCCGGGGGGCACAGAAGCACACGGTGAAACAGAGCAGAACAAAGACCCGGGGGCACAGAAGCACACGGTGAAACAGAGCAGAACAGAGACCCGGGGGGCACAGAAGCACACGGTGAAACAGAGCAGAACAGAGACCCGGTGTTAGACGGACCGGGAGGGTCGGCCGAGGATAAGGGGAGAGGTCTCCGGGGAGAGCCGTCTCCAGTGAATCGTACAGACAAGTAACCCCCCCCCCACAGACGGACACCACACAATGATAACGTTCAACGATACTTTATAGGCAATTCTTCAAGTACGGTGGAATGGTACAAGGAGGTCTGGACTCAGGGGTCCCCTCTATTCTGGTCTCTGTTTGGGAAAGGGGTAGCGGGACAGTCTTGTTGCCAAAGAGATGGAAATAGCTCTCAATCCTCGAGCTCGGTGGTGTAGATGAACGGGCCGCGGCGGAGCCAGCAGGTCCCGAGATGGATGAAGGAAGACGACGGTCCGCGGCAGAGCCAGCAGGTCCCGATGAAGGTGGTGGTTACAAACGGTCCGCGGCCACGCCAGCAGGTCCCGACGACGATGAAGGATAGGGTGGTTCCCAAAGCCGCGGCAGCGCCAGCAGGCAAGACGAGGGTGCACAAGACAGAGCTACGGCAGCGCCAGTAGTCCGTCAAGGATGAGTTCTTCTTTGCGTCTCTCGACTCCAAGATACAACTCCCGTCCGGCTCTGGAGCTGCCCCAGTTATAGGGCTGGTGTGCTTTGATGTCCGGACCCTCGCACTTGGAGGTCGGGAGGTCCGGGATGAGGGGGTTCAGACACCCAGCAGGGGGGTGGAGCCAGCGCCCGGGGAGGCGATGGGCGAGCGGTACTTGGCGGGGGAGAGCCATCGACACCTCTTGCTCCCATTGACTGACCAAGTAGCCCGCTCACCTCCTGGGTGGATGTTGGTGCCGGAATGTCTGAGGCCTGGCCAGGCCCAGGGTTGAGGTCGATCGGGGGCCAGGCGGCCTCGTGGTGGAGTGTCCAAGATGGCGCCCAGGATGGGCGCGCAGGCCGGTAGTGGGTCGGCCTACGCGGTCAACAGGTTCGAGTGTAGGGGTCCCTGCGGGGACGGTGGACGTGTAATGGTGGTGTGTGGTACTTGCGTGGCTGGTTCGGGGCTGGTTGGGCCGGGGGAGAGCGGCCCTTCATGTGGCCTGTCCAACATGCGTCCCCCCCAGCTGAAGGCGGGGAGAGTTACCCATTCTCTTGGGGACTCTTCTCGTCGAGGCGGAAGAACCGGGACAGGCCATCTGCGTTGGCGTGATCTGGCCCAGGCCGATGTTCAACTGTGAAGTCCATCCCTTGTAGGGAGATGGACCAGCGTAGTAACTTCGGGTTTTCCCCCCGCATCTGCATCAGCCACTGCAGGGGTCGGTGGTCGGTCTGTACCCGAAAGGGTGTGCCAAAAAGGTAGGGCCGGAGCTTCTTGAGGGCCCATACCACCGCGAAGGCCTCCCTCTCTATGGTGCTCCAGCGTTGTTCCCGTGGTAGGAGTCGCCGGCTGATGAAGGCCACCGGCTGATCACGGCCTTCGGTGTTCACTTGAGACAGGACTGCCCCAATGCCATGGTCGGAGGCATCCGTCTGGACGATGAACTCCCGGCTGTAGTCGGGGGCCTGGAGCACAGGGGCGGAGCACATGGCGGCTTTCAATTGTTCAAATGCAGCTTGACACTCTGGGGTCCAGTTGACTTTCTGGGGCTGATTTTTCGACGTGAGCTCTGTGAGGGGCCTCACGATAGTACCATAGTCTTTCACGAACCTTCGGTAATAGCCTGTGAGGCCCAGGAAGGCTCGTACCTCGGTCTGGGTAATGGGGGGCTGCCAGGACTGGATGGCGGCAATTTTTAGCTGCAGAGGGGCCACCAGGCCGCTTCCCACCTGGTGCCCGAGGTAGGTTACAGACCCTTGCCCAATTTGACATTTGCTGGCCTTGATCGTGAGGCCAGCTTGCTGAAGGGCGTGCAGCACTGCTCGGAGGTGGTGGAGGTGCTCGGACCACTGGTTGCTGTATACAGCGATGTCGTCTAGGTAGGCGGCGCTGAATCCTTCGAGCCCCGCCAGGACCTGATTGACGAGCCGTTGGAATGTTGCTGGGGCATTCTTCATGCCGAAGGGCATGACTGTAAAATGGTAATGGCCATCGGGAGTGGAAAAGGCAGAACGTTCTTGTGCCCGGGGTGTGAGGCCGATTTGCCAGTAGCCCGCCGTCAGGTCGAAGATACTGAGGTAGCGGGCAGCTCCCATGCGGTCGATTAGTTCATCTGCCCGGGGGATGGGATGTGCATCTGTCCTGGTGACCGCATTCAAGCCCCGGTAGTCGACGCAGAACCGGAGTTCTGGTGTGGTGCCGGGGGCAGCTGCTTTGGGGACCAGTACTACAGGGCTGGCCCAGGGGCTGTCTGAGGGCTCGATGACCCCGAGCGTGAGCATTTTGGCTACTTCCTCCTGGATGCAGGCCCGTACCCGATCTG
Organism: Lissotriton helveticus; assembly: GCF_964261635.1. Classification (NCBI taxonomy): domain Eukaryota; kingdom Metazoa; phylum Chordata; class Amphibia; order Caudata; family Salamandridae; genus Lissotriton; species Lissotriton helveticus. The sequence continues at coordinate 98,220,442 of NC_136064.1, read as the reverse complement.
GCACGCGGTAGGCCCGGTGGCGGATAGGGGGGCTGTCCCCCGTGTCCACATCGTGCGTACACCAGGAAGTGACACCTGGGGTGAGGGAGAACAGGCTGGCGAATTGTGACAGGAGAACTTGGCACTCCTGGTGTTGCTCTCGGGTGAGGGCCTCTGAGAGTCGGACCCCCTCTACGGAACCATCTTTCTCCCGCGTTCGTAGGAGGTCCGGGAGGGGCTCGGAGTCCTCTTCAGCCCCATTGTCTGTGGCCATCAGGAGGCTGAGTTCTGTCCGTACAAAGTGCGGTTTCAGTCTGTTAGCGTGGAGGACCCGGAGGGGGTTCCGGGAAGATTCCAAGTCGATGAGATAGGTAGCCGGACCCTTGCGCTCGACCACTTTGAAGGGCCCTGTCCACTTGTCTTGTAGGGCGCAGGGTTCGGTGGGGGACATCACCCATACCTGTTGCCCCGGTTCAAATTCGATGGAGGAGGCATTCCGGTCATACCACCTTTTCATGTCCTCTTGACTGGCCTCTAGGTTGGCTTTTGCTAGTCCTCGGAATCGCCGGGTCTGGTTGCGGAGTGTTAGGAGGTAGCGGAAAACATCTGGTGGGTTCTTTAGAGGGGGCATCTCCCAGCCTTCCTTAACTAGGCTGAGCGGCCCGCGCACGGGGTGTCCATATAGCAGTTCAAATGGGCTGAAGCCCAGGGACTTCTGGGGAACCTCTCGATATGCGAAGAGGAGGCACGGCAGCAGCACATCCCACTGGCGACGGAGGGGCTCTTCCAACCCCCCGATCATCCCTTTGAGCGTGCGGTTGAACCGCTCAACGAGGCCGTTTCCTTGAGGGTGATAGGGGGTCGTGAACCGGTAGGTAACCCCGCACTGTTGCCAGAGAGATTTCATATATTTCGAAATAAAGTTCGTGCCTCTGTCACTGACGACCTCCCGGGGGAAGCCTACCCGGGAGAAGATCCCCATCAGAGCCCGGCCGACTACCGGGGCTGTCACAGTCCGCAGGGGAACAGCCTCCGGGTAGCGGGTGGCGTGGTCCACTAGCACCAGGATGAATCGATGGCCTTGTTTTGTGCGCGGGTCCAGGGGCCCTACGATATCGATTCCGACCCTCTCGAACGGGGTGGTGACCACGGGAAAAGGTTGCAGGGGGGCTTTCAGTTTGCGGCCGCTCTTCCCACTGGCTTGGCACGTGGGGCAAGATCGGCAATGCTGGTGTACATTGTCCCTCATTTTGGGCCAGAAGAAGTGGGTCACCAGGCGGCTATAGGTTTTGTCTTGACCCAAGTGTCCTGCCAGGGGGACATCGTGGGCCAGGTTTAGCAGAAAGTCTCTAAAACGGAGGGGTACCACTAGGACTCGGCTGGCCCCCAGCTCCGCGATTCTTTGCTCACTGTACAGCAGATCATTGTCCCAGTAGACCCAGTGAGTTCCGGAGGTATCCCCTGCGCTTTGGGCTAGCGCTTGCTGGCGGAGTCCCTCGAGGGAGGGACAGGTCTTTTGTTCTTGGCGAAATTGTTCTTGCGTGGGCCCCCCCTCTTGAGGCCACTGGTCGAGGTTAGCGAGGTCTGGAGGTTGAGCTGGTTCGGGGGGGACGTCACGGTCGGTGGTTTCGGCGGGGGCGACCGGAGGCGGTGGCGCCGGCCATTCGAGTTCCTCTGGGCGGGTGTTGGCACGGGCGGTCATGGACCGGGTGGTGACGCACGCCCAGTCCGGGACGCCCAGCATCCCCAGGTGCTCTTTTCGTTCGACTGCTGCCCATGGAGAGCTTTCCAGGTCATTACCCAGGAGGCAGTCTACGGGGGCATCATCTCGGACCGTCACCTTCAACATGCCGGAGACCCCTCCCCATTCGAAGGGGACGCAGGCCATCCGACACAGACTTTCTGAGTTATCGGCTGAACGTACAGGGCAGAGAATGTTTGGTAAGTATTGTTCGGGGGTCACCAGGTGACAGCGGACGGCTGTTACACTGGCCCCAGTGTCACGAAGGGCTTCAGCCCGGCGTCCATTGATGCCCACCCATTGGCTGTACTTCTGGGTATTAGCGGGTAGGGGGACCCGCGGGACCATGTCTCTCCCCCCTAGGCAGGCGAGAGCCATGGCGGCTGGCTCCCATTCTTGGTGTTCCTGTTCATATTCTTCTTGTTCCTCTGAGATCTGTTCCTCCCCCAGAGCAGCAGCGGCTACTTGGCGGGGTCTTGGGCTCTGGTACTGGGGGCAGTTTGGGTCGTTTGCATAGTGTCCGACTCGTTGGCATCGATGGCAGGTAACATTGGCTCGATGTCCCGGTCGTGCTGGGGTGCTGCCCCGGTTGGCCGGGGGGGTGGGGCTGGTAGTGGGGGTGACCGGAGCGTTGCTTCTTCCGCGTCCTTGGCCTCCACCTCCTCGGGGACGGTGCTGACCATTGTTGTTCCGGTTCTGTTCGGAGGACCCATTTCGACTCACTCTGGTGATCTCCCACCGGTCTGCTTCGGCTGCGAGCTGCCGGGGATCCGTTAACTTGCTGTCGAGGAGGTGCTGACGAAGTTCAATGAAGCAATTGTTCGACAGATGCTCCCATACCATAAGATTGAACAGTTGTTCGTAGGTTGTGACCTTGCTTCCTTTGATCCAGCCCTCGAAGGCTCGGCTAAAGTAATTGACATAGTCCACCCAAGTTGTACCTGGGATGCGGGTGCAGTCTCGGAACCTCTGACGGTACATCTCGGGTGTGAGGCCATAGCGGGTGAGGAGTGCAGCTTTCATATGGTCATAGGAGGTCATCTGGTGGTCCGGGAGTTGCAGCAGGGCGTCGCGGCCCTCATTGAGGAATCTCCCCCACAGACCGGCCCCCCAATCGCTTCTATCGATCCGGTGTGCAGTCATAGCGATTTCATAGGCCTTAAACCATTGCTGGATGTCGTCCTCTCGGAAGTATTCTCGAACGACATCCTTGGGGATGTGTACCTTCTTCTCTGTTGCCCCTGGAGTGTGGGGTTGCTCGGGCACCCCTGCTTCTTTATTCTGTTTGCGTAGGTCGATTTCAGCTAATTTCCGCTCATGTTCATATGCCAGTTTCTTTTCCTCGAGCTCCCTTTGTCTCTGTTTCTCCTCTCTTTCTTCTCGGAGACGCAGGTGCTCTAAGTTGATTTTCTGTTCGGCCAACTTTAGTTCAACGTCCATTTTGAGCCGGGCCATTTCCAGCTCGTGTAGTCGGGTTCTTTCTCGTTCCTGGATCTCGTCTGGCGAGAGACCCGTTCTTCGTTCTTCAGGGGCCATGGGGGTTTGTGCTGCGATGTCTTGATCGGGGGTTCCGGCAGCCCCGGTTTCTGCCCAAGATTCCAGGGCCTGCTTAAAGTCATCTTTGGTATTTAGTCCGGTGGTAGCGATACCTAATTCGATACAGAACTGTTTAAGTTCACGATGGCTGTACTCGTCCAATTTCTCCATCTGGAATTTCTCCGTTGATCCGCTGTCTTTAGTTGACATCGTGATTCGCCGTGGGGTGAGCTACTCTCTGTACGGTTTATGCGGTGATTCGGATCCCGTCGCTGGCCACCAATGTTAGACGGACCGGGAGGGTCGGCCGAGGATAAGGGGAGAGGTCTCCGGGGAGAGCCGTCTCCAGTGAATCGTACAGACAAGTAACCCCCCCCCCACAGACGGACACCACACAATGATAACGTTCAACGATACTTTATAGGCAATTCTTCAAGTACGGTGGAATGGTACAAGGAGGTCTGGACTCAGGGGTCCCCTCTATTCTGGTCTCTGTTTGGGAAAGGGGTAGCGGGACAGTCTTGTTGCCAAAGAGATGGAAATAGCTCTCAATCCTCGAGCTCGGTGGTGTAGATGAACGGGCCGCGGCGGAGCCAGCAGGTCCCGAGATGGATGAAGGAAGACGACGGTCCGCGGCAGAGCCAGCAGGTCCCGATGAAGGTGGTGGTTACAAACGGTCCGCGGCCACGCCAGCAGGTCCCGACGACGATGAAGGATAGGGTGGTTCCCAAAGCCGCGGCAGCGCCAGCAGGCAAGACGAGGGTGCACAAGACAGAGCTACGGCAGCGCCAGTAGTCCGTCAAGGATGAGTTCTTCTTTGCGTCTCTCGACTCCAAGATACAACTCCCGTCCGGCTCTGGAGCTGCCCCAGTTATAGGGCTGGTGTGCTTTGATGTCCGGACCCTCGCACTTGGAGGTCGGGAGGTCCGGGATGAGGGGGTTCAGACACCCAGCAGGGGGGTGGAGCCAGCGCCCGGGGAGGCGATGGGCGAGCGGTACTTGGCGGGGGAGAGCCATCGACACCTCTTGCTCCCATTGACTGACCAAGTAGCCCGCTCACCTCCTGGGTGGATGTTGGTGCCGGAATGTCTGAGGCCTGGCCAGGCCCAGGGTTGAGGTCGATCGGGGGCCAGGCGGCCTCGTGGTGGAGTGTCCAAGATGGCGCCCAGGATGGGCGCGCAGGCCGGTAGTGGGTCGGCCTACGCGGTCAACAGGTTCGAGTGTAGGGGTCCCTGCGGGGACGGTGGACGTGTAATGGTGGTGTGTGGTACTTGCGTGGCTGGTTCGGGCCTGGTTGGGCCGGGGGAGAGCGGCCCTTCATGTGGCCTGTCCAACACCCGGGGTGGTCCGGGGGCACAGAAGCACACGGCAAGGCAGAGCTAGATATAGACAGGGGGGGCAGAGAAGTACACTGCGAGACAGAGCAACACAGACAGGAATCTAGAAGCACACGAGGGAAACAGCTGGAAAACACTTGCATTCTTGTAGAGTACTCAACTAAAAAGAAAAATTGAGTTAAAAAAACGGGCAGTGTAAGGAGGGACAGACTCATGACTGGGAAGTACAACCCACACAAGCCATCAAATAAGAAACAAGCAAATGAAAGTGACAATGAGGCCAGCCAATGGTAAACAATGGGCGGGCTCTAAGCTCACTATAAGCTAACAAAATGTCTTGCAACAGACATGCCATGCAGTGTCTTAGGCAAGACGTAAAGCCTTACAAGCTTCTCTCAATAATGTTTGAGGCAAGAGAGTTTCAGCATTCTCCAGGATCAGATCTGTGCGTGAGTAGTCTTGTCATGACACATCTTCCCGATGAGCGAACAGAATGCTCTTTACTACCAGTCTTTCGTCTATCGCCACATGGACAACTACCACTGAAGAAACACTTCAGATGGGTATCGGATAGTCATGGGACCATATCCCAAAACTTTTTTACTGGTACTATGTACTTGCTGGTAAGGCTCTGTTTGCTACAAACACCTTTAATGTAAAGCAGATTCATGAAGATGGAAGTATGTGATAAGTATTTGTGTATATATGTTATGTTGCACTTTGTTGTCATGGTGATATGTGGTGCTGTTGCCTTTTCAGCTGCATTATTGGAATGTGTTACTGTTGTATTGTATTGTGGTTGTTGCATTACCTTCTTTTTTATACTTTTTGTGTTGGGCTCTGTTATGTTTTTCTAATGTTATTTTGCTTTATGGTATGTCACCATGTTGTGTAATGTTGTACTCTAATTATTTTAGAGAAGTTATAAAATGCTGCCACATTTCCAGCCAAGAGCATCACATTCCTTTACTGTTCCAGTGGCAGCCAACCATTTAACGCGGTGGTAACATACTGATGTTGCAGATTGTGGGACTTGGCCCTTTCCCCAGAAATTTTTCGTTTTTTTACCCCTTTTAATTTAGAATGCCCCTATTGTAACAACAATGTATAGGCCTTGTGTAGTGAGGAAAGCCCTGTGTACTGTGAAACTGATGTTAAGATGCAGGTGTCTTATACCCCTAACATGGCTGCCACTGACCACTGCTGCTGCAGCGGGGTTTAGTGGGCGCATTCTAGTGGCCAGGGCCTGGCTGGAACCCTCCAAACAATGTATCAACTTAGCCTGCCAGCCTGCCCACAGGTAGAATGGTGGAACCTCCTAGAACCCCCTGGAACCTTCTGGAACAGGTGAGGTGACACCAACTGCCACTGCCAACTGTCAACTGGCACTGTATAAGGAAAGGAAGGAAAACTTTCCTGTCAGAGTGACTGAGGGGAAGACCTGGGGAAGAACCTACGCAGGAGGATAGGCAGTGGGGGTCAGGGCAGGGTCTTATGATGCTGGAAATGACAGGGCCTAGAGTGCTGCTTTACAAGTATTGAGGCATCCTGTACCCCCCCACTGACCTAACCCCGCGGAAGGGAACCCCCAGGGACCACTTGAGGGGATTGGCTGAGGAGATCTAACACCAGCCACCAACTTAACCCCCTTCAAGGAAACAAGAAACCAAAGGGCGCAAGAAACATCACGCCAACAAGAAACTAAGCTTCAATTTACAAGGGCGCAAGAAACATCACGCCAACAAGAAACTAAGCCTCTATTTACAAGGGCGCAAGAAACCTAAAGCGCTAAGAAGAAATTAAATCATCACAGGACTTTTGAAGAAGCAAACAGGTATTGGCGCGGTACTGACCCTGCGTTTCCTGATGTCACCTGGGGTCTCCCTTGCTAACCTGCTACTGGGGTGTCACCTGTCCTGTATATCTAGCGCTGCCCTTGCTGACCCTGTGAAGAGCGCTGAAGTAATGGAGGGGGTTGCTGCCTTCTGAAGCGCTATATTTGCCTGAACTGCAGCACCCTGAACTGAATGTTATTAGACCTGCTGGTCTTGGCCCCACCTTGTGTGGGCCAAAGCGCTATAGCCCTGCACCCTGCTGTCTGTGAAGCGCTAGAATCCTGGGCGTGATTCCTGCCTTAAGCGCTATATTCTGTGGTGCCCTTCAGCAGCGCTACCTGGAATGAACTGTCTGCCGAACGCTACCTCTGCTGTGAATTGCCTGCTATATCGTAGCGCTGTGAATCCTGAAAAGCGCTATCCCCCTGAAGCGCTGTGTCACCAAGAACTTCTGTGGCTCTAGAAGTTGCTGCCTTCTGAAGCGCTGACTCCCTGCTCCCCCAACGCTCCTTTGCTGTCCCTGTGAAGAGTGCTGCGGTACTGAAGGGGGTTGCTGCCTTGTGAAGTGCTGTACCTGCAGGGTGCTATTATCTAAACCTGATTGCCTGCTGAAGCGCTGTCCCCAGCATTGCCTGTGGCCAAGCGCTGTCATGTGAGGAACTGAGGTAGTGCCCAGGGAAGCGCTGTAATTTCACTCCAAGCGCTTTCTTGAATGTCCCATAGAAGCGCTGTAATTGTGCCTCCAAGCGCTCTCTTGTAGGCCCCAGAGAAACGCTGTATTTTTGACCTTAAGTGCCCACCTGTTGGCCCCTATGTGCCTCTAGTGACGTGGAGGCCATTAAGTTACTGTTTATGCCTGAGGACAGGCTTGCCATTCATGAACTGTTTGGGCCCTGGTTCCGGCGTAGGCCTAAAGACATACTGAGTTCACCTGCGATGGCTTAGCCCTGCATAGGGGAGTCCAAGGCATAGTAAAATGCTCATTGAGAATGCTTTACTGAATTGCTTATTGAAATGTTCACCTTAATTAACAGAAATGTTTACTAATCTAAAGCAAGGCCTGTGCTTGCTTAATGAGATGTTGCTCTCTAGCAATGAGTAATGTTCTATTTATAAGTTACTTAATGAAATGCCTATGCCTGATTCCTTCCCTGTAATGTTTACTCCTGATTAGGGGGATGTTACCTATGATTGGGGAAGAGTTTTGAAGTGGTTATTCCTGCTTGGAACCAGGATTATTCTGAACTATAGAAGTTTTATTACACCCCTGCCCCAGTGTTATAACCTCTACTTATTTACAGGATTACTCTTAGGTGCTGAGAGGTTTATGCCTGCTTAATGTAGGAATTAGAATGTTGATCCTGGCCTGGGGGTGGAAACGCCAACAGCTGCATAATGAACTGTGTCTGCTGACTAATGAAACATTTATTCATGTTGGTTGAAAGGTGGAGCACATGCCCACAGTTATGGAGTCAGGTGCTCCTTGCTTTAAAAGAAATGTTTACATTTACTAAAAGGCTTTACATGCATAAACCAAGTCTTCTAAGCTCAGGCTTGCCTGTTAAAAATGGTTATCTCTGCCTTGAAGAGTTGTTAACTGTTGATTGTTGAGTAGGGGATCGTTAATGCTATAAGGATATAGTTACACTGCCTAATGAGATGTTTTATCCGCAGTGGCGTGTTTTTATTCCTGCCATAGGAGTTTCATTCCTGCCTAAGGAAATGGTTAATGAAATGCTTTACCCTCAGTGAAGTGTTTTACTTCTGCTAAACTGATTATCTCTATTGCAGGAAATGTTTTACCTGTAAGCTCCTGATTAATAGGGGGAAGGCCCTGCCTGTTCAGGCATCAGGTAATAGGATGGTGTGTGATGCCTAAAGAAATACTTTATGCCTAATGAAAGGTGGTGACCTCATTTGAGGCAATGTTTACTCCTGCCCAGGGAAGGGTCTCATACCCCTGCTATAACAGAGATCTACTTACACCTGCTCAATGTAGGGATTTCTACTTCCCTGATGGAATGTTGGTGTAGCCCTGATACAGTTAAACCTGCACAAGGGGATGGTTACCTAGATTGCAATGTTTTCTCCTAGTTAGTGCTGGCTAATGCAATGGTTAGCTGGGCCCAATGAGAAGTTCTCCCAAAGGGATGCCCAACCTTGTTATATGGAATAATTATTCTTAATGAAATGTTTAATTCCTATTACAGGAGGAGAGTTACGTCCACATACTTTTGTGGCAAATTAAATGTTTCATATTTAAGGAAATGTTTGAACTACACTTAACGAATTGTTTATTCCTACAGCGGGGAGATGTTTCTGTTATGGAACTGTCCCTTTGTTTACCTGAGGAAATGGATATTGATGCTTAATGCAGTGTTGTTCTTATGACTTTGAGATGTATTCCTTTCAGGTACTGACCAAGAAGCAAGGCGTAGGTCGGGCCTGTGTCCCACTAAAAATGTATTTAACTATTTATTGATCCAATATTTAATATTTATTGCAGAACGGATATTTATTCATCTAATATTGATCGCAAGTTTTGAGACACATGTATTTTAAATGAATTTATGATTTCCCTGATCCTGCTCTATCTATCTGATTATTTATCTTAATACAAATCACTTGTTTTTATACAAGCTCTGGAGTGGAGTCATTTATTGCGTGCCCAGGTTTCTGTCTCAGTGTGAGTGTGTGCTGCATGATCGCTTAACACATGTGCTTTCGGATGCCTACCCGCTCGTGCCATGCTACCCTAGGGGACTGGTGACCCCAGTTCCAACACAGATGGTCTACAGAGAACAGTCCGTCCAAACCTTTAGCAGAGGCCGAGCCTTAAATTAGCACTTTCATTGCTCACTTTGGGCCCGATTCACAGAACTAACTTAAGACAAAATCCTAAACTTACTGCCATTTTGGTATTCACAGAAGGCACTTTCTCATTTTAGTATTCACAGAAGGCACTTACTCATTTCGGTATTCACAGAAGTTAGGAGTCCTAACTTTACTACCCCTAAACTGAGAAAAATCCGGGGCCTCATTTATGAGAAATGTCGCATCGCTGTGTGAAAGCAGCGATGCGTCCCTTCTCGGTGCACCCTCTTTGCGACATACCTGATGCATCATATTTAATGTATGACGCATCATGTCGCAAGGAGTGACAGATATGTCAGTATTTCTGACGTATCTGTAAGTGCAAAAGTGACGCATTGCTGGAGTATGTCACAAAAGTGACGTAACTCCAGCAATGCGTCCTTTCACATGGGGCAAGCCCCATGTGAAAGAGCCTGCGTCAGTCTTACGCCTGCTGTGAGGCAGGCGCAAGATTTTGACGCAACGGCGTCCTAGAAGTAACGCAGTGAAATCTCATTGATTTCACTGCGTCACTTCTACGAGGCTTTTTGCGGGGGAACGCCCCCTTTGCATACATTATACGTGGTGCAGGTATAATGTAGCGCAGGGGTTTACAAAGTGACGCATCTGCCTAGATGCGTCACTTTGTAAATAGTGCGCAACAGGGGGCATGTTTTACGCCGCCGAGGCGTCACAAAAAGTGACGCATCGGAAGCGCAAAACTGACGCAAGGCCTCATAAATGAGGCCCCCTAACTTTAAGACTTTCGGTATTCACAGAAGGAATTTAGGAGTCCTAAAGTTAGGACTCCTAACTTCTGTGAATACCAAAATGAGTAAGTGCCCTCTGTGAATAGCAAAATGGTAGTTAGTTTAGGATTTTGTCTTAAGTTAGTTCTGTGAATCGGGCCCGCTATGCGACATGACGCGATCTATTATTAATGGAGGGTTCATAAGTCGATCTGACAAGAGAGACCTCACCCCCACTGACATGGGATTTCATTTTACAGTTCTTCATTGTGGTTTTCTGCTCCACAAACCTTCTGGTTGAAAGGACACTTCCTCTCCCTGGCCACTAACCTTGGGGTGCTCTCTTCTCCCCAGGAGTTTCCTGGGATGTTGAATGATGGGTCTGCCTTTCAGGCTGCTCGCCGATCACTGTTATTATATGATGAATATTAATACGGGCCTTTCTTCGAGTCAGATTTGGTGTCCATCCCTATAGCCTTTTCAGGTCTTACATTGCCACACCTGTTATTATCCGATGAATACTGTAGGAAAGGGCCCCTTTTTGCATGGCTGACCCCCACCTTTTGCCTGATGTGGATTCTCTTTGACTAAGTGTACCCTGGGTTCCTGCCAACCAGGTACCCAGGGCTTTTGTTCTTTCCCTGAAACTGTACTGTGTACCCCCACATTGACACCTCTTATGCCACATGTAATTTCCTTGTAAAAGGTATCATTGGTACCCAGGGCACTGTGACCAGAGACGGCCTCAAAGGGCTGCAGCACTTATTGTGCCACTCTTAGAGGTCCTGCTCCATTACACTCACACACTGCCTTTGCAGGATACGTGTTTTGGTGCAGAACAAAGTGAAGAGTCGACATGGCAAACATCCCTGTGTGCCATGCCTACAACCCACTGCCTATGGCATAGGCCAGCCACCCCTCAAGCTGGGTGCACTATTCCAGTGGTGAGGGTACAGGTGCATGAACCTTCTACCCCTACAGTATCTAAGTCAATTCTTAGACATTGTAAGCGCAGTGCTGCCATTAAGAGTATATGGTGCTGGGAGTTTATCATTACAAACTCCACAGCACCATAATGGCTTTACTGAAATCTGTGAAGTTTGGTATCACACTTCTCAGCACATTAAACCCACACTGATGTCAGTGTGAGATTTAATGAAAAATGCACTCAGTGGGCATCTTAGAGATGCCCCTTGAAAAATGGCCTGACTCTACTGTCTTGGCTGACTGGCTGCTCGCTAGCTGACACCCCAGACAGGTTTCTGGACCCCTGGGTCGAGAGCCTCCCGCTCTCTGGGTCCTGAAACAAAGCACATTATGTGCAGAGGTGCCAAGCCTCCTCCCCCAGGATGGGCAGGGTTCACAAAGGGGAATCTTCACAGGCTTGTCGCCTTTGTGAGCTGCCCCAGCCATTTGCTGCACCCAGCAACTGCCTCCCACCATTTCTGACCCCCACTTTGGGTGGGAGAATCGGCTCGAAAACCAAGATAGGAGGAGAGGTGTGCCCACCTCTGCCAACTCCACACCTCGGGTGGGAGAGGCGAGGCGAAGCGCAACTCTCAGTCCCCGCCATCTGGAAGATGGAGGGACCCAGCCAACCAGAGTGAGGCTTATGGCCCCTCCCACTAGAGGGTGGCATAATAGGGGGTGTACCCACCCCAAGGAAGGGACCCATTGGTCCCAACCTTTACCTTCCTGACACATCCTTAAATTTAGTATTTAGGAGCCACTCTGAACCATGCCACCTCAGACAAGAAGAAAGATGAAGAAGAAGGACCAAAGAGCCATGCTGAAGGGAGAAGAGGAGGACACAAACTGACTTAGCCCCAGCCCTACCGGCCTGTCCGGACCTCGACCTGCACCAGCGGAATCCCGGTGTGTCCTGCAGCGAGCAGCCCCCCAGAATCCAGAGGATCTGCCCTGCCTTCCCCACCCAGAATTGTCTCCCGTGAGCACTGGATTTGCTCAGCAACAGACTTTGGCTCTGGGCAAATCCGTGAGTCTGCACCACTCTACACCTGACAGCCACAGCAAGAGTTTGAGTGGCCCAACACCAAGAGGAGGTCTCCCTGGCAACCCTGGCCTGCCTCAAGTCTCCCAATGATGCCTGCAGCCCCTTTCTGTAGGATCCTCCCAAGCGCGACCGAAGCCGGTAAGAAAAACCTGGCATCCACGACATCCCAACTCACCTCTCCAACTCCTCGCCTCCAGAAGATCTTCAGCCGTGAGCCTGCAGTCTTTGTTGCAACCATAGAATCCCCATTGGAAATAACAGGGCACCCGATGCCAAAACAGCACCCTGCACCGGGAAACATCCTTTACAACGCAACTTTTACCACGCAGTGCCTTTACGACGCAACTTTTGCAACGCAAACCATTACAACGCATTGCGCTGGGGGGCGCTCTAGGATAGGGAATAAGTTTAATTTACTGTCCAACACCTTCCCTAGTGTCCACGGGGACTGGAGTTGGAATAGTAAATTAAACTATTCACTATCCAGCACTCCAAAGCGCTATGCGTTGTAAAGGTATGCGATGTAAAAACCGCGTTGTAAAGGCATGCGATGTAAAAGTATGCGTTGTAACGTCATACATCCCCCTGCGCCCCTGTGCAGCTGTGGGTGCACTCTGTGTGCTAACTTGTGGCCTGCTTATAAGCAGACAACAACCAGAGGCCTCCTATCCCCCATTGGATGACTTTGGGCCTCAGAACTCTGCCCCCGGCCGTCCTAGTGCCTCTGAGGGTGCTCCCCTTAAGTGCATCCCGACCCGGGGAGAACCCTTATTCGAATCCCAAAAAACCAACTCCCAAAGTAAGTACTCACTGCTCGCCCACACTACCATAAATAGAGAGTAAGGTATTATCTACTTTAGCCGCTGCCTACCTTATGGGTTCCACTGGACTCTGTGCACACTATACCTCACTTTGTTATAGTATATACAGAGCCAGCTTCCTACAAGTACTAATAATGACCTTTCTCCAAGTCAGATTTGGTGTCCATACCTATAGCTTCTTGCGGTCTTACAAGGCCAACAGAAGGGGTTTTCGAGTTGGCGAGATACCTGGTTTGTGAAACAATAGCATAGCTACGAGTATTGACGCGCCTCCATTGGTCTCTCATGCTCATTGATGGTACGGCCGCTGGTGGCGGAGGTGGGTGTGATTTAGCCAGAGTTTTATGTCATGCACCCGCACCTGCACTGTACCCCCACAGGCATGACCTCTGCTATCCCAGTCCCACTGGGATCTACCCTCTCAATCCACTCCCTGTAGCTAAGATCCCTGCCCCTAAGAGTACTTCATGTTCTATTATTCCCCCTATAACTCACCCCACCTCTTGGCCTTCTTGCGGTAGGGAGGTGCTTCCAGTACTCTCTCCCTGCGCCTACCATCCTGCAGAGTCATCCCAGGCCACTGACTGTTGCTGTCGCCCCATACAGATTATTTTAACAAGGTGCATGGCTGTGGGACATCACTCCCTACACCATGTAAAGATAACATCCTTGAATGTAAATTGTATGACCAGTGCTTAATTTGAGCCAGAGCTTTCTGGAGCTAAGTACCGGCACCTAATTGGTTTACGGTGCTCGGCACCAGCACCTAATTGTCAATACCACACTTAGGGTAGTCTGTCACAAGGTGGCGCTACTCATGTAATTTACAGATGAGCAGTATATCAGTTGTTCAGGAGCACAATATACATAAACAAATTACTAATACTTGCTTCCCCGGCCATTCCTTTAGCTTTGGGGTCGTGGAATAATCTGAGCCGTCGCATGTACATCCAAGAGAGATGGTTAATAGTTATTTTCGCAGTGATAACAAGAACAATGAGTGGTGCAAGCTGCAGTGGCCTCCTGATCAGAACCCTGACACTTATTATTTTACAAATTAAGCACTGTGGAGATGTAAGGTATGGGAGCCCGGGGAGTTTCCACCTGCCACTGATTGGATGGTGAGTGCTGACCCACTTTCAGGGGGATCCCGGGGGCGGGATTGCAGGTGTCTTCTGCTGCCACTCAGTCCTTAATTTGAGCTGGTGGTCAGGATGCCATATTTTCACCAAAATCTAGTAATTAGAGTAGAGAAGCTACAGACGAGATGGCATCTAAGGAACTTTAACCCCAATGGAAGGTGATAGAAAATACATAGTAAAAGGGTCAGACTATTAAATACCTCCAGAATCTCACTAAAGCAGCGGTCGAAGTGCGTCAAAAGAAGTGTGGGACCTGTGACGCTGCGCACAATGGGGCGGGGTGAGTGAGCATGCGGCGGGGTCAAAGGCGTGGCTAAAAAAGCACAATATTCTGTAACTGTTTACGGTCTTTCACCTTGACATAACTACATATAAACTAGCACACAGCTTAAATGGAAATTAAATCAAGTTTTGTCAATGGCAATACATACATTATGAAACCTTTATTAGTTAAGGCGCTACACCAGAGAGTCACAGAACTGAGTCCTGGTTGGTGCAGTGGAGAATAGAGACTCATCTATGTTTGGTGCCACACGATCCCAGTCTGTGACAGACAGCACTGTGAAAGTGTAAGTCATTATTTTAACCCCTCTGATGCTGATGACAGCCCCCAGCCGTCATGCATCACGGGGCTCGTGTGCTGATAAACCCGCCCACTCGCGATTCTGCCGCACAGGTGCAGAATAGCGGCCGCGCCCAAGGGGTTAAACTTAAATTACATACACTATAAAATAGACTGCTACAAAATGCGCAAAAGTGTTTAAGATAAAAAGTACTTCCAAAATATAGATTTTACTAATAGACAGACTGCATGTAGTGCAACTTTTAGTTTTTATATCTGTCTTTACAAAGCTCACACTTCACAGCTTAGCTGGTAGCTCTCTTACAATACCTCTTAAAAAGGATAAATCAGTCTCATCAGGAAGCTTCAAGTGATTCCATTAATTAAAGCCAATACCGGTTTCCAAGCACTCTTTACATTTGCAGATTAACCATTTGCCACATTTACATTTCTTTGCGGTAAGCAGGCCCCCTGGCAGGAAGGTTTGTTTAGCTGTCTACCCTCTCTCGGTTTCACAGCACCGGAGACTCCCTGCCTCACACCTCACCACTGAAACATTTTACCTGTCGGCATTAACCGATCCGGGGTGGTAGTCTTTTTCCCCAAAAATGGGAGCTGTTTTTCTAAAATTAAAAAAGTATGGGGGGACGTGGCCGGGCAAGATGGCCGATAAGACGTAGACCGACTCGGGTCCCCGTCCACGCGCTGTTCCGGATCTAAAAAGGGCGGCTGTGTGAGCCTAGGAACGCCGCAAATAGAGCCTACCTCCACCGGATGATGTGACGCACCAGCAGAGGGTTATTGGTTGCCTTGAATGCCACCAGAACTGCCCTGACTGGCTCCGCGCTGCCTTGAAGGGGAACGCCAGTGGCAGCTAAGATGGCGGCCTGAACCCTCCCGCGGCGGGAGATGGTCCTGATCTTCTGTTGGCAATGCGAACACCGGATCCCACAAGTGAGGAGCGGATTCGGAATTGAGGTAACAGACGATCCGGGGACACTTGTGGCGGCGAGCTTTGCTGCTTGGCTCGGCTAGATGTTACCCCCACCATGTGTGCCTGATCCCGACATGGCGGCCGCGCTTCACTAAATTGCGACTTTGGGCCTGGAGTCTCCCGCATACTTCCCACCAGCCGGCACATCTAATAATGTGAGTAGTGGCTACACATGTGCAGACCCACCCGCGATTGCCCTGGAGGCTTGGGGTGTCGCTCCTCGCAATCTCATCGGCATTGACACACCTCCCCCACCACCATAGAGACCACCGGTGCGATGCTACCCTCTGCTTGCGAGTCCCACACCTGCGGCTAGTGTAAAAGACTGGATGCCACAGACTGGTGCCTTGCTACCTTCTCTGAAGCTGGCTCCTGACCGGTTCCTTCCGGTTAGGAGAGTTGTAATCAAGGCTCTCTTCACCTTCAAGGACATTAATTCTCACCTGATGGTCTCGCTCTCACGTGACGACATCGGCCCCTCCCGAGCACTGGGCGATTGGACAGGTGAGTCCCTGAAAGGAGGCCACCATTATTTTAACGGTGCGGGTCCTTGAATCCCTGAGGTCAGCACTTAAGCATCATTTCATGAAGCACCCCAGTTGTAACCCTGCACGCTAGCCTCATCCTTGACAAATCTGTACGGCTTTGGGGGTCTAATCCATATGCTGCCTAAGAAGACGGCGAGCAAGATGCCAGACAAGGTTTCAGACTTCTTCTCGACCTCAGAAAAACGATCAATGCTGCGAGGAGATGCGTGTTCTGCAGCAATGGCCCTTATGAAGGCGGAACTCCTAACCTTGTTCAAAGATTTTAAATCTGAATTACGCAGTGACATCAGCCAAGACATCAAATCCTCCATGGACCAATTGCGGTCAGACTTGACGCAACGCGTGTCCTCCCTGCAACAAGATGTGGACTCGGTGAGCACTAGAGTACTTGACCTCAAGACACAACACCATGAACAAGAACAACTCTCCACTGAACTACGGGCCGATGTTCGTGCACTCAAGGAACAGCTGCACCCGACACAGCTCAAGGCAGAGGACCTCGAAAACAGAGCGCAGCGGGAGCACATGCGGGTCAGGGACTTGGGGGAGGCCGCCGAGGGGCCTGATCTGAAGGCCTTCCTGGTGGGCCTCTTCGCGGAGTTGCTGGTCCGGCAGACTCTTAAAATAAAACTGGACAGAGTTCACTGAGTGGGGAATCTACAGCACAGCGAGAAGAAAAAGACCCCGCAACATCCTGGCAAAAGTCCACTCTTATAAAGTTAAGGAGGCAGTGCTCCAGGTGGCTAGGATGAAGGACTCCATCTCTTTTCAGGGTCACTCTTGCACCATCTACCAGGACTTAGCACCGTCTACTTTGGCACGAAGACAACTGCTCAGACCCGTCATCACTAAGCTGCGAGACGACAAAATCAGGAACAGGTGGACCTACCCATTCGGACTCAGTTTTGAGTTTCAGAACAAGCGGCGCCACATTACAGACTTACAGGATGGTTTAGATCTTCTGGGCCTCCCCTCCGAGGAGGATGGCCCCACCCAAGGTAAAAATGGAGAATCTGCCTGACGATCGATGTCAACTTGCACCTGGTCGGTTGGAACATGCAGGGGGCGCCGCTAAACTCCTAAAGACTGCAGCATGAGACTGCGCCTCACAGTTTTCTGAATAATTGCTGCAGAGGCCGACGTCTTCAGAAACATTCAGTGGCAACCGGCAGGGGCCTGCTCATATCAGGAATGTCCCACTCCCAGTCCCTCTGAGGGAGAGGTGTGGCGCCGCGGCCAGGGCGACTGACGCTGGAATCTGGGAATCATGGTTCGATCCCCGGCTCCGGCGGCAGGTTAGCCCAGCACCATGTGACTCTGGGCAATAGCTTGCTTAATCTTCCCGACGGCCCCCAGCGCCTAGAGACCCTTACGGGTGATTGTGCGCTTTACAAATGTGGATTATTATTATTATTATTATCTGCTGCCCTTTTATCTGAGGCTTCAGACACCTGTTCAGGATGTGGGGAAGACATGGACACTGTTGGATTTATAAGTAAGATCTGCGTTGCTTCCTTTTCTTTCTCTATAGTAAAGCGGGTTTGAAGGTTGATACTATTACTGACTTTAGATAAGTACTGTCATTTGGGGTTCTGCTATATGTCCTATTCACCATTGCAGATAAATAACCGGGGACGTTCTTCTAGGCTTGGATCTATATTATGGCTTGCTTTTCAGCCGCACAAAAATGTTTTAATTTGCAACTTCCGCCGGGACGGGCGTGGACGGGGTCCTCAGGCCTGTTGGGTCGTTTTAGCCCCACAAGGAGACCAAAAAGTAATTTTTGTATTGTACATTTGTTCATGTTTGTTTTCATTCTTTTAGAGGTTAAGGTGAGGGGTCAGGAGGGTAATGGTGGTGGCTTTTTAACAGTTGACTTTGAGGGGTTCTCTGGTGTCTGTAAATGCACAGTCGGTGTGAATTGGCACTACACACCCACTAGAGGGCAGGCTAAGATGAGGGATATGATGGGGCCTCTGGAGCTGTTTGAGAGATGTAGTTTTTCCCTATAACATAATGCCGATCACTATTGGAACTTGGAACGTTAGAGGTTTTAATTCTCCCAAAAAACGCCACAAAGTGTGGAAATACATTATTGACCATCACCATGACATAGTAGCCTTACAAGAGACGCACTTAGCCAGAGCCGCGGACACGCGCCTCAGACACAAACGCTTTCCACTAATTTATAGGTCCTCAGCTGACACGAAACACGGGGGGTGGCAATCATGTTTCGTTCTTCCGTACAATTCCAACCATTGGGAGTTCAGAGTGATAAAGATGGCCAATGGGTTATGATCAAGGAACGCTTGAGAGGTAAAATATGCACTTTCGCAGCTGTATTTGCCCCCAATCCTGGCCAAACTGTTTTCTTACACACACTACTGGGGAAATTAATGGACTTCGTGGAGGGTCCATTAATCCTTATGGGTGACTTTAATTTGAGTTGGCAGAAAGAACTGGACAGTACGCACTCACAACGCTCGGACATGGGCTCCTTTTCCATGGATACACAACAGCGAATGCATGGCATGGGCCTCCTGGACTCTTGGCGCACTCTCTACCCGCAGACCAGAGACTACACGTTCTATTCACATGTCCATCGTACATACTCTCGGCTTGATTACATTTTTATTTGCCAGTCCCTGCAAGGTGCCCTACAGGACGCCAGGATATTCCCCCTCTGAGTATCAGATCATAGCCTACCCTCTATTAGTCTCACTTGGTGTGGGACCGCCCCGACTACCGCCAGGTGGTACTTCCTGGTGTCGCTTGCTCGGGACAAGGAATCCTGTACCAAACTAAGAGAAACCATTACTGAATTCTTCGCTCTCAATATGCCGGAGGACACATCAGAGTATAACACCTGGGATTCCTTTAAGGCTGTTGTTAGAGGGAAATGTATTGTCCTTAATGCAGCATTAAAATATAGCGCTCTAGAGAGAGAGAACAACTGGAGACTGAGCTGTCTTCTCCTGAACAAACCCAAAAATTAAACCCCACAAGGAAAACTCTACGCAACCAAACTGCACTCCGAGGTAAACTCCGGGCTATTTATAATAATAGGGTGGAGTTAACGCTTCTCAAACTACGGCACCTATCATATACCCAGGGCAACAAAATTGGTAAACACCTTGCCAGACAGCTAAAAGATAAACGAGGAAGGGAGTACACAGGTGGCATTCGGGGGCCCTCTGGGGAAACTACACATGAAATTGAGGACAAAGCGGAGATCTTCGGTACCTTCTATAAAAGCTTATGCTCTGGGGAGACCCTTGACCCGGACACCCAACGGGACTATCTCCAGACATTGCCCCTGCCCCAGGTGTCTGCTGCATGGAACTATTTGCTCACCGCTCCTATTACCGTCGACCATGTTACCGCTGCTATTAAAGCCTTAAAATCCCACAAAGCTCCCGGGCCGGACGGCTATACTGCCCTCTTCTATAAGACATTCACCCCTGATGTTAGCTCCCACCGTGCATGACTTTTTAACAAAATCGCAGAGGAAAGCGTGACCTCCGGCACCATGTCCGAGGCTGTGATCTCGGTGATACCTAAATCGTGGAAAGACCCTCATCGCTGCGCTTCTTATAGGCCAAATGCCCTACTTAATCTTGACGCAAAATTGTACTTCTCTATTATAGCCAAACGTCTAAATGACCTCATGCCTGACCTCATACACTCTGACCAGTCGGGATTCATCAAGGGACGTCAAACACATGCTAACACCCGTCGAATTATACACGTGAGAGAGAAGGCCAACAGACGCCAAATCCCTGTGGTTTTAGTAGGATTGGATGCTGAGAAAGCCTTCGACAGGGTTGCCTGGGTATGTTTATTCCACACACTTTCAGCATTCGGATTTTCGCCTAAGTTTCTTAATATGATTAGAGCTAATTAGCTCCACCCCGCTCTAAAGTGGTGGTAAAAGGGGTACAATCATCCTCCTTTATACACTCTTGAGGCACTCGACAGTGGTGTCCCCTCTCACCCTTACTCTTTGCTCTTAGCATTGAACCGTTAGCACTAGAGATCAGGGCTATACCTGGAATCCAGGGGTTACCATTCACAGGGGAGTCACATAAAATCTCCTTGTTCACAGACGATATCCTCATGTCCCTCTCTGAGCCTGCTACGTCCCTCCCACACTTGCAGTCGGAACTTGAACGCTTTGATGCAGTGGCAGGATTTAAAATAAATTTAGACAAATCGTATATTCTCAATCTCACCCTCTCGACAGCAGAAGTCCACAGACTTCTGTCTCTTACTCCTCTACCAGGGGCTACTTCTTCTATCCAATATTTGGGAGTCCGGCTAACGCCAAGAATAGAGGGGCTATATGCTGCCAATTTCCCCCCATCCTTGCGCGAATTCAAGCAGATATCACTAAGTGGAAACCTCTCTTCCTGTCATGGTTAGGCTGAATACACGCCGTGAAAATGACTCTTCTTCCGCTTTTTCAGGCCTAGTTGGAGGGAGACTTTTTCCGACGAGTGAAATTTGCTTTATGCTTTATTTGGCAGTGGGGCGCGCTGGCTTCCCCTTTTCCCTATTTCGTCACTCTCGCAGGGAAGGGGGAGTTGGTCTCCCAGACATTCACTTATTTTACAAACCGCGACAGTTGAGAATTGTGGTTGAATGGTCGAAGCAGGAATCCGATAAACATTGGTTACATATGGATCACAGTGTGACGGGGAGGACCACGTGGGATCTGGTCTGGCGCCCCAGGAAGTACAGACCTAAGAATACATATATCAGCACTCCCACTCGCACCTCCTTAAGAGTATTGGACTCAGTCGCAGGGGATGACCGGTGGACTTCATTCCCCTCTCCATTTACACCACTCCACTTCAACCCAACATTCCCCCCGGCCCTCCATGAGGGGCCCTTTGACGCCTGGAGGAAGGGATGATGCCTAGCCTTGAAACATTTGTTCCATAATTTTGATCCTCTCACTTTTGATAATTGCAAACGGGACTATGAAATAGGGAACACAGAAAGGTATCATTATACTCAATTGATGCATTGGTCCCTTACTCCTCAGGTACGAGAGGCAGCTACTCGGCCTCTCACAAGATTCGAGGCCTTCCTCACCAAGACTACTTCTATGAAAGGGGTGATTTCATTTATATATAGCTTCCTACTTAAGACCACACTATCCCCGCGCCCACGGTATATGTCCATGTGGGAAGATTTGCTACAGCGTGCTATTTCCGATGAAGAATGGACGCATTTATGGTCTGAAATCATAAGATTTAATATTTCCACAGAGCTCCGGGAAGCGCACCTGAAGCCCATGATGGACTGGTACATACATCCGTCCAAACTTAGGCAGATCTTCCCCACCACCTCTGACAGATGCTGGAGAGGGTGCGGATTACTTGGGGACTTTTAACACATATGGTGGGATTGCCCGACTATCCGCCTCTTCTGGGAAGAAATTCTGGCACATATAAAGGACATGTTGGGATATCCCATCCCCTCTACCATGGCAGGTGTCCTTTTGGGGCTTCGTGACTCTTCCCTATGTTGGACAGGCCACATGAAGGGCTCGCTCCCTCCCCGCAGGACAGGGCCCGGGCCACCGTCAGCACCATTGCCCGGCCCAGCCGCCATCTTGGACACGGCACCACGCGGCCGCGCGGCCTCAGCCCGACCCCAACCCTGGGCCTGGCCAGGCCCCGACATCCCGGCACCACCCTCCACCCAGGAGGTGAACGGCCCACTTGGCAGGTCAATGGGAGTACGAAGTGTCGACGGCTCTCCCCCGCCAGGTGCCGAGCACCCCCAGCCTCCTCGGGCGCTGGCTCCACCCCCCTGCTGGGTGTCTGGACTCCCTCATCCCAGACCTCCCGACCTCCAAGAGCGAGGGTCCGGACATCAAAGGGCGCCAGACCTATAACTGAGGCAGCCCCAGGACAGGAAGGCAGTTGTATCCTGGAGTCGAGAGACACCGCGACGAACTCATCCTTGACGGACTGTTGGCGCTGCCACAGCCCTGCCTCGTGAACTATTGTCCTGCCTGCTGGCGCTGCCGCGGCCCTCTGCAACCTTCATCCTCGTGGGACCTGCTGGCGCTGCCGCGGCCCTCTGCAACCTGCATTCTCGTGGGACCTGCTGGCGCTGCCGCGGCCCGTTGTAACCTTCATCCTCGTGGGACCTGCTGGCGCTGCCGCGGCCCGTTGCAACCTGCATTCTCGTGGGACCTGCTGGCGCTGCCGCGGCCCGTTGTAACCTTCATCCTCGTTGGGACCTGCTGGCGCTGCCGCGGCCCGTGCCACCTATGACCTCTTCGGGACCTGCTGGCGCTGCCGCGGTCTGACCCATCCGAACACCGAGCTCGAGGATTGTGAGCTATCACCGTTACACACCCGTACCCGTGGGTACCAAGACTGTCCCGCTACCCCCTTCCCTTACTAGAGACTAGAATTGAGAGGATCATCGTGTCCTGATCGCCCTGTATCGTACCACTCTACTACCCGAAGTGCCTAATAAAGGTGTTACCATAAGCTTTGTGTGGTGTCCATCTGTGGGGGGGGGAAGTTACCTGTCTGTGCGATCACTCTGCTCGGCCGACCCTCCAGGTCCCCGTCTAACTTTGGTGGCTAGCGGCGCGATCCGAACCAACGCGTACCGTACAGACAGTAACTCACCCTACGACTAAAACCACAATGACGACCAAAGAGAGCGGATCGGCGGAGAAGTTCCAGATGGAAAAGCTGGAAGAATACAACCACCGAGAGCTCAAACAATTTTGCATGGACTTAGGCATTGCTACCACCGGGCTAAGCACAAAAGAAGACTTCAAAAACGCCCTAGAGGCCTGGACAGAGACAAATACCGCAACCCCCCGGGACCCCGCAGCCCCGGAAGTCAACACCACCCGGACGGAGGAACGGAGACCAGGCCCCTCCCATGAAGAGATCCAGGAGCGGGAAAAAAATAGATTACACGAGTTAGACTTGGCACGACTCAGATTAGACGGAGAGTTGAAACTGGCGGAACAAAAAATAAACTTAGAACACTTACGGCTCAGAGAAGAGCGAGAGGAAAAACAGAGACAGAGAGACCTCGAAGAAAAAAGACTGGCATACGAGCACGAGTGCAAACTAGCGGAGATAGAAATACGCAAACTGAACAAAAACCTAGGGGTGCCCGAGCAACCGCACTCCCCGGGTCCTACCGAGCAGAAGGTCCACATCCCCAAGGATGTGGTCCGAGAATATCACCGGAACGACGACATACAGCAGTGGTTCAAAGCCTATGAGATTGCCATGACCGCCCACCGGGTCGCTCGAAGTGACTGGGGAGCCGGTCTATGGGGGAGATTCGTCAACGAGGGTCGTGATGCCCTGCTGCAGCTTCCGGACCATCAAATGACGTCCTATGACCATATGAAGGCCGCCCTCCTCAGTCGATATGGACTTACACCCGAAATGTACCGCCAGAGGTTCCGCAACTGCACCCGGATCCCAGGTACGACGTGGTTGGAATACGTGAACTATTTCAGCCGAGCCTTCGAGGGGTGGATCAAGGGTAACAACGTAACCACCTACGAACAACTCTTCAATCTCATTGTGTGGGAGCACCTCTCCAACAACTGTTTCGTCGAGCTCAGGCAGCACCTCCTCGACAGTAAATTGACTGAACCCCGGCAGCTCGCCACCGAGGCTGACCGGTGGGAGAGCACCCGAGTGGCCCGGAGTGGGCCGAATGAGCAGAACAGAACCAACCAAGGTCACCATCGTCCCCGAGGAGGAGGAGGAGGCCCGGGCCGGGGCAGAGACGCCGCCCCGGCCGCACCCACGAACGCCACCCCGGCTCCAGCAGGCCGGGGAAACCCCCCGATGCGCCCGGGGTTCCGAGCTAACGTGACGTGTCATCGATGCCAGCGAGTCGGCCACTATGCCAGTGACCCGACCTGCCCGAAGAACCAGGTCCCCGGGCCCCGCCAGATGGCGGCCGCCGCCCTGGGAGAAGAACAAATCTCCGAAGACACGGAGACCTATGAGTCGGAGCAGTTCGAGTGGGAACCCGCCGCCATGACCCTGGCATGCCTGGGAGGAAGAGACATGGTCCCGCGGACTCCCCTGCCCGCCAACACTCGGAAGTACAGCCAATGGGTGAGCATCAATGGGCGCAAGGCCGAGGCCCTGCGTGACACCGGGGCCAGTGTGACGGCCGTCCGCTGTCACCTGGTGACCCCAGAACAAATCCTACCAAACGTACTTTGCCCCGTCAGATCGGCAGACAACTCGGAGAGCCTGTGTCGGATGGCCTGCGTCCCCTTCGAATGGGGAGGAGTGTCCGGCATGCTGAAAGTAACTGTCCGTGACGATGCCCCCGTAGACTGCCTCCTGGGGAACGATCTCGAGAGCTCCCCGTGGGCCGCCGTGGAAAGAAGAGAGCATCTGGGGATGTTGGGTCTCCCGGACTGGGCATGCGTAACCACCCGGTCCATGGCCACCCGCACCATCCCTAGACCAGAAGAACCAGAATGGGCAGCGCCTCCGCCCTCGATCACTCCAGAAGAAGACTTCCCCCAGACCGACCACCCGGACCCCACCCCAGAGGGGTCCACACAGCCCCCCGAGCTTCCCGACCTGGCTCAGTGGCGTCAAGAAGGGGGGCCCACCCAGGAACAATTCCGACAGGAGCAAAAGACCTGCCCCTCCCTCGAGGGATTGCGACAGCAAGCGCTCGCCCAGAGCCAAGGAGACACCACCGGGGCCCACTGGGTTTATTGGGACAATGATCTCTTGTACAGCGAACAGAAAATCGCAGAACTGGGGGCCGGGCGAGTGCTGGTGGCGCCCCTCCACTTCAGAGACTTCCTGTTGAACCTAGCCCACGATGTCCCCCTGGCCGGGCACCTGGGCCAAGACAAGACCTACCACCGCCTGGTGACTCACTTTTTTTGGCCCAAAATGAGGAACGATGTATCCAACCATTGCCGGTCCTGCCCGACCTGCCAGGCCAGTGGGAAGAGCGGCCGCAAACTCAAGGCACCCCTACAACCATTCCCCGTGGTGACCACCCCGTTCGAAAGGGTGGGAATAGACATTGTGGGGCCCCTGGACCCCCGAACAGCACAGGGACATCGCTTCATCCTGGTCCTGGTGGATCACGCTACCCGCTATCCTGAGGCGGTCCCCCTTCGTACGATAACAGCCCCAGTAGTGGGTCGAGCCTTGATGGGGATCTTCTCTCGAGTGGGCTTCCCCCGAGAAGTCGTCAGCGACAGGGGTACGAACTTTATCTCAAAATACATGAAGTCCCTCTGGCAACAGTGTGGGGTCACCTACCGATTCACGACCCCCTATCACCCTCAAGGGAACGGACTGGTTGAGCGGTTCAACCGCACGCTCAAAGGGATGATTGGGGGGTTGGAAGAGCCCCTCCGTCGCCAGTGGGATGTGCTACTACCGTGCCTTCTCTTTGCCTACCGAGAAGTCCCCCAGAAGTCCCTCGGCTTCAGCCCTTTCGAACTCTTGTATGGACACCCGGTGCGAGGCCCGCTCAGCCTAGTCAAAGAAGGCTGGGAAATGCCCCCTCTAAAGAACCCTCCAGATGTTTTCAAGTACCTCCTAACCCTCCGCAACCAGACCAGAAGGTTCAGAGAGATGGCAAAGGCAAACCTGGAGGCCAGTCAGGAGGACATGAAAAGATGGTACGATAGAAATGCATCCTCCATCGAATTTGAACCCGGTCAACAAGTGTGGGTAATGTCTCCCACCGAACCATGCGCCCTGCAAGACAAATGGACGGGGCCCTTCAAAGTAATCGAGCGCAAGAGCCCTGGCACCTATCTCATCGATATGGAATCTTCCCGAAACCCTCTCCGGGTCCTCCACGCTAATAGACTGAGACCCCACTTTGTACGCTCCGAACTCAGCCTCCTGATGGCAACCGACAATGGAACCGAGGAGGACTCCGAACCCCTCCCTGACCTCCTACGGTCACGGGAGAAGGACGGCTCCGTGGACGGGGTCCGACTCTCGGAGGCCCTCACCCTGGAACAGCGCCAAGGCTGCCGAGTCCTCCTGCTACAGTTCTCCACCCTGTTCTCCCTCACCCCGGGGATCACCCCCTGGTGCGTACACGACGTGGACACGGGAGACAGTCCCCCTATCCGCCATCGGGCCTACCGCGTACCAGATCGGGTACGGGCCTGCATCCAAGAGGAGGTGGCCAAGATGCTCACCCTCGGGATCATCGAGCCCTCAGACAGCCCCTGGGCCAGCCCAGTGGTACTGGTCCCCAAAGCGGCCGCCCCCGGCACCACGCCGGAGCTCCGGTTCTGCGTCGACTACTGGGGCTTGAATGCGGTCACCAGAACAGACGCACACCCCATCCCCCGAGCAGATGAACTAATCGACCGCATGGGAGCTGCCCGCTACCTCAGCATCTTCGACCTGACAGCGGGCTACTGGCAGATCGGTCTCACACCCCGGGCCCAAGAACGATCGGCATTCTCTACCCCGGATGGCCACTATCACTTCAAGGTCATGCCATTCGGCATGAAGAATGCCCCAGCAACCTTTCAGCGGCTAGTAAACCAGGTCCTGGCAGGACTCGAAGGATTCAGCGCCGCCTACCTGGACGATATCGCTGTGTACAGCCACCACTGGTCCGACCACCTCCACCACCTCCGAGAGGTGCTACAGGCCCTCCAACGAGCTGGCCTCACGATCAAGGCCAGCAAATGCCAAATTGGCCAGGGGTCCGTGACCTATCTCGGGCACCAGGTGGGAAGCGGTCTGGTGGCCCCTCTGCAACTCAAGATCGCGGCCATCCAGTCGTGGCAGTCCCCCATCACCCAGACCGAGGTCCGCGCCTTCTTGGGACTCACGGGCTACTACCGACGGTTCGTGAGGGACTATGGCAGCATCGTAGGGCCCCTCACGGAACTCACCTCCAAAAACCAACCAACGAAGGTCAACTGGACCCCAGACTGCCAAGCGGCCTTCGAGAAGCTGAAGGCCGCCATGTGCTCCGCCCCGGTGCTCCAGGCCCCCGACTACAGTCGGGAATTTATCGTCCAAACAGATGCCTCCGACCATGGCGTTGGGGCAGTCCTTTCCCAGCTGAACCCCGAAGGACTTGACCAGCCAGTGGCTTTCATCAGCAGACGGCTCCTGGCCCGAGAACGACGCTGGAGCACCATCGAGAGGGAGGCCTTCGCCGTGGTGTGGGCCCTCAAAAAGCTCCGGCCTTATCTCTTCGGCACCCACTTCCGGGTCCAGACCGATCATCGACCCCTGCAATGGCTCATGCAGATGCGGGGGGAAAACCCGAAACTACTACGTTGGTCCATCTCCCTGCAGGGGATGGACTTCACTGTGGAACATCGACCCGGCCAGGACCACGCCAACGCGGATGGCCTGTCCCGCTTTTTCCGCCTCGACGAGGAGAGTCCCCAAGAAGATGGGTGACTCTCCCCGCCTTCAGCTGGGGGGGACGCATGTTGGACAGGCCACATGAAGGGCTCGCTCCCTCCCCGCAGGACAGGGCCCGGGCCACCGTCAGCACCATTGCCCGGCCCAGCCGCCATCTTGGACACGGCACCACGCGGCCGCGCGGCCTCAGCCCGACCCCAACCCTGGGCCTGGCCAGGCCCCGACATCCCGGCACCACCCTCCACCCAGGAGGTGAACGGCCCACTTGGCAGGTCAATGGGAGTACGAAGTGTCGACGGCTCTCCCCCGCCAGGTGCCGAGCACCCCCAGCCTCCTCGGGCGCTGGCTCCACCCCCCTGCTGGGTGTCTGGACTCCCTCATCCCAGACCTCCCGACCTCCAAGAGCGAGGGTCCGGACATCAAAGGGCGCCAGACCTATAACTGAGGCAGCCCCAGGACAGGAAGGCAGTTGTATCCTGGAGTCGAGAGACACCGCGACGAACTCATCCTTGACGGACTGTTGGCGCTGCCACAGCCCTGCCTCGTGAACTATTGTCCTGCCTGCTGGCGCTGCCGCGGCCCTCTGCAACCTTCATCCTCGTGGGACCTGCTGGCGCTGCCGCGGCCCTCTGCAACCTGCATTCTCGTGGGACCTGCTGGCGCTGTCGCGGCCCGTTGTAACCTTCATCCTCGTGGGACCTGCTGGCGCTGCCGCGGCCCGTTGCAACCTGCATTCTCGTGGGACCTGCTGGCGCTGCCGCGGCCCGTTGTAACCTTCATCCTCGTTGGGACCTGCTGGCGCTGCCGCGGCCCGTGCCACCTACGACCTCTTCGGGACCTGCTGGCGCTGCCGCGGTCTGACCCATCCGAACACCGAGCTCGAGGATTGTGAGCTATCACCGTTACACACCCGTACCCGTGGGTACCAAGACTGTCCCGCTACCCCCTTCCCTTACTAGAGACTAGAATTGAGAGGATCATCGTGTCCTGATCGCCCTGTATCGTACCACTCTACTACCCGAAGTGCCTAATAAAGGTGTTACCATAAGCTTTGTGTGGTGTCCATCTGTGGGGGGGGGAAGTTACCTGTCTGTGCGATCACTCTGCTCGGCCGACCCTCCAGGTCCCCGTCTAACACCCTAGAACACCAGACCCGAGCTGATAAAACGATCGTGTGGCTTTGTATTGGAGATTACGCTGGCAGCGGCCTGGAAGAGGAAGGAGGCCCCGGCTATCTCCCTTTCGCACTCTCGTTTATGGAAACTGCTCAGCTTAGAACGCATGTCTGACATTTTCAGGGTAACTATAAGAACTTTGAATTTAAGTGGGGCCCCTTAGTCACTTTTCTTTCACCGGGCCTTCCATCGGCTGTTTGTCCTTCCACCATTAGAACCCTTCATCTCTTTCAATTTTGATTAAAGCTCTACCATCATAACATACCTTCACTGTATGAATGTTGCCGCCACCATGGAAGGGGTGGGCACAGGGGGGGGATATTTTGTTTTCCATTTAGGTTATCTCATGTTTGGGGAATATTTGTATATGATTTATGTTCACTCCTGTAGCCCCATCCAGTTGGAAGGCGTAGGAAAGTTACAGTCGCAGAAAGTAGATGAAACATCTGCAGAATTGTTTGCCCACATTTTATGCTCAATTATTACTAGAAACTGTATCCCACATTTGAGCCACTTATTTGAGAAAGGAGTTTGATTTATATTGGGCAACGCACATTGTTCAGCAATTATAACTCTGTTGAACTATACTGCTCCCCTGCGAGGGATGCTGTGATGGTGCTGTCTCAGATTGTATGCTGGAAAATGTAATAAAAATACCTTTGAAGAAAAAGTGTGGGCACCTTCAGATCCCCCCAACTTCGACCACTGCGCTGAAGCAGATAAAAGGTAGGAGGGGGGGTCGTGGGGAGGTCAAGCCATCAGTGATTCAGTCCCTGTGAGTGAGCGCCACTAAAGGGAACCTCAGAAAGTTCCACAGAACCCTCTCAGGGTGGCTGTTACGCTTCCTTCCTAGAAGAGGGTGCGTCACGCCGACTCCAAAAACAAGCACTGGCCTCCGTCCAAGCAGCAGCTCGGAAGTGTGCACTCGTACTCACAAATGCCCCGCGACACACCACATATTTTAAGATATGAACAACCCTAACTTTCCAACATTATGCGCAAGACGCTGTATTATAAAAGTGCCATGGGTCAGTGCGCCCCTTTAATGGGGGTCTAAAGTGGGGCTGAGTGACTCCCCAGGCATCTGACAGTGGAAGGGTGCTGTCACTCACTCCATCTGCCTGCAGGGGGATCCCTGCCTCCCTTTCAAATTAAGGTGGGCGGAGGCTTCAAACAGACGATCTGCCTTCACTAGTGAGCTGTGCCCAGTGCAGCAGTGAGTTCACACCCGGGGCCATCTTATGAAAGTGCCCCATGGGGCACAACGGGCATGTGCGCCCTCTTTGCACGCCAGGGGCACTTTGGTATTACAGAAAGGGCCACAGACGCTTTTGCAATATGCTTTTGTTATACAGATAGCTCTCGCGCACATATATCCCCAGCGCTATCACCAGAGGGCGTCGTCTCATTTGCATGGAGGCGTGACTCCATGCAAATGAGGGAATCCCTTACCCTCTGCGCCCGCGCTGTATTATAGACGCGGGCGCAGGGACAAAGACACTGTCAGTGCACCTCCTGATGGCAACCCTTTGGAGGTGGGTTAGGGGGTCCTATGGACCCCCAGACATCTCCTTGCAGCTAAGTGCAGTCACTCACTGCACCCGCCTGCAAGGGGATCTCTCAACCCTCTTAAAAATGTAGGTGGGTGCCTCCCGCACAGTGAAACTCAGAGCAGCTCTTTCAAAGCTGCTCAGTTTTTCACTTGTATACGCTCACCCGGTTAATGCAAGCCCTGGTCGTGCTCTGGGTTTCACACGCTCCCTCCACATCTGTGTCCCTAGGGTCAAGAGAGAACCCACATGGACGTTCTGCTTTACATTTAGCCCAACATATAGAACAAAATTGCTGTTAAACCTGGGGGGGGGGGCTGCGTTAGTGACATTACCATCTGCCATTGTGCCTTCGTGTTCTCGTCTGGCATGCGTGTGGCGACAGGATCCCCCCCACCCCCACCCAACAACATACCACAATCCCGCAAATAACACACCAGACACAAGTGTTATGTTGGGAAAAGTTGCTGCAGGTTTATTACATACAACATTATGTAATCATGATGGGTTATCTGACGGGCGATCCAAGGGCAGGCCGCATTCTCGCAACCTGCCCGCCTGATGAGCCAAGCAGCACCGTGGCGAACCACCTGAGTGCTGCCCCCTAATGGTAATTCTTGTACTCGCGCCCCTAGCGCAGTTAGGCAAGCCCCCGGTTGCACAGGCCCACAACCGCCCGAAGGACTACTGGGGCGCCGACACGTGTTCCCGGGCCTCCCCTGAGGCCAGGTCTTAGGCTCTGGCACCCCTATGTGCCTGCTGAGGTACAGTGCCGCACCTCTCTGCTGCCGGATCGCCCTGTAACTCCACCTGTAACGATAAAGAAATACATTATAAAGTTCAACCATTTCCCCCCCAGCTGACACTCAGGGTGAGAGGTAGGGAGGGAAAAGAGTGTCCACGTCTCGACAGGAGGCGTCCGGGGCGGCAAAGAGGCATCAAAAATGGCGAGGGGGACTTAAATACCCCCCGATTTGCCTGACTACCGCCCCGAGCACTTGTCACAGAACGAGCCCTCTTCCTGCCGAGACTCCTCCTCCAACAGAGGAGTGCCCAAGCGAGCCAGAGGGCAGGGGGGGAGGCCCTCTGCAACTACAGTGCCGCCCTCCTGATGGCCACCGGGTGGCCTCGGGCAGCCGCGTAGTTACATCATGGCGACAGGACCCCCCCCCCGCCCAACAACATACCACAATCCCGCAAATAACACACCAGACACAAGTGTTATGTTGGGAAAAGTTGCTGCAGGTTTATTACATACAACATTATGTAATCATGATGGGTTATCTGACGGGCGATCCAAGGGCAGGCCGCATTCTCGCAACCTGCCCGCCTGATGAGCCAAGCAGCACCGTGGCGAACCACCTGAGTGCTGCCCCCTAATGGTAATTCTTGTACTCGCGCCCCTAGCGCAGTTAGGCAAGCCTCCGGTTGCACAGGCCCACAACCGCCCGAAGGACTACTGGGGCTCCGACACGTGTTCCCGGGCCTCCCCTGAGGCCAGGTCTTAGGCTCTGGCACCCCTATGTGCCTGCTGAGGTACAGTGCCGCACCTCTCTGCTTTCGGATCGCCCTGTAACTCCGCCACAGCCCGGCCGGCGGCAACCGACGCCGCCCGGGCCCCCCACCATCTCCTACCTATACTATTCGCAGCCCTTGCCCTGCAGTGCTTCTTGTAAGTCCAATAGAAAAAGGTCCATACCGACTGTAGACAGGTGGACACCGTCCTGTTCCTAGTATCCCTTTATTTTGTCCTGAATCATCTCATGCCTGATGAAACCCATGCCCCTCTGCAAGGTGAATTTGCGCATGTCGCTGTTTATTCTCCGTCTCGACCTCTCTATTGCTTCGCCTGACTTGGCGCCATGCCATACCCTGCGTGGTACCAATTCGGAACACCAAACGTCACAGCTTCCCATCAATTTACAAACTTCACCCAGGTCAACTTTCATTTTGTGCAAAAGCGCTGACCTTCCCAGGTTGGTGATGTCATTACCCCCCAAGTGGATGACCAGGTGATGGGGAGGTGACCCTTTTGAAGCTAGGGAGCCTTTAAGCGTAGGCAAGAGGCTGTTCCAGCGCATGCCAGGGAAACCCATCCACACGCACTCTGTGTTGGAGAAACCTCGCATCCAGTTCCATATGGCCCCCCAGCGGCCTAACCTTGCGTTGGTAGAATGCCCCACAACCCACACTCTTGAACCTGTTAAAACAAAGGACACAATTTCACTTATTGGTCTTTTATTAACACGCATGGTAATACCATAAACACTGCACACAAAATTATCACTTAAAACCATCACTGCAAAATTAACATCGACCCAAGGCTCAGGGGCGGATGTAACGCTTATAACATAGGGATTCCCAGCGCCCCACTCTGTGTATGCTTGATGCTGGCATGCCAGCGCAGGAGGCCGCAGTGGCCGCCCCTATTCTAAAGGAATGGCTTGAAAACTTCTTTCCTACATTCTCAAAACCTGCTCTGGATAAGCATGCCAACATTATTTTGTCCATCTGGTATCTGGTGAGCGGGCTTAGGTCCATGTGCATGAGGGGGTAACCCTCTACTGGTGGTCTGAGGGCGAGGAAAGTGCGGACCGCTGCGACTGGACAACCTATCTGGTCCTTTAATGGAGCTAGCACAAAGACCACCCCTTTCCTAGCCTGGTCCGTCTTTGACTTCCTGAGGGTAATGGTCAGGTTTGTATCTATGCTGACATCATCTCTGCCCAGAGCATCCCCAGAAATGTCATTCTTGGAGCGTGCCACCAACTCGCTACTGCGGAAAGCTCCGAAAAAAGCCAGGCAGAAAGCAGCCGTGAACAAGGAGCATTCGAAATTGGAGTGTGCCACGGCATGCAGCGCCAACAGCATGGCCTGGAGGGTACTAAAATCAATAGGTGCCCTTTTGTCTGGGGTCTTGGGTTCATCCCTCGCCCACCCTTTATGAGCCGCCCTGATGACAAAGGACTGGGCTGGGTCCAGCAAACCTTTCAGTTTGGCATCATTGCTAACAGCTGCTAGGTGGCTACAAATCCAGGAGTGAGATTTGCCCTGTCTTTTAGCCCAAACAGTGAAGGCCTGTACTCTGTCTTCAAGGGGGATACCCGCCAGTCCCATGCTTATGACTGCCTCCTCGAACTTCGCCAGGTGCCTCCCATACCGCTTCCTAGTACCTGGCGCCAAAGCTCGCTCCCCCATTGCTCTCAGTTCTTGCTCCACTCCAAGATGCGCCAGAGTGCCAGCGGGAAGAGGGTCATCTCTTTCCTCGCTTGTGGGCAGGCCTCCCGGAAACGGTCCCACTGGAAACGAGAAAGAGCATCAGCTGCAACGTGTCGAATGTGTCGCGCCCTGAACTCCATGTTGCAGCGCAAGCTCCTTCTCGCTAAATCCCTCAGCAGGGAGAGGACCAGCGGGCAACTGGCCGTTTGCCCATTGATAGCTTGGACGACCGCCATGTTGTCCGACCAAAAGAGGACCTTTCTGTTGGACAAAATGTCGGGCCAGAGTTGCAGAGCGATGACAATCGGGAAGAGCTCCAACACCGCGATGTTGGCAGTGATGCCTCGCTTGCGCCAGGCGTTGGGCCATTCCTGCGCACACCAGTGTTAGCCCAGAATTGCCCCAAAGCCTTCCCTGCCTGAAACATCCGTGAACATGCTGAGTTCGGGACTGTCAGCCCAAGGGGCCCTCCAGATGACAGTGCCGTTGAAGTCGACTAGGAACTCCTCCCACATTAACAAATCCTGTTTCAAACCTGCCGACAATTTCACAAAGTGGTGACGCTTGACTACTTTTGCTGTTGCCCTAGCTAATCGCCTAGCAAAAACGCGGCCCGCGGGGATGACGCGAGCCGCGAAGTTGAGTTTCCCAAGTAGGCTTTGTATGACGCCTAGCGGTGCCTTGTCCTTCCCCCGCAAAACACGGATGTCCCGCTGCAGGTCTTGCACCTTCCCGGCAGGGAGTCTCGACACCCCTTTAACTGTGTCGAGCTCGATGCCTAGAAAAGTGAGCACCTGTGCCAGGCCCTCGGTCTTGCCTGGAGCCAAAGGCACCCCAAGGTGTCCTGCCAAATCCATGAAGCATGAGAGCCCATTGCCACATTCATCAGTACCGTCCCTCCCAATGAATAAGAAGTCGTCAAGGTAGTGGGTCACCGCCATGACATCATATCTCACCGAGAGTGACCACTGCAAGAAGGAACTGAATGCCTCGAAGAATGCGCAAGATACTGAACATCCCATGGGCATGCATTTGTCGTAAAAGTACTGGCCTCCCCACTTGAAACCCAGCAGGTGTTGGCTCTCAGGGTGAACAAGCAGGAGTCTGAAAGCTGCCTCAATGTCAGACTTCGCCAGCCAGGCCCCCTTCCCTGCTCTCCTGATGATGTCAATGGCTACATCCAGTGAACTGTAGGATACGGAACATGCTCCCTCAGCCAACCAGGAGTTCACAGAATCCCCCTCCGGGAAGGATAGGTGATGGATGAGCCTGAAAGCCCCCGGTTCCTTTTTGGGGACCACTCCTAAGGGGGATACCACAACATCCGGAAGAGGGGGGAGGTCGAACGGGCCTGCAACCCTCCCCAAGACTAGCTCCTTTCGGATCTTATCAGACACTACCTGGGGGAGCTCCCTCGCTGACTTCAGGTTCTCTGCATCCCTACTGACTTTTGGCCCCAGGTAAGGGATTTTGAAGCCTTCTAAAAACCCTTCAGCCAGTGTGGCTTTGTCTTTCGCATTTGGATATGCCCTCAGCAGTGGCAGGAGGTTGTGAACAACAATGGGGGAAGGGCCTATCGAGGGAAGGAGACCTACGAGTGTGGTGGCTGCCAAGGCGGGCTGAGGACCAGGATCATGAGGAGATGCAGGAGACAAGTCGGAGGGCAAGAGAGAAAAAGTTGGGGAGACTAGGTCTAGGCTGTTACTTTTCATTTTTCTGCTGGCCCCCCGCTGAGTCCCGCTTGTCGCATGACGTTGCAGGATGGGCGCCGCTGCACTTGCTGCATGTGTGAGCGAATCTACAAGCCTTGCCCCACGTGCAATTCCCTGCATTGAACAACCTGCACGCTCCAACGAAGGATCTGTGGCCCCCCCTGTTGTAACCACTTCCTCCTCGCCCTCCCCGAAAGGACCGTTTGTAGTGACCCTTTTTATCTTGGCTCTGTCCTTTTCCTGACTCGGCTTTCTTCTCAACGGAGCTGGCTTTTGCAGTGGCTTCAGACTTGCCCCTGCCCATGTACTGCATCCAAAGCCTGACCTCCATCTGGTCCCAGCCCAGTTCGGGACACATAGACATTTTCTTCCTAAATTCGCAGTCATAATTATACCAACCCATGCCCCCGCTTGCTTCAGCCTCATTGGTGATAACACTTTCGTATTGAAATAGGCCCTGCGCCTGCTCAGGGAAACGCTCTGTGATAACTGCGGCTAAGATGGAGAAAGCCTGCCTCCAATTCTTTATAGATTTTTCAGGCCAGGCCTGATAGCGTACCTTCATTTCTTCGTCCTTAGCCCCCATCTTCCTAATGTCCACCCCTCCAACCCCGATCATGAGGAGGGAAAAAATGTCAATGAATTCCCTCCGCCAAATACCTTCCTTTGCCGCCTGGGGCACCAGCCAAGCTGAAGAGCACTTCCCCGAAAGCATAGGAGCCATGGACATTTGCGGTGCGGCTGCCACACTGGGAGAAGATGTGCTTGGCA
Source organism: Lissotriton helveticus (assembly GCF_964261635.1). Taxonomy (NCBI): domain Eukaryota; kingdom Metazoa; phylum Chordata; class Amphibia; order Caudata; family Salamandridae; genus Lissotriton; species Lissotriton helveticus. Next base: position 98,184,502 of record NC_136064.1, on the reverse strand, counting down.
CGTGGGGTGGGTGCAGCAGGAGGCGCCGGAGCGGCGGGGGCAGGAAGAGATCATGCTGGGGAGCAGGATGGTGGCGCAACGCTTTGCTGTTCGGCAAGGGGCGGAGGGGCCGGGTGAACTGCTGGCAGGGTAACAATGTTACTGCTGGTTCCTGAATGTGATGTTTCGCCTCCCCACACCTGTGTAAAATTCACCTCTGCCTCTGGCAACAGGGCAGACGCTGGAACCCCAGTCCCGCCGCCCACCACCACCTGTTCTCCGCCTGCTGGCTGCCCAGCTGACTTTAGTCCTGCCCTAATTTCCTCCATAAACTCTGTGAGGGTGGTGGTGAGCTTACCCAACTCATCCTGTGTAGCAAAGTTCGTTGGTGGGGCCACCGCTGCCACGGGGGGGGGGGCCCTGACCACGGGTGGAGGTGATGCCGCAGCATGGACTATGACGTTCCTGGCAGGCTCAGTGTTGCGGCTTTTGGCAGGGGCCGGTTCCGCGGGAAAGTCTTTGCATGTGGGCCTCTTCAATCTCTTGGACCTTGTGGACCCCGTGTCCTCAGTTATTTCAGGCTCCACTGCTGGTGGCCACAAGACAACCCCGGAATCCCCCAAGCGTTCGGAAACCCAAGCCACTCCTCTGGCCTTTATCAGGTCCATGAGTGCCTTCATTTGTGCGTCCTGAGAAGGTCCGGCTTGCGATTCGTCAACCTGGGACGTCTGGGTGAAAAGCGGGGGAGATCCCTGGCTATCCATATCGTCTCATCCAGTTCGTATCGTGCAAGAGAAAGGCTCCGTGAGCTAGATGCAGAGGTAACAGTGTGCGGCCTAGCGCCAGGACTACCCTGTCGGCGGTACAAGCCACAGGTCCACTCCCCTGCTCATGAGCATGACCCCACACCCACCCAGTTCCAGCCTTCTTGAGCTGACCCCAAGGCCAGTATACATACCTCTATAAATGTCTCACAAGAGGCAGTGCGGATGCGTGTGCGAAAGGTGGGTACGACAGGTGTCTGAAAGGGAAAGGAATCCATGAATATGACTTAAATACCTATTGTGACACTGAATAACAGCCATTGTCTGCATGGTGAATACTATAACACACATCATCACATGGTTGGTGACTGTGTGCTACGAAACTGACAAGGTCGGTGTGTGTGCGCCACCTAGACGTCCCCTTGCAATGACACCCTAGACCAACTGCACCAGTATTTCCTGTGCTAATGTTAATGACAATATCCCTGCACGCCCAAAGGTCACCTCCTTCTATACCTGAAAAAGAAGAGACCATGAGCACGAAAACAACTGTTCCCAAAACATGCATATGAAACGCTGTCCCATTCCCTCTGCACGGAGGCGTGCCAACCAGACATTTTCTATCGCTGGAAGGGAAGGGGGGGTGGGGGATGTCGGAGTTGGAGACCGGCACACTCTGCTATCAATGGATGCACACGTGTCGTCAAGAAAACAACACAACTCATCAAGCCCCGCGATCCAATGTAGATAGTCCGCACCCCCTCCAGTGAGCTGCCGGGTAATGAAATGCCAGAGGAGGGTGTCTCCCAAATGCATGTGATTGCCGCCCGCCCGTCGAGAATCGTATCCTAACTGAGAGAGGTGCGGGATGGAGGGGTAACACTGCAAGGATGTGCAGCGCGCACGGCGTCCGTGCTGGGTGCTGCCCGCGCGTGTAAAAACCTTCTCCCTCCAAGTGGACGGCCGCACCAATAGGCATGGTGATGCGGCCGGGGAGTTGCAAAACGACACGAGGCACGAGGCCCTCCCACGCCCCAGGCACCGGGTGGCTATTGAGGTATGCCCCGCATGGGGCCCTGGCCTATTGCCGCTGGGGGGGGTGTAGCCGCGCCACGGCCTAGAGGATGAGGAACGGGGGCCGACGCCACACACCATCGCTGCAGCTGAGTGTCTCCTCGCCAACATGCGGCTCGACGGCCTCCCAGCACCACGACGAGCAGTGAGGCTCCACGATCAGAAACAGCTTAGTTGCTAGTTTCGGCCGCCAAAATTGCCCACCGCCCTGATAGTTCCCGATGCTAGCGCTCCGCACCAAACGACGGGGGGGGGGGGGTTGGGCAGACCGGACAACCGTACAATAATCGAAGGAGACAACCAGCCCATATAAGTAACTGAAAGATATAATAAGCGGCTCGGCAGCCCCCCAGTACCCCGACAGGCAGTGAGGCACCCCGACCCGAAACGGCCTAGCCGCTAATCTCGTCGGCCCAAAGATGGCCGCCGCACTGTAAGTTTCCGGTGCACCACACCATTGCAAAATGGCGGCGGGGGGGGGGAATGGGTGTCGACAACCATAGAAATATCGTGGGTGACAACAAGCCCCCCTGCCCCGGGCCTAAGATGGCCGCCGCCCTGATGAGTTTCCGGTGCACAGCACCATTGCAAAATGGCGGCGGAGGGGGTGGAAATGTCGGCAATCATAGAAATATCGAGTGTGACAACAAGCCCCCCTGCCCCGCGCCTGGACCAGAGGCGGCACATGGAGCAGGAATAGCCAGCAAGCTAAACGTTACCGTGGCCACCACTATCCACAAGACAATCTCCTAAACCGACCGCCCTCATGCGGGGATGCTGCCGCCTGTCCACACGTGCGAGGCGGGACGCACTGCACACCACTTGGCTGGCAAGAGACCAAACAGTGCCCCCCACAACATCCTGCCCCAAAGCATTGCGCTGCTTGCCCCTCCCCCCGCCAACCTCCCGCGGAGAAACCAGGGGCTAAGGGCGATCTACGGTGCAGCTGTCGCGCGGCATAAAGGCGTGAGGGTCCAGAGGGTGTGCGGGTGCCGGAGGCCAACCACCCGACCCCCGATAGACGTAAAGGGACGCAGGCAACACCTGATGGCGGTGAAACATGCTGAGCCCAACCCGATGACCCCTTCTTTGCCGGACGGAAGGTGCACAAGAGGGGGGGAGGGGCTGTGAGCTCGTATAACCCTTTCCCCCCGCAACAGCCGCTAGGCCCCATGCTGCGGGCACGGTGAAATGTGCCCCCCCGCCTCCACAGTGGCCCGCTAACTAAGCAGGCCACCTGGCACCGCTCGACCTCCAAAACGAGGGAGTAGGTGGAGGGGGGTGCCGGCCAGCTAGGCCCTCACTCACCGGGGTAAAAAGAGTGTCCACGTCTCGACAGGAGGCGTCCGGGGCGGCAAAGAGGCATCAAAAATGGTGAGGGGGACTTAAATACCCCCCGCCCTGCCTGACTACCGCCCGAGCACTCGTCACAGAACGAGTCCTCCTCCTGCCGAGACTCCTCCTCCAACAGAGGAGTGCCCAAGCGAGCCAGAGGGCAGGGGGGGAAGGCCCTCTGCAACTACGGTGCCGCCCTCCTGATGGCCACCGGGTGGCCTCGGGCAGCCCCATTTCACTCCCTTTCGTCTTCCATTCGCTGTTGTCTCTTTCCTCTTTTTTCCTCGTAATTGCCTGTTGTTTTCTTTTATAGTTTGTTTAAGTTTGTGCCAGTGTTTCACTGTATTGTGTTCAAGGTGCTTTTTAGTCGTGCAGCAATGGCAACCGTGTGCAGAGACAGCGGTCCCTCTGGGCAGATTGTCCTGGGTGCACGTGGATGCGCGGAGTAGGGAGGGCCGCTGAGCACTCCTAGCATTGTGCTGGGCGGTGCTGTGAAGAGGCGTTCAACAGGGGGCTTCAGCTCCAATGCATGCCACGTGATGTGGGTGAAGCGATGAGGATGCAGCGTGTGTAACGCCTTACATGGCCACCGGCAGGAGTGGAGCAGTGAAAAGCAGCGATGCTAGCCCAGGGGCGACTCTCACCTCCGTAGCCAATCAAGTGGACAATAGGCGATCTGCCTCGGCGTGTGCTCGGCGACCTCAACTCCATGAGGCCAGAGCTGCTCACAACTGGAAACAGGTGGATCAAAGTCGGGTTGAAGTAATGTATAAGTTACCTTAGTAAAGGCAGCGTAGCCCTCTGTAGCGGGTGGGGTCCGGGGTCCACCCTCATGGGCAGTGTACTGGGGCCTCAGCCTGGGTCCTAAGCCCGGCCTTGTCGCGCTGCAGCAGCGATGAGACACACGCACACAGTATCATGGTGTGAGCTAAGACCGCGTGCCGCCCTCTGTAGCGGGTGGGTCCGACGTCCACCCTCATGGGCAGTGTACTAGGGCCTCAGCCTGGGTTCTAAGCCCGGCTTTGTCGCGCTGCTGCAGCGATGAGACACACGCACACAGTATCATGGTGTGAGCTAAGACCGCGTGCCGCCCTCTGTAGCGGGAGGGGTCTGGGGTCCTCCCACATGGGCAGTGTACTGGGGCCTCAGCCTGGGTCCTAAGCTCGGCCTTGTCACGCTGCAGCAGCGATGAGACACACGCACACAGTATCATGGTATGAGTTAAAGACCGCGTGCCGCCCTCTGTAGCGGGTGGGGCCTGGGGTCCACCCTCATGGGCACTGTACTGAGGCCTCACCCTCGATCCTAAGCCCGGCCTTGTCGCGCTGCAGCAGCGATGAGACACACGCACACAGTATCATGGTGTGAGCTAAGACCGCGTGTCGCCCTCTGTAGCGGGTGGGGTCCGAGGTCCACCCTCATGGCCAGTGTACTGGGGCCTCAGCCTGGGTCCTAAGCCTGGCCTTGTCGCGCTGCAGCAGCGATGAGACACACGCACACAGTATCATGGTGTGAGCTAAAGACCCCGTGCAGCCTTCGCCCGATTATTATAGAGCCGCTGGCTACGTCTCGCCTGAGGATGTATTGGGTACAGTTCCGGGTCATTTCAGCACCGTGGGGGCGGTGCTTGTTGAACGCTGCAGCCAGGCTTTCAATGACAAAAGGCTGTGCAGTTTAACAACACGGAGGCTGCTAGCTGTTAGTTTAAAAAGTTTGTTCGTGTTCCAAGAGCGGGTGTAAATAAGAAAAGCGCAGAGCACGTAGAGAGATTTATTTCTGCCACAGCAGGTGGTCTGTTGTTTTAAGGTGCACAGCGCAGAGCATCAGCCCTGCAGCATTCATGAATTAAGGTTAGATTTCTGATGCCAAATCATTTTCCAGCTATTTAGAGCAGGCGGTACACGGAGCTTCTTTTACCAGAGAATGAAATGTATTTTCTAATCTGTTGGACAAATGTTTATGAATTTATCCAAAGCATCAGCCAAGTTGTGTATGGAGAGGAAAGGAAGCCCAGAGCAGGAGCGGAAGCAGCAGGAGGTAAGTACAAGAAGTCTTCAATGCTGTATTTTTGTTATTGTACATCGCTGTGTGTGTTCTTGCTTATATGCATGAGAGTGGTTGACTGTTGTGCCCACTGCCTACAGGGCTGGCCTTGGGCGTGGGCGAGCTGTGCCCAGGCTCGGGGTGCCAATATTCAGAGGAGCGCAGCAGGGAGCTGCCTGACTTAATCTTCTGCAAACAGCAGCTCGTCCGTCCCACTTGGTCTCAATCGGGTTCCGTTAAAGACTTTGTAATCAGCCCTTGATGTACCTCAGGGTTATTGTTAGCACCCCATCAACCCCCTGCCCTCCTCCCATCCTCCTCACAGCTCCTGCCATCACACCGCAACGACCCTCCGCTCCCACAACAAACACCATATTATCCTTACGCCCAGGGCCCTGTCCTGACAATCGGAATAAGGAGCCTGTCCATCATGGTAATAGCTGGTATAATGTTGGCATTGCTTGGTTACCAGTACCCATCCATAGCTTGAGACACATTAATGTAAATGTAAATGTACAGGAATTTATATATAGCGCAAATCACCAAGCGGTTTCTAAGCACTTGCTTAGGGAACCCGTCCTGGTATTCCCCTGTGAGATAACCCCGGCAGGGTATCCGCAAGGTGAAAGCCAGGCATCCCGCCGCGAGGGGCCGTTGTGGAGATTAAGCAAGCTATTGCCCAGAGTCACAGAGTGTGAACCCATGAATCGAGTAGGCACCGGAGCGAGAATTGTCGAGTCCATGGACATTTGTTTAGGACTCAAGACCCCGCCAAGCTGGGAATTGAACCCTGGTCCCGGGCTGACCTCTGCTTCCAGTTCTGCCTCCTCTAACCAGTGAGCCACACTTCTCCACATTAGCCTCTCCTGCTAAAATGCCAGCATCTGCACAGTCGCTGTCAGCTTGTGGGCATCCACTGCATGATGCCCACTGCCCCACCCTGGTAAAAGTGCTGGCACTGGCACAGTGGTGGAATTCCTGGACAACTTCTGGGTATCCAGGGCATGGTACATATCCCCGGTAAAATACTGCCAGTTCTATAACAGTGGTAATTGCTAGTTTCTGGGCATCGATGGATTGATGCCCAGCCATGGTAAAATTCTGGCCCTCAAAAAAATTGAATTTCTTGGCAAAATGGTAGGCATCGATTCTGCTTCGGGCAGAGTGGAAGTAAATATCATCGGTTCACAAAAATAGAACCCAGCTATGTCCAGAATGTAACCCTCCACTGGAGAAAGCAAAGGTTTGCTTGTGAAACCCTCACCCACCAGGGTTACCCCTCGGTGGCATGCTCATCATCGGGTCCATCCCGTTCTGCTGCGCAACGAGGCGTGCTGCGACCTACGAACTGCACGGAAGCACTTTTTAGGTTTCGCTGGAGGGCGGAGCTCTTAGCTCCGCCTCCAGAGAAATCTCTTGATTTCAGTAAGGAAAATGGAATACGCCCCCCTGTCCCATTGGCTAGCTCCATAAATGGAGGCTAGCCATTGGAACAGAGATCTGTCCGTCAAGGCCGGACCAGATTCGGGGGCGTTCCCGAGATTTTTTCCCAGGGCGGAGTTACGTTTTTTCCCGTTCCCTCCCCTTTCACTGAAAGTCTGTCCATTCCCGCCCCCTCCGTGTGCCTTTCCGCCCCCCCTCGCTGTCCTGTGCACGTTTCCCACCGTCCGTGTCCTCTCCCGCCCCCTCCCGCCGTCCGTGTCCTCTCCCGCCCCCTCCCGCCGTCCGTGTCCACTCCCGCCCCCTCCCGCCGTCCGTGTCCACTCCCGCCCCCTCCCGCCGTCCGTGTCCACTCCCGCCCCCTCCCGCCGTCCGTGTCCACTCCCGCCCCCTGTGTCCTCGTAGGTGCTTGTTTCATTAATTATTCCGGGCACTTGCCCCCCTTTTAACCCTTTGCAGGAGCCCTGGGCCCCGCAGAGCGTGACCCCTGTTGGCTTCATTTTCATATTTTTTTCCGGGGTTCGGGGGGACACGAGTTTTTATTACCCCCCCTGGAGGCGGCGCCGGTATGGACGGTGGAGGTGAGGTTTGCGGGGTACGTTACATTATTTGCCGGGGTGGGAGACAGTCTCTTTGATCCAAATATGGAGGCCTGGTGGACCTGGGGAGGGGGTTATTTGGAGGCCTGGAAGGAAGGGCTGTTTTTGTTTACAGTTCCAACTCCCATGCAATAGTGTTCTGAGGGTGGCTTAAGGTGCCTTTACGGCCCTCTTCCCGTCCTGTGAGTGCCTCCGTTGTCCTGTGTGTGGGTGGGGTGGTGAGAGAAGCCCCCAAACCCGCACACGCAACCTGCATTTATCTTGTGTGCAGGTTTCTTTCTGCACGTTTGTTGCTTGCATAGTTGTTTCCCCTCTCTGCACACCTTTATGATTCACTCGCTTTGGTTTCCGGGTGCAGGCTGTAATCCTGATCATATTCGAGACCTCCCTCTTTCATACCGGCTTCACCGCAAGAGTACCCTTTGAGCACCCGCAATGGCAACACCATGCAGGCGACAGGCTCCCAAATAAGTCGTGATCCACATTACTTTGGGGTAGGAGGAGGGGGGTTCCATGTTAATGTCGCAAATGTAGTAGCTTGCGTGGTTACTTTGAAGAGTTGTGGTGGTAGGAAGGAGCCTACAATAGTTCAAAAAAGACAGCAACATAAGATCACACAGTTACTTTTGATTGTCTTTAATGTAAGACTTTTAAGTGTTTCTGCGTTGTGAAAGAACATGTCACTTTAATGACCCTAGTTTCTTTAAATATGCATTTGGTTAAGGCAAGAGAGGTTTACACTATTGACATGTGGGGGGTCGATTATTGATTATTTGTTCAGCTATTATGCTTTTGGGGATACCACATGTTCGAACTGCACATCACCTATCCTACTATTGACACGCATGGTTGTGTGGGAGTGGCCATCCTCCCGTGCAACTGATGGAAATGTGCCTTGTGGCATTGAAAATGAGTGTTTAGAATATCTTGCTATTTGCGGGAAAATAAGGTTTCTAGTTATGTTTACTTGTTACTGTTTGTCCCAATATTACATTACCTGTTATGTAAACAAAACTTGAAAGAAGTTTCAGGAGGCAATTTGTTTCATCGCTTGATGTAAACATGTAGTTTTCAGTCGCAGGTGTTTATGGTGGAGGGGCATGCTTTATGTTCAACCATACAGTATTGTCAGAGGTGGGTGGGTTCTACACGCACATATACAGATTGTTTTCAAATAAATCCTTAAGTTTACACATTTTTTTCAGCCATTGGTGTCCTAATTAACATCCAATTCCTACCTTAAAGAGTTTTGATCACATGGATATTGAGTTCAAAGGTCATCCATTAACCAATGGAATAATGAATTGCGATGTGAATAAATGAACTTCGCAATTGTAAAGTCCAACCATCTCCCTTCAGAAGCATCTGGGTGCTGCTAACAACATTGAAACAAAAGAAAAACTTGTTCCTCTAGAAAAAAAAAGCGCTTAAGATTGAGTGAACTAGCTTTTCAGAAGCTTTTTGAAAGTAGCAAGGTTGGTTGGCAGCTTGCTTCAGAGTGAGTGGAAGACTGCTCCATGCTTTTGCCCCAAAAACAGATATAGATCTGCTCCCTGATTATAACTCGAACTTCGGGATAGGTAGAAGATTTTTGCAGACAGATCTCCACGTTCTTGGTGGCTTGTTGGGAACAAAACTATCAGAGGAATTTGGGACCAGTTTGGTAATAGGCCCTGAACACAATAGTTACAACTTTAACAAGAAACCATTTAGCAACTTGTAACCAATGGAATTCCCACACACTCTTTGTGATGGAGCTTTGACAAGGTAGTTGAAGTGCTAGTTTGCTGCAGCATTTTGTACCGCCTGTAGCCTATAAATCAGATACTTAGGCAGACCGAAGCAGAGCGAATTGAAGTATCAGTATATGGTCAAATTAGCCAAGAACATGCTCCTAAAACCGCAGTGCTGGTAGCTGAGGTTGCCTCAACGAGAAATGGGTCTTGCCTCTGAAAAGGTTTCCTAAATGAGATTGTACATTTTGGATATCTAAACGGTGCCCTCAATTTTAGAGAAAAGTTATTTATCTAGTCCTACATTTCTAACAGTTGCTAAAGCCATTGGAGAATGCTGCTGAGTTTGATGCCTGCTTTAGATTTTGATGTATTGTGACATCACTCATCCAGTGGCTCCTTTAATAAAGATGTCTAGTGGTTTAAGATGTGGTAAACTGCATATATATGGCTAGTTACTGCAGACCTAACTAAGAAGCACCTATGTGCTTAGAACATTGTCTAAATTGGTGGTTTTTGGTAAGACTCGCTTTAAATTGGTTTTCTTTGAACTTTTTTGACTCTCTGTTTAGTTGAAGTTCTAGATCAGTCGTGCATACGGGGGGGGTGGGCTGCCTTTGGGCCACTTCCCTCGAATTTGTTTCAAGCTTGCCAATTGGCTGCATATAGATTGCATTCACCACAAGTAAAGTTGAGCTTGCCTACCAGAGAGGGTTGTATGTTGGATGGATCAGTCTTCAATGTTCCGCAGCAGATCCTAAAGGATATTGAGAATTGCAGGTGGCGTTGTTGGCCAGAATACCAGCTGTGATGTTGACGGTGGCTTCCATGACTGGTGAGGAGGCGAATGGCTCTGCTGTTTGCCATTGGTCCCCAGAAGGGAAGGATGCCCTTCATGGCATCCAGGAATTGTTGAGAGGTTGTGTTTGTTTGGACACATCGTTGCTGCGGTGGGCGCGATGATGAAGAGGATAAGCAATGTAGACCGGGTGAAGGAGGAAAGCTATGTAACATGTGACTCCCCAGTTCTTGTGAAGCCAAGTGTATGCCCTTGTTCCACACACAAAGTATGTGTTTGGGGAAGCAACAAGGGGCGGTGGAGCTGTCGTATTCAGAGTTGTCACCGCACAAGAGCTGTCCCCAACGTACTCCATACCTAAGCCTCTGAAACACATTAGTCCAGGAATGCCAACAACAGCTAGCAGTGGGGTCCGCGTGGCGGGTGTCCTTGCTTTGAAGCGTATTCTACTGGTAGAGGTCAATACCAGCATTTCCTCCTTCTCTTCCTCAGACATGCGTGTAGAACTGTTCTTTGGGCAAACAGCATTGCCCGTTTTGTTCTGCCAGAACTCATCTTGCAATTGTTGGAGAGCAATGTCGGCAAGGCCGCTGGACCGATGGGTGCCCATGATGAGCGACATCCATGCAGCGCAAGAGCCGTGTATTGAGTAAGAGTAAGGTAGTATGGGTATGTTATTCTCCGTGGAGTGAGGCAGGAGACCACAGACTCAACAGTTCATTTTATTCAATACCTCATTATGTTGTTTTAACATTTGGATGAAGGTGTTGTTCCCAAACTCTTGTCGCCTATTTTTGAGATAAGGGGACAAGGAGACATGGGAGTGTTCAGAAGGCGTGGAATCAGTGGTCAATATGGTAGACACAATCCAAAGGCGAAACCGTTGCATTGTAAATGCTTGTTGTATAATGATAAAGACGATGTTGAGAAATAGGAGTTGGGGGGGGGGGTGTTTGTGTAGCTGGTGATTCACCTGATCGGCAATTATTCAATAACCAAAAAACGGTCTTCGGCGGTGCAACTAAATCGGTTGAGATGAAGAGGCAGAACTGTGGAGTGAGTGTGACTACAAGCTCCCCTCTCCCTCAGCGGAACCACGAGCCATTGTCCCGGCGTCGTAAATATTTATTAAATAATTGCTGATCAGGTGAATCACCAACTAGGTGGCATTGTATATATTTGATTTAGCGTGCAAATTGTGTGCATATAGTATAAACAGCCGGAGTGGGCCCAGGGAGTTTGTTTCCCTCAGTCCTGGTGAGAAGCCAATAGGGGCAGGGCTTGAAACATGTCGACTTTGTAGGAAAACTGATTCATACTTTCTCCTCTCCTCCCTTCCCCTTTTTAAGCACACCGACGAGGGTTCAGATGAAATAGGTCACACCCACTAGACAAGTATTTTCAGACTCAACCCTACTCAACCCCCACTCCTATTTCTCAGTATCGTCTTTATCATTATACAAAAAGTGTTTTTACAAAAAGTGCTTCCACGCAGTTCGTAGGTCGCAGCAAGACTCGTTCCGCAGCGGAATGGGATGGACCCGATAATGAAGCGTGCCACCGAGGGGTAGCCCTGGTGGGTGAGGGTTTCACAAGCAAACCTTCGTTTCCTCCAGTGGAAGGGCGGCCATCTGGACATAGCCGGGTTCTATTTCTGTGAAGTAAAGTTAAACGTGGAGGATGAACCCAGGGTTTGCTCTCACCCCCTCTTGTTTTTGGTACAAGTGAATATCAACATACAGTGGGCAGCCATGGCATGATGGTGTCAGTCTCGGGCATAATACTGTCCCTGGCATAATGGCGGTAAATCCTGGCTTGTGCTGGCATCCAAGGAGTGTTGGTGCCTATCTCTGGCACAATGCTGGCACAGACAGAATGCGGGTCATTCTTGACATATTGTGCGTCCATAGCACCGTGACACATTCACACTCAGAACATTGTGGTGGCAAGTTTTACCATGTTGTGGTGTTAAACTTGTCTGTGCTTTTATATCTTTGTGCATCATAGCAACACGCTGGGTGTAGTTTTATTCCTGATTATTTATACACACTGTGCCCGATTCACAGAACTAACTTAAGACAAAATCCTAAACTTACTACCATTTTGGTATTCACAGAAGGCACTTACTCATTTTGGTATTCACAGAAGGCACTTACTCATTTCGGTATTCACAGAAGTTAGGAGTCCTAACTTTAGGACTCCTAAACTGATAAAAATCCTAATTTTAAGACTTTCGGTATTCACAGAAGGCATTTAGGAGTCCTAAAGTTAGGACTCCTAACTTCTGTGAATACCGAAATGAGTAAGTGCCTTCTGTGAATAGCAAAATGAGATAGGGGCATATGTAGGTAGGCTTTTGCGATTCGCAAACGCCGGAATTTGCAGAATTCCGGCGTTTGCGAATCACAAATGGTGCTTTGGTATGTAGGTGCATATTAGCAAAATAAGGAATTGCAAAAATTGCGATTCCTTATTTTGCTCAAACATTTAGGGAATCGCAATTTTGCGATTCCTTAAATGCTATGTAGGAGTGAATTTTAAAATGCGATTTTGGCTTAAGGAATCGCAAAATACCACTTACTCCAAGTATATGGTATTTTGCGATTTCCTTTCAAAATGCATTTTTTTTTTAAAATTCAAAGTGCCATGTGACGCACAGACATGCCCTTAGGGCATGTCCGTGCGCCACATGTACTTAGAGGCACATTCCAGGGGTGCAACAGGTGTCCTTTGGACACCCTGGCACCCTTGGAATAGCGATTCTCAAATTGCGATTTTCTCATAGAAAATCGCAATTTGAGAATGTATCCCCATTCATTCCTATGGGCCTCTTGGCCATAGGAATGAATGGGACACTCATTCCTTAATTGTGATTCACAATTTGCAAATCGCAATTAAGGAATGTTAGAGATTCGCAAAAAAATTGCTAATTATTACCTACATTCCATTTTGCTATTCTCAAATAGCGATTCCTTAAAAATCGCTATTTGGGAATCGCAAAATGGAAATTACCTACATATGCCCCTAGTGCCTTCTGTGAATACCAAAATGGTAGTAAGTTTAGGATTTTGTCTTAAGTTAGTTCTGTGAATCGGGCCCCCTGATATTCTGCTATTATCTTTGAAACGAATTTCCTGTGACACGTAGAAGTGTATTTCTCTGACTTGTTACCTCGGCCTCAGTTTGGGCCTGGCAGCCATGTTTTTCACAATGGATTCCTTCCCCTGCAGTCAGGCAGAGCCGTGTTTGTTTCTTTCCATTCCTGGTTGTTCTGCTGTTCTCAGTGGAGTGGTGTGGCTCACTGGTTAGAGGTGGCAGACCCGGAAGCAGAGGACGGCCCGGGACCAGGGTTCAATTCCCGACGTGGCAGGGTCGTGGACCAGGGTCAGCGGACTCGATAATTCTCGCCTCGGTGCCTACTCTAACCAGGGATCACACTCGGCAACTCTGGGCATTAGCTTGCCTCATCTCCACAACGGCCCCCCACATACGCCGGGGATGTCTGGTTTCACCTTGGAGATACCCAGTAGGGACCATCTCACAGGGAAAGCCAGGACGGGTTCCCCAGCGGTCTATAGCGCAGAGATACTCCTTCGGGAGTCGATTCTAGCGCGTTAGAAACCCACAGTTAATTAATTAATTAATCTTCCGAGACTGGTCCCAATGCTCTTTCTTTCTTCAAGGACCCTCCGGTCGCCCCCTGGGCCCGATTCATCCATAAAAGCTGCGGTTGTTCATGTATGTAGCTTGTTCTGCCCTCTCCGGGTGACATTAGTATACAGAGGGCGGAGTCAGTATGAAAGTAGTGGACAGAGCTTAGGGTCTAAGATCAGATTACGTTTAATAAAACTGTGCTCTGACTTGCTGTGAATGTAACAGTGTCGATGATATCATGACTATTTATCAGATTTTGTGATTTAATATGTGAAAAGAGTGTATTCAAGCCCTCGAGGGTGAGCTGGAAGACTTGCCGACGCACCCAGGGGTGCTGTCGATTTCTCTCCTGGTTTTGCTGCTCTTTGTGACGTCAGAGGCGGTTCTGGTTTTGCTCTCAGTCTGTGTGGCCTGTCTGTGAAGACCCTTCATCAGGGCCGGACTGGCCATAGCGGGCACCGGGTGTTTCCCGTCAGGCCGCTAGGGTGGGGCCCGGTTTTGGCCTGGGGGGGGGGGGGCGTTTTTGTTACCGGGGGTCGGCAATATCGGCCCCCTATAACAAAATCGGCTGAAACTGGCCCTCTCAAACTGCTCGGCTCTCCTCCACCTCACCACAGGGGGGCCGGCTGAGCAGTTAGCCAGGTCCAGTTTCTGTTCTCAGTCCGGTTCTGGCCTCCATGTCAAGGACTTTATGCTGATTCTGGATTGCAACTAATTGGATTTTGTGTCATAAATATTTAAATTAATTCTCCTGGTCTAGAACTCAGTTATTGAGTGGCCCCTTTTACTTAATGAACTGTATTTCTGCTGTTTTGGGAGGGGCATTTCCTCATAAAATTATTGAGGTTTAACACCATTTCCGATTCATCAACCAGCGGGAATTCTGTTGAAGTAAAATATTAGGGTGTCAAAATATCGGGGTTACATGCACCCACAGTTGGCATCCATTTAGTTTATAATTTATAAAGAACAGCAATGCAGTTGTTGTGAGCTTAAAAGCACCTCTACAAATCACAATAATAATACTGTAAACTGACAATACCATCACAAAACATTCAGTGTGAAAAAAGGTGCAAATGTGATGAATCGTCTGAGTACCGACCCCCTACTGAGCCACTAATACAACAGATTACATAAAAGTAGGCGGCTTCCCAAATACGATATTTACGTAACCCAGTAGATGATAAGATTACCGCCCTTTCTCCTCAGGTAGAACTTTGCCACTCACATTTTCACATCTTGCTGTCATTATCATGGGTGTTTTCTGCAGATCTGCCATGGGTGGATATCTCACCATGGGTGGATATCCCATAGGGTGATAGTCCATGTGTGGATATCCCATGGGTGGATAGTTAGTGGGTGGATATCCCATGGGTCTTTATCCTATGAGTGGATATCCCATGGGTGGATATCCAATGAGTGGATAGCACATGGGTGTATATCACATGGGTGGATATCCCCTGGGTGCATATGCCATGGGTGTAAATCCCATGGATGTAAATCCAAAGGGTGGATATCTCATGAATGGATAGCCCATGGGTGGATATCACATGGGTGGATATCCCATGAGTGCATTTGCCATGGGTGTAAATCCCATGGGTGTAAATCCAAAGGGTGGATATCCCATGAATGGATAGCCCATTGGTGTATATCACATGGGTGGATATCCCATGAGTGCATATGCCATGGGTGTAAATCCAAAGGGTGGATATCCCATGAATGGATAGCCCATGGGTGTATATCACATGGGTGGATATCCCATGGGTGCATATGCCATGGGTGTAATTCTCATGGGTGTAAATCCAAAGGGTGGATATCCCATGAGTGGACATCCTGTGGATGGATAGGCCATGGGTGGATATCCCATGAATGGATATTACATGGGTGGATATCCCATGGGTCGATAGCCCATGTGTGTGCGACGGTGACTTGTCTCCCAAGCGCCTGCATGCACAACTCTTACCGTGTTAACATATCAGACAGGATGATCTGAAGTTGGTCTGGTCAGAGACTAAGTTCCTGCGGGGCTCATTTTATTCATACGATGACTCTGACGGTTCTGTTTGGACTACCTGCAGGTTGGCTTAGAGTTTACCTGGAATATTCGCATAGACCACCCTGCGGTAGAGTAAGCAGGAATCCACTGTGGCGTGTATTAGAAGATTTTATGTGGAAATTGTAGCTTAGGGCAGACCTTTGAAACAGACTAAAGATCAAATTCAAACCAATCGCCGACATATTGATAACCGTTCATATTGTATGATATACTGATGACCTGTTCAATAAAAATTGAAGAAATGAAGAATCATACTTGGAGCCAGGACACTGGAGCCAGATGAAAGGCAGCGCTGAGGACTCGAGCAGCCAAGGGGTAGACTTCATTGCCATCCAGGCCAGGCCGGTGTCCTGCGTCCGGCCCGGACCAGTTCTCCAACAAGGTGACACCACACTCAGGTTGAAGGACTGAGATGGAGCCGGGTCTGGGTGTCTGCAGCACGGACAGGACCCCAGGGACCCCAGCTCTGGATCCACAGGGCAGGATGGAGGAACTAGCAGCTGTCTAGCAGCGCCATATTTCATCGGGGAGGTAGGGGCAAAAAAAGATGCCGAAATGGATCTCTGGGTCCGGTCAGAGCGGGCATCGACCCACAGAACATTGTGGTCCAGGAATATAGAGGAACAAAGTATCGAAAGGTAAGTGCATATAGGTATGTATAGATTTATTATTCCTACCTCCACATACCCTGAATATATATGTACCACATACGTAAATTTATGCAGAGTTAGGTACAAAAAGTCTAGTTTTGGTTCCCTGTTGATTCTATTTTCAGAGATTCACTGTTATCCACTTCAAGGCAGTGCCTCGAATTTCTTGAGCGTGGTCGAGGGGACCAAGGAGAATTCTGGCCCCTGCATTATTTTAGGAATTGGTAGTGCCGAAGTAGGGATAGAAATAATTTTGAATGCATGAAAGTTTAAGCCGGCTCAGGAAGGAAAGAACCCAGGCCTTGTTAGCAGGTGTGATGTGTACACTAGTGTTCATGTGAACCCGCTCTCCAAACCCAGGACAGACACACCCTGCCCAAGGCCCTGGTTTAGAGAGAGGATCAGGGGAGGTGAACCCTTCTGTGCTTGTGAATGATAGTGCACAGGAAGGGAAATAGATTACTCAGACACCGCCCCGTCTATTTTAATTTGAAGTGAGAGGTGCTAAAAGTATGTTTTTAAGCTTAAAATGTATCAGAACATCTGTGGGAGAAGTCGGCCTTGGATATGCTGACCACTAGTTATAGTGGGCACCTTGCACCAGTCCAAACTACCCTTATTGATGATTAGGTTAAGGACAACCTGTAATGAAGCTATCCTAGTGGAAGTTGTGGAGAGCAGCCTTCAGGCTAAGTCTCGAAGGAATGTAAAGCAGCTTATTTATATATAACCTCCTGAATGACCAAATGAAAGGAGAACCACACAAGGTATATATATATAAAATATATGTATTTATTACTAAACACTCTCTACTAACCTCTTTATGAGATTAGAGAACAAAGTACACAATATTAAATCACTAGAACAACAGTAAATAGTACAATACACAGTGGACCCCAGGGGGAGACCAAACCATATACTAGGAAAGTGGTATAACAACCAAGACTTGACTAGACACAGTGCCTAGAGCACGTAGAATTGCTGGGACCCCAAGGAACCACCCAGGGTGGTGACACAGGGGACTCACGGGGATGCGTGTAGTGTGAGAACACAGGTGCGAGCTCCGTGCAACTTTGTGGGAAAGTCATGGTTGGAATTTTAAAGTTTAAGGACACTTAGGAGAGGACTTTGAGCAAACCCTTTCAAACTTAGAAGGTTCTAAGGCCAGCACCCATGTAAGCACTGGAGTACTCGTGTAACCTAACCCAGGGAAGCCGGTGCATAGGTGCCAAATGGTGTCAGGAATCTTCATGGTTTTCAATGGTGTGATGCTGCAAAGTGCTGCTGCCGTGAAGAGGAAAACTGTCCGGTGTGATCCAAGCCTGGATCAAAGCTGAGAAGAACCTGATAGCAGAGCGGACAGAGTCTGGGTCACTTGCCAGTGACCAGGGGCTCGGTAGATGAATTTCCACGGATGTTGGGTGCTTCAGGTGAGAAGAGGTAACGCTTGACTCTGCGGCCACGGGGACCAGGAGACGTTGAGGACAACCAAGGTCCGCATGCGAGCTGTCCTATGAAGGATGTTAAGTGCTGGGGGATCAGTGTCCGGATTGGAGACCAAAAAGCCTTGGCAACTGCAACCCATGCAGTCAGAGAAAAGATGTTTCGGTGAGGACCGGCAAGGTCCTGGGGACTCTCCAAGCAATGTAGTGTCAGGGCACGTCTGGAGCAACAAGGTAAGCCCACTGAAAGGTAAAGTTGCCTTCACAGGGACCCAGAGGTCAACGGACCAGGGATCGCGAAGGGACCTCAAGAGGAATCACAAAATACCAGCCCACGGAACACTCGTGGAGTGTAGAACCAAAATCTTTAGTGGAATCACTGCTCGGGGTCTGGACTACCAGTAGCCCAAAGCATGCTTCAGGGGTCGCCGGAAAGCAGATGCTTCTGCAAATGGACACGGTCCAGGGGTTCAGGTTGCACGGTCCCCACAAGGGATACGGGTCACAGGTTTGCTGAGCACACTAGTCGACCTCAGGAACACTTGGAAACCCACCTCCTGTGTTGCAAAAGTCTTCTGAGTCCTCAGTATCTTCGGAGTTGCAAACCGGTCAGATGCGTCTTTGGGGCCTGCTTAGCAGGGGAGTAACTTCTTTACTCCAAGGGAGATTCATCAGTCATCCAACGCAGTGTAGATAGTCGAAGTACTTGTTTTCTGTAGCAGAGTTTTGTCCAGGTAAATCTAAAGTCCTGTAGCCAGGGGTTCCTACTTTATACCCAAGGAAGCGCTGGGACAAACTCTGGGGACCCACCTATGGGAGAGTCAGTACAGAGGGGTGGCTACGCCCATGTCCTTTGTCCAGTTTCACGCAAGAGCAGGGGCAAATGGCTCCCTCAACCGGTTTGAGCTAGAATTGCACAGGGACACCAAATTTGCCCCCAGTGCAGACATCAAAGCACTTGCAGAGTGCACCCACCTAGCCCCAATACACTAAAGCATGTCTGGGAGGTGGTTACACCTCCCTGTGACAGGAAACCTATTGTCCAGCCTCCCCTGCCGAAGTTTCGTCCAGCAGCAGGAGGGCAAACTCGTGTCTGTGGCTGGCATCATCCGTCTTGTGATGCCAGGGTCGAGAAAGCTTGTACCGTGTGTACCAGTGTTGTCATATTTCTCCCTCTAGGAGTGTGGAATCATATCTCCCACAACAGTTACTGGTGCCTAGGTATGATTCCAAGGTGTTTGACACCAAACACAACAGTTTTCTGTGCAGCCGTTTTAAAGTTAGCATTTACCGCGACATTATAATGCACTTAAGAGTATATGGTATGGCTGCATCACAGAACAACCCTGGAGAATAGATTCCGAAGGCTGCAGAAGGGCTCTGCTCATGCATGGGCACCCTCTCACATAAAACCCAGCACCCTGACTTCACAATTGATAAAGCCTGCCATAGGGGTTACTGATAGGTTTATATGTGCAGTGATAAGGTAGATATAGTGAACATATATCTAAGTAAGTGGTGCATGCACCACCTTACACAGGTTGCAGTAGCAGACCTGTGGTGTCAAATTGAGTGGCCTCTCAGAGGTGGCATAATACACGCTGCAGCCCCTGGGAGTCCTCTGGTGAACCTAGGGACCCCAAAATCCAATCTGGAGTGTACCTAAAGTACATGTAATCAATTTAGAGGAGAAAGCAGCTAGGCTGGGGTCCTGAATAGCAGGATCCCAGCCAGAGTAAGTCGAAAACAGTAAAACATCAGCAAAAAGTGGGGGTAACTATAAGAAGCAGATCCTACTCTCCTACAATCTGTGTTTTAAAGAGCGTCTAATAGGAAAATATACTCTTTGTGGAAATGAATTAGTGAACGTGTTGTGTTCACAAAAAATAGTTTAACAAAAAGACGTGGCTTAGGTGCAGTTAGAGGTAACAATGTAAATGGGTGATGTTAGGGTTTAGGGGTGGATGGAGTTAAATGGTGGTAGAGTGATTTTACAGATTTACGTGACTGAGTAATGAGTTGATGGGCCTACTTTATAGAGCTAGTTCTAGTGAGACGAGCAAAGTTCAATAGTCCAACCCTTGTCTCTCTTAGATAAGGTCAGAATGGAGAGAACAATGCAGCTGATTGGACGGCGAGTGCTGGCGCACTCTCAGAGGGTGAGCCAATGACTGGGAGCCGGGAGGGTGGGCTAATACTGGATGGTGGTGAGTGCTAGTGCACTTTCAAAGTGATTATGAAAAGGAACCCTAGGGGCGGGGTTGAAGGAGTGTCTGTGTGCCCCTGATTGGACGGTGAGTGCTGGCCAACTTTCAGAGGGATAATGAATAGGAGCCCCAGGGGCGGGGTTGGAGGGGTGTCTGCGTGCCTCTGATTGGACGGTGAGTTCTGGTGCATGTTTAGAGGGCGAATCAATGAATAGGAGTTAGGAGGGCGGAGTAATAGGAGCTTCTGCTTGCCTTTTTTTGCATGGTGGTGAGTGCCGCTGCACTTTCAGAGGGAGATGTCAGGTATAGAAACCCCTGGGGCTGGTTTAGAAGAGTCCCCACCTGCCACTGATTGGATGGTGAGTGCTGACGCACTTTCAGAGGAAGCCCGGGGGTGGGATTGTTGGTATCTCCTCCTGCCACTCAGTGCTTAATTTAAGCCGGTGGTCAGGGATGCCATCATTTCACCAAAATCTAGTATTCAGTGTAGTGAGACTACAGAAAAGATGGCATCAAAGGAACTTTAACCCCAATGGAAGGTGAAAGAAAATACATAGTAAAAGGGTCAAACTAATAAATACCTCCAGAATCTCACTGAAGAAGCGGCCAAAGTGCGTCAAAAAAGGTGTGGGACCTGCGATGCTGCGCACAATAGGGGCGGGGTGAGTGAGCGTGCGGGCGGGGTGAGTGAGCGTGCGGGTGGGGTGAGTGAGCGTGCGGGCGGGGTGAGTGAGCGTGCGGGTGGGGTGAGTGAGCGTGCGGGCGGGGTCAAAGGCGTGGCTAAAAAAGCACAATATTCTGAAACGGTTTCCCGTCTTTCACCTTCACGTAACTACATATAAACTAACACGCAGCTTAATTGGAAATTAAACCAAGTTTTGTCAATGGCAATGCATACATTATGAAACCTCTATGAGTTAAGGCGCTACACCAGAGAGCCACAGAACTGAGTCCTGGTTGGTGCAGTGGAGAATAGAGACTTGTGTATGTTTAGTGCTACAAGGTCCCAGTCTGTGACAGAAAGCACTGTGAAAATGTAAATCATTATTTTAAACTTAAATGACATACTGTATAAGGCAGGCTGCTACAAAATGTGCAAAAAGGTTTAAGATAAAAAAAAGTGGTTTCGAAATGTAGATTTTACTAATAGCCAGACTGTATGTAGTGCAACTTTTAGTTTTTATATCTGTCTTTACAAAGCTCACACTTCACAGCTTAGCTGGTAGCTCTCTTACAACACATCTCAAAAAGAATAAATGCTTCATCAGGAGGCCTCAAGTGATTCCATTAATTAAAGCCAATACCGGCTCCCAAGCCGCCTTTCCATTTGCAGATTAACCATTTGCCACATTTACATTTCTTTCAGGGCAGCAGGCACCCTGGCAGGAAGGCTTGTTTAGCTGTCTGCCCCTCCCTCGGTTTCACAGCACAGGAGGGGGAACATCATTTACAACGCGGTGTTTACACCGCACTACCTTAACAACGAAGTCATTACACCGCAAGTCGTTACTACGAATTGCGCTGGATGGCGCTGTTGGTTAAGGAATATTGTAATTTTATATTCCAACACCTTCCCTACTGTTACGTGGACTGGTGTTGGAATATAAAATTATAATATTCCGCAATCCGCGCCCTCCAACGCAAGTCATTGTAACGACTTGCGCTGTAATGGCAGCGTTGTCAAGTACCGCGATCTAAAAGATCACGTTGTACTGACATACATCCCACAGGAGACTCCCTGCCTCACACCTCACCACTGAAACATTTCACCTGTCGGAAATAACCGTTCCTGGGTGGTAGTCTTTTCACAAAAAGTAGGGGAAATGTTTTTCTAATATTCAAAAGGTATGGGCACGTCGTGCCCCTCAGATCCCCCCAACTTCCACCACTTCACTGAAGCAGATATAAGGTAGAAGGAGGGGGTCCTGGGGAGCTTAATCCATCAGTGAATCAGTCCCTGTGAGTGAGCGCCACTAAAGGGAACCTCGGAAAGTTCCGCAGAACTCTCTTAGGGTGGTGGTTACGCGTCCTTCCTAGAAGAGGGTGCGTCACGCCGACTCCAAGAAACAAGCACTGGCCTCCGTCCAAGCCGGAGCTCTGACGTGGGCACTCTTACTGACCCACAACATATTTTGAGCTTATGAACAATCATAAATTACCAACTATTTCATCATTATGCTCCTGAGGCTGCGTTCTAAAAAGTGCCATGGGTCAGTGCGCCCCTTTAATGGGGGGGTAAAGTGGGGCTGAGTGACTACCCTGGAATCTTGAAGCGGAAGGGTGCTGTCACTCACTCCACGTCTCTCCTGCAGGGGGACCGCTGCCCCTCTTTCAAATTAAGGTGGGCAGTGGCTTCAAACAGACGATCTGCCTTTCACTAGTGAGCTGTGCCCAGTGCAGGAGTGAGTTCACACCTGCACCCGCGACAGCGCATTTACTGTAGTATAGCACTGTGTCCCAGTCCGCGCCCGGCCCACCCAGTTAACCAAAGCCCTGGGCGTGCTCTGCGTTTCACACTCCACGCCTGTGTCCACAGGGTCAAGAGAGAGAACCCACATGGACTTTCCTCTTCACATTTAGCCCATAGCATGGAACCAAATTGCTGTTAGACCTAGACCATGTGACCTTTAGACGTTTCAGCACTCTGTCCATCATCTCCCTGTGTTTGCTTTGTTCGTACTAAGTTGGCACTGGATTCAAGCTAGCCTGGCTGATGACGGCTGATTAGCCCGAAACCGGTCCCAGGATGCTTGTTTCCGGTCCAGGGAAGACATGGCTTGGCATTTCAGGCTGGACTGTTCCCATGAGGCACAGGGTCAAGGCTGATTTGCATATGGCCATGTCTGAACTGAGGTGGCGAAGTGAGCTAAAGAACAATGATGGATTCAACCCAAACCAGTGACTGGAGGTGAGTGTCTGAAAAGTTTCAGTGCTTCGTCCATCATCTCCTTGTGTTTGCTTTGTTCGCCCTGTCCGTTGCTCACTTTGCCACTGGAGTTAAGCTATCCTGGCTGATGAGGGGTGTTACCCCGAAACCGGTCCCAGGATGCTTGTTTCTGGTTCAGGGAAGACCTGGCTTGGCAGTTCGGGCTGGACTCTTCCTATGAGGCACAGGTTCAGACTGATTTGCATATTGCTGGGTCTGAACTGGGGTGGCGAAGTGAGCTAAAGAACGAGGATGGATTCAACACAGATCCGTGACTGGGTGTGAGTGTCTGAAAAGTTTCAGCGCTCCGTCCATCATCTCCTTGTGCTTGCTTTAGAGGGCTATAAAATGTTTTTTTAGGTCTGGCCACAGAGACGTTTAGGTGGTTGCCAGGGTCCATGTAATCATAGCAAAAAAAATAAAAGCATTATAAAGAGGGATTTTGCTCCACCCCCTTGTTGATCCTCTTCTTAATGCACATTTGATTGGGCAGCATTTGTGCCACCCACCTATGAAGTAGTTCCATTGTTAGAACGGTTAGGGATATTGTCAACTTAGACGTAGTCCCAAATACTCTCGGAATGAGTTTTGAATGAAAAAACCTGATGATAAATGCAGTAGGAGGGGATTTTACATTTTGATTTTCTGACAAATAAAATACGAAGAGACTGAGCTGTGAACACTGACACAAACACCATAAGAAAGGGCCTTACTTTGTTTAACACCGAGGGCTCAATTCGGCGTTTGGTGGTAAAAAACGCCAAACTGTGTCTTTTCGTGTTCTGCGGAATTGCAATCAACTGCATGCGATAAAAACTGACCAATTAACATTGCATGTGTTAAATACCAAAGCTGCAGTATTTACCAGTGCAGTAAATATGGCACTGGATACCTAGTGCATGCACAGAACACCAGGAAGTGCCCTTTTTCAGGTACCAGAAGCCCCTGGAGAGAGAATATTCCCTTGAGAGCGTACACAGTCACACAGCCGACACCCCCAAAGGGATGTATGTCATCATAACGCATGCCTTTACTACGCATGCCTTTACAACACAGGTTTTACAACGCAAGTTGTTACAACGACTTGCGTTGGGGGGTGCTGGATGGTGTAATAGTTCAATTTACTATTGCAACTCCAGTACCCGTGGATAGTAGGGAAGGTTTTGGATAGTGAATTAAACTATTCCCTATCCTGCAGAAAAGGGGGTGGTGATGAACAGAGTGTCTGAATTAAGCAGGCCACTCTTACCCAGTTCTGAGCTGGGATGGTGCAGTGAGCTAAAAACGGTGATGGATCAAGCCCTGATCTTTTGACTGGGTAGGAGTGTTCTGCTTAATTCAGATACTCTGTCCATCACCACCCCCTTTATGAATCGTTTTGGCCACCACAAGTGTGGAAGGGTATACTCAGATGTGAGTCCCTTGCTCACTGCACCATCAGGATTCAAGCAAGCCGGGCCGAAGACGGCTGTAATGCCAGAAACCGGTCCCCGGAAGCTTGTTTCCTTTCCAGTAAAGAATTGGCTTGGTAGTTTGGTCTGCCCTGTTCCCATGATGCACTGGGCCAGGGTCAGACTAATTTGCATGTAGCCAGGTTCTGAGCTGGGATGGTGCAGTGAGCTAAAAAACGGTGATGGATCAAGCCCTGATCTTTTGACTGGGTAGGAGTGTTCTGCTTAATTCAGATACTCTGTCCATCACCACCCCCTTTATGAATCGTTTTGGCCACCACAAGTGTGGAAGGGTATACTCAGATGTGAGTCCCTTGCTCACTGCACCATCAGGATTCAAGCAAGCCGGGCCGAAGACGGCTGTAATGCCAGAAACCGGTCCCCGGAAGCTTGTTTCCTTTCCAGTAAAGAATTGGCTTGGTAGTTTGGTCTGCCCTGTTCCCATGATGCACTGGGCCAGGGTCAGACTAATTTGCATGTAGCCAGGTTCTGAGCTGGGATGGTGCAGTGAGCTAAAAAACGGTGATGGATCAAGCCCTGATCTTTTGACTGGGTAGGAGTGTTCTGCTTAATTCAGATACTCTGTCCATCACCACCCCCTTTCTGAATCGTTTTGGCCACCACAAGTGTGGAAGGGTATACTCAGATGTGAGTCCCTTGCTCACTGCACCATCAGGATTCAAGCAAGCCGGGCCGAAGACGGCTGTAATGCCAGAAACCGGTCCCCGGAAGCTTGTTTCCTTTCCAGTAAAGAATTGGCTTGGTAGTTTGGTCTGCCCTGTTCCCATGATGCACTGGGCCAGGGTCAGACTAATTTGCATGTAGCCAGGTTCTGAGCTGGGATGGTGCAGTGAGCTAAAAAACGGTGATGGATCAAGCCCTGATCTTTTGACTGGGTAGGAGTGTTCTGCTTAATTCAGATACTCTGTCCATCACCACCCCCTTTATGAATCGTTTTGGCCACCACAAGTGTGGAAGGGTATACTCAGATGTGAGTCCCTTGCTCACTGCACCATCAGGATTCAAGCAAGCCGGGCCGAAGACGGCTGTAATGCCAGAAACCGGTCCCCGGAAGCTTGTTTCCTTTCCAGTAAAGAATTGGCTTGGTAGTTTGGTCTGCCCTGTTCCCATGATGCACTGGGCCAGGGTCAGACTAATTTGCATGTAGCCAGGTTCTGAGCTGGGATGGTGCAGTGAGCTAAAAAACGGTGATGGATCAAGCCCTGATCTTTTGACTGGGTAGGAGTGTTCTGCTTAATTCAGATACTCTGTCCATCACCACCCCCTTTATGAATCATTCCCTATCCTGCAGCGCCCCCCAGCGCAATTTGTTGTAATGACTTTCGTTGTAAAACCTGCGTTGTAAAGTTACTGCGTGGTAAAAGTTGCGTCGTAAAGGATGTTTCCCCCCCAAAGCACACCAACACCATCTTGCTGATGGAAGTGTGCAAGCAATCACCTTAGAATAGTTCACACAGAATACACAGCCCTCCTCTCACATCACTCAGTCATCACAAGCAGAAACTTGCCAGAATCTTCCATCGTGGACCCCAGCAGGGTATGGAAGTACACGTTTATGGATCCTGAGCCGAAGGCCCGCGCCTAGGCGGAGGTAAGACATCACACTAGTATGTTGGGACAGCTCATGCTAAAGACATCACCAAAAATCAATCAGCACATACCGGTGGAATGGCATAAGAGACAAAATCAATGTCTAGCAACGTATCACGTGATGGTGAGGACGTCACGAAGAGACTTGAGACACTGCACCAGTCGTAGTGTCCGTTGTGCAGAGAGAGCCAGTTGCAAAGCATTCCAGCCTGCTAGCATTTTCAGGAAGAGGAAATGCCAGGGCAGATCCCCACCTTGGCCTCCAGGGTATTCCCTGATGATGCAAGTAGGTCTTGTATGGTGTCCACACCGAGCCTGTGTGACCTGTATCTCCCAGGCGGATTCATGCGCAGGAGTTCCAGCCTTGCTCTGTAAATCCTGGCTCTCAGCCTGCCTTGATTCCCTTTGAAGCTGTGGCTTTGTGGCCTGGTTTCAATCCACGTGCTGCAAGGTTTGTTGTAGCAGAATATGAATCCGGCATTGCACGATATATGGCCTTGCGGTGCTACCTCCATGCGTGTGTACTGCGGAATCCGGCATTGCACGATATATGGCCTTGCGGTGCTACCTCCATGCGTGTGTACTGCGGAATCCGGCATTGCACGATATATGGCCTTGCGGTGCTACCTCCATGCGTGTGTACTGCAGAATCCGGCATTGCACGATATAAGGCCTTGCGGTGCTACCTCCATGCGTGTGTACTGCAGAATCCGGCATTGCACGATATATGGCCTTGTGGTGCTACCTCCATGCGTGTGTACTGCAGAATCCGGCATTGCATGATATAAGGCCTTGCGGTGCTACCTCCATGCGTGTGTACTGCGGAATCCGGCATTGCACGATATATGGCCTTGCGGTGCTACCTCCATTCATGTGTACTGCGGAATCCGGCATTGCACGATATATGGCCTTGTGGTGCTACCTCCATGCGTGTGTACTGCGGAATCCGGCATTGCACGATATATGGCCTTGCGGTGCTACCTCCATGCATGTGTACTGCGGAATCCGGCATTGCACGATATATGGCCTTGTGGTGCTACCTCCATGCGTGTGTACTGCGGAATCCGGCATTGCACGATATATGGCCTTGTGGTGCTACCTCCATGCGTGTGTACTGCGGAATCCGGCATTGCACGATATATGGCCTTGCGGTGCTACCTCCATGCATGTGTACTGCGGAATCCGGCATTGCACGATATATGGCCTTGTGGTGCTACCTCCATGCGTGTGTACTGCGGAATCCGGCATTGCACGATATATGGCCTTGCGGTGCTACCTCCATGCATGTGTACTGCGGAATCCGGCATTGCACGATATATGGCCTTGCGGTGCTACCTCCATGCATGTGTACTGCGGAATCCGGCATTGCACGATATATGGCCTTGCGGTGCTACCTCCATGCATGTGTACTGCGGAATCCGGCATTGCACGATATATGGCCTTGCGGTGCTACCTCCATGCATGTGTACTGCGGAATCCGGCATTGCACGATATATGGCCTTGCGGTGCTACCTCCATGCATGTGTACTGCGGAATCCGGCATTGCACGATATATGGCCTTGCGGTGCTACCTCCATGCATGTGTACTGCGGAATCCGGCATTGCACGATATATGGCCTTGCGGTGCTACCTCCATGCATGTGTACTGCGGAATCCGGCATTGCACGATATATGGCCTTGCGGTGCTACCTCCACACTGGTGTGCTGTTTGGGTGACCAACTGGCATGGGCGCAAATTCAGGATGGTGAGAAACAATTCAGGACAAAGGGTTACAATTCAGGACAAAAATACAGGACAGAAGGTCAGAATTCAGGACAAAAATTTGGGACAAAAGGTACGTTTTAGAGACACATCAGAGAAGGTCACGCAATAGACGCCTCTAAAAATTTCTGATTGTTATGGGAAGAGAATATAGTACCAAATACTGGGTGCAAGTGAGTCTGCACAGGGCATCACGTGGAGTGGACCAGTAAAAAGAGGTCCGCCTGTGACTGCACAGCGAGGCCCATTATCATCCTGTTTGTGATAATTAGGCCAACATACAGAATGATAATGGGCGGATAGTAGTCTGTGCCGGATCGGGGAGGGGCTGCTGCAGGCCACAGATCACAGCAGGAGCCCGAGCTGCCCTGCAGCAGTGAGAGGTACAGAACCCTCAGGCTGCCTGCAGGGGGCAGCGTGCACCAATGTCTGAAATTACGGACAAAAGGCGTCCGTGAAAGAAATCCTTACGGACAACGGACAGGAGGCCCAAACTTCACTTCACTCTCCTTTACAGCATCCCTGATTGGCTAACCCAGCCACAACGTCACTTCCTGTGCTTGCTCTGGAGCAGGAACCAAGTACAGAATGATTCAACTTAATCCGTGCACGTCTGCTGCTCCTGACATAATTGAGGGACTAGTTCTTCCCCCTCCCGCTGGTCCTTCATTAGCATTTTTTTCTTGTTCTTTTCCCATAAGCACTCCATGAGGGTGGATGTGCTTTCCATTTGTCTCTCTTGGTGCTTCTCTCTCTCTTTCCTCCCTACCATTCCTTCATCCAGGGGCACCAACTCATGTGTTGTTCTGCCCCTCCCCTGGGTTGTAATCTCTCATCAATGTCCCCTTAACTCCCCTCCTCTGCTTTTGTTGCTCTTTATCCAGGGAGCTTCTCCACTCCCCACCTCCTTTGTTGCTGTCTCTCGTTATCTTCTTATGCCCGATGCTCCGTATTAGTCGCCATCCTGTACTTTCTTTTTCTCCCCCACCCGCTCCTCTGTTGCCCCGCAAACAGAGAATTATTTTTGAAAAAAGATTTTAAAAACGTGTTGACGTTACAACTTGTTTTTTTTATTTACTATTCTGAAATGGATCGGTAAATAAAAATAAAAAGAGGCTATTGCATCATTTTGGAGGTGCGCGTGATTACATAAGCACACAGCTCCTGTACTTCAAACGGCCGCACTTCCTTGAACCAACCAAGGCTTGTGGAGTATTCACGAAATGCTATTGGAGATTCTATGGCAGAACCGGAGGCTCAGATTATGCTTTTCAATCTTTACTACCCTTTTATCAGCAGGCAATCAAAACACAGTAATAACATTTAAACACTACGAATCCCATGAGGCTTTGAACCACGCCCCCATAAACCACCAATCAAAAGTGTCCAATGTCTACGAAATAGAGAGTCACCATCTTACTGCCTCTTGCTTTGCTGCTCCGCAGTCAAGATAAGCGCCAGGTTATTTTGTAATACTATTCGATCGCATGACATGCGTATGATTTACTCAGATAATGTTATTACTTAGGTTTATGTTTGTGCTTCATTATTTGGTAATTCTCATTTAACTGAGCGCTGTGCGCTGGATTTCTAGCCCACGTTGGGGTTAGGGTGACCAACCGTCCGTAAATTTCACGGACAGTCCGTAATTTCAGCCGTCTGTCCGTTGTCCGTGATGGATTCTTTAACGGACGCCATTTGTCCGTAATTTTAACCGGGCACCGGTCGCCTCACCCTAAAGCCGGCGCAGCTTGCCGCCACCTCCCTTCTTGACTCCGATGCTGCACCAAAGCTCCTCAGATACCCAGCAGCATTGGAGCGGCGCAGCGGGATGGCAACCCTCACACCTCCAGCCCTTGATGAGCTGTTAAGAGGTGCTCAAAGGTGACTGAGAGGGAGGGGCTGCAGGTTCAGGAGCAGGGCATCCATTCGCATGCAAACAGCCCTGAATGCGTCATGTCTCTGCTATTTAGAGGGGGCTCACACATTCCATTTCTACCCAGGGCCCCAAACATCCTAGAACGGCTCTGATTACACCCCTGATTACACCGAGGCAGCACGTGCTTCTCTTCAGCGAGCTTAATTACTGTCACTAAATTGTAAGCAAACCTCGGTTCTTCAAACATGCAGTCTATAATGTAATACAATAAAGAAAAGGCACAATAGCACCCACACTGATTAACAAAGTATGGAGGACAATCAGTTCAATCAGTTCTCTTAGAGTATCTCCTGTAAGTACTGTACATCACAGTGGGGGATGGCATTTTGGACAGAGAGCCTGTCTTCATTCTCTTCTGCAGGAGGGGGTGAGGAGCCCAAGATGATACTAGAATACTGCATGCCCACCCCTGTGCCCACCCTGGTGGATCCTGTTCCCCCTCCTGTGATGGCTCCAGCCCCCGACCCCAGGGATGGCTCCTGTCCCCCCATGTGGTGGTTCCTGCCCCCTCCCCCCCCACCGCCCCCCCCCCAACCGCATGTGATAGCTCCTGTCCCCCCTGTGGTGGATCCTGTCTCTGCCCAGGGTGGCTTCTGTCCCAGTCCTGGAATGGCTCCTGCAGCGAGGGTGAAGTTCTTGATGGGCCTCTTCTCAAAAGGGCTCAGCTCAAAATTAATATGGAAAGGTGGGCAAGTGAGTAAGTAAGTGAAGGGATGGGTGGATGGCCTGATGAATTAGTGAAAGGGTAAATGGATGAATGAAAGAGTGAATAAATGGATAATGAGAGAGGATGGATGGATTGATGAGTGAGGGGAAGGATGGATGAGAGAACATGTAAATAGCTGGATGTATGGGTGGAAGGGTAGCTGGATGATGGATGAGGGAAAGATGGATGAGGGGAAGGATGGATGGATGAGGGGAAGGATGGATGAGGGGAAACATGGATGAGGGGAAGGATGGATGATGGATGAAAGGAAGGATGGATCGATGAGGGGATGGATGGATCGATGAGGGGATGGATGGAGGGGAAGGATGGATGGGTGAAAGGATGGATGGATGGATGATGAGGGGAAGAATAGATGGATGGATGGAGGATGAGGGGGAGGATGGGTGGATGATAAGGGGGATGGATGGATGGATGATGAGGGGGTGAGTGAAAGGATGGATGATGAGGGGAAGGATGGATGGATGATGAGGGGGTGGGTGGATGGATGGATGGATGATGAGGGGGTGGGTGGATGGATGGATGGATGATGAGGGGAAGGATGGATGGATGGTGAGGGGATGGATGATGAGTGGGTAGGTGAAAGGATGGATGGATGGCGAGTGGGTGGGTGCAAGGATGGATGGATATGGGGTAGATGGATGGATGATGAGTGGGTAGGTGGGTGAAAGGATGGATGGATGATGAGTGGGTAGGTGAATGGTAGGTGGTTGAAAGGATGGATGAGTGGATGGGTCGGTGGGTCTATGGTGGGTGGGTGAAAGGATGGATGGGTGGGTGGATGGTTGGGTGGATGATGGGTGGGTGGGTGGATGAGTGAAATTATGGATGGATTGATAAGTGCAAGGGTGAATGAATGGACGTATGAGTGAAAGGGTGGATGTAAGGATGGATGAGTGAGTGAAAGGGAGGGTAGATGGACAGTAGGATGAATAGATGTGTTAAGGAGTGAAATGATAGATGGATGAGTGATAGGGTCAATGGATGGATTCATGAGTGGATGAGTAGATGGATGGGTGGGTGGGTGGATGAATGGATGGAAGGAAGGTTGGCTAAGTGAAAAGGTCGATGGAGAGAGAAAGGGAGGATGGATGGATGACTAAGAGAGTGGATGGGTGGAAGGATTAGTAAGTGAAAGGATGGCTGGATTGGTGAAAGGGTAAATGGCTGGATGGATGAGTGAATGGATGGTTGGGATGAAGAGTGGATGGATAAGTGTACAGATGGATAGGGTGGAAGGGTGGATGGATGGATGATGGATGAGTGAAAGGATGGATGAGTGAAATGATAGATGGAAGGATACATGATGGCTAGGTTTGCAAATGGTTGAATATGTTTGGAAATGGCTGGGCTTACTTATATACTATTGCGCGACCTCTGATGTGTCTGTAAAACGTACCTATTGTCCTGAAGTTTTCTCCTGAATTTTGACCTCCTGTCCTGAATTTGCACCAATACCAGTTGGTCACCCTAGTTGGGGTGTTCTTTTCATTCCCTGATCCTCCGGCACGTGTTGCGCCTTCCCTTTCATTCCCTAACTTGTTTTTCCCACTGACTGCCCTGTGCAGCTGTGCCGTGGCGGTGGGCGAGCTCCTTGATCCACCGTTCTGGGAGTGTACCCTCCCGGGAGCGAGGTCACGTAGGGACACGCGTAACCTCTCGGGAGCCTGCACGCGTCAGTGCACGTGAAGCAGCCTCTCGTCTAGAAGCTGGTTGCGCCTTCGCCGAGCTAGAACAACAGAGGGAATAGTCCTCACAGTAAAGTCCTCACAGTGCCTTTACCAGGCCTATCCCTTTCTAATTTCTGGGCAATTTTTGACTTCTTTGAAGGCAATTTCAGCCCGTTTTTTCTAAAATCTCTACTTTTACAAAAAAGGAATAATTTTGGGAACTCCTATTAATCTAGCTGCTCTCCGAGGCAGACAGGGCCCGCATCCCCTCATAAGTCCTTCAGAAGCAACTTATAGTGGTATCTTGGCCTCTCTGCATCAGCTCAGTGTGCTCCCATCAGACGCCCTGCTTCAAGGCAGATCAGTGTTATAGAAAAGGGTTAACCCAACAGAGTCAAAGGGACCTGGGTAGCTGAGCGTTATAAATAGAGTGGTCCCAGACTGGGAGAAAAGGAATGGATTTAGAACACCAGTCATATGAGTAAAAAAACAAATTGAAAGCATAAAATATACAGTACGATGTTTTTATTCACAGGGTACCGACAAACCTATAGCTGGTTTATACACTATGATTGTCAATGATTGCTTTTTTTCATTTTTTTCAAACATATTTGTGCCCATATATACAACGTGAAAGGTGAGGGGATGGGGAAGGGGTGTGCTGTGAAGGAGTTTGAGTGCACAATGAAAGAAAGTTTTTCTTTTTTTTAAAAACAAACAGTCGAATTCAATTTTGAACATTTGTTACACAATTTTTTAAGTGGTTCCCCATGAACGAGGCCACACATTACAGCTCTTACGAGTCCAAACAAATTTCCAAAACCTGTATCCTATTATAGCTGTATGAATCTTGCTTGAGGTTAGGAGCTGGAAAACACGGTGAAACCGCAGCTTTTTCAGTTATCTAAAAATAATAAGTGAAAGGAGATCAAATTGTTACTCCTCCTCTACTCAACATAAATCAGACCCGCATGTACAATGAATAATGATTTAGGATTTACCTTAATTCTTGTTAATATGGATCAAACCGAAATGATTGGAGATCGGGCGGCAACCACCTCGATACTGAAAAAAGGAACGAACAAAAGGACTGTGACTAGGGGTCCGATCTTACGGCACATATTAACTCCCACGTTATACCACACAATTGAAGAATAAGTAAAACTAAGTCTGACTCACCTACAATTCAGAAAAAGTAAGTCTGGAATTCAAACGGAGGCTCATGAAGTAAATCAGAGTACTCCTAACACCGTGGGTCGCGTTCTGAACCCTCGGTGATTGAATGGTAACCAGGAAGTGTAGTTAGGGGGCGTGTCTCGAACGAGTACAGACTTCATAGTAGAAAGACTATGCGTTGCGGATCATTAGAAACAGAGGTGTTCTCCTTAGCATTTAGATAAATAATCTATCTCGAATAGCGAATTGGCAGAACTTAAATTTATCGCTATATAATTAAACTAGCAGCCCATCCCGACGTTGTCCGGGTATGAATTGCTGCCGGCCAGTAGTATATTGCTTTGTAGGATTTCGTTTTGATAGCATTTCTTATCAGTGACAGGCCTGTGAAACGCTCCGATTCATAGTGCACTGCTGATGCACTTAAGAGTGTGCGTTCAGTAGTGTGTGAACTCGAGTTTCCCTACTTTATTTTACCTTGCAATATTATATAGCGCGAACTCGACAACATGGCATGAGCACAATTTACATTACTGAAGAATACATTCATTTGTGGTAGTCACGGCGATTTGCCTGGAATCACAGGATGTTGAGCTGATGCTGAGATTCGAACGTAGCTCCCCAGCTCTAAAGTTCGCAATTCTAGAACTTGTGGCGGGAGGTGTGTCTAAAAGTGTATGTAAGTGCTGGCCATCAATGAGAGAGACCTGTGCATTTTTCAAATGGGTGGTGAAAAAATATGAGTATGTTGCTGGAGATGTGGGCCGCCGTGCCACCAATGTACTTACCGGGGGAGGGTAAACACAACGATTATTCAGCAACTTTCTTTCTGCATACCATCACTCCGCATACTTTCATTACGAAAGTACCATGACTCCGCAATGCCATTATAACGCATGGCATTACATTTTATATGCTTTTACCACGCATACATTTACAACGAAATTCGTTGTAAATGCATGAATGGCAAAAGCATGTTTTTTTTTAAAGTTTGGATAAGGTAAGTATGGGTATAGGGGTATATGTTTTGGGGTACTGAGGTATTTGTTTTGGGGTGTTTGGGTATTTTAAGGGTTCAGATATAGTTTTGGGTTATGGGGTACAGGGGTAGTTTTAGGGTTTAGGGATAGGTATGGGTTTTGGGGTACATGGGTAAGTTTATTGTACTATGATACGTTGTTTCCACCCCTTCCCTCCTTCCCCTCCCTCCCTCTTCCATGACTTTAGTTTTTCCTTTGATAGACTATTTCTTATTATACTTCATTCATTACTGATTTTCATTTGTAATTTTGCATATTCAATTTACTTGTAATTTTACTGACATAATGTACATTTTTCTGTTTTTGTCTAATTGTTTCACCTTTTGAAAACTTCAATAAAAGTATTTTGAACATAAAAAAAAAAAAAAAAAGAAAGGCACCGAGGTGCCTTGATCTGGGGACTCACAGCGCCTCAAATGCAGCTTTTTTTTAACTGTAAACACATGCTTTGGTTTCTTTGCCTACATTAGGGCCTGTGACACCCCTACCACGTCACTGCCAGCTGAAAGCGACGCCCCTGCCCGGTGACGTCAGTTTCACCCTGCAGCTCTCGGGCTGTGTGACGTCAGACTTGGGTGTGACTCGACCTCTGTGATCTCACACTCGGTTCGACCTTGACATCGATTACATTACATCCATTTCGGCCAATGTCTTTGTGGCGTCATTGGCTGCTGCCTTGTCATATGTGACGTCACACTTGGCCTTTCGCTTCAATCTCTGTGACGTCAAACTTGGCCCAAGCTACGTCCTTTATAATGTCACTTTCTTACAGCTGTATTCTTTCCATTTTGATGCTCTAATTAGTATACTTAGTCTACTGCCACATCTCTTGGCTCCTACCTCTGTGATGTCACACCCTGCCATGGACTCCTATCTCTATGATGTCACACCCGGAGGGCCATTGGCTTCTTCATCTGTGATGTCACAACCTACCATTGGCTACTACCTCTGTGATGTCACATCCGGCCATTGGCTTCTACCTCTGTGATGTTACATCCTTCCATTGGCTCCTACCTCTGTGATGTCACACCCTGCCATTGGCCACTACCTCTGTGATGTCACACCCAAGCATTGGCTCCTACGTCTGTGATGTCAAACCCGGCCATTGGCTTCTACCTCTGTGATGTCACATCCTTCCATTGACTCCTACCTCTGTGATGTCACATCCTTCCATTGGCGCCTCCTACCTCTGTGATGTCACACCCAAGCATTGGCTCCTACCTCTGTGACGTCACACCCGCCCATTGGCTTCTACCTCTGTGATGTCACAACCAACTATTGGCTCCTACGTCTGTGATGTCAAACCTGCCCATTGGCTTCTACTTCTGTGATGTCATAGCCTACCAATGGCTCCTACCTCTGTGACGTCACATTCAGCCTTGCCCTTTATGACGTTACACTCAGCTTGTATTCTCGTCTTTCATGGGGTGAACCCGCTAATCAGTATCTCGACAGAGCGTGAGATGAAGGTTCAGATTTCTAATTTAAATATTGTTCTGCAG
The DNA here is from genome assembly GCF_964261635.1 of Lissotriton helveticus. NCBI lineage: Eukaryota > Metazoa > Chordata > Amphibia > Caudata > Salamandridae > Lissotriton > Lissotriton helveticus. Next base: position 98,148,926 of record NC_136064.1, on the reverse strand, counting down.
TATGATACACAAAGACAAAGTGACCCTTGCAAGGCCGCTCATGTGTGTGAAGTGTGCATTGTGGTTGAATACCAGGGCTGCAGGCCACAGCTGTGCATTGTGACAGCTCCTACTGCACACCCGTTGGCAATTCACAGCACCACTCTACACTACTGACTTCTTGTGCATTGAGACTTCGTTCACCTTCTGTCCACGGGCGTGGACACATACTGGGACAACACATCTCTTTCACATTGTCTCAGCACACTGTGTGCCACATGGCGGTTTCAGACTTTTACAGCATGCTTCTGTTGCACACAGTAGTTGTGCACACATACTTCAGTCTCATATTGTGGTTGGACACCTCACACTTCTGTTGCACACTGAGGCTTCTGACGTTCACCGCATGCTTCTGTTGCCCACAGTAGTTGTGCACACATACTTCAGTCTCATATTGTGGTTGGACACCTCACACTTCTGTTGCACACTGAGGCTTCAGACGTTCACCGCGTGCTCCTGTTGCACACAGTAGTTGTGCACACATACTTCAGTCTCATATTGTGGTTGGACACCTCACACTTCTGTTGCACACTGAGGCTTCTGACGTTCACCGCATGCTTCTGTTGCCCACAGTAGTTGTGCACACATACTTCAGTCTCATATTGTGGTTGGACACCTCACACTTCTGTTGCACACTGAGGCTTCAGACGTTCACCGCGTGCTCCTGTTGCACACAGTAGTTGTGCACACATACTTCAGATGCATTTTGTGGTTGGACACCTCACACTTCTGTTGCACACTGAGGCTTCAGACGTTCACCGCGTGCTCCTGTTGCACACAGTAGTTGTGCACACATACTTCAGATGCATTTTGTGGTTGGACACCTCACACTTCTGTTGCACACTGAGGCTTCAGACGTTCACCGCGTGCTCCTGTTGCACACAGTAGTTGTGCACACATACTTCAGATGCATTTTGTGGTTGGACACCTCACACTTCTGTTGCACACTGAGGCTTCAGACGTTCACCGCATGCTTCTGTTGCACGCTGTAGTTGTGCACACATACTTCAGATGCATTTTGTGGTTGGACACCTCACACTTCTGTTGCACACTGAGGCTTCAGACGTTCACCGCGTGCTCCTGTTGCACACAGTAGTTGTGCACACATACTTCAGTCTCATATTGTGGTTGGACACCTCACACTTCTGTTGCACACTGAGGCTTCTGACGTTCACCGCATGCTTCCGTTGCACGCTGTAGTTGTGCACACATACTTCAGATGCATTTTGTGGTTGGACACCTCACACTTCTGTTGCACACTGAGCCTTCAGACGTTCACCGCATGCTTCTGTTGCATGCTGTAGTTGTGCACACATACTTCAGATGCATTTTGTGGTTGGACACCTCACACTTCTGTTGCACACTGAGGCTTCAGACGTTCACCGCGTGCTCCTGTTGCACACAGTAGTTGTGCACACATACTTCAGTCTCATATTGTGGTTGGACACCTCACACTTCTGTTGCACACTGAGGCTTCTGACGTTCACCGCATGCTTCCGTTGCACGCTGTAGTTGTGCACACATACTTCAGATGCATTTTGTGGTTGGACACCTCACACTTCTGTTGCACACTGAGGCTTCTGACGTTCACCGCATGCTTCCGTTGCACGCTGTAGTTGTGCACACATACTTCAGATGCATTTTGTGGTTGGACACCTCACACTTCTGTTGCACACTGAGGTTTCAGACTTTCACCGCGTGCTCCTGTTGCACACTGCATTCGCCGTTTGTACACTGCGTGTGCGCACTGCAGACGTTGCACCTGCTGCTGCATTCTGCGCACTTCTGTTGTGAGCGGCGGTGGTGCACCGCACTCCTCCACTCACACTCAGGCTTCTCCCAGTCTGCGGGACCACGTGCCCTCTGTGCCAATGGCTCCCAGCTTCAAGGGATTTGTGACTCATTTTAAAAGGTGTTGACGGGATCAGAGACCCGCCCATTCACTGTTCAATATCATTCGATGGATGTCAAGTCACATTTCCAGCACATGATCAACAGTCTGTGAATAACAACCAAGACCCTTTCTTTATATTTAATTAGCAGCCCGCCCCGGCGTGACATTGCCCGGACCGCCTCCCGCCTCGCCTTACCTGAGCCGCCGCGCCACTCCTCGCCGCACGTCACTCCTCGTCGCACGTCACCGCTCGTGACCGCTCCTCCCCGCCTGTCGTCATCACGCAGGTGTAGGTCGCGGTCAGCGGTACGTCGCGGCCGGCGCTTGTTTTAGGGGTCTACTTTGTTTTGAAACTTCAATTTTTTAATTTACGTTTATTTTTTATTTTATGCAGCCTATGTCCATCTACACACCCTGAGGATTACAACAATGTATTGGGTGTGTGGATTGGCGCTGTGGTTCCCGAGTTTACCTTGCCAAAAGGTTTCTGTTCTCTCTTTATAATAGTAGTATAGAAGAGATTGTGAAAATGTGTGTGAAAATGATTATGAAAACATTATTATGAAAAAATTAATTATGAAAAAATTAAGAAAAAATTAGCAGGGCACTAGCCTCGCAGGGCAGTGAAGGCCACATGACCGATATCATATACCGAGTTCCACCCCCGTAGTCTAGCACTCCAAGCTAAGATTTACTCTTCTTGATGCTGGTGTTTGTGTAGTTGGCTGGTGGCATGGTCTTTCACCAAGACCAGGCCACCTCCACCTCCCTTCTTCTCACTGACCTGAAGTGTTACCCGGACATGTTGGTGGTCAAACAGACTTGAACAGATACGGTGAGAAGATCTGAGGTGGCGGTGACGCGCGGCGGTATCAGACGCGTGTCCTCTGGAATTTCAGTGGACCAGGAAATCACATATTCAGCACCTGCGGAATGAGCTCAGCCCAACAAATGGAACATGTCTTCTTTTTCTGCCTCTTTGGGGAACTAGGAACTCACTTCCAAATCTGTGACGTTTAATTTGAGGTGTCAAATTTCCGGATTGCTGCCTGGGCCCTCATCCCTTCTTCCCTCCACAGATTCAAGCCACTTTTCCCTGGACTCACGTGGCGGGTGTTGAATGACGCGACGTCCGTCAGGATCAATTGGACCTTTGAGGACATGTCTGATATTCTAGACTCCATTATTGATGTTGTCTCCCTCCTGCAGATCAAAGGAGGCATTTTCACAATAGTGACATGTGCAGGACGGTTCCTTCCAGGGATCACTTCAGAGAACAGCAGCTGATGCTCTGGTTTCGTAGGAGGTTTTGGGAAACAAGGGTACCCCGATATGTGAACCTGGGGTAGTAAGGAATATTTTTAAAGAACAGTGGTTCAGGTGTGGCCTTAAAAAGTCCAAAAGCAAGAGGGGTTCTTCTTCAGGACAAAGGTGAGCAAGTTTTATAAACTGAAAAACAACCCAAGCGAAGCTGGGTGGTGGCTAAGAACAGTGTTCCATTGCAGAAGTCGGGAACTGAACTCGAAGTAGGCAGTATAACTAACAAGCATTGGCAAAGCCAACAGGTCTCACCAATGCAAGAGTGATTGGCGTTGTCAATGTTTTTTAGCCATGTGGTATAGCAGCATGGCTTTTGTACAGCATTAGTTGAAAGTCATGGAAAACAAGCATTTGCAATGCAATAGGTCTCGCAATTACGTGAGTTTGAGCTGTTGCCATTGTATGACAATGCTTTTTATTTTTGTTTTGGTTTTTCAAACATAAATAAAAGGCATGTTATTTACATCGGCAGTAGCTTAAACTCGCGTAAATGCGAGACCTATTGCATTGCAAATGCTTGTTTAATGGAGGTAGGGTTTTGGGCTGCAACACCGAGGGGCATATGTGGTCACAACAGGGACGAAGGCTTTGGAAAGAAAAAAGTACTGGGTGGGTGTATAATAGCACTTTTTTGGATTATTGCATGGCAGGGTTGGGAGACAAAACACATGTTCGGGTTAGAGGGAGGGAAACAAAATGGACAGCCGGAAGGGTGGAAGGAGGGAGAACAACAAAAGGGACAGCAGGTAGGGGCAAACAACAACATGGACAGAGGATAGGGTAAGCAACAAGACAGACAGCGGGAGAAGGCAAGCAACAACACGGACAGCAGTGGGGGAAAGTAATACTGAGGGCGAACCAAAACGGAGGGCGGGTAGGTGGGGGCCCGAAGGAAAATGAAGGATGAGACAAAAGCGAAACTGCTGGTAAAAGACGTGCACTATAGTCGCCTGCTTAGGCAAAATGAAAAAAGTGGCGCCCAATTGACCGAGCTGTGGAAGGATACCAGTACTTGGGCATTGCTCCATCGGCAAGATAAACAGAAGCAGCAGTGAATGCGCCAACTTATGAAAAGAAAGTAAATGAGAGTGACATGAAGCCAACCTATGGTAAGCAATGGGGGTAAGTAAACAAAATGTCTTGCAAGCAACAGCGCCTTAGTGTCTCAGACGAGATCTAAAAAAAAGAGAGGAGAAAGAAAATATGTGTAACTATGTGGAAGCCGATGATGGATACCACTTGGATTGTTAAATTAAAACAATTACGTTTTATTTGGTTGAAATCTTTTTTTAGGAATGATGATTGGCCAGGCAGCAAATGGCAGATATCAGGACTTCAAAACAAATAAAACATGAATAATTATATTTAAAGGATCGAGAGTGGTGGGGGAATAACAGAGGTGTGGGTGCGGAGTGAACAGGGGGAGCAATGTAGGGTGAGTGGGACCAGTGAGAAATGGAGGCATGCGAATGTACTGACGCTGAACGAGCCGGCAGCAAACAGCAGCTGCCGGGCCCTAAACAAAAATGAAAATGAAAGCATTTCATTTAAATGGTCGTGAAGGTAGTGGAGGAACGGGTTGTGGGCAGCTGAAGGAGAAGCAAAACGGCGAGGGCATTTGAAGAGGGAAGCAGCATATGAGAAAGCAAGAACGCACATGCATTCACAAAAAATTTGCTTAATGAAAAAATCGCGGGTCAGCTGACCGTAGCCCTCTTGCATACAAAAAACATTACCCAAAAGTTTCAGAGCGCTTTACAAAAGAAGCTGCTAATTAAATACAAGAGCGGCCGGAAAGCGGCCAGGAAACACAAGTACGGCCGGCCACATAATTAGGGGAGGAGAAGCCGCACAGCACACGCTGGGAGAAGCCCTTTGATGTGCTGTGCGGCCGCGATGCGCGCTCTGTGCTGGGGGAGGGCCATTAGGAACAGGAACAGATGGCCATGAAAGTGTATGGGCCAAATGCGCGTGCCTGTACGTGCACTCGAAGAAAACGCCACGGAAAAAAGTGGTGGTTTGACTATCCGATGGAGCACATGAATTCTCCCCCATTTCCCATTGCTTCGCAATGGAAAAGGACGAGACCTAAAAAGTGCTAGGAAGTTGTCAGCGCTCCTAAATAAACAAGAAGAAAGATGTAATGCAAAGGGGGCAATGACTACAAGATAGAGAGAAGAAAGGAGGTAAGGTACAGATGTACATACTGCTAGGGACAGAGTAGAAGGATGTATGGAAGAGATGAGAACAGAGGAAGACTCGAAAGACAAGAATAGAAGACAGAAAGCAGAAGGGTAAAATGTAAGAGAGAAGGGTAAAAGGTACAGGATAGAAGAGTATAAGGTATACATTAGAAAGTTGGGAGCGAGAAGAGAGAAGGATATAAAGAGAACAATGATGCAAGGCAGCGAAAAGAAGAGTACAAGTCAGATGATGAAACGCTACAAAGTAAACAAAACAAGTATAGATGACAGAATAGAGAAAATTACCTACAAAATATAAAGATTGCATGCTGTAATTAATGGACAGGTGGTACATGGAAAAAGAAAATCCGAAATATACACCTATATATGTATGGAGTGATCGATGGACAAATGCAATTAAAAATGCATAGATAGAGATGCACATATATAGATGCATATAAATAGAGGATGTACGACATTACAACGCATGCTTTTACATCGCATGCTTTTACAACGCGAGTTTTGCAACGCATACCATTACAACGCATAGTGCTTTGGGGCGCTGGGTAGTGAATTATTTAATTTACTATTCCAACTCCTGTTCCCGTGGATAGTAGGGAAGGTTATTGGATAGTAAAGTAACCTATTCCCTATCCTAGAGCGCCCCCCAGCGCAATGCGTTGTAATGGTTTGCGTTGTAAAAGCTGCGATGTAAAAGCACTGCGTGGTAAAAGTTGCGTTGTAAGTGATGTTCCCCATAAATAGACAGCAATACGATAACATTTTTGTTTAGGCATTTCAAAACAGCATGTATGAGGCACATTTAATTTTCTATACATTTTATCATTACTAATAATATATATCACATTTTGATAATGTTGACCTATTTTTTTTTTTTTACAGATGATAGTTATTTATGTAGGTGCTGCAGTCTATATAATAATTTTTTAACTCATACTTTATGGGTTAGCATTTACACCAGAAATCGGGTACAAATGGGTTAATCAGTAACAGTTTATGAACCTTGGAAGGAAAAACAGTTCCTGACACTAGAGGAAGGAAACTTTAAAACATTGTTGCAAATATAAAGGTAACAAGTAATAATGGGCTGGCAAAGTAGAACACAAAAACGATAATTAGACTTTTCGAAGATGGCAATGGAATTAATTACAAGGAGGAAGAACATTGGAAAAGGAAACAAATAAGAATGCAAGGGCAAAGTAACAAAATGGTCATTAAAGACATCCGGGTCACAGAAGAGGTCACGAAAGTAAAAGTGAAAGTGATAGTACTTTTAGTTTTTGTAATGAATAAATGAAAGCGTTTTGCACGACCTGTTTGTGATCATGTTCGCCTATATTTTGCATTTTATATGTAAATTTGTATTCCTATTGTGTGCAAAACAGCTAAAGTTCATGAATGTAGATGATGCTAAGCAGATAAATAATATTACAGAAGGTATATAGCAGGGATGTTGTAATTAGAGCACTTTTATTAGTGATGAGATGTATGAGGCATTCAGAGCTCCTGCTAAAGAGAGCATTACATTTACACAAGAACTGTGGGGCATATTATCAAGGGGGTTTATCTCAGCTTTGTGGTAAATAAATAATTAATTACCGGTACTATTTTTGAATACAGTGAATAAAACAGATAGCTCAATAAATAAGAGACAGGATTCGAGGTATCGAAGTCTGACAGGCTTTAATCAGAAATAAGGGAAGGGACAGGAACGGGATAGCCTGCACGGAAATAGAATGAAGGCAGCTGCCGGGGAAATGGGAATCGGGGGATTGGCTAAGAAGGGGGGGGGGGTAACTTTCAGTAACAGTACACAGTATATATACTAAAACAATTACATTACATTCAATACAGTAGGCGTAGCAGTAGGCGTAACTCGTAGCAGTCGCGAAAGATAAGAGTAAAATGGGTGTAACAAGAAGGCGTGTACAGGGCGTATACATAGACATGTGATGCAAACGTCACAGAAGTGTCATAAATGGGGCGGAAACATGGAGGGGGCTACCTGAGCAGCTGGGACCTTTAACCTAGTGGTGCGCGCAAACGGGCAATGACGTGTTACCAGGAGGAACTGGGGCTATGACTTCTGCGCTAGAAGAGGAGACTACAGTCTACGGTGCCAGAACGACTTGTACCTATAGTATATCTGGTATCTGGTGTTTGGAGTACATATTGATAGAATCCAAAAGTTATCAGGGCAAAGGCTACTTGACACTAAGACTGGTGCGTGCATAATTCTACATGTATTGCGTGTGCTAGGAATATTCTATGAATATTAATACTGTATTTCTCTTACATGGAGACAGGAAGGCTAGACCATGGCTGAAACTATTGATGCGATTCAGTAGCTTAGGAATGCAGAGAAGGAAGGCTGGACTGATAACTAGAAGCATAACATACTCTTGGCAGACTGGCAGGCAGAGCCAGGCCGGGCCGGGCACTGCGAGGCAGGAAGTAAGTGAAGGGTCAGGGATGCAGGTGGGGGCTGTATCGCTCCTCGGAGAGGGTTCAGGAGACTGGAGCTTGAATCTGATGTCCGGGCCCTTTTGAGGCCTAGGAACGGGGACAATTCAGTGAATTAACGTGCACACGGTAAAATGTGGCAACATAGGCCTCATACTCGTTGTTTTCACGAGAACTGGAAACTGGCGTACTAGAGATGGACACAACTATAATTGCGTCTTTAATCGATCATAGGGGGATACATGCATATCGATCATGCACATATAGCATAATATGGGGAACACGTAGGCACATATAACATGGCAAAATTTACTTTTCCACATTCCCTCCTTGTGCCCTACGTTTCCATTAGGAAACATCAATATTCATGATACCATCTATCTGTTCATATAGCATCATTTGCTCGTCTCGAATTGTCTTGGAACGGGACTTAGGACTAGGAATACAAGAGGTAGCACACATGCCGCAAATCGCAGGGCCACATTGTAAACAGAGGCAGCAACTGAATACAATCATTACTGCAATACCTAGGAATGACAATACTTTCCATCCCCAGGCAGATATGATACTCCAGAGCCAACCGGACCATGTCCAGGTGCCTGGATTCTGGTGTAACTGATGGGCAATTTTATGGAGTCTGGTTATAGCTGAATAAACAGACGGCGCGTTATTAGGAATGAAAATGCAGCAACTAGATCCGATGACTCTACATGCTCCTCGTCTATCGGCCAGTATGACGTCAAGAACGAGACGATTTTGGAGCACAACAAAACGCATAGCAGATTACTCTTCGGTTAAGTTACCTAGAGCGGAAGTAGTCTCATTCACTACTGCTTCAAGGGTTCTGGTTAACCTACGTATTAACTTACTATTCTGGACAGGTCCTATAAAGAAAAAGAAACCTTTATTGAAGTCTTGATATTGTTCTAGAGTAGTTTCAGTTTGATCGACAATTGGGGACTCGATCTCCCTTCTATGTCTAACGTGTACTAGATGTGTGTTTCTGTGATAATCAGATGGGGCTAGAAAAACTGGTGGCAATAGGAAAGCAATGTAACATGTTCCATCCCAATCGAGGGGCAGACGGACATATGCGGTCTGACCACAAACAAAATAAGAATGACGTGAGGCTTTGAAAATAGATTTCCCACTGTCACTATACTCGACAGTAGTAGTACAATCACTATGACCTACATGTGCGGAACCATTCTTTCTGACACATAATTCGCCTTTGACTGGTAGTACCGAAATAGCAGGTAAATCTGGAGTAGTATCGGACTGAACATTCAGGACCATGAAATTCGAGGAATAATTACCTAAATCATATACTTCATTTTCTAGATCTAACCCTGTTCGATGGGAAAGACCTTGCTTATCTGGGAAACATGTTCGATTCAGAAGGGACATATCAATTGAGGATGACGTTAACGTGGACCATGCTCCACACGAACCATTATGTGAAAACGGATAGGGAAAAAGTGGCAGAACTCCCTTCGGTGTCTGAAAAGGGGGGAGTCGACCACACACCCAACAATTAGTGGCATTGCTGGTCTGGTGTGAATAGTGCAACATTCGAATGAATGTATTGTTACGCATAGCAAGACGATAGGATAGCTCGTGAGGAGGCAGATCACTAAATGTGTGCTCTACTGTAGCATTAGAAAACATATGTACATGTACAATTGGAAAACATAAATGTAAAGCATAACTTGTGCAGGTAATCATAAGACTCAAAAATAACAAGAAGAATAGAACGATAATACATCTTTTAGAGTTTTGACTAACTCTCTCACTGTGTGGGTCTGTCTCATACATGTCAGGAACCTGTCTAACCGTTTCACCCGAGAGGGACTTAGACAATTAAACTGGCTGACTTATTTTACTAGACCTCAACTTGTCTTTATACTCCTGCTGCGGAGTTTTCTCTAACAGGGGAAGTTTGAATTCAGAGTCTGTTTTTAGGCAGTCCTTAGGAATAAGGCAGTCTTTAATAAATGTCTTTTGTCGTAATCCATGGAATTTCTTAATATGACTGATGTGGACCCATCCCTTCCGGCCTTCTAGCTTGACTGCGGTCCTTGTTGTCAACAACACCATTTGGGGCTCCTTCCAACGGGGCTCCAGCGGACTTGAACGATCAAAATTTCGCACCAGGACATATTCTCCCGGAACGACTTCATGCGGTTTCACCTCAGTGTTGTCTGGAAATGCAGCGGCAACCTGTGAACGACAAGAGTGTAGGGCAGACATCAAGGAAGCTAGGTAATCTGTCAGCATATTACTGGAAACGTCTGTAATGCTACGGGGTCTAGGTGTACCCCACATGTTTGGAGGGCGGCCGAATACGACCTCATACGGGGACAGACCTGATCTGGAATGTGCAACCATTCTCATGTAAAAGAGCGCAACTGACAAAGCTACTAACCAATCTACACCTTTCTCTGTACATACTTTAGCAATGCGGATTTTCAAAGTCTGGTTATGTCTCTCTACGAGACCGGCTGCTTCAGGATGGCGTACACAATGGAACTTCCACTGGTATCCTAACAGAAGGGACACATGTTTCATGAGCTCAGATGAGAATGGCTGGCCGTTATCTGAAAAACACGACCCTAGGTAGTCCATAGCGGGGAAAGAACTCACGAACCAACTGCCTGGCAGTGGTCGCAGCTGTGTAATCTGGAACTGGATATGCTTCTGTCCACCTGGACAAAGCGCATACAACTACGAGGACATACTTAAAACCTCGACATCGCTCCATCTGAATATAATCCATCTGGAGGACTTCAAAAGGGTGGTCAGGAGGTTGGAATCCACCTTGTTCCACCGGGACACTTTTACCTGGATTGAACTGACAACATATCATACAGGTACAGACTTTCTGTTTGGCTGCAGCTCGTAAATGCTTGTTGAACCAAAGGTTCTGAATACTGTCTAACATAGCTTTTTCTCCTAGATGTGATGGACTATGTGCGGTATTAATAATGACTTGAACCATAGAGTCGGGGAGAAACCATGTGGCTTTTCCCTTCGTCAACCATCCTTGATCTGTCTGGACCCCTCCTTGTTCGGACCATTTCTTGATTTCTTCGGGAGTAGCGTGTAACTGTATGTCTATGACATCTTGTGTAGGGTCCTTAACTGTCATACAAGTAGTCTGATCTGGAGTGAGTGTCTGTGTCGTGTTAACTGGAATGTCTGGAGTCTGAGCTGTAAGCTTGGCTGTTCGATCTGCTAGATCGTTACCTTGGGAAATGATATCAGTGACTTTCGTATGTGCCTTGCACTTCATGATAGCAATAGCTGTCGGTAAATGTATTGCATCTAACAGAGCTTGAATGAGAAGACCATGCTGGATCTTGGTTCCATGAGAAGTCATAAAACCTCGTTCTTGCCAGAGCACTCCAAAGTCGTGTACGACTCCGAATGCGTAACGTGAATCTGTGTATATGTTTACTTTCTGGTTCTTGGCACGTATGCAGGCTTGGGTCAGAGCGACTAGCTCTGCTGCTTGAGCAGACAGGGTGTCAATACGATGTGTTTCTATAACAACGGTGTCAGTAGTCACTGCATACGCGGCTACTAGTTCTCCTGTACTTGTTCTCATACATGAACCATCCACATAAAGTGTCAGGTCGGGATCAGGTAATGCAATATCTGTCAAGTCTTGTCTTGGCTTTGTCATGGTGTTAACAACTTCCACACAGTCATGTGTGGCAGGATTTGAAGTAACTGACGGTAACAGTGTAGCTGGATTTAGAATGTTGCAGCGTCGGATTTCTATGTGTGGCTGAAACAGTGTCAGTTCATAACCTGTTAAACGTGCAATTGTCAAGTGCTGAGTCTGGGTTCTGTTTAAAAGAACTTCCACAGAGTGTGGAACTTGTACTGTCAGAGAGTGTCCTAACACTATGGAATCACTTTGTCTGATAGCTAGAGCTGTGGCTGCAACTGACTTGAGGCACGCAGGCAGAGCCTGGGCCACTGGATCTAATGTGCTTGAAAAATAAGCACAGGGCTTGTATTGTCCTGCTTGATCTTGTGTGAGAACAGATAATGCAGTACCATCACGTTCTGTGACAAAAAGTGTAAAAGGCTTACTGTAGTTCGGTGTTGCTAGAACAGGTGCTTGGCATAAGGCTTTCTTTAATTCATTAAAAACAAGTGTATGTTCCTGGGTCCAAGGGAGGACAGTCGATACGGCTGCCTCCTGTGTCGTTAACTGTATCAGTGGCTTGGCTAGAAATGCATACTGAGGAATCCATTGTCTGCAGTAAGAAGTGAGGCCAATAAAAGCTCGTACCTCCTTCTGTGTCTTGGGCTGTGGAAGACGTGCTATTAACTGGATACGGTCAGGTGTCAACTGCCTACCCCTCTTGGACAGTAAGTGTCCCAAGTATACCACTTGCTGGACACAGAATTGTAATTTGGAAGGGGACACCTTGTGCCCCATCTCGGCCAGAAAATACAGAACTGTAAGTGACGCCCGCTCGCAGTCACGTTCAGAACGGGCTGTGATCAGTAGATCATCGACATACTGGAGCAGGGCAGTGTCAGTTGGCATGTGAATATTGTCTAGTTGTCTCTTAAGTGCTTGACTGTAAATACTAGGGCTTTCTGTAAAACCTTGAGGTGCTCGTGTGAATTTATAGCTTCTTCCATTTAAACAGAAACCGAAAAGATACTGGCTGTCTGGATGAATGGGGACACTGAAGAATGCGTTCTTGAGGTCGATAACTGTGAAGAACGTAGCTTCAGAATCAATGGCTGTCAAGAGGGATGAAATATCTGGGACTACTGGGTACTGGGGTATGATACATTTATTAAGCTCTCGAAGGTCAATCACTAATCGATAAACTGGAGGTACTTTTGGATCAGTACGTTTCAGGACAGGAATGATAGGAGAATTACATACGTTGGAGTCAGTTTCTACAACCACTCCTTGAACAATAAGCTCGTCAATAATTTTAGATAAGGCTGCTACAGCCTCAGGTGGCAATTTGTACTGTCTGATTCGTGGTAATACTACACCTTGCTTCAGAGTCACACGATGGGGTGTGATATGCATACAACCTACATCAGTTGGACCTTGCGCCCATAAATGCTGTGGTACATTCAATAATCTTGGATCAAAATCACGTAATACATAATGACCTTTAAAGTCTCTCAAAAACAGGCGGACCCCCTCTGGGGAACAACAAATTACTGCTCCTAATTCTTTTAATGTCTTAATGCCTAACAAATTTTCTGGACAAGATTTCGTGAGTAACAAATCAGTAGTTCGGGACAATGGACCGACTTCTAGAGTAACTGGTTTCGATATTTCATTAACAATAGGCTTTCCTGAAAATCCAAGGGAAACATTTCTAGAGCCTGAGAGCGGAGCCCCTGGAACCTCGTCATGACTGATGGTAGTCCTACTTGCCCCTGTATCAATCAGAAACTTTCTGTCTTTCCCTAATACTTGACTGTGTACATAGGGACCCTCTTGATCTACAGGTATCTCGATGAGAGGCAAGCCTACCTCCCTCTCTAGGCTGTTTCATGAATACGGCTGATAATCTGGATACTCTGTCTGGGCATACTGGTACATCTGCTGTGTAACATGCTGTGTTGCAGCGATAGGCTGCGGTGCTGTAACTGTCTGTTGTGCATTCTGTGGTGACTGAGAAGTCTGTGAAACTTGTTCTTGTCTCGGCGGACGTGGTCTTTCTTTGGTTTTACCAGTAGCTATGTTGTGTTTCAGAACTGCACACTCGTTTATAAAATGACCTGGCTGTTTACAGTAATTGCATGTCCCTTTAACGGGAGCTGCAGGATGACTGGCTTGATTTGGACCCCTTTTCTGACTGTCTTGTGGAACAGATTGTGCAACTAATACTTTCATTTTCGTGTCTTTCATACGTCTCCTTTCGTGTTCCTGCTCTTCCCTGATTCTGTTCTGGTGATACTGGAGCATTTGTAACATTTGTGACGGAGTATTAGCTTGCCAGGTACTTTCGACTTTCAATACTCGATTTTTAACTTGTGGACTTGAATTCTCGACTAGTTTAGTAACAAAAAGATGAGGGTACGATTCACTACTTGTTTTCAGACCACTATTAATAATAAAACATTTTTCAAATCTAGAATAGAAATCACTAGTGTCTTCATCTTGTTTCTGTTTACAAGCTGAAATGGCATCCCAATCTTCCTTTTTCGTCGCTAGTAATCTTGGCAAAACTTGTATCAATAACTCGGGCAATTCTTTAGCTTTCTCCCCAAGACCGGTACCTGGTACTCGTAAATTATCTTCAGCTTCTAGAGCTGTCCAATCTATCTTTTTCTCTCCCACCTCCCATTCTTTTTCTTTAAGTTTTTCATATACCCCTGCGGGCAACAGCACCTTTAGCATTTTAATGATATCAGGATACGTGTATTCTCCCATACGGAGCATGTCTTTTAATTCACGGTGGAACCCTGCTGGATCTTTGTCGTGACAGGGAATTAACTTTTTCATCTCTAAGAGTTCCATCTTTGTGATAGGGGTGTAAACAAATACTCGTTCTAGGTCACCACCCGCTGTCCTAACTGGGTGTACTTCTCGTAACGGATTCTGTCTATTTATGTAAAATGATTTACTTTCTGGAGGTGAGACATGAACAAAATGCGGATTTAGAAACGTTCGATATTTGTGGCGCTGTTCTAGAATGATACTAATTAAATCAGTACCTAGACCTTTCCATCTATACTGGAGTAATTCCTTCAAAACATCATGTAGAGGACCTGGATCAGAATGCTGTCCCTCATACAGTGTAATGAGGTGCTGGATCATATACATACCCACCAGTCGCTGCTCGGCTGGGGGCAGTTTCAGAAACATTTGTGCCACTATTTCATCTGGAAAAGTGGTAGAATCAGTAGTCCACCGGACTGCTGATCGGGCTAGTTCTTGTTCATGCATTGTACTAAGCTCACTATAGCCTATTCGTGATTTCAGAATGTGATCGGTAGCTTGGAATACTTGTTCAAGAGAGCCCTGTTCTGGTGCTGGAGGAGGGAAAACTTTCTTGTGATCTAGGCGTGAATGTCGGTCGGAAAGTCTAGTTCTACCTACATACGCTATTCTGGAGGGATTCTCGTCGTCTACCTCTTCAGTAGGAGAGTCGTCTTCTTTCTCGGTTACTTGTGCTGCTTCTCGTTTCTCGTGTAACTTTATTATTTCCCTACGAATTTTCTTGTACATACTCTCTATACAGTTCTGTGTCTTGTGTCTTCCCTCGGCTATATGGTCACTCCACTTGGTCAGGACTTTCATTTCTTCTTGATCTTTTCCTGGACAATCTTGTTCTCTTATTAAACAGTTAATTAAAAACTTTAAAAGCATAAGCTGGGTCTCGACTTTTCTTTGAATCATGGCGTCGCGAACACTTTCTGGATCCACTCCTGTACGGATAAAACGATATATTCTGTCTAGATGTTCTCTCATATCAGGCAGGGTGTCCAAATAGTCGGTCACCCGTCTTAAACGTAATGAATATATAACCATAGTACCATCGCCTGGAACTGGATCATAACGACATTCGGTAAGTGCTCGCTTGATATCTGTAAATGTTTGAATTTTTGGCGTACGCTGTAACGCTCGTTCATGTAGCTCAAGTAGCGTCATACGTCTGTGTTGAGGCGGGGTCCCAGGAGGACTTCCCCCCGCGGCTCCTAAACTAGAATCATCGGTGGGTACTGTACGTGCTGGTAGAGTGACTGATGTAGCTGGTACATGTACTGTAGGCTGGGCCGGGGGTGCTGTAGCAGGTGCTGCAACGGGTGCGGTAACGTGAACTGTACCCACGGTCCCAGTGGCTGGAGGAACGGGAATTACATTATTTACGGGAGCAGGCGGAACAGGATTTGCATATTCTGGGAGTGTGTCGTCCAAATAGGACGAGAGAAAAATATCAGCTGCGGTCGGTTTGTGACGTAGCTTAATCGGGACCAATGGTGGTGGGAAATTACATGGTGCTTCTGGGGTTGCTTTTGGCAAGCCCTCGGCAAGAAGAGGATACATACCCTTAATAAGGGCATTTCTCTGTCTGTCTGACTGTTCTGCTTTAACTCGTTCACCTACTTCGATCAATTCCCTTTCTTGGGCTTTTTCTGAGGATTCCTTACTTAATTCTGTTTTTCTGATTTCTTTTTCGGTTCTTTTATGAGATTCTTTGCGCCATAACTCGATGGCATCTTTCTGGGACTGTCTGGCTTTCTTTTTCCATAATGCTTCTTCTACTCGCATGATGCACTCGGCATCCCATGTACCTGTGTATGGGCCATCTATATTTCTCTTCTAACTCCTTGGTATAGTCCACCCATAAGTCTAGATATAATATGGCACTTAAGCCATGCTTATGATACATAAAATGACCTGGACTGTCCCTGGGCGGGACAGGAACTGCTTCCTCGAGCAACCCTTTTCGGGTTTTTAACTGACGTAACTTGGAGAATAGAGGCATTCTAAACTTGAATCTGAACACAATACCATACACGATAAACACAATAATGACTAGAAAAACAAATCACTCATACCACGACATTGAAAACATATTAAATAACATTTAGAACAACAGTTCGAACAGAAATATTACCTGGTATACTGAAAACAAACAGAGACATGAATTTCTCGAGAACGGAACTTACTAGAATTACTAGATGCACTGCTAAAACAGTACGAAACATACCGGTCCCATAAAGAGACACGTCATGACCCGTGTCCACCTAGGTGAACACTTCGGACTGGGTCTGCGTACCCAAACCCACGGACCAGAGACAAATTAATTGACCCTGTCTAGATACTACCCCAGCAACGGTACTCACCGGGCAGCAAGAACGGAAGGCCTCGGACTAGACTGGACTGCTACGACGTCGGACTACGAACTTCGGACTTCAGTTACAGGTGGGCCTCCGGATACCTCGGACCTTGGACTCTCGGCTTGGGCTCTGGTCGGGACTCGCCGCGTTCCTCACCACCTCGTCTGGATGCTGGACCGCAACCTCCGTCTCCTCCGTGGGCCTGAGGGATACTTGAAGCAGAAATATCTGCACGTGCACGGTATGGTTCCGTCACGGCTGCAGAGGATCAGGGGGCCTGCGTGGCTTCGCCGGCGCGTGGGGAAAGGGCAAGTCCCTGTTCGGGCGCCATTATGTGGTAAATAAATAATTAATTACCGGTACTATTTTTGAATACAGTGAATAAAACAGATAGCTCAATAAATAAGAGACAGGATTCGAGGTATCGAAGTCTGACAGGCTTTAATCAGAAATAAGGGAAGGGACAGGAACGGGATAGCCTGCACGGAAATAGAATGAAGGCAGCTGCCGGGGAAATGGGAATCGGGGGATTGGCTAAGAAGGGGGGGGGGGAGTAACTTTCAGTAACAGTACACAGTATATATACTAAAACAATTACATTACATTCGATACAGTAGGCGTAGCAGTAGGCGTAACTCGTAGCAGTCGCGAAAGATAAGAGCAAAATGGGTGTAACAAGAAGGCGTGTACAGGGCGTATACATAGACATGTGATGCAAACGTCACAGAAGTGTCATAAATGGGGCGGAAACATGGAGGGGGCTACCTGAGCAGCTGGGACCTTTAACCTAGTGGTGCGCGCAAACGGGCAATGACGTGTTACCAGGAGGAACTGGGGCTATGACTTCTGCGCTAGAAGAGGAGACTACAGTCTACGGTGTCAGAACGACTTGTACCTATAGTATATCTGGTATCTGGTGTTTGGAGTACATATTGATAGAATCCAAAAGTTATCAGGGCAAAGGCTACTTGACACTAAGACTGGTGCGTGCATAATTCTACATGTATTGCGTGTGCTAGGAATATTCTATGAATATTAATACAGTATTTCTCTTACATGGAGACAGGAAGGCTAGACCATGGCTGAAACTATTGATGCGATTCAGTAGCTTAGGAATGCAGAGAAGGAAGGCTGGACTGATAACTAGAAGCATAACATACTCTTGGCAGACTGGCAGGCAGAGCCAGGCCGGGCCGGGCACTGCGAGGCAGGAAGTAAGTGAAGGGTCAGGGATGCAGGTGGGGGCTGTATCGCTCCTCGGAGAGGGTTCAGGAGACTGGAGCTTGAATCTGATGTCCGGGCCCTTTTGAGGCCTAGGAACGGGGACAATTCAGTGAATTAACGTGCACACGGTAAAATGTGGCAACATAGGCCTAACACTCGTTGTTTTCACGAGAACTGGAAACTGGCGTACTAGAGATGGACACAACTATAATTGCGTCTTTAATCGATCATAGGGGGATACATGCATATCGATCATGCACATATAGCATAATATGGGGAACACGTAGGCACATATAACATGGCAAAATTTACTTTTCCACAGCTTCTTTGGCTTTAAAAGCCAAGAAAGCGGAGATAAAATTATCTCCCTATTACCTAGCTGTCGCGAACACCAGTTAGCGACAGCTAGTAGGCGATAGCGACCATGTTGGGCCCCACTTTGCATGTCAGTGATATTTATCACTAATGACATGCAAAGTGGGCGTGCCAAGATGTTAGCGACTGGAAACAGTCGCTAACATCGCTATCTCCTATTACCAACTTTTGGAGATATTCGCGCTAAGCGCGAATATCTCCAAAAGCTAACACCTGCCCTGAGCAGTTCTTAGCCATGTTATCCAATGGGAGGTGGATAACACGGCTAAGAGCATTAGCTCGGTAATGCATGATTATCGCTGACTTTTCAGCGATATTCATGCATTGCGGCCGTTTTTTATCGCATTTGCGATAAACCTTGGTAATACCAAGGTTTATCTGCGGTAAAAATCGCCGCAGCTTAGCGGTAAAATTTTCTCTCTAACCAAACAATAGCGATAATTATCGCTATTGCTTGGTAATATGCCCCTGTATGTGGCATTGCTCATGTATTGCCGAATATAACATGAACCTTAAAGATAACATATATGCACCATAGTAGCGATATTACCAAGTACACTATTAACCTTAGAAATGGCTAGTATGAAAAATATCATAGGTAGTGGCAATTAGACTATTTCTATTAACGATGACATATACAGGATACATGAGAAGTAGTGTCCACAACATTCATATTGACAAATAACATATATGGAGGATAACATAGGAAGCATGGCCAGTAGACCGCTACCCTTACAGGTAGCATGTGTGGAAGATAGCCCAGTGAATTGTTGAGTAGCCTGTGTATAAGTCTGCTTCTGTGTATGTTTGTTTGTGAAAGCCTGTGTCTCTGTCTTTCTGCCTGGTTGCTCGTACCTGCCCCGATACATGCCAGTACATTTAGTAGCCACTGTATGTCCTTCTTTATAGTACCGCGTACACTGAGGACAGCACGCAAACACAGACCTAATGTAGCGGACATTAAAACGAATCTCAGGAAAAGTAACCTGAAAACGCTTATAACGCACTGACATAGGCCCCCACAGCAACATCCTTTTCAAGTGCAGTAATCGCACATGCAAAACACATATGGCCACATGCATCAACCTATTTAGGAAGTGCAAACGGTGCGAATCGGTAAATTCGGCCGTTTGCGATTCCTAAATATGTTTTTGGGATGCATCACACATTTATGTGAAAATCGCTATTTTTAGCGATTTCCAAAAATGCGATTGCTTTTAAGGAATCGCAAATTTGCGATTCCTTAAAAGCAATGCATGATTGTTTTTGAAATTGCGAATTAGCAATTAGGGGGTGCAAATTACCACGAGGTTGAACCTCGTGGTAATTTGCGAAAAGTTATGAAAATGCTCAAAAATGCATTTTTTAAACTTTCATGTTACAGACACACATGTCCTTAGGACATGTGTGTGTGAAACATGCACTTTAAAATACATTTCAGGGGTGCAGGGGGGGGTCCTTTGGACCCCCCTCTGCACCCTTGGAATGCATTAACAAATTGCGAATCGCATTTTCAAATTCGCAATTTGTAAATGCCTTTCCATTGACTCCTATGGGCCTTTTGGCCCATAGGAATCATTGGGAATAGCGAAATCGCAATTTAGAATTCGCATAATCCTTGCGATTCGGTAAAAATTGCGATTTTCACCGAATCGCAAAAATTATGCGAATAAATTAATGCATCCCATTTTGCGAATCCTTATTTGCGATTCCCTATTTTTCGCAAATAAGGAATCGCAAAATGTCCCGATGATGCATGTGGGGCGAAAGTGTTTGTCATAAAAAGTGCTCCCATGTGTATGTAAGTCACAGCACGCCCCGCCCTGTAGCTAGAATGGGAAGACCCCAATGATGAAGCATGACATCAAATGAATACGTGGTGTGTGAGGGGTATCTTACAAAAGTATGGCTGTTTTGGAACATTGTACTTGTGTACAGGCCTGTGGGTACATTTATATTTCAGACTCTGTGTTGGTGCTTGTGTTTCTTGGTTTGTAGCTGAACATTGCAAATGAGAGTACGCTGGGGGGATGTATGACATTACAACGCATACTTTTACAATGCCTACCTTTACATCGCAACTTTTACAACGCATACCATTACAACGCATAATGCTTTTAGGCGCTGGATCGTGAATAGTTTAATTTACTATTCCAACTCCAGTCCCCGTGGATAGTAGGGAAGGTTATTGGACAGTAAATTAACCTATTCCCTATCCTAGAGCGCCCCCAGAGCAATGCGTTGTAATAGTTTGCGTTGTAAAAGTTGCGTTGTAATGGTAGTTCGTTGGAAAAGTTTCGTTGTAAAGGTTGTTTCCCCGCTGGGGGCTTCAGTATACCTTCCTGTTTGTGAGCGTGTCTTTGTACATACATTGTGGTCAGTGTATGCATCACTGCGTGTTCATCTACTTGTTTCAGTATACATCACTAGTCCAGGACAGCTGCAAGTACGTATTTGGAAAACATGCATTGTTCCTGCTTGTATATCACTCCTCCTACCATTATACTCCTCTGTGCAGACAGCCAACTACAGTTTAATCCCTTAAAGCACGCCGTTCACCCAAAAAAAGCCCGTAATTGCTAAACACACAAAAGTCTAATTTACAAGTAAATGGTGTTTTAAATATCACTTAAATAATGCTGTACACCTGCAAGTACGTAATTGGTAAACGCGCGCATCCATAAGAAAAGCCTAAGGGGACAAGTGAATTGTTTTCGGGGGAGGAAGGTAAATTCTAACAATCATAGACAAAGTGCCCGGGAGAGGGACTGAAAACATAAGGAAACTTGCACAAGTGCTACCATTGCCTACGTAACGTTGGTTCTTCTGCCTAAGCATCAAGCATATATTGCAGTATTATTACTCTAATTGTACTGTCTTTTCTCTTGTAACCTACACACTTGCAATGTGCACTTTTTGATACCTCATGTATTTTGTTTACTGACAACTTTCGCTTTTACTTTATGTAAGTTAACGTCTGCTCTTGTAATCTGTAACGTGTTATGTTCTCCTCATGTATCAGTTCTGTTCCTAGTGTGAAGCGCTCAGTAAAGTCCGTAGTACATAAAATTGCATAAATAAATAAATAAAGTAATTGGTAAACATGCGCATTCTCCCAGCTTGTAACTCACTCCTACCATTGTACTTCTCTGTATCGATAAAGACACACACGTGCGCGCTACAACAAGGCGTGTCATTTCTATTACTGTTCCTTAAAGCACGCCGTTCAACAAAAAAAAACAAAAAACCCGTAATTGCGAAACACACGCGCGCGCTACAGCAAGGGGTGTCATTGCTCTCATGTATTTTGTTTACTCACAACTATCACTTTTACCTTATGTAAGTTAACGTCTGCTTTTGTAATATGTTCACGTGTTATGTTCTCCTCATGTATCAGTTCTGTTCCTAGTGGGAAGCGCTCTGACGCCTCGGGGTAAAGTCCGTAGTACATAAAAATTCATAGATAAATAAATGAAGTAATTGGTAAGCATGCGCATTCTTCCAGCTTGTATCTCACTCCTACCATTGTACTTCTAGCCCGTAATTGCAAAACACACGTGCGCGCTACAGCAAGGCGTGTCATTGCTCTCACGTATTTTGTTTACTCACAACTATCACTTTTACCGTATGTAAGTTAGCGTCTGCTTTTGTAATATGTTCACGTGTTATGTTCACCTCATGTATCAGTTCTGTTCCTAGTATGAAGCGCTCGGTAAAGTCTGTAGTACATAAAAATGCATAAATAAATAAATAAAGTAATTGGTAAACATGCGCATTCTTCCAGCTTGTATCTCACTCCTACCATTGTACTTCTCTGTATCGATAAAGACACACGCGTGCGCGCTACAGCAAGGCGTGTCATTTCTATTACTGTTCCTTAAAGCACGCCGTTCAACAATTTTTTTTTTAAAAAGCCCGTAATTGCGAAACACACGCGCGCGCTACAGCAAGGCGTGTCATTGCTCTCATGTATTTTGTTTACTCACAACTATCACTTTTACAGTATGTAAGTTAACGTCTGCTTTTGTAATATGTTCACGTGTTATGTTCTACTCATGTATCAGTTCTGTTCCTAGTGTGAAGCGCTCGGTAAAGTCCGTAGTACATAAAAATGCATAAATAAATAAATGAAGTAATTGGTAAACATGCGCATTCTTCCAGCTTGTATCTCACTCCTACCATTGTACTTCTAGCCCGTAATTGCAAAACACACGCGCGCGCTACAGCAAGGCGTGTCATTGCTCTCACGTATTTTGTTTACTCACTGTAGGAGAGTGGGGTCTGCAATCCCATGGCCACCCCAGATTTTTGCTTTTTGCTTCACTGATTTACGACTTTCCCTGGCTGTGGGCCTGCTAATCAGACCCACAGCCTAGCTGTTCTCTCTCTAAATTGACAAACATGTACCTTAGGTGCATTTACCAATTGGTACTGGGCCACCTTATCAGTCCCTGTACAGAATACCTTAGGTATCCAGGGCATAGGTGTACCCAGGGCCTACCAGGGGCTGAAGCATGTATTATGCCACCCCTGGCTGGCCATCTAAACAGACACAACTGGCTGCACGACAGCTGGGGCAAGGTGGTGTAATCACCCTTTGCTTTAGATATAGTTCCCTATATCTAAACCTAAAATGGACACATATATTCCTATCAGTCACTCCTATGGAAGGCCTTATCAATCCTGAAGGCAGAGTGCTTGGAATTATGTGAGATGGTGCTCTGGCATGAGCTGAGCCCGTTTGCAGCTTGCGGAACCAAGTCCTAATAGCTGTTCCATGATAACGCTATACCATATACTCTTAAGTGCATTATAATCCTTGCGGTTAAATGCTAACTCTGGTATAACATTATCAAAACATGTCGAGTAAGGTGTCATACGAATTGGAATACTACCCCCTCGCCAATTCTGGTGACGGGGGTAGCATTCCACCCTTCTAGAGGGACACGAGGTGTATGTAACTGTAAACCCCGGTTAAAGTTAACTTGAGCCTTAGCATCACAAAATGGATGCTGCCACCACAGACACAAGTCTGACCTCCTGCTGCTGGGAGTCCTTCCAGCGAGGGAGGCTTGGACAAAGGGTTTCCTGCCTTGGGAGGTGCTAGCACCACCCCAGATAGGATTTTGTGTATTAGGTAGGCCCAGGCTGAAAGGAATGAGACATGCATGGGGCACACAAGGTGCCCTGTGCATACACCGGTTCCAACCAGTTGCTGGGGCACTCCAGCCCCAGCTCTGGTGGGAAACTGGACAAAGGATAGGGGGTGTAACCACCCCCCTTCCTGGTCCCACCCAGGGGAGGGACCTAGTCGTAGTGCAGCCCCCTTTAGGAGAATAAAGGTAGGAGCTGGTCCCATTCCAAGTTAGATTAATCTTGACAACTTCCACGAAGAACTCTTGACCTTCGACCTCCTGAACATCAGAAGACTGAAGAATCTCCCCTATGGTCAGGGAGTGACCATCCTGCTTCGCAGGCACCATCAAGCTCCTGTGCGGTTTGCTGCAAAGTCCTTCCATCCCGGAATCCGACGATCCAGCTCGACAAGACCCGGACCTCCAGACCTCTCTGACCTCTACCCACATCCACAGCACAGCTGGGACCCGTGGGTGCGACGAGCAACGTGGAGATGGCCATCTAGAGAAAACCTTCACAGCGCTTCCAGCACGACCACCGAGTGACCCTCGAGTAAGTGCATCAGGGTCTGAGAAGCCCTACACCGACGCAGCTCCTGCACCAAAGACCAGCCCCCCAGCATACCCGTGATCTGCGTGGGGCCCTTTTGCCTGGTTGCTGCTTTTCCTGTTGTCTGGTCACTTGCCGGCTGGCTAGTGACCTCTGAGACGACGACCTGAAGATTTCGACACTGCTAGTCTGGTCCCCCAGACTGGCCCTTGCTTCCTTGTGAAAGAGAAGCACCTTGGACCCTCCTGGTCTACACCAGACTCCATCTTTGTTCCACCGCGTGGCTTGCATTAGCCAAGGCCTGTTGTCCAGATCGACGATCCGACACCGCCAACAGCAGCAGACTACGTGGGACAGCTCGTGCCTCCAGCCTGGTCGTGAAGAGCAGCTCCTGGTCCGCGCAGCTACAGAGAGAAGCGACCCTTCCTTCACCTGACTGCGGCGACAGCCCCTGGTTCCCTCCTGGTTCCAGCACCGTCACTGGCTTGTGACCGAGACTCTGTCCCCTTCCCTTTCAGGACTTCTTCCTTCCAGTTCCATCCTTGGAACCACCGGACTCCTCCATCTGGCTGCCTGCCAGCAACTTCTTGTTTCAGGCATCACCAGGATCAACGCAGCAAACCCGACGCAACTTCAGCCCCATGCACCCGCAGCCTGTGGGTTAGGTAACTAAAGCTTCTAGGTGCTGAAGTCTGTGTTCACTATCCTAGTGTTCAGGTCCACGGTTGTTTTCCCTCCATCCAGCCGGGTTCGTCCGGAATCCGTAACATTGTAAATTGTAGCATCCATAGACGTTGGTACGCATCCCGCGTGAGAGTTTCCACTCTGCACGTGAGTCCCGTGGGCCTCCTGCTCCGTACTTACCTAGTTCGTAGCGCAGTCCCAGCGATCCTCCAGCCTCTGGATCCCCTTACAGTACTTTCTTTCCTCGCATTCCATTGTTTTGAGTATATGGTTTGCCGTGCCCCTCAGGCACACGTGTAGATATTGTGCGAACTCGTATTTCTTTTGTAGTATTGTCACGTGCTTAGCCCTCTGACCTCATAAAGAGTCCAGAGGTGTATGTTAACTAATAAATATCTGTTTATTTTTATAACAACCTGTGTGGTGTCCTTTCATCTGGTATTCAAGGGGTTATATTGCGGTAAAACAGCTGGCTTCACATGCCATTCAGAGTTTAGCCTAAAGACTGCTTTTGTCCACGCTACTAGGATAGCTGGTCTATAAGGTTGACTTTACAACCAATCACCATAAGGGTTGTTTGGACTGATACAAGGTGATCACTAGAATTAGTGAGCATCATATATCAGGCCAACTTCTCACACTCACAACTATCACTTTTACCGTATGTAAGTTAGCGTCTGCTTTTGTAATATGTTCACGTGTTATGTTCTCCTCATGTATCAGTTCTGTTCCTAGTGTGAAGCGCTCGGTAAAGTCCGTAGTACATAAAAATGCATAAATAAATAAATGAAGTAATTGGTAAACATGCGCATTCTTCCAGCTTGTATCTCACTCCTACCATTGTACTTCTCTGTATCGATAAAGACACACGCGTGCACGCTACAGCAAGGCGTGTCATTTCTATTACTGTTCCTTAAAGCACGCCGTTCAACAATTTTATTTTTATTAAAGCCCGTAATTGCGAAACACACGCGCGCGCTACAGCAAGTCGTGTCATTGCTCTCATGTATTTTGTTTACTCACAACTATCACTTTTACCTTATGTAAGTTAACGTCTGCTTTTGTAATATGTTCCTGTGTTATGTCCTCCTAATGTATCAGTTCTGTTCCTAGTGTGAAGCGCTCGGTAAAGTCCGTAGTACATAAAAATGCATAAATAAATAAATGAAGTAATTGGTAAACATGCGCATTCTTCCAGCTTGTATCTCACTCCTACCATTGTACTTCTAGCCCGTAATTGCAAAACACACATGCGCGCTACAGCAAGGCGTGTCATTGCTCTCACGTATTTTGTTTACTCACAACTATCACTTTTACCTTATGTAAGTTAACGTCTGCTTTTGTAATATGTTCATGTGTTATGTCCTCCTAATGTATCAGTTCTGTTCCTAGTGTGAAGCGCTCGGTAAAGTCCGTAGTACATAAAAATGCATAAATAAATAAATGAAGTAATTGGTAAACATGCGCATTCTTCCAGCTTGTATCTCACTCCTACCATTGTACTTCTAGCCCGTAATTGCAAAACACACGTGCGCGCTACAGCAAGGCGTGTCATTGCTCTCACGTATTTTGTTTACTCACAACTATCACTTTTACCGTATGTAAGTTAGCGTCTGCTTTTGTAATATGTTCACGTGTTATGTTCTCCTCATGTATCAGTTCTGTTCCTAGTGTGAAGCGCTCGGTAAAGTTCGTAGTACATAAAAATGCATAAATAAATAAATAAAGTAATTGGTAAACATGCGCATTCTTCCAGCTTGTATCTCACTCCTACCATTGTACTTCTCTGTATCGATAAAGACACACGCGTGCACGCTACAGCAAGGCGTGTCATTTCTATTACTGTTCCTTAAAGCACGCCGTTCAACATTTTTTTTTTTTAAACCCGGAATTGCGAAACACACGCGCGCGCTATAGCAAGGCGTGTCATTTTGAAGCCCGTAATTGCTAAACACACGCGTGCGCGCTACAGCAAGGCGTGTCATTTGTCTTATCATGCCCGTAGCTCTGCTGCTCCTCCTACGGCCTATTGGTGTCGGTTACGCGCTTCATGCGCGTAATAGACACCAATAGGCCATGGGAGGAGCAATGCCCGCGGAAAAAGCCAATAGATTTAGGTCTTTCATTATGGAAACAACGCCAAGGCCAATGAAGTAACAGTAAACAAAAAAGGACACGCACGAGCATTTTACTGTGAAAAGTGGCTCTGAAAAACCCTTTTTTTATTTACAAAATGCCTCATGCTGCGCGATGCACTGCTACGCAGTGCAACGCTAGGCGCGAGACCTAAAAAGCCAAATGAGTTGGTATGAATTTCAATCAGGTATTAGGCTGAGCAGCTCGGCAGTGCAGGTATCCGCTTTGGCAAAATCAATTTCTTTCGCGAGGCGACAGAGCATTAAATGGGTTCCTGAAGCCAGAGCAGGCAGAGACTGGAGCTGCTGGAGCTGGCTGCTGAGTGTTGTTTTTCAGTTTATAAAACGTGCTCACCTTCGTCCTGAAGAAGAACCCCAATAATTGGGTTCGAAATGCCATCGACCACCCCACAACACGAACTCCTTAAAATATGTATCAATCATTTACGGAGTTCTACTATACTGTTGTCAATGCAATGGTTTTTTAATCCACTATCACTATTTCACTCCACGCTTTTCTTCACTTATATTGTGAGCACTCTTAAATTGAATTTGTTCAAATAAATATCCGTCATCTTTTTTTTTTTTAAACCTTTATTAAAGCAATCAGAGCGATACAAGCGCGGGCCTACAACCACAGATGCCGGCCGCAAAATCAGGAGATCAAGACAGAGCAGTTTAGATGTGTACGATAAAAGGAAGAAGCACATTATAATCGTAAGACGTGGTCGTAACACAGGAAAGCACAAGGTAATGTAATGTAATGTTCGAAAACTTTTATTCGTTTAACTTTTAGATAATCATAAAAAGTACATCATACAATTTAAGTACAGTTATATAAAATCACCTTATTACATTATGAAATAGCAAATAAAAAGACTTTACATAAAATCTGTATACGAATTAATTCAGATAGGCATAAATCAGTGAGACATTAGCCCTATTTTACTACGAGTCATTAAACATGATTTTAGAAAAAGGGCGACATTCTTTGCCACGTATTGTGAATCTAACAGCTGAAGTGCCAGAAATGCTGGGCGACAGGTCCTCTAAAACCATTTGGCGCAAGAGTGGAATAATCCAACGCTTGCGCGCTTGCTTGTAGTATCGACAAAACAAAATGAGATGAATAGTCGATTGGGGAGAGTCTTGGTCACACGGGCATTTGTTTAAATCGTGGGACCAGTTTGACACAGTGGGGAAAGTGACAAGACGAAAAAATAAATTACAACGAAACCTTGTCAGTAAATATTTTTCATAAGTGGATAGATAAAACGTAAGATAGGGCTGGATACCAGCGGAAACTTGGACCATCAATACTTGCACATTTGTTTGCTTGGTTACTTCAAGAGAGAGACGTAATTCCCTTAGATGGTTAAGACATAGGTTTTTCAACGCACTTCTGCTAATATCAACCAATGTGGAAGGCTCAGTGAAGTATTGTGTACAGTTCAGGTCCTCTAAAAAATTAAAAACATACATTAACCAAGGGATTTTC
Source organism: Lissotriton helveticus (assembly GCF_964261635.1). Taxonomy (NCBI): domain Eukaryota; kingdom Metazoa; phylum Chordata; class Amphibia; order Caudata; family Salamandridae; genus Lissotriton; species Lissotriton helveticus. The sequence goes on along the minus strand of NC_136064.1, from coordinate 98,120,564 downwards.
TTCCAACACACCATATTTAAGCAATCAGAAATCAGGGAGCGTGTTAGGTGGCATTGTGGCTTGTTCCAGATACGGTGCCATAAGAGAATTGGCTGACATTTGATGTTATCAGAAAGATAGTCAATGCCAAGCTCAATATGGCATCCGTAAATTGGAGCACTATGTGGGAGTGCCAATAGGTATTTTAGGAAGCCATTTTGGACTTTTTGCAATTCGTCTGTGGGTACATATCCCCAGACACCTGCGCCATATGTTGCTATGCTGTAGCATTTAGCATGATAGATTTTTAGCAATTCAGATGGGGCAGGTTTACCCAACTTCCTAGAAAAGGAGACAAGCGCCGAGGTCGCTCTCTGGTAGAGCAGCTTCCTACTTGCCATCCCTCTTTTCCAAGACAATTGGTCATCGATTAACATACCTAAATAAGGGTATTCCCTAGCTCGTTCTAATCTGACTTGCTCAATATAAAGAGGTTTAGGATTCTTTACCTTGGGTCCTGTATTCATAACAAAGGTTTTGCCTTTGTTCACTTTTAATCCCAGAGAGAGCATGAACTGGCAATATTTGTCCACTTGTTTTTGTAGCTGAACTAGTGTTCTAGCTAGTATGACGGAGTCATCAGCATAGAGTAATGCTGGGATAGGGCGATGGCTAATAGTAGGTAGGTCCTGGTTCCTTACTAACATGGCTGTTTCCAGCCCGTTAGTATATAGGTTGAACAGAAAAGGAGCCAGGACACAACCCTGCCTGACTCCTCTTGTAATTGAGAATGAGGGTGAGAGTTCTCCGCCTATCCCATATCTTACACAGGCCGTGGCGTCAGAGTAAAGCTCACGTAAAAACTTGATGAGTGAGGGATCAACACCCAGTTCTTCTAGGATGGACCACAACCTGGCATGTATTACGCAGTCAAACGCCGCGCTAAGGTCGACGTAGACCAGGTAAAGGTTACCCCCTTTTGCCCCCACGTACTTGCCTATTAAAAGGGTTAGATTTAGAGCCTGTTCGACAGTGCCAAGCCCCTCCTGGAAGCCGTACTGAAGGTCGGTCATGATATTGTTCTCTGACGCCCAATCCTGGAGACGTTCCAGGATCAGGCGTCCCGCGACCTTCCCCATGGAATCCAGGAGGGAAATAGGCCTGTAACAGGCTGGATTATTTCGATCACCCTTTTTAAAAATTGGAAGGAGTATGGAAGAGGACCAGGAGTCTAATAAGCCAATTTTTTATACTGCCGCCATCACCTGGGTGACGATGGGGGACCACAGGTCTATGTTGGTAACAAAGATGTCAAGGGGGACTCCGTCAGGGCCAGGAGCCTTTCCGGTTTTTGAGGAAGATAAAGCTTGTATGATCTCACATAGGCTGAAGTGGAGGTCTATTGGGTATACCTGCGTCCTGGGAGGATCGGCAGCCGTCTTGGCCTGTGTGGTGCAGACCGAAGGGGATCCACTGAAGATCTTTGAAAAGTGGGTCACCCATTCGTCTGCAGGCACAGCCACATCCAGGTGCTGGTGTGAATTTACATCGGCCAAGAAAGGAGATTTGACTACATGCCAAAACTGAGAGCTGTCCTTACTTTGGCAGCTCGCATGTAATTGGGCCCATAATTTTTTCTTTTGTTCCCTTTTACAATTATTTTGGGCCTGTTTATACTCTGATCTAAGTTTGGCTATTTCATTTTTATCTCTAACAGGATTGTGTATTGCCTTTTTTAAGGCAGATAGTGCTTTACGACAGGCCGAGTTGAACCATCTTGGAGAAGTCTGATTACCCGGTTTGTGGTGACAGAGTAACTCGGCCTGTATAGTATTTAGAATCTCCTGAAAACTAGATATGATCATCTCAGGTGGGGATTCATCCGCCAGGCAGGTGTATATCCAAGGAAGTGCCTTGGATATAACCTTACTGGTAATTGTTGTGGGATCAATCTTGGACCATTTCACAGAAAATCCATTGGTTCTATCCATGGCCAAAGATTTCTGGGTCAGTAAACTCTTCCTATTTAAGTGGTGATCATCCATGGTTATCTTAAGAATGATACTATTCGGAAAGTGGTCACCTGAGATCTCCGAGCCAGTGGTAAACTTGAGAAGTTTGCCCTTTAAAATATAAGAACATAAAATAAAGTCTATAGTAGTTGAAAAACCCCTACCGTGGAAAGTGGGTCTGAAGTCTGCAGGGGGTCTACGAAATCATTTGCGTACATCAGTTCTAATAAGATGAGACTGTCATTAAGAGAGTCACCTAATTGGGAATGCGAAAAATGAGTCAATGGACAATCTTCTTCATCCAGAAGCCCGCAAATGCCTTTCTTGTGATTGCAAAAAACACAGTTGATGGACAGAATGTAGAACAATGTCATACATTCACCCCAGTACAAGGATCTGGGCCTAAATCCATCGTTTTTTTGCACTCCACACCACCCTGGGTTAGACACTGGCTATATGCAAATCAGCTCTGACCCTGTGCCTCATGGGAACAGTCCAGTCCGAACTACCAAGCCATGTCTTTCCCAGACCGGAATCAAGCATCCAAGGACCGGTTTCTGGCTATCAGCCTTCATCAGCCTGGATAGCTTGACTCCAGTGGTGTGGAGAGCCTGGGACTCACGTCTGAGCATACCCAGCCCACTCGGGGTGAAAATTGCAAAAAACACAGTTGATGGACAGAATGTAGAACAATGTCATACATTCACCCCAGTACAAGGATCTGGGCCTAAATCCATCGTTTTTTTGCACTCCACACCACCCTGGGTTAGACACTGGCTATATGCAAATCAGCTCTGACCCTGTGACTCATGGGAACAGTCCAGTCCGAACTACCAAGCCATGTCTTTCCCAGACCGGAATCAAGCATCCAAGGACCGGTTTCTGGCTATCAGCCTTCATCAGCCTGGATAGCTTGACTCCAGTGGTGTGGAGAGCCTGGGACTCACGTCTGAGCATACCCAGCCCACTCGGGGTGAAAATTGCAAAAAACACAGTTGATGGACAGAATGTAGAACAATGTCATACATTCACCCCAGTACAAGGATCTGGGCCTAAATCCTTCGTTTTTTTGCACTCCACACCACCCTGGGTTAGACACTGGCTATATGCAAATCAGCTCTGACCCTGTGCCTCATGGGAACAGTCCAGTCCGAACTACCAAGCCATGTCTTTCCCAGACCGGAATCAAGCATCCAAGGACCGGTTTCTGGCTATCAGCCTTCATCAGCCTGGATAGCTTGACTCCAGTGGTGTGGAGAGCCTGGGACTCACGTCTGAGCATACCCAGCCCACTCGGGGTGAAAATTGCAAAAAACACAGTTGATGGACAGAATGTAGAACAATGTCATACATTCACCCCAGTACAAGGATCTGGGCCTAAATCCATAGTTTTTTTGCACTCCACACCACCCTGGGTTAGACACTGGCTATATGCAAATCAGCTCTGACCCTGTGCCTCATGGGAACAGTCCAGTCCGAACTACCAAGCCATGTCTTTCCCAGACCGGAATCAAGCATCCAAGGACCGGTTTCTGGCTATCAGCCTTCATCAGCCTGGATAGCTTGACTCCAGTGGTGTGGAGAGCCTGGGACTCACGTCTGAGCATACCCAGCCCACTCGGGGTGAAAATTGCAAAAAACACAGTTGATGGACAGAATGTAGAACAATGTCATACATTCACCCCAGTACAAGGATCTGGGCCTAAATCCATAGTTTTTTTGCACTCCACACCACCCTGGGTTAGACACTGGCTATATGCAAATCAGCTCTGACCCTGTGCCTCATGGGAACAGTCCAGTCCGAACTACCAAGCCATGTCTTTCCCAGACCGGAATCAAGCATCCAAGGACCGGTTTCTGGCTATCAGCCTTCATCAGCCTGGATAGCTTGACTCCAGTGGTGTGGAGAGCCTGGGACTCACGTCTGAGCATACCCAGCCCACTCGGGTGAAAATTGCAAAAAACACAGTTGATGGACAGAATGTAGAACAATGTCATACATTCACCCCAGTACAAGGATCTGGGCCTAAATCCATCGTTTTTTTGCACTCCACACCACCCTGGGTTAGACACTGGCTATATGCAAATCAGCTCTGACCCTGTGCCTCATGGGAACAGTCCAGTCCGAACTACCAAGCCATGTCTTTCCCAGACCGGAATCAAGCATCCAAGGACCGGTTTCTGGCTATCAGCCTTCATCAGCCTGGATAGCTTGACTCCAGTGGTGTGGAGAGCCTGGGACTCACGTCTGAGCATACCCAGCCCACTCGGGGTGAAAATTGCAAAAAACACAGTTGATGGACAGAATGTAGAACAATGTCATTCATTCACCCCAGTACAAGGATCTGGGCCTAAATCCATCGTTTTTTTGCACTCCACACCACCCTGGGTTAGACACTGGCTATATGCAAATCAGCTCTGACCCTGTGACTCATGGGAACAGTCCAGTCCGAACTACCAAGCCATGTCTTTCCCAGACCGGAATCAAGCATCCAAGGACCGGTTTCTGGCTATCAGCCTTCATCGGCCTGGATAGCTTGACTCCAGTGGTGTGGAGAGCCTGGGACTCACGTCTGAGCATACCCAGCCCACTCGGGGTGAAAATTGCAAAAAACACAGTTGATGGACAGAATGTAGAACAATGTCATACATTCACCCCAGTACAAGGATCTGGGCCTAAATCCATCGTTTTTTTGCACTCCACACCACCCTGGGTTAGACACTGGCTATATGCAAATCAGCTCTGACCCTGTGCCTCATGGGAACAGTCCAGTCCGAACTACCAAGCCATGTCTTTCCCAGACCGGAATCAAGCATCCAAGGACCGGTTTCTGGCTATCAGCCTTCATCAGCCTGGATAGCTTGACTCCAGTGGTGTGGAGAGCCTGGGACTCACGTCTGAGCATACCCAGCCCACTCGGGGTGAAAATTGCAAAAAACACAGTTGATGGACAGAATGTAGAACAATGTCATACATTCACCCCAGTACAAGGATCTGGGCCTAAATCCATCATTTTTTTGCACTCCACACCACCCTGGGTTAGACACTGGCTATATGCAAATCAGCTCTGACCCTGTGCATCATGGGAACAGTCCAGTCCGAACTACCAAGCCATGTCTTTCCCAGACCGGAATCAAGCATCCAAGGACCGGTTTCTGGCTATCAGCCTTCATCAGCCTGGATAGCTTGACTCCAGTGGTGTGGAGAGCCTGGGACTCACGTCTGAGCGTACCCAGCCCACTCGGGGTGAAAATTGCAAAAAACACAGTTGATGGACAGAATGTAGAACAATGTCATACATTCACCCCAGTACAAGGATCTGGGCCTAAATCCATCGTTTTTTTGCACTCCACACCACCCTGGGTTAGACACTGGCTATATGCAAATCAGCTCTGACCCTGTGCCTCATGGGAACAGTCCAGTCCGAACTACCAAGCCATGTCTTTCCCAGACCGGAATCAAGCATCCAAGGACCGGTTTCTGGCTATCAGCCTTCATCAGCCTGGATAGCTTGACTCCAGTGGTGTGGAGAGCCTGGGACTCACGTCTGAGCATACCCAGCCCACTCGGGGTGAAAATTGCAAAAAACACAGTTGATGGACAGAATGTAGAACAATGTCATACATTCACCCCAGTACAAGGATCTGGGCCTAAATCCATCGTTTTTTTGCACTCCACACCACCCTGGGTTAGACACTGGCTATATGCAAATCAGCTCTGACCCTGTGCCTCATGGGAACAGTCCAGTCCGAACTACCAAGCCATGTCTTTCCCAGACCGGAATCAAGCATCCAAGGACCGGTTTCTGGCTATCAGCCTTCATCAGCCTGGATAGCTTGACTCCAGTGGTGTGGAGAGCCTGGGACTCACGTCTGAGCATACCCAGCCCACTCGGGGTGAAAATTGCAAAAAACACAGTTGATGGACAGAATGTAGAACAATGTCATACATTCACCCCAGTACAAGGATCTGGGCCTAAATCCATCGTTTTTTTGCACTCCACACCACCCTGGGTTAGACACTGGCTATATGCAAATCAGCTCTGACCCTGTGCCTCATGGGAACAGTCCAGTCCGAACTACCAAGCCATGTCTTTCCCAGACCGGAATCAAGCATCCAAGGACCGGTTTCTGGCTATCAGCCTTCATCAGCCTGGATAGCTTGACTCCAGTGGTGTGGAGAGCCTGGGACTCACGTCTGAGCATACGCAGCCCACTCGGGGTGAAAATTGCAAAAAACACAGTTGATGGACAGAATGTAGAACAATGTCATACATTCACCCCAGTACAAGGATCTGGGCCTAAATCCAACGTTTTTTTGCACTCCACACCTTGCGCTCTAAGTGTACTGGGGATACTCAGACGTGAGTCCCAGGCACTCCACACCACTGGAATCAAGCTAGCCGGGCTGAAGAGAGGTGTTACCTCGAAACCGGGCCGGTCCTCGGATGCTTGTTTCCGTTCTGGGAAGGACATGGCTTTTGTAGTTCGGACTGGACTGTTCCCATGGGGCACAGGGTCAGCGCTGATTTGCATATCGCCATTGTCTAACCCAGGGTGGTGTGGAGTGGAAAAACGATGGATTTGGGCCCAGATCTTTGGACTGGGGTGAATGTGTGACATTGATCCACATTCTGTCCATCATTGTTGTGTTTGCAGTTACCGCTCTAAGTGTACTGGGGATGCTCAGACGTGAGTCCCAGGCACTCCACACCACTGGAATCAAGCTAGCCGGGCTGAAGAGAGGTGTTACCTCGAAACCGGGCCGGTCCTCGGATGCTTGTTTCCGTTCTGGGAAGGACATGGCTTTTGTAGTTCGGACTGGACTGTTCCCATGGGGCACAGGGTCAGCGCTGATTTGCATATTGCCATTGTCTAACCCAGGGTGGTGTGGAGTGGAAAAACGATGGATTTGGGCCCAGATCTTTGGACTGGGGTGAATGTGTGACATTGATCCACATTCTGTCCATCATTGTTGTGTTTGCAGTTACCGCTCTAAGTGTACTGGGGATGCTCAGACGTGAGTCCCAGGCACTCCACACCACTGGAATCCAGCTAGCCGGGCTGAAGAGAGGTGTTACCTCGAAACCGGGCCGGTCCTCGGATGCTTGTTTCCGTTCTGGGAAGGACATGGCTTTTGTAGTTCGGACTGGACTGTTCCCATGGGGCACAGGGTCAGCGCTGATTTGCATATTGCCATTGTCTAACCCAGGGTGGTGTGGAGTGGAAAAACGATGGATTTGGGCCCAGATCTTTGGACTGGGGTGAATGTGTGACATTGATCCACATTCTGTCCATCATTGTTGTGTTTGCAGTTACCGCTCTAAGTGTACTGGGGATGCTCAGACGTGAGTCCCAGGCACTCCACACCACTGGAATCAAGCTAGCCGGGCTGAAGAGAGGTGTTACCTCAAAACCGGGCCGGTCCTCGGATGCTTGTTTCCGTTCTGGGAAGGACATGGCTTTTGTAGTTCGGACTGGACTGTTCCCATGGGGCACAGGGTCAGCGCTGATTTGCATATTGCCATTGTCTAACCCAGGGTGGTGTGGAGTGGAAAAACGATGGATTTGGGCCCAGATCTTTGGACTGGGGTGAATGTGTGACATTGATCCACATTCTGTCCATCATTGTTGTGTTTGCAGTTTCTTGTGATTAGCGCACAGTGGGACATTGAAATCCCCCCCCATATTACGTTACAGGCAGATGATGGTTGCTTGAATCGATGCTCATTTATAAGGTGGGAAATGTCAGATACAATTTTCACACAGTCTGCAGGGGATAAATTATTGTAAAAATTAATAAAACAGTATGACGTACAATTATTAAAAATAATCATTATAATTTGGTAATTCCAAGTGGTATGGAGAACAGTGATATTCTTTACATCAAGATTATTGGAGATGTACACTGCTAAACCTCCCTTAGATCTACCATGAGTAGTAATGCTTGCCGGGGTATGAAATGTTTTGTAACCTTGTAGATGTATTGGGTCAGTTGTCCAGGTCTCCTGTAGACAAATTATCTGGTTGGTATATACAAAGTCCAACCATGATTTAAGAACGATCTTAGAGCGAAGACCTGCTACGTTCCAGTATAATACAGATAGTAACAAGGTAAGGGAAGTTAAGGTGTTGGCGACTGAACTTCCTGATTGAAGTGGAATGTGGGAAAAAATATGATTGTCTTCAGCGACAAGGGCAGGCTGGGCTTCAAAACACAATCGAGGATGTAATTCTGCTAATACAGTTGTGTCTTCAATGTGAGGCAATGACAAGGAACTAGGAGGTAGAGTCAAAGGTGATGAAGATTTTGATAAGGTAAATGGTAATGGTCCAGAGGAAGGGGAATTCACGTTATCCTGGATATTAACAGATGGTGGTCAATCCACCATCTCCAGGCAATCATATCTGTTATACGTAGGAACACCCCTCCAGCCAAAGGATGGCGCGGTATCTCTACCCCCTTGCCCTGCCCAGTCTAGCCAATCTGATCTTCTGTTCCAGTTTCCTACCTGGGTCCAGTTCCATTCTGGACCTGACACAAAGCGGTTAGCTGGAGGATAAAAGAAAGACAGTCGTTTGGTACCTATTCCGTCTTGTGTTGATTGGGAACCCCAGGAGCAAATATGTTCAACTGTTTGTGGATCTTCAAAATTAATAATAACACAGTCCCCGTGAATTGTTTTTAACTCTTTGCCTACCCAAGGGACCCTGCGAACCGTTGTGACTCTATTATTAGAATAGGGGGGAAGGGGCCTGTTAACTGATAGCCAGTGTAACACTTTATTTTTTAAGGACCAGCCTGGTTCTTCTGAGTTTAGGTTTAACTCGGGAACCCCGGTCATGATGACAACAAACGGGGTGGCTTCTGGGGGGAGGTGGTAAGAACGACCGCCTTTCCGATTAGTGTTGTAGGCAGCATTTTTAATTGCTGGAGTTTTTGCTAAATTAGGGGCGTGAGTTAAAGTACGAGTAGGGACTAGGGCTGGAGGTGAGACTGGGACTGATGGTGTAACAGGGCCCTTATTCGCGGCAATAGTTGATATCGTTTGCTGCACAGCCGTGTTTGATGTTTTTTGATGAACTACTGCAGTAGCAGTTGTGGATTTAGGAGCTTGGCGGTTCATTGTTGTCCCTGTTTTGGTGGATTTGGGATTGAGTGTTTGAGCCGCGGGAAGAGTAAGAATTGAGCTCTTCTTAGTTTTGGATTCTGACATTAGCATTTCTAAGGATTTTTCTATTTTGGACAAGGATAGCACAATAGGTTGCAAGTGTAGCTTAATTAGTACCTCTAGTCTTTCCAATGAATGGATATCTTGGGTACAAGGGCCGTGCCCTCTTTCCTCGTTGCCATTAAGGCTAAGGTTGGGCATATTAGACGAGAGATTGATAATGTCTGGTGTTATAGAGTTAGCCTCTTGCTGAGGTAACGAAGATTGGCTAATACCTTGTTTAGAGGGTGAAGATTGTGAGGGAGGTTGAATCAGAGATTCTGGATGAGCCCGGGATTGTTTTTCTGGGGCATATTCTTTTTCCCTTTTTTCCCTTTGCTTTTCTTCGATATAGCACCCTCCCTAAGACCCCGAGTATGGGAGTCCTCCCCGCTAGGATTTGTAAAGAGAGTCGGAGTTCTCTCGAGTGATAGGGGGGATTGGGGTGTGGTGGACTGAGATAGCTGGGTGGCTGAAAGATCAATGGACACCGATAAATCCACAGTACCTGGAACGGTGTGGGAGTCCAATAGTGCGCCAGAGTCTAAATGGCGCAGCGGAGTTCTAGCTGTAGCCAATAGTCCCAATGAGGAACGTTTGGCTGCAGCCAGATCTTGAGAGACCCGCCTTTCTAATATGAGGGCACCTTGATTGATAGCATCATTAGCCCTTGCAATAAAGTGATCGATCGGGCCAATGGTCTGGGCAGCATGAGATGTCTTACTGCTTCTTGTATTTCTAGGCGACATGCTTACAATAAGGGTACACAGAGTTAGGGAGAATAATGTACAGTTCCGGGACACAGCAAAGCAACAGTAGTTAATGTATTGCAAAAAAGGGAGATGATTTAAACAAAAAATGTCAATAGGGTGGCCCAGTCCAGTCTTACCCGGTCTTTAACGGGCTTAAACGGGCCCGCCCTTGGCCCGGGCTTCGCCCGGCGTCCCGCGAGACGGGGGTGATGCTGTATTTCAGCGCCTCCTGGCGCGCAAATCTCGCGGTGTATGCCGCTTTGGATTCTGGGGCTTGTAGTCTCTGGTCCGTCCCACGCTCCGCTCGGCCACCAGGCGACGAGGTGTTGAAGGCGTCAGGCGGCGGGAGGCGGGCGGTCAGAGCCCCGGGCAGGAGTCGGCAAGGATTTTGCACAAAGAGTCAAAGTGCCAACGGTAGAGTGACAGGCAAAAGGTTTCCCCCCCTCGACCGGGGTTATGCTGTATTTCAGCGCCTCCTGGCGCGCAAATCTCGCGGTGTATGCCGCTTTGGATTCTGGGACTTGTAGTCTCTGGTCCGTCCCATGCTCCGCTCGGCCACCAGGCGACGAGGTGTTGAAGGCGTCAGGCAGCGGGAGGCGGGCGGTCAGAGCCCCGGGCAGGAGTCGGCAAGGATTTTGCACAAAGAGTCAAAGTGCCAACGGTAGAGTGACAGGCAAAAGGTTTCCCCCCCTCGACCGGGGTGATGCTGTATTTCAGCGCCTCCTGGCACGCAAATCTCGCGGTGTATGCCGCTTTGGATTCTGGGGCTTGTAGTCTCTGGTCCGTCCCACGCTCCGCCCGGCCACCAGGCGACGAGGTTTTTAAGGCGTCAGGCGGCGGGAGGCGGGCGGTCAGAGCCCCGGGCAGGAGTCGGCAAGGATTTTGCACAAAGAGTCAAAGTGCCAACGGTAGAGTGACAGGCAAAAGGTTTCCCCCCCTCGACCGGGGTGATGCTGTATTTCAGCGCCTCCTGGCGCGCAAATCTCGCGGTGTATGCCGCTTTGGATTCTGGGGCTTGTAGTCTCTGGTCCGTCCCACCCTCCGCTCGGCCACCAGGCGACGAGGTGTCGAAGGTGTCAGGCGGCGGGAGGCGGGCGGTCAGAGCCCCGGGCAGGAGTCGGCAAGGATTTTGCACAAAGAGTCAAAGTGCCAACGGTAGAGTGACAGGCAAAAGGTTTCCCCCCCTCGACCGGGGTGATGCTGTATTTCAGCGCCTCCTGGCGCGCAAATCTCGCGGTGTATGCCGCTTTGGATTCTGGGGCTTGTAGCCTCTGGTCCATCCCACGCTCCGCTCGGCCACCAGGCGACGAGGTGTTGAAGGCGTCAGGCGGCGGGAGGCGGGCGGTCAGAGCCCCGGGCAGGAGTCGGCAAGGATTTTGCACAAAGAGTCAAAGTGCCAACGGTAGAGTGACAGGCAAAAGGTTTCCCCCCCTCGACCGGGGTGATGCTGTATTTCAGCGCCTCCTGGCGCGTAAATCTCGCGGTGTATGCCGCTTTGGATTCTGGGGCTTGTAGTCTCTGGTCCGTCCCACGCTCCGCTCGGCCACCAGGTGACGAGGTTTTGAAGGCGTCAGGCGGCGGGAGGCGGGCGGTCAGAGCCCCGGGCAGGAGTCGGCAAGGATTTTGCACAAAGAGTCAAAGTGCCAACGGTAGAGTGACAGGCAAAAGGTTTCCCCCCCTCGACCGGGGTGATGCTGTATTTCAGCGCCTCCTGGCGCGTAAATCTCGCGGTGTATGCCGCTTTGGATTCTGGGGCTTTTAGTCTGTGGTCCGTCCCACGCTCCGCTCGGCCACCAGGTGACGAGGTGTTGAAGGCGTCAGGCGGCAGGAGGCGGGCGGTCAGAGCCCCGGGCAGGAGTCGGCAAGGATTTTGCACAAAGAGTCAAAGTGCCAACGGTAGAGTGACAGGCAAAAGGATAAAAGAGGTTTCATTTTTATAATATTGAGCGGAGGCAGCGGCTATATCAACAGAGGCATCACACAACACAATCAGACAAAAAGAGACGGGAGAGGTATACCCCTCCATGCAATCAGAAATCAATCATAAGTAAAGGGGCCAAATACAGCCATTGCCCGCCTAAGGCAGGCCAGAAGTAAAGGTCAAACAATAGCAAGCAGTTTAGCAAGATGTCGCGTAGAAAGCCCACCCGTACCAGACAGTAAGAAAAGCAAGTGCAGACGCCGGATAGGTAAAGGACTGAAAAAGAAGACATAGCCAACCCCCTAGAGAAAAAGGGAAAGAAAGGGACCATAGAACAAAACAAATTAAAATAACAAACCCCCCCCATCTCCCGCCACCCTACATCACCGTAATGGCTATGGCCTACCCCACTAACAACGTGCCTGTCGCCCCAGAGTCACCCGAAAGAAAGGAAATAAAAAGAAAAAGAAGAGGACTAAAACGAGAAAGAATGAGGAGAGGAGCCGGCGATGTAAACACCCGGTCCCCCCCATCCCCGCAGTTAAAAGCATAGAGACCGAGGCCAGAGAAAATACAGAGAACAGCCAACGCACAGGATGCAATCAATAGCAGTCCTACAAGACGTGTCCCGTATTCGCCATTAACTAGGAAGAAGTCCCGCCAGGACCCAAGCGAGGTCACCCCTGGCCACTTCTGTGAATAGTAGAACTGCTAAACAGCCTTGCAGTCAGGAGACAGTACGTTACAAAAAGTCCACCCCAGCCAGGTGAGGCAGGCGGCACCTTCGCACAACATTGTCCCAGCCACCAAGAAGCAGCCAACGATACATGGCGGCAGCCAGAGTGCAACAATACGCCGATCACCAGCAAGGCCAAGTCCAAAAACAGGTCTGCCAAGCACAGATAGGAAGACACAATATGTGGGAGGCATTGCAGCACAGGCGCCAGATCCATTCGCTCCCTCAAAATCGTAGATTCATTCGGGGACCCCGGCACAGCAACCGGAGGAGATTCAACGGCACCAACTCGGGGGGAAGCCACTACGCCACAAAATGGCGGATCGGCAATGGCAGCGATCCGTACCTCCAAGTCCCGGGACTTCCGAAGCAGAGCAGTCCGCAGGGTAACCAGTGCAACCAGCACATGACTACGTGTAAGCGCCGCCCCATGTAACCGAGGTCCGGGGGTCTCAAATGCAGCAGTGTCTCCGTCTCCGGGAGGTATGCACTCCAAGGGGTCGTCCGCCATCTTAAGCACTTCGTTCTCCGCCACTTCCCCCTCCACCTCCGAGTCCAGTCCGACCGCCAGAGGCAACAGGTCTCACAGCTGATCTGCGGCGGTCGGCGCCTGGCAAGGAAAGGAGAGTCACCAGAAGGCCGGGTGCGCTCCCCGCAGCTCTCCGGGAGCCAAGCACCGGTTCCCGGACGGGACTATTAACATGAGTGGGCGTCACACCCAAGGGGAACCGGGCAACACGGCTTCTCTCCGGCTCACCAATTGCTTGGGTATACGGGACAATCCACTATTGGGAGTGGGTCAACTCCATCTCTCCCGGCTCGCGGCTCCCAGGCTCCCATCGACAGGCTTCTCATCCGAACCAGGGCCGCAAACACTCCGAACACTGCCGGGCGGGCGCCGTACTCGAGGCCCCGGCGTCAGGGCAGGGAAGGCCAGCAAGCAGACAGGGGCAGATCTCGGGAGCTACTGCACGATGGAGCCCCAAAATCAGACGGTAAGTGAGCATTTGTCTCTAACAGCAAAAATCATAAAGCCTCGATCAGGATTATCGACAGGATAGGCAAGCGGGGAGGAAGGGATCTCAGAGCGAAGCGTTCATGCGACTGTTCCGATCGCCATCTTGGCTCCTCCCCTATCCGTCATCTTTTGACCTACCTGACCCTCTACAGACTTTGTCTTTTGCTCCCCTCTTTGGATTGATTTCATTTGTGTAAAAAACAGTGGCCCTCATTGGGTCACCCCTCTTGCTTTTGGACCTTTTTAGGCCACACCTCAACCACTGTTCTTTAAAAATACTAGTTTCGTAGGAGACATGACATGAGAGTCAGAAGCCGAAGACCACACCACGTGTTACGTGTCGATGCATTGTGGCGGGCGATGCTGGTTTGCCGTAGTGGAGGCCACACGAACAGCAACCAGCAGAGAGGATGGAAGATCTTGAAAGGTGAGGTGTGGTCTCTGGATGGTGTCGCGCACTCTTTAATGAGTCGTTCTCCGAGCCTGTTGATCATGCCAATTTGAGACTGTCTTGGACAGCCATAGGGGGATGCACTGACCCACTCCAGGGACTTCCATAGTCTCCACTCAGCCCATACGGACCGTCGTCATGACACTACCAGTGCCTTACCCCACCATAGACACAGGGTGGGGGACACATACGTCCTCGGACATTGATGCCACTGTCCTTATGCACGCACAGCGAGAGGCTGATCACTGAATGACTTAATATATACAACATTATCTGTGCATTTATATAAAATATGCTTTAGTGGTATGTTCCAGTTGCGAAGGACCATACTTCCCTGATATAAATATATTTGTTTAATCTTAAGTTCTCATGAAGTGGATAGATGGTAACATCCCGGCTCTGAGAAGCTCAAGGCAATATTTACGACCCTTGTGGCACAGGGCAGCGATGCAAGTCACCTAGCTGCGCTGCTCTGCGCCACTGGGAACGGGCAGGATGCGTCGTATTGATCCAATACGGTGCATTTCTTGCGCTGGTGTGGTTTTAACGCAGGCCCCCTTGCTCCATGGTGCATGGGTGCCTGCGTTGCATGCAGGATTGTTTTTATACGGGAAGGGCCAAATTCCTGCACAAAAACAATCCTGAGAGGCTGTTTCCTTGTCTATGTCTGTAGAATGTGATGCTTGTGATGCATAACGCAGCACACGTAAAAGGTCGAAAAACTAGGAGAAATAAACACATTTCTCCTTGCTCCGCCACACCGTGGGTAGAGGTATCTTTTGGGCGAAGTCCCAGGTTTACGAGGTTTGGCAAATCTTGGAATGTGTCAAAACCGTGGGAAACACCCAAACAACGCCTCCCTTATGCAGAGTAATAATGCGCAGCAATGTGCGCAGCATTGCATTACTCCATATTTTTTAAGCCATTCAGAGCCAGGCATATTGGATTGCGGGGCATTAAAAATATGACAGTACAGCGATGCAACTTGGGCCCTAGAGACGGCCCTGAGTGTATGAATAGAGATGGACGTAGAGTGTGTGTATAAACCTCATGGTGCTTTCGTGAGTATTTCTCCCGGGACAGTCCACTGTAAGTTTTCCCACAAAAACAGACTATCAGATATGCGACGCAAACGCCTACCATCTATTTCTATGGAGAAGCAGCAGCACATTCCAATAGACTCTTCTAGAAATTCTCTCCGTTGCATTTCGCTGTGTGTTTATCTGTAAAATTACACAGAGGATTTGGTAGAACCCGACTACCCGATAACCATCTGAAGTATTTCTTCAGTGATAGTTGTCCATGTGGCCATCTACAGAGATAGACGAACGACTGGTAGTAAAGAGCATTCTGATTGCTGATCGGGAAGATGTGTCACAACAAGACTACTCACGCACAGATCTGTTCCATGCTCAAACTCTCTTGCCCCAAACATTATTGAGAGACGCTTGTAAGTCTTTACTCCAACAAATACCTAGGCACACATAAATTAGGTATAACAGTGTGTTGGTGTAAACACATATAATACAATACGCCAGCCAAAAAAAACTGAAATTATCTCTTGAATAGTTTAGAAAAATGTTCGGTCTTTAATTCTCAAGCAAGCCAGCCGACACGTGTTTCGTCGCATGTGGAACAATCTTTCCGCGACTTCCTCAGGGCTGTGTCCAAAGATATTAAATCAATGGGTTGTCTTTGTATATATGGAACAATCGTATATGCCTTCTGACTGGTTATAATTCCGTCCCAACATCAATATGGCTGGGAAAAACAGCAATAATTCCACGAGATGTTCTATCTTAGCATGTATCAATGATTCACGGTTACAAATTAGCCTTGTGCTTGTGGCTGCGTATTTGATCAGCCAGCGAGGCGCTATATATTGCAGCGTCCACGCCGTATCAGACCCCGGAATCTCAGTATGGCTGGCTACTTTTAGCTGAGCGCCTAGGAATTTCCCTGGTGACTTAAAACCCCTTCTTAGCTTGTTAGGCTTTAGGTCTTGCCTGAGACACTGCAAGGTGTGTCTGTTGTGAGACATTTTGTTAGCTTAGATCCCACCCATTGTTTACCATTGGCTGGCCTCATTGTCACTTTCATTTGCTTGTTTCTTATTTGATGGCTTGTGTGGACTTTACTTCCCAGTCATGAGTTTGTCCATCCTTACACTACCCGTTTTTTGTGCTATATTTTTATTTTTAGTTGAGTACTCTACGAGAATGCATGTGTTTTCCAGCTGTTTCCCTCGTGTGCTTCTATATTCCTGTCTGTGTTGCTCTGTCTCGCTGTGTACTTCTCTGCCCTCTAGTTTTAGCTCAGCCTCGCCAAGGGGCTCTGTTTAGCTCTGCCTCCCCGTGTGCTTCTGTGCCCCCTGACCACCCCGGGCCTCTGTTCTGCTCTGTTTCTCCTTGTTCTTCTGTGCCCCCTGGGCCTCTGTTCTGCTCTGTTTCTCCTTGTGCTTCTGTGCCCCCCGGGCCTCTGTTCTGCTCTGTTTCACCGTGTGCTCCTGTGCCCACTGACCCCCCCCTGGGACTCTGTTCTGCTCTGTTTCACCGTGTGCTTCTGACCCCCCCCGGTCTCTGTTCTGCTCTGTTTCACCGTGTGCTCCTCTGCCCCCTGGGTCTCTGTTCTGCTCTGTTTCACCGCGTGCTCCTCTGCCCCCTGGGTCTCTGTTCTGCTCTGTTTCACCGTGTGCTCCTCTGCCCCCTGGGTCTCTCTTCTGCTCTGTTTCACCGTGTGCTCCTCTGCCCCTGGGTCTCTGTTCTGCTCTGTTTCACCGTGTGCTCCTCTGCCCCCTGGGTCTCTGTTCTGCTCTTTTTCACCGTGTGCTTCTGTGCCCCTGGGTCTCTGTTCTGCTCTGTTTCACCGTGTGCTCCTCTGCCCCCTGGGTCTCTGTTCTGCTCTGTTTCACCGTGTGCTCCTCTGCCCCCTGGGTCTCTGTTCTGCTCTGTTTGATCGTGTGCTCCTCTGCCCGCTGGGTCTCTGTTCTGCTCTTTTTCACTGTGTGCTCCTCTGCCCCCTGGGTCTCTGTTCTGCTCTGTTTCACCGTGTGCTCCTCTGCCCCCTGGGTCTCTGTTCTGCTCTGTTTGATCGTGTGCTCCTCTGCCCCCTGGGTCTCTGTTCTGCTCTTTTTCACTGTGTGCTCCTCTGCCCCCTGGGTCTCTGTTCTGCTCTGTTTCACCGTGTGCTCCTCTGCCCCCGGGTCTCTGTCCTGCTCTGTTTCACCGTGTGCTTCTGTGCCCCCTGGGTCTCTGTTCTGCTCTGTTTCACTGTGTGCTCCTCTGCCCCCCCCCCGGTCTCTGTTCTGCTCTGTTTCACCGTGTGCTTCTCTGCCCCCGGGTCTCTGTTCTGCTCTGTTTCACTGTGTGCTCCTCTGCCGCCTGGGTCTCTGTTCTGCTCTGTTTCACCGTGTGCTCCTTTGCCCCCTGGGTCTCTGCACTGCTCTGTTTCGCCGTGTGCTCCTCTGCCCCCTGGGTCTCTGTTCTGCTCTGTTTCTCCTTGTGCTTCTGTGCCCCCGGGCCTCTGTTCTGCTCTGTTTCACCGTGTGCTTCTGACCCCCCCGGTCTCTGTTCTGCTCTGTTTCACCGTGTGCTCCTCTGCCCCTGGGTCTCTGTTCTGCTCTGTTTCACCGTGTGCTCCTCTGCCCCCTGGGTCTCTGTTCTGCTCTGTTTCACTGTGTGCTCCTCTGCCCCCTGGGTCTCTGTTCTGCTCTGTTTCACCGTGTGCTCCTCTGCCCCCTGGGTCTCTGTTCTGGTCTGTTTCACCGTGTGCTCCTCTGCCCCTGGGTCTCTGTTCTGCTCTGTTTCACCGTGTGCTCCTCTGCCCCCTGGGTCTCTGTTCTGCTCTGTTTCACCGTGTGCTTCTGTGCCCCTGGGTCTCTGTTCTGCTCTGTTTCACCGTGTGCTCCTCTGCCCCCTGGGTCTCTGTTCTGCTCTGTTTCACCGTGTGCTCCTCTGCCCCCTGGGTCTCTGTTCTGCTCTGTTTGATCGTGTGCTCCTCTGCCCCCTGGGTCTCTGTTCTGCTCTTTTTCACTGTGTGCTCCTCTGCCCCCTGGGTCTCTGTTCTGCTCTGTTTCACCGTGTGCTCCTCTGCCCCCTGGGTCTCTGTTCTGCTCTGTTTCACCGTGTGCTCCTCTGCCCCCTGGGTCTCTGTTCTGCTCTGTTTGATCGTGTGCTCCTCTGCCCGCTGGGTCTCTGTTCTGCTCTTTTTCACTGTGTGCTCCTCTGCCCCCTGGGTCTCTGTTCTGCTCTGTTTCACCGTGTGCTCCTCTGCCCCCTGGGTCTCTGTTCTGCTCTGTTTGATCGTGTGCTCCTCTGCCCCCTGGGTCTCTGTTCTGCTCTTTTTCACTGTGTGCTCCTCTGCCCCCTGGGTCTCTGTTCTGCTCTGTTTCACCGTGTGCTCCTCTGCCCCCGGGTCTCTGTCCTGCTCTGTTTCACCGTGTGCTTCTGTGCCCCCTGGGTCTCTGTTCTGCTCTGTTTCACTGTGTGCTCCTCTGCCCCCCCCCGGTCTCTGTTCTGCTCTGTTTCACCGTGTGCTTCTCTGCCCCCGGGTCTCTGTTCTGCTCTGTTTCACTGTGTGCTCCTCTGCCGCCTGGGTCTCTGTTCTGCTCTGTTTCACCGTGTGCTCCTTTGCCCCCTGGGTCTCTGCACTGCTCTGTTTCGCCGTGTGCTCCTCTGCCCCCTGGGTCTCTGTTCTGCTCTGTTTCTCCTTGTGCTTCTGTGCCCCCGGGCCTCTGTTCTGCTCTGTTTCACCGTGTGCTTCTGACCCCCCCGGTCTCTGTTCTGCTCTGTTTCACCGTGTGCTCCTCTGCCCCTGGGTCTCTGTTCTGCTCTGTTTCACCGTGTGCTCCTCTGCCCCCTGGGTCTCTGTTCTGCTCTGTTTCACTGTGTCCTCCTCTGCCCCCTGGGTCTCTGTTCTGCTCTGTTTCACCGTGTGCTCCTCTGCCCCCTGGGTCTCTGTTCTGGTCTGTTTCACCGTGTGCTCCTCTGCCCCTGGGTCTCTGTTCTGCTCTGTTTCACCGTGTGCTCCTCTGCCCCCTGGGTCTCTGTTCTGCTCTGTTTCACCGTGTGCTTCTGTGCCCCTGGGTCTCTGTTCTGCTCTGTTTCACCGTGTGCTCCTCTGCCCCCTGGGTCTCTGTTCTGCTCTGTTTCACCGTGTGCTCCTCTGCCCCCTGGGTCTCTGTTCTGCTCTGTTTGATCGTGTGCTCCTCTGCCCCCTGGGTCTCTGTTCTGCTCTTTTTCACTGTGTGCTCCTCTGCCCCCTGGGTCTCTGTTCTGCTCTGTTTCACCGTGTGCTCCTCTGCCCCCTGGGTCTCCGTTCTGCTCTGTTTGATCGTGTGCTCCTCTGCCCCCTGGGTCTCTGTTCTGCTCTTTTTCACTGTGTGCTTCTGTGCCCCCTGGGTCTCTGTTCTGCTCTGTTTCACCGTGTGCTCCTCTGCCCCTGGGTCTCTGCACTGCTCTGTTTCGCCGTGTGCTCCTCTGCCCCCTGGGTCTCTGTTCTGCTCTGTTTCACTGTGTGCTCCTCTGCCCCCTGGGTCTCTGTTCTGCTCTGTTTCACCATGTGCTCCTCTGCCCCTGGGTCTCTGTTCTGCTCTGTTTCACCGTGTGCTCCTCTGCCCCCTGGGTCTCTGTTCTGCTCTGTTTCACCGTGTGCTCCTCTGCCCCCTGGGTCTCTGTTCTGCTCTGTTTCACCGTGTGCTCCTCTGCCCCTGGGTCTCTGTTCTGCTCTATTTCACTGTGTGCTCCTCTGCCCCCTGGGTCTCTGTTCTGCTCTGTTTCACCTTGTGCTTCTGTGCCCCTGGGTCTCTGTTCTGCTCTGTTTCAACGTGTGCTCCTCTGCCCCCTGGGTCTCTGTTCTGCTCTGTTTCACCGTGTGCTTCTGTGCCCCTGGGTCTCTGTTCTGCTCTGTTTCACCGTGTGCTCCTCTGCCCCCTGGGTCTCTGTTCTGCTCTGTTTCACCGTGTGCTTCTGTGCCCCTGGGTCTCTGTTCTGCTCTGTTTCACCGTGTGCTCCTCTGCCCCCTGGGTCTCTGTTCTGCTCTGTTTCACCGTGTGCTACTCTGCCCCCTGGGTCTCTGTTCTGCTCTGTTTCACCGTGTGCTCCTCTGCCCCCGGGTCTCTGTCCTGCTCTGTTTCACTGTGTGCTTCTGTGCCCCCTGGGTCTCTGTTCTGCTCTGTTTGACTGTGTGCTCCTCTGCCCCCCGGGTCTCTGTTCTGCTCTGTTTCACCGTGTGCTTCTCTGCCCCCGGGTCTCTGTTCTGCTCTGTTTGACTGTGTGCTCCTCTGCCCCCCCCGGGTCTCTGTTCTGCTCTGTTTCACAGTGTGCTCCTCTGCCCCCTGGGTCTCTGTTCTGCTCTGTTTCACCGTGTGCTCCTCTGCCCCCTGGGTCTCTGTTCTGCTCTGTTTCGCCGTGTGCTCCTCTGCCCCTGGGTCTCTGTTCTGCTCTGTTTCACCTTGTGCTCCTCTGCCCCCTGGGTCTCTGTTCTGCTCTGTTTCACCGTGTGCTTCTCTGCCCCCCGGGTCTCTGTTCTGCTCTGTTTCACCGTGTGCTCCTCTGCCCCCTGGGTCTCTGTTCTGCTCTGTTTCGCCGTGTGCTCCTCTGCCCCCTGGGTCTCTGTTCTGCTCTGTTTCACCGTGTGCTCCTCTGCCCCCCGGGTCTCTGTTCTGCTCTGTTTCACCGTGTGCTTCTGTGCCCCATGCGTCTCTGTTCTGCTCTGTTTCATCGTGTGCTCCTCTGCCCCCCGGGTCTATGCTCTGCTCTGTTTCACCGTGTGCTCCTCTGCCCCCCGGGTCTCTGTTCTGCTCTGTTTCACCGTGTGCTTCTGTGCCCCATGCGTCTCTGTTCTGCTCTGTTTCACCGTGTGCTCCTCTGCCCCCCGGGTCTATGCTCTGCTCTGTTTCACCGTGTGCTTCTGTGCCCCCTGGGTCTCTGTTCTGCTCTGTTTCACCGTGTGCTTCTGTGCCCCCCGGGTCTCTGTTCTGCTCTGTTTCACCGTGTGCTTCTGTGCCTCCCGGGTCTCTGTTCTGCTCTGTTTCACCGTGTGCTTCTGTGCCCCCCCCCCCGGGTCTCTGTTCTGCTCTGTTTCACCGTGTGCTTCTCTGCCCCCTGGGTCTCTGTTCTGCTCTGTTTCACCGTGTGCTCCTCTGCCCCCCTGGGTCTCTGTCCTGCTCTGTTTCACAGTGTGCTCCTCTGCCCCCCAGGGTCTCTGTTCTGCTCTGTTTCACCGTGTGCTCCTCTGCCCCCCAGGGTCTCTGTTCTGCTCTGTTTCACTGTGTGCTCCTCTGCCCCCCAGGGTCTCTGTTCTGCTCTGTTTCACCGTGTGCTTCTGTGCCCCCCCCCACCCCCGGTCTCTGTTCTGCTCTGTTTCACTGTGTGCTCCTCTGCCCCCCTGGGTCTCTGTCCTGCTCTGTTTCACCGTGTGCTCCTCTGCCCCCCAGGGTCTCTGTTCTGCTCTGTTTCACCGTGTGCTCCTCTGCCCCCTGGGTCTCTGTTCTGCTCTGTTTCACCGTGTGCTCCTCTGCCCCCGGGTCTCTGTTCTGCTCTGTTTCACCGTGTGCTCCTCTGCCCCCTGGGTCTCTGTTCTTCTCTGTTTCACCGTGTGCTTCTCTGCCCCATGGTCTCTGTTCTGCTCTGTTTCGCCGTGTGCTTCTGTGCCCCCTGGGTCTCTGTTCTGCTCTGTTTCACCGTGTGCTCCTCTGCCCCCGGGTCTCTGTTCTGCTCTGTTTCACCGTGTGCTCCTCTGCCCCCTGGGTCTCTGTTCTGATCTGTTTCGCCGTGTGCTCCTCTGCCCCCTGGGTCTCTGTTCTGCTCTGTTTCGCCGTGTGCTTCTGTGCCCCCTGGGTCTCTGTTCTGCTCTGTTTCACTGTGTGCTCCTGTTAGACGGGGACCTGGAGGGTCGGCCGAGCACAGTGATCGCACAGACAGGTAACTTCCCCCCCACAGATGGACACCACACAAAGATCAGGGTAACACCTTTTATAGGCACTTCTGGTAGTAGAGTGGTACGATACAAGGCGATCAGGACACGATGATCCTCTCAATTCTAGTCTCTAGTAAGGGAAGGGGGTAGCGGGACAGTCTTGGTACCCACGGGTACGGAGGTGTAACGGTGATAGCTCACAATCCCCGAGCTCGGTGTTCGGATGGGTCAGACCGCGGCAGCGCCGGCAGGTCCCGAAGAGGTCGTAGGTGGCAACGGGCCGCGGCAGCGCCAGCAGGTCCCAACGAGGATGAAGGTTACAACGGGCCGCGGCAGCGCCAGCAGGTCCCACTAGAATGCAGGTTGCAACGGGCCGCGGCAGCGCCAGCAGGTCCCAACGAGGATGAAGGTTACAACGGGCCGCGGCAGCGCCAGCAGGTCCCAACGAGGATGAAGGTTGTAGAGGGCCGCGGCAGCGCCAGCAGGCAGGACAATAGTTCACAAGGCAGGGCTGTGGCAGCGCCAGCAGTCCGTCAAGGATGAGTTCGTCGCGGTGTCTCTCGACTCCAGGATACAACTGCCTTCCTGTCCTGGGGCTGCCTCAGTTATAGGTCTGGCGCTCTTTGATGTCCGGACCCTCGCTCTTGGAGGTCGGGAGGTCTGGGATGAGGGAGTCCAGACACTCAGCAGGGGGGTGGAGCCAGCGCCCGAGGAGGCTGGGGGTGCTCGGCACCTGGCGGGGGAGAGCCATCGACACTTCTTACTCCCATTGACCTGCCAAGTGGTCCGTTCACCTCCTGGGTGGAGGGTGGTGCCGGGATGTCGGGGCCTGGCCAGGCCCAGGGTTGGGGTCGGGCTGAGGCCGCGCGGCCGCGTGGTGCAGTGTCCAAGATGGCGGCGTGGCCGGGCAATGGTGCTGACGGTGGCCCGGGCCCTGTCCTGCGGGGAGGGAGCGAGCCCTTCATGTGGCCTGTCCAACATGCGTCCCCCCCAGCTGAAGGCGGGGAGAGTCACCCATCTTCTTGGGGACTTTCCTCGTCGAGGCGGAAAAAGCGGGACAGGCCATCCGCGTTGGCGTGGTCTTGGCCAGGGCGATGCTCCACAGTGAAGTCCATCCCTTGCAGGGAGATGGACCATCGCAATAGTTTGGGGTTTTCCCCCCGCATCTGCATGAGCCATTGCAGGGGCCGATGATCTGTCTGTACCCGGAAATGGGTTCCGAAGAGGTACGGCCGGAGCTTCTTGAGGGCCCATACCACTGCGAAGGCCTCTCGCTCAATGGTGCTCCAGCGCTGTTCTCGGGGCAGTAGGCGTCTGCTGATGAAAGCCACCGGTTGGTCCACTCCTTCGGGGTTCAGTTGGGAGAGGACGGCCCCAATACCATGGTCGGAGGCATCGGTCTGCACGATGAACTCGCGGCTGTAGTCGGGGGCCTGGAGCACCGGAGCGGTGCACATGGCGGCCTTCAGCGTCTCGAAGGCCGCGTGACAGTCGGGAGTCCAGTTGACTCGTTTTGGGTTGTTCTTAGACGTGAGTTCCGTGAGGGGCCCCACAATGCTGCCATAGTCCCTCACAAACCGCCTGTAGTATCCGGTGAGCCCCAGGAAGGCTCGGACCTCTGTTTGTGTTTCGGGGGGTTGCCAGGACTGGATGGCAGCTACCTTGAGTTGGAGGGGGGCCACCAGACCGCTCCCCACTTGGTGTCCGAGGTAGGTCACGGACCCCTGGCCGATTTGGCACTTGCTGGCCTTTATGGTGAGGCCGGCCTGTTGGAGGGCCTGCAGGACCGCTCGGAGGTGGTGGAGGTGGTCTGCCCAGTGGCGGCTGTATACCGCGATGTCGTCCAGGTAGGCGGCGCTGAATTCTTCGAGGCCCGCCAATACCTGGTTCACCAGTCTTTGAAAGGTGGCTGGAGCGTTCTTCATGCCGAAGGGCATCACTCTGAAGTGGTAGTGTCCGTCCGGGGTGGAGAAAGCGGAACGTTCTTGGGCCCTGGGGGTGAGGCCGATCTGCCAGTAGCCCGCTGTCAGGTCAAAGATGCTCAGGTAGCGGGCTGCCCCCATGCGGTCGACTAGTTCATCTGCGCGGGGGATAGGGTGAGCGTCGGTTCGGGTGACCGCGTTCAGCCCCCGATAGTCGATGCAGAATCGGAGCTCAGGTGTGGTGCCCGGTGCCGCGGCCTTGGGGACCAGGACGACCGGGCTGGCCCAGGGACTGTCCGAAGGCTCGATGACCCCGAGGGCGAGCATCTTGGAGACTTCTTCTTGGATGCATGTACGTACCCGATCCGGTACTCGGTACGCCCCGTGTCGGACAGGAGGACTGTCCCCCGTGTCTACGTCGTGCAGGCACCAGGAGGTGACTCCGGGGGCGAGGGAGAACAGGTTTGCGAACGGCAGCAGGAGGGCCCGGCAATCTTGACGCTGCTCTGGGGTCAGGGCCTCCGAGAGTCGGACCCCGTCCACCGAGCCATCCCTTTCCCGAGTCCTCAGTAGGTCAGGGAGGGGCTCGGAGTCTCCTTCCGTACCACTGTCAGTAGCCATCAGCAGGCTGAGTTCTGAGCGCATGAAGTGGGGTTTGAGCCTGTTGGCATGGAGGACCCGGAGGGGGTTCCGGGGGGACTCCAGGTCGATGAGATAGGTGACGGGACTCCTGCGCTCGATCACCTTGAAGGGCCCCGTCCATTTGTCTTGCAAGGCGCACGGTTCGATGGGGGACATCACCCATACCTGCTGACCCGGTTCAAACTCGATGGAGGAGGCATGTTGGTCGTACCACTTCTTCATGTCCTCTTGACTGGCCTCCAGATTGGCTTTAGCGATCTCCCTGAATTTCCGGGTCTGATTGCGGAGGGTCAGGAGGTATTTGTAGACGTCCGGAGGGGTCTTTAGGGGGGCCAACTCCCATTCTTCCTTCACTAGGCTGAGAGGCCCGCGAACGGGGTGTCCGTACAGGAGTTCGAAGGGGCTGAAGCCGAGGGACTTCTGGGGGACTTCTCGGTAGGCGAAGAGGAGGCACGGTAGTAGCACGTCCCACTGGCGGCGTAGGGGTTCTTCCAGCCCCATGATCATCCCCTTGAGGGTGCGGTTGAACCGCTCGACTAGTCCGTTCCCCTGGGGGTGATAGGGGGTGGTGAAGCGGTAAGTGACTCCGCACTGCTGCCAGAGGGATTTCATATACTTTGAAATAAAGTTCGTACCCCTGTCGCTGACGACTTCCCGGGGGAAGCCCACTCGAGAGAAGATCCCCATCAAGGCTCGACCCACTACTGGGGCTGTTATAGTACGAAGGGGGACCGCCTCAGGATAGCGGGTAGCGTGGTCCACCAGGACCAGGATGAAGCGATGCCCCTGTGCTGTTCGGGGGTCCAGGGGCCCCACAATGTCTATTCCCACCCTTTCGAACGGGGTGGTCACCACGGGGAATGGTTGTAGGGGTGCCTTGAGTTTGCGGCCGCTCTTCCCGCTGGCCTGGCAGGTCGGGCAGGACCGGCAATGGTTGGAGACGTCATTTCTCATTTTGGGCCAAAAAAAGTGAGTCACCAGGCGGTGGTAGGTCTTGTCTTGGCCCAGGTGCCCGGCCAGGGGGACATCATGGGCTAGGTTCAACAGGAAGTCTCTGAAGTGGAGGGGCACCACCAGCACTCGCCCGGCCACCAGTTCTGCGATTTTCTGTTCGCTGTACAAGAGATCATTGTCCCAATAAACCCAGTGGGCCCCGGTGGTGTCTCCTTGGCTCTGGCCGAGCGCTTGCTGTCGCAATCCCTCGAGGGAGGGGCAGGTCTTTTGCTCCTGCCGGAATTGTTCCTGGGTGGGCCCCCCTTCTTGACGCCATTGAGCCAGGTCGGGAAGCTCGGGGGGCTGTGTGGACCCCTCTGGGGTGGGGTCCAGGTGGTCGGTCTGGAGGAAGTCTTCATCTGGAGTGATCGAGGGCGGAGGTGCTGCCCATTCTGGTTCTTCTGGTCTAGGGATGGTGCGGGTGGCCATGGACCGGGTGGTTACGCACGCCCAGTCCGGGAGACCCAACATTCCCAGATGCTCTCTTCTTTCCACAGCGGCCCACGGGGAGCTCTCGAGATCGTTCCCCAGGAGGCAGTCTACGGGGGCATCGTCACGGACAGTTACTTTCAGCATGCCGGACACTCCTCCCCATTCGAAGGGGACGCAGGCCATCCGACACAGGCTCTCCGAGTTATCTGCCGATCGGACGGGGCAAAGTACGTTTGGTAGGATTTGTTCTGGGGTCACCAGGTGACAGCGGACGGCCGTCACACTGGCCCCGGTGTCACGCAGGGCCTCTGCCTTGCGCCCATTGATGCTCACCCATTGGCTGTACTTCCGAGTGTTGGCGGGCAGGGGAGTCCGCGGGACCATGTCTCTTCCTCCTAGGCATGCCAGGGTCATGGCGGCGGGTTCCCACTCGAACTGCTCCGACTCATAGGTCTCCGTGTCTTCGGAGACTTGTTCTTCTCCCAGGGCGGCGGCCGCCATCTGGCGGGGCCCGGGGACCTGGTTCTTCGGGCAGGTCGGGTCACTGGCATAGTGGCCGACTCGCTGGCATCGATGACACGTCACGTTAGCTCGGAACCCCGGGCGCATCGGGGTGTTTCCCCGGCCTGCTGGGGTCGGGGTGGCGTTAGTGGGTGCGGCCGGGACGGCGTCTCTGCCTCGGCCCGGGCCTCCTCCTCCTCCTCGGGGACGATGATGACCTTGGTTGGTTCTGTTCAGCTCATTCGGCCCACTCCGGGCCACTCGGGTGCTCTCCCACCGGTCAGCCTCGGTGGCGAGCTGCCGGGGTTCGGTCAATTTACTGTCGAGGAGGTGCTGCCTTAGCTCGACGAAGCAGTTGTTGGAGAGGTGCTCCCACACAATGAGATTGAAGAGTTGTTCGTAAGTGGTTACGTTGTTACCCTTGATCCACCCCTCGAAGGCTCGGCTGAAATAGTTCACGTATTCCAACCACGTTGTACCTGGGATCCGGGTGCAGTTGCGGAACCTCTGGCGGTACATTTCAGGTGTAAGCCCATAACGACTGAGGAGGGCGGACTTCATGTGGTCATAGGACGTCATTTGATGGTCCGGAAGCTGCAGCAGGGCGTCACGACCCTCGTTGACGAATCTCCCCCATAGACCGGCTCCCCAGTCACTTCGAGCGACCCGGTGGGCGGTCATGGCAATCTCATAGGCCTTGAACCACTGCTGTATGTCGTCGTTCCGGTGATATTCTCGGACCACATCCTTGGGGATGTGGACCTTCTGCTCGGTAGGACCCGGGGAGTGCGGTTGCTCGGGCACCCCTAGGTTTTTGTTCAGTTTGCGTATTTCTATCTCCGCTAGTTTGCACTCGTGCTCGTATGCCAGTCTTTTTTCTTCGAGGTCTCTCTGTCTCTGTTTTTCCTCTCGCTCTTCTCTGAGCCGTAAGTGTTCTAAGTTTATTTTCTGTTCCGCCAGTTTCAATTCTCCGTCTAATCTGAGTCGTGCCAAGTCTAACTCGTGTAATCTGTTTTTTTCCCGCTCTTGGATCTCTTCTCGGGAAGGGCCTGTTCTCCGTTCTTCCGTCCGGGCGGTGTTGACTTCCGGGGCTGCGGGGTCCCGGGGGGTTGCGGTATTTGTCTCTGTCCAGGCCTCTAGGGCGTTTTTGAAGTCTTCTTTTGTGCTTAGCCCGGTGGTAGCAATGCCTAAGTCCATGCAAAATTGTTTGAGCTCTCGGTGGTTGTATTCTTCCAACCTTTCCATCTGGAACTTCTCCGCCGATCCGCTCTCTTTGGTCGTCATTGTGGTTTTAGTCGTAGGGTGAGTTACTGTCTGTACGGTACGCGTCGGTTCGGATCGCGCCGCTAGCCACCAATGTTAGACGGGGACCTGGAGGGTCGGCCGAGCACAGTGATCGCACAGACAGGTAACTTCCCCCCCACAGATGGACACCACACAAAGATCAGGGTAACACCTTTTATAGGCACTTCTGGTAGTAGAGTGGTACGATACAAGGCGATCAGGACACGATGATCCTCTCAATTCTAGTCTCTAGTAAGGGAAGGGGGTAGCGGGACAGTCTTGGTACCCACGGGTACGGAGGTGTAACGGTGATAGCTCACAATCCCCGAGCTCGGTGTTCGGATGGGTCAGACCGCGGCAGCGCCGGCAGGTCCCGAAGAGGTCGTAGGTGGCAACGGGCCGCGGCAGCGCCAGCAGGTCCCAACGAGGATGAAGGTTACAACGGGCCGCGGCAGCGCCAGCAGGTCCCACTAGAATGCAGGTTGCAACGGGCCGCGGCAGCGCCAGCAGGTCCCAACGAGGATGAAGGTTACAACGGGCCGCGGCAGCGCCAGCAGGTCCCAACGAGGATGAAGGTTGTAGAGGGCCGCGGCAGCGCCAGCAGGCAGGACAATAGTTCACAAGGCAGGGCTGTGGCAGCGCCAGCAGTCCGTCAAGGATGAGTTCGTCGCGGTGTCTCTCGACTCCAGGATACAACTGCCTTCCTGTCCTGGGGCTGCCTCAGTTATAGGTCTGGCGCTCTTTGATGTCCGGACCCTCGCTCTTGGAGGTCGGGAGGTCTGGGATGAGGGAGTCCAGACACTCAGCAGGGGGGTGGAGCCAGCGCCCGAGGAGGCTGGGGGTGCTCGGCACCTGGCGGGGGAGAGCCATCGACACTTCTTACTCCCATTGACCTGCCAAGTGGTCCGTTCACCTCCTGGGTGGAGGGTGGTGCCGGGATGTCGGGGCCTGGCCAGGCCCAGGGTTGGGGTCGGGCTGAGGCCGCGCGGCCGCGTGGTGCAGTGTCCAAGATGGCGGCGGGGCCGGGCAATGGTGCTGACGGTGGCCCGGGCCCTGTCCTGCGGGGAGGGAGCGAGCCCTTCATGTGGCCTGTCCAACAGCTCCTCTGCCCCATGGTCTCTGTTCTGCTCTGTTTCACCGTGTGCTCCTCTGCCCCCTGGGTCTCTGTTCTGCTCTGTTTCACCATGTGCTCCTCTGCCCCCCGGGTCTCTGTTCTGCTCTGTTTCACTGTGTGCTTCTCTGCCCCCCGGGT
Source organism: Lissotriton helveticus (assembly GCF_964261635.1). Lineage (NCBI taxonomy): Eukaryota > Metazoa > Chordata > Amphibia > Caudata > Salamandridae > Lissotriton > Lissotriton helveticus. The sequence continues at coordinate 98,091,541 of NC_136064.1, read as the reverse complement.
CTCTGTTCTGCTCTGTTTCACTGTGTGCTCCTCTGCCCCCTGGGTCTCTGTTCTGCTCTGTTTCACCGTGTGCTCCTCTGCCCCCTGGGTCTCTGTTCTGCTCTGTTTCACCGTGTGCTCCTCTGCCCCCTGGGTCTCTGTTCTGCTCTGTTTCGCCGTGTGCTCCTCTGCCCCCTGGGTCTCTGTTCTGCTCTGTTTCACCGTGTGCTTCTGTGCCCCCCGGGTCTCTGTTCTGCTCTGTTTCACCGTGTGCTCCTCTGCCGCCCGGGTCTCTGTTCTGCTCTGTTTCACCGTGTGCTTCTGTGCCCCTGGGTCTCTGTTCTGCTCTGTTTCACCGTGTGCTCCTCTGCCCCCTGGATCTCTGTTCTGCTCTGTTTCACCGTGTGCTCCTCTGCCCCCTGGGTCTCTGTTCTGCTCTGTTTCACTGTGTGCTTCTGTGCCCCCTGGGTCTCTGTTCTACTCTGTTTCACCGTGTGCTCCTCTGCCCCCTGGGTCTCTGTTCTGCTCTGTTTCACCGTGTGCTTCTGTGCCCCCTGGGACTCTGTTCTTTTTTTTTTTTTTTAAACCTTTATTGTGCAGTATCATCAAACATTTACGGGCCTACAACCACCCGGCCGGCCTCGACGTCTGTCTAAGCACTTTCATAAGTTATACGGTGACTCAGCAGTACATCAATACAAAGTAGCAAGCATTCAGAATTACACTGGAAAACATCAGACTGCCGAGAAACAGGAGAATTAAGGTTCATTTTAAAATTTTAACAATATACGTAAAAGGATAGTGTTGGACAGGCCACATGAAGGGCCGCTCTCCCCCGGCCCAACCAGGCCCGAACCAGCCACGCAAGTACCACACACCACCATTGCACGTCCACCGTCCCCGCAGGGACCCCTACACTCGAACCTGTTGACCGCGTAGGCCGACCCACTACCGGCCTGCGCGCCCATCCTGGGCGGCATCTTGGACACTCCACCACGAGGCCGCCTGGCCCCCGATCGACCTCAACCCTGGGCCTGGCCAGGCCTCAGACATTCCGGCACCAACATCCACCCAGGAGGTGAGCGGGCTACTTGGTCAGTCAATGGGAGCAAGAGGTGTCGATGGCTCTCCCCCGCCAAGTACCGCTCGCCCATCGCCTCCCCGGGCGCTGGCTCCACCCCCCTGCTGGGTGTCTGAACCCCCTCATCCCGGACCTCCCGACCTCCAAGTGCGAGGGTCCGGACATCAAAGCACACCAGCCCTATAACTGGGGCAGCTCCAGAGCAGGACGGGAGTTGTATCTTGGAGTCGAGAGACGCAAAGAAGAACTCATCCTTGACGGACTACTGGCGCTGCCGTAGCTCTGTCTTGTGCACCTTCGTCTTGCCTGCTGGCGCTGCCGCGGCTTTGGGAACCACCCTATCCTTCATCGTCGTCGGGACCTGCTGGCGTGGCCGCGGACCGTTGTAACCACCCCCTTCATCGGGACCTGCTGGCTCTGCCGCGGACCGTCGTCTTCCTTCATCCATCTCGGGACCTGCTGGCTCCGCCGCGGCCCGTTCATCTACACCCCCGAGCTCGAGGATTGAGAGCTATTGCCATCTTTTTAGTAACAAGACTGTCCCGCTACCCTCTTCCCAAACAGAGACCAGAATAGAGGGGACCCCTGAGTCCAGACCTTCTTGTACCATTCTACCGTACTTGAAGAATTCCCTATAAAGTATCGTTGAACTTTATCCTTGTGTGGTGTCCGTCTGTGGGGGGGAAGTTACTTGTCTGTACGATTCGCTGGAGACGGCTCTCCCCTGAGACCGCTCCCCTTATCCTCGGCCGACCCTCCCGGTCCGTCTAACATTGGTGGCCAGCGACGGGATCCGAATCACCGCATAAACCGTACAGAGAGTAGCTCACCCCACGGCGAATCACGATGTCAACTAAAGACAGCGGATCAACGGAGAAATTCCAGATGGAGAAATTGGACGAGTACAGCCATCGTGAACTTAAACAGTTCTGTATCGAATTAGGTATCGCTACCACCGGACTAAATACCAAAGATGACTTTAAGCAGGCCCTGGAATCTTGGGCAGAAACCGGGGCTGCCGGAACCCCCGATCAAGACATCGCAGCACAAACCCCCATGGCCCCTGAAGAACGAAGAACGGGTCTCTCGCCAGACGAGATCCAGGAACGAGAAAGAACCCGACTACACGAGCTGGAAATGGCCCGGCTCAAAATGGACGTTGAACTAAAGTTGGCCGAACAGAAAATCAACTTAGAGCACCTGCGTCTCCGAGAAGAAAGAGAGGAGAAACAGAGACAAAGGGAGCTCGAGGAAAAGAAACTGGCATATGAACATGAGCGGAAATTAGCTGAAATCGACCTACGCAAACAGAATAAAGAAGCAGGGGTGCCCGAGCAACCCCACACTCCAGGGGCAACAGAGAAGAAGGTACACATCCCCAAGGATGTCGTTCGAGAATACTTCCGAGAGGACGACATCCAGCAATGGTTTAAGGCCTATGAAATCGCTATGACTGCACACCGGATCGATAGAAGCGATTGGGGGGCCGGTCTGTGGGGGAGATTCCTCAATGAGGGCCGCGACGCCCTGCTGCAACTCCCGGACCACCAGATGACCTCCTATGACCATATGAAAGCTGCACTCCTCACCCGCTATGGCCTCACACCCGAGATGTACCGTCAGAGGTTCCGAGACTGCACCCGCATCCCAGGTACAACTTGGGTGGACTATGTCAATTACTTTAGCCGAGCCTTCGAGGGCTGGATCAAAGGAAGCAAGGTCACAACCTACGAACAACTGTTCAATCTTATGGTATGGGAGCATCTGTCGAACAATTGCTTCATTGAACTTCGCCAGCACCTCCTCGACAGCAAGTTAACGGATCCCCGGCAGCTCGCAGCCGAAGCAGACCGGTGGGAGATCACCAGAGTGAGTCGAAATGGGTCCTCCGAACAGAACCGGAACAACAATGGTCAGCACCGTCCCCGAGGAGGTGGAGGCCAAGGACGCGGAAGAAGCAACGCTCCGGTCACCCCCACTACCAGCCCCACCCCCCCGGCCAACCGGGGCAGCACCCCAGCGCGACCGGGACATCGAGCCAATGTTACCTGCCATCGATGCCAACGAGTCGGACACTATGCCAACGACCCAAACTGCCCCCAGTACCAGAGCCCAAGACCCCGCCAAGTAGCCGCTGCTGCTCTGGGGGAGGAACAGATCTCAGAGGAACAAGAAGAATATGAACAGGAACACCAAGAATGGGAGCCGGCCGCCATGGCTCTCGCCTGCCTAGGGGGGAGAGACATGGTCCCGCGGGTCCCCCTACCCGCTAATACCCAGAAGTACAGCCAATGGGTGGGCATCAATGGACGCCGGGCTGAAGCCCTTCGTGACACTGGGGCCAGTGTAACAGCCGTCCGCTGTCACCTGGTGACCCCCGAACAATACTTACCAAACATTCTCTGCCCTGTACGTTCAGCCGATAACTCAGAAAGTCTGTGTCGGATGGCCTGCGTCCCCTTCGAATGGGGAGGGGTCTCCGGCATGTTGAAGGTGACGGTCCGAGATGATGCCCCCGTAGACTGCCTCCTGGGTAATGACCTGGAAAGCTCTCCTTGGGCAGCAGTCGAACGAAAAGAACACCTGGGGATGCTGGGCGTCCCGGACTGGGCGTGCGTCACCACCCGGTCCATGACCGCCCGTGCCAACACCCGCCCAGAGGAACTCGAATGGCCGGCGCCACCGCCTCCGGTCGCCCCCGCCGAAACCACCGACCGTGACGTCCCCCCCGAACCAGCTCAACCTCCAGACCTCGCTAACCTCGACCAGTGGCCTCAAGAGGGGGGGCCCACGCAAGAACAATTTCGCCAAGAACAAAAGACCTGTCCCTCCCTCGAGGGACTCCGCCAGCAAGCACTAGCCCAAAGCGCAGGGGATACCTCCGGAACTCACTGGGTCTACTGGGACAATGATCTGCTGTACAGTGAGCAAAGAATCGCGGAGCTGGGGGCCAGCCGAGTCCTAGTGGTACCCCTCCGTTTTAGAGACTTTCTGCTAAACCTGGCCCACGATGTCCCCCTGGCAGGACACTTGGGTCAAGACAAAACCTATAGCCGCCTGGTGACCCACTTCTTCTGGCCCAAAATGAGGGACAATGTACACCAGCATTGCCGATCTTGCCCCACGTGCCAAGCCAGTGGGAAGAGCGGCCGCAAACTGAAAGCCCCCCTGCAACCTTTTCCCGTGGTCACCACCCCGTTCGAGAGGGTCGGAATCGATATCGTCGGGCCCCTGGACCCGCGCACAAAACAAGGCCATCGATTCATCCTGGTGCTAGTGGACCACGCCACCCGCTACCCGGAGGCTGTTCCCCTGCGGACTGTGACAGCCCCGGTAGTCGGCCGGGCTCTGATGGGGATCTTCTCCCGGGTAGGCTTCCCCCGGGAGGTCGTCAGTGACAGAGGCACGAACTTTATTTCGAAATATATGAAATCTCTCTGGCAACAGTGCGGGGTTACCTACCGGTTCACGACCCCCTATCACCCTCAAGGAAACGGCCTCGTTGAGCGGTTCAACCGCACGCTCAAAGGGATGATCGGGGGGTTGGAAGAGCCCCTCCGTCGCCAGTGGGATGTGCTGCTGCCGTGCCTCCTCTTCGCATATCGAGAGGTTCCCCAGAAGTCCCTGGGCTTCAGCCCATTTGAACTGCTATATGGACACCCCGTGCGCGGGCCGCTCAGCCTAGTTAAGGAAGGCTGGGAGATGCCCCCTCTAAAGAACCCACCAGATGTTTTCCGCTACCTCCTAACACTCCGCAACCAGACCCGGCGATTCCGAGAACTAGCAAAAGCCAACCTAGAGGCCAGTCAAGAGGACATGAAAAGGTGGTATGACCGGAATGCCTCCTCCATCGAATTTGAACCTGGGCAACAGGTATGGGTGATGTCCCCCACCGAACCTTGCGCCCTACAAGACAAGTGGACAGGGCCCTTCAAAGTGGTCGAGCGCAAGGGTCCGGCTACCTATCTCATCGACTTGGAATCTTCCCGGAACCCCCTCCGGGTCCTCCACGCTAACAGACTGAAACCGCACTTTGTACGGACAGAACTCAGCCTCCTGATGGCCACAGACAATGGGGCTGAAGAGGACTCCGAGCCCCTCCCGGACCTCCTCCGAACGCGGGAGAAAGACGGTTCCGTAGAGGGGGTCCGACTCTCAGAGGCCCTCACCCGAGAGCAACACCAGGAGTGCCAAGTTCTCCTGTCACAATTCGCCAGCCTGTTCTCCCTCACCCCAGGGGTCACTTCCTGGTGTACGCACGATGTGGACACGGGGGACAGCCCCCCTATCCGCCACCGGGCCTACCGCGTGCCAGATCGGGTACGGGCCTGCATCCAGGAGGAAGTAGCCAAAATGCTCACGCTCAGGGTCATCGAGCCCTCAGACAGCCCCTGGGCCAGCCCGGTAGTACTGGTCCCCAAAGCAGCCGCCCCCGGCACCACACCAGAACTCCGGTTCTGCGTCGACTACCGGGGCTTGAATGCGGTCACCAGGACAGACGCACATCCCATCCCCCGGGCAGATGAACTAATCGACCGCATGGGAGCTGCCCGCTACCTCAGTATCTTCGACCTGACGGCGGGCTACTGGCAAATCGGCCTCACACCCCGGGCACAAGAACGTTCTGCCTTTTCCACTCCCGATGGCCATTACCATTTCACCGTCATGCCCTTTGGCATGAAGAATGCCCCAGCAACCTTCCAACGGCTCGTCAATCAGGTCCTGGCGGGGCTCGAAGGATTCAGCGCCGCCTACCTAGACGACATCGCTGTATACAGCAACCAGTGGTCCGAGCACCTCCACCACCTCCGAGCAGTGCTGCACGCCCTTCAGCAAGCTGGCCTCACGATCAAGGCCAGCAAATGTCAAATTGGGCAAGGGTCTGTAACCTACCTCGGGCACCAGGTGGGAAGCGGCCTGGTGGCCCCTCTGCAGCTAAAAATTGCCGCCATCCAGTCCTGGCAGCCCCCCCTTACCCAGACCGAGGTACGAGCCTTCCTGGGCCTCACGGGCTATTACCGAAGGTTCGTGAAAGACTATGGTACTATCGTGAGGCCCCTCACAGAGCTCACGTCAAAAAATCAGCCCCAGAAAGTCAACTGGACCCCAGAGTGTCAAGCTGCATTTGAACAATTGAAAGCCGCCATGTGCTCCGCCCCTGTGCTCCAGGCCCCCGACTACAGCCGGGAGTTCATCGTCCAGACGGATGCCTCCGACCATGGCATTGGGGCGGTCCTGTCTCAAGTGAACACCGAAGGCCGTGATCAGCCGGTGGCCTTCATCAGCCGGCGACTCCTACCACGGGAACAACGCTGGAGCACCATAGAGAGGGAGGCCTTCGCGGTGGTATGGGCCCTCAAGAAGCTCCGGCCCTACCTTTTTGGCACACCCTTTCGGGTACAGACCGACCACCGACCCCTGCAGTGGCTGATGCAGATGCGGGGGGAAAACCCGAAGTTACTACGCTGGTCCATCTCCCTACAAGGGATGGACTTCACAGTTGAACATCGGCCTGGGCCAGATCACGCCAACGCAGATGGCCTGTCCCGGTTCTTCCGCCTCGACGAGAAGAGTCCCCAAGAGAATGGGTAACTCTCCCCGCCTTCAGCTGGGGGGGACGCATGTTGGACAGGCCACATGAAGGGCCGCTCTCCCCCGGCCCAACCAGGCCCGAACCAGCCACGCAAGTACCACACACCACCATTGCACGTCCACCGTCCCCGCAGGGACCCCTACACTCGAACCTGTTGACCGCGTAGGCCGACCCACTACCGGCCTGCGCGCCCATCCTGGGCGCCATCTTGGACACTCCACCACGAGGCCGCCTGGCCCCCGATCGACCTCAACCCTGGGCCTGGCCAGGCCTCAGACATTCCGGCACCAACATCCACCCAGGAGGTGAGCGGGCTACTTGGTCAGTCAATGGGAGCAAGAGGTGTCGATGGCTCTCCCCCGCCAAGTACCGCTCGCCCATCGCCTCCCCGGGCGCTGGCTCCACCCCCCTGCTGGGTGTCTGAACCCCCTCATCCCGGACCTCCCGACCTCCAAGTGCGAGGGTCCGGACATCAAAGCACACCAGCCCTATAACTGGGGCAGCTCCAGAGCAGGACGGGAGTTGTATCTTGGAGTCGAGAGACGCAAAGAAGAACTCATCCTTGACGGACTACTGGCGCTGCCGTAGCTCTGTCTTGTGCACCTTCGTCTTGCCTGCTGGCGCTGCCGCGGCTTTGGGAACCACCCTATCCTTCATCGTCGTCGGGACCTGCTGGCGTGGCCGCGGACCGTTGTAACCACCCCCTTCATCGGGACCTGCTGGCTCTGCCGCGGACCGTCGTCTTCCTTCATCCATCTCGGGACCTGCTGGCTCCGCCGCGGCCCGTTCATCTACACCCCCGAGCTCGAGGATTGAGAGCTATTGCCATCTTTTTAGTAACAAGACTGTCCCGCTACCCTCTTCCCAAACAGAGACCAGAATAGAGGGGACCCCTGAGTCCAGACCTCCTTGTACCATTCTACCGTACTTGAAGAATTCCCTATAAAGTATCGTTGAACTTTATCCTTGTGTGGTGTGCGTCTGTGGGGGGGAAGTTACTTGTCTGTACGATTCGCTGGAGACGGCTCTCCCCGGAGACCTCTCCCCTTATCCTCGGCCGACCCTCCCGGTCCGTCTAACAGATAGAAACAGAGAAGGATCAGTAACCATACAGTCCAGCGAGAGTAAGAGTGGGCAACGCCTACCAAAGGATATCTAACGAACAGAGAAACATAAGCAAAGTATCGGCACATAAATAGCAATGGAAGGATAAACTACCACCAAAATATTTCGCGCCAGTCCGTACCCACCCCACACCAAGCCACCCTACTGACCCGAAGAAAAGAAGAAGAGAAAAGGAATTAAAAAAGGAAGAGAAAAAATAAGGCCCATAGGAACTGAAAACGGACAAAATAAAAGCCCCCCCTCCTCACCCCCCACCCTACACACATGCAGAGGCTACGGCCTACCCCCCCCCTAGCAGTGTGTCTGTCGCCCAATAAAGAATACCCGAAATATAGACACAGAACAGAAAGAAAGAAAAGAAGAAGAAACACTATAAATCGGAGGAGGGTCATACATATGAGCTCCCGGTCTCCCAAGCCACAAGTTCATTCTCCACCCCAAGAGTAAATGGCAACAATAATAAGCAACAGTTACGGTAATGAATGGGGAGAGTCATCAAACACAGCGCAGCTGAATGTTACATTGGGACATATCAATCCGATCCTCCGCCAGCCAAGCAGCCATCAACAATGAAAGGGAGCACCTAGCCCTGGCCCGTTCGTGCGAGCCCCCCTAAACATGGCCCCTGTGGGAAGCCCGTCCCACCCAACACAAAGAAACAAAATGTCCACGCATGGCAGAAGAGAGGTCTGTGAACACAAAATGGACGCCGCCCGTTACCAATAGGTCCATCTTCACCGACAAACATCATCCCCAGGTTCGTCCGATGACACACAGTCCACAGCAAGGATCGTGGGGCTTGGAGGAAGGATGCAGTCAAAGGGGCTAACAGCCGCAAAAGCATTGTTCGGGGCAATAGCGACGATACCGTGAACGAAGTCTCAGCCCCCAGGCGGGAGAGATACACTGCAGCGCCACAGGAGCTGGCAGACAGCCGTCCGCAGGCAACAACACTATCAGGGATAATCCGCTCCCCCCCGCACTAGCGGGGAAAAATAGTAGCCACCTCAGGAACTGGAGAAGGCAAATCGCCATCCCACTGGGAGCAGTCCAGCCATATTCGCTTCAGAGTGCACGCAACGCCATCAAGCTTCTCACCCAGCTCTCGGTAACCATCCCTCCACGCAGATCGTAGGTCCCCAAGAGCAGCGAGAATGGTGCCACAGGATAGCTCAGGTTGGGGACCCCACATCACCGCGTTACGAGATGACCCGCACACCCCATCACACATCACAGCGATAGGCAGGGTACTGCAGCCTATCTCGTGCAGGGAGCCAGCAAACTGTTCCACCGTGGAGGGAGAATGACAATAAGATGGGGGCGAGGACGGCACCGGCAGGCAGCAGTCCAAGGTACCGATGCCAACAAGGCAGACCTCTAAGGAGCGATCCTCGGTAACAGCCATCCCCTCATCAATTCAAGGCTGGGGCAAATTCGGGGGTGGTCCGCAAAGACCGGGCAAGTTCGAAAATGGGGTCGATACTGCTCACCTCCAGCTTTACACAAAGAAGAAGTATGCCCAGCGAGTACCCATCTCGCAAATGCACCCCAGTCGCGTGGTGCGAGGAGCTGCGCCCCAGCAGCGAAATTCTGTTCCTGCTCCCCGTCGGCAGTCAATGCGTCCTAAAGGGCCAGCTCCAAACAGGCCCGACTGGCCGGTGTTGAGAAATTAGAACCCGGCGGCATTCAGCTGCGTAGGTCCCGGCTTCAGGGCTGCGGAGGCCACCAAACAACTTCCCGAATAACTCCAGTTACCAGGCAGGTAGAAACCCCAGGAGAACACGAATGAGGACAGCGCGCAATCACCAACACCCCGCTGCAGCGCGACCTCAGGATGATAATCAGGATTTCAGAGCGGGGCTCGAGAACTCGCGGAGCCGGGAGCCTACACGTCCGCTCCGGTGGCCATCTTGGCTCCTCCCCCCTGGGTCTCTGTTCTACTCTGTTTCACCGTGTGCTCCTCTGCCCCCGGGTCTCTGTTCTGCTCTGTTTCACCGTGTGCTCCTCTGCCCCCTGGGTCTCTGTTCTGCTCTGTTTCACCGTGTGCTCCTCTGCCCCCTGGGTCTCTGTTCTGCTCTGTTTCACCGTGTGCTCCTCTGCCTCCTGGGTCTCTGTTCTGCTCTGTTTCACCGTGTGCTCCTCTGCCCCCTGGGTCTCTGTTCTGCTCTGTTTCACCGTGTGCTCCTCTGCCCCCTGGGTCTCTGTTCTGCTCTGTTTCACCGTGTGCTTCTGTGCCCCATGGGTCTCGGTTCTGCTCTGTTTCACCGTGTGCTCCTCTGCCCCCTGGGTCTCTGTTCTGCTCTGTTTCACTGTGCGCTCCTCTGCCCCCAGGGTCTCTGTTCTGCTCTGTTTCACCGTGTCCGTGTGCTCCTCTGCCCTGGGCCCTGGGTCTCTGTTCTGCTCTGTTTCACTGTTCAAGTTCAAGTTCAGAAATTTGTATAGCGCGCTACTCACCCAGAGGGTCTCAAGGCGCTTGAGGGAGGGGGGTGCTTTACTTATCGAATATCCATGTTTTTAGTTGTTTTCTGAAGGAGAGGTGGTTCTGTGTAAGGCGGAGGTGGGTGGTGAGAGAATTCCAGGTTTTGGCCGCTAAGTAGGAGAAGGATCTTCCCCCCATGGTGGATCTATGGATGCGCGGGATTGCGGCGAGGGCTTGATTGGACGATCATAGTTGACGGGTGGGGGTGTAGAAGGACAATCGCGTGTTGAGGCATTCGGGTCCTAGGTCGTAGAGGGCTTTGTGTGCGTGGGTGAGGAGACGGAATGTTATTCTCTTGTTGACGGGGAGCCAGTGGAGGTCTTTCAGGTGACCGGAAATGTGAGCTTGACGGGGGATGTCCAGTATGAGTCTGGCTGAGGCGTTTTGGATGCGTTGGAGTTTTTTCTGTAGTTTGGCTGTGGTTACGGCGTAAAGGGTGTTTCCGTAATCCAGTCGGCTTGTGACCAGTGCGTGGGTGACCGTTTCCTTGTTTCGGTGGGATCCATCGGAAGATTTTTTTGAGCATGCGTAGAATGTTGAAGCATGATGATGAGACGGCGTTGACTTGTCTGGTCATCGAGAGGGAAGAGTCCAGGATGAAGCCCAGGATACGTGCGTGGTCCGTAGGTATGGGTGCGGTTCCCAGGGCCGGTGGCCACCATGAGTCGTCCCAGGCAGAGGGGGCTGAACCTAAGATGAGGACTTCCGTTTTGTCCGAGTTTAGTTTTAAACGGCTGTTCTTCATCCACTCAGCTACCTCTTTCATTCCTTCATGTAAGTTGGTTTTGGCGTTATTTGGGTCTTTGGTGAGGGAGAGGATCAGCTGGGTGTCGTCTGCGTAGGAGATGATGTTGAGGTTGTGTTGGCGTGCGATGGATGCGAGGGGGCTCATGTATACGTTGAAGAGGGTGGGACTGAGTGATGATCCTTGTGGTACGCCGCAGATGACTTCGGTGGCCTCTGATCTAAAAGGGGGGAGGCGGACTCTCTGGGTTTGTAGTGTAGCTCCTATTTTCCCAATAGGCTCTGCGCATTGGAATAGTACCTACAGCAGTAAAGGCCTAGGCCAGACGTTAACTAGGTCTACTACTGTCGAAACTAGACTTAATTTTTGGGTTTGCCAGCTAAGCTCAGAGTTCGCTAGAAACTCTCTCGAATGTTCAAGGAAGGATTAACTCCCCTGATTAGACAAGAAGGGATTTAGTTTCTGACAACCATAGAACATGACAACTTTGCTCTCCCCTAATCAAGAGTCAATCTCAAGAGTCGTGTGAGCACAAGGCAATTATTTTACTCAGTCAGTACGTGCATTCTTAGTCTCATCAGAATGTAGAGAAAAGGAAGAGACGGGCGTGTTCAATAAAAGATGTTATTTATTGATCAGTCTCTTTTCTCGTACAAGAGAAATGGATCGATATTATTGCAATACTTATAGTTAAGTAAAGTGCATACATTAGAAGCAATAGTATAAAATAATACTGTAAAAACATTGATATGGTTTCTGAGCCATATGATGTTTAAAATGATTAAAATATATTTACATACACATATACATTTGACTAAACGTACTCAACTGGTGTTTCTAAATACGCCTACCCCGTGTACCTGACCTAAGTCTAATGCGTGGGCGGGAATAGAAAGTTACAGTTTAAGTTAAGTTTGTTTTTGCCAAGTGAATAACTAAAGAATTCTCTAGGAGGGGTTATTCAGTTCTGTACCTGGAATTTAGGATGAATGAGGAATGGTATCTCTTTCTCTGCTCTCGATATTCCAGGCTGCCTGCGAGGGCTGCCCAGAAGCGCCGGTGCTGGGTCTCTCGGCTTGAGATAGCAGCGCGTCTCTCAGCGCGTCAGGAAGGCGGGGCTGCTGCCTGCGGGGTCTGCTTCTGCTCTCGGCTTCGGCAAGTATGGCTGCTCCGTCTTGTCACCACGCGTGTGTTTGCATAGGGCAAGGTCGGCAATATTTATACCTTAAAGGTGCCGAGATTGACGTAAGGATGGACATAGGTACGTCAATAAAGATGTCATACGACTTGCTCGTTAGCACATTCTTTTGCAAAAGTTCTCTGTGAAATCAAAACAATGGCCGCACGGATTTTCCAGGTTGTCATAGGTTTGATTTGTTATGAGAACGTCGTATGCCTTATCAGGGGCTGGAGGAATGTCGCTTGTCTAATTAGATCTCAAGCGTTATGACCTAATCAGATAACACGTTCCTGTGCCGTAGTGTGACTGCGTCAGATAACGGTATTTGCATCATGGGGGATTTCTTGCCTCATGGGCTGACTGTTAGTTAACTAGCTAGGTAGTTTAACCAGAATAGGGTCAGGAATAGGGGGATCGATTCAGAACCTATAGAAATACACGACACCCACTCCACGCTAACTATGGTCATATCTACTAATCTATGCATAGTATAACATAGTACAACATACTATAGAGTATAGTGTATACCTTACCACCCCAAAATACATAAATGCATTTCGAAATTTTCAAATATACTGAAAAATTGCAGTCATATATATTGTATGCACTTAAGCTATGAATTAAATGCAAAAGTAAACACGCATTGTTATGCATTATTGCTTTTTGGTATATGAGAAATACACATGAAATGGCTCTTAATATGGCTATACAGAAAGGAAGTCCGAGACCATTTCATCACATAATAAAATATTTGTGAACCTACCAGCGGGCAGCTAAAGTCTATATAAAGTATCTAAAAATAGAAATCTTATTTCTCTAGGAATAGTTTCTTACTTTAAGCAGAAGATCAGTGTCCCGGGAAAAAATATGTAGAAAAATATTTTAGGGGCTTGCTGAAAAAATCGCTGTCCGTGAACTGGATTGTAATTGTTCATGTGACTTTATTTTTAAAGTTGAAGGCCGAATTCAGGGAACGCCGTGTGCGAGTTTACTCAAAAGTCTCTATTTCTGTTCCGGAGAGAACATCATATCATTCAGGCTTTCGAAAAAACTGTCAACAGCTTCATGGGAAAGTTCCACTAAGTCGGAAATAGGGGTAACCATGCATTCGTGCGCATGATTGTCTCCATTGACATTCTGATTTGCATTGCTGACAGAAGGTCGTACCTGTTCGATGCTGCTTTCATCTTGAACTTCACTACTCTTCAATCGTAGTGGTGAAGATTCCAGGAATGCCGTCATCAGAATTGGCAGCCTTTGAGGGCAGCACAGTGCGTGAACCTTGGTAGGAACCAACAGTGTATCTGCATCCACCGGCGCATCCGATTGTAGCGTCAGACAGGTGTCTAACACGCATTCTTCTCCGCATAGCAGACACCTTAGTACAGGTAAAACACACCTTTGCCACATTGGTCGAAATGATAGAAACCAAGTCATGTTCAGGTCTCTAAGCCGGGAGAGTCCCAGGATTTTTGATATCCGGTCCCGGTATCCAATGGCTAGGATCGTATCTTCCATTGTCGCGAGAGTTTGATCTGTGACATGGGTTGCCATAACGAAAAATAAGGACTAGGAATAGGATTCCTGCAATTAGTCCCAGGATCAGGGGAAGTCCGCCAAAAATCGAATGGACGAAATCTGGAAAAATACCCAGTATGGCTTTGAATGGTGTTAATGCCATCGAAAATACTGTCTTAAATACCTTTGAGACCCCAGTGGTATCAGAAATATTTAAGATTTCGCTCAGGATTTCCGCGAAATGTACGGGGGAATTAGTTGATAATAATGTATGTATCTCTGCAGTCGTCCTTGCGACTTGTAGATCATACGTTTCTTTAGATGACGTGAGCCTTGTAGGCGTCTGAAGAAGCACTGTTTTCATTCTGCTTAAAGTGTCTATTCGAATAGAAGTAATTTTCAAACCGGGCCATGCCCTTGCCTCCCTGTCTGGTAAGGAGCTGGGGAACAAAGAACGTCCACAGCACTTGACCTTCGCCGTCGTGGTGACGAGATAAGGAGTCCCGGGCATAAGACTACAACATCTGCGGTCTACAATAAGAATGTAACTCCCATTATAGAGTCTTTGAAAGAATGGTTCTATTTCAGTTGCAGGTGCGCCTTGCTGGTGACATGAAAGGTTGTATGAATTCCCTTCACAGGCTCCGTGCAAACTAATACCGTTACACAGAAGCGTGCCGCTTAGTGACATAGCACAATTGTTGCCACTAAGAAACACTTTCTGTCCTTTGTTACTGACACATGCATGTGAATAGGGCAGGTTCCAAGTTGTTTTAAGGTACCCCTTTCCCAATTTCTCGTACATGCCAGCCTGTATATATTTTTGGCAGTATTGAAACCTGAAGGTTGAGATTGGAATATTTATGATTCCGTGGATTATCCATTCACTGACAGGTCGTTCTGACATTGTCATCGGTAATCTTTCTAGTTTTTCAATGCTCAAGATTGTATAATCAGCACCCTTCTGCGCCATACCGATTTGTCTATCAGTAAGGTTAAAGATTTGGAATAGTGACGTTGTGTTGATTAAACGCCAAGGCACATAGCCTGAACGCAGATTTTGTAACGTCCAGCCAAGCTGTACAATAGAGCGCAATTGCGACTGACCATGTTGTAATAACAGTAAGTCTTGCGATAATATGTCGATTGCTGAAGACACAATGCTGTCCAATGAAAATATTCTGGAGGACAGAGTCATTAACCCATTGTCCACTACAGAAAGTGATTTTTCCAAATTAATACGATCAATTTCACGTATTCTCTCTGCTGTTTCAATTTGAGTAACCTTCCAGGCCTCATTGTATGCTGCATATACAGAGGCTGCTATGAAACGCTTTTGACGCTGTTTGCGTGGTCCCAGTATGAAATCACGCAAGTCAGCACCATCAGTAAGTAAAGTTAGGTGTTGCTTAATTTCAGGCAGTGTGGAAGTTTGTAGCCATTGAAGGCATAATTTGCCCACACTGTAGGTTGTTATTATCCCTGGGTGATGTCTTTGAGGATATCTAGGGTCTGGCCTGGTCATTTTGAAACCCTGTGTTTTATTCAGGAATCTATCTTGACAGTTATTTGTATCTGTGGGCCAGATCAACCATTGTTTCCAATCAGGATGTGTTCTGTTTTGGTTAAGTATATGGCTTATGTCTATTTCTTCATCTGTATCAGAGTTATTGCTAAACATTGTTGGCTTTGGAATAGACAGGTTATTTAAATCTTTGATTTTGGCTAAGCCAAGAAAGGTGGTTTGTTGAACAGTGTCATTTAAAAATATCATTTGTTCTGGGATCATGCAGGCTCTAAACAAAGCTTCTATACCCTGTACTTGCCATTCTTTTGTACCCCAAACACTTTTCAAATCAACATTTTTGTCCCAATAATCAAATCCAAAAGTATTCATTTTTTCAAAGAATGAATCTGAATATATCAATTTCGTGTTGGTTATCATGGTTTTCATCCCTGTCTTGTTTGACAATTTGTAATAAAATGTTTCAGCATTAGTTATGTTAAAACCTGAAAAGTATGAATATTTGTCATAAACGGTTCTAGAGCTCCCTTTTGGAGGTGTAGCACAATGTTCCCATTGATTATAATTTAAAACATTTCTAGGTTGTGCAGATTTATGCAAGAAATGGTTACCATAATGGTTATAGCAATACATACTATCATAATTTGTAGAACCTTGCAAATAATCATGTTTTGTAAATTTAGCAGACATTACTAAGTCAGACATCATATTGTTTATACTTTCAAAGTCCCAATCATCAGCAAATGAGTTTGGTTTTGCAAAGTCACTCAAGGAGATCTTGATTTGGTGTGGATATTTCAGGATCTCGACCGGACCATAAATTTCATAGTCAGTGTTGTCCCAGGCTACCCCACCAGGTATTGGAATTGCTGTGAAGTTGGCTGAAGAAAGTTCTGAAGAAAGTTCTCGTTTCTCGACGTGTGAAGATGTGTGTGGTTTGAGGACCAAGTTGATGTTCTGACTTGCTGTGTCCATTTTAGCATATTTTCCCTCAATGAAGCGTCCCAAGGTAAATACCATGATGAGCCAAAGTATGAGGATAAATGCACCAAAACCCACCCAAAATTCAATCCATGGAGAAACCAGATATGTTTCTTTCAGTTGTTTCAAAAGTTCCTTAGCTTTGTCTTTAAAGGATTTTGATGATGGCTGTGTCTTTGGTTCACTGAAGCCTTCAGAGGAATCATCGAAGTTGATGAAGTAACCAGATGCAGTTCTGTCAATTGTTCCAATTGGTTCAGGATTTTTGTTTTTTGCATTGTCACTTGGTACTTCAGTATAGATTGGTGTGTCTCTGCTAAATGTTTTTATTTGGGTTTTCAGAGGTCTTAGTTCTATTGCATTGTTGCATAGTCCTTGTTGTTCTTCTGTAGGCGTTTCGAATGTGATGAGCCTCTTTGATAGGACCTCTGTACTGGTAGCAAACCTTGGTGTTCTGCTACTTATTGGGAGTCCACTTGGCCTACTGTTTGTTATCGGCCACATGTTGTGGTTTTACCAGGTCGATGGATACAACTCGGTTCTCCTTTTTTCCAGCAAGTGGCGGTAGTACAACTGATCTTGTCCCGTTGACAGACAAGACAGGAACTGCTTTTCTGTAAGAAGGCCCAAATTCCTTCTTTACCGCGATCTTCTCCCTGACTAGATCCCCGACTTTTGGAATCCAGACAGGTCTTGCTGGGACAGGTGGTGATTCTTCAGTGGTCAGTGATGTCTGCCCTCAACTCTTGTCGTTCACAGGTTGCCGCCGCATTTCCAGACAATACCGAGGTGGCACCGCATGAAATCGTTCCAGGATCCATGGTCCTGGTGCGAAATTTTGACCGCTCAAGTCCGCTGGAGCCTCGCTGGAAGGAGCCCCGACAGGTCCTCCTCGCCACCCGTACAGCCGTGAAGTTGGAGGGTCGCAAAGGCTGGGTGCACCTTTCGCACGTGAAGAAGTTTTATGGACTGAAACCCGTCTCAAAGAACATTTCCCAGGATTTGAAGGATTGCCAAAGTACTATTTTTAAGGACTGTCCCGCAAAGAACAATGATACTGCACCCTCCCCGTTAGAGAAAACTCCGCAGCAGGAGTATAAGTTGAAACTCTGGTCTAGTAAAATAAGTCAGCCAGTTTGATTGTCTAAGTCCTCCCCTAGGTGAAACGGTTAGACTGTTTCTGACATGTATAAAATAGACCCCCATAGTGAGAGAGTTAGTCAAAACTCAATCCGATGTATCGTTTTTCTATGTTTCATATTATTTCTCAGCATTATGATTTCCTGCACCAGTTATGCATTTTACCTGTATTTTCCAGTTTCTCATGTAAATAAGTCTGCTAATGTTACGGTGGAGCACACGTTTAGTGATCTGCCTCCTCATGAACTCTCTTACCGCCTCGCTATGCGAAATAATTCTTTCATCCGCATGTTACATTACTCACACCAGACCAGCAATGCCACTAATTGTTGGGTGTGTGGTCGACTCCCCCCTTTTCAGACACCGAAGGGAGTTCTGCCACTCTTTCCTTATCCTTTTTCACATAATGGTTCGTGTGGAGCATGGTCCACGTTAACGTCATCCTCAACAGATATGTCTTTTCTTAACAGTACGTGTTTTCCAGACAAGCAAGGTCTCCCCCACAGAACCGGGTTAGATCTAGAAAATGAAGTGTATAATTTAGGTAATTATTCTTCGAATTTCATGGTCCTGAATGTTCAGTCTGATACTACTCCAGACTTACCTGCAATTTCAGTACTACCAGTCAAAGGCGAATTATGTGTCCGAAATAATGGTTCTACACACGTAGGACATAGTGATTGTACTACTATTGTCAAGTATAGTGACAGTAGGAAATCTATTTTCAAAGCTTCACGTCATTCTTATTTTATTTGTGGTCAGACCGCATATGTTCGTCTGCCCCTCGATTGGGAGGGAACCTGTTACATTGCCTTCCTACTGCCACCGGTTTTTCTAGCCCCACCCGACTACCATAGGAATTCCCACCTAGTACATACTAGACACAAGAGAAACCTCCCGATTGTCGATTATACTGAAACTGCTCTAGAACAATATATAGATATCAATAAAGGTGTCTTCCCTTATTTAGGTACAGTTGTGAATAGTAAACTGATACGTAGGTTAACCAGAACCCTTGAAGCAGTAGTAATTGAGACTACTTCTGCTCTAAGTAATTTAACCGAAGAACAATCCTTTATGAGAATTGTCGTGCTCCAGAATCGTCTCGTCCTTGACGTCATATTGGCCGATAGGGGCGGGGCCTGTAGAGTCATCGGATCTAGTTGCTGCATTTTCATTCCAAATAACGCGCCGTCTGTTTATTCAGCTATAACCAGACTTCATAAAATTGCCCATCTGTTACACCAAAATCCAGGCACCTGGACATGGTCCGGTTGGTTCTGGAATATAATTTCCGCCTGGGGATGGAAAGTCTTGTCCTTTCTAGGTATTGCAGTAGCGATCATATTCAGCTGCTGCCTCTGTATACAATGTGGCCCTGCGATTTGCGGCATTTGTGCTACCTCTTGTATTCCTAGTCCCAAGCCCCGTTCTAAAACCCGTTCCCAGAAAATTCGAGACGAACAAATGATACTGTATGAAATGATAGATGGTATCATGAATATTGATGTTTCCTGATGGAAACGTAGTGACAAGGAGGGAATGTGGAAAAGTAAATTTTGCTATGTTCTGTGTCCCTACGCGTCCTCCATCATATGTTATCTGTGCATGATTAATATGCATATGTTATTCCCCATGTTCGATTAAAGACGCAATTATAGTTGTGTCCACCTTTAGTATGTCAGTTTCCAGTTCTCGTGAATACTACGAATATCAGGCCTATGTAAAGCTACGTTGCCACGTTTCTCAGTGTGCACGTTATTTCATTGTAAAATCTCCGTTTCTAGGCCTCAAAAGGGCCTGGACACCAGATTCAGCTCCTGTCCCCTGAAGCCTCGCTGAGGAGCGATACAGCCCCCGCCTGTATCCTCGACCCTTCACTTACTTCCTGCCTCGCAGTGCCCGGTTCAGCCTGGCTCTGCCTCTGAGTCTGCCAAGAGTATGTTATGATTCGAGTTATCAGTTAGTCCTCCTTCTCTGCATTCCTAAGCTACTGAATCGCATCAATAGTTTCCGTCATTGTCTAGCCTTCACGTCTCCATGTAAGAGAAATACTGCATTTAATGATCATTTAATATTCTTCATCACGCACTACATGTAGAATAATGCATGCTCCAGTCTTAGAGTCTGTTCGCCTTTACCCCGATAACATTTGGACTCTATCAACATGTTCCCTAAACATCAGATACTAGATACTGCTTAGGTACATGTCGCCCTGACTCTCCAGACTTCAGTCTCTGCTCCTAGCACAGAGTTCATAGCCCCCAGCTTCTCCTAGTAACACGTCATTGCCAGTTTGCGCGCACCATCAGGTTAGAGGTCCCGGCTCCTTAGGTAGCCCCCTCCATGGTTTCCACCCCATTCATGACATATTCTGTTACGTTTGCATCACATGTCTATGTATACGCCCTGTTACACCTCTTTTCACCCTTATCTTTCGCGACTGCTACGCGTCACGCCTATTGCTCTTCCCACTGCTACGCCTATTGCGATGTAATGCTATGTGTTTGCGTTATGTATATATGCTCATGTACTGTTATTAAAAAGTTATTCCTTCCTAGCCTTCTTGTCCAGATCCTGGCAGCGCTGCCAGGGCTTGCCATCCTATTCCTGTGCAGGTTGTCCTGTCCCTGTCTTTATGCTGTATTAAACCTGCAAAACTCCTACTACCTCGAATCTTGACTCTTATTTATTGAGCTATCTGTTATTCATTTATGCATTCAAAAAGAGAGGTATTATTTAATTATTTACCACTGAATCATACAGGTACGGACTTTCTGCTTGGCTGCAGCTCGTAGATGCTTGTTGAACCAAATGTTCTGGATACTGTCTAACATAGCTTTTTCTCCTAAATGTGCTGGACTATGTGCGGTATTGATAATGACTTGAACCATAGAGTCGGGGAGAAACCAAGTGGCTTTTCCTTTCGTTAACCATCCTTGATCTGTCTGGACCCCTCCTTGTTCGGACCATTTCTTGATTTCTTCGGGAGTAGCATGTAACTGGATATCTATGACATCTTGAGTAGGGTCCTTAACTGTCATACATGTAGTCGGATCTGGAGTGTGTGTCATGTTAACTGGAATGTCTGGAGTCTGTGCTGTAAGCTTGGCTGTGCGATCTGCTAGATCGTTACCCTGGGAAATAATGTCAGTAACTTTCGTGTGTGCTTTGCATTTCATGATAGCAATGGATGTCGGTAAATGTATGGCATCTAACAGAGCTTGAATAAGGAGACCATGCTGAATCTTGGTTCCATGAGAAGTCATGAAACCTCTCTCCTGCCAGAGCACTCCAAAGTCGTGTACGACTCCAAATGCGTAGCGTGAATCTGTGTAAACATTAACTTTCCGGTTCTTAGCGTGTATGCAGGCTTGTGTCAGAGCAACTAGCTCTGCTGCTTGAGCGGACAGGGTGTCAATACGGTGTGTTTCAATA
The DNA here is from genome assembly GCF_964261635.1 of Lissotriton helveticus. Taxonomy (NCBI): domain Eukaryota; kingdom Metazoa; phylum Chordata; class Amphibia; order Caudata; family Salamandridae; genus Lissotriton; species Lissotriton helveticus. The sequence goes on along the minus strand of NC_136064.1, from coordinate 98,070,757 downwards.
ACTTCGGTGTCGGTAGTCACTGCATACGCGGCGACTAGTTCTCCTGTATTTGTTCTCATACATGAACCATCCACATAAAGTGTCAGGTCGGGATCTGGTAATGGAATATCTATCAGATCTTGTCTTGGCTTGGTCGTGATGTTGACTACTTCCACACAGTCATGTGTGGCAGGATTTGGATTAGCTGATGGTAACAGTGTAGCAGGGTTCAGGATGTTGCAGCGTCTGATTTCTATGTGTGGCTGGAACAGTGTCAATTCATAACCTGTTAAACGTGCAATTGTCAAGTGCTGAGTCTGTGTTCGGTTTAAAAGAACTTCCACGGAGTGTGGAACTTGTACTGTCAGGGAGTGTCCTAATACTATGGAATCACTTTGTCTGATAGCTAGTGCTGTGGCTGCAACTGACTTGAGGCACGCAGGGAGAGCCTGGGCTACAGGATCTAATGTGCTCGAAAAATAAGCACAAGGCTTGTATTGTCCTGCTTGATCTTGTGTGAGAACAGATAATGCGGTACCTTCGCGTTCTGTGACGAAAAGTGTAAAAGGCTTACTGTAGTTTGGTGTAGCTAGAACTGGAGCTTGACATAGGGCTTTCTTTAACTCATTGAAACTGAGTGTATGTTCAGATGTCCAAGGGAGGACAGTCGATACGGCTGTCTCCTGTGTCGTTAACTGTATCAGTGGCTTAGCTAGAAATGCATACTGAGGAATCCATTGTCGGCAGTAAGAAGTGAGGCCGATAAAAGCACGTACCTCCTTCTGGGTCTTGGGCTGAGGAAGACTCGCTATTAACTGGATACGGTCAGGTGTCAACTGCCTACCCCTCTTGGACAGTAAGTGTCCTAAGTAGACCACTTGCTGGACACAGAATTGAAGCTTCGAAGGGGACACCTTGTGCCCCATCTCGGCTAGGAAATACAGAACTGTGAGGGATGCTCGCTCGCAAGCACGTTCAGAATGGGCTGTGACCAGTAGATCATCGACATACTGGAGCAGGGCAGTGTCAGTTGGCATGTGAATGTTGTCCAGTTGTCTCTTAAGTGCTTGACTGTAAATACTAGGACTTTCTGTGAAACCTTGAGGAGCTCGTGTGAACATATAGCTCCTTCCATTTAAACAAAATCCGAAAAGGAACTGGCTGTCTGGATGAATGGGGACACTAAAAAATGCATTCTTGAGGTCTATGACTGTAAAAAATGAGGCTTCTGAATCAATGGCTGTCAATAGGGAAGAGATATCTGGGACAACTGGGTACTGGGGAATAATACATTTATTAAGCTCTCGTTGGTCAATCACTAATCGATATACTGGGGGTGCATTTGGATCAGTACGTTTCATGACTGGAATGATCGGAGAATTGCATACATTGGAGTCAGTTTCTACAACCACTCCTTGAGCGATGAGCTCGTCAATAATTTTGGATAAGGCTGCTACAGCCTCCGGTGGCAATCTATACTGTCTGATTCGTGGTAACACTACACCTGGCTTGAGAGTCACACGATGGGGTGTGATTTGCATATAACCAACATCAGTTGGACCTTGCGCCCATAGATGCTGCGGAACATTGGACAATCTGGGATCAAAATCTCGTAATACATAGTGACCCTTGAAGTCACGTAGGAACAGACGTATTCCCTCTGGGGAACAGCATATAACTGCACCTAATTCTTTCAGTGTTTTAATGCCTAATAGATTCTCTGGACATGACTTAGTAAGTAACAGATCAGTAGTACGGGACAATGGACCTACTTCTAGAGTAACTGGCTTTGATATTTCATTTACAATGGGTTTTCCTGAAAATCCAAGGGAAACATTTCTTGAGCCTGAGAGCGGAGCCCCTGGAACTTCGGCGTGGCTAATTGTGGTCCTACTTGCCCCTGTATCAATCAAAAACTTTCTGTCTTTCCCTAATACTTGACTGTGAACATAGGGACCTTCTTGATCTACAGGTATCTCGATGAGAGGCAAGCCTACCTCCCTCTCTAGGCTGTTTCATGAATATGGCTGATACTCTGGATACTCAGACTGTGCATACTGGTACATCTGCTGTGTAACGTGCTGTGTTGCAGCGATGGGCTGCGGTGCTGTAACTGTCTGTGGTGCATTCTGTGGCTGAGGAATCTGTGAAACTTGTTCTTGTCTAGGCGGACGTGGTCTTTCTTTAGTCTTACCAGTAGCTATGTTGTGTTTCAGAACTGCACACTCGTTTATAAAATGACCTGGCTGTTTACAATAATTGCAGTTCCCTTTAACGGGAGCTGCAGGATGACTGGCTTGATTCGGACCCCTCTTCTGACTGTCTTGAGGAACAGATTGTGCAACTAGTACTTTCATTTTCGTGTCTTTCATACGTTTTCTCTCGTGTTCTTGCTCTTCTCTGATTCTATTCTGGTGGTATTGGAGCATCTGTAACATCTGGGACGGGGTATTAGCTTGCCAGGTACTTTCGACTTTCAAAACTCGATTCTTAATTTGTTGACTTGAATTCTCGACTAATTTAGTAACAAAAAGGTGAGGGTATGACTCACTACTTGTCTTGAGGCCACTGTTGATGCTAAAACATTTCTCAAATCTAGAATAAAAATCACTAACGTCTTCGTCTTGTTTCTGTTTACAGGCTGAGATTGCATCCCAGTCTTCCTTTTTCGTTGTTAACAATCTGGGTAAAACTTGAATCAATAATTCAGGTAATTCTTTACATTTCGCTCCAAGACCGGTACCTGGTACTCGTGCCTTATCTTCAGCTTCTAGAACTGCCCAATCGATCTTTTTCTCTCCCACCTCCCATTCTTTTTCCTTGAGCTTTTCATACACCCCTGCGGGCAGCAGAACCTTTAACATTTTAATTATATCTGGATACGTGTATTCTCCCATACGGAGCATGTCTTTTAATTCTCGATGGAACCCTGCTGGATCTTTATCATGACAGGGGATTAATTTTTTCATCTCTAAGAGTTCCATCTTTGTGATCGGGGTGTAAACAAACACTCGTTCTAGTTCGCCACCCGTTCCTCTAACTGGGTGGACTTCTCGTAACGGATTCTGTCTCTCTATGTAAAATGGTTTATTTTCTGGGGGTGAGACATGAACAAAATGCGGGTTCAAAAACGTTCTATATTTGTGACGCTGTTCTAGAATGACACTAATTAAATCGGTACCTAAACCTTTCCATCTATACTGGAGTAACTCGTTCAGGATATCATGTAACGGGCCTGGATCAGAGTGCTGACCCTCATACAATGTAATGAGGTGCTGGATCATATACATACCCACCAGTCGTTGCTCGGCTGGGGGCAGTTTCAGAAACATTTGTGCCACTATTTCGTCTGGAAAAGTGGTAGAATCAGTAATCCATCGGACTGCTGATCGGGCTAGTTCTTGTTCATGCATAGTACTTAACTCACTGTAACCGATTCGTGATTTCAGAAGGTGATCGGTGACTTGAAACACTTGTTCTAGAGAACCTTGTTCTGGTAATGGATGATGGAAAGTTGACTTGTGTTCTAGGCGTAAATGGCGATCTGGAAATCTAGATTTTCCTACATACGCTATTCTGGCGGGATTCTCGTCGTCTACCTCTTCAGTATCAGAGTTACTTTCTTTCTCGCTTACTTGTGCTGCTTTACGCTGTTCGTGTAACTTTATTATTTCTTTACGGATTTTCTTGTACATACTTTCCATAGCACTGATGGTCCTGTGCTTACCCTCGGCTATATTATCACTCCACTTTGTCAGGGTTCTCATTTCGGCTTGATCTTTAGACGGGTAATCTTGTTCTCTTATTAGACAGTTAATCAGGAACTTTAGTATCATAAGCTGGATCTCGGCTTTCCTTTGAGACATGACTTCGCCAATGCTTTCTGGATCATCCCCTGTATGGATGAAACGATATATTCTGTCTAGATCTTCTTTCATATTCGGTAGGGTGACTAGATACTCGGCCACCTTTCTTACACGTAATGAATATAAAACCATATTATCCTCGCCTGGGACTGGATCATAGCCGCATTCATTAAGGGCTTTTCTTATTTCTGCTACAGACTGATGTCTGGGCGTACGCTGTGACGCTTGTGCATGTAATTCGGCTGACGTTAAACGCTTATGTGGCGGCGGGGTCTGAGGAGGACCTCCTCCTGCGGCCCCTAAACTAGAATCGTCGACTGATCCTCTTCGTACTAGTGTGGCGGGAAATTGAAATGCGGGCTGAACTGGTATGGCGGGCTGGACCAATGGGGCCGTAGCAGGTACTGCAAGGGGTACCCCGGTGTCTGGAGGAACGGGAAGTGCCTGATTTACAGGGACTGGCGGAGCGCGAACAGGATTTGCATATTCTGGGACTGTGTCGTCCAAATAGGACGAAATGAAAATATCAGCTGCGGTCTGTTTGTGACGTAGCTTGGTCGGAACTAATGGTGGCGGAAAGTTACTGGATGCCTCCGGGGTCGCTTTTGGCCGGCCCTCGGCATGAAGAGGATACATACCCTTAATAAGAGCATGCCTCTGTCTGTCTGACTGTTCGGTTTTAACTCGTTCACCAATCTCGATTAATTCCCTTTCTTGGGCTCGTTCCAAGGATTCTCTACTTAATTCTGACTTTCTGATTTCTTTTTCGGTTCTTTTATGAGATTCTTTGCGCCATAACTCGATGGCATCTTTCTGTGACTGTCTGGCTTTCTTTTTCCATAATGCTTCTTCTACTCTCATGATGCACTCGGCATCCCATGTGCCTGACACAGGCCATCTATACTTTTCCTCTAACTGTTTGGTATACTCGACCCATAAATCTAGATACAATATGGCGCTTATGCCATGCTTCTGATACATAAAATGACCTGGACTGTCCCTAGGCGGGACAGGAACTGCTGCTTCTAGCAGACCTTTTCTAGTTCTCAACTGACGCAGTTTTGAAAAGAGCGGCATGACTGAACTATAATCTGGACACAATACGATACACAATAAACACGATAACTACTTCACACTCATTCCACGACATCAAGATACATGAAGAACATTCAGAATAACAGTTCGAACAGAATACTACCTGGAATACGGAAAACAGAATACATGAATTTTCTCGAGAACAGAACTGACTAGAACAGAAACTAGATGCACTGCTGAAACAGTACGAAACTTACCGGTCTCATACAGAGACACGTCAGGACCCGTATCCACCGGAGTGGACACTTCGTTTGTGGGCTTGTGTACCACCAACCCACGGACCAGAGTCAATTAAATTGACCCTGTCTAGATACTACCCCAGTAATGGTACTCACCGGGCAGTAAGAACGGAAGGCCTCAGACTGGACGGGACTGCTTGGACGCCGGACGGACGAACTTCGGACTTCTGTTACGGGTGGGCCTCCGGATACCTCGGACCCTGGACTCTCGGCTTGGGCTCTGGTCGGGACTCGCCGCGTTCCTCCACCGTCTCGTCTGGATGCTGGACCGCCTCCTCCGTCTCCTCCGTGGGCCTGAGGGATACTTGAAGCAGAAATATCTGCCGGTGCGCAGAAGAGTTCCGTCACGACTGCAGAGGGTCAGGGGGTCGGCGTGGCTTCACCGACGCGTGGGGAAAGGGCAAGTCCCTATTCGGGCGCCATTATGTGGTAAATAAATAAATAATACCTCTCTTTTTGAATGCATAAATGAATAACAGATAGCTCAATAAATAAGAGTCAAGATTCGAGGTAGTAGGAGTTTTGCAGGTTTAATACAGCATAAAGACAGGGACAGGACAACCTGCACAGGAATAGGATGGCAAGCCCTGGCAGCGCTGCCAGGATCTGGACAAGAAGGCTAGGAAGGAATAACTTTTTAATAACAGTACATGAGCATATATACATAACGCAAACACATAGCATTACATCGCAATAGGCGTAGCAGTGGGAAGAGCAATAGGCGTGACGCGTAGCAGTCGCGAAAGATAAGGGTGAAAAGAGGTGTAACAGGGCGTATACATAGACATGTGATGCAAACATAACAGAATATGTCATGAATGGGGTGGAAACCATGGAGGGGGCTACCTAAGGAGCCGGGACCTCTAACCTGATGGTGCGCGCAAACTGGCAATGACGTGTTACTAGGAGAAGCTGGGGGCTATGAACTCTGTGCTAGGAGCAGAGACTGAAGTCTGGAGAGTCAGGGCGACATGTACCTAAGCAGTATCTAGTATCTGATGTTTAGGGAACATGTTGATAGAATCCAAATGTTATCGGGGTAAAGGCGAACAGACTCTAAGACTGGAGCATGCATTATTCTACATGTAGTGCGTGATGAAGAATATTAAATGATCATTAAATGCAGTATTTCTCTTACATGGAGACGTGAAGGCTAGACAATGACGGAAACTATTGATGCGATTCAGTAGCTTAGGAATGCAGAGAAGGAGGACTAACTGATAACTCGAATCATAACATACTCTTGGCAGACTCAGAGGCAGAGCCAGGCTGAACCGGGCACTGCGAGGCAGGAAGTAAGTGAAGGGTCGAGGATACAGGCGGGGGCTGTATCGCTCCTCAGCGAGGCTTCAGGGGACAGGAGCTGAATCTGGTGTCCAGGCCCTTTTGAGGCCTAGAAACGGAGATTTTACAATGAAATAACGTGCACACTGAGAAACGTGGCAACGTAGCTTTACATAGGCCTGATATTCGTAGTATTCACGAGAACTGGAAACTGACATACTAAAGGTGGACACAACTATAATTGCGTCTTTAATCGAACATGGGGAATAACATATGCATATTAATCATGCACAGATAACATATGATGGAGGACGCGTAGGGACACAGAACATAGCAAAATTTACTTTTCCACAGGTTGTTGGCTGTTGTTTCAACTGTATGTTGCTCAGGTCTTTTCTTGTTTTGTTTAAGTCCTGCAAAATAGCCAAACGGTCTTTGACATCAAAGGTTTTTTCTATTACCACTGAAGTCTGACTATCAAGGTCAGAGATCAACATCCTAGTTCCGAATAATAATTCGTACGGACTGAATCCCTTCAGAGAATTTCTTGGCAAGTTATTTAGACTACGTTGGACACTTATTAGATGTTTGACCCACCCAGCTCCCGAACCTAATGTCCTTTCCATTATAGATTGCTTTCTGCCTTGGTTTTTTCTTTACACCATCCCATACCCTCAGGAAGGAAGTGAGAAGATTCCCGCTGGGCTGTGCTCATTTGGCCATTCTTTCCCCCCCCAGGCTGGATTGCCTGAGTGAAAAAAAATGGTCGAACGTAGCATGCTCTTAGCGTATATGCCATTTAGACTCGCAAATCTTGTATAACAGTCCGGACGTCAGACGAGTGCTGTGGATCTACATTATAAGTGGAACTAGCCTGTGTATGTTAATCGCAAGCCATTCTTTTTGTTGGTAATATTATCTGCCTTGATACGACGAGGTATTAAACTGCTTCTCTCCCCACTGCGATCTCTGTTGCAGTTTGGGCAGTTTTTTACAAACATGGTGTAGTGCAGGCTCATGCCTGGCCACCAGTACCGTGATTGTAATTCTTCCAGAGAATCTTTTAATTTAAGGTGTCTGAGACCCTCGCCCATGTGTGCGTCTGCGATTAACAAGTTTCTCCTGTCCATGTTTGGAATCACTCTATCCCCCACTCCAGGGATTCGAGCAAAAGGGACGGAGTTTGCATCGATTATGTATGTATAATTGAGTGGATAATTGATCGGTAACGCTGAGCAGTCGCCTTTTGATGATGTTTTCACCGCCAGCAATGTTTCGCCGTCAATGTATTTTAATGTACGCTTTTTTCGATCTACGGGAGCCGGTTTACTGGCTGCCGCTGCGGCTGTTTCAGCCAATGAATTCCCTACAACGTGAACGCCATCACGCTGGTGACTCAGTGAGTGTGTCACGTGAGTCTTTGGTAGTTCTTTTTTCAAAAGAGCTACTTGTTCCCAGAGCAGTCTCTGCTTTATTGGTGTATCTGTGTCATCTTTGTAACCGTTCTGAATCCATGTCTGCAAATCCTTGTTATATGCTTTGACGCAGAAATATGAATCTGACACTATAAGTGTCGGGAATTCGCGATCCGCATTATCTAGCGCCATTTTCAAAGCTATTATTTCAGTTTGTAGTTCTGAATTAGTTTCTACTGAGTGTGATTTTGTTAATAGAGGTCTTAGTTTACCTCCGCGCCACACTTCTTTTGTAATCTCACATGTGGGATTGTATGCATGTTCTCCCCAAACGGAGGGTTGAGCATGTCCGTCTGTATAGATTACACAGGCGTAATGTCGTAGAGGCAGAAAGTCGATTGGCAGAGGATACGTCTTTTCATATTTTAGATTTTTTAATTCTTCTAGTTCTTAAAAGACTGTCAACCAGGCAATACTTGATAATTCATATCCTCCGTACTGGATTTTCAGATGGGCAATTCTGGATTTTTTGAAGTTGAATTTGTAACCCTCTGCAGCGAAACCAAGTATTATGGTGTTCACTCTTTTCAAGTGAGTCTCCAAGTCATCATCTGTTAAGTAAATGTCATCGACATAAGATAATGCTTCATCATCATATAGTTGTAGTAATTCTGTTACTCTCGCTGAGAATACCCCCGGGCTGTTCTTGTACCCCTGGGCCAACCGACAGAATTGTTTTTGAGTGCCATTTACTGAGAAAGCTGTTAAATATCTGCTCTCTGGTGCTATGTTTTGACAAAAGAATCCGTTGGAGATGTCCAAGGTTGTTTTGTATTTTTTGCGCACTATGTTATTCATTAGTGCAGCACTGTGTGAGTTTTGCACTGCAAAAGTTTTGCAACATGTGTTAAGGTGTCGGTAATCCAAAACTAGGCGATATGAATTTTCTGGTTTGGAGACCGGAAACAAAGGATTGTTCATTTGTGAGGTGCAAGTTTAAATCACCCCCTGGTATTCTAGCTGATCTAGTATTTCATTTACTTGTTTTTTAGCTTCTTGCTTAATTGGGTACTGCCTTTGTGCAGTTGGTTGTGATTTTAACTGGATTTTGTGAGGAGGAGAATCCTCATCCCATCCTACATGATTTTTATATAAAGCAGGTGCTAAGGCCACTGCCCACTTTCTAGCAAGTGTATATTTTTTATGAATCAGGATTTGATTCGAGAAGGCAGGCATAATTACTTCTTCGCCATGAGGGCACTCCCTGACAAACTCTGGTGGCCAGTCTTTTTCAGCTAGAAGGATGTCATAACCCTTGGAGAGGTTATCCCAAAATAGTCCCCTTATTTTCCTAGTCTTATCTCCCTCTATACGTAATGTTATCTCGTATATTTTGTGGGGCTTGCTAACTCTGGTATCTGCAGTTTCCACTTGAAGGTATTCTTTCGTGTCCACTGTCTCCAGATGATTCATAAGGACTTTGCGAGCTATGCTCACCTCTGCTGCGCTGTCTAGCATTGTCTGAGCCCACTCTCCGTTTTTCAGTTGTGTCCTCAGTATTCTCGGCATTGTTAACTACCTTGATACTGGCTACCTTCTTTTTTGGAAATTGTAATTTCTTTTTCAGTTGAGCAGGTTCCTTGTCTTTGGACTTGGCGTGCTCTTCTGATCGTCCTCTTCTTTCCGATTTCTGCGAGGAATTCTGAAAAGATTGAGAGGGACGTGTATCAATGTCTTGATATCTATCAGGTTTTTTAATATTATCCCTATTTCTAAGGTTATATCTATTCCCAGAGGGGTCACTCTGGGGTGACCTTTGTCTCGGTTTGGAGATTTCTCTCTTCGCCTAGGAGACCTTCCTCTGGACTGGAATTTCTTTTCTTTAGGATTGGATTGTTTGTTCCCATCCCAGTTCTTTTTTGGTGAATTATTATTATTATTAAAAAACATTTTTTCTGGACTTGTAGTCAGTTGCGGTTTTACTGGTATTCCACCTAGACTATCTCTGCGTAGTTCTTCATAGGATTTTTCTATGATTCTGGCAATTTCAGCTGGTTGGTCTGCTATATCTGTCTCTTTTAACCTCTGGCGGATCGCCACGTTTGCTGCTTCACCTTTTATGTTGGCTAATAATATAGCCGAGACCTGCTTGAAGTCTTTCAGTAATTTCATACCAAGAGTTAAAGCAGGTTCTGGACCGTATTCATCTTGAATTTGTTTTAGCACATCTGGTATCACCGAAATGGATGGAACACCGTGCGTTTTTGTATAGATGGAAGCAAAGACTGTACCCCAAGTGTCACAGTCCTCAATGTGTGGTGCGATTCCCATTGGGAGACATATAGTCAGAATCCTGTGTTTTTCTAATGGGGTGGTGTCAGGAAACACCACCTCTATTTGGGTAATTTTCTGTGCCAACCAGAATGGTATTTGTTCCCGTTTAGCTGGAACTTTACCTAGGCAGGATTGGATGTTCTGTGGTGTAATTTTATTTGTGTTCCCCTGGTGAGGGGTCAGCTGTGGTAGTTTAATCGCTGGCTGAATTGTTGAAGTCCGCATTACATACTGAACTAATTGTCTGTGAATTTTTAGTAGTTGTTTTAGCTGTATTAACAGCTCTGCTGCAGGCATTCTTTCGATGTCTGGATGTGGTGTGTATCCGGCTAGGACCGGCCACGTTGCTCCTGGTCTTCCTAAAGGACCGAGCCTTGTAATGTGATTGTTATGTTTTAGGGCGCCATCAAATAAGAGCAAATGCTCTTGGAATTTGAGTGGTACTTCCACCTCCTCGAAAGGAGTGTACGTTTCAGGAGGTTCCTCTACTTTGTAATAGTGGAAGTACTTTGTTACAGCATTTGCTGCTGGAAAATGTATCCATGTATAGTATACCTCTGTCTGCCGATATTCGTGTGCCTCAATTACGAATATGACTGTGCCACCTCTAGGTGTCAGTCCATTTTCTATAAGTTTTAAGGTTATAGATCTCCTTTTGGCGACCTGGATGAGTATTATATCCGGGTCTGCATCCTTTAGTGCAGTATCTGCTGCTGCTATTTCAGCTGCTAATCTAACTGCCTCTCTTTCTTCATCACTGTCTCCCATTTTACAGACAGGATGATATTATGTCTATTTGCAGATCAGGTTTCTTTATGGAACAAAGATTAGATGCACAATATTTCGGAACTGTTTTATCCTTCAACGTTGACTTGACCAAGAACCATACATAGGAGTTCCCTCCTGCGAGGTTTTGGAGGATATAACCTTTCACCCACTCCAGACGTCTTTGGAGTATTTGGGAAAAGGGGTCTGAGTGAGAGAGCACGACTGAGTTACTCTAAATGTCTTACGTTAGTTTTATCGCCCTTTCCAAACGCGTTGGGCGCCATGTAGTGTAGCTCCTATTTTCCCAATAGGCTCTGCGCATTGGAATAGTACCTACAGCAGTAAAGGCCTAGGCCAGACGTTAACTAGGTCTACTACTGTCGAAACTAGACTTAATTTTTGGGTTTGCCAGCTAAGCTCAGAGTTCGCTAGAAACTTTCTCGAATGTTCAAGGAAGGATTAACTCCCCTGATTAGACAAGAAGGGATTTAGTTTCTGACAACCATAGAACATGACAACTTTGCTCTCCCCTAATCAAGAGTCAATCTCAAGAGTCGTGTGAGCACAAGGCAATTATTTTACTCAGTCAGTACGTGCATTCTTAGTCTCATCAGAATGTAGAGAAAAGGAAGAGACGGGCGTGTTCAATAAAAGATGTTATTTATTGATCAGTCTCTTTTCTCGTACAAGAGAAATGGATCGATATTATTGCAATACTTATAGTTAAGTAAAGTGCATACATTAGAAGCAATAGTATAAAATAATACTGTAAAAACATTGATATGGTTTCTGAGCCATATGATGTTTAAAATGATTAAAATATATTTACATACACATATACATTTGACTAAACGTACTCAACTGGTGTTTCTAAATACGCCTACCCCGTGTACCTGACCTAAGTCTAATGCGTGGGCGGGAATAGAAAGTTACAGTTTAAGTTAAGTTTGTTTTTGCCAAGTGAATAACTAAAGAATTCTCTAGGAGGGGTTATTCAGTTCTGTACCTGGAATTTAGGATGAATGAGGAATGGTATCTCTTTCTCTGCTCTCGATATTCCAGGCTGCCTGCGAGGGCTGCCCAGAAGCGCCGGTGCTGGGTCTCTCGGCTTGAGATAGCAGCGCGTCTCTCAGCGCGTCAGGAAGGCGGGGCTGCTGCCTGCGGGGTCTGCTTCTGCTCTCGGCTTCGGCAAGTATGGCTGCTCCGTCTTGTCACCACGCGTGTGTTTGCATAGGGCAAGGTCGGCAATATTTATACCTTAAAGGTGCCGAGATTGACGTAAGGATGGACATAGGTACGTCAATAAAGATGTCATACGACTTGCTCGTTAGCACATTCTTTTGCAAAAGTTCTCTGTGAAATCAAAACAATGGCCGCACGGATTTTCCAGGTTGTCATAGGTTTGATTTGTTATGAGAACGTCGTATGCCTTATCAGGGGCTGGAGGAATGTCGCTTGTCTAATTAGATCTCAAGCGTTATGACCTAATCAGATAACACGTTCCTGTGCCGTAGTGTGACTGCGTCAGATAACGGTATCTGCATCATGGGGGATTTCTTGCCTCATGGGCTGACTGTTAGTTAACTAGCTAGGTAGTTTAACCAGAATAGGGTCAGGAATAGGGGGATCGATTCAGAACCTATAGAAATACACGACAGGTTCTTCCGGTGAGGAAAGAGATGATCCAGTCCAATGCTTTTCCTTGTATTCCGACGTTGCTGAGGCGTTGTATAAGGGTGCTATGACAGACTGTGTCGAAGGCTGCGGAGAGGTCAAGTAGGATGAGGGCAGCTGTTTCTCCATTGTCCAGTAGAGTTAGAATGTCGTCTGTTGCTGCGATGAGGGTGGTCTCGGTGCTGTGTTTGGCTCGGAAGCCTGACTGTGAAGGGTCGAGGGATTTGTTGGATTCAAGGAAAGCGGTGAGCTGACTGTTGACGGCCTTCTCGATGACTTTGGCAGGGAATGGGAGGAGCGAGATGGGGCGGTAGTTCTTAAGTTCAATAGGGTCTGCTGTGGGTTTCTTCAGAAGGGCGCTGAGTTCGGCGTGTTTCCAGCTTTCCGGGAAGGTAGCGGAGTTGAAGGAGCAGTTGATGACGTCGCGGAGATGTGGTGCGATAATGGAGTCTGCTTTGTTGAAAATGTGGTGGGGACATGGGTCGGTTGGCGAACCTGAGTGGATGGAGTTCATCAGGCGGATGGTGTCTTCAGTGGTGATTGGGTTCCAGGCGCAGAGGTTAATAGAGTGTGGTTTTGGTTCGGGGGTGGGTGGAGTGGACTGGTCGTCTGACTGGTTTTCAAAGCTGTTATGTATGTCGGCGATTTTGTTGTGGAAGAATGAGGCTAGGGAGTCGCAGAGGTCTTGGGAGGGAGTGATGTCGTTGGTGCCGGCGGTGGGGTTGGTAAATTCTTTGACGATGTTGAATAGTTCCTTGCTGTTTTGGGCGTTGTTGTCAAGTCGATCCTTGAATGCTGATTTCTTGGTGGATCGGATCAGTTGGTGGTGTTTGCGGGTGGCATTCTTGAAGGTGGCCAGGTTGTCAGAGGTTGGGTCTTTTCTCTTGGCTTTCTCGAGGGTACGGCAGAACTTCTTGGATTTCTTAAGTTCATCGTTGAACCAGGGGGCTTTTTTGCTACCTTGCTTAATTTTATGGTTTTTCAAGGGTGCTAGTTCGTCAGCGCTGTGGGTGATCCATTGTGTGAGGTTGGTGGCTGCTTGGTTTGGGTCCGATGATTTGGCAGGAGGGTTTTGGTGAAGTGATGTGAAGACCTGGTCGGTGGTAATTTTGTTCCAATTTCTTCGGGGAATAGGTTGTGGGGGGTTGTGGGTCGTGGTCTTGTTGTAGTTGAAGTGAACGCAGCTGTGGTCCATCCAATGGAGAGCTGTGGTGTGATTGAAGGAGATGTGCTTGCTGGAGGTGAAGATTGGGTCGAGCGTGTGTCCGGCATAGTGTGTGGGGGTGTTGACAAGTTGTACGAGTCCGAGGTTGGCCAGGTTGTCCAGAAGAGTGGTGGTGTTGCTGTTGTTTTTCTTTTCCAGGTGGAAGTTGAGGTCTCCCAGTAGAATGTAGTCCTCGGAGGGGAGAGCATGTGGGCTGATGAAGTCAGTGATGTCTTCGCTGAATTGTGTGCGGGGTCCTGGTGGTCTGTAGATGAGGGTGCCTCTGAGTGTGGTCTTGGGGTCGGTGTGGATCTGGAAGTGAAGGTGTTCGGCGGTAGCGAGGTTATCGTCGGAACTGGTCGTGATGCGGATGGTGTTCTTATGGACGATGGCGATGCCTCCTCCTGTTTGGTTGGTGCGGTCCTTTCGGATGATCTTGTAGGCGTCCGGGGTGGCTATGGCGATGTCGGGTGCTGATGAGGCGTTCATCCAGGTTTCTATAAGGAAGGCGACATCCGGCGATGTAGTGTCGAGTAGGTTCCAGAGTTCAATGGCGTGTCTGTGGACCGAGCGGGTGTTGAGCAGGATGCACTTTAGGTGGTTAGTGTCGGAGCTCTGTTTGGAGTTAGTGGAATTGGTGTGGGTCCTGATGCATTCGAACTTGCAGGAGTGGCAGGTGAAGGGTCCATGGGTGTGTACTGGGGCTGCTTGGTAGCATGTTGGTGGGCGGCCGGGGTTAAGGGCTGAGTGGGTTGCGGCGTCGTATGTTATGCGGGCGGAGTGGATTGTGCGGGGGTCAAGGGGTCTGGCCCTGGGTGCGGTCCAGGCGCGGACGGGCGTAGACGGGCTTACCTTTGGCGCACCTTCGGCACGCATGGGGCGCTTCCGCTGCGCGTTAACGCTTGCCCAAAGGCATCTGTTATGAGTGGATAGTGGAGGGGGGAGGGGCGAGGGACGAGCAGCCGGGAGGCGGGAGCGGGGTGGAGAGCCGGGCAGGGAGCCACAACAACAAACAACAAAATGGCAGCAAGCCAAAAGCGAAACAGGATTGGGGCACAACCTTAATAAACGCAATGAAATTGGCAGTGGCACCGGCACAATCAGGCACAAATGAATTAATCAGGCAAAGGCAGCACAGCACAATTGAATGATCGTGAATGCGCACTTTCGCTATATAGCGCTACGATATAAATATCATAAGCAATCAGGCACTAATAATTGTAGTAGCAATGCGAGGTAGCAAAGGGCAATCTGGCAGTATAGCGCTACGATACCACAAGCAGCAAGCAGAGCAGGGAGCAGCGTGAGGAGCGACCGCTTCTCAAGGGATCAGGACGGTCACTGTGTGCTCCTCTGCCCCCTGGGTCTCTGTTCTGCTCTGTTTCACCGTGTGCTTCTGTGCACCCTGGGTCTCTGTTTTGCTCTGTTTCACCGTGTGCTCCTGTGCCCCCTGACCCCCCCGGGTCTCTGTTCTGCTCTGTTTCACCGTGTGCTCCTCTGCCCCCTGGGTCTCTGTTCTGCTCTGTTTCACCGTGTGCTTCTGTGCCCCCCGGGTCTCTGTTCTGCTCTGTTTCACCGTGTGCTTCTGTGCCCCCGGGTCTCTGTTCTGCTCTGTTTCACCGTGTGCTCCTGTGCCCCCTGACCTCCCCGGCTCTCTGTTCTGCTCTATTTCACCGTGTGCTTCTGTGCCCCCGGGTCTCTGTTCTGCTCTGTTTCACCGTGTGCTCCTCTGCCCCCTGGGTCTCTGTTCTGCTCTGTTTCACCGTGTGCTTCTGTGCCCCCCGGGTCTCTGTTCTGCTCTGTTTCACCGTGTGCTTCTGTGCCCCCGGGTCTCTGTTCTGCTCTGTTTCACCGTGTGCTCCTGTGCCCCCTGACCTCCCCGGCTCTCTGTTCTGCTCTATTTCACCGTGTGCTTCTGTGCCCCCGGGTCTCTGTTCTGCTCTGTTTCACCGTGTGCTCCTCTGCCCCCTGGGTCTCTGTTCTGCTCTGTTTCACCGTGTGCTTCTGTGCCCCCGGGTCTCTGTTCTGCTCTGTTTCACCGTGTGCTTCTGTGCCCCCCGGGTCTCTGTTCTGCTCTGTTTCACCGTGTGCTTCTGTGCCCCCTGACCCCCCCGGGTCTCTGTTCTGCTCTGTTTCACCGTGTGCTTCTGTGCCCCCCGGGTCTCTGTTTTGCTCTGTTTCACCGTGTGCTCCTGTGCCCCCTGACCCCCCCCGGGTCTCTGTTCTGCTCTGTTTCACCGTGTGCTCCTCTGCCCCCCGGGTTTCTGTTCTGCTCTGTTTCACCGTGTGCTTCTGTGCCCCCCGGGTCTCTGTTCTGCTCTGTTTCACCGTGTGCTCCTGTGCCCCCTGACCCCCCCCGGGTCTCTGTTCTGCTCTGTTTCACCGTGTGCTTCTGTGCCCCCCGGGTCTCTGTTTTGCTCTGTTTCACCGTGTGCTCCTCTGCCCCCCGGGTTTCTGTTCTGCTCTGTTTCACCGTGTGCTTCTGTGCCCCCCGGGTCTCTGTTTTGCTCTGTTTCACCGTGTGCTCCTGTGCCCCCTGACCCCCCGGGTCTCTGTTCTGCTCTGTTTCACCGTGTGCTCCTGTGCCCCCTGACCCCCCGGGTCTCTGTTCTGCTCTGTTTCACCGTGTGCTTCTGTGCCCCCCGGGTCTCTGTTCTGCTCTGTTTCACCGTGTGCTCCTCTGCCCCCGGGTTTCTGTTCTGCTCTGTTTCACCGTGTGCTTCTGTGCCCCCCGGGTCTCTGTTCTGCTCTGTTTCACCGTGTGCTCCTCTGCCCCCTGGGTCTCTGTTATGCTCTGTTTCACCGTGTGCTTCTGTGCCCCGGGTCTCTGTTCTGCTCTGTTTCACCGTGTGCTCCTCTGCCCCCTGGGTCTCTGGTCTGCTCTGTTTCACCGTGTGCTCCTCTGCCCCCGGGTCTCTGTTCTGCTCTGTTTCACCGTGTGCTCCTCTGCCCCCTGGGTCTCTGGTCTGCTCTGTTTCACTGTGTGCTCCTCTGCCCCCCGGTCTCTGTTCTGCTCTGTTTCACCGTGTGCTCCTCTGCCCCCTGGGTCTCTGGTCTGCTCTCTTTCACCGTGTGCTCCTCTGCCCCCGGTCTCTGTTCTGCTCTGTTTCACCGTGTGCTCCTCTGCCCCTGGGTCTCTGTTCTGCTCTGTTTCACCGTGTGCTTTTGTGCCCCCCGGGTCTCTGTTCTGCTCTGTTTCACCGTGTGCTTCTCTGCCCCCTGGGTCTCTGTTCTGCTCTGTTTCACCGTGTGCTCCTCTGCCCCCTGGGTCTCTGGTCTGCTCTGTTTCACCGTGTGCTCCTCTGCCCCCCGGTCTCTGTTCTGCTCTGTTTCACCGTGTGCTCCTCTGCCCCTGGGTCTCTGTTCTGC
Source organism: Lissotriton helveticus (assembly GCF_964261635.1). Classification (NCBI taxonomy): domain Eukaryota; kingdom Metazoa; phylum Chordata; class Amphibia; order Caudata; family Salamandridae; genus Lissotriton; species Lissotriton helveticus. Next base: position 98,053,530 of record NC_136064.1, on the reverse strand, counting down.
TCTGTTTCACCGTGTGCTTCTGTGCCCCCCGGGTCTCTGTTCTGCTCTGTTTCACCGTGTGCTTCTCTGCCCCCTGGGTCTCTGTTCTGCTCTGTTTCACCGTGTGCTCCTCTGCCCCCTGGGTCTCTGTTCTGCTCTATTTCACCGTGTGCTCCTCTGCCCCCCGGGTCTCTGTTCTGCTCTGTTTCACCGTGTGCTTCTGTGCCCACCGGGTCTCTGTTCTGCTCTGTTTCACCGTGTGCTTCTGTGCCCCCTGACCCCCCTGGGTCTCTGTTCTGCTCTGTTTCACCGTGTGCTCCTCTGCCCCCTGGGTCTCAGTTCTGCTCTGTTTCACCGTGTGCTCCTCTGCCCCCTGGGTCTCTGTTCTGCTCTGTTTCACCGTGTGCTCCTCTGCCCCCCGGGTCTCTGTTCTGCTCTGTTTCACCGTGTGCTCCTCTGCCCCCTGGGTCTCTGTTCTGCTCTGTTTCACTGTGTGCTCCTCTGCCCCCGGGTCTCTATTCTGCTCTGTTTCACCGTGTGCTCCTCTGCCCCCCGGGTCTCTGTTCTGCTCTGTTTCACCGTGTGCTTCTGTGCCCACGGGTCTCTGTTCTGCTCTGTTTCACCGTGTGCGCCTCTGCCCCCCGGTCTCTGTTGTGCTCTGTTTCACCGTGTGCTCCTCTGCCCTCTGGGTCTCTGTTCTGCTCTGTTTCACCGTGTGCTCCTCTGCCCCCCGGTCTCTGTTCTGCTCTGTTTCACCGTGTGCTCCTCTGCTCCCTGGGTCTCTGTTCTGCTCTGTTTCACCGTGTGCTCCTCTGCCCCCTGGGTCTCTGTTCTGCTCTGTTTCACCGTGTGCTTCTGTGCCCCCTGGGTCTCTGTTCTGCTCTGTTTCACCGTGTGCTCCTCTGCCCCCGGATCTCTGTTCTGCTCTGTTTCACCGTGTGCTCCTCTGCCCCCGGGTCTCTGTTCTGCTCTGTTTCACCGTGTGCTGCTGTGCCCTCTGGGTCTCTGTTCTGCTCTGTTTCACTTTGTGCTCCTCTGCCCCTGGGTCTCTGTTCTGCTCTGTTTCACCGTGTGCTCCTCTGCTCCCTGGGTCTCTGTTCTGCTCTGTTTCACCGTGTGCTCCTCTGCCCCCTGGGTCTCTGTTCTGCTCTGTTTCACCGTGTGCTTCTGTGCCCCGAGTCTCTGTTCTGCTCTGTTTCACCGTGTGCTCCTCTGCCCCCGGGTCTCTGTTCTGCTCTGTTTCACCGTGTGCTCCTGTGCCCTCTGGGTCTCTTTTCTGCTCTGTTTCACTTTGTGCTCCTCTGCCCCTGGGTCTCTGTTCTGCTCTGTTTCACCGTGTGCTTCTGTGCCCCTGGGTCTCTGTTCTGCTCTGTTTCACTGTGTGCTTCTGTGCCCCCTGGGTCTCTGTTCTACTCTGTTAGACGGACCATGTTAGACGGACCGGGAGGGTCGGCCGAGGATAAGGGGAGAGGTCTCCGGGGAGATCCGTCTCCAGCAATCGTACAGACAAATAACTTCCCCCCCACTGACGTACACCACACAAGGATAAGGTTCAACGTTACTTTATAAGCAATTCTTTAAGTACGGTGAGGTGGTACAAGGAGGTCTGGACTCCGGGGTCCCCTCTATTCTAGTCTCTTGGTTGGGAAAGGGGGGTAGCGGGACAGTCTCGTTACCACTCTGGGGGATGTGGTGGTAGATGAATTAGCTCATAATCCTCGAGCTCGGCGTTCTAGATGATCGGGCCGCGGCGGAGCCAGCAGGTCCAGGGATGGTTGAAGGTAGTGACGGTCCGCGGCGGAGCCAGCAGGTCCAGGGATGGTTGAAGGTAGTGACGGTCCGCGGCGGAGCCAGCAGGTCCAGGGATGGTTGAAGGTAGTGACGGTCCGCGGCGGAGCCAGCAGGTTCCGATGAAGATGGGTGCAGAGAGCCGCGGCAGCGCCAGCAGGCAGGTCGGTAGTTCGCAAGGCAGGGCTACGGCAGTGCCAGTAGTCCGTCAAGGATGAGTTCTTCACTGCGTCTCTCGACTCCAGGATACAACTGCCTTCCTGCTCTGGGGCTGCGCCAGTTATAGGTCTGGCGCCCTTTGATGTCCGGACCCTCGCACTGGGAGGTCGGGAGGTCCGGGATGAGGGAGTCCAGACACCCAGCAGGGGGGTGGAGCCAGCGCCTGGGGGAGCTGGGGGCGATCGGCACCTGGCGGGGGAGAGCCATCGACACCTCTTTCTCCCATTGACCTGCCAAGTAGTCCGCTCACCTCCTGGGTGGATGGTGGTGCCGGGATGTCGGGGCCTGGCCAGGCCCAGGGTTAGGGTTGATCGGAGGCCACGCGGCCTCGTGGTGCCGTGTCCAAGATGGCGCCCAGGCCGGGCGAGAGGGCCGGTAGGGAATCGGGCCCACGATGTGGAGATGTTCAGGAGCAGGGGCCCTATAGGAGACGGGAAACGGGTTGTTGTTGCGTGTAACGCCTGAGGAGCGGGGCTCGGGCCTGGTCGTGCGGGGAGGGAGCAAGCCTTACACGTGGCCTGTCCAACATGCGTCCCCCCCAGCTGAAGGCGGGGAGAGTCACCCATCCTCTTGGGGACTCTCCTCGTCGAGGCGGAAAAAGCGTGACAGGCCATCTGCGTTGGCGTGGTCTTGCCCGGGTCGATGTTTCACAGTGAAGTCCATCCCCTGCAGGGAGATGGACCAACGTAGTAGTTTCGGGTTTTCCCCCCGCATCTGCATTAGCCATTGCAGGGGTCGATGATCGGTCTGGACCCGGAAGTGGGTGCCGAAGAGATAAGGCCGGAGCTTTTTGAGGGCCCACACCACGGCGAAGGCCTCCCTCTCGATGGTGCTCCAGCGTTGTTCTCGGGCCAGGAGCCGTCTGCTGATGAAAGCCACTGGCTGGTCAAGTCCTTCGGGGTTCAGCTGGGAAAGGACTGCCCCAACGCCATGGTCGGAGGCATCTGTCTGGACGATAAATTCCCGACTGTAGTCGGGGGCCTGGAGCACCGGGGCGGAGCACATGGCGGCCTTCAGCTTCTCGAAGGCCGCTTGACAGTCTGGGGTCCAGTTGACCTTCTTGGGTTGGTTTTTGGATGTGAGTTCCGTGAGGGGCCCTACAATGCTGCCATAGTCCCTCACGAACCGCCGGTAGTAGCCTGTGAGTCCCAAGAAGGCGCGGACCTCGGTCTGGGTGATGGGGGGCTGCCACGACTGGATGGCAGCGATCTTGAGTTGCAAAGGGGCCACCAGACCGCTTCCCACCTGGTGCCCGAGATAGGTCACGGACCCCTGGCCAATTTGGCATTTGCTGGCCTTGATCGTGAGGCCAGCTCGTTGGAGGGCCTGTAGCACCTCTCGGAGGTGGTGGAGGTGGTCGGACCAGTGGCGGCTGTACACAGCGATATCGTCCAGGTAGGCGGCGCTGAATTCTTCGAGTCCTGCCAGGACCTGGTTCACTAGCCGCTGAAATGTTGCTGGGGCATTCTTCATGCCGAATGGCATGACCTTGAAGTGATAGTGGCCATCAGGAGTGGAGAATGCAGATCGTTCTTGGGCCCGGGGTGTGAGACCGATCTGCCAGTAGCCCGCTGTCAGGTCGAAGATGCTGAGGTAGCGGGCAGCTCCCATGCGGTCGATTAGTTCATCTGCTCGGGGGATGGGGTGTGCGTCTGTTCTGGTGACCGCATTCAAGCCCCGGTAGTCGACGCAGAACCGAAGCTCCGGCGTGGCGCCGGGGGCGGCCGCTTTGGGGACCAGTACCACTGGGCTGGCCCAGGGGCTGTCTGAGGGCTCGATGACCCCGAGCGTGAGCATCTTGGCCACCTCCTCTTGGATGCAGGCCCGTACCCGATCTGGTACGCGGTAGGCCCGATGGCGGACAGGGGGACTGTCTCCAGTGTCCACGTCGTGTAAGCACCAGGGGGTGACCCCTGGGGTGAGGGAGAACAGGGTGGCGAACTGCAGCAGGAGGTCTCGGCAGCCTTGGCGCTGTTCCAGGGTGAGGGCCTCCGAGAGTCGGACCCCGTCCACGGAGCCGTCCTTCTCCCGAGACCGTAGGAGGTCAGGGAGGGGTTCGGAGTCCTCCTCGGTTCCATTGTCGGTTGCCATCAAGAGGCTGAGCTCTGAGCGTACAAAGTGGGGTTTAAGTCTATTAGCGTGGAGGACCCGGAGAGGGTTTCGTGAAGATTCCATATCGATGAGATAGGTGACAGGGCTCTTGCGCTCGATTACTTTGAAGGGCCCCGTCCATTTGTCTTGCAGGGCGCATGGTTCGGTGGGAGACATTACCCACACTTGTTGGCCGGGTTCAAATTCGATGGAGGATGCATTCTGATCGTACCACCTTTTCATGTCCTCCTGACTGGCCTCCAGGTTTGCTTTTGCCATCTCTCTGAACCGTCTGGTCTGGTTGCGGAGTGTTAGGAGGTACTTGAAAACATCTGGAGGGTTCTTGAGAGGGGGCATTTCCCAGCCCTCTTTGACTAGGCTGAGCGGCCCCCGCACCGGGTGCCCATACAAGAGTTCGAACGGGCTGAAGCCGAGGGACTTCTGGGGGACTTCTCGGTAGGCAAAGAGAAGGCACGGTAGTAGCACATCCCACTGGCGACGGAGGGGCTCTTCCAACCCCCCAATCATCCCTTTGAGCGTGCGGTTGAACCGCTCAACCAGTCCGTTTCCTTGAGGGTGATAGGGGGTCGTGAATCGGTAGGTGACCCCACACTGTTGCCAGAGGGACTTCATGTATTTTGAAATAAAGTTTGTGCCCCGGTCGCTGACGACTTCTCGGGGGAAGCCCACCCGGGAGAAGATCCCCATCAAGGCCCGGCCGACTACCGGGGCTGTCACAGTTCGCAGGGGAACAGCCTCGGGGTAGCGGGTGGCGTGGTCCACCAGTACTAGGATGAACCGATGTCCTTGTGCTGTACGGGGGTCCAGGGGTCCCACAATGTCTATCCCCACCCTCTCGAACGGGGTGGTGACCACTGGAAAAGGTTGCAGAGGTGCTTTAAGCTTGCGGCCGCTCTTCCCGCTGGCCTGGCACGTGGGGCAAGATCGGCAGTGTTGGAGTACGTCGTTCCTCATCTTGGGCCAGAAAAAGTGGGTCACCAGGCGACTGTAGGTTTTATCCTGACCCAGGTGGCCAGCCAGGGGGACATCGTGGGCCAGGTTTAGCAAGAAGTCTCTAAAGCGGAGGGGCACCACTAGTACTCGACTGGCCCCTAACTCTGCGATTCTCTGTTCGCTGTACAACAGGTCATTGTCCCAATAGACCCAATGGGTTCCGGAGGTATCCCCTGCACTCTGGGCGATGGCTTGTTGGCGGAGTCCCTCGAGGGAGGGACAGGTCTTCTGCTCGTGGCGAAACTGTTCTTGGGTGGGCCCCCCCTCCTGACGCCACTGATCCAGGCCGGGAAGGTCCTGCGGCTGAACGAGCCCCTCGGGAGTTTGTTCTGGGGTGACGGCACGGTCGGTGTCTGGAGCGACCGGGGGAGGAGGTGCCGGCCATTCAGGTTCTTCGGGTCGGGGGATGGCACGGGCAGCCATGGACCGGGTGGTTACGCACGCCCAATCCGGGATGCCCAACATCCCTAGGTGCTCTCTCCTCTCTACGGCGGCCCACGGGGAACTCTCAAGATCATTTCCCAGGAGACAGTCTACGGGGGCATCATCTCGGACCGTCACTTCCAACATGCCGGAGACTCCTCCCCACTCGAAGGGGACGCAAGCCATCCGACATAGACTCTCCGAATTGTCGGCTGAACGGACAGGGCAGAGGACGTTCGGCAGAATCTGTTCTGGGGTCACCAGGTGACATCGGACGGCCGTTACACTGGCCCCGGTGTCACGTAGGGCTTCGGCCCGGCGTCCATTAATGTTCACCCATTGACTGTACTTCCGGGTGTTGGCGGGTAGGGGGACCCGCGGGACCATGTCTCTTCCCCCTAGGCACGCTAGAACCATGGCGGCTGGTTCCCATTCCTGGCGTTCTTGCTCACATTCCTCATGTTCTTCGTAGGTTTGTTCTTCCCCCAGGGCGGCGGCAGCCATCTGGCGGGGTCTCGGAGTCTGGCTCTGTGGACAATTCGGGTCGTTGGCGTAGTGGCCGACTCGCTGGCATCGGTGACACGTGACATTGGCTCTGTACCCCGGCCGCGCCGGGGTGTTGCCCCGGTTGGCCGGGGGTGGGGTGCTGGTAGCGGGAGCGGCCGGGGCGTTGTCTCTCCCTCGTCCCTGGCCCCCTCCTCCTCCTCGGGGACGGTGCTGACCGTGGTTGTTCCGGTTCTGTTCATGGGGCCCAGTTCGGCCCACTCGGGTAATTTCCCACCGGTCAGCCTCGGCGGCAAGCTGTCGTGGATCAGTTAATTTACTGTCGAGGAGGTGCTGCCTGAGCTCGACGAAGCAGTTGTTCGATAGATGCTCCCATACCATGAGATTGAAGAGTTGCTCGTAAGTCGTTACGTTGCTTCCCTTGATCCACCCCTCGAAGGCCCGGCTGAAATAGTTCACGTATTCCACCCAAGTTGTGCCCGGGATCCGAGTGCAGTTTCGGAACCTCTGGCGGTACATTTCGGGTGTGAGCCCATAGCGGGTGAGGAGGGTAGCTTTCATGTGGTCATAGGAGGTCATCAGATGGTCTGGGAGTTGTAGCAGGGCATCGCGGCCCTCATTGACGAACCTCCCCCATAGACCGGCTCCCCAGTCGCTTCGATCGATCCGGTGGGAGGTCATAGCGATCTCGTAGGCCTTGAACCATTGCTGTATGTCGTCCTCTCGGAAATATTCTCGAACGACATCCTTGGGGATGTGTACCTTCCTTTCTGTCACCCCCGGGGGGCGCGGTTGCTCGGGCACTCCTAATTCTTTGTTCTGCTTGCGTAAGTCTATCTCAGCTAGTTTGCGTTCGTGTTCGTACGCCAGTCTCTTCTCTTCAAGCTCTCTTTGTCTCTGTTTCTCTTCCCGTTCTTCTCGGAGCCGCAGATGTTCCAGATTTAGTTTTTGTTCGGCTAATTTGAGTTCGCCATCCATTTTGAGCCGGGCCATCTCTAGCTCATGTAGTCGGTTTCTTTCTCGTTCTTGGATCTCATCTTGCGAGAGACCCGTTCTTCGCTCCTCGGGAGCCGTGGTGTCTTTCTCTGCTGTTGCGAGATTTTGGTCCGGGGGTCTGACGGCCCCGGTTTCTGCCCATGACTCAATGGCGTGCTTGAAATCGTCTTTAGTATTCAGACCGGTGGTAGCGATACCTAGTTCAATGCAGAATTGTTTCAACTCACGATGGCTGTATTCTTCCAATTTCTCCATCTGGAATTTTTCGGTGGATCCGCTTTCTTTGGTTGACATTGTGGTTTTGTCGTGGGGTGAGCTACTCTCTGTACGATTACGCGTTGATTCGGATCCCGTCGCTGGCCACCAATGTTAGACGGACCGGGAGGGTCGGCCGAGGATAAGGGGAGAGGTCTCCGGGGAGATCCGTCTCCAGCAATCGTACAGACAAATAACTTCCCCCCCACTGACGTACACCACACAAGGATAAGGTTCAACGTTACTTTATAAGCAATTCTTTAAGTACGGTGAGGTGGTACAAGGAGGTCTGGACTCCGGGGTCCCCTCTATTCTAGTCTCTTGGTTGGGAAAGGGGGGTAGCGGGACAGTCTCGTTACCACTCTGGGGATGTGGTGGTAGATGAATTAGCTCATAATCCTCGAGCTCGGCGTTCTAGATGATCGGGCCGCGGCGGAGCCAGCAGGTCCAGGGATGGTTGAAGGTAGTGACGGTCCGCGGCGGAGCCAGCAGGTCCAGGGATGGTTGAAGGTAGTGACGGTCCGCGGCGGAGCCAGCAGGTCCAGGGATGGTTGAAGGTAGTGACGGTCCGCGGCGGAGCCAGCAGGTTCCGATGAAGATGGGTGCAGAGAGCCGCGGCAGAGCCAGCAGGCAGGTCGGTAGTTCGCAAGGCAGGGCTACGGCAGCGCCAGTAGTCCGTCAAGGATGAGTTCTTCACTGCGTCTCTCGACTCCAGGATACAACTGCCTTCCTGCTCTGGGGCTGCGCCAGTTATAGGTCTGGCGCCCTTTGATGTCCGGACCCTCGCACTGGGAGGTCGGGAGGTCCGGGATGAGGGAGTCCAGACACCCAGCAGGGGGGTGGAGCCAGCGCCTGGGGGAGCTGGGGGCGATCGGCACCTGGCGGGGGAGAGCCATCGACACCTCTTTCTCCCATTGACCTGCCAAGTAGTCCGCTCACCTCCTGGGTGGATGGTGGTGCCGGGATGTCGGGGCCTGGCCAGGCCCAGGGTTAGGGTTGATCGGAGGCCACGCGGCCTCGTGGTGCCGTGTCCAAGATGGCGCCCAGGCCGGGCGAGAGGGCCGGTAGGGAATCGGGCCCACGATGTGGAGATGTTCAGGAGCAGGGGCCCTATAGGAGACGGGAAACGGGTTGTTGTTGCGTGTAACGCCTGAGGAGCGGGGCTCGGGCCTGGTCGTGCGGGGAGGGAGCAAGCCTTACACGTGGCCTGTCCAACATACTCTGTTTCACCGTGTGCTCCTCTGCCCCCGGGTCTCTGTTCTGCTCTGTTTCACCGTGTGCTCCTCTGCCCCCTGGGTCTCTGTTCTGCTCTGTTTCACCGTGTGCTCCTCTGCCCCCTGGGTCTCTGTTCTGCTCTGTTTCACCGTGTGCTCCTGTGCCCCCCGGGTCTCTGTTTTGCTCTGTTTCACCGTGTGCTTCTGTGCCCCCGGGTCTCTGTTCTGCTCTGTTTCACCGTGTGCTCCTCTGCCCCTGGGTCTCTGTTCTGCTCTGTTTCACCGTGTGCTCCTCTGCCTCCTGGGTCTCTGTACTGCTCTGTTTCACCGTGTGCTTCTGTGCCCCCCGGGTCTCTGTTCTGCTCTGTTTCACCGTGTGCTTCTGTGCCCCCGGGTCTCTGTTCTGCTCTGTTTCACCGTGTGCTCCTCTGCCCCCCGGGTCTCTGTTCTGCTCTGTTTCACCGTGTGCTCCTCTGCCCCCTGGGTCTCTGTTCTGCTCTGTTTCACCGTGTGCTTCTGTGCCCCCCGGGCCTCTGTTCTGCTCTGTTTCACCGTGTGCTCCTCTGCCCCCCGGGTCTCTGTTCTGCTCTGTTTCACCGTGTGCTTCTGTGCCCCCGGTTCTCTGTTCTGCTCTGTTTCACCGTGTGCTCCTCTGCCCCCTGGGTCTCTGTTCTGCTCTGTTTCACCGTGTGCTCCTCTGCCCCCTGGGTCTCTGTTCTGCTCTGTTTCACCGTGTGCTCCTCTGCCCCTGGTTCTCTGTTCTGCTCTGTTTCACCGTGTGCTCCTGTGCCCCCTGGGTCTCTGTTCTGCTCTGTTTCACCATGTGCTCCTATGCCCCCGGGTCTCTGTTCTGCTCTGTTCCACTGTGTGCTCCTCTGCTCCCTGGGTCTCTGTTCTACTCTGTTTCACCGTGTGCTCCTCTGCCCCCGGGTGTCTGTTCTGCTCTGTTTCACCGTGTGCTCCTCTGCCCCCTGGGTCTCTCTTCTGCTCTGTTTCACCGTGTGCTCCTCTGCCCCCTGGGTCTCTGTTCTGCTCTGTTTCACCGTGTGCTCCTCTGCCCCCGGGTCTCTGTTCTGCTCTGTTTCACTGTGTGCTCCTCTGCCCCCTGGGTCTCTGTTCTGCTCTGTTTCACCGTGTGCTCCTCTGCCCCCGGGTCTCTGTTCTGCTCTGTTTCACTGTGTGCTCCTCTGCTCCCTGGGTCTCTGCTCTGCTCTGTTTCACTGTGTGCTCCTCTGCCCCCTGGGTCTATGTTCTGCTCTGTTTCACCGTGTGCTCCTCTGCCCCCTGGGTCTCTGTTCTGCTCTGTTTCACTGTGTGCTCCTCTGCCCCCGGGTCTCTGTTCTGCTCTGTTTCACCGTGTGCTCCTCTGCCCCCTGGGTCTCTGTTCTGCTCTGTTTCACCGTGTGCTCCTCTGCCCCCCGGGTCTCTGTTCTGCTCTGTTGCACCGTGTGCTTCTGTGCCCCCTGGGTCTCTGTTCTGCTCTGTTTCACTGTGTGCTCCTCTGCCCCCCGGGTGTCTGTTCTGCTCTGTGTCACCGTGTGCTCCTCTGCCCCCTGGGTCTCTGTTCTGCTCTGTTTCACCGTGTGCTCCTCTGCCCCCCGGGTCTATGCTCTGCTCTGTTTCACCGTGTGCTCCTCTGCCCCCTGGGTCTCTGTTCTGCTCTGTTTCACCGTGTGCTCCTATGCCCCCGGGTCTCTGTTCTGCTCTGTTATACCGTGTGCTCCTCTGCCCCCCGGGTCTCTGTTCTGCTCTGTTTCACCGTGTGCTCCTGTGCCTCCCTGGGTCTCTGTCCTGCTCTGTTTCACCGTGTGCTCCTCTGCCCCCCGGTCTCTGTTCTGCTCTGTTTCACTGTGTGCTCCTCTGCCCCCTGGGTCTCTGTTCTGCTCTGTTTCACCGTGTGCTCCTCTGCCCCCCGGTCTCTGTTCTGCTCTGTTTCACCGTGTGCTCCTCTGCCCCCCAGGGTCTCTGTTCTGCTCTGTTTCACCGTGTGCTTCTGTGCCCCCCCACCCCGGTCTCTGTTCTGCTCTGTTTCACCGTGTGCTCCTCTGCCCCCTGGGTCTCTGTTCTGCTCTGTTTCACCGTGTGCTCCTCTGCCCCCTGGTTCTCTGTTATGCTCTGTTTCACTGTGTGCTTCTGTGCCCCCTGGGTCTCTGTTCTGCTCTGTTTCACCGTGTGCTCCTCTGCCCCCTGGGTCTCTGTTCTGCTCTGTTTCACCGTGTGCTCCTCTGCCCCCTGGGTCTCTGTTCTGCTCTGTTTCACCGTGTGCTCCTCTGCCCCCGGGTCTCTGTTCTGCTCTGTTTCACTGTGTGCTCCTCTGCCCCCTGGGTCTCTGTTCTGCTCTGTTTCACCGTGTGCTCCTCTGCCCCCGGGTCTCTGTTCTGCTCTGTTTCACTGTGTGCTCCTCTGCTCCCCGGGTCTCTGCTCTGCTCTGTTTCACTGTGTGCTCCTCTGCCCCCTGGGTCTCTGTTCTGCTCTGTTTCACCGTGTGCTCCTCTGCCCCCTGGGTCTCTGTTCTGCTCTGTTTCACCGTGTGCTCCTCTGCCCCTGGGTCTCTGTTCTGCTCTGTTTCACCGTGTGCTCCTCTGCCCCCTGGGTCTCTGTTCTGCTCTGTTTCACCGTGTGCTCCTCTGCCCCCCGGGTCTCTGTTCTGCTCTGTTTCACCGTGTGCTTCTGTGCCCCCTGGGTCTCTATTCTGCTCTGTTTCACTGTGTGCTCCTCTGCCCGCCGGGTGTCTGTTCTGCTCTGTGTCACCGTGTGCTCCTCTGCCCCCTGGGCCTCTGTTCTGCTCTGTTTCACCGTGTGCTCCTCTGCCCCCCGGGTCTATGCTCTGCTCTGTTTCACCGTGTGCTCCTCTGCCCCCTGGGTCTCTGTTCTGCTCTGTTTCACCGTGTGCTCCTATGCCCCCGGGTCTCTGTTCTGCTCTGTTATACCGTGTGCTCCTCTGCCCCCCGGGTCTCTGTTCTGCTCTGTTTCACCGTGTGCTCCTGTGCCTCCCTGGGTCTCTGTCCTGCTCTGTTTCACCGTGTGCTCCTCTGGCCCCCGGTCTCTGTTCTGCTCTGTTTCACCGTGTGCTCCTCTGCCCCCCGGTCTCTGTTCTGCTCTGTTTCACCGTGTGCTCCTCTGCCCCCCAGGGTCTCTGTTCTGCTCTGTTTCACCGTGTGCTTCTGTGCCCCCCCCCCCACCCCCGGTCTCTGTTCTGCTCTGTTTCACCGTGTGCTCCTCTGCCCCCTGGGTCTCTGTTCTGCTCTGTTTCACCGTGTGCTCCTCTGCCCCCTGGTTCTCTGTTATGCTCTGTTTCACTGTGTGCTTCTGTGCCCCCTGGGTCTCTGTTCTGCTCTGTTTCACCGTGTGCTCCTCTGCCCCCTGGGTCTCTGTTCTGCTCTGTTTCACCGTGTGCTCCTCTGCCCCCTGGGTCTCTGTTCTGCTCTGTTTCACCGTGTGCTCCTCTGCTCCTTGGGTCTCTGTTCTGCTCTGTTTCACCGTGTGCTCCTCTGCCCCCCCCGGGTCTCTGTTCTGCTCTGTTTCACCGTGTGCTTCTGTGCCCCCCCTCCCCCCCGGTCTCTGTTCTGCTCTGTTTCACCGTGTGCTTCTGTGCCCCGCCCCCCCGTCTCTGTTCTGCTCTGTTTCACCGTGTGCTCCTCTGCCCCCCGGGTCTCTGTTCTGCTCTGTTTCACCGTGTGCTCCTCTGCCCCCTGGGTCTCTGTTCTGCTCTGTTTCACTGTGTGCTCCTCTGCCCCCCGGGTCTCTGTTCTGCTCTGTTTCACCGTGTGCTCCTCTGCCCCTGGGTCTCTGTTCTACTCTGTTTCACCGTGTGCTCCTCTGCCCCCTGGGTCTCTGTTCTGCTCTGTTTCACCGTGTGCTCCTCTGCCCCCGGGTCTCTGTTCTGCTCTGTTTCACTGTGTGCTCCTCTGCCCCCCGGTCTCTGTTCTGCTCTGTTTCACCGTGTGCTCCTCTGCCCCCCAGGGTCTCTGTTCTGCTCTGTTTCACCGTGTGCTTCTGTGCCCCCCCCCACCCCCGGTCTCTGTTCTGCTCTGTTTCACCGTGTGCTCCTCTGCCCCCTGGGTCTCTGTTCTGCTCTGTTTCACCGTGTGCTCCTCTGCCCCCTGGTTCTCTGTTATGCTCTGTTTCACTGTGTGCTTCTGTGCCCCCTGGGTCTCTGTTCTGCTCTGTTTCACCGTGTGCTCCTCTGCCCCCTGGGTCTCTGTTCTGCTCTGTTTCACCGTGTGCTCCTCTGCCCCCTGGGTCTCTGTTCTGCTCTGTTTCACCGTGTGCTCCTCTGCTCCTTGGGTCTGTGTTCTGCTCTGTTTCACCGTGTGCTCCTCTGCCCCCCCCCGGGTCTCTGTTCTGCTCTGTTTCACCGTGTGCTTCTGTGCCCCCCCTCCCCCCCGGTCTCTGTTCTGCTCTGTTTCACCGTGTGCTTCTGTGCCCCGCCCCCCCGTCTCTGTTCTGCTCTGTTTCACCGTGTGCTCCTCTGCCCCCCGGGTCTCTGTTCTGCTCTGTTTCACCGTGTGCTCCTCTGCCCCCTGGGTCTCTGTTCTGCTCTGTTTCACTGTGTGCTCCTCTGCCCCCCGGGTCTCTGTTCTGCTCTGTTTCACCGTGTGCTCCTCTGCCCCTGGGTCTCTGTTCTACTCTGTTTCACCGTGTGCTCCTCTGCCCCCGGGTCTCTGTTCTGCTCTGTTTCACCGTGTGCTCCTCTGCCCCCTGGGTCTCTGTTCTGCTCTGTTTCACCGTGTGCTCCTCTGCCCCCCGGGTCTCTGTTCTGCTCTGTTTCACCGTGTGCTCCTCTGCCCCCTGGGTCTCTGTTCTGCTCTGTTTCACCGTGTGCTCCTCTGCCCCCGGGTCTCTGTTCTGCTCTGTTTCACCGTGTGCTTCTGTGCCCCCCGGGTCTCTGTTCTGCTCTGTTTCACTGTGTGCTCCTCTGCCCCCTGGGTCTCTGTTCTGCTCTGTTTCACCGTGTGCTCCTCTGCCCCCTGGGTCTCTGTTCTGCTCTGTTTCACCGTGTGCTCCTCTGCCCCCTGGGTCTCTGTTCTGCTCTGTTTCACCGTGTGCTCCTCTGACCCCTGGGTCTCTGTTCTGCTCTGTTTCACTGTGTGCTCCTCTTCCCCCGGGTCTCTGTTCTGCTCTGTTTCACCGTGTGCTTCTGTGCCCCCGGGTCTCTGTTCTGCTCTGTTTCACCGTGTGCTTCTGTGCCCCCTGGGTCTCTGTTCTGCTCTGTTTCACCGTGTGCTCCTCTGCCCCCTGGGTCTCTGTTCTGCTCTGTTTCACCATGTGCTTCTGTGCCCCCTGGGTCTCTGTTCTGCTCTGTTTCACCGTGTGCTCCTCTGCCCCCTGGGTCTCTGTTCTGCTCTGTTTCAACGTGTGCTCCTCTGCCCCCTGGGTCTCTGTTCTGCTCTGTTTCACCGTGTGCTTCTGTGCCCCCTGGGTCTCTGTACTGCTCTGTTTCACTGTGTGCTCCTCTGCCCCCTGGGTCTCTGTTCTACTCTGTTTCACCGTGTGCTTCTGTGCCCCCTGGGTCTCTGTTCTGCTCTGTTTCACTGTGTGCTCCTCTGCCCCCTGGGTCTCTGTTCTACTCTGTTTCACCGTGTGCTTCTGTGCCCCCGGGTCTCTGTTCTGCTCTGTTTCACCGTGTGCTCCTCTGACCCCTGGGTCTCTGTTCTGCTCTGTTTCACCGTGTGCTTCTGTGCCCCCGGGTCTCTGTTCTGCTCTGTTTCACCGTGTGCTCCTCTGACCCCTGGGTCTCTGTTCTGCTCTGTTTCGCCATGTGCTCCTCTGCCCCCTGGGTCTCTGTTCTGCTCTGTTCCACCGTGTGCTCCTCTGCCCCCGGGTCTCTGTTCTGCTCTGTTTCACCGTGTGCTTCTGTGCCCCCGGGTCTCTGTTCTGCTCTGTTTCACTGTGTGCTTCTGTGCCCCCTGGGTCTCTGTTCTGCTCTGTTTCACTGTGTGCTCCTCTGCCCCCTGGGTCTCTGTTCTGCTCTGTTTCACCGTGTGCTCCTCTGCCCCCTGGGTCTCTGTTCTGCTCTGTTTCACCGTGTGCTTCTGTGCCCCCCCACCCCCTGAGTCTCTGTTCTGCTCTGTTCCACCGTGTGCTCCTCTGCCCCCGGGTCTCTGTTCTGCTCTGTTTCACCGTGTGCTCCTCTGCCCCCTGGGTCTCTGTTCTGCTCTGTTTCACCGTGTGCTCCTCTGCTCCTTGGGTCTCTGTTCTGCTCTGTTTCACCGTGTGCTCCTCTGCCCCCTGGGTCTCTGTTCTTCTCTGTTTCACCGTGTGCTCCTCTGCCCCCGGGTCTCTGTTCTGCTCTGTTTCACTGTGTGCTCCTCTGCCCCCCGGGTCTCTGTCCTGCTCTGTTTCACCGTGTGCTCCTCTGCCCCCTGGGTCTCTGTTCTGCTCTGTTTCACTGTGTGCTCCTCTGCTCCTTGGGTCTCTGTTCTGCTCTGTTTCACCGTGTGCTCCTCTGCCCCCTGGGTCTCTGTTCTGCTCTGTTTCACCGTGTGCTCCTCTGCCCCCGGGTCTCTGTTCTGCTCTGTTTCACCGTGTGCTCCTCTGCCCCCTGGTTCTCTGTTATGCTCTGTTTCACTGTGTGCTTCTGTGCCCCCTGGGTCTCTGTTCTGCTCTGTTTCACCGTGTGCTCCTCTGCCCCCTGGGTCTCTGTTCTGCTCTGTTTCACCGTGTGCTCCTCTGCCCCCTGGGTCTCTGTTCTGCTCTGTTTCACCGTGTGCTCCTCTGCTGCTTGGGTCTCTGTTCTGCTCTGTTTCACCGTGTGCTCCTCTGCCCCCCCCGGGTCTCTGTTCTGCTCTGTTTCACCGTGTGCTTCTGTGCCCCTCCTCCCCCCCGGTCTCTGTTCTGCTCTGTTTCACCGTGTGCCTCTGTGCCCCGCCCCCCGTCTCTGTTCTGCTCTGTTTCACCGTGTGCTCCTCTGCCCCCCGGGTCTCTGTCCTGCTCTGTTTCACCGTGTGCTCCTCTGCCCCCTGGGTCTCTGTTCTGCTCTGTTTCACCGTGTGCTCCTCTGCCCCCCGGGTCTCTGTTCTGCTCTGTTTCACCGTGTGCTCCTCTGCCCCTGGGTCTCTGTTCTACTCTGTTTCACCGTGTGCTCCTCTGCCCCCCGGGTCTCTGTTCTACTCTGTTTCACCGTGTGCTTCTGTGCCCCCCGGGTCTCTGTTCTGCTCTGTTTCACTGTGTGCTCCTCTGCCCCCTGGGTCTCTGTTCTGCTCTGTTTCACCGTGTGCTCCTCTGCCCCCTGGGTCTCTGTTCTGCTCTGTTTCACCGTGTGCTCCTCTGCCCCCTGGGTCTCTGTTCTGCTCTGTTTCACCGTGTGCTCCTCTGACCCCTGGGTCTCTGTTCTGCTCGGTTTCACTGTGTGCTCCTCTTCCCCCGGGTCTCTGTTCTGCTCTGTTTCACCGTGTGCTTCTGTGCCCCCGGGTCGCTGTTCTGCTCTGTTTCACCGTGTGCTTCTGTGCCCCCGGGTCTCTGTTCTGCTCTGTTTCACCGTGTGCTTCTGTGCCCCCTGGGTCTCTGTTCTGCTCTGTTTCACCGTGTGCTCCTCTGCCCCCTGGGTCTCTGTTCTGCTCTGTTTCACCATGTGCTTCTGTGCCCCCTGGGTCTCTGTTCTGCTCTGTTTCACCGTGTGCTCCTCTGCCCCCTGGGTCTCTGTTCTGCTCTGTTTCACCGTGTGCTCCTCTGCCCCCTGGGTCTCTGTTCTGCTCTGTTTCACCGTGTGCTTCTGTGCCCCCTGGGTCTCTGTTCTGCTCTGTTTCACTGTGTGCTCCTCTGCCCCCTGGGTCTCTGTTCTACTCTGTTTCACCGTGTGCTTCTGTGCCCCCTGGGTCTCTGTTCTGCTCTGTTTCACTGTGTGCTCCTCTGCCCCCTGGGTCTCTGTTCTACTCTGTTTCACCGTGTGCTTCTGTGCCCCCGGGTCTCTGTTCTGCTCTGTTTCACCGTGTGCTCCTCTGACCCCTGGGTCTCTGTTCTGCTCTGTTTCACCGTGTGCTTCTGTGCCCCCGGGTCTCTGTTCTGCTCTGTTTCACCGTGTGCTCCTCTGACCCCTGAGTCTCTGTTCTGCTCTGTTTCGCCGTGTGCTCCTCTGCCCCCTGGGTCTCTGTTCTGCTCTGTTTCACCGTGTGCTTCTGTGCCCCCCCACCCCCTGGGTCTCTGTTCTGCTCTGTTTCACCGTGTGCTCCTCTGCCCCCGGGTCTCTGTTCTGCTCTGTTTCACCGTGTGCTTCTGTGCCCCCGGGTCTCTGTTCTGCTCTGTTTCACTGTGTGCTTCTGTGCCCCCTGGGTCTCTGTTCTGCTCTGTTTCACTGTGTGCTCCTCTGCCCCCTGGGTCTCTGTTCTGCTCTGTTTCACCGTGTGCTCCTCTGCCCCCTGGGTCTCTGTTCTGCTCTGTTTCACCGTGTGCTTCTGTGCCCCCCCACCCCCTGAGTCTCTGTTCTGCTCTGTTCCACCGTGTGCTCCTCTGCCCCCGGGTCTCTGTCCTGCTCTGTTTCACCGTGTGCTCCTCTGCCCCCTGGGTCTCTGTTCTGCTCTGTTTCACCGTGTGCTCCTCTGCTCCTTGGGTCTCTGTCCTGCTCTGTTTCACCGTGTGCTCCTCTGCCCCCTGGGTCTCTGTTCTGCTCTGTTTCACTGTGTGCTCCTCTGCTCCTTGGGTCTCTGTTCTGCTCTGTTTCACCGTGTGCTCCTCTGCCCCCTGGGTCTCTGTTCTGCTCTGTTTCACCGTGTGCTCCTCTGCCCCCGGGTCTCTGTTCTGCTCTGTTTCACCGTGTGCTCCTCTGCCCCCTGGTTCTCTGGAATGCTCTGTTTCACTGTGTGCTTCTGTGCCCCCTGGGTCTCTGTTCTGCTCTGTTTCACCGTGTGCTCCTCTGCCCCCTGGGTCTCTGTTCTGCTCTGTTTCACCGTGTGCTCCTCTGCCCCCTGGGTCTCTGTTCTGCTCTGTTTCACCGTGTGCTCCTCTGCTCCTTGGGTCTCTGTTCTGCTCTGTTTCACCGTGTGCTCCTCTGCCCCCCCCCGGGTCTCTGTTCTGCTCTGTTTCACCGTGTGCTTCTGTGCCCCTCCTCCCCCCCGGTCTCTGTTCTGCTCTGTTTCACCGTGTGCCTCTGTGCCCCGCCCCCCGTCTCTGTTCTGCTCTGTTTCACCGTGTGCTCCTCTGCCCCCCGGGTCTCTGTCCTGCTCTGTTTCACCGTGTGCTCCTCTGCCCCCTGGGTCTCTGTTCTGCTCTGTTTCACCGTGTGCTCCTCTGCCCCCCGGGTCTCTGTTCTGCTCTGTTTCACCGTGTGCTCCTCTGCCCCTGGGTCTCTGTTCTACTCTGTTTCACCGTGTGCTCCTCTGCCCCCCGGGTCTCTGTTCTGCTCTGTTTCACCGTGTGCTTCTGTGCCCCCCGGGTCTCTGTTCTGCTCTGTTTCACTGTGTGCTCCTCTGCCCCCTGGGTCTCTGTTCTGCTCTGTTTCACCGTGTGCTCCTCTGCCCCCTGGGTCTCTGTTCTGCTCTGTTTCACCGTGTGCTCCTCCGCCCCCTGGGTCTCTGTTCTGCTCTGTTTCACCGTGTGCTCCTCTGACCCCTGGGTCTCTGTTCTGCTCGGTTTCACTGTGTGCTCCTCTTCCCCCGGGTCTCTGTTCTGCTCTGTTTCACCGTGTGCTTCTGTGCCCCCGGGTCGCTGTTCTGCTCTGTTTCACCGTGTGCTTCTGTGCCCCCGGGTCTCTGTTCTGCTCTGTTTCACCGTGTGCTTCTGTGCCCCCTGGGTCTCTGTTCTGCTCTGTTTCACCGTGTGCTCCTCTGCCCCCTGGGTCTCTGTTCTGCTCTGTTTCACCATGTGCTTCTGTGCCCCCTGGGTCTCTGTTCTGCTCTGTTTCACCGTGTGCTCCTCTGCCCCCTGGGTCTCTGTTCTGCTCTGTTTCACCGTGTGCTCCTCTGCCCCCTGGGTCTCTGTTCTGCTCTGTTTCACCGTGTGCTTCTGTGCCCCCTGGGTCTCTGTTCTGCTCTGTTTCACTGTGTGCTCCTCTGCCCCCTGGGTCTCTGTTCTACTCTGTTTCACCGTGTGCTTCTGTGCCCCCTGGGTCTCTGTTCTGCTCTGTTTCACTGTGTGCTCCTCTGCCCCCTGGGTCTCTGTTCTACTCTGTTTCACCGTGTGCTTCTGTGCCCCCGGGTCTCTGTTCTGCTCTGTTTCACCGTGTGCTCCTCTGACCCCTGGGTCTCTGTTCTGCTCTGTTTCACCGTGTGCTTCTGTGCCCCCGGGTCTCTGTTCTGCTCTGTTTCACCGTGTGCTCCTCTGACCCCTGGGTCTCTGTTCTGCTCTGTTTCGCCGTGTGCTCCTCTGCCCCCTGGGTCTCTGTTCTGCTCTGTTTCACCGTGTGCTTCTGTGCCCCCCCACCCCCTGGGTCTCTGTTCTGCTCTGTTTCACCGTGTGCTCCTCTGCCCCCGGGTCTCTGTTCTGCTCTGTTTCACCGTGTGCTTCTGTGCCCCCGGGTCTCTGTTCTGCTCTGTTTCACTGTGTGCTTCTGTGCCCCCTGGGTCTCTGTTCTGCTCTGTTTCACTGTGTGCTCCTCTGCCCCCTGGGTCTCTGTTCTGCTCTGTTTCACCGTGTGCTCCTCTGCCCCCTGGGTCTCTGTTCTGCTCTGTTTCACCGTGTGCTTCTGTGCCCCCCCACCCCCTGAGTCTCTGTTCTGCTCTGTTCCACCGTGTGCTCCTCTGCCCCCGGGTCTCTGTCCTGCTCTGTTTCACCGTGTGCTCCTCTGCCCCCTGGGTCTCTGTTCTGCTCTGTTTCACCGTGTGCTCCTCTGCTCCTTGGGTCTCTGTTCTGCTCTGTTTCACCGTGTGCTCCTCTGCCCCCTGGGTCTCTGTTCTGCTCTGTTTCACTGTGTGCTCCTCTGCCCCCGGGCCTCTGTTCTGCTCTGTTTCACTGTGTGCTCCTCTGCCCCCCGGGTCTCTGTTCTGCTCTGTTTCGCCGTGTGCTCCTCTGCCGCCCGGGTCTCTGTTCTGCTCTGTTTCACCGTGTGCTCCTCTGACCCTGGGTCTCTGTTCTGCTCTGTTTCACCGTGTGCTCCTCTGACCCTGGGTCTCTGTTCTGCTCTGTTTCACCGTGTGCTCCTCTGACCCTGGGTCTCTGTTCTGCTCTGTTTCACCGTGTGCTCCTCTGCCCCATGGGTCTCTGTTCTGCTCTGTTTCACCGTGTGCTCCTCTGCCCCCGGGTCTCTGTCCTGCTCTGTTTCGCCGTGTGCTCCTCTGCCGCCCGGGTCTCTGTTCTGCTCTGTTTCACCGTGTGCTCCTCTGACCCTGGGTCTCTGTTCTGCTCTGATTCACCGTGTGCTCCTCTGACCCTGGGTCTCTGTTCTGCTCTGTTTCACCGTGTGCTCCTCTGACCCTGGGTCTCTGTTCTGCTCTGTTTCACCGTGTGCTCCTCTGCCCCCTGGGTCTCTGTTCTGCTCTGTTTCACCGTGTGCTCCTCTGCCCCCCGGGTCTCTGTTCTGCTCTGTTTCACCGTGTGCTCCTCTGCCCCTGGGTCTCTGTTCTACTCTGTTTCACCGTGTGCTCCTCTGCCCCCCGGGTCTCTGTTCTGCTCTGTTTCACCGTGTGCTTCTGTGCCCCCCGGGTCTCTGTTCTGCTCTGTTTCACTGTGTGCTCCTCTGCCCCCTGGGTCTCTGTTCTGCTCTGTTTCACCGTGTGCTCCTCTGCCCCCTGGGTCTCTGTTCTGCTCTGTTTCACCGTGTGCTCCTCTGCCCCCTGGGTCTCTGTTCTGCTCTGTTTCACCGTGTGCTCCTCTGACCCCTGGGTCTCTGTTCTGCTCGGTTTCACTGTGTGCTCCTCTTCCCCCGGGTCTCTGTTCTGCTCTGTTTCACCGTGTGCTTCTGTGCCCCCGGGTCGCTGTTCTGCTCTGTTTCACCGTGTGCTTCTGTGCCCCCGGGTCTCTGTTCTGCTCTGTTTCACCGTGTGCTTCTGTGCCCCCTGGGTCTCTGTTCTGCTCTGTTTCACCGTGTGCTCCTCTGCCCCCTGGGTCTCTGTTCTGCTCTGTTTCACCATGTGCTTCTGTGCCCCCTGGGTCTCTGTTCTGCTCTGTTTCACCGTGTGCTCCTCTGCCCCCTGGGTCTCTGTTCTGCTCTGTTTCACCGTGTGCTCCTCTGCCCCCTGGGTCTCTGTTCTGCTCTGTTTCACCGTGTGCTTCTGTGCCCCCTGGGTCTCTGTTCTGCTCTGTTTCACTGTGTGCTCCTCTGCCCCCTGGGTCTCTGTTCTACTCTGTTTCACCGTGTGCTTCTGTGCCCCCTGGGTCTCTGTTCTGCTCTGTTTCACTGTGTGCTCCTCTGCCCCCTGGGTCTCTGTTCTACTCTGTTTCACCGTGTGCTTCTGTGCCCCCGGGTCTCTGTTCTGCTCTGTTTCACCGTGTGCTCCTCTGACCCCTGGGTCTCTGTTCTGCTCTGTTTCACCGTGTGCTTCTGTGCCCCCGGGTCTCTGTTCTGCTCTGTTTCACCGTGTGCTCCTCTGACCCCTGGGTCTCTGTTCTGCTCTGTTTCGCCGTGTGCTCCTCTGCCCCCTGGGTCTCTGTTCTGCTCTGTTTCACCGTGTGCTTCTGTGCCCCCCCACCCCCTGGGTCTCTGTTCTGCTCTGTTTCACCGTGTGCTCCTCTGCCCCCGGGTCTCTGTTCTGCTCTGTTTCACCGTGTGCTTCTGTGCCCCCGGGTCTCTGTTCTGCTCTGTTTCACTGTGTGCTTCTGTGCCCCCTGGGTCTCTGTTCTGCTCTGTTTCACTGTGTGCTCCTCTGCCCCCTGGGTCTCTGTTCTGCTCTGTTTCACCGTGTGCTCCTCTGCCCCCTGGGTCTCTGTTCTGCTCTGTTTCACCATGTGCTTCTGTGCCCCCCCACCCCCTGAGTCTCTGTTCTGCTCTGTTCCACCGTGTGCTCCTCTGCCCCCGGGTCTCTGTCCTGCTCTGTTTCACCGTGTGCTCCTCTGCCCCCTGGGTCTCTGTTCTGCTCTGTTTCACCGTGTGCTCCTCTGCTCCTTGGGTCTCTGTTCTGCTCTGTTTCACCGTGTGCTCCTCTGCCCCCTGGGTCTCTGTTCTGCTCTGTTTCACTGTGTGCTCCTCTGCCCCCGGGCCTCTGTTCTGCTCTGTTTCACTGTGTGCTCCTCTGCCCCCCAGGTCTCTGTTCTGCTCTGTTTCGCCGTGTGCTCCTCTGCCGCCCGGGTCTCTGTTCTGCTCTGTTTCACCGTGTGCTCCTCTGACCCTGGGTCTCTGTTCTGCTCTGTTTCACCGTGTGCTCCTCTGACCCTGGGTCTCTGTTCTGCTCTGTTTCACCGTGTGCTCCTCTGACCCTGGGTCTCTGTTCTGCTCTGTTTCACCGTGTGCTCCTCTGCCCCATGGGTCTCTGTTCTGCTCTGTTTCACCGTGTGCTCCTCTGCCCCCGGGTCTCTGTCCTGCTCTGTTTCGCCGTGTGCTCCTCTGCCGCCCGGGTCTCTGTTCTGCTCTGTTTCACCGTGTGCTCCTCTGACCCTGGGTCTCTGTTCTGCTCTGTTTCACCGTGTGCTCCTCTGACCCTGGGTCTCTGTTCTGCTCTGTTTCACCGTGTGCTCCTCTGACCCTGGGTCTCTGTTCTGCTCTGTTTCACCGTGTGCTCCTCTGCCCCCTGGGTCTCTGTTCTGCTCTGTTTCACTGTGTGCTCCTCTGCCCCCTGGGTCTCTGTTCTGCTCTGTTTCACTGTGTGCTCCTCTGCCCCCTGGGTCTCTGTTCTGCTCTGTTTCACTGTGTGCTCCTCTGCCCCCCGGGTCTCTGTCCTGCTCTGTTTCGCCGTGTGCTCCTCTGCCCCCTGGGTCTCTGTTCTGCTCTGTTTCACAGTGTGCTCCTCTGCCCCCTGGGTCTCTGTTCTGCTCTGTTTCACCGTGTGCTCCTCTGCCCCCGGGTCTCTGTTCTGCTCTGTTTCACTGTGTGCTCCTGTGCCCCCTGGGTCTCTGTTCTGCTCTGTTTCACCGTGTGCTCCTCTGCCCCCCGGGTCTCTGTTCTGCTCTGTTTCACCGTGTGCTCCTCTGCCCCCTGGGTCTCTGTTCTGCTCTGTTTCACCGTGTGCTCCTCTGCCCCTGGGTCTCTGTTCTACTCTGTTTCACCGTGTGCTCCTCTGCCCCCGGGTCTCTGTTCTGCTCTGTTTCACCGTGTGCTCCTCTGCCCCCTGGGTCTCTGTTCTGCTCTGTTTCACCGTGTGCTCCTCTGCCCCCCGGGTCTCTGTTCTGCTCTGTTTCACCGTGTGCTCCTCTGCCCCCTGGGTCTCTGTTCTGCTCTATTTCACCGTGTGCTCCTCTGCCCCCGTGTTGGACAGGCCGCATGGTCGGGCTGTCCCCCCTCCCCGCAACGGGACCCGGACCCTGGCTCTCCCTGAATCCCCAACCAGAGTCCCCGGCGACCACCCGAAGTACCCTGCAATCCCTCCACCACAAGACACCAGCTCCGGACCTAGCTGGCCCGGGTCACCATCCACACCCCGGCCTCGGCCCAGCCGCCATTGTGGGTACTATAGCACGAGGCCGCGTGGCCTCAACTCGACCCTAACCCTGGGCCCGGCCGGCCCCGACATCGAGGCACCAACCTCCGCCCAGGAGGCAGAGTGACCACTTGGCGAGTCAATGGGAGAAGGAATCGTCAACGGCTCTCCTCCGCCAGGTGTCGATCACCCCAGGCCGCCCTGGGCGCTGGCTCCACCCCCCTGCTGGGTGTCTGGACTCCCTCATCCCGGACCTCCCGGCCCCCAGGCGCGAGGGTCTGGACATCAAAGGGGACCAGACCTATAACTGAGGCAGGGCCAGACCAGGAAGGGAGTTGTATCCTGGAGTCGAGAGACCCGAGAAGAACTCATCCGTGACTGGCCTGCTGGCGCTGCCGCGGCCCTCTGCCTCGTGAAACCATCGTCTTGGCCTGCTGGCGCTGCCGCGGCCCTCTGCCTCGTGAAACCATCGTCTTGGCCTGCTGGCGCTGCCGCGGCCCTCTGCCTCCTGAAACCATTGTCTTGGCCTGCTGGCGCTGCCGCGGCCCTCTGCCTCGTGAAACCATCGTCTTGGCCTGCTGGCGCTGCCGCGGCCCTCTGCCTCGTGAAACCATCGTCTTGGCCTGCTGGCGCTGCCGCGGCCCTCTGCCTCGTGAAACCATCGCCTTGGCCTGCTGGCGCTGCCGCGGCCCGACTCCCAGACTCTCCAGCTCGAGGATTGTGAGCTCGCCTCTTGCCACCCCCTGTACCGACCCGGTACCAAGACTGTCCCGCTACCCCCTTCTCCCTACAGAGACTAGAAGTGAGAAGACCCTCAGGTCTGAGATATCCTGTATCGCTAATATCCTTGCCTTACGTACCTTATATAAAGCATTGAACTCGACCTGGTGTGGTGCCTATTTGTGGGGAGGGAGGTGACTTGTCTGTACGATCGCCGGAGACGGTCCTCCTCGGGGACCTCTCCCTCAGTATTCGGCCGACCCTCAGAGTCCCCGTCTAACACCCCGGGTCTCTGTTCTGCTCTGTTTCACCGTGTGCTTCTGTGCCCCCCGGGTCTCTGTTCTGCTCTGTTTCACTGTGTGCCCCTCTGCCCCCTGGGTCTCTGTTCTGCTCTGTTTCACCGTGTGCTCCTCTGCCCCCTGGGTCTCTGTTCTGCTCTGTTTCACCGTGTGCTCCTCTGCCCCCTGGGTCTCTGTTCTGCTCTGTTTCACCGTGTGCTTCTGTGCCCCCGGGTCTCTGTTCTGCTCTGTTTCACCGTGTGCTCCTCTGACCCCTGGGTCTCTGTTCTGCTCTGTTTCGCCGTGTGCTCCTCTGCCCCCTGGGTCTCTGTTCTGCTCTGTTTCACCGTGTGCTTCTGTGCCCCCCCACCCCCTGGGTCTCTGTTCTGCTCTGTTTCACCGTGTGCTCCTCTGCCCCCGGGTCTCTGTTCTGCTCTGTTTCACCGTGTGCTTCTGTGCCCCCGGGTCTCTGTTCTGCTCTGTTTCACTGTGTGCTTCTGTGCCCCCTGGGTCTCTGTTCTGCTCTGTTTCACTGTGTGCTCCTCTGCCCCCTGGGTCTCTGTTCTGCTCTGTTTCACCGTGTGCTCCTCTGCCCCCTGGGTCTCTGTTCTGCTCTGTTTCACCGTGTGCTTCTGTGCCCCCCCACCCCCTGAGTCTCTGTTCTGCTCTGTTCCACTGTGTGCTCCTCTGCCCCCGGGTCTCTGTTCTGCTCTGTTTCACCGTGTGCTCCTCTGCCCCCTGGGTCTCTGTTCTGCTCTGTTTCACCGTGTGCTCCTCTGCTCCTTGGGTCTCTGTTCTGCTCTGTTTCACCGTGTGCTCCTCTGCCCCCTGGGTCTCTGTTCTGCTCTGTTTCACCGTGTGCTCCTCTGCCCCCGGGTCTCTGTTCTGCTCTGTTTCACTGTGTGCTCCTCTGCCCCCCGGGTCTCTGTTCTGCTCTGTTTCGCCGTGTGCTCCTCTGCCGCCCGGGTCTCTGTTCTGCTCTGTTTCACCGTGTGCTCCTCTGACCCTGGGTCTCTGTTCTGCTCTGTTTCACCGTGTGCTCCTCTGACCCGGGGTCTCTGTTCTGCTCTGTTTCACCGTGTGCTCCTCTGACCCTGGGTCTCTGTTCTGCTCTGTTTCACCGTGTGCTCCTCTGCCCCATGGGTCTCTGTTCTGCTCTGTTTCACCGTGTGCTCCTCTGCCCCCGGGTCTCTGTCCTACTCTGTTTCGCCGTGTGCTCCTCTGCCGCCCGGGTCTCTGTTCTGCTCTGTTTCACCGTGTGCTCCTCTGACCCTAGGTCTCTGTTCTGCTCTGTTTCACCGTGTGCTCCTCTGACCCTGGGTCTCTGTTCTGCTCTGTTTCACCGTGTGCTCCTCTGACCCTGGGTCTCTGTTCTGCTCTGTTTCACCGTGTGCTCCTCTGCCCCCTGGGTCTCTGTTCTGCTCTGTTTCACTGTGTGCTCCTCTGCCCCCTGGGTCTCTGTTCTGCTCTGTTTCACTGTGTGCTCCTCTGCCCCCTGGGTCTCTGTTCTGCTCTGTTTCACTGTGTGCTCCTCTGCCCCCGGGTCTCTGTCCTGCTCTGTTTCGCCGTGTGCTCCTCTGCCCCCTGGGTCTCTGTTCTGCTCTGTTTCACCGTGTGCTCCTCTGCCCCCTGGGTCTCTGTTCTGCTCTGTTTCACCGTGTGCTCCTCTGCCCCCGGGTCTCTGTTCTGCTCTGTTTCACTGTGTGCTCCTGTGCCCCCTGGGTCTCTGTTCTGCTCTGTTTCACCGTGTGCTCCTCTGCCCCCCGGGTCTCTGTTCTGCTCTGTTTCACCGTGTGCTCCTCTGCCCCCTGGGTCTCTGTTCTGCTCTGTTTCACCGTGTGCTCTACTGCCCCTGGGTCTCTGTTCTGCTCTGTTTCACCGTGTGCTCCTCTGCCCCCTGGGTCTCTGTTCTGCTCTGTTTCACCGTGTGCTCCTCTGCCCCCCGGGTCTCTGTTCTGCTCTGTTTCACCGTGTGCTCCTCTGCCCCCTGGGTCTCTGTTCTGCTCTATTTCACCGTGTGCTCCTCTGCCCCCGTGTTGGACAGGCCGCATGGTCGGGCTGTCCCCCCTCCCCGCAACGGGACCCGGACCCTGGCTCTCCCTGAATCCCCAACCAGAGTCCCCGGCGACCACCCGAAGTACCCTGCAATCCCTCCACCACAAGACACCAGCTCCGGACCTAGCTGGCCCGGGTCACCATCCACACCCCGGCCTCGGCCCAGCCGCCATTGTGGGTACTACAGCACGAGGCCGCGTGGCCTCAACTCGACCCTAACCCTGGGCCCGGCCGGCCCCGACATCGAGGCACCAACCTCCGCCCAGGAGGCAGAGTGACCACTTGGCGAGTCAATGGGAGAAGGAATCGTCAACGGCTCTCCTCCGCCAGGTGTCGATCACCCCAGGCCGCCCTGGGCGCTGGCTCCACCCCCCTGCTGGGTGTCTGGACTCCCTCATCCCGGACCTCCCGGCCCCCAGGCGCGAGGGTCCGGACATCAAAGGGGACCAGACCTATAACTGAGGCAGGGCCAGACCAGGAAGGGAGTTGTATCCTGGAGTCGAGAGACCCGAGAAGAACTCATCCGTGACTGGCCTGCTGGCGCTGCCGCGGCCCTCTGCCTCGTGAAACCATCGTCTTGGCCTGCTGGCGCTGCCGCGGCCCTCTGCCTCGTGAAACCATCGTCTTGGCCTGCTGGCGCTGCCGCGGCCCTCTGCCTCGTGAAACCATCGTCTTGGCCTGCTGGCGCTGCCGCGGCCCTCTGCCTCGTGAAACCATCGTCTTGGCCTGCTGGCGCTGCCGCGGCCCTCTGCCTCGTGAAACCATCGTCTTGGCCTGCTGACGCTGCCGCGGCCCTCTGCCTCGTGAAACCATCGCCTTGGCCTGCTGGCGCTGCCGCGGCCCGACTCCCAGACTCTCCAGCTCGAGGATTGTGAGCTCGCCTCTTGCCACCCCCTGTACCGACCCGGTACCAAGACTGTCCCGCTACCCCCTTTTCCCTACAGAGACTAGAAGTGAGAAGACCCTCAGGTCTGAGATATCCTGTATCGCTAATATCCTTGCCTTACGTACCTTATATAAAGCATTGAACTCGACCTGGTGTGGTGCCTATTTGTGGGGAGGGAGGTGACTTGTCTGTACGATCGCCGGAGACGGTCCTCCTCGGGGACCTCTCCCTCAGTATTCGGCCGACCCTCAGAGTCCCCGTCTAACACCCCGGGTCTCTGTTCTGCTCTGTTTCACCGTGTGCTTCTGTGCCCCCCGGGTCTCTGTTCTGCTCTGTTTCACTGTGTGCCCCTCTGCCCCCTGGGTCTCTGTTCTGCTCTGTTTCACCGTGTGAACCTCTGCCCCCTGGGTCTCTGTTCTGCTCTGTTTCACCGTGTGCTCCTCTGCCCCCTGGGTCTCTGTTCTGCTCTGTTTCACCGTGTGCTCCACTGACCCCTGGGTCTCTGTTCTGCTCTGTTTCACTGTGTGCTCCTCTTCCCCCGGGTCTCTGTTCTGCTCTGTTTCACCGTGTGCTTCTGTGCCCCCGGGTCTCTGTTCTGCTCTGTTTCACCGTGTGCTTCTGTGCCCCCGGGTCTCTGTTCTGCTCTGTTTCACCGTGTGCTTCTGTGCCCCCTGGGTCTCTGTTCTGCTCTGTTTCACCGTGTGCTCCTCTGCCCCCTGTGTCTCTGTTCTGCTCTGTTTCACCATGTGCTTCTGTGCCCCCTGGGTCTCTGTTCTGCTCTGTTTCACCGTGTGCTCCTCTGCCCCCTGGGTCTCTGTTCTGCTCTGTTTCACCGTGTGCTCCTCTGCCCCCTGGGTCTCTGTTCTGCTCTGTTTCACCGTGTGCTTCTGTGCCCCCTGGGTCTCTGTTCTGCTCTGTTTCACTGTGTGCTCCTCTGCCCCCTGGGTCTCTGTTCTACTCTGTTTCACCGTGTGCTTCTGTGCCCCCTGGGTCTCTGTTCTGCTCTGTTTCACTGTGTGCTCCTCTGCCCCCTGGGTCTCTGTTCTACTCTGTTTCACCGTGTGCTTCTGTGCCCCCGGGTCTCTGTTCTGCTCTGTTTCACCGTGTGCTCCTCTGACCCCTGGGTCTCTGTTCTGCTCTGTTTCACCGTGTGCTTCTGTGCCCCCGGGTCTCTGTTCTGCTCTGTTTCACCGTGTGCTCCTCTGACCCCTGGGTCTCTGTTCTGCTCTGTTTCGCCGTGTGCTCCTCTGCCCCCTGGGTCTCTGTTCTGCTCTGTTTCACCGTATGCTTCTGTGCCCCCCCACCCCCTGGGTCTCTGTTCTGCTCTGTTCCACCGTGTGCTCCTCTGCCCCCGGGTCTCTGTTCTGCTCTGTTTCACCGTGTGCTTCTGTGCCCCCGGGTCTCTGTTCTGCTCTGTTTCACTGTGTGCTTCTGTGCCCCCTGGGTCTCTGTTCTGCTCTGTTTCACTGTGTGCTCCTCTGCCCCCTGGGTCTCTGTTCTGCTCTGTTTCACCGTGTGCTCCTCTGCCCCCTGGGTCTCTGTTCTGCTCTGTTTCACCGTGTGCTTCTGTGCCCCCCCACCCCCTGAGTCTCTGTTCTGCTCTGTTCCACCATGTCCTCCTCTGCCCCCAGGTCTCTGTTCTGCTCTGTTTCACCGTGTGCTCCTCTGCCCCCTGGGTCTCTGTTCTGCTCTGTTTCACCGTGTGCTCCTCTGCTCCTTGGGTCTCTGTTCTGCTCTGTTTCACCGTGTGCTCCTCTGCCCCCTGGGTCTCTGTTCTGCTCTGTTTCACCGTGTGCTCCTCTGCCCCCGGGTCTCTGTTCTGCTCTGTTTCACTGTGTGCTCCTTTGCCCCCCGGGTCTCTGTCCTGCTCTGTTTCACCGTGTGCTCCTCTGCCCCCTGGGTCTCTGTTCTGCTCTGTTTCACCGTGTGCTCCTCTGCTCCTTGGGTCTCTGTTCTGCTCTGTTTCACCGTGTGCTCCTCTGCCCCCTGGGTCTCTGTTCTGCTCTGTTTCACCGTGTGCTCCTCTGCCCCCGGGTCTCTGTTCTGCTCTGTTTCACCGTGTGCTCCTCTGCCCCCTGGTTCTCTGTTATGCTCTGTTTCACTGTGTGCTTCTGTGCCCCCTGGGTCTCTGTTCTGCTCTGTTTCACCGTGTGCTCCTCTGCCCCCTGGGTCTCTGTTCTGCTCTGTTGCACCGTGTGCTCCTCTGCCCCCTGGGTCTCTGTTCTGCTCTGTTTCACCGTGTGCTCCTCTGCTCCTTGGGTCTCTGTTCTGCTCTGTTTCACCGTGTGCTCCTCTGCCCCCCCCGGGTCTCTGTTCTGCTCTGTTTCACCGTGTGCTTCTGTGCCCCCCCTCCCCCCCGGTCTCTGTTCTGCTCTGTTTCACCGTGTGCTTCTGTGCCCCGCCCCCCGTCTCTGTTCTGCTCTGTTTCACCGTGTGCTCCTCTACCCCCCGGGTCTCTGTTCTGCTCTGTTTCACCGTGTGCTCCTCTGCCCCCTGGGTCTCTGTTCTGCTCTGTTTCACCGTGTGCTCCTCTGCCCCCCGGGTCTCTGTTCTGCTCTGTTTCACCGTGTGCTCCTCTGCCCCTGGGTCTCTGTTCTACTCTGTTTCACCGTGTGCTCCTCTGCCCCCGGGTCTCTGTTCTGCTCTGTTTCACCGTGTGCTCCTCTGCCCCCTGGGTCTCTGTTCTGCTCTGTTTCACCGTGTGCTCCTCTGCCCCCCGGGTCTCTGTTCTGCTCTGTTTCACCGTGTGCTCCTCTGCCCCCTGGGTCTCTGTTCTGCTCTGTTTCACCGTGTGCTCCTCTGCCCCCGGGTCTCTGTTCTGCTCTGTTTCACCGTGTGCTTCTGTGCCCCCCGGGTCTCTGTTCTGCTCTGTTTCACTGTGTGCTCCTCTGCCCCCTGGGTCTCAGTTCTGCTCTGTTTCACCGTGTGCTCCTCTGCCCCCTGGGTCTCTGTTCTGCTCTGTTTCACCGTGTGCTCCTCTGCCCCCTGGGTCTCTGTTCTGCTCTGTTTCACCGTGTGCTCCTCTGACCCCTGGGTCTCTGTTCTGCTCGGTTTCACTGTGTGCTCCTCTTCCCCCGGGTCTCTGTTCTGCTCTGTTTCACCGTGTGCTTCTGTGCCCCCGGGTCGCTGTTCTGCTCTGTTTCACCGTGTGCTTCTGTGCCCCCGGGTCTCTGTTCTGCTCTGTTTCACCGTGTGCTTCTGTGCCCCCTGGGTCTCTGTTCTGCTCTGTTTCACCGTGAGCTCCTCTGCCCCCTGGGTCTCTGTTCTGCTCTGTTTCACCATGTGCTTCTGTGCCCCCTGGGTCTCTGTTCTGCTCTGTTTCACCGTGTGCTCCTCTGCCCCCTGGGTCTCTGTTCTGCTCTGTTTCACCGTGTGCTCCTCTGCCCCCTGGGTCTCTGTTCTGCTCTGTTTCACCGTGTGCTTCTGTGCCCCCTGGGTCTCTGTTCTGCTCTGTTTCACTGTGTGCTCCTCTGCCCCCTGGGTCTCTGTTCTACTCTGTTTCACCGTGTGCTTCTGTGCCCCCTGGGTCTCTGTTCTGCTCTGTTTCACTGTGTGCTCCTCTGCCCCCTGGGTCTCTGTTCTACTCTGTTTCACCGTGTGCTTCTGTGCCCCCGGGTCTCTGTTCTGCTCTGTTTCACCGTGTGCTCCTCTGACCCCTGGGTCTCTGTTCTGCTCTGTTTCACCGTGTGCTTCTGTGCCCCCGGGTCTCTGTTCTGCTCTGTTTCACCGTGTGCTCCTCTGACCCCTGGGTCTCTGTTCTGCTCTGTTTCGCCGTGTGCTCCTCTGCCCCCTGGGTCTCTGTTCTGCTCTGTTTCACCGTGTGCTTCTGTGCCCCCCCACCCCCTGGGTCTCTGTTCTGCTCTGTTCCACCGTGTGCTCCTCTGCCCCCGGGTCTCTGTTCTGCTCTGTTTCACCGTGTGCTTCTGTGCCCCCGGGTCTCTGTTCTGCTCTGTTTCACTGTGTGCTTCTGTGCCCCCTGGGTCTCTGTTCTGCTTCACTGTGTGCTCCTCTGCCCCCTGGGTCTCTGTTCTGCTCTGTTTCACCGTGTGCTCCTCTGCCCCCTGGGTCTCTGTTCTGCTCTGTTTCACCGTGTGCTTCTGTGCCCCCCCACCCCCTGAGTCTCTGTTCTGCTCTGTTCCACCGTGTGCTCCTCTGCCCCCGGGTCTCTGTTCTGCTCTGTTTCACCGTGTGCTCCTCTGCCCCCTGGGTCTCTGTTCTGCTCTGTTTCACCGTGTGCTCCTCTGCTCCTTGGGTCTCTGTTCTGCTCTGTTTCACCGTGTGCTCCTCTGCCCCCTGGGTCTCTGTTCTGCTCTGTTTCACCGTGTGCTCCTCTGCCCCCGGGTCTCTGTTCTGCTCTGTTTCACTGTGTGCTCCTCTGCCCCCCGGGTCTCTGTTCTGCTCTGTTTCGCCGTGTGCTCCTCTGCCGCCCGGGTCTCTGTTCTGCTCTGTTTCACCGTGTGCTCCTCTGACCCTGGGTCTCTGTTCTGCTCTGTTTCACCGTGTGCTCCTCTGACCCTGGGTCTCTGTTCTGCTCTGTTTCACCGTGTGCTCCTCTGACCCTGGGTCTCTGTTCTGCTCTGTTTCACCGTGTGCTCCTCTGCCCCCTGGGTCTCTGTTCTGCTCTGTTTCACCGTGTGCTCCTCTGCCCCCCGGGTCTCTGTCCTGCTCTGTTTCGCCGTGTGCTCCTCTGCCGCCCGGGTCTCTGTTCTGCTCTGTTTCACCGTGTGCTCCTCTGACCCTGGGTCTCTGTTCTGCTCTGTTTCACCGTGTGCTCCTCTGACCCTGGGTCTCTGTTCTGCTCTGTTTCACCGTGTGCTCCTCTGACCCTGGGTCTCTGTTCTGCTCTGTTTCACCGTGTGCTCCTCTGCCCCCTGGGTCTCTGTTCTGCTCTGTTTCACCGTGTGCTCCTCTGCCCCTGGGTCTCTGTTCTGCTCTGTTTCACCGTGTGCTCCTCTGCCCCCTGGGTCTCTGTTCTGCTCTGTTTCACCGTGTGCTCCTCTGCCCCCCGGGTCTCTGTTCTGCTCTGTTTCACCGTGTGCTTCTGTGCCCCCTGGGTCTCTGTTCTGCTCTGTTTCACTGTGTGCTCCTCTGCCCGCCGGGTGTCTGTTCTGCTCTGTGTCACCGTGTGCTCCTCTGCCCCCTGGGCCTCTGTTCTGCTCTGTTTCACCGTGTGCTCCTCTGCCCCCCGGGTCTATGCTCTGCTCTGTTTCACCGTGTGCTCCTCTGCCCCCTGGGTCTCTGTTCTGCTCTGTTTCACCGTGTGCTCCTATGCCCCCGGGTCTCTGTTCTGCTCTGTTATACCGTGTGCTCCTCTGCCCCCCGGGTCTCTGTTCTGCTCGGTTTCACCTTGTGCTCCTGTGCCTCCCTGGGTCTCTGTCCTGCTCTGTTTCACCGTGTGCTCCTCTGCCCCCCGGTCTCTGTTCTGCTCTGTTTCACCGTGTGCTCCTTTGCCCCCCGGTCTCTGTTCTGCTCTGTTTCACCGTGTGCTCCTCTGCCCCCCAGGGTCTCTGTTCTGCTCTGTTTCACCGTGTGCTTCTGTGCCCCCCCCACCCCCGGTCTCTGTTCTGCTCTGTTTCACCGTGTGCTCCTCTGCCCCCTGGGTCTCTGTTCTGCTCTGTTTCACCGTGTGCTCCTCTGCCCCCTGGTTCTCTGTTATGCTCTGTTTCACTGTGTGCTTCTGTGCCCCCTGGGTCTCTGTTCTGCTCTGTTTCACCGTGTGCTCCTCTGCCCCCTGGGTCTCTGTTCTGCTCTGTTTCACCGTGTGCTCCTCTGCCCCCTGGGTCTCTGTTCTGCTCTGTTTCACTGTGTGCTCCTCTGCTCCTTGGGTCTCTGTTCTGCTCTGTTTCACCGTGTGCTCCTCTGCCCCCCCCCCGGGTCTCTGTTCTGCTCTGTTTCACCGTGTGCTTCTGTGCCCCCCCTCCCCCCCCGGTCTCTGTTCTGCTCTGTTTCACCGTGTGCTTCTGTGCCCCGCCCCCCCGTCTCTGTTCTGCTCTGTTTCACCGTGTGCTCCTCTGCCCCCGGGTCTCTGTTCTGCTCTGTTTCACCGTGTGCTCCTCTGCCCCCTGGGTCTCTGTTCTGCTCTGTTTCACTGTGTGCTCCTCTGCCCCCCGGGTCTCTGTTCTGCTCTGTTTCACCGTGTGCTCCTCTGCCCCTGGGTCTCTGTTCTACTCTGTTTCACCGTGTGCTCCTCTGCCCCCGGGTCTCTGTTCTGCTCTGTTTCACCGTGTGCTCCTCTGCCCCCTGGGTCTCTGTTCTGCTCTGTTTCACCGTGTGCTCCTCTGCCCCCCGGGTCTCTGTTCTGCTCTGTTTCACCGTGTGCTCCTCTGCCCCCTGGGTCTCTGTTCTGCTCTGTTTCACCGTGTGCTCCTCTGCCCCCGGGTCTCTGTTCTGCTCTGTTTCACCGTGTGCTTCTGTGCCCCCCGGGTCTCTGTTCTGCTCTGTTTCACTGTGTGCTCCTCTGCCCCCTGGGTCTCTGTTCTGCTCTGTTTCACCGTGTGCTCCTCTGCCCCCTGGGTCTCTGTTCTGCTCTGTTTCACCGTGTGCTCCTCTGCCCCCTGGGTCTCTGTTCTGCTCTGTTTCACCGTGTGCTCCTCTGACCCCTGGGTCTCTGTTCTGCTCTGTTTCACTGTGTGCTCCTCTTCCCCCGGGTCTCTGTTCTGCTCTGTTTCACCGTGTGCTTCTGTGCCCCCGGGTCTCTGTTCTGCTCTGTTTCACCGTGTGCTTCTGTGCCCCCGGGTCTCTGTTCTGCTCTGTTTCACCGTGTGCTTCTGTGCCCCCTGGGTCTCTGTTCTGCTCTGTTTCACCGTGTGCTCCTCTGCCCCCTGGGTCTCTGTTCTGCTCTGTTTCACCATGTGCTTCTGTGCCCCCTGGGTCTCTGTTCTGCTCTGTTTCACCGTGTGCTCCTCTGCCCCCTGGGTCTCTGTTCTGCTCTGTTTCAACGTGTGCTCCTCTGCCCCCTGGGTCTCTGTTCTGCTCTGTTTCACCGTGTGCTTCTGTGCCCCCTGGGTCTCTGTACTGCTCTGTTTCACTGTCTGCTCCTCTGCCCCCTGGGTCTCTGTTCTACTCTGTTTCACCGTGTGCTTCTGTGCCCCCTGGGTCTCTGTTCTGCTCTGTTTCACTGTGTGCTCCTCTGCCCCCTGGGTCTCTGTTCTACTCTGTTTCACCGTGTGCTTCTGTGCCCCCGGGTCTCTGTTCTGCTCTGTTTCACCGTGTGCTCCTCTGACCCCTGGGTCTCTGTTCTGCTCTGTTTCACCGTGTGCTTCTGTGCCCCCGGGTCTCTGTTCTGCTCTGTTTCACCGTGTGCTCCTCTGACCCCTGGGTCTCTGTTCTGCTCTGTTTCGCCGTGTGCTCCTCTGCCTCCTGGGTCTCTGTTCTGCTCTGTTTCACCATATGCTTCTGTGCCCCCCCACCCCCTGGGTCTCTGTTCTGCTCTGTTCCACCGTGTGCTCCTCTGCCCCCGGGTCTCTGTTCTGCTCTGTTTCACCGTGTGCTTCTGTGCCCCCGGGTCTCTGTTCTGCTCTGTTTCACTGTGTGCTTCTGTGCCCCCTGGGTCTCTGTTCTGCTCTGTTTCACTGTGTGCTCCTCTGCCCCCTGGGTCTCTGTTCTGCTCTGTTTCACCGTGTGCTCCTCTGCCCCCTGGGTCTCTGTTCTGCTCTGTTTCACCGTGTGCTTCTGTGCCCCCCCACCCCCTGAGTCTCTGTTCTGCTCTGTTCCACCGTGTGCTCCTCTGCCCCCGGGTCTCTGTTCTGCTCTGTTTCACCGTGTGCTCCTCTGCCCCCTGGGTCTCTGTTCTGCTCTGTTTCACCGTGTGCTCCTCTGCTCCTTGGGTCTCTGTTCTGCTCTGTTTCACCGTGTGCTCCTCTGCCCCCTGGGTCTCTGTTCTGCTCTGTTTCACCGTGTGCTCCTCTGCCCCCGGGTCTCTGTTCTGCTCTGTTTCACTGTGTGCTCCTCTGCCCCCCGGGTCTCTGTCCTGCTCTGTTTCACCGTGTGCTCCTCTGCCCCCTGGGTCTCTGTTCTGCTCTGTTTCACCGTGTGCTCCTCTGCTCCTTGGGTCTCTGTTCTGCTCTGTTTCACCGTGTGCTCCTCTGCCCCCTGGGTCTCTGTTCTTGTAAGAAATGGGACCCCCGGCCAGCCAGGGCTTGCGCCCCAGCCAGTCAGAGACCGCCACTCCTATATAAAATCGACCCCTGCTCGCCCTCTAGGTAACGCGGCGCGGGCAGTCAGGCCTATCTCGGAGGACATGTGTGAAGCATTTGCGCACGCACCCACCAACCGCAACATCCCCGGCCTCCCACAAAAGGAACTCCACACGAAGTATATATGAAAATAGTCTTTGTATTAGACAGGACACATAGGGATATACACTTTACAAGGGGTTCAAGGCACGGCAGGGGTTACCAGGGAAAAGGTACAGGGCAGGGCCAAGGGACCACTGCCAGTGGTACGCATCTGATGGAACTGGCAATAGAACACATATCTCCTGGGAGCTTCCTAGAACTAGCAGTAGAACTCACTCTGACCAGGGATCACATACATGAGACATCGGGTACTCAGGCGGGAAGGGGCAAGGTACATAACACAACAGAGGCCCCCATCAGCAGGGCAACACATAGTCAATCAGCAGGGCAACACATAGTAATCCTCAGCATCACATTGATATTAGTCAGCAGCACCCCCTAGGCCAGATGACCGTCCTGGGGCAGGGGCGCCTTAGAGTCTCGGTGTCCAAAGTGGCCTGAAAGGGCTCGGGCCAACCTAAACGTGGCAGCGGCCCACGAAGTGCTGGGCCGCTGAGGGACTTGGGTGGAGCCTTGCAGGCTCAGGGGGACAGGAGGACGATGGTGGAGCCTCTCGGGGCTCAGGGAAACATGGTGGGGCCTCTCAGGGCCCAGGCAGGGCCAGGGACACGTGGTGGGGCCTCTCGGGGCCCAGGCAGGGTCGGGGGCACGTTGGAGCCTCCTCGGGGCTCGGGGCAAGAACAGTGGGCAGGCGGGGCCCCCCTCGGGGGACCCGGCATCACTGGGGGCCCCGGGGGCCTCTGAGCACACTCGG
Organism: Lissotriton helveticus; assembly: GCF_964261635.1. NCBI lineage: Eukaryota > Metazoa > Chordata > Amphibia > Caudata > Salamandridae > Lissotriton > Lissotriton helveticus. Next base: position 98,017,616 of record NC_136064.1, on the reverse strand, counting down.
GCTCGCGCTGGAGGGGAGGGGCGGCCACCGGCAATGTGGCCCGATGCCCCGCCTCCCCTCCGGCATCACTCACCGGTCGGCGGGCGCGCCGGTCTCTCTCCGCTCTCCGGGGCTCCCTCTCGCTCCTGGGGGCCCCGGGGGGAAGTCGCGGCAGTCCTTGGGGTCAAGCAGGGGCGCGGAGTAGGCTCCCGCTGCCCCCTGCATTACTCGGCTCTTCTTTCCTCGCCTCCACAGCTCCCCGGGCCGGCGTCCAATCACAGCGCGGCCCGGGGAGACGTCAGGAGCCAAGCCCGGGCCGCCATCCAATCACAGCGCGGCCCGGGGGAGGGCTTCACGGAGGGGTCCCGGGCCGGCGGCGGTGACTTGGGGGGAATTGGCGAGGGTCAGGCCCCCTCGGGAATGGGGCAGTAGCGAGGTAGGCACTCGCTGGGGGTGTAGAACCCCGCAGAACAGGGCAAGGGCCGGGTGGCACCGGCTGGTGGAAGGAAGCGCTCCCAGCGCTAGAAACACGGGCAAAGCGCTCCAAAGCGCTCGGAGACAGAGTGAAGCGCTCCAAGCGCTAGGGGTCGGAGGAAAGCGCTCCCAAGCGCTAGATGAGGGATAGCAAAGTCCATGGGAGAGTCCAGGACCTCAGGAGGAGTACAGCAGCTCCTAGGAGGGGCAGAGGCCCAACAGCAGTTTAGGAGCAGGGCAGGGCCCAGGGAGGCCAGCCAACCCTGAGCCCACGCAGCAGCAGCCCCTGGCAGGGTTCCAGTCATGAGAAGCAGGAAGAGGGAAGAGAGAGAGAAAAGGGCCCACCCCCCTTTTATACAGGAGCTCCCTTTGTCTCCAAAAGGGGCAGGCAGGGAGAGAACCAGCTGGAACTGGTTACAAGGAATTTCTTGGTGCTGGCCAGGCCAGGGACACTGGACGCACCCCCGGGGGGGTGGGGCCAGCCTGGTGGGGGAAGGCCCAGCCGGCTTCAGCCAATCAGGCGCCAGCACATCTACTGCACACACACACCAAGGTCTAGAAGGGGCCCTTCCCTTCTAGCCACACGCATGCCGCATACATCATCTTGTAGCATTCAACCTCACGAGCGCACACATACCAAACACGGCCCGGCACGCCCCACGCATCAGGAACTACCAGAGCCACATACATCCCCCATGCATTCCTATGGGCGGCAGGTCTCTCTCACCACGCATACACTCAGGAGGGGAATCACCATCCCCCGGTCACATATTGTAGGAAGGGGGAGTCTCTGGTTGGCGCAGTGCAACACTGGCGACAAGCAGGGCCTCTCCCTTCCTCGTCAGGGCTGAGGGTTACCTTCAAGACAACCTCTGCTTACCCTCTAGGTAGTGTGGCTTAAGCAGTCTTAGGCTAATCTCTGGGGCATGTAGGGTTAAACATTTGCAATATTACACCATCACAACCAACCCACCACACAATGACACCAAACTGTATTTGTGAAAATATATCTCTTTATATAAATCTCAAGCAGGCTTGTAAATACAGTCTTGGTTACTTTTTGAAAGCAGGTTCCAGTTACTCTTTTATCAATGTCACAGTTCTTTCTCAGCAATAAGCAATCTTTTGGGCCTTCTGCCCAGGTTCCAGCAAGGTTCAGTGTCTTGTAGCGCCTCAATGCGTGTTCCGCTGTCTCCGCTCGTTTCAGAGAGGAGAACGGGCCCGGCCGGCTAAAGCTCACGCTTCCCGCGTGGGCCTCGTCGATCTGGCACAGTGCGAGCCTTGGTTTCAGGGGCGGCTCGCGCTGGGAAGCAGGGAGCGCGGTGCGAGCTCAGGACGTAGGACGCTCACACCGCGAGGTCAAAGAACACAGTACCTTGGCTTTCTGGTAAGTCTTGGAGCGGACGGCTGTCCGGGGATCTGTCCCGCGTCGCGTTGTCTTCCTGGAGGGTGTGGCGGCCTGCGAGTCTCAGCGCAGGTAACAGGGCACCCGGGATGACGGTGCAGATGCGGGGCAGGATTCTCCGGAGTCCGGCTCACTCGCGCTGAAGGGGGAAGCTGCAGGCAGGCGGGGCTGAGGGGGGTGCACTCCACGGAGCGCGGGGCACAATTCCGGCACGGCTCCGCAGCGAGCCACTTCCAGCTGCGGGGGCCAGGGGGTCTCAGCGCCCAAGTCACGAGGGGCACAATCTTGGCAGTGCCGGTCTTTGCGGAGCAGCCTGTACCTCGGGGGTCACACAGGCGGCGATGCTTGGACCGGGCAGGTCCTCCCTTTCCGTTGCAAGGGCGGCTCAGCGCGGACAGTCACGGCGCTCGAACCAGCGCGGGGCTGATCCTTACTTTGCGGCTGGCACACGAACAGGCCACAGTCACGGTGGTCAGGGAAGGGGCACAGCTGCACAAATTGGTAGAGAGCGTGGCGGCAGGCACAGCGCTCTCAACTCTCCTTTCCTTGGCGCTGTAGAGACACACAGCACACGCCAGCAGCAGCTTTTCTTCAGGGGGGTAGCGCTCACTGTTCCTGGAGCGCTGGTCAGGGGGCAAGTTCACAGGCAAGCCCTTGGAGATCGTTCAGCAGAGTTTGGCACAAAGTTCAAATAAGCAAAAGTCTTTGGTAGTCTTTTCTTTCCTCTCCTTTGGCAGCAAGGCACCAGACACAGGCCAGAGTCAGCACTCCTCCTTGTAGTCCTTCCAGGTCCTTCTCTTCGGGCAGAGTTTCTCTTGTAGCACAAACAGGATCTAGTTTACAAGGAGCAGGGCTCCTACTTTTATACCCAGTTTCTTTTGTTCTAGCAAGCCAGGGGGGCCTCTGCATAACTGCTCCAGTCTCTGAGTACTTGTTGTGGGTACTTGTGACTTCTGCATTCAGTGTGAGGGCAGGCACATCAGCCGCTCCCCAGGGGGGCGGAGCCGGCTTTGAGAGGGCAGGAGTGGCCTGAGCACTTTGTTTACAAGCTTCGGTCCTTCCTGGGCCAGGTGCAGGCTGAGTCATCAGTCGCTCCCCAGGAGGGCGGAGCCAGCATTGTGGTGGCAGGGGCACAGCCTGATGCATCATTCAGGGGAAACTCCCACCACCCATTAAGGGGTCCTCCTGCTAATCACTACCTGTCAACTCCCAGCCCTGTCACTCACACACACCAGACAGTCAGATCCACATCCAAGCAGAGGCGGGCTGAAATGGTTAGGCAAGCAAATGCTAACTTTCTAAAAGTAGCATTTGCAAACACAGGATATTAAAATAAACTTTACTAAAAGAAGTATTTTATTATTCTGAGTTCAGGCATACTAAACACGAATCTCTACCATGTTCCCTGAGCCTGCTGGGATTATAGAGTGTAATAATTCCAGCAGCTCATCTGGCCTAGAAGGGAACAGGTAGCCTTACAATAGTGAAAAACGAATTTGGCAGTAATTCACTATTAGAACATGCCACACACATCAGGGCATGTTCTACCTTACACTTACAATGCACCCTGCCCTCTGGCCTACCATAGGGGTGACTAACATGAAGGTTAAGGGAAGGTTTAGGGGCTGGCAAGTGTGTGCACTTGCCCAGCCAGGGTGACAGTACCAGACTGCACGCAGGTTCTGCAATGGCAGACCCTAGACACATTTTAAGGCTGCTTCTGTGGGTGGCGCAACCAGCGCTGCAGGCCCACTAGCAGTATTGGCATTCACAAGCCCTGGCACTCCTGGTGCACTTTACTAGGGACTAACAGTAAATCCAATGAACCAATCATGGACATCAATCATATGTACACTTTACAGTAGGGAGCACTTGCACTGCGGCACGGGTTGGCCGTGGCGCAGCGCCCTGAGTAGCAGACACCATCAAAACATTTGAGGCACAACAGCAAAAAGTGGAAGGGAAACTCACGCCAAGGTGCCAGGTCTAACACGTGTCCCCTCCAGCTGAAATGTGGGGAGAACTACCCTTCCCCAGGGAGTTCCTCATCACTAAGGCGGAAAAATCTGGACAGACCATCAGCGTTGGCGTGATCTGTGCCAGGGCGGTGTTCCACCGTGAAGTCCATACCCTGTAGGGAGATGGACCACCTCAACAGTTTTGGGTTCTCACCCCTCATTTGCATCAACCATCTGAGGGGCCTGTGGTCCGTCTGAACCCGGAAGTGAGACCCAAACAAGTAGGGTCTTAGCTTCTTCAGCGCCCAGACCACAGCAAATGCTTCTCGCTCTATTGCACTCCACCTACTTTCCCGTGGAAGTAACCTCCTACTGATGAAGGCTACGGGTTGGTCCCAGCCCTCCTCAGTCATCTGTGAGAGAACAGCCCCTACACCATGCTCTGAAGCGTCTGTTTGCACTATGAATTCCTTGGAGAAATCAGGAGCCAGGAGCACGGGCGCCGTGCACATGGCAGTCTTCAGGGTGTCAAAAGCCTTCTGACAGGTGTCAGTCCAAATCACATTCCTGGGCTGCTTCTTCGAAGTCAGTTCTGTCAAGGGGGTCACAATAGTGCCATAGCCCTTGACAAACCTCCTGTAATACCCAGTGAGCCCCAGGAAGGCTCTCACTGCAGTCTGGGTCTTGGGGGGTTCCCAAGCCAGGATGGTCTCAATTTTGGGTTGCAAGGGTGCCACCTTGCCACTCCCCACTTGGTGTCCCAAGTACACCACTGAACCCTGCCCAATCTGGCACTTGCTTGCCTTGATTGTGAGGCCTGCCTTGCGCAGCGCCATCAACACTTCCCAGAGGTGCCGCAGGTGTTCTGGCCAGGTGCCACTGAACACTGCGATGTCATCCAGGTAGGCGGCACTGAACTCATCCAGCCCGACCAACACCTGGTTGACCAACCTCTGAAAGGTGGCAGGGGCATTCTTCATCCCAAATGGCATAACCCGGAACTGGAAATGCCCATCTGGTGTGGAGAATGCTGACCTCTCCTTTGCCCCATCGGTCAAGGCGATCTGCCAGTACCCAGACGTTAAATCAAACGTGCTGAGGTACCGGGCAGCCCCTAGCCGATCAATGAGCTCATCAGCTCTGGGGATAGGGTGCGCGTCAGTCTTGGTGACTGAATTGAGTCCTCTGTAGTCCACACAGAACCTCTGTGCCCCGCCCCCCCGTCTCTGTTCTGCTCTGTTTCACCGTGTGCTCCTCTGCCCCCCCGGGTCTCTGTTCTGCTCTGTTTCACCGTGTGCTCCTCTGCCCCCTGGGTCTCTGTTCTGCTCTGTTTCACCGTGTGCTCCTCTGCCCCCCGGGTCTCTGTTCTGCTCTGTTTCACCGTGTGCTCCTCTGCCCCTGGGTCTCTGTTCTACTCTGTTTCACCGTGTGCTCCTCTGCCCCCGGGTCTCTGTTCTGCTCTGTTTCACCGTGTGCTCCTCTGCCCCCTGGGTCTCTGTTCTGCTCTGTTTCACCGTGTGCTCCTCTGCCCCCCGGGTCTCTGTTCTGCTCTGTTTCACCGTGTGCTCCTCTGCCCCCTGGGTCTCTGTTCTGCTCTGTTTCACCGTGTGCTACTCTGCCCCCGGGTCTCTGTTCTGCTCTGTTTCACCGTGTGCTTCTGTGCCCCCCGGGTCTCTGTTCTGCTCTGTTTCACTGTGTGCTCCTCTGCCCCCTGGGTCTCTGTTCTGCTCTGTTTCACCGTGTGCTCCTCTGCCCCCTGGGTCTCTGTTCTGCTCTGTTTCACCGTGTGCTCCTCTGCCCCCTGGGTCTCTGTTCTGCTCTGTTTCACCGTGTGCTCCTCTGACCCCTGGGTCTCTATTCTGCTCGGTTTCACTGTGTGCTCCTCTTCCCCCGGGTCTCTGTTCTGCTCTGTTTCACCGTGTGCTTCTGTGCCCCCGGGTCGCTGTTTTGCTCTGTTTCACCGTGTGCTTCTGTGCCCCCGGGTCTCTGTTCTGCTCTGTTTCACCGTGTGCTTCTGTGCCCCCTGGGTCTCTGTTCTGCTCTGTTTCACCGTGTGCTCCTCTGCCCCCTGGGTCTCTGTTCTGCTCTGTTTCACCATGTGCTTCTGTGCCCCCTGGGTCTCTGTTCTGCTCTGTTTCACCGTGTGCTCCTCTGCCCCCTGGGTCTCTGTTCTGCTCTGTTTCACCGTGTGCTCCTCTGCCCCCTGGGTCTCTGTTCTGCTCTGTTTCACCGTGTGCTTCTGTGCCCCCTGGGTCTCTGTTCTGCTCTGTTTCACTGTGTGCTCCTCTGCCCCCTGGGTCTCTGTTCTACTCTGTTTCACCGTGTGCTTCTGTGCCCCCTGGGTCTCTGTTCTGCTCTGTTTCACTGTGTGCTCCTCTGCCCCCTGGGTCTCTGTTCTACTCTGTTTCACCGTGTGCTTCTGTGCCCCCGGGTCTCTGTTCTGCTCTGTTTCACCGTGTGCTCCTCTGACCCCTGGGTCTCTGTTCTGCTCTGTTTCACCGTGTGCTTCTGTGCCCCCGGGTCTCTGTTCTGCTCTGTTTCACCGTGTGCTCCTCTGACCCCTGGGTCTCTGTTCTGCTCTGTTTCGCCGTGTGCTCCTCTGCCCCCTGGGTCTCTGTTCTGCTCTGTTTCACCGTATGCTTCTGTGCCCCCCCACTCCCTGGGTCTCTGTTCTGCTCTGTTCCACCGTGTGCTCCTCTGCCCCCGGGTCTCTGTTCTGCTCTGTTTCACCATGTGCTTCTGTGCCCCCGGGTCTCTGTTCTGCTCTGTTTCACTGTGTGCTTCTGTGCCCCCTGGGTCTCTGTTCTGCTCTGTTTCACTGTGTGCTCCTCTGCCCCCTGGGTCTCTGTTCTGCTCTGTTTCACCGTGTGCTCCTCTGCCCCCTGGGTCTCTGTTCTGCTCTGTTTCACCGTGTGCTTCTGTGCCCCCCCACCCCCTGAGTCTCTGTTCTGCTCTGTTCCACCGTGTGCTCCTCTGCCCCCGGGTCTCTGTTCTGCTCTGTTTCACCGTGTGCTCCTCTGCCCCCTGGGTCTCTGTTCTGCTCTGTTTCACCGTGTGCTCCTCTGCTCCTTGGGTCTCTGTTCTGCTCTGTTTCACCGTGTGCTCCTCTGCCCCCTGGGTCTCTGTTCTGCTCTGTTTCACCGTGTGCTCCTCTGCCCCCGGGTCTCTGTTCTGCTCTGTTTCACTGTGTGCTCCTCTGCCCCCGGGTCTCTGTTCTGCTCTGTTTCGCCGTGTGCTCCTCTGCCGCCCGGGTCTCTGTTCTGCTCTGTTTCACCGTGTGCTCCTCTGACCCTGGGTCTCTGTTCTGCTCTGTTTCACCGTGTGCTCCTCTGACCCTGGGTCTCTGTTCTGCTCTGTTTCACCGTGTGCTCCTCTGACCCTGGGTCTCTGTTCTGCTCTGTTTCACCGTGTGCTCCTCTGCCCCCTGGGTCTCTGTTCTGCTCTGTTTCACCGTGTGCTCCTCTGCCCCCCGGGTCTCTGTCCTGCTCTGTTTCGCCGTGTGCTCCTCTGCAGCCCGGGTCTCTGTTCTGCTCTGTTTCACCGTGTGCTCCTCTGACCCTGGGTCTCTGTTCTGCTCTGTTTCACCGTGTGCTCCTCTGACCCTGGGTCTCTGTTCTGCTCTGTTTCACCGTGTGCTCCTCTGACCCTGGGTCTCTGTTCTGCTCTGTTTCACCGTGTGCTCCTCTGCCCCCTGGGTCTCTGTTCTGCTCTGTTTCACTGTGTGCTCCTCTGCCCCCTGGGTCTCTGTTCTGCTCTGTTTCACTGTGTGCTCCTCTGCCCCCTGGGTCTCTGTTCTGCTCTGTTTCACTGTGTGCTCCTCTGCCCCCCGGGTCTCTGTCCTGCTCTGTTTCGCCGTGTGCTCCTCTGCCCCCTGGGTCTCTGTTCTGCTCTGTTTCACCGTGTGCTCCTCTGCCCCCTGGGTCTCTGTTCTGCTCTGTTTCACCGTGTGCTCCTCTGCCCCCGGGTCTCTGTTCTGCTCTGTTTCACTGTGTGCTCCTGTGCCCCCTGGGTCTCTGTTCTGCTCTGTTTCACCGTGTGCTCCTCTGCCCCCCGGGTCTCTGTTCTGCTCTGTTTCACCGTGTGCTCCTCTGCCCCCTGGGTCTCTGTTCTGCTCTGTTTCACCGTGTGCTCCTCTGCCCCCTGGGTCTCTGTTCTGCTCTGTTTCACCGTGTGCTCCTCTGCCCCCCGGGTCTCTGTCCTGCTCTGTTTCGCCGTGTGCTCCTCTGCAGCCCGGGTCTCTGTTCTGCTCTGTTTCACCGTGTGCTCCTCTGACCCTGGGTCTCTGTTCTGCTCTGTTTCACCGTGTGCTCCTCTGACCCTGGGTCTCTGTTCTGCTCTGTTTCACCGTGTGCTCCTCTGACCCTGGGTCTCTGTTCTGCTCTGTTTCACCGTGTGCTCCTCTGCCCCCTGGGTCTCTGTTCTGCTCTGTTTCACTGTGTGCTCCTCTGCCCCCTGGGTCTCTGTTCTGCTCTGTTTCACTGTGTGCTCCTCTGCCCCCTGGGTCTCTGTTCTGCTCTGTTTCACTGTGTGCTCCTCTGCCCCCCGGGTCTCTGTCCTGCTCTGTTTCACCGTGTGCTCCTCTGCCCCCTGGGTCTCTGTTCTGCTCTGTTTCACCGTGTGCTCCTCTGCCCCCTGGGTCTCTGTTCTGCTCTGTTTCACCGTGTGCTCCTCTGCCCCCGGGTCTCTGTTCTGCTCTGTTTCACTGTGTGCTCCTGTGCCCCCTGGGTCTCTGTTCTGCTCTGTTTCACCGTGTGCTCCTCTGCCCCCGGGTCTCTGTTCTGCTCTGTTTCACCGTGTGCTCCTCCGCCCCCTGGGTCTCTGTTCTGCTCTGTTTCACCGTGTGCTCCTCTGCCCCTGGGTCTCTGTTCTACTCTGTTTCACCGTGTGCTCCTCTGCCCCCGGGTCTCTGTTCTGCTCTGTTTCACCGTGTGCTCCTCTGCCCCCTGGGTCTCTGTTCTGCTCTGTTTCACCGTGTGCTCCTCTGCCCCCGGGTCTCTGTTCTGCTCTGTTTCACCGTGTGCTCCTCTGCCCCCTGGGTCTCTGTTCTGCTCTGTTTCACCGTGTGCTCCTCTGCCCCCGGGTCTCTGTTCTGCTCTGTTTCACCGTGTGCTTCTGTGCCCCCCGGGTCTCTGTTCTGCTCTGTTTCACTGTGTGCCCCTCTGCCCCCTGGGTCTCTGTTCTGCTCTGTTTCACCGTGTGCTCCTCTGCCCCCTGGGTCTCTGTTCTGCTCTGTTTCACAGTGTGCTCCTCTGCCCCCTGGGTCTCTGTTCTGCTCTGTTTCACCGTGTGCTCCTCTGACCCCTGGGTCTCTGTTCTGCTCTGTTTCACTGTGTGCTCCTCTTCCCCCGGGTCTCTGTTCTGCTCTGTTTCACCGTGTGCTTCTGTGCCCCCGGGTCTCTGTTCTGCTCTGTTTCACCGTGTGCTTCTGTGCCCCCGGGTCTCTGTTCTGCTCTGTTTCACCGTGTGCTTCTGTGCCCCCTGGGTCTCTGTTCTGCTTTGTTTCACCGTGTGCTCCTCTGCCCCCTGGGTCTCTGTTCTGCTCTGTTTCACCATGTGCTTCTGTGCCCCCTGGGTCTCTGTTCTGCTCTGTTTCACCGTGTGCTCCTCTGCCCCCTGGGTCTCTGTTCTGCTCTGTTTCACCGTGTGCTCCTCTGCCCCCTGGGTCTCTGTTCTGCTCTGTTTCACCGTGTGCTTCTGTGCCCCCTGGGTCTCTGTTCTGCTCTGTTTCACTGTGTGCTCCTCTGCCCCCTGGGTCTCTGTTCTACTCTGTTTCACCGTGTGCTTCTGTGCCCCCTGGGTCTCTGTTCTGCTCTGTTTCACTGTGTGCTCCTCTGCCCCCTGGGTGTCTGTTCTACTCTGTTTCACCGTGTGCTTCTGTGCCCCCGGGTCTCTGTTCTGCTCTGTTTCACCGTGTGCTCCTCTGACCCCTGGGTCTCTGTTCTGCTCTGTTTCACCGTGTGCTTCTTTGCCCCCGGGTCTCTGTTCTGCTCTGTTTCACCGTGTGCTCCTCTGACCCCTGGGTCTCTCTTCTGCTCTGTTTCGCCGTGTGCTCCTCTGCCCCCTGGGTCTCTGTTCTGCTCTGTTTCACCGTATGCTTCTGTGCCCCCCCACCCCCTGGGTCTCTGTTCTGCTCTGTTCCACCGTGTGCTCCTCTGCCCCCGGGTCTCTGTTCTGCTCTGTTTCACCGTGTGCTCCTCTGACCCCTGGGTCTCTGTGTGGTAAATAAATAAATAATACCCTATTTTTGACTAGACTTATAGCATAACAGATAGCTCAATAAATAAGAGTCAAGATTCGAGGTAGTAGGAGTTTCTGCAGGTTTATTACAGCATAAGGACAGGATCAGGACAACCTGCATAGGAACAGAATGACAGGGCCCAGCAGGACAACTGGGGCCCAGCAGGGGAAAAGAGGCCCAGCAGCTGCTGGGGCTAGGTCTGGGATGAGCGCGCTAACATTTAATAACATAACATTGATTTATATACATAGCGCAAACACATAGCATTACATTGCAGTAGGCGTAACAGTGGGTGGAGCAGAAGGCGTGACGTGTAACAGTCGCGAGAGATAACAGTAAAAAGAGGTGTAACTGGGAGTTTACTTAGACATGTGATGTAGAACGTAACAGAATATGTCATGAATGGGCGGACACATAGGAGGGGGCTACCTAAGGAGCCGGGACCTCTAACCTAATGGTGCGCGAAAACTGGCAATGACGTGTTACTAGGAGAAGCTGGGGGCTACGAACTCTGTGCTAGGAGCAGAGACTAGAGTCTGGAGGGTCGGAGCGACATGTACCTAAACCCTATCTGGTATCTAATGTTTAGGGAACACGTTGATATAAACTAGAAGTCATGAGGGGGAAAGCTAACTTGATTCTAAGACTGGACCATGCATTATTCTACATGTAGTGCGTGATGAATATTAAATGACCATTAAATACAATATTTCTCTAACATGGAGACGAGAAGGCTAGACAATGACGGAAACTATTGATGCAGTTCAGTAGCTTAGGAATGCAGAGGAGGAGGACTGAACTGATAGCAGGAACTATAACATACTTTTGGCAGACTCAGAGGCAGAGCCGGGCTGCACCGGGCACTGCGAGGCAGGAAGTAAGTGAAAGGTCGAGGATACAGGTGGGGGCTGTATCGCTCCTCAGCGAGGCTTTCAGGAGACAGGAGCTGAATCCAGGGTCTGGGCCCTCTTGAGGCCTAGAAACGGGGACTTTATAATGGAATAACGTGCACACTGAGAAACGTGGCAACATTACTTTACATAGGCCTGATATTCGTAGTATTCACGAGAACTGGAAACTAACATATTAGAGGTGGACACAACTGTAATTGCGTCTTCAATCAGAAATGGGGAATAACATACGCATATTGATCATGCATACATAACATATGATGGATGGGGCGTAGGGACACAGAACATGGCAAAATTTACTTTTCCACATTCCCTCCTTGTCACTACGTTTCCATCAGGAAACATCAATATTCATGATACCGTCTATCATTTCATACAGTACCATTTGCTCGTCTCGAATTGTCTTGGAACGGGATTTAGAACGGGGCTTGGGACTAGGAATACAAGAGGTAGCACACATGCTGCAAATCGCAGGGCCACATTGTATACAGAGGCAGCAGCTGAATATAATCGCTACTGCAATACCTAGGAAGGACAGGACTTTCCATCCCCATGCGGAAATTATATTCCAGAACCAACCGGACCATGTCCAGGTGCCTGGATCTTGATGTAACAGATGGGCAATTTTATGGAGTCTGGTTATAGCTGAATAAACAGACGGCGCGTTATTTGGAATGAAAATGCAACAGCTGGATCCGAGAATTCTACAGGCCCCGCCCCTATCGGCCAGTATGACGTCAAGGACGAGACGATTCTGTAAAACGACAATTCTCATAAAGGATTGCTCTTCAGTTAAGTTACCTAGAGCGGAGGCAGTCTCATCTACTACTGCTTCAAGGGTTCTTGTTAACCTACGAATGAGCTTACTATTTACAACTGTACCTAAATAGGGGAAAACACCTTTATCTATATCAATGAATTGCTCTGCGGCGGTTTCAGTATAATCGACAATCGGGAGATTTCTCTTGTGTCTAGTGTGTACTAAGAAAGAATTCCTATGATAATCAGGTGGGGCTAGAAAAACAGGTGGCAGTAGGAAGGCAATGTAACAGGTTCCCTCCCAATCGAGGGGCAGACGGACATATGCAGTTTGACCACAAACAAAATAAGAATGACGTGAAGCTATAAAAATAGATTTCCCACTGTCACTATACTGGATAACAGTAGTACATTCACTATGACCTATATGTACAGAACCATAACTACGGACACATAATTCGCCTTTGACTGGTAGTACTGAAATAGCGGGTGAGTCTGGAGTAGTATCAGACTGAACATTCAGGACCATGAAATTCGACGAATAATTACCTAAATTATATACTTCGTTTTCTAGATCTAAACCTGTTCTGTGGGGGATACTTTGCTTGTCTGGAAAACATGTACTGTTAAGAAAAGACATATCTGTTGAGGATGACGTTAACGTGGACCATGCTCCACACGAACCATTGTGTGAGAATGGATAAGGAAAAAGTGGCAGAACTCCCTTCGGTGTCTGGAAAGGGGGGAGTCGACCACACACCCAACAATTAGTGGCATTGCTGGTCTGGTGTGAATAATGTAACATACGGATGAATGTGTTATTAAGCATGGCGAGGCGGTATGAATATTCGTGAGGAGGCAGATCACTAAACGTGTGCTCTACTGTAGTATGAGCAGACATATTTACATGAGGAACTGGAAAACACAGATAGAAAGCATAACTGGTGCAGGAAATCATTATGCTAAGAAATAATATGAAACTTAGAAAAACGATGCATTGAAGTGAACTTCGACTGACTCTCTCACTATGGGGGTCTATTTTATACATGTCAGAAACAGTCTAACCGTTTCACCTAGGGGAGGACTTATACAATCAAACTGGCTGACTTATTAGACCTGAGCTTTAACTTATACTCCTGTTGCGGAGTTTTCTCTAACAAGGGAGGGGTTGTAATAAAGTCTGGTGCGGGACAGTCCTTTAAAACAATGTTCTGGCAATCCTTCGAATCCTGGGAAATGTTCTTGGCAATGTCTGGTTTCGATCCTTTGAAAAGTTTTACATGAGAAAGGTGGACCCACCCCTTCCTGCCTTCCAACTTGACGGCAGTTCGGGTGGTCAAGAGGACCTGACGTGGCTCCTTCCAACGTGGTTCCAGCGGACTTGATCTGTCAAAATTTCTGATCATCACCAAGGATCCTGGAACGATCTCGTGCGGTGCCACCTCGGTATTGTCTGGAAATGCGGCAGCAACCTGTGAACGACATGAGTTGAGGGCAGACATCAAGGAAGCTAGGTAATCTGTCAGCATATTACATGAAACATCGGTAATACTTCGGGGTCTAGGAGTACCCCACATGTTAGGGGGGCGGCCGAATACGACCTCATACGGGGACAGACCTGATCTGGAATGTGCGACCATACGCATGTAAAACAGAGCGACTGGCAAAGCTACTAACCAGTCTACACCCTTGTCTTTACAGACTTTTGCTATACGGATTTTCAGAGTCTGATTATGTCTTTCGACTAGTCCAGCTGCTTCTGGATGGCGTACACAATGGAACTTCCACTGGTACCCTAACAAAAGGGAAACGTGTTTCATGAGTTCAGATGAGAATGGCTGGCCGTTATCAGAATATACGACTCTAGGGAGTCCATATCTAGGGAAGAATTCACGAACCAACTGCTTGGCAGTGGTCGCGGCTGTGTAATCTGGGACTGGATATGCTTCTGTCCATCTGGACAAAGCGCACACAACTACGAGGACATACTTGAAACCTCGACATCGCTCCATTTGAATATAATCCATCTGGAGGACCTCAAAAGGGTGGTCAGGGGGCTGGAAACCACCTTGTTCCACCGGGACACTTTTACCTGGATTAAACTGACAACATATCATACAGGTACGGACTTTCTGCTTGGCTGCAGCTCGTAAATGCTTGTTGAACCAAATGTTCTGGATACTGTCTAACATAGCTTTTTCTCCTAAATGTGCTGGGCTATGTGCGGTGTTGATAATGACTTGAACCATAGAATCGGGGAGAAACCATGTGGCTCTACCCTTCGTTAACCATCCTTGATCTGTCTGGACCCCTCCTTGTACAGACCATTTCTTGATTTCATCGGGAGTAGCATGTGACTGAATATCTATGACATCTTGTGTAGGGTCCTTAACTGTCATACATGTAGTCAGATCTGGAATATGCGTCATGTTTACTGGAATGTCTGGAGTCTGTGCTGTAAGCTTGGCTGTGCGGTCTGCTAGATCATTACCTTGGGAAATAATGTCAGTGACTTTCGTATGTGCTTTGCATTTCATGATAGCAATAGATGTCGGTAAATGTATGGCATCTAACAGAGCTTGAATAAGGGGACCATGCTGAATCTTGGTTCCATGAGAAGTCATAAAACCTCTCTCCTGCCAGAGCACTCCGAAGTCGTGTACAACTCCGAATGCGTAACGTGAATCTGTGTAAACATTAACCTTCAGGTTCTTGGCGTGTATACAGGCTTGTGTCAGAGCAACTAGCTCTGCTGCTTGAGCGGACAGAGTATCAATACGGTGTGTTTCAATAACTTCAGTGTCAGTAGTCACTGCATACGCGGCGACTAGTTCTCCTGTACTAGTTCTCATACATGAACCGTCCACATAAAGTGTCAGGTCAGGATCTGGTAACGGAATGTCTGTCAGATCTTGTCTTGGCTTTGTCGTAATGTTAACTACTTCCATACAATCATGTGTGTCTGGATTTGAATTAACTGATGGTAACAGTGTAGCAGGATTCAGGACGTTGCAGCGTCTAATTTCTATGTGTGGCTGGAACAGTGTCAGTTCATAACCTGTTAAACGTGCAATGGTCAAGTGTTGAGTTTGTGTTCGGTTTAAAAGAACTTCTACTGAATGTGGAACTTGTACTGTCAGGGAATGACCTAAAACTATGGAATCACTTTGTCTGATAGCTAGTGCTGTGGCTGCAACTGACTTGAGGCACGCAGGCAACGCCTGGGCGACTGGATCTAATGTGCTCGAAAAATAAGCACAGGGCTTGTATTGACCTGCTTGATCTTGTGTGAGAACAGATAATGCTGTACCTTCGCGTTCAGTAACGAAAAGTGTAAAAGGCTTACTGTAGTTCGGTGTAGCTAGAACTGGAGCTTGGCATAGGGCTTTCTTTAACTCGTTGAAACTAAGTGTATGTTCAGATGTCCAAGGGAGGACAGTCGATACGGCTGCCTCCTGTGTCGTTAACTGTATCAGTGGCTTGGCTAGAAATGCATACTGGGGAATCCATTGTCTACAATAAGAAGTAAGGCCGATGAAGGCACGTACCTCCTTCTGGGTTCTGGGCTGGGGAAGACTCGCTATTAACTGGATACGGTCGGGTGTCAACTGCCTACCCCTCTTGGACAGCAAGTGTCCTAAGTATACCACTTGCTGGACACAGAATTGAAGCTTCGAAGGTGACACCTTGTGCCCCATCTCGGCTAGAAAATACAGAACTGTAAGTGATGCTCGCTCGCAAGCACGTTCAGAACGGGCTGTGATCAGTAGATCATCGACATACTGGAGCAGGGCAGTGTCAGTTGGCATGTGAATGTTGTCTAGTTGTCTCTTGAGTGCTTGACTGTAAATACTAGGGCTTTCTGTGAAACCTTGAGGAGCGCGTGTAAACATATAGCTCCTTCCATTTAAACAAAATCCGAAAAGAAACTGGCTGTCTGGATGAATTGGAACGCTAAAAAATGCATTCTTGAGGTCAATAACAGTGAAAAACATGGCTTCGGGATCAATGGCTGTTAACAGGGAAGAAATGTCTGGGACAACTGGGTACTGAGGAATAATACATTTATTAAGCTCTCGTAAATCAATCACTAATCGATATACTGGGGGTGCATTTGGATCAGTACGCTTCATGACTGGAATGATCGGAGAATTGCATACATTGGAGTCAGTTTCTACAACTACTCCTTGAGCCATGAGCTCGTCAATAATTTTGGATAAGGCTGCTACAGCCTCAGGTGGCAATCTGTACTGTCGGATTCGTGGTAACACTACACCTGGTTTGAGAGTCACACGATAGGGTGTGATTTGCATGTAACCTACATCAGTTGGACCTTGCGCCCATAAATGCTGCGGAACATTAGACAATCTTGAATCAAAATCTCGTAACACATAGTGACCCTTAAAGTCACGTAGGAACAGACGTATTCCTTCTGGGGAACAGCAAATAACTGCACCTAACTCTTTCAGTGTCTTAATACCTAATAGATTTTCTGGACATGACTTAGTAAGTAACAGATCAGTAGTACGGGACAATGGACCTACTTCTAGAGTAACTGGCTTTGAAATCTCATTAACGATGGGTTTTCCTGAAAATCCAAGGGAAACATTTCTTGAGCCTGAGAGCGGAGCCCCTGGAACTTCGGCGTGACTAATTGTGGTCCTACTTGCCCCTGTATCGATCAAAAACTTTCTGTCTTTCCCTAATACTTGACTGTGAACATAGGGACCTTCTTGATCTACAGGTATCTCGATGAGAGGCAAGCCAACCTCCCTCTCTAGGCTGTTTCATGAATACTGCTGGTACTCTGGATACTCGGACTGTGCATACTGGTACATCTGCGATGTAACGTGCTGTGTTGCAGCAATAGGCTGCGGTGCTGTAACCGTCTGTGGTGCATTCTGTGACTGAGGAGTCTGTGAAACTTGTTCTTGTCTCGGCGGACGTGGTCTTTCTTTAGTCTTACCAGTAGCTATGTTGTGTTTCAGAACTGCACACTCGTTTATAAAATGACCTGGCTGTTTACAATAGTTGCAGTTCCCTTTAACGGGAGCTGCAGGATGACTGGCTTGATTCGGACCTCTCTTCTGACTGTCTTGAGGAATAGATTGCGCAACTAGCACTTTCATTTTCGTGTCTTTCATACGTCTTCTTTCGTGTTCTTGCTCTTCTCTGATTCTATTCTGGTGATACTGGAGCATCTGGAGCATCTGGGACGGAGTATTTGCTTGCCAGGTGCTTTCGACTTTCAAAACTCGATTTTTAATTTGGGGACTTGAATTCTCGACTAATTTGGTAACGAAAAGATGAGGGTATGACTCACTACTTGTCTTGAGACCACTGTTAATACTGAAACATTTCTCAAATCTAGAATAAAAATCACTAATATCCTCTTCTTGTTTCTGTTTACAGGCTGAGATTGCATCCCAGTCTTCTCTCCTAGTTGTCAATAATCTGGGTAAAACTTGAATCAATAATTCTGGTAATTCTTTACATTTATCTCCAAGACCGGTACCTGGTACTCGTGCCTTGTCTTCAGCTTCTAGAGCTGCCCAATCGATCTTTTTCTCTCCCACCTCCCATTCTTTTTCTTTTAACTTTTCATACACCCCTGCGGGTAGCAGGACCTTTAACATTTTAATGATATCTGGGTAAGTGTATTCTCCCATACGGAGCATGTCTTTTAATTCTCTATGGAACCCTGCTGGATCTTTGTCATGACAGGGAATTAATTTTTTCATTTCGAGAAGTTCCATCTTTGAAATCGGAGTGTATACAAACACTCGTTGCATTACGCCACCCGCCCCTTGGACTGGGTGGACTTCTCGTAGCGGATTCTGTCTGTCTATGTAGAATGGTTTACTTTCTGGGGGTGAGACATGAACAAAATGCGGGTTCAGGAACGTTCTATACTTGTGGCGCTGTTCTAGAATGACACTAATTAAATCGGTACCTAGACCTCTCCATCTGTACTGGAGTAACTCGTTCAGGATATCATGTAACGGGCCTGGATCAGAATGTTGACCCTCATACAGGGTAATGAGGTGCTGGATCATATACATACCCACCAGTCGTTGCTCGGCTGGGGGCAGTTTCAGAAACATTTGTGCCACTATTTCGTCTGGAAAAGTGGTAGAATCAGTAATCCATCGGACTGCTGATCGGGCTAGTTCTTGTTCATGCATGGTACTTAACTCACTATAACCGACTCGTGATTTCAGAATGTGATCGGTAGCTTGAAATACTTGTTCTAGAGAACCTTGTTCTGGTGTTGGATGATGAAAAACAGACTTGGGTTCTAGGCGTAAATGGCGATCTGGAAATCTGGATTTTCCTACATACGCTATTCTGGCGGGATTCTCGTCTTCCTCTTCAGGATCAGAGACACTTTCTTTCTCGCTTACTTGTGCTGCTTTACGCTGTTCGTGTAACCTTATTATTTCTTTACGAATTTTCTTGTACATACTTTCCATGGCACTAATGGTCTTGTGCTTACCCTCGGCTATATTATCACTCCACCTTGTCAGGATTCTCATTTCGGCGGGATCTTTAGACGGGTAATCTTGTTCTCTTATTAGACAATTGATCAGGAACTTTAATATCATGAGCTGAATCTCGGCTTTCCTTTGGGACATAATCTCGCCAATACTTTCTGGATCATCCCCTGTACGGATGAAACGATATATTCTGTCTAGATCTTCTTTCATATTTGGTAAGGTGACTAGATACTCGGTCACCCTTCTTACACGTACGGAATATAAAACCATATTATACTCGCCTGGGACTGCGTCATAGACACATTCGGCAAGGGCTTGTCTGATTTCTGTAACAGACTTATTACTTTTAGGAGTACGCTGTGATGCTTGAGCATGTAATTCGAGTGCTGATAAACGCTTGTGTGGCGGCGGGGTTTGAGGAGGACCTCCTCCTGCGGCCCCTAGACTAGAATCGTCGACTGACATTCTTCGTGCTTGCAGGGTCGGTAATTGTAACGTGGGTTGAACTTGTATGGCAGGCTGACCCGGGGGTACCGCAACAGGTACTCCGGTGTCTGGAGGAACGGGAAGTGCCTGATTTACAGGGACGGGCGGAGCACGAACAGGATTTGCATATTCTGGAACTGTGTCGTCCAAATAGGACGAAATAAAAATATCAGCTGCGGTCGGTTTGTGACGTAGCTTGGTCGGAACCAATGGTGGCGGGAAATTACTGGGTGCCTCTGGGGTCGCTTTTAGCAAGCCTTCGGCAAGGAGAGGATACATACCCTTAATAAGGGCATGCCTCTGTCTATCTGACTGTTCGGCTTTGACTTGTTCACCTATCTCGATTAATTCTCTTTCTTGGGCTCGTTCTTGGGATTCTCTACTTAACTCTGACTTTCTGACTTCCTTTTCCGTTCTTTTATGAGCTTCCTTACGCCATAACTCGATGGCATCTTTCTGTGACTGTCTGGCTTTCTTTTTCCATAATGCTTCTTCTACTCGCATGATACATTCGGCATCCCATGTACCCGATACGGGCCATCTATACTTTTCTTCTAACTGTTTGGTATATTCTACCCATAAATCTAGATACAATATGGCGCTTATGCCATGTTTCTGATACATAAAGTGACCTGGACTGTCCCTAGGCGGAACAGGAACTGCTGCTTCCAGCAGACCCTTTCTAGTTTTTAACTGACGTAACTTGGAAAAGAGCGGCATTCTAAACTTGAATCGGAACACAATACAATACACGAAAAACAATAACAATTGGGAAAACAATTCAGGCATACCACGACATTGGAAATACATTAAACAACATTATAAATAACAGTTCGAACAGAATACTACCTGAAAATACTGAAAACAGAAACAGAACAGAATTCTCGAGAACGGAACAGACTAGAATTACTGGATGCACTGCTATAACAGTACGGAACATACCGGTCCCATAAAGGAACACATCAAGACCCGTATCCACCTAGGTGAATACTTCGTTTGTGGGCTTGGGTACCACCAACCCACGGACCAGGAGTCAATTTAGACTGACCCTGTCTAGACACTACCCCAGCAATGGTACTCACCGGGCAGCACGGAACGGAAGGCCTCGGACGGGACTGGACTACGACGACGAACTTCGGGCTTCGGACTTCAGTTACGGGTGGACCTCCGGATACCTCGGACCTTGGACTCTCGGCTTGGGCTCTGGTCGGGACTCGCCGCGTTCCTCCACCGTCTCGTTCGGATGCTGGACCGCCTCCTCCGTCTCCTCCGTGGGCCTGAGGGATACTTGAAGCAGAAATATCTGCACTTGGCCAGTATGGTTCCGTCACGACTGCAGAGGGTCAGGGGGTCGGCGTGGCTTCACCGACGCGTGGGGAAAGGGCAAGTCCCTATTCGGGCGCCATTATGTGGTAAATAAATAAATAATACCCTATTTTTGACTAGACTTATAGCATAACAGATAGCTCAATAAATAAGAGTCAAGATTCGAGGTAGTAGGAGTTTCTGCAGGTTTATTACAGCATAAGGACAGGATCAGGACAACCTGCATAGGAACAGAATGACAGGGCCCAGCAGGACAACTGGGGCCCAGCAGGGGAAAAGAGGCCCAGCAGCTGCTGGGGCTAGGTCTGGGATGAGCGCGCTAACATTTAATAACATAACATTGATTTATATACATAGCGCAAACACATAGCATTACATTGCAGTAGGCGTAACAGTGGGTGGAGCAGAAGGCGTGACGTGTAACAGTCGCGAGAGATAACAGTAAAAAGAGGTGTAACTGGGAGTTTACTTAGACATGTGATGTAGAACGTAACAGAATATGTCATGAATGGGCGGACACATAGGAGGGGGCTACCTAAGGAGCCGGGACCTCTAACCTAATGGTGCGCGAAAACTGGCAATGACGTGTTACTAGGAGAAGCTGGGGGCTACGAACTCTGTGCTAGGAGCAGAGACTAGAGTCTGGAGGGTCGGAGCGACATGTACCTAAACCCTATCTGGTATCTAATGTTTAGGGAACACGTTGATATAAACTAGAAGTCATGAGGGGGAAAGCTAACTTGATTCTAAGACTGGACCATGCATTATTCTACATGTAGTGCGTGATGAATATTAAATGACCATTAAATACAATATTTCTCTAACATGGAGACGAGAAGGCTAGACAATGACGGAAACTATTGATGCAGTTCAGTAGCTTAGGAATGCAGAGGAGGAGGACTGAACTGATAGCAGGAACTATAACATACTTTTGGCAGACTCAGAGGCAGAGCCGGGCTGCACCGGGCACTGCGAGGCAGGAAGTAAGTGAAAGGTCGAGGATACAGGTGGGGGCTGTATCGCTCCTCAGCGAGGCTTTCAGGAGACAGGAGCTGAATCCAGGGTCTGGGCCCTCTTGAGGCCTAGAAACGGGGACTTTATAATGGAATAACGTGCACACTGAGAAACGTGGCAACATTACTTTACATAGGCCTGATATTCGTAGTATTCACGAGAACTGGAAACTAACATATTAGAGGTGGACACAACTGTAATTGCGTCTTCAATCAGAAATGGGGAATAACATACGCATATTGATCATGCATACATAACATATGATGGATGGGGCGTAGGGACACAGAACATGGCAAAATTTACTTTTACGTGTGCTTCTTTGCCCCCGGGTCTCTGTTCTGCTCTGTTTCACCGTGTGCTCCTCTGACCCCTGGGTCTCTCTTCTGCTCTGTTTCGCCGTGTGCTCCTCTGCCCCCTGGGTCTCTGTTCTGCTCTGTTTCACCGTATGCTCCTCTGACCCCTGGGTCTCTCTTCTGCTCTGTTTCGCCGTGTGCTCCTCTGCCCCCTGGGTCTCTGTTCTGCTCTGTTTCACCGTATGCTTCTGTGCCCCCCCACCCCCTGGGTCTCTGTTCTGCTCTGTTCTTTGCCCCCGGGTCTCTGTTCTGCTCTGTTTCACCGTGTGCTCCTCTGACCCCTGGGTCTCTCTTCTGCTCTGTTTCGCCGTGTGCTCCTCTGCCCCCTGGGTCTCTGTTCTGCTCTGTTTCACCGTATGCTTCTGTGCCCCCCCACCCCCTGGGTCTCTGTTCTGCTCTGTTCCACCGTGTGCTCCTCTGCCCCCGGGTCTCTGTTCTGCTCTGTTTCACCGTGTGCTCCTCTGACCCCTGGGTCTCTGTTCTGCTCTGTTTCACCGTGTGCTTCTTTGCCCCCGGGTCTCTGTTCTGCTCTGTTTCACCGTGTGCTCCTCTGCCCCCTGGGTCTCTGTTCTGCTCTGTTTCACCGTGTGCTCCTCTGCTCCTTGGGTCTCTATTCTGCTCTGTTTCACCGTGTGCTCCTCTGCCCCCCCCCGGGTCTCTGTTCTGCTCTGTTTCACCGTGTGCCTCTGTGCCCCGCCCCCCCGTCTCTGTTCTGCTCTGTTTCACCGTGTGCTCCTCTGCCCCCCCGGGTCTCTGTTCTGCTCTGTTTCACCGTGTGCTCCTCTGCCCCCTGGGTCTCTGTTCTGCTCTGTTTCACCGTGTGCTCCTCTGCCCCCCGGGTCTCTGTTCTGCTCTGTTTCACCGTGTGCTCCTCTGCCCCTGGGTCTCTGTTCTACTCTGTTTCACCGTGTGCTCCTCTGCCCCTGGGTCTCTGTTCTGCTCTGTTTCACCGTGTGCTCCTCTGCCCCCTGGGTCTCTGTTCTGCTCTGTTTCACCGTGTGCTCCTCTGCCCCCCGGGTCTCTGTTCTGCTCTGTTTCACCGTGTGCTCCTCTGCCCCCTGGGTCTCTGTTCTGCTCTGTTTCACCGTGTGCTACTCTGCCCCGGGTCTCTGTTCTGCTCTGTTTCACCGTGTGCTTCTGTGCCCCCCGGGTCTCTGTTCTGCTCTGTTTCACTGTGTGCTCCTCTGCCCCCTGGGTCTCTGTTCTGCTCTGTTTCACCGTGTGCTCCTCTGCCCCCTGGGTCTCTGTTCTGCTCTGTTTCACCGTGTGCTCCTCTGCCCCCTGGGTCTCTGTTCTGCTCTGTTTCACCGTGTGCTCCTCTCACCCCTGGGTCTCTATTCTGCTCGGTTTCACTGTGTGCTCCTCTTCCCCCGGGTCTCTGTTCTGCTCTGTTTCACCGTGTGCTTCTGTGCCCCCGGGTCGCTGTTTTGCTCTGTTTCACCGTGTGCTTCTGTGCCCCCGGGTCTCTGTTCTGCTCTGTTTCACCGTGTGCTTCTGTGCCCCCTGGGTCTCTGTTCTGCTCTGTTTCACCGTGTGCTCCTCTGCCCCCTGGGTCTCTGTTCTGCTCTGTTTCACCATGTGCTTCTGTGCCCCCTGGGTCTCTGTTCTGCTCTGTTTCACCGTGTGCTCCTCTGCCCCCTGGGTCTCTGTTCTGCTCTGTTTCACCGTGTGCTCCTCTGCCCCCTGGGTCTCTGTTCTGCTCTGTTTCACCGTGTGCTTCTGTGCCCCCTGGGTCTCTGTTCTGCTCTGTTTCACTGTGTGCTCCTCTGCCCCCTGGGTCTCTGTTCTACTCTGTTTCACCGTGTGCTTCTGTGCCCCCTGGGTCTCTGTTCTGCTCTGTTTCACTGTGTGCTCCTCTGCCCCCTGGGTCTCTGTTCTACTCTGTTTCACCGTGTGCTTCTGTGCCCCCGGGTCTCTGTTCTGCTCTGTTTCACCGTGTGCTCCTCTGACCCCTGGGTCTCTGTTCTGCTCTGTTTCACCGTGTGCTTCTGTGCCCCCGGGTCTCTGTTCTGCTCTGTTTCACCGTGTGCTCCTCTGACCCCTGGGTCTCTGTTCTGCTCTGTTTCGCCGTGTGCTCCTCTGCCCCCTGGGTCTCTGTTCTGCTCTGTTTCACCGTATGCTTCTGTGCCCCCCCACTCCCTGGGTCTCTGTTCTGCTCTGTTCCACCGTGTGCTCCTCTGCCCCCGGGTCTCTGTTCTGCTCTGTTTCACCATGTGCTTCTGTGCCCCCGGGTCTCTGTTCTGCTCTGTTTCACTGTGTGCTTCTGTGCCCCCTGGGTCTCTGTTCTGCTCTGTTTCACTGTGTGCTCCTCTGCCCCCTGGGTCTCTGTTCTGCTCTGTTTCACCGTGTGCTCCTCTGCCCCCTGGGTCTCTGTTCTGCTCTGTTTCACCGTGTGCTTCTGTGCCCCCCCACCCCCTGAGTCTCTGTTCTGCTCTGTTCCACCGTGTGCTCCTCTGCCCCCGGGTCTCTGTTCTGCTCTGTTTCACCGTGTGCTCCTCTGCCCCCTGGGTCTCTGTTCTGCTCTGTTTCACCGTGTGCTCCTCTGCTCCTTGGGTCTCTGTTCTGCTCTGTTTCACCGTGTGCTCCTCTGCCCCCTGGGTCTCTGTTCTGCTCTGTTTCACCGTGTGCTCCTCTGCCCCCGGGTCTCTGTTCTGCTCTGTTTCACTGTGTGCTCCTCTGCCCCCGGGTCTCTGTTCTGCTCTGTTTCGCCGTGTGCTCCTCTGCCGCCCGGGTCTCTGTTCTGCTCTGTTTCACCGTGTGCTCCTCTGACCCTGGGTCTCTGTTCTGCTCTGTTTCACCGTGTGCTCCTCTGACCCTGGGTCTCTGTTCTGCTCTGTTTCACCGTGTGCTCCTCTGACCCTGGGTCTCTGTTCTGCTCTGTTTCACCGTGTGCTCCTCTGCCCCCTGGGTCTCTGTTCTGCTCTGTTTCGCCGTGTGCTCCTCTGCCCCCCGGGTCTCTGTCCTGCTCTGTTTCGCCGTGTGCTCCTCTGCAGCCCGGGTCTCTGTTCTGCTCTGTTTCACCGTGTGCTCCTCTGACCCTGGGTCTCTGTTCTGCTCTGTTTCACCGTGTGCTCCTCTGACCCTGGGTCTCTGTTCTGCTCTGTTTCACCGTGTGCTCCTCTGACCCTGGGTCTCTGTTCTGCTCTGTTTCACCGTGTGCTCCTCTGCCCCCTGGGTCTCTGTTCTGCTCTGTTTCACTGTGTGCTCCTCTGCCCCCTGGGTCTCTGTTCTGCTCTGTTTCACTGTGTGCTCCTCTGCCCCCTGGGTCTCTGTTCTGCTCTGTTTCACTGTGTGCTCCTCTGCCCCCCGGGTCTCTGTCCTGCTCTGTTTCGCCGTGTGCTCCTCTGCCCCCTGGGTCTCTGTTCTGCTCTGTTTCACCGTGTGCTCCTCTGCCCCCTGGGTCTCTGTTCTGCTCTGTTTCACCGTGTGCTCCTCTGCCCCCGGGTCTCTGTTCTGCTCTGTTTCACTGTGTGCTCCTGTGCCCCCTGGGTCTCTGTTCTGCTCTGTTTCACCGTGTGCTCCTCTGCCCCCCGGGTCTCTGTTCTGCTCTGTTTCACCGTGTGCTCCTCTGCCCCCTGGGTCTCTGTTCTGCTCTGTTTCACCGTGTGCTCCTCTGCCCCCTGGGTCTCTGTTCTGCTCTGTTTCACCGTGTGCTCCTCTGCCCCCCGGGTCTCTGTCCTGCTCTGTTTCGCCGTGTGCTCCTCTGCAGCCCGGGTCTCTGTTCTGCTCTGTTTCACCGTGTGCTCCTCTGACCCTGGGTCTCTGTTCTGCTCTGTTTCACCGTGTGCTCCTCTGACCCTGGGTCTCTGTTCTGCTCTGTTTCACCGTGTGCTCCTCTGACCCTGGGTCTCTGTTCTGCTCTGTTTCACCGTGTGCTCCTCTGCCCCCTGGGTCTCTGTTCTGCTCTGTTTCACTGTGTGCTCCTCTGCCCCCTGGGTCTCTGTTCTGCTCTGTTTCACTGTGTGCTCCTCTGCCCCCTGGGTCTCTGTTCTGCTCTGTTTCACTGTGTGCTCCTCTGCCCCCCGGGTCTCTGTCCTGCTCTGTTTCACCGTGTGCTCCTCTGCCCCCTGGGTCTCTGTTCTGCTCTGTTTCACCGTGTGCTCCTCTGCCCCCTGGGTCTCTGTTCTGCTCTGTTTCACCGTGTGCTCCTCTGCCCCCGGGTCTCTGTTCTGCTCTGTTTCACTGTGTGCTCCTGTGCCCCCTGGGTCTCTGTTCTGCTCTGTTTCACCGTGTGCTCCTCTGCCCCCCGGGTCTCTGTTCTGCTCTGTTTCACCGTGTGCTCCTCTGCCCCTGGGTCTCTGTTCTACTCTGTTTCACCGTGTGCTCCTCTGCCCCCGGGTCTCTGTTCTGCTCTGTTTCACCGTGTGCTCCTCTGCCCCCTGGGTCTCTGTTCTGCTCTGTTTCACCGTGTGCTCCTCTGCCCCCGGGTCTCTGTTCTGCTCTGTTTCACCGTGTGCTCCTCTGCCCCCTGGGTCTCTGTTCTGCTCTGTTTCACCGTGTGCTCCTCTGCCCCCGGGTCTCTGTTCTGCTCTGTTTCACCGTGTGCTTCTGTGCCCCCCGGGTCTCTGTTCTGCTCTGTTTCACTGTGTGCCCCTCTGCCCCCTGGGTCTCTGTTCTGCTCTGTTTCACCGTGTGCTCCTCTGCCCCCTGGGTCTCTGTTCTGCTCTGTTTCACAGTGTGCTCCTCTGCCCCCTGGGTCTCTGTTCTGCTCTGTTTCACCGTGTGCTCCTCTGACCCCTGGGTCTCTGTTCTGCTCTGTTTCACTGTGTGCTCCTCTTCCCCCGGGTCTCTGTTCTGCTCTGTTTCACCGTGTGCTTCTGTGCCCCCGGGTCTCTGTTCTGCTCTGTTTCACCGTGTGCTTCTGTGCCCCCGGGTCTCTGTTCTGCTCTGTTTCACCGTGTGCTTCTGTGCCCCCTGGGTCTCTGTTCTGCTTTGTTTCACCGTGTGCTCCTCTGCCCCCTGGGTCTCTGTTCTGCTCTGTTTCACCATGTGCTTCTGTGCCCCCTGGGTCTCTGTTCTGCTCTGTTTCACCGTGTGCTCCTCTGCCCCCTGGGTCTCTGTTCTGCTCTGTTTCACCGTGTGCTCCTCTGCCCCCTGGGTCTCTGTTCTGCTCTGTTTCACCGTGTGCTTCTGTGCCCCCTGGGTCTCTGTTCTGCTCTGTTTCACTGTGTGCTCCTCTGCCCCCTGGGTCTCTGTTCTACTCTGTTTCACCGTGTGCTTCTGTGCCCCCGGGTCTCTGTTCTGCTCTGTTTCACCGTGTGCTCCTCTGACCCCTGGGTCTCTGTTCTGCTCTGTTTCACCGTGTGCTTCTTTGCCCCCGGGTCTCTGTTCTGCTCTGTTTCACCGTGTGCTCCTCTGACCCCTGGGTCTCTCTTCTGCTCTGTTTCGCCGTGTGCTCCTCTGCCCCCTGGGTCTCTGTTCTGCTCTGTTTCACCGTATGCTTCTGTGCCCCCCCACCCCCTGGGTCTCTGTTCTGCTCTGTTCCACCGTGTGCTCCTCTGCCCCCGGGTCTCTGTTCTGCTCTGTTTCACCATGTGCTTCTGTGCCCCCGGGTCTCTGTTCTGCTCTGTTTCACTGTGTGCTTCTGTGCCCCCTGGGTCTCTGTTCTGCTCTGTTTCACTGTGTGCTCCTCTGCCCCCTGGGTCTCTGTTCTGCTCTGTTTCACCGTGTGCTCCTCTGCCCCCTGGGTCTCTGTTCTGCTCTGTTTCACCGTGTGCTTCTGTGCCCCCTCACCCCCTGAGTCTCTGTTCTGCTCTGTTCCACCGTGTGCTCCTCTGCCCCCGGGTCTCTGTTCTGCTCTGTTTCACCGTGTGCTCCTCTGCCCCCTGGGTCTCTGTTCTGCTCTGTTTCACCGTGTGCTCCTCTGCTCCTTGGGTCTCTGTTCTGCTCTGTTTCACCGTGTGCTCCTCTGCCCCCTGGGTCTCTGTTCTGCTCTGTTTCACCGTGTGCTCCTCTGCCCCCGGGTCTCTGTTCTGCTCTGTTTCACTGTGTGCTCCTCTGCCCCCCGGGTCTCTGTCCTGCTCTGTTTCACTGTGTGCTCCTCTGCCCCCTGGGTCTCTGTTCTGCTCTGTTTCACCGTGTGCTCCTCTGCTCCTTGGGTCTCTGTTCTGCTCTGTTTCACCGTGTGCTCCTCTGCCCCCTGGGTCTCTGTTCTGCTCTGTTTCACCGTGTGCTCCTCTGCCCCCGGGTCTCTGTTCTGCTCTGTTTCACCGTGTGCTCCTCTGCCCCCTGGTTCTCTGTTATGCTCTGTTTCACTGTGTGCTTCTGTGCCCCCTGGGTCTCTGTTCTGCTCTGTTTCACCGTGTGCTCCTCTGCCCCCTGGGTCTCTGTTCTGCTCTGTTGCACCGTGTGCTCCTCTGCCCCCTGGGTCTCTGTTCTGCTCTGTTTCACCGTGTGCTCCTCTGCTCCTTGGGTCTCTGTTCTGCTCTGTTTCACCGTGTGCTCCTCTGCCCCCCCCCCCCGGGTCTCTGTTCTGCTCTGTTTCACCGTGTCCTTCTGTGCCCCCCCCCCCCCGGTCTCTGTTCTGCTCTGTTTCACCGTGTGCTTCTGTGCCCCGCCCCCCCGTCTCTGTTCTGCTCTGTTTCACCGTGTGCTCCTCTGCCCCCCGGGTCTCTGTTCTGCTCTGTTTCACCGTGTGCTCCTCTGCCCCCTGGGTCTCTGTTCTGCTCTGTTTCACCGTGTGCTCCTCTGCCCCCCGGGTCTCTGTTCTGCTCTGTTTCACCGTGTGCTCCTCTGCCCCTGGGTCTCTGTTCTACTCTGTTTCACCGTGTGCTCCTCTGCCCCCGGGTCTCTGTTCTGCTCTGTTTCACCGTGTGCTCCTCTGCCCCCTGGGTCTCTGTTCTGCTCTGTTTCACCGTGTGCTCCTCTGCCCCCCGGGTCTCTGTTCTGCTCTGTTTCACCGTGTGCTCCTCTGCCCCCTGGGTCTCTGTTCTGCTCTGTTTCACCGTGTGCTCCTCTGCCCCCGGGTCTCTGTTCTGCTCTGTTTCACCGTGTGCTTCTGTGCCCCCCGGGTCTCTGTTCTGCTCTGTTTCACTGTGTGCTCCTCTGCCCCCTGGGTCTCTGTTCTGCTCTGTTTCACCGTGTGCTCCTCTGCCCCCTGGGTCTCTGTTCTGCTCTGTTTCACCGTGTGCTCCGCTGACCCCTGGGTCTCTGTTCTGCTCGGTTTCACTGTGTGCTCCTCTTCCCCCGGGTCTCTGTTCTGCTCTGTTTCACCGTGTGCTTCTGTGCCCCCGGGTCGCTGTTCTGCTCTGTTTCACCGTGTGCTTCTGTGCCCCCGGGTCTCTGTTCTGCTCTGTTTCACCGTGTGCTTCTGTGCCCCCTGGGTCTCTGTTCTGCTCTGTTTCACCGTGTGCTCCTCTGCCCCCTGGGTCTCTGTTCTGCTCTGTTTCACCATGTGCTTCTGTGCCCCCTGGGTCTCTGTTCTGCTCTGTTTC
This sequence comes from Lissotriton helveticus, assembly GCF_964261635.1. Taxonomy (NCBI): domain Eukaryota; kingdom Metazoa; phylum Chordata; class Amphibia; order Caudata; family Salamandridae; genus Lissotriton; species Lissotriton helveticus. The sequence continues at coordinate 97,988,783 of NC_136064.1, read as the reverse complement.
ACCGTGTGCTCCTCTGCCCCCTGGGTCTCTGTTCTGCTCTGTTTCACCGTGTGCTCCTGTGCCCCCTGGGTCTCTGTTCTGCTCTGTTTCACTGTGTGCTTCTGTGCCCCCTGGGTCTCTGTTCTGCTCTGTTTCACTTTGTGCTCCTCTGCCCCCTGGGTCTCTGTTCTACTCTGTTTCACCGTGTGCTCTGTGCCCCCTGGGTCTCTGTTCTGCTCTGTTTCACTGTGTGCTCCTCTGCCCCCTGGGTCTCTGTTCTACTCTGTTTCACCGTGTGCTTCTGTGCCCCCGGGTCTCTGTTCTGCTCTGTTTCACTGTGTGCTCCTCTGACCCCTGGGTCTCTGTTCTGCTCTGTTTCACCGTGTGCTTCTGTGCCCCCGGGTCTCTGTTCTGCTCTGTTTCACCGTGTGCTCCTCTGACCCCTGGGTCTCTGTTCTGCTCTGTTTCGCCGTGTGCTCCTCTGCCCCCTGGGTCTCTGTTCTGCTCTGTTTCACCGTGTGCTTCTGTGCCCCCCCACCCCCTGGGTCTCTGTTCTGCTCTGTTCCACCGTGTGCTCCTCTGCCCCCGGGTCTCTGTTCTGCTCTGTTTCACCGTGTGCTTCTGTGCCCCCGGGTCTCTGTTCTGCTCTGTTTCACTGTGTGCTTCTGTGCCCCATGGGTCTCTGTTCTGCTTCACTGTGTGCTCCTCTGCCCCCTGGGTCTCTGTTCTGCTCTGTTTCACCGTGTGCTCCTCTGCCCCCTGGGTCTCTGTTCTGCTCTGTTTCACCGTGTGCTTCTGTGCCCCCCCACCCCCTGAGTCTCTGTTCTGCTCTGTTCCACCGTGTGCTCCTCTGCCCCCGGGTCTCTGTTCTGCTCTGTTTCACCGTGTGCTCCTCTGCCCCCTGGGTCTCTGTTCTGCTCTGTTTCACCGTGTGCTCCTCTGCTCCTTTGGTCTCTGTTCTGCTCTGTTTCACCGTGTGCTCCTCTGCCCCCTGGGTCTCTGTTCTGCTCTGTTTCACCGTGTGCTCCTCTGCCCCCGGGTCTCTGTTCTGCTCTGTTTCACTGTGTGCTCCTCTGCCCCCCGGGTCTCTGTTCTGCTCTGTTTCGTCGTGTGCTCCTCTGCCGCCCGGGTCTCTGTTCTGCTCTGTTTCACCGTGTGCTCCTCTGACCCTGGGTCTCTGTACTGCTCTGTTTCACCGTGTGCTCCTCTGACCCTGGGTCTCTGTTCTGCTCTGTTTCACCGTGTGCTCCTCTGACCCTGGGTCTCTGTTCTGCTCTGTTTCACCGTGTGCTCCTCTGCCCCCTGGGTCTCTGTTCTGCTCTGTTTCACCGTGTGCTCCTCTGCCCCCCGGGTCTCTGTCCTGCTCTGTTTCGCCGTGTGCTCCTCTGCCGCCCGGGTCTCTGTTCTGCTCTGTTTCACCGTGTGCTCCTCTGACCCTGGGTCTCTGTACTGCTCTGTTTCACCGTGTGCTCCTCTGACCCTGGGTCTCTGTTCTGCTCTGTTTCACCGTGTGCTCCTCTGACCCTGGGTCTCTGTTCTGCTCTGTTTCACCATGTGCTCCTCTGCCCCCTGGGTCTCTGTTCTGCTCTGTTTCACTGTGTGCTCCTCTGCCCCCTGGGTCTCTGTTCTGCTCTGTTTCACTGTGTGCTCCTCTGCCCCCTGGGTCTCTGTTCTGCTCTGTTTCACTGTGTGCTCATCTGCCCCCCGGGTCTCTGTCCTGCTCTGTTTCGCCGTGTGCTCCTCTGCTCCCTGGGTCTCTGTTCTGCTCTGTTTCACCGTGTGCTCCTCTGCCCCCTGGGTCTCTATTCTGCTCAGTTTCACCGTGTGCTCCTCTGCCCCCGGGTCTCTGTTCTGCTCTGTTTCACTGTGTGCTCCTGTGCCCCCCGGGTCTCTGTTCAGCTCTGTTTCACCGTGTGCTCCTCTGCCCCCGGGTCTCTGTCTGCTCTGTTTCACCGTGTGCTCTTCTGCCCCCTGGGTCTCTGTTCTGCTCTGTTTCACTGTGTGCTCCTCTGCCCCCGGTCTCTGTTCTGCTCTTTTTCACCGCGTGCTCCTCTGCCCCTGGGTCTCGGTTCTGCTCTGTTTCACCGTGTGCTCCTCTGCCCCCGGGTCTCTGTTCTGCTCTGTTTCACTGTGTGCTCCTCTGCCGCCCGGGTGTCTGTTCTGCTCTGTTTCACCGTGTGCTCCTCTGCCCCCCGGTCTCTGTTCTGCTCTGTTTCACCGTGTGCTCCTCTGCTCCCTGGGTCTCTGTTCTGCTCTGTTTCACCGTGTGCTCCTCTGCCCCTGGGTCTCTGTCCTGCTCTGTTTCACTGTGTGGTCCTCTGCCCCCTGGGTCTCTGTTCTGCTCTGTTTCACCGTGTGCTCCTCTGCCCCCTGGGTCTCTGTTCTGCTCTGTTTCACCGTGTGCTCCTCTGCCCCCTGGGTCTCTGTTCTGCTCTGTTTCACCGTGTGCTCCTCTGCCCCCCCCTCTCTGTTCTGCTCTGTTTCACCGTGTGCTCCTCTGCCCCTGGGTCTCTGTTCTGCTCTGTTTCACTGTGTGGTCCTCTGCCCCCTGGGTCTCTGTTCTGCTCTGTTTCACCGTGTGCTCCTCTGCCCCCTGGGTCTCTGTTCTGCTCTGTTTCACCGTGTGCTCCTCTGCCCCCTGGGTCTCTGTTCTGCTCTGTTTCACCGTGTGCTCCTCTGCCCCCCCCTCTCTGTTCTGCTCTGTTTCACTGTGTGCTCCTCTGCCCCCCCCTCTCTGTTCTGCTCTGTTTCACCGTGTGCTTCTCTGCCACACCCTCTCGTCGTGTGTGCTTCTCTGCCACACCCTCTCGTCGTGTGTTGCGTCTCACGGTGCCCCTCTGTTCCCCTCCCCAGCCCCCCCCCCTCCTCTCGGTGTGTCTGTGGCAAGCGTCAGTCCGAGGCCACACCCTGAGAGTGTTTCTCGGTGTCTCAGGTGTGAGGGGTCGTTGTGTACTTGCTGTGCCCGCCCCGGCCCTGTGCTCAGCATCTTATCACCGGAGGGGGCGAGGGAAGCTCACACTGTGACCATCACAGCGGCTCTGCTGCGTCAACAAGATTTAATTCTACTTAAATACACAATAATAACCAGGAAACTGATTGGCAAGAACTTATGATCACTGCACCTCAACACGCAGGAATGTTTAGATTCAAATGTTGTTTTAATATGTGTTCCCTGCGGCGTGTTCCAGACGCCCCGGTTAGCCCCCCTGTTCCTGATGCACACAGTCTGAAGGGGGGCCCCAGGGACCCGCTTCACGCATGGTTTTCTGGGGGGGGAGGGAGGTCTGCCATCGAATAAACATCACTCCACAGCGATCTTTGAATGCCCGGAAATATTCCAGGTGCTTGAATTCTGAGGAACAAATATAACACATCAGATTATTTCTGTCACGTGCACAAGAGCACGTGGTCAGAGCTGGATAGCTCACAAGGGAAGAGGTGTGGCGCAGCGGCCAGGGCGACTGAACCCGTCAACCCCGGGGGTTCACGGATCGATCGCCGGCGGCAGGTCAGCTCAGCACCACGTGACTCTAGGCAATAGCTTGCTTAATCTTCCCGACGGCCCCCAGCGCCTTAACACCTTCGGGTACAAATAATGGGCATTTACAAGGGCTCTAAAGCAGTGGTTCTTAACCTTTTGACCTCTGTGGACCCCATACTTAATCATGTTTGGAATGCGGGGACCACACAATCATGTTTGGAATCCGGGGACTCCTTTGAACGGCAAAAAAAGACACAAAATTAAAAAAAACAAGCATTCATCAAACAAACACAAATGATGAAATATTTAATTTAATTCACAAACAAATGTGAAAAAGTCTTCATTTAATTTTAATTGAAAGGTTGAATCTTTTCTAAATGTAACTGAGGCCACTCACTGTCCATACTCGATTGTGTTTGATGCACTTGATCAAATCTCACGAATCAATTGGAGGATACTAACTTATATGTTTAGCCTCCAGTTTCTAATTCTTTCACATTTACATAACATTTTAAACTTTACTTCTCTATTTATGGACACTTTAGTAAGTTGTTAATATTATTTAATTTTCTAAGCAGTCACGGACCCCCTGAGTTCGCTTTGCAGACGTCCAGAGGTCCCCAAAACACAGGTTAAAAACCACTGATGTAAAGCATTGTTTGCTTCTGAACAGCACATTCAAATCATTGAAACAAATTCTTCTGGACACTGAACTTTGGTAGTTACTAGAGTATTGTTCCCAGTTGTGGCGGTCACAACATGAGAACCGCTTTTAGCTTTGAAGGTCACATTTGAAGCATCGTGGTCCATGTGTGGTACTTGGCATGCAGTTCTGGAGGTCACTTCTGGGTCATCTTAGCTGAGATCCATGTGTGGTAGATGGCATGCAGTTCCTGAGGTCACTTCTGGGTTATCTTAGCTGAGATCCATGTGTGGTAGATGGCATGCATTTCCTGAGGTCACTTCTGGGTCATCTTAGCTGAGATCCACATGTGGTAGATGGCGTGCAGTTCCTGAGGTCACTTCTGGGTCATCTTAGCTGAGATCCATGTGTGGTAGATGACATGCATTTCCAGAGGTCACTTCTGGGTCATCTTAGCTGAGATCCATGTGTGGTAGATGACATGCAGTTCCTGAGGTCACTTCTGGGTCATCTTAGCTGAGATCCACATGTGGTAGATGGCATGCATTTCCTGAGGTCACTTCTGGGTCATCTTAGCTGAGATCCACATGTGGTAGATGGCATGCAGTTCCTGAGGTCACTTCTGGGTCATCTTAGCTGAGATCCATGTGTGGTACTTGGCATGCAGTTCCTGAGGTCACTTCTGGGTCATCTTAGCTGAGATCCATGTGTGATACATGACATGCAGTTCCTGAGGTCACTTCTGGGTCATCTTAGCTGAGATCCATGTGTGATAGATGGCATGCAGTTCCTGAGGTCACTTCTGGGTCATCTTAGCTGAAATCCGTGTGTGGTAGATGGCATGCAGTTCCAGAGGTCACTTCTGGGTCATCTTAGCTGAGATCCACGTGTGGTACTTGGCATGCAGTTCCTGAGGTCACTTCTGGGTCATCTTAGCTGAGATCCACGTGTGGTCGATGGCATGCAGTTCCTGAGGTCACTTCTGGGTCATCTTAGCTGAGATCCATGTGTGGTACTTGGCATGCAGTTCCTGAGGTCACTTCTGGGTCATCTTAGCTGAGCTCCATGTGTGGTACTTGGCATGCAGTTCCTGAGGTCACTTCTGGGTCATCTTAGCTGAGCTCCATGTGTGGTACTTGGCATGCAGTTCCTGAGGTCACTTCTGGGTCATCTTAGCTGAGATCCACGTGTGGTCGATGGCATGCAGTTCCTGAGGTCACTTCTGGATAATCTTAGCTGAGATCTATGTGTGGTAGATGACATGCAGTTCCTGGAGGTCACTTCTGGGTCATCTTAGCTGAGATCCACGTGTGGTAGATGGCATGCAGTTCCTGAGGTCACTTCTGGGTCATCTTAGCTGAGATCCACGTGTGGTACTTGGCATGCAGTTCCTGAGGTCACTTCTGGGTCATCTTAGCTGAGCTCCATGTGTGGTACTTGGCATGCAGTTCCTGAGGTCACTTCTGGGTCATCTTAGCTGAGATCCACGTGTGGTCGATGGCATGCAGTTCCTGAGGTCACTTTTGGGTCATCTTAGCTGAAATCCGTGTGTGGTAGATGGCATGCAGTTCCAGAGGTCACTTCTGGGTCATCTTAGCTGAGATCCACGTGTGGTACTTGGCATGCAGTTCCTGAGGTCACTTCTGGGTCATCTTAGCTGAGCTCCATGTGTGGTACTTGGCATGCAGTTCCTGAGGTCACTTCTGGGTCATCGTAGCTGAGATCCATGTGTGGTAGATGGCATGCAGTTCCTGAGGTCACTTCTGGGTCATCTTAGCTGAGATCCATGTGTGGTAGATGGCATGCAGTTCCTGAGGTCACTTCTGGGTCATCTTAGCTGAGATCCACGCGTGGCAGATGGCATGCAGTTCTGGAGGTCACTTCTGGGTCATCTTAGCTGAGATCCATGTGTGATAGATGGCATGCAGTTCCTGGAGGTCACTTCTGGGTCATCTTAGCTGAGATCCATGTGTGGTACTTGGCATGCAGTTCCTGGAGGTCACTTCTGGGTCATCTTAGCTGAGATCCATGTGTGGTAGATGGCATGCAGTTCCTGAGGTCACTTCTGGGTCATCTTAGCTGAGATCCATGTGTGATACTTGGCATGCAGTTCCTGGAGGTCACTTCTGGGTCATCTTAGCTGAGATCCACGTGTGGTCGATGGCATGCAGTTCCAGAGGTCACTTGTGGGTCATCTTAGCTGAGATCCACGTGTGGTCGATGGCATGCAGTTCCTGAGGTCACTTCTGGGTCATCTTAGCTGAGATCCGTGTGTGGTAGATGGCATGCAGTTCCTGAGGTCACTTCTGGGTCATCTTAGCTGAGCTCCATGTGTGGTACTTGGCATGCAGTTCCTGAGGTCACTTCTGGGTCATCGTAGCTGAGATCCATGTGTGGTAGATGGCATGCAGTTCCTGAGGTCACTTCTGGGTCATCTTAGCTGAGATCCATGTGTGGTAGATGGCATGCAGTTCCTGAGGTCACTTCTGGGTCATCTTAGCTGAGATCCACGTGTGGCAGATGGCATGCAGTTCTGGAGGTCACTTCTGGGTCATCTTAGCTGAGATCCATGTGTGATAGATGGCATGCAGTTCCTGGAGGTCACTTCTGGGTCATCTTAGCTGAGATCCATGTGTGGTACTTGGCATGCAGTTCCTGGAGGTCACTTCTGGGTCATCTTAGCTGAGATCCATGTGTGGTAGATGGCATGCAGTTCCTGAGGTCACTTCTGGGTCATCTTAGCTGAGATCCATGTGTGGTACTTGGCATGCAGTTCCTGGAGGTCACTTCTGGGTCATCTTAGCTGAGATCCGTGTGTGGTAGATGGCATGCAGTTCCTGAGGTCACTTCTGGGTCATCTTAGCTGAGATCCATGTGTGGTCGATGGCATGCAGTTCCTGAGGTCACTTCTGGGTCATCTTAGCTGAGATCCGTGTGTGGTAGATGGCATGCTGTTCCTGAGGTCACTTCTGGGTCATCGTAGCTGAGATCCATGTGTGGTAGATGGCATGCAGTTCCTGAGGTCACTTCTGGGTCATCTTAGCTGAGATCCATGTGTGGTAGATGGCATGCAGTTCCTGAGGTCACTTCTGGGTCATCTTAGCTGAGATCCATGTGTGGTACTTGGCATGCAGTTCCTGGAGGTCACTTCTGGGTCATCTTAGCTGAGATCCATGTGTGGTCGATGGCATGCAGTTCTGGAGGTCACTTCTGGGTCATCTTAGCTGAGATCCACGTGTGGTAGCTGGCATGCAGTTCTGGAGGTCACTTCTGGGTCATCTTAGCTGAGATCCATGTGTGGTAGATGGCATGCAGTTCCTGGAGGTCACTTCTGGGTCATCTTAGCTGAGATCCATGTGTGGTACTTGACATGCAGTTCCAGAGGTCACTTCTGGCTTATCTTAGCTGAGATCCATGTGTGGTAGATGGCATGCAGTTCCTGAGGTCACTTCTGGGTCATCTTAGCTGAGATCCATGTGTGGTACTTGGCATGCAGTTCCTGGAGGTCACTTCTGGGTCATCTTAGCTGAGATCCATGTGTGGTAGATGGCATGCAGTTCCTGGAGGTCACTTCAGGGTCATTTTAGCCTAGATCCACGTGTGGTTCTTGGCATGCAGTTCTGGAGGTCACTTCTGGGTCATCTTAGCTGAGCTCCATGTGTGGTACTTGGCATGCAGTTCTGGAGGTCACTTCTGGGTCATCTTAGCTGAGATCCATGTGTGGTAGATGGCGTACAGTTCCTGAGGTCACTTCTGGGTTATCTTAGCTGAGATCCATGTGTGGTAGATGGCATGCAGTTCCAGAGGTCACTTCTGGGTTATCTTAGCTGAGATCCATGTGTGGTAGATGGCATGCAGTTCCTGAAGTCACTTCTGGGTCATCTTAGCTGAGATCCATGTGTGGTACTTGGCATGCAGTTCTGGAGGTCACTTCTGGGTCATCTTAGCTGAGATCCATGTGTGGTACTTGGCATGCAGTTCCTGGAGGTCACTTCTGGGTCATCTTAGCTGAGATCCATGTGTGGTAGATGGCATGCAGTTCCTGGAGGTCACTTCAGGGTCATTTTAGCCTAGATCCACGTGTGGTTCTTGGCATGCAGTTCTGGAGGTCACTTCTGGGTCATCTTAGCTGAGCTCCATGTGTGGTACTTGGCATGCAGTTCTGGAGGTCACTTCTGGGTCATCTTAGCTGAGATCCATGTGTGGTACTTGGCATGCAGTTCCAGAGGTCACTTCTGGGTTATCTTAGCTGAGATCCATGTGTGGTAGATGGCATGCAGTTCCTGAAGTAACTTCTGGGTCATCTTAGCTGAGATCCATGTGTGGTACTTGGCATGCAGTTCTGGAGGTCACTTCTGGGTTATCTTAGCTGAGATCCATGTGTGGTAGATGGCATGCAGTTCCTGAAGTCACTTCTGGGTCATCTTAGCTGAGATCCATGTGTGGTACTTGGCATGCAGTTCCTGAGGTCACTTCTGGGTTATCTTAGCTGAGATCCATGTGTGGCAGATGGCATGCAGTTCTGGAGGTCACTTCTGGGTCATCTTAGCTGAGATCCATGTGTGGTAGATGGCGTACAGTTCCTGAGGTCACTTCTGGGTTATTTTAGCTGAGATCCATGTGTGGTAGATGGCATGCAGTTCCAGAGGTCACTTCTGGGTTATCTTAGCTGAGATCCATGTGTGGTAGATGGTATGCAGTTCCTGAAGTCACTTCTGGGTCATCTTAGCTGAGATCCATGTGTGGTACTTGGCATGCAGTTCTGGAGGTCACTTCTGGGTTATCTTAGCTGAGATCCATGTGTGGTAGATGGCATGCAGTTCCTGAAGTCACTTCTGGGTCATCTTAGCTGAGATCCATGTGTGGTACTTGGCATGCAGTTCCTGGGGTCACTTCTGGGTTATCTTAGCTGAGATCCATGTGTGGTAGATGGCATGCAGTTCCTGAAGTCACTTCTGGGTCATCTTAGCTGAGATCCATGTGTGGTACTTGGCATGCAGTTCTGGAGGTCACTTCTGGGTTATCTTAGCTGAGATCCATGTGTGGTAGATGGCATGCAGTTCCTGAAGTCACTTCTGGGTCATCTTAGCTGAGATCCATGTGTGGTACTTGGCATGCAGTTCCTGGGGTCACTTCTGGGTTATCTTAGCTGAGATCCATGTGTGGTAGATGGCATGCAGTTCCTGAAGTCTCTTCTGGGTCATCTTAGCTGAGATCCATGTGTGGTAGATGGCATGCATTTCCTGAGGTCACTTCTGGGTCATCTTAGCTGAGATCCATGTGTGGTAGATGGCATGCAGTTCCAGAGGTCACTTCTGGGTCATCTTAGCTGAGATCCACGTGTGGTAGATGGCATGCAGTTCCTGAGGTCACTTCTGGGTCATCTTAGCTGAGATCCACGTGTGGTAGATGGCATGCGGTTCCTGAGGTCACTTCTGGGTCATCTTAGCTGAGATCCATGTGTGGTAGATGGCATGCATTTCCTGAGGTCACTTCTGGGTCATCTTAGCTGAGATCCATGTGTGGTAGATGACATGCAGTTCCTGAGGTCACTTCTGGGTCATCTTAGCTGAGATCCATGTGTGGTAGATGACATGCAGTTCCTGAGGTCACTTCTGGGTCATCTTAGCTGAGATCCATGTGTAGTAGTTGGCATGCAGTTCCTGAGGTCACTTCTGGGTCATCTTAGCTGAGATCCATGTGTGGTAGATGACATGCATTTCCAGAGGTCACTTCTGGGTCATCTTAGGTGAGATCCACATGTGGTAGATGGCATGCAGTTCCGGAGGTCACTTCTGGGTCATCTTAGCTGAGATCCATGTGTGGTAGATGACATGCATTTCCAGAGGTCACTTCTGGGTCATCTTAGCTGAGATCCATGTGTGGTAGATGACATGCAGTTCCTGAGGTCACTTCTGGGTCATCTTAGCTGAGATCCATGTGTGGTAGATGACATGCATTTCCAGAGGTCACTTCTGGGTCATCTTAGCTGAGATCCATGTGTGGTAGATGACATGCAGTTCCTGAGGTCACTTCTGGGTCATCTTAGCTGATATCCATGTGTGGTAGATGACATGCAGTTCCAGAGGTCACTTCTGGGTCATCTTAGCTGAGATCCACGTGTGGTAGATGGCATGCAGTTCCTGAGGTCACTTCTGGGTCATCTTAGCTGAGATCCACATGTGGTAGATGGCATGCAGTTCCTGAGGTCACTTCTGGGTCATCTTAGCTGAGATCCATGTGTGGTAGATGACATGCATTTCCAGAGGTCACTTCTGGGTCATCTTAGCTGAGATCCATGTGTGGTAGATGACATGCAGTTCCTGAGGTCACTTCTGGGTCATCTTAGCTGAGATCCATGTGTGGTAGATGACATGCATTTCCAGAGGTCACTTCTGGGTCATCTTAGCTGAGATCCATGTGTGGTAGATGGCGTGCAGTTCCTGAGGTCACTTCTGGGTCATCTTAGCTGAGATCCACGTGTGGTAGATGGCATGCAGTTCCTGAGGTCACTTCTGGGTCATCTTAGCTGAGATCCATGTGTGGTAGATGACATGCATTTCCAGAGGTCACTTCTGGGTCATCTTAGCTGAGATCCATGTGTGGTAGATGACATGCAGTTCCTGAGGTCACTTCTGGGTCATCTTAGCTGAGATCCATGTGTGGTAGATGACATGCAGTTCCAGAGGTCACTTCTGGGTCATCTTAGCTGAGATCCACGTGTGGTAGATGGCATGCAGTTCCTGAGGTCACTTCTGGGTCATCTTAGCTGAGATCCACATGTGGTAGATGGCATGCAGTTCCTGAGGTCACTTCTGGGTCATCTTAGCTGAGATCCATGTGTGGTAGATGACATGCATTTCCAGAGGTCACTTCTGGGTCATCTTAGCTGAGATCCATGTGTGGTAGATGACATGCAGTTCCTGAGGTCACTTCTGGGTCATCTTAGCTGAGATCCATGTGTGGTAGATGACATGCATTTCCAGAGGTCACTTCTGGGTCATCTTAGCTGAGATCCATGTGTGGTAGATGGCATGCAGTTCCTGAGGTCACTTCTGGGTCATCTTAGCTGAGCTCCATGTGTGGTAGATGACATGCATTTCCAGAGGTCACTTCTGGGTCATCTTAGCTGAGATCCATGTGTGGTAGATGACATGCAGTTCCTGAGGTCACTTCTGGGTCATCTTAGCTGAGATCCATGTGTGGTAGATGGCATGCAGTTCCTGAGGTCACTTCTGGGTCATATTAGCTGCGATCCACGTGTGGTAGATGGCATGCAGTTCCTGAGGTCACTTCTGGGTCATCTTAGCTGAGATCCACATGTGGTAGATGGCATGCAGTTCCTGAAGTCACTTCTGGGTCATCTTAGCTGAGATCCATGTGTCGTAGATGGCATGCAGTTCCAGAGGTCACTTCTGGGTCATCTTAGCTGAGATCCATGTGTGGTAGATGAGATGCAGTTCCTGGAGGTCACTTCTGGGTCTTCTTAGCTGAGATCCATGTGTGGTACTTGGCATGCAGTTCCTGAGGTCACTTCTGGGTCATCTTAGCTGAGATCCATGTGTGGTAGATGGCATGCAGTTTCAGAGGTCACTTCTGGGTCATCTTAGCTGAGATCCACATGTGCTAGATGGCATGCAGTTCCAGAGGTCACTTATGGGTCATCTTAGCTGAGATCCATGTGTGGTACTTGGCATGCAGTTCCTGAAGTCACTTCTGGGTCATCTTGGTCAGAGAAAATGGCCGCCGAATAAGAGCTCTGTGAGAGAGCTCCATGGGTAGGGATCACCGTAACCGGTTTAAATCCCAATATACCCAGTAGAAGAAGACGAAAAAAGCTCCCTGCCAAATCTTCGTGATAAGGAGCTGGTGTGCAGCGTGGCAACAACAGCGGAACAAGCAGAGCGGCGAGCGCATTAGAAGGCAACTACCGAAGACTGGTCAGCAAATGGCGGACACACACTGACCTGGAAGTCTGGAGGGCCGCCGGAGAAGAACTGCCCATCCGTGGTGCCCGGTGTAAGCAGAACCAATAGCGCCGGATGGAAGCTTGACGAGAGCTGAAGAACAAGCGGCATAAGGCGGACAGCTGACGGGGTGAGAGTACACCCGACACTGAAGTACATCCATCACGGATTCGAGGGAGCCTGGCGCTGCCGATAGGAACGAGACGACCCCGGGTAGGCGTTGAGGCGGGGGTCTCCCACGAGGACCATCGCAAGCAGGAAAGAACACGAGGACCATCGCAAGCAGGAAAGAACAACGCGCAGCAAGTCAGCCCCAGCTGGAGCCCGACAGCGCGTGCGGAGACGAGCGTCCTGACGGAGCCACCAGCTGAGACGGCGGAAACTGCAAGCAGAGGACAGGAGCAGGACAGTAGTCCAAAACGGGGGCCCACCGAGGTCCCTGCACCCAGCGGTGAGTGAGGAGGATAACGGGTCAGGATTTAATTAAATCAGGCAAAGGGAATCAGTCTGGAGAATAAACTACGCCCTGCCTGACCTTAAAATGGCGCCCAAAATCGGACATAAACATCAACAATAATCCGGCGACATAAATAACCGAACAGTCCAAGCTGAGCTGAGGTATCTATTAAACATCTAAAGTAAGATTTAAAGCAAGGTCATCTCTAGATCGGGGGAATACCAGCTCCTTTGTGCAATAACCAAGGAATAAAAACATACATAAAGCGACATTAATAATGGAACATTCCAGGTTAAGCTGAGGTGACAATTAAATTAAATTTCCAAAGTAAGATTAAAGTAAGATCACCTCTAGATCGGGAATACCAGCTCCTCTGTGTAATAACCAAGGAAGAACAGTAGTTGGCCAGGGAAGAAGGAACACATCGATGTAATGGAAAGAGAGAAAGTCTTCTCTGCTCCTACAAGAACCAGCTAGACAGCGGCCATCTTGCACTATCGGGGTGATATATTACACAACCCAATTGACAATTCATCTAAGATGACAGCAAGAGAGCTAGGAGTTCTCTAACCATGACCATTCGGAATTATAACTGACAAAAAGGATACCAGGAGTAAACTGTATTGATAATTTCATACAGCAAACTCTTCTATAAAATAAGACTAAATTCAGAAAGTAAGCACAGAAGGGGAACAAAGCATCATCGGCAGCACTTTTATATGAAACAAGCGGAGGTAAGAGTCACATGAAGACTTGCTACCTTATTCCTTGAAGCAAGCTGAGGAAAGAGACACTTGAAGACGTGTTACACGGTGCCAGTATGAGCGGGCGATACCAAGAGACGGTAGGCTCGAAAGCGCAGACTATAAAATACCCACCCAATCTATCCAAGAATGCAGCTAAAAAGTTTAAACACGACACCCTAAGAAAAAACCAAGACATACTGTTTACGGACCTATATTTCAATATAACTAATGGCGCTTCAATGAATGACCTCATATTCTACACGAACAAAACAACAAAATGGCGAGACACCTTCGCAAGGACACTTGCCATAAAAACGACCACAAACATCCCTCATGGCATAAAAATGATGACCTCACCATCATATAGATGCAGAGCAGAACTAAGTATTACCATCTATAAATCGGGTATAGTGCTGATACAAGCTGCAAACAGAGAACTGGAGAAATTTGCCAAGATATTCCAAACAATGAAAGTCTCCCTAGATGATCCAAGACTCCATCTACACCAGATCCCACCAGGAGACACTCCTGCCGCTAATGATAGCAACAGTGGAGCCATTACATATAGGGGACACCGGGCCCAAAGCTCGGTACGAGAAGATAGACCTGAGATAGCAAGGCCTACGTTGGAGATCATAACAGAAAGAACGGAGAGCTTTTTCATTCAAACAAACAATGAACAGAACTGGCCCCAAAGAGAAGACTCGTCCTCGCTTAGGAACCAAGAAGCCTCCCTGGTAGAGCATACATCGATCGCGAGAATAATACCCCATGACAACCAAGAAGTAGACGATGTAGAAGTTATCAGCCCCCCCACACCTCCCTCGAGTATAACACCAACACCATGCAGACGTTCTCCCACAAACGCACCCATGACTACACTTAATGGAGCGAGCAATGACGACACTCCCAGTAGTAACGGAAGGAACAATCAAACATGGGCTTCAAATGAAAGGGATACAGAACTAAGAACCGAGGCAATAAAGAGAAGAGCAAAGTACAAACCCCGGAACAATAGATCTGCCCACCCTAAGAAGTCACATCAGAACAGGAAAGATTTTAAAATGCTCCAGAAATTTGTAAACAAGATGGCACAAATCACTTTAAATACCTCACAAGCAATGGATAAAATCGAGGAGATGATGACGAGCATTCACTCCAAGGTCACGCACATCCAAAACGTGATACACCGTTCACAAAGAATGAGTAACGAAACGATCTGGCAATTGAATCATAATGACAACAGACCGAATAGGGCAAAACCTTTATCAAAGGAGGAAACTCTGGCCTTGACCCTATCGTATGAAACACCGGAACACGAGAGAGAGGAAAGAATCGAAACAGTACCACTCGACTCAAACAGAACATCGAGAAAGAATGATAGAACAGCTAATCCACACAATCTACAACATGTACAGCTAACAGCCACAGAGAACATGAATGTAAACCTCAGCAACAAAGAAAAACCGTTGGCATGTCTACTGCTCAACTGTCGGTCGGCATCGAAACATGCATCAGATATAGCTGACCTCATCATCAACAAGGACATTGATGTAGCAGTTCTTACTGAAACTTGGCTGACGGAATCCTCATCACCTATCATGGATCTCCTAGTACCACCCCAGTACAACATTTTGAGACTCGATAGACCTATAAAGTTAGGAGGAGGCATAGCCTGCATTCACAGATCCGAGATCGAGGTCAAGCAAACCCAAGCCGACCCCCTAGAATCAAGTGAATACCTAGGTCTTAACTTCAGAACAGCTACCAAACAAAGTTTCAACCTCCACTCGTTTTACCATCCACCAGGAGACAGCGAAAAGTTTACAGAGGAGCTAATGGAGATCATAACGACCAATTCTAATGACGGCGCCAAGAATATATTTCTTGGCGACTTCAACCTACATTGGGAGGACCACAACGACAAACTGGTCAAATCGCTGAAAGATTTCCTTGCCGAACTGAACCTTACTCAACTATGCACACAACCCACACACTCGAAAGGAGCGACACTAGACTGGATTATTGCGCGAAACAACGATGCAGCAATCCTCTCTATAACACCATGTGACTGGTCGGACCATCATGCCATTACATTCACGTTACCTATAATGGAAAAAGGCACAACAAGACAACCCCTTAAGACCAAAAAATGGGCAAGAGACACAAGAGATGCAAACGTAGAGCTTCTAGTGGAAAGCTGTGAAAGAGAACTAAAAACTCACAACAACCTGCAGAACGTAAACGAATTGACCGAACACTATTTAACAACGGTCGAAACTATTGTCAATAACACCATGCCATTAAAACTGAAAAACTTCTCGGAGAAGACTAAAAATCCATGGTTTAATGAATCACTAAATGAAGAAAGGCGTAAATTGAGAATGGCCGAAAGAAAATGGAGACAACACCCTTCATCCCCAGAGCTGAAAGCACTCAGAGAAATCAGAGGCCATTATAATAAAATGATCATCAAATCAAAACAGGAATTCATACGATCAGAACTGGAGAGTGCTAAAAACAGACCACGAAAACTCTTTGAAATCCTAAAGCAACAATCAAACAAATTAGCCAAATCTACCCATGAGAACTCAGAAACACCCCTAAATTGCGGAGAATTTGCTACATTTTTCACAGAGAAGGCGAAATCTCTTGAAATTGAGCTCAAAGACGCTGTGGCAAACACTCCCACGGAACTAATGCCTACGATAGATATCGCCGCGACAACGGAGAGTACCATAACAAAAAATGAGGCAAGCTGGGACACGTTCGAATTGTATGACCAGCACAGTATTGCCAAAACGCTTTCCAAAATTAAACCAAACAATCACTATCAAGATCCCCTTCCCGCAAAATGTGTAAAAGAAATCAATCACGTTCTGATTCCGATATGGACCGAAATTATAAATGCCTCACTTTCACAAGGGATCCTCCCGGACTGCCTAAAAACAGGTCAAGTTGCCCCCTTAATCAAAAAACCTACAGCAGATAGATCAGACCCAAACAACTATCGCCCAGTGACCAACATCCCATTATTGGCCAAACTAATTGAAAAATGCGTACAGATCCAACTAAGCCGACACATCATCAAGTTCTCATTGCTTGATGAATGCCAATCAGGATTCAGAACAGGTCACAGTACGGAAACTGCGATCCTCCATATTGTTGACGATGCGCTACAGGCACTCGACCAAAACAAAGCGTGCCTACTGATTCTCCTCGATCTGTCGTCGGCCTTCGACACCGTAAATCACGAAGCATTATTGTCCAGGCTACGAGATAGGATGGGTCTATCAGGAAGGGTGCTGAAATGGTTCATCTCTTTTCTACAGAACAGATCACAACGATTCCTGGTCAACCAGTCAATTTCACCTCCCTGTCCTATTTCAATCGGAGTCCCTCAAGGGTCTACGTTATCCCCAGATCTGTTCAACCTTTATGTTGAGCCGCTTACAGAAATTTTCCAAAAAGCAGGGATTTCGTATCACATGTATGCAGATGACACGCAAATATATCTAAAGATCTCGTCCCTACAAGACTTGGAACGAGGAAATAAGGCTCTAAAAATGGCTATGCAATGGTTAACTACCAACCAACTGAAGCTTAACGCCAACAAAACGGAGTTCCTACTAATCTCACCAGCAAGGAGCCGTACGGAAATAAAGGAATGGACGAAAGTGATGACCGCGCTAAACTGCACCCCAACTTTAATCAAGTCAGCGAAATCTCTAGGAATCACTCTGGATGAGAATTTAGACATGAAAGCCCACATCAACGCAATGGCCAAGAATGCTCGATTCCACCTGAACTACTTAAAAAAACTGAAACCTTTCATCTCAGAGGCGGATCTCAAATTAGCTATCCAATCCTTAGTTATCTCTAGGATTGAATATGGCTGCACCACCTTAGCGGGCTTACCAAAAATGTCCACAGCACCACTAAAAGCATGCCTAAACGCTGCGGCAAGAATTATCACCGGATCCAGGAAATACGACCACATATCGCCACACCTGAAAACTTTAAGCTGGCTACCCTATGAAGCCAGAATCCAAATGAAGATAGCTTGTATCACTCATAAAGCGATACATCACAACACCCCGGGATACCTAGCGAAGAAACTCCAGCTTTCGGGAGGGAATCGGCCAGCGAGGAGTACTGAAGAATTTCTACTACGACCAGCCTTTTTCCACAAGAAAAAAACTTATGACAGAGCATTCTCAGGAGCTGCCCCCAGAATATGGAACTCAATTCCTCCTACCATCAGGAAGATCCAAAATGTAGAAGCATTCAAGCGAGAGTTAAAGAGCTATCTGATGAAAAAATACACTACCTAGAACTGATCAGTCTTGAACTGACAATGAACTAAATTTCATACCTGTTTACACACTCTACTTATGATAGATATATATCCACCTACGACCTTATTTATCATCTACCTCCTATCATCTACCTCATAGTTGCTTACACATCTTCTCATGATTGAAGTATATCCAACACTGTCTATATTTATTACCTACCTCCTATCATCTACCTCATATTTGTTGTCTGTAGAACTGTTTGATATATATGTCTTTGTCCACGCCTCATATGTAATTCGTTCCGATGCCCATATAACTGAGTGATATATATTGTCTGTCGCATACGCCTATATGTTAAGCGCTCTGATACCCACGGGTCTTGTTCGCGCTATACAAAACTTTCCAATAAATAAATAAATAAAATCTTAGCTGAGATCCATGTGTGGTAGATGGCATGCAGTTCCTGAGGTCACTTCTGGGTCATCTTAGCTGAGATCCATGTGTGGTAGATGGCATGCAGTTCCAGAGGTCACTTCTGGGTCATCTTAGCTGAGATCCATGTGTGGTAGTTGGCATGCAGTTCCTGAGGTCACTTCTGGGTCATCTTAGCTGAGATCCACGTGTGGTGGATGGCATGCAGTTCCTGAGGTCACTTCTGGGTCATCTTAGCTGAGATCCACATGTGGTAGATGGCATGCAGTTCCAGAGGTCACTTATGGGTCATCTTAGCTGAGATCCATGTGTGGTAGATGGCATGCAGTTCCTGGAGGTCACTTCTGGGTCTTCTTAGCTGAGATCCATGTGTGGTACTTGGCATGCAGTTCCTGAGGTCACTTCTGGGTCATCTTAGCTGAGATCCATGTGTGGTAGATGGCATGCAGTTCCTTCCAGAGGTCACTTCTGGGTCATCTTAGCTGAGATCCACATGTGGTAGATGGCATGCAGTTCCAGAGGTCACTTATGGGTCATCTTAGTTGAGATCCATGTGTGGTACTTGGCATGCAGTTCCTGAAGTCACTTCTGGGTCATCTTAGCTGAGATCCATGTGTGGTAGATGGCATGCAGTTCCTGAGGTCATTTCTGGGTCATCTTAGCTGAGATCCATGTGTGGTAGATGGCATGCAGTTCCTGAAGTCACTTCTGGGTCATCTTAGCTGAGATCCATGTGTGGTAGATGGCATGCAGTTCCAGAGGTCACTTATGGGTCATCTTAGCTGAGATCCATGTGTGGTAGATGGCATGCAGTTCCAGAGGTCACTTCTGGGTCATCTTAGCTGAGATCCACATGTGGTAGATGGCATGCAGTTCCAGAGGTCACTTATGGGTCATCTTAGCTGAGATCCACGTGTGGAACTCGGCATGCATTTCCAGAGGTCACTTCTGGGTCATCTTAGCTGAGATCCATGTGTGGTAGATGACATGCAGTTCCTGAGGTCACTTCTGGGTCATCTTAGCTGAGATCCATGTGTGGTAGATGGCATGCAGTTCTGGAGGTCACTTCTGGGTCATCTCAGCTGAGATCCATGTGTGGTAGATGGCGTGCAGTTCCAGAGGTCACTTCTGGGTCATCTTAGCTGAGATCCATGTGTGGTAGATGGCATACAGTTCCTGAGGTCACTTCTGGGTCTTCTTAGCTGAGATCCATGTGTGGTAGATGGCATGCAGTTCCTGAGGTCACTTCTGGGTCATCTTAGCTGAGATTCATGTGTGGTAGATGGCATGGAGTTCTTGAAGTCACTTCTGGGTCATCTTAGCTGAGATCCATGTGTGGTAGATGGCATGCAGTTCCTGAAGTCACTTCTGGGTCATCTCAGCTGAGATCCATGTGTGGTAGATGGCATGCAGTTCCTGAGGTCACTTCTGGGTCATCTTAGCTGAGATCCATGTGTGGTAGATGGCATGCAGTTCCTGGAGGTCACTTCTGGGTCTTCTTAGCTGAGATCCATGTGTGGTACTTGGCATGCAGTTCCTGAGGTCACTTCTGGGTCATCTTAGCTGAGATCCATATGTGGTACTTGGCATGCAGTTCCTGAGGTCACTTCTGGGTCATCTTAGCTGAGATCCACATGTGGTAGATGGCATGCAGTTCCTGAAGTCACTTCTGGGTCATCTTAGCTGAGATCCATGTGTGGTACTTGGCATGCAGTTCCTGAGGTCACTTCTGAGTCATCTTAGCTGAGATCCATGTGTGGTAGATGGCATGCAGTTCCTGAAGTCACTTCTGGGTCATCTTAGCTGAGATCCATGTGTGGTAGATGGCATGCAGTTCCTGAGGTCACTTCTGGGTCATCTTAGCTGAGATCCATGTGTGGTACTTGGCATGCAGTTCCTGAGGTCACTTCTGGGTCATCTTAGCTGAGATCCATGTGTGGTAGATGGCATGCAGTTCCTGAAGTCACTTCTGGGTCATCTTAGCTGAGATCCATGTGTGGTAGATGGCATGCAGTTCCAGAGGTCACTTCTGGGTCATCTTAGCTGAGATCCACGTGTGGTTCTTGGCATGCAGTTCCTGAGGTCACTTCTGGGTCATCTTAGCTGAGATCCATGTGTGGTAGATGGCATGCAGTTCCAGAGGTCACTTCTGGGTCATCTTAGCTGAGATCCATGTGTGGTACTTGGCATGCAGTTCCTGAGGTCACTTCTGGGTCATCTTAGCTGAGATCCATGTGTGGTACTTGGCATGCAGTTCCAGAGGTCACTTCTGGGTCATCTTAGCTGAGATCCATGTGTGGTAGATGGCATGCAGTTCCAGAGGTCACTTCTGGGTCATCTTAGCTGAGATCCACGTGTGGTTCTTGGCATGCAGTTCCTGAGGTCACTTCTGGGTCATCTTAGCTGAGATCCATGTGTGGTAGATGGCATGGAGTTCTTGAAGTCACTTCTGGGTCATCTTAGCTGAGCTCCATGTGTGGTACTTGGCATGCAGTTCTGGAGGTCACTTCTGGGTCATCTCAGCTGAGATCCATGTGTGGTAGATGGCATGCAGTTCCTGAGGTCACTTCTGGGTCATCTTAGCTGAGCTCCATGTGTGGTACTTGGCATGCAGTTCCTGAGGTCACTTCTGGGTCATCTTAGCTGAGACCCATGTGTGGTAGATGGCATGCAGTTCCTGAGGTCACTTCTGGGTCATCTTAGCTGCGATCCACGTGTGGTAGATGGCATGCATTTCCAGAGGTCACTTCTGGGTCATCTTAGCTGAGATCCATGTGTGGTATATGACATGCAGTTCCTGAGGTCACTTCTGGGTCATCTTAGCTGAGATCCATGTGTGGTAGATGGCATGCAGTTCTGGAGGTCACTTCTGGGTCATCTCAGCTGAGATCCATGTGTGGTAGATCGCATGCAGTTCCTGAGGTCACTTCTGGGTCATCTTAGCTGAGATCCATGTGTGGTAGATGGCATGCAGTTCCTGAAGTCACTTCTGGGTCATCTCAGCTGAGATCCATGTGTGGTAGATGGCATGCAGTTCCTGAGGTCACTTCTGGGTCATCTTAGCTGAGAGCCATGTGTGGTAGATGGCATGCAGTTCCTGGAGGTCACTTCTGGGTCTTCTTAGCTGAGATCCATGTGTGGTACTTGGCATGCAGTTCCTGAGGTCACTTCTGGGTCATCTTAGCTGAGATCCACGTGTGGTAGATGGCATGCAGTTCCTGAGGTCACTTCTGGGTCATCTTAGGTGAGATCCACATGTGGTAGATGGCATGCAGTTCCGGAGGTCACTTCTGGGTCATCTTAGCTGAGATCCATGTGTGGTAGATGACATGCATTTCCAGAGGTCACTTCTGGGTCATCTTAGCTGAGATCCATGTGTGGTAGATGACATGCAGTTCCTGAGGTCACTTCTGGGTCATCTTAGCTGAGATCCATGTGTGGTAGATGACATGCATTTCCAGAGGTCACTTCTGGGTCATCTTAGCTGAGATCCATGTGTGGTAGATGACATGCAGTTCCTGAGGTCACTTCTGGGTCATCTTAGCTGATATCCATGTGTGGTAGATGACATGCAGTTCCAGAGGTCACTTCTGGGTCATCTTAGCTGAGATCCATGTGTGGTAGATGACATGCAGTTCCTGAGGTCACTTCTGGGTCATCTTAGCTGAGATCCATGTGTGGTAGATGACATGCATTTCCAGAGGTCACTTCTGGGTCATCTTAGCTGAGATCCATGTGTGGTAGATGACATGCAGTTCCTGAGGTCACTTCTGGGTCATCTTAGCTGATATCCATGTGTGGTAGATGACATGCAGTTCCAGAGGTCACTTCTGGGTCATCTTAGCTGATATCCATGTGTGGTAGATGACATGCAGTTCCAGAGGTCACTTCTGGGTCATCTTAGCTGAGATCCACGTGTGGTAGATGGCATGCAGTTCCTAAGGTCACTTCTGGGTCATCTTAGCTGAGATCCACATGTGGTAGATGGCATGCAGTTCCTGAGGTCACTTCTGGGTCATCTTAGCTGAGATCCATGTGTGGTAGATGACATGCATTTCCAGAGGTCACTTCTGGGTCATCTTAGCTGAGATCCATGTGTGGTAGATGACATGCAGTTCCTGAGGTCACTTCTGGGTCATCTTAGCTGAGATCCATGTGTGGTAGATGACATGCATTTCCAGAGGTCACTTCTGGGTCATCTTAGCTGAGATCCATGTGTGGTAGATGGCGTGCAGTTCCTGAGGTCACTTCTGGGTCATCTTAGCTGAGCTCCACGTGTGGTAGATGGCATGCAGTTCCTGAGGTCACTTCTGGGTCATCTTAGCTGAGATCCATGTGTGGTAGATGACATGCATTTCCAGAGGTCACTTCTGGGTCATCTTAGCTGAGATCCATGTGTGGTAGATGACATGCAGTTCCTGAGGTCACTTCTGGGTCATCTTAGCTGAGATCCATGTGTGGTAGATGACATGCAGTTCCAGAGGTCACTTCTGGGTCATCTTAGCTGAGATCCACGTGTGGTAGATGGCATGCAGTTCCTGAGGTCACTTCTGGGTCATCTTAGCTGAGATCCACATGTGGTAGATGGCATGCAGTTCCTGAGGTCACTTCTGGGTCATCTTAGCTGAGATCCATGTGTGGTAGATGACATGCATTTCCAGAGGTCACTTCTGGGTCATCTTAGCTGAGATCCATGTGTGGTAGATGACATGCAGTTCCTGAGGTCACTTCTGGGTCATCTTAGCTGAGATCCATGTGTGGTAGATGACATGCATTTCCAGAGGTCACTTCTGGGTCATCTTAGCTGAGATCCATGTGTGGTAGATGGCATGCAGTTCCTGAGGTCACTTCTGGGTCATCTTAGCTGAGCTCCATGTGTGGTAGATGACATGCATTTCCAGAGGTCACTTCTGGGTCATCTTAGCTGAGATCCATGTGTGGTAGATGACATGCAGTTCCTGAGGTCACTTCTGGGTCATCTTAGCTGAGATCCATGTGTGGTAGATGGCATGCAGTTCCTGAGGTCACTTCTGGGTCATCTTAGCTGCGATCCACGTGTGGTAGATGGCATGCAGTTCCTGAGGTCACTTCTGGGTCATCTTAGCTGAGATCCACATGTGGTAGATGGCATGCAGTTCCTGAAGTCACTTCTGGGTCATCTTAGCTGAGATCCATGTGTCGTAGATGGCATGCAGTTCCAGAGGTCACTTCTGGGTCATCTTAGCTGAGATCCATGTGTGGTAGATGGCATGCAGGTACTGGAGGTCACTTCTGGGTCTTCTTAGCTGAGATCCATGTGTGGTACTTGGCATGCAGTTCCTGAGGTCACTTCTGGGTCATCTTAGCTGAGATCCATGTGTGGTAGATGGCATGCAGTTCCAGAGGTCACTTCTGGGTCATCTTAGCTGAGATCCACATGTGGTAGATGGCATGCAGTTCCAGAGGTCACTTCAGGGTCATCTTAGCTGAGATCCATGTGTGGTACTTGGCATGCAGTTCCTGAAGTCACTTCTGGGTCATCTTAGCTGAGATCCATGTGTGGTAGATGGCATGCAGTTCCTGAGGTCACTTCTGGGTCATCTTAGCTGAGATCCATGTGTGGTAGATGGCATGCAGTTCCTGAAGTCACTTCTGGGTCATCTTAGCTGAGATCCATGTGTGGTAGTTGGCATGCAGTTCCTGAGGTCACTTCTGGGTCATCTTAGCTGAGATCCACGTGTGGTAGATGGCATGCAGTTCCTGAGGTCACTTCTGGGTCATCTTAGCTGAGATCCACATGTGGTAGATGGCATGCAGTTCCAGAGGTCACTTATGGGTCATCTTAGCTGAGATCCATGTGTGGTAGATGGCATGCAGTTCCTGGAGGTCACTTCTGGGTCTTCTTAGCTGAGATCCATGTGTGGTACTTGGCATACAGTTCTTGAGGTCACTTCTGGGTCATCTTAGCTGAGATCCATGTGTGGTAGATGGCATGCAGTTCCAGAGGTCACTTCTGGGTCATCTTAGCTGAGATCCACATGTGGTAGATGGCATGCAGTTCCAGAGGTCACTTATGGGTCATCTTAGCTGAGATCCATGTGTGGTACTTGGCATGCAGTTCCTGAAGTCACTTCTGGGTCATCTTAGCTGAGATCCATGTGTGGTAGATGGCATGCAGTTCCTGAGGTCATTTCTGGGTCATCTTAGCTGAGATCCATGTGTGGTAGATGGCATGCAGTTCCTGAAGTCACTTCTGGGTCATCTTAGCTGAGATCCATGTGTCGTAGATGGCATGCAGTTCCAGAGGTCACTTCTGGGTCATCTTAGCTGAGATCCATGTGTGGTAGTTGGCATGCAGTTCATGAGGTCACTTCTGGGTCATCTTAGCTGAGATCCACATGTGGTAGATGGCATGCAGTTCCAGAGGTCACTTATGGGTCATCTTAGCTGAGATCCAAGTGTGGTAGATGGCATGCAGTTCCTGGAGGTCACTTCTGGGTCTTCTTAGCTGAGATCCATGTGTGGTACTTGGCATGCAGTTCCTGAGGTCACTTCTGGGTCATCTTAGCTGAGATCCATGTGTGGTAGATGGCATGCAGTTCCAGAGGTCACTTCTGGGTCGTCTTAGCTGAGATCCATGTGTGGTAGATGGCATGCAGTTCCAGAGGTCACTTCTGGGTCATCTTAGCTGAGATCCACGTGTGGTTCTTGGCATGCAGTTCCTGAGGTCACTTCTGGGTCATCTTAGCTGAGATCCATGTGTGGTAGATGGCATGGAGTTCTTGAAGTCACTTCTGGGTCATCTTAGCTGAGCTCCATGTGTGGTACTTGGCATGCAGTTCTGGAGGTCACTTCTGGGTCATCTCAGCTGAGATCCATGTGTGGTAGATGGCATGCAGTTCCTGAGGTCACTTCTGGGTCATCTTAGCTGAGCTCCATGTGTGGTACTTGGCATGCAGTTCCTGAGGTCACTTCTGGGTCATCTTAGCTGAGACCCATGTGTGGTAGATGGCATGCAGTTCCTGAGGTCACTTCTGGGTCATCTTAGCTGCGATCCACGTGTGGTAGATGGCATGCATTTCCAGAGGTCACTTCTGGGTCATCTTAGCTGAGATCCATGTGTGGTATATGACATGCAGTTCCTGAGGTCACTTCTGGGTCATCTTAGCTGAGATCCATGTGTGGTAGATGGCATGCAGTTCTGGAGGTCACTTCTGGGTCATCTCAGCTGAGATCCATGTGTGGTAGATCGCATGCAGTTCCTGAGGTCACTTCTGGGTCATCTTAGCTGAGATCCATGTGTGGTAGATGGCATGCAGTTCCTGAAGTCACTTCTGGGTCATCTCAGCTGAGATCCATGTGTGGTAGATGGCATGCAGTTCCTGAGGTCACTTCTGGGTCAT
The DNA here is from genome assembly GCF_964261635.1 of Lissotriton helveticus. NCBI lineage: Eukaryota > Metazoa > Chordata > Amphibia > Caudata > Salamandridae > Lissotriton > Lissotriton helveticus. Next base: position 97,963,398 of record NC_136064.1, on the reverse strand, counting down.
CTTAGCTGAGAGCCATGTGTGGTAGATGGCATGCAGTTCCTGGAGGTCACTTCTGGGTCTTCTTAGCTGAGATCCATGTGTGGTACTTGGCATGCAGTTCCTGAGGTCACTTCTGGGTCATCTTAGCTGAGATCCACGTGTGGTAGATGGCATGCAGTTCCTGAGGTCACTTCTGGGTCATCTTAGGTGAGATCCACATGTGGTAGATGGCATGCAGTTCCGGAGGTCACTTCTGGGTCATCTTAGCTGAGATCCATGTGTGGTAGATGACATGCATTTCCAGAGGTCACTTCTGGGTCATCTTAGCTGAGATCCATGTGTGGTAGATGACATGCAGTTCCTGAGGTCACTTCTGGGTCATCTTAGCTGAGATCCATGTGTGGTAGATGACATGCATTTCCAGAGGTCACTTCTGGGTCATCTTAGCTGAGATCCATGTGTGGTAGATGACATGCAGTTCCTGAGGTCACTTCTGGGTCATCTTAGCTGATATCCATGTGTGGTAGATGACATGCAGTTCCAGAGGTCACTTCTGGGTCATCTTAGCTGAGATCCATGTGTGGTAGATGACATGCAGTTCCTGAGGTCACTTCTGGGTCATCTTAGCTGAGATCCATGTGTGGTAGATGACATGCATTTCCAGAGGTCACTTCTGGGTCATCTTAGCTGAGATCCATGTGTGGTAGATGACATGCAGTTCCTGAGGTCACTTCTGGGTCATCTTAGCTGATATCCATGTGTGGTAGATGACATGCAGTTCCAGAGGTCACTTCTGGGTCATCTTAGCTGATATCCATGTGTGGTAGATGACATGCAGTTCCAGAGGTCACTTCTGGGTCATCTTAGCTGAGATCCACGTGTGGTAGATGGCATGCAGTTCCTAAGGTCACTTCTGGGTCATCTTAGCTGAGATCCACATGTGGTAGATGGCATGCAGTTCCTGAGGTCACTTCTGGGTCATCTTAGCTGAGATCCATGTGTGGTAGATGACATGCATTTCCAGAGGTCACTTCTGGGTCATCTTAGCTGAGATCCATGTGTGGTAGATGACATGCAGTTCCTGAGGTCACTTCTGGGTCATCTTAGCTGAGATCCATGTGTGGTAGATGACATGCATTTCCAGAGGTCACTTCTGGGTCATCTTAGCTGAGATCCATGTGTGGTAGATGGCGTGCAGTTCCTGAGGTCACTTCTGGGTCATCTTAGCTGAGCTCCACGTGTGGTAGATGGCATGCAGTTCCTGAGGTCACTTCTGGGTCATCTTAGCTGAGATCCATGTGTGGTAGATGACATGCATTTCCAGAGGTCACTTCTGGGTCATCTTAGCTGAGATCCATGTGTGGTAGATGACATGCAGTTCCTGAGGTCACTTCTGGGTCATCTTAGCTGAGATCCATGTGTGGTAGATGACATGCAGTTCCAGAGGTCACTTCTGGGTCATCTTAGCTGAGATCCACGTGTGGTAGATGGCATGCAGTTCCTGAGGTCACTTCTGGGTCATCTTAGCTGAGATCCACATGTGGTAGATGGCATGCAGTTCCTGAGGTCACTTCTGGGTCATCTTAGCTGAGATCCATGTGTGGTAGATGACATGCATTTCCAGAGGTCACTTCTGGGTCATCTTAGCTGAGATCCATGTGTGGTAGATGACATGCAGTTCCTGAGGTCACTTCTGGGTCATCTTAGCTGAGATCCATGTGTGGTAGATGACATGCATTTCCAGAGGTCACTTCTGGGTCATCTTAGCTGAGATCCATGTGTGGTAGATGGCATGCAGTTCCTGAGGTCACTTCTGGGTCATCTTAGCTGAGCTCCATGTGTGGTAGATGACATGCATTTCCAGAGGTCACTTCTGGGTCATCTTAGCTGAGATCCATGTGTGGTAGATGACATGCAGTTCCTGAGGTCACTTCTGGGTCATCTTAGCTGAGATCCATGTGTGGTAGATGGCATGCAGTTCCTGAGGTCACTTCTGGGTCATCTTAGCTGCGATCCACGTGTGGTAGATGGCATGCAGTTCCTGAGGTCACTTCTGGGTCATCTTAGCTGAGATCCACATGTGGTAGATGGCATGCAGTTCCTGAAGTCACTTCTGGGTCATCTTAGCTGAGATCCATGTGTCGTAGATGGCATGCAGTTCCAGAGGTCACTTCTGGGTCATCTTAGCTGAGATCCATGTGTGGTAGATGGCATGCAGGTACTGGAGGTCACTTCTGGGTCTTCTTAGCTGAGATCCATGTGTGGTACTTGGCATGCAGTTCCTGAGGTCACTTCTGGGTCATCTTAGCTGAGATCCATGTGTGGTAGATGGCATGCAGTTCCAGAGGTCACTTCTGGGTCATCTTAGCTGAGATCCACATGTGGTAGATGGCATGCAGTTCCAGAGGTCACTTCAGGGTCATCTTAGCTGAGATCCATGTGTGGTACTTGGCATGCAGTTCCTGAAGTCACTTCTGGGTCATCTTAGCTGAGATCCATGTGTGGTAGATGGCATGCAGTTCCTGAGGTCACTTCTGGGTCATCTTAGCTGAGATCCATGTGTGGTAGATGGCATGCAGTTCCTGAAGTCACTTCTGGGTCATCTTAGCTGAGATCCATGTGTGGTAGTTGGCATGCAGTTCCTGAGGTCACTTCTGGGTCATCTTAGCTGAGATCCACGTGTGGTAGATGGCATGCAGTTCCTGAGGTCACTTCTGGGTCATCTTAGCTGAGATCCACATGTGGTAGATGGCATGCAGTTCCAGAGGTCACTTATGGGTCATCTTAGCTGAGATCCATGTGTGGTAGATGGCATGCAGTTCCTGGAGGTCACTTCTGGGTCTTCTTAGCTGAGATCCATGTGTGGTACTTGGCATACAGTTCTTGAGGTCACTTCTGGGTCATCTTAGCTGAGATCCATGTGTGGTAGATGGCATGCAGTTCCAGAGGTCACTTCTGGGTCATCTTAGCTGAGATCCACATGTGGTAGATGGCATGCAGTTCCAGAGGTCACTTATGGGTCATCTTAGCTGAGATCCATGTGTGGTACTTGGCATGCAGTTCCTGAAGTCACTTCTGGGTCATCTTAGCTGAGATCCATGTGTGGTAGATGGCATGCAGTTCCTGAGGTCATTTCTGGGTCATCTTAGCTGAGATCCATGTGTGGTAGATGGCATGCAGTTCCTGAAGTCACTTCTGGGTCATCTTAGCTGAGATCCATGTGTCGTAGATGGCATGCAGTTCCAGAGGTCACTTCTGGGTCATCTTAGCTGAGATCCATGTGTGGTAGTTGGCATGCAGTTCATGAGGTCACTTCTGGGTCATCTTAGCTGAGATCCACATGTGGTAGATGGCATGCAGTTCCAGAGGTCACTTATGGGTCATCTTAGCTGAGATCCAAGTGTGGTAGATGGCATGCAGTTCCTGGAGGTCACTTCTGGGTCTTCTTAGCTGAGATCCATGTGTGGTACTTGGCATGCAGTTCCTGAGGTCACTTCTGGGTCATCTTAGCTGAGATCCATGTGTGGTAGATGGCATGCAGTTCCAGAGGTCACTTCTGGGTCGTCTTAGCTGAGATCCACATGTGGTAGATGGCATGCAGTTCCAGAGGTCACTTATGGGTCATCTTAGCTGAGATCCACGTGTGGAACTCGGCATGCATTTCCAGAGGTCACTTCTGGGTCATCTTAGCTGAGATCCATGTGTGGTAGATGACATGCAGTTCCTGAGGTCACTTCTGGGTCATCTTAGCTGAGATCCATGTGTGGTAGATGGCATGCAGTTCTGGAGGTCACTTCTGGGTCATCTCAGCTGAGATCCATGTGTGGTAGATGGCGTGCAGTTCCAGAGGTCACTTCTGGGTCATCTTAGCTGAGATCCATGTGTGGTAGATGGCGTACAGTTCCTGAGGTCACTTCTGGGTCATCTTAGCTGAGATCCATGTGTGGTAGATGGCATGCAGTTCCTGAGGTCACTTCTGGGTCATCTTAGCTGAGATCCATGTGTGGTAGATGGCATGGAGTTCTTGAAGTCACTTCTGGGTCATCTTAGCTGAGATCCATGTGTGGTAGATGGCATGCAGTTCCTGAAGTCACTTCTGGGTCATCTCAGCTGAGATCCATGTGTGGTAGATGGCATGCAGTTCCTGAGGTCACTTCTGGGTCATCTCAGCTGAGATCCATGTGTGGTAGATGGCATGCAGTTCCTGGAGGTCACTTCTGGGTCTTCTTAGCTGAGATCCATGTGTGGTACTTGGCATGCAGTTCCTGAGGTCACTTCTGGGTCATCTTAGCTGAGATCCATATGTGGTACTTGGCATGCAGTTCCTGAGGTCACTTCTGGGTCATCTTAGCTGAGATCCACATGTGGTAGATGGCATGCAGTTCCTGAAGTCACTTCTGGGTCATCTTAGCTGAGATCCATGTGTGGTACTTGGCATGCAGTTCCTGAGGTCACTTCTGGGTCATCTTAGCTGAGATCCATGTGTGGTAGATGGCATGCAGTTCCTGAAGTCACTTCTGGGTCATCTTAGCTGAGATCCATGTGTGGTAGATGGCATGCAGTTCCTGAGGTCACTTCTGGGTCATCTTAGCTGAGATCCATGTGTGGTACTTGGCATGCAATTCCTGAGGTCACTTCTGGGTCATCTTAGCTGAGATCCATGTGTGGTAGATGGCATGCAGTTCCTGAAGTCACTTCTGGGTCATCTTAGCTGAGATCCATGTGTGGTAGATGGCATGCAGTTCCAGAGGTCACTTCTGGGTCATCTTAGCTGAGATCCACCTGTGGTTCTTGGCATGCAGTTCCTGAGGTCACTTCTGGGTCATCTTAGCTGAGATCCATGTGTGGTAGATGGCATGCAGTTCCAGAGGTCACTTCTGGGTCATCTTAGCTGAGATCCATGTGTGGTACTTGGCATGCAGTTCCTGAGGTCACTTCTGGGTCATCTTAGCTGAGATCCATGTGTGGTACTTGGCATGCAGTTCCAGAGGTCACTTCTGGGTCATCTTAGCTGAGATCCATGTGTGGTAGATGGCATGCAGTTCCAGAGGTCACTTCTGGGTCATCTTAGCTGAGATCCACGTGTGGTTCTTGGCATGCAGTTCCTGAGGTCACTTCTGGGTCATCTTAGCTGAGATCCATGTGTGGTAGATGGCATGGAGTTCTTGAAGTCACTTCTGGGTCATCTTAGCTGAGCTCCATGTGTGGTACTTGGCATGCAGTTCTGGAGGTCACTTCTGGGTCATCTCAGCTGAGATCCATGTGTGGTAGATGGCATGCAGTTCCTGAGGTCACTTCTGGGTCATCTTAGCTGAGCTCCATGTGTGGTACTTGGCATGCAGTTCCTGAGGTCACTTCTGGGTCATCTTAGCTGAGACCCATGTGTGGTAGATGGCATGCAGTTCCTGAGGTCACTTCTGGGTCATCTTAGCTGCGATCCACGTGTGGTAGATGGCATGCATTTCCAGAGGTCACTTCTGGGTCATCTTAGCTGAGATCCATGTGTGGTATATGACATGCAGTTCCTGAGGTCACTTCTGGGTCATCTTAGCTGAGATCCATGTGTGGTAGATGGCATGCAGTTCTGGAGGTCACTTCTGGGTCATCTCAGCTGAGATCCATGTGTGGTAGATGGCATGCAGTTCCTGAGGTCACTTCTGGGTCATCTTAGCTGAGATCCATGTGTGGTAGATGGCATGCAGTTCCTGAAGTCACTTCTGGGTCATCTCAGCTGAGATCCATGTGTGGTAGATGGCATGCAGTTCCTGAGGTCACTTCTGGGTCATCTTAGCTGAGAGCCATGTGTGGTAGATGGCATGCAGTTCCTGGAGGTCACTTCTGGGTCTTCTTAGCTGAGATCCATGTGTGGTACTTGGCATGCAGTTCCTGAGGTCACTTCTGGGTCATCTTAGCTGAGATCCATGTGTGGTACTTGGCATGCAGTTCCTGAGGTCACTTCTGGGTCATCTTAGCTGAGATCCACATGTGGTAGATGGCATGCAGTTCCTGAAGTCACGTCTGGGTCATCTTAGCTGAGATCCATGTGTGGTACTTGGCATGCAGTTCCTGAGGTCACTTCTGGGTCATCTTAGCTGAGATCCATGTGTGGTAGATGGCATGCAGTTCCTGAAGTCACTTCTGGGTCATCTTAGCTGAGATCCATGTGTGGTAGATGGCATGCAGTTCCTGAGGTCACTTCTGGGTCATCTTAGCTGAGATCCATGTGTGGTACTTGGCATGCAGTTCCTGAGGTCACTTCTGGGTCATCTTAGCTGAGATCCATGTGTGGTATATGGCATGCAGTTCCTGAAGTCACTTCTGGGTCATCTTAGCTGAGATCCATGTGTGGTAGATGGCATGCAGTTCCAGAGGTCACTTCTGGGTCATCTTAGCTGAGATCCACGTGTGGTTCTTGGCATGCAGTTCCTGAGGTCACTTCTGGGTCATCTTAGCTGAGATCCATGTGTGGTAGATGGCATGCAGTTCCAGAGGTCACTTCTGGGTCATCTTAGCTGAGATCCATGTGTGGTACTTGGCATGCAGTTCCTGAGGTCACTTCTGGGTCATCTTAGCTGAGATCCATGTGTGGTACTTGGCATGCAGTTCCAGAGGTCACTTCTGGGTCATCTTAGCGGAGATCCACGTGTGGTAGATGGCATGCAGTTCCAGAGGTCACTTCTGGGTCATCTTAGCTGAGATCCACGTGTGGTTCTTGGCATGCAGTTCCTGAGGTCACTTCTGGGTCATCTTAGGTGAGATCCATGTGTGGTAGATGGCATGGAGTTCTTGAAGTCACTTCTGGGTCATCTTAGCTGAGCTCCATGTGTCGTACTTGGCATGCAGTTCTGGAGGTCACTTCTGGGTCATCTCAGCTGAGATCCATGTGTGGTAGATGGCATGGAGTTCTTGAAGTCACTTCTGGGTCATCTTAGCTGAGCTCCATGTGTGGTACTTGGCATGCAGTTCCTGAGGTCACTTCTGGGTCATCTTAGCTGAGATCCATGTGTGGTAGTTGGCATGCAGTTCCTGAGGTCACTTCTGGGTCATCTTAGCTGAGATCCATGAGTGGTAGATGGCATGCAGTTTCAGAGGTCACTTCTGGGTCATCTTAGCTGAGATCCATGTGTGGTAGATGGCATGCAGTTCCTGAGGTCACTTCTGGGTCATCTTAGCTGAGATCCATGTGTGGTAGATGGCGTGCAGTTCCTGAGGTCACTTCTGGGTCTTCTTAGCTGAGATCCATGTGTGGTAGATGGCATGCAGTTCCTGAGGTCACTTCTGGGTCATCTTAGCTGAGATCCATGTGTGGTAGATGGCATGGAGTTCTTGAAGTCACTTCTGGGTCATCTTAGCTGAGCTCCATGTGTGGTAGTTGGCATGCAGTTCCTGAGGTCACTTCTGGGTCATCTTAGCTGAGATCCATGAGTGGTAGATGGCATGCAGTTCCAGAGGTCACTTCTGGGTCATCTTAGCTGAGATCCATGTGTGGTAGATGGCATGCAGTTCCTGAGGTCACTTCTGGGTCATCTTAGCTGAGATCCATGTGTGGTAGATGGCGTGCAGTTCCTGAGGTCACTTCTGGGTCTTCTTAGCTGAGATCCATGTGTGGTAGATGGCATGCAGTTCCTGAGGTCACTTCTGGGTCATCTTAGCTGAGATCCATGTGTGGTAGATGGCATGGAGTTCTTGAAGTCACTTCTGGGTCATCTTAGCTGAGCTCCATGTGTGGTACTTGGCATGCAGTTCCTGAAGTCACTTCTGGGTCATCTTAGCTGAGATCCATGTGTGGTACTTGGCATGCAGTTCCTGAGGTCACTTCTGGGTCATCTTAGCTGAAATCCATGTGTGGTAGATGGCATGGAGTTCTTGAAGTCACTTCTGGGTCATCTTAGCTGAGCTCCATGTGTGGTACTTGGCATGCAGTTCCTGAAGTCACTTCTGGGTCATCTTATCTGAGATCCATGTGTGGTACTTGGCATGCAGTTCCTGAAGTCATTTCTGGGTCATTTTAGCTGAGATCCATGTGTGGCAGATGGCATGCAGTTCCTGAAGTCACTTCTGGGTCATTTTAGCTGAGATTCATGTGTGGTACTTGGCATGCAGTTCCAGAGGTCACTTCTGGGTCTTCTTAGCTGAGATCCATGTGTGGTAGATGGCATGCAGTTCCTGAGGTCACTTATGGGTCATCTTAGCTGAGATCCATGTGTGGTAGATGGCACGCAGTTCCTGAGGTCACTTATGGGTCATCTTAGCTGAGATCCATGTGTGGTAGATGGCATGCAGTTCCTGAGGTCACTTCTGGGTCATCTTAGCTGAGATCCACATGTGGTAGATGGCATGCAGTTCCTGGAGGTCACTTCTGGGTCATCTTAGCTGAGATCCATGTGTGGTTCTTGGCATGCAGTTCCAGAGGTCACTTATGGGTCATCTTAGCTGAGATCCACGTGTGGAACTCGGCATGCAGTTCCAGAGGTCATTTCTGGGTCATTTTAGCTGGAATTCATGTGTGGTACTTGGCATGCAGTTCCAGAGGTCACTTCTGGGTCTTCTTAGCTGAGATCCATGTGTGGTAGATGGCATGCAGTTCTTGAGGTCACTTATGGGTCATCTTAGCTGAGATCCATGTGTGGTAGATGGCATGCAGTTCCTGAGGTCACTTCTGGGTCATCTTAGCTGAGATCCACGCGTGGTAGATGGCATGCAGTTCCTGAGGTCACTTCTGGGTCATCTTAGCTGAGATCCACATGTGGTAGATGGCATGCAGTTCCAGAGGTCACTTATGGGTCATCTTAGCTGAGATCCATGTGTGGTAGATGGCATGCAGTTCCTGGAGGTCACTTCTGGGTCTTCTTAGCTGAGATCCATGTGTGGTACTTGGCATGCAGTTCCTGAGGTCACTTCTGGGTCATCTTAGCTGAGATCCATGTGTGGTAGATGGCATGCAGTTCCAGAGGTCACTTCTGGGTCATCTTAGCTGAGATCCACATGTGGTAGATGGCATGCAGTTCCAGAGGTCACTTATGGGTCATCTTAGCTGAGATCCATGTGTGGTACTTGGCATGCAGTTCCTGAAGTCACTTCTGGGTCATCTTAGCTGAGATCCATGTGTGGTAGATGGCATGCAGTTCCTGAGGTCATTTCTGGGTCATCTTAGCTGAGATCCATGTGTGGTAGATGGCATGCAGTTCCTGAAGTCACTTCTGGGTCATCTTAGCTGAGATCCATGTGTCGTAGATGGCATGCAGTTCCAGAGGTCACTTCTGGGTCATCTTAGCTGAGATCCATGTGTGGCAGTTGGCATGCAGTTCCTGAGGTCACTTCTGGGTCATCTTAGCTGAGATCCACATGTGGTAGATGGCATGCAGTTCCAGAGGTCACTTATGGGTCATCTTAGCTGAGATCCAAGTGTGGTAGATGGCATGCAGTTCCTGGAGGTCACTTCTGGGTCTTCTTAGCTGAGATCCATGTGTGGTAGATGGCATGCAGTTCCTGGAGGTCACTTCTGGGTCTTCTTAGCTGAGATCCATGTGTGGTACTTGGCATGCAGTTCCTGAGGTCACTTCTGGGTCATCTTAGCTGAGATCCATGTGTGGTACTTGGCATGCAGTTCCTGAGGTCACTTCTGGGTCATCTTAGCTGAGATCCACATGTGGTAGATGGCATGCAGTTCCTGAAGTCACGTCTGGGTCATCTTAGCTGAGATCCATGTGTGGTACTTGGCATGCAGTTCCTGAGGTCACTTCTGGGTCATCTTAGCTGAGATCCATGTGTGGTAGATGGCATGCAGTTCCTGAAGTCACTTCTGGGTCATCTCAGCTGAGATCCATGTGTGGTAGATGGCATGCAGTTCCTGAGGTCACTTCTGGGTCATCTTAGCTGAGATCCATGTGTGGTATATGGCATGCAGTTCCTGAAGTCATTTCTGGGTCATCTTAGCTGAGATCCATGTGTGGTAGATGGCATGCAGTTCCAGAGGTCACTTCTGGGTCATCTTAGCTGAGATCCACGTGTGGTTCTTGGCATGCAGTTCCTGAGGTCACTTCTGGGTCATCTTAGCTGAGATCCATGTGTGGTAGATGGCATGCAGTTCCAGAGGTCACTTCTGGGTCATCTTAGCTGAGATCCATGTGTGGTACTTGGCATGCAGTTCCTGAGGTCACTTCTGGGTCATCTTAGCTGAGATCCATGTGTGGTACTTGGCATGCAGTTCCAGAGGTCACTTCTGGGTCATCTTAGCGGAGATCCATGTGTGGTAGATGGCATGCAGTTCCAGAGGTCACTTCCGGGTCATCTTAGCTGAGATCCACGTGTGGTTCTAGGCATGCAGTTCCTGAGGTCACTTCTGGGTCATCTTAGGTGAGATCCATGTGTGGTAGATGGCATGGAGTTCTTGAAGTCACTTCTGGGTCATCTTAGCTGAGCTCCATGTGTGGTACTTGGCATGCAGTTCTGGAGGTCACTTCTGGGTCATCTCAGCTGAGATCCATGTGTGGTAGATGGCATGGAGTTCTTGAAGTCACTTCTGGGTCATCTTAGCTGAGCTCCATGTGTGGTACTTGGCATGCAGTTCCTGAGGTCACTTCTGGGTCATCTTAGCTGAGATCCATGTGTGGTAGTTGGCATGCAGTTCCTGAGGTCACTTCTGGGTCATCTTAGCTGAGATCCATGAGTGGTAGATGGCATGCAGTTCCAGAGGTCACTTCTGGGTCATCTTAGCTGAGATCCATGTGTGGTAGATGGCATGCAGTTCCTGAGGTCACTTCTGGGTCATCTTAGCTGAGATCCATGTGTGGTAGATGGCGTGCAGTTCCTGAGGTCACTTCTGGGTCTTCTTAGCTGAGATCCATGTGTGGTAGATGGCATGCAGTTCCTGAGGTCACTTCTGGGTCATCTTAGCTGAGATCCATGTGTGGTAGATGGCATGGAGTTCTTGAAGTCACTTCTGGGTCATCTTAGCTGAGCTCCATGTGTGGTACTTGGCATGCAGTTCCTGAAGTCAGTTCTGGGTCATCTTAGCTGAGATCCATGTGTGGTACTTGGCATGCAGTTCCTGAAGTCATTTCTGGGTCATTTTAGCTGAGATCCATGTGTGGCAGATGGCATGCAGTTCCTGAAGTCACTTCTGGGTCATTGTAGCTGAGATTCATGTGTGGTACTTGGCATGCAGTTCCAGAGGTCACTTCTGGGTCTTCTTAGCTGAGATCCATGTGTGGTAGATGGCATGCAGTTCCTGAGGTCACTTATGGGTCATCTTAGCTGAGATCCATGTGTGGTAGATGGCATGCAGTTCCTGAGGTCACTTATGGGTCATCTTAGCTGAGATCCATGTGTGGTAGATGGCATGCAGTTCCTGAGGTCACTTCTGGGTCATCTTAGCTGAGATCCACATGTGGTAGATGGCATGCAGTTCCTGGAGGTCACTTCTGGGTCATCTTAGCTGAGATCCATGTGTGGTTCTTGGCATGCAGTTCCAGAGGTCACTTATGGGTCATCTTAGCTGAGATCCACGTGTGGAACTCGGCATGCAGTTCCAGAGGTCATTTCTGGGTCATTTTAGCTGAGATTCATGTGTGGTACTTGGCATGCAGTTCCAGAGGTCACTTCTGGGTCTTCTTAGCTGAGATCCATGTGTGGTAGATGGCATGCAGTTCCTGAGGTCACCTATGGGTCATCTTAGCTGAGATCCATGTGTGGTAGATGGCATGCAGTTCCTGAGGTCACTTATGGGTCATCTTAGCTGAGATCCATGTGTGGTAGATGGCATGCAGTTCCTGAGGTCACTTCTGGGTCATCTTAGCTGAGATCCATGTGTGGTAGATGGCATGCAGTTCCTGAGGTCACTTCTGGGTCATCTTAGCTGAGATCCACATGTGGTAGATGGCATGCAGTTCCTGGAGGTCACTTCTGGGTCATCTTAGCTGAGATCCATGTGTGGCACTTGGCATGCAGTTCCTGAGGTCACTTCTGGGTCATCTTAGCTGAGATCCATGTGTGGTAGATGGCATGGAGTTCTTGAAGTCACTTCTGGGTCATCTTAGCTGAGCTCCATGTGTGGTACTTGGCATGCAGTTCCTGAAGTAATTTCTGGGTCATTTTAGCTGAGATCCATGTGTGGCAGATGGCATGCAGTTCCTGAAGTCACTTCTGGGTCATTTTAGCTGAGATTCATGTGTGGTACTTGGCATGCAGTTCCAGAGGTCACTTCTGGGTCTTCTTAGCTGAGATCCATGTGTGGTAGATGGCATGCAGTTCCTGAGGTCACTGATGGGTCATCTTAGCTGAGATCCATGTGTGGTAGATGGCATGCAGTTCCTGAGGTCACTTATGGGTCATCTTAGCTGAGATCCATGTGTGGTAGATGGCATGCAGTTCCTGAGGTCACTTCTGGGTCATCTTAGCTGAGATCCATGTGTGGTAGATGGCATGCAGTTCCTGAGGTCACTTCTGGGTCAGTTTAGCTGAGATCAACATGTGGTACTTTGCATGCAGTACCTGAGGTCACTTCTGGGTAATTTTGGCTGATATCCATGTGTGGTAGATGGCATTAGGGTGAATGTCCTCATTGGTTGGGTATTTGAGGGTTCTTATTGGTTTCTGGGTCTGTGATTCAATCATTGTAGGGTTGGGACTAGGGCTAGGGTTAGGATTTCTATTGGAAGTAGGGACTAGGGCTACCTGTACCATTGGTTGCTTGCACCTGGGGTGGGACTTCTGGTAGGACCAAGACCTTTATTGGATGTAGAGATCAGGGCTTTTGAAACTGATTGGGTGCTCTGACTAGTGCTAAGATTGACTGTAAGGTCCTGTTCTCCTATTGGTTCTAGATTTTAGGGATAGTGTTGTGTTGGATAGTGTTAGGGCTAGGGTTCCCATTAGCTGAAAGGGTCACCTGATTACTAGGGCTATAAAAGGCCATGCTTAGGGCGTCTCAGCCCAGGTGTCGAGGCTAAGGGCAGAGAGGACAAGGGCAGTTGCCTGTTTGAGCCTGTGAAGGGCGGAGAGGACAAGGGCAGTTGCCTGTTTGAGCCTGTTCGAGACTGGTCGAGACTAGGGCCAGAAATGCTGCCCTTTTTCTCATTTGGCAATACCCAGCCCACACCATCCACATCCACAAACAGAGCAAAACACTCACATCAAATGTACACCAGGCACAACACTATGCACAGATTAATGTACCAGCATGCACCACCAACCCAACCAAACCACATCTACACACCCTACTATCCCAACTACCACACATATCCACCATCACCCACAAACAGTACACAACTCTATCCTATACCACTAACCAATACACTCACACCAACACAACGCCAATCAACACCATACATAACTGCATCTCATTCAGACACACTCTCCCTGCTGTAATTACCCCTAACAGACCACATTTTATCACTAACAAACATATAATGATCCTTCCATCAGCTGTGCAACAAACACCCTCCTCTCCCTTCTACCATATTAACACTAACACACCACACACACACTGCACACCACCACACTTTGTAACTCTTGAAACAAATCAGTCTAAGATAAACACTCTCACCTCTACTTCATTCCCTCCTACACACAACATACACTCTACTCATAAACACATCACCACCCCTCTACGTTACAACCTCCTCTCACAAACAATACTACACAACAAAATCCAGTGCATGAAAGTATAAACATCAGCACCACTTTTCACTACACCTCAAAAGCAGAGCATATCACACACACCAGCACAAGATCTTCAGAGCACAACACCTCATAATACTTACCATCACAAAATACATATTTATACCCACCTTTCAAACCACACAAAGGAACAAACTCCAATGCCAAGCTTTCACTCTTCCACCACACCTAACACAGATACAGCAATGCAGCACCTCTCTTCTAACCGCCTCTCATCCATTGGACAATTTAAAACATTACGACATGACCCACATGCTGCACCACCTCCCCTGACTCATACACCTTCCGCCTTGAACACACGCAAAAAATATAAGCAGCATGCCACACCTCACAACTTTGCTTCCCCAAGTCTACCTCACAACAATGTTACACCACAAAAGCAACACAGCACTCCAACTAACTCTCATACACCATCTCCAACACATGCACATGCAGACCCATCAAAATGCCTTCTTAGCAGGCTGGATGAGGAACACGATACAGAACAGCTACACGATTGCTATCCTAATACAGCTAATACCAGCACTAAAAGCACACCTGCTACACACCCACACAATACTGATCACTCTTCTACTAAACAAAGTCCCACCATCACCAAAGGCCACTCTCTACACTGTCTACTAATAAATGCTCGATCCCTCTCTAAAAACAAGCATCACATCTACGACCTTCTCACCGATGCAAAACCAGACATACTATTCATAACCGAATCATGGTTGGGAGAGGATATGGCTCCAGTCCTGCATGAAGCCATTCCTCTAGGCTATCAAATATTCACCCAAAATCGTATTGCCAAAAAAGGAGGTGGTCTACCTGTTGTATTCAGTCAAACAATACATATCACTAAAGTTGACAACATCTCCATAAAGAATTGTGAGGCTCTTTTAACAAAATGCAATCCTACACCGTCTTCCACTGGTAACTTCCTGCTCCATTACAGACCTCCACCTAGCAAGGCAACATTCCCAGATGCACTTCTAGACACAGTTTCAAACCTGATAACAATACACTCCAACATATGCGTTCTGGGTGACCTTAACATTTGGTTTGATTAACCCAATATGACCCATCCAAAAACAATAATCACCGGCCTAGACGCATTGAACCTGCATCAGATTGTCCCCAATCCGACACACATCGCTGGACATATCCTAGATGTCATTTTTGCTAATACTGAACTAGTTACCTTTCAAACTATAACTCCAGTCACATGGTCAGACCACCACTTGCTTGCTTTCCAACATAAAACAACACTAAGCGACTCACCTAAAACTACCTTATATCCATCCACCTATCGGCTGTGAAACAAACTCAATTTGGAACACTTGGAAACACAACTAACATCCAGTACAAATCTGGACACCATAAATTCTGTTCAGAATCTATATGAGTGGCTACAGGAAGCTTTTGACATCCTGATACCGCTCAAAACCACACAACAGAACAAAAGAAATAAAGCGCCTTGGAGAAACATAGAAATAAAAGACATAAAACAACAAATTAGAAAGCTGCAAGGTACCTGGCTCAAAACAAACGCCAAACAAGACAAACTTCACCTACAGAAAATTAACAGATTATATAAATCGGCTATCAAAAAAGCTAAGAAAAGGTACTATTCACACAGAATTCAAAAACGCTAAATGTGCAAACCAGATTGCCTAGAAGGAACTCATCCTGTTACTCAAGATTTCACAGACAAACTGGCAAATCATTACACTGACAAGCAGACACGTTGGACTCGTACTTAAAACAGAAACAAAGCACCAGCACTAACCCTTGTACAAAACAACTGTCCATTCCTTCCAACACATCTCACATGATGAATTTATGGACCTGGTCAAAGCAAGCAGGCCTGCCGGCAGCCCTTCTGACCCCTGTCCGCCACAAACTTTCAAGACAATTCTTTTAACAACCTCTGCTGCCACTCCAGTAAGAAGAATCATCAACGATTCCTTAACTACTGGAATATTTCCAGAAGAACTGAAAAAGTCATACATACGCCCTTTACTGAAGAAAACAAACTTGGACCCGCTGAACCCTGACAACTACAGACCCATTACAAATGGACCTTTCCTGGGCAAACTGATAGAAAGAGCAGCGATCGCACAGATGTCACAATTCATTGAAGAGAATGACATACTTTCAGATTTCCAAACAGGATTCCGTCCGGGAAGAGGCACTGAATCTGCCCTCTTTGCCATCTGGGATGACCTAAAGAATACAATTGACCGCAACGGGGTTGCTGCACTACTCCTCTTGGACCTCTCAGCTGCCTTTGACACGGTTGACCATGACACTCTGAAACAAAGACTTTATGAAGCCGGCATAGAAGGAACTGCTCTAGACTGGATCCCGTCCTACCTTCGAAACAGAACTAATGTCATCCACACCCCACCTTTCTCGTCCAAACCGTACTCCACAAAAGCAGGGGTCCCTCAAGGTTCTATCATCTCGCCCATGCTTTCCAACATCTACATGAAGTCTTTACCAGTACTGATCAATAAATGTCACCTCACGTGCTACAACTATGCAGATGACACGCAAATTCTCCTTCAACTGGAATGCCCCAAAGACATTGGGAAACACCAATTTGCAGCTGTCTCAGAGCCGTGACTCAGTGGATGACTTGGAGCCATCTCAAATTGAATGCTTCAAAAACTGAAATACTCACGTGTGGCGGTTGGAAAAATTACAACCCGCTTGCCGCATGGCCTGATGGACTGGGATCACTGCCTAAAGTATCGAAGGAAGTAAGAAACCTCGGAATGACCATGGACTCCAAGCTGTCGATGAATGCCCAAGTGGATAAACTAGCAAGATCAAGCTTTGCTACTATAAAAACGCTGCGACGAATTTTCCCTCATTTGGGATTTCCACATAAGGTCCAAGCTACCATCTCCCTTGTTCTATCCAAACTCGATTACGCCAATAGCCTCTACCACGGATCACCTTTAACGACCATGAAAAGACTACAACTAATTCAGAACTTGGCTGCCAGACTACTCTTGTATATCAAACTGCGAGACCACATCTCCCCTGCCTTGAAAGCCCTGCATTGGTTACCGGTTGCCAGAAGATCCACGTTCAAGCTGCTTTGTATCACCCGCAGAGCAATACATGGAATAGGACCACTCTTCATCAGGAATAAAATCACCAAACACATTCAACAAAGGAACCCCCGCTCTAAAGGAGCATCTCGCCTCAAAATCCCACCATACAAGAAAAAAAATATGGGTGGCACATCCTTCTCTGTTCAAGCAGCCAAACTATGGAACTCTTTACCCCCCAACATAAGATCCACCGACAATTACCTTATCTTCAGAAAACTACTCAAGATCTGGCTCTTCCCCACATAAGCAACATACGCAAACAGAAATTTACAGCATATCCCTCTGTATATAAGCAATTGTTTTCACTATAGATATGTACCTATCTTTGTGAATTACTTATAAAACATGTAAAATAATTATGTTGTTAAGAGAAAAGAAAAAAATATTAATAAATAAATAAAAATCATCTTTGGTCTACATGTACATACTTCCATTCTGCAAAAATACACAAGCAGAGGGCAGAGGCTATTGAAGACAGCACACAACAAATTTAAAAGTGTCCCAAGATAACAAAAAGGTGCAAGAAACCAGGGAGTACTTCCCTCTATGCTCCCCACAACGTAGGATCTAGTCCCACAAGAAATTACGCTACAAAGAGGTTTCAGCACTCAAAAACATCAATAACACTTGGTTGTCTTAAATTCCACAAGTCGAAATCACAGTAAAGAAGAATTGTCCAAATCCGTAGTGTATATTTTCATATGCAGTTTTCACTTTATTTATTCACTCCACAATTCCATAAAGCATAGCCAATGCGTTTCGTCTACTGAGAGACTTCTTCAGGGCTTGGATGTATGGCGCAAAAAATATCTCATTCCAAATTGCAGTATTTCTATCCCAGAGAAGAGTACTTCTTTAAAATTTCCAATTTCTTAGGTCGCATTCCTGTTCCTGCTCTCCTGGCACTTTCTACTGGCCCTTTGCGGCATCCCCGCCACGTCAGGAGTCTGCCCTTCTCGTGATCCTGGAGATTTAGTTTAGTCAGACCAAAGTCGTAATGCTGAGCAAATGTAGGCCTTAATCTAAATCTCTGCGGTCCGGGAGCTTTACTGTGATTTCGACTTGTGGAATTTAAGACGACCAAGTATTATTGATGTTTTGGAGTGCAGAAACCTCTTTGTAGGATACTTCCATTGTGCATCTATGTACCTCCATGTACTTGGATCTGTGTGTCTGTTACTTTTCTTCTGAAAAAGCATATCCAATGCACTACCCAATTTCTCATCCTGTGCCTCTATCAATATATTAATCTAAATATACTTACTTCCTTTATGTATCTATATACTTTCAATGTACTTATGGATCTATATATTTATCACTTTCTTCTAATTTAGCATTTCCAATGCACTACCCTATTTCTCAGCCTATATTTCGCTCAATATATCTTCTAGCCCAACCTTCTGACTCATCTCAAACTTCTTTCTACTACTCCTTCCAATGAACTACCCTATCTCTCATCCTATACATCTATCAATATATCTTCTACATCCACTCTCTCATTTATCCCAAACCCCATACCACTACTATGATTGTCAAAATAACCCTTTCTAGACTCTCTCCTGCTCTACCCCTCCTTGCATCATCTGACACCTCTTTTTACTATACCGATCCCCTAAAACAAACCTTTCTAAACTCTTCCCTCTGACTCCTCCCCTCCCAAACTCCTTTTTACTCATCCAAAAGCCTCTTCCTACTGCTAAGACCTAAAATATAAATATTAAAAAAAACCTTCACTCTTATCCCTCGACTATCCTTTTCAATCAAAATGAACAGACTAACATGTTCATTTCTCAAATTCCATATTCAACTCGAATAATATACTACCCAAATAACTGAATAACATATCTTCTACTCAAATTACTTCATATTTATACTATACTAATTTTCAACACTAATCCTTTATGGATTCCGGAGTGGCGTGCTACTCGCCAGAAAAGCGCTTCAACACCCATCAGGGGTAACAAGTGCTATATCTTTCTTCCCCTTTTATCCATCCACTATCCTTCTCACTCCAAGTAACAGACTAATATCCACCACTGAACTTACCTCATATTTCACCATATTAATTCACCACTAATCCTTTATAGGCTTCCTGAATAGCGTGCGTCAACAAGCGATAAATAAATACAAAACTTTGTCCTCCTCTATCCTTCTACTATCATTCCAAATCTAAATAACTGACTAACCTTTGGGTTTCAAAAATTCTGGACTCGTGTAATAAACTTTGCAGCAGTATGACGATTTTGGTATCAAAAGACCGAGAATGGCCAGTACACTATGTACAAGCATTTTCGTCATATTCCAGTAACGATTTCACCTCGAAATCGTCATTTTCGTCCTAAACCCTTGGCTTCCATTTTGTGTACGGCAGCCATTTTGTGAGTTGCCCTCACATAGGCTATAATACAGCCAAATTCGATTCCAGAGGACACATACAACTTAATTGACTTCTCTTTGACCTGGGCAAGCTGAAACCATTGCCCCAGGCCGAACCTGCCCGGCCAGTTCCTTTCCGAGTGGCCGAGCGAGATAGCATCAAGGCACAATATGCCATAAACCTTTTCATCACACACACACCCTGCCTAATCTTCAACAGGGGTGGGAGCACACCGCTTCACCTTATCAGGCAAGGTTGGCGAAACACTCGACTACTTTTCAACATGGCATACCACTAAAAGACTGCATTACCCAGAATGCAAGGGGCTACACTTGCCTGATAGGTGAAGCGGTGTGCACCCACCCCTGTTGTTGTACTTAAAAGGACTCCCGTGAGTCTCGGAGCTGACGAGCTCGTGGATGAAGCACCTGCGCGCCAGTGAGCGGTACCTGACCTGAAGACGATTTTGGCCACCTACTCAGCAAACCCCTAAAACCAGTCTGTAATCTCTACTGACGAAGGTTAATGAACCTGAAACACCGGTGTCTAGAGATCAGCACCATCTGCACCAACATTGGCGAAACACTCGACTACTTTTCAAAATGGCATACCACTAAAAGACTGCATTACCCAGAATGCAAGGGGCGACACTTGCCTGATAGGTGAAGCGGTGTGCTCCCACCCCTGTTGTTGTACTTAAAAGGACTCCCGTGAGTCTCGGAGCTGACGAGCTTGTGGATGAAGCACCTGCGCGCCAGTGAGCGGTACCAGACCTGAAGACAATTTTGGCCACCTACTCACCAAACCCCTAAAACCAGTCTGTAATCTCTACTGATGAAGGTTAATGAACCTGAAACACCGGTGTCTAGAGATCAGCACCATCTACCCCAACATTGGCGAAACACTCGACTACTTTTCAACATGGCATACCACTAAAAGACTGCATTACCCAGAATGCAAGGGGCAACACTTGCCTGATAGGTGAAGCGGTGTGCTCCCACCCCTGTTGTTGTACTTAAAAGGACTCCCGTGAGTCTCGGAGCTGACTAGCTCGTGGATGAAGCACCTGCGCGCCAGTGAGCTGTACCTGACCTGAAGACGATTTTGGCCACCTACTCAGCAAACCCCTAAAACCAGTCTGTAATCTCTACTGACGAAGGTTAATGAACCTGAAACACCGGTGTCTAGAAATCAGCACCATCTGCGCCAACATTGGCGAAACACTCGACTACTTTTCAACATGGCATACCACTAAAAGACTGCATTACCCAGAATGCAAGGGGCGACACTTGCCTGATAGGTGAAGCGGTGTGCTCCCACACCTGTTGTTGTACTTAAAAGGACTCCAGTGAGTCTCGGAGCTGACGAGCTCGTGGATGAAGCACCTGCGCACCAGTGAGCGGTACCTGACCTGAAGACGATTTTGGCCACCTACTCAGCAAACCCCTAAAACCAGTCTGTAATCTCTACTGACGAAGGTTAATGAACCTGAAACACCTGTGTCTAGAGATCAGCACCATCTGCGCCAACATTGGCGAAACACTCGACTACTTTTCAACATGGCATACCACTAAAAGACTGCATTACCCAGAATGCAAGGGGCGACACTTGCCTGATAGGTGAAGCGGTGTGCTCCCACCCCTGTTGTTGTACTTAAAAGGACTCCCGTGAGTCTCAGAGCTGACGAGCTCGTGGATGAAGCACTTGCGCGCCAGTGAGCGGTACCTGACCTGAAGACGATTTTGGCCACCTACTCAGCAAACCCCTAAAACCAGTCTGTAATCTCTACTGACGAAGGTTAATGAACCTGAAACACCGGTGTCTAGAGATCAGCACCATCTGCGCCAACATTGGCGAAACACTCGACTACTTTTCAACATGGCATACCAGTAAAAGACTGCATTACCCAGAATGCAAGGGGCGACACTTGCCTGATAGGTGAAGCGGTGTGCTCCCACCCCTGTTGTTGTACTTAAAAGGACTCCCGTAAAGTAAAGTAAAGTCCACATTTGTAAAGCGCACAATCACCCGTAAGGGTCTCTAGGCGCTGGGGGCCGTCGGGAAGATTAAGCGAGCTATTGCCCAGAGTCACATGGTGCTGGGCTAACCTGCCGCCGGAGCCGGGGATCGAACCGTGGTCCCCAGATTCCAGCGTCAGTCGCCCTGGCCGCGGCGCCACACCTCTCCCCGTGAGTCTCCGAGCTGACTAGCTCGTGGATGAAGCACCTGCGCGCCAGTGAGTGGTACCTGACCTGAAGACGATTTTGGCCACCTACTCAGCAAACCCCTAAAACCAGTCTGTAATCTCTACTGACAAAGGTTAATGAACCTGAAACACCGGTGTCTAGAGATCAGCACCATCTGCGCCAACATTGGCGAAACACTCGACTACTTTTCAACATGGCATACCACTAAAAGACTGCATTACCCAGAATGCAAGGGGCGACACTTGCCTGATAGGTGAAGCGGTGTGCTCCCGCCCCTGTTGTTGTACTTAAAAGGACTCCCGTGAGTCTCGGAGCTGACGAGCTCGTGGATGAAGCACCTGCGCGCCAGTGAGCGGTACCTGACCTGAAGACGATTTTGGCCACCTACTCAGCAAACCCCTAAAACCAGTCTGTAATCTCTACTGACGAAGGTTAATGAACCTGAAACACCGGTGTCTAGAGATCAGCACCAACTGCACCAACATTGGCGAAACACTCGACTACTTTTCAACATGGCATACCACTAAAAGACTGCATTACCCAGAATGCAAGGGGCAACACTTGCCTGATAGGTGAAGCGGTGTGCTCCCACCCCTGTTGTTGTACTTAAAAGGACTCCCGTGAGTCTCGGAGCTGATGAGCTCGTTGATGAAGCACCTGCGCGCCAGTGAGCGGTACCTGACCTGAAGACGATTTTGGCCACCTACTCAGTAAACCCCTAAAACCAGTCTGTAATCTCTACTGACGAAGGTTAATGAACCTGAAACACCGGTGTCTAGAGATCAGCACCATCTGCGCCAACATTGGCGAAACACTCGACTACTTTTCAACATGGCATACCACTAAAAGACTGCATTACCCAGAATGCAAGGGGCGACACTTGCCTGATAGGTGAAGCGGTGTGCTCCCACCCCTGTTGTTGTACTTAAAAGGACTCCCGTGAGTCTCGGAGCTGACGAGCTCGTGGATGATGCACCTGCGTGCCAGTGAGCAGTACCTGACCTGAAGACGATTTTGGCCACCTACTCAGCAAACCCCTAAAACCAGTCTGTAATCTCTACTGACGAAGGTTAATGAACCTGAAACACCGGTGTCTAGAGATCAGCACCATCTGCGCCAACATTGGCGAAACACTCGACTACTTTTCAACATGGCATACCACTAAAAGACTGCATTACCCAGAATGCAAGGGGCGACACTTGCCTGATAGGTGAAGCGGTGTGCTCCCACCCCTGTTGTTGTACTTAAAAGGACTCCCGTGAGTCTCGGAGCTGACGAGCTCGTGGATGAAGCACCTGCGTGCCAGTGAGCGGTACCTGACCTGAAGACGATTTTGGCCACCTACTCAGCAAACCCCTAAAACCAGTCTGTAATCTCTACTGACGAAGGTTAATGAACCTGAAACACCGGTGTCTAGAGATCAGCACCATCTGCGCCAACATTGGCGAAACACTCGACTACTTTTCAACATGGCGTACCACTAAAAGACTGCATTACCCAGAATGCAAGGGGCGACACTTGCCTGATAGGTGAAGCGGTGTGCTCCCACCCCTGTTGTTGTACTTAAAAGGACTCCCGTGAGTCTCGGAGCTGACGAGCTCGTGGATGAAGCACCTGCGCGCCAGTGAGCGGTACCTGACCTGAAGACAATTTTGGCCACCTACTCAGCAAACCCCAAAAACCAGTCTGTAATCTCTACTGACGAAGGTTAATGAACCTGAAACACCGGTGTCTAGAGATCAGCACCATCTACCCCAACATTGGCGAAACACTTGACTACTTTTCAACATGGCATACCACTAAAAGACTGCATTACCCAGAATGCAAGGGGCAACACTTGCCTGATAGGTGAAGCAGTGTGCTCCCACCCCTGTTGTTGTACTTAAAAGGACTCCCGTGAGTCTCGGAGCTGACTAGCTCGTGGATGAAGCACCTGCGCGCCAGTGAGCGGTACCTGACCTGAAGACGATTTTGGCCACCTACTCAGCAAACCCCTAAAACCAGTCTGTAATCTCTACTGACGAAGGTTAATGAACCTGAAACACCGGTGTCTAGCGATCAGCACCATCTGCGCCAACATTGGCGAAACACTCGACTACTTTTCAACATGGCATACCACTAAAAGACTGCATTACCCAGAATGCAAGGGGCGACACTTGCCTGATAGGTGAAGCGGTGTGCTCCCGCCCCTGTTGTTGTACTTAAAAGGACTCCCGTGAGTCTCGGAGCTGACGAGCTCGTGGATGAAGCACCTGCGCGCCAGTGAGCGGTACCTGACCTGAAGACTATTTTGGCCACCTACTCAGCAAACCCCTAAAACCAGTCTGTAATCTCTACTGACGAAGGTTAATGAACCTGAAACACCGGTGTCTAGAGATCAGCACCATCTGCGCCAACATTGGCGAAACACTTGACTACTTTTCAACATGGCATACCACTAAAAGACTGCATTACCCAGAATGCAATGGGCGACACTTGCCTGATAGGTGAAGCGGTGTGCTCCCACCCCTGTTGTTGTACTTAAAAGGACTCCCGTGAGTCTCGGAGCTGACGAGCTCGTGGATGAAGCACCTGCGCACCAGTGAGCGGTACCTGACCTGAAGACGATTTTGGCCACCTACTCAGCAAACCCCTAAAACCAGTCTGTAATCTCTACTGACGAAGGTAAATGAACCTGAAACACCGGTGTCTAGAGATCAGCACCATCTGCGCCAACATTGGCGAAACACTCGACTACTTTTCAACATGGCATACCACTAAAAGACTGCATTACCCAGAATGCAAGGGGCGACACTTGCCTGATAGGTGAAGCGGTGTGCTCCCACCCCTGTTGTTGTACTTAAAAGGACTCCCGTGAGTCTCGGAGCTGACGAGCTCGTGGATGAAGCACCTGCGCGCCAGTGAGCGGTACCTGACCTGAAGACGATTTTGGCCACCTACTCAGCAAACCCCTAAAACCAGTCTGTAATCTCTACTGACGAAGGTTAATGAACCTGAAACACCGGTGTCTAGAGATCAGCACCATCTGCGCCAACATTGGCGAAACACTCGACTACTTTTCAACATGGCATACCAGTAAAAGACTGCATTACCCAGAATGCAAGGGGCGACACTTGCCTGATAGGTGAAGCGGTGTGCTCCCACCCCTGTTGTTGTACTTAAAAGGACTCCTGTGAGTCTCGGAGCTGACGAGCTCGTGGATGAAGCACCTGCGCGCCAGTGAGCGGTACCTGACCTGAAGACGATTTTGGCCACCTTCTCAGCAAACCCCTAAAACCAGTCTGTAATCTCTACTGACGAAGGTTAATGAACCTGAAACACCGGTGTCTAGAGATCAGCACCATCTGCGCCAACATTGGCGAAACACTCGACTACTTTTCAACATGGCATACCACTAAAAGACTGCATTACCCAGAATGCAAGGGGCGACACTTGCCTGATAGGTGAAGCGGTGTGCTCCCACCCCTGTTGTTGTACTTAAAAGGACTCCCGTGAGTCTCGGAGCTGACGAGCTCGTGGATGAAGCACCTGCGCGCCAGTGAGCGGTACCTGACCTGAAGACGATTTTGGCCACCTACTCAGCAAACCCCTAAAACCAGTCTGCAATCTCTACTGACGAAGGTTAATGAACCTGAAACACCGGTGTCTAGAGATCAGCACCATCTGCGCCAACATTGGCGAAACACTCGACTACTTTTCAACATGGCATACCACTAAAAGACTGCATTACCCAGAATGCAAGGGGCGACACTTGCCTGATAGGTGAAGCGGTGTGCTCCCACACCTGTTGTTGTACTTAAAAGGACTCCTGTGAGTCTCGGAGCTGACGAGCTCGTGGATGAAGCACCTGCGCGCCAGTGAGCGGTACCTGACCTGAAGACGATTTTGGCCACTTACTCAGCAAACCCCTAAAACCAGTCTGTAATCTCTACTGACGAAGGTTAATGAACCTGAAACACCGGTGTCTAGAGATCAGCACCATCTACCCCAACATTGGCGAAAAACTTGACTACTTTTCAACATGGCATACCATTAAAAGACTGCATTACCCAGAATGCAAGGGGCAACACTTGCCTGATAGGTGAAGCGGTGTGCTCCCACCCCTGTTGTTGTACTTAAAAGGACTCCTGTGAGTCTCGGAGCTGACTAGCTCGTGGATGAAGCACCTGCGCGCCAGTGAGCGGTACCTGACCTGAAGACGATTTTGGCCACCTACTCAGCAAACCCCTAAAACCAGTCTGTAATCTCTACTGACGAAGGTTAATGAACCTGAAACACCGGTGTCTAGAGATCAGCACCATCTGCGCCAACATTGGCGAAACACTCGACTACTTTTCAACATGGCATACCACTAAAAGACTGCATTACCCAGAATGCAAGGGGCGACACTTGCCTGATAGGTGAAGCGGTGTGCTCCCGCCCCTGTTGTTGTACTTAAAAGGACTCCCATGAGTCTCGGAGCTGACGAGCTCGTGGATGAAGCACCTGCGCGCCAGTGAGCGGTACCTGACCTGAAGACTATTTTGGCCACCTACTCAGCAAACCCCTAAAACCAGTCTGTAATCTCTACTGACGAAGGTTAATGAACCTGAAACACCGGTGTCTAGAGATCAGCACCATCTACCCCAACATTGGCGAAACACTTGACTACTTTTCAACATGGCATACCATTAAAAGACTGCATTACCCAGAATGCAAGGGGCAACACTTGCCTGATAGGTGAAGCGGTGTGCTCCCACCCCTGTTGTTGTACTTAAAAGGACTCCCGTGAGTCTCGGAGCTGACTAGCTCGTGGATGAAGCACCTGCGCGCCAGTGAGCGGTACCTGACCTGAAGACGATTTTGGCCACCTACTCAGCAAACCCCTAAAACAAGTCTGTAATCTCTACTGATGAAGGTTAATGAACCTGAAACACCGGTGTCTAGAGATCAGCACCATCTGCGCCAACATTGGCGAAACACTCGACTACTTTTCAACATGGCATACCACTAAAAGACTGCATTACCCAGAATGCAAGGGGCGACACTTGCCTGATAGGTGAAGCGGTGTGCTCCCGCCCCTGTTGTTGTACTTAAAAGGACTCCCGTGAGTCTCGGAGCTGACGAGCTCGTGGATGAAGCACCTGCGCGCCAGTGAGCGGTACCTGACCTGAAGACTATTTTGGCCACCTACTCAGCAAACCCCTAAAACCAGTCTGTAATCTCTACTGACGAAGGTTAATGAACCTGAAACACCGGTGTCTAGAGATCAGCACCATCTGCGCCAACATTGGCGAAACACTTGACTACTTTTCAACATGGCATACCACTAAAAGACTGCATTACCCAGAATGCAATGGGCGACACTTGCCTGATAGGTGAAGCGGTGTGCTCCCACCCCTGTTGTTGTACTTAAAAGGACTCCCGTGAGTCTCGGAGCTGACGAGCTCGTGGATGAAGCACCTGCGCACCAGTGAGCGGTACCTGACCTGAAGACGATTTTGGCCACCTACTCAGCAAACCCCTAAAACCAGTCTGTAATCTCTACTGACGAAGGTAAATGAACCTGAAACACCGGTGTCTAGAGATCAGCACCATCTGCGCCAACATTGGCGAAACACTCGACTACTTTTCAACATGGCATACCACTAAAAGACTGCATTACCCAGAATGCAAGGGGCGACACTTGCCTGATAGGTGAAGCGGTGTGCTCCCACCCCTGTTGTTGTACTTAAAAGGACTCCCATGAGTCTCGGAGCTGACGAGCTCGTGGATGAAGCACCTGCGTGCCAGTGAGCGGTACCTGACCTGAAGACGATTTTGTCCACCTACTCAGCAAACCCCTAAAACCAGTCTGTAATCTCTACTGACGAAGGTTAATGAACCTGAAACACCGGTGTCTAGAGATCAGCACCATCTGCGCCAACATTGGCGAAACACTCGACTACTTTTCAACATGGCATACCAGTAAAAGACTGCATTACCCAGAATGCAAGGGGCGACACTTGCCTGATAGGTGAAGCGGTGTGCTCCCACCCCTGTTGTTGTACTTAAAAGGACTCCCGTGAGTCTCGGAGCTGACGAGCTCGTGGATGAAGCACCTGCGCGCCAGTGAGCGGTACCTGACCTGAAGACGATTTTGGCCACCTACTCAGCAAACCCCTAAAACCAGTCTGTAATCTCTACTGACGAAGGTTAATGAACCTGAAACACCGGTGTCTAGAGATCAGCACCATCTGCGCCAACATTGGCGAAACACTCGACTACTTTTCAACATGACATACCACTAAAAGACTGCATTACCCAGAATGCAAGGGGCGACACTTGCCTGATAGGTGAAGCGGTGTGCTCCCGCCCCTGTTGTTGTACTTAAAAGGACTCCCGTGAGTCTCGGAGCTGACGAGCTCGTGGATGAAGCACCTGCGCGCCAGTGAGCGGTACCTGACCTGAAGACTATTTTGGCCACCTACTCAGCAAACCCCTAAAACCAGTCTGTAATCTCTACTGACGAAGGTTAATGAACCTGAAACACCGGTGTCTAGAGATCAGCACCATCTGCGCCAACATTGGCAAAACACTCGACTACTTTTCAACATGGCATACCACTAAAAGACTGCATTACCCAGAATGCAAGGGGCGACACTTGCCTGATAGGTGAAGCGGTGTGCTCCCACCCCTGTTGTTGTACTTAAAAGGACTCCCGTGAGTCTCGGAGCTGACGAGCTCGTGGATGAAGCACCTGCGCGCCAGTGAGCGGTACCTGACCTGAAGACGATTTTGGCCACCTACTCAGCAAACCCCTAAAACCAGTCTGCAATCTCTACTGACGAAGGTTAATGAACCTGAAACACCGGTGTCTAGAGATCAGCACCATCTGCGCCAACATTGGCGAAACACTCGACTACTTTTCAACATGGCATACCACTAAAAGACTGCATTACCCAGAATGCAAGGGGCGACACTTGCCTGATAGGTGAAGCGGTGTGCTCCCACACCTGTTGTTGTACTTAAAAGGACTCCCGTGAGTCTTGGAGCTGACGAGCTCGTGGATGAAGCACCTGCGCGCCAGTGAGCGGTACCTGACCTGAAGACGATTTTGGCCACTTACTCAGCAAACCCCTAAAACCAGTCTGTAATCTCTACTGACGAAGGTTAATGAACCTGAAACACCGGTGTCTAGAGATCAGTACCATCTGCGCCAACATTGGCGAAACACTCGACTACTTTTCAACATGGCATACCACTAAAAGACTGCATTACCCAGAATGCAAGGGGCGACACTTGCCTGATAGGTGAAGCGGTGTGCTCCCGCCCCTGTTGTTGTACTTAAAAGGACTCCCGTGAGTCTCGGAGCTGACGAGCTCGTGGATGAAGCACCTGCGCGCCAGTGAGCGGTACCTGACCTGAAGACGATATTGGCCACCTACTCAGCAAACCCCTAAAACCAGTCTGTAATCTCTACTGACGAAGGTTAATGAACCTGAAACACCGGTGTCTAGAGATCAGCACCAACTGCACCAACATTGGCAAAACACTCGACTACTTTTCAACATGGCATACCACTAAAAGACTGCATTACCCAGAATGCAAGGGGCAACACTTGCCTGATAGGTGAAGCGGTGTGCTCCCACCCCTGTTGTTGTACTTAAAAGGACTCCCGTGAGTCTCGGAGCTGATGAGCTCGTGGATGAAGCACCTGCGCGCCAGTGAGCGGTACCTGACCTGAAGACGATTTTGGCCACCTACTCAGTAAACCCCTAAAACCAGTCTGTAATCTCTACTGACGAAGGTTAATGAACCTGAAACACCGGTGTCTAGAGATCAGCACCATCTGCGCCAACATTGGCGAAACACTCGACTACTTTTCAACATGGCATACCACTAAAAGACTGCATTACCCAGAATGCAAGGGGCGACACTTGCCTGATAGGTGAAGCGGTGTGCTCCCACCCCTGTTGTTGTACTTAAAAGGACTCCCGTGAGTCTCGGAGCTGACGATCTCGTGGATGATGCACCTGTGCGCCAGTGAGCAGTACCTGACCTGAAGACGATTTTGGCCACCTACTCAGCAAACCCCTAAAACCAGTCTGTAATCTCTACTGACGAAGGTTAATGAACCTGAAACACCGGTGTCTAGAGATCAGCACCATCTGCGCCAACATTGGCGAAACACTCGACTACTTTTCAACATGGCATACCACTAAAAGACTGCATTACCCAGAATGCAAGGGGCGACACTTGCCTGATAGGTGAAGCGGTGTGCTCCCACCCCTGTTGTTGTACTTAAAAGGACTCCCGTGAGTCTCGGAGCTGACGAGCTCATGGATGAAGCACCTGCGCGCCAGTGAGCGGTACCTGACCTGAAGACGATTTTGGCCACCTACTCAGCAAACCCCTAAAACCAGTCTGTAATCTCTACTGACGAAGGTTAATGAACCTGAAACACCGGTGTCTAGAGATCAGCACCATCTGCGCCAACATTGGCGAAACACTCGACTACTTTTCAACATGGAGTACCACTAAAAGACTGCATTACCCAGAATGCAAGGGGCGACACTTGCCTGATAGGTGAAGCGGTGTGCTCCCACCCCTGTTGTTGTACTTAAAAGGACTCCCGTGAGTCTCGGAGCTGACGAGCTCGTGGATGAAGCACCTGCGCGCCAGTGAGCGGTACCTGACCTGAAGACAATTTTGGCCACCTACTCAGCAAACCCCTAAAACCAGTCTGTAATCTCTACTGACGAAGGTTAATGAACCTGAAACACCGGTGTCTAGAGATCAGCACCATCTACCCCAACATTGGCGAAACACTTGACTACTTTTCAACATGGCATACCACTAAAAGACTGCATTACCCAGAATGCAAGGGGCAACACTTGCCTGATAGGTGAAGCGGTGTGCTCCCACCCCTGTTGTTGTACTTAAAAGGACTCCCGTGAGTCTCGGAGCTGACTAGCTCGTGGATGAAGCACCTGCGCGCCAGTGAGCGGTACCTGACCTGAAGACGATTTTGGCCACCTACTCAGCAAACCCCTAAAACCAGTCTGTAATCTCTACTGACGAAGGTTAATGAACCTGAAACACCGGTGTCTAGAGATCAGCACCATCTGCGCCAACATTGGCGAAACACTCGACTACTTTTCAACATGGCATACCACTAAAAGACTGCATTACCCAGAATGCAAGGGGCGACACTTGCCTGATAGGTGAAGCGGTGTGCTCCCGCCCCTGTTGTTGTACTTAAAAGGACTCCCGTGAGTCTCGGAGCTGACGAGCTCGTGGATGAAGCACCTGCGCGCCAGTGAGCGGTACCTGACCTGAAGACTATTTTGGCCACCTACTCAGAAAACCCCTAAAACCAGTCTGTAATCTCTACTGACGAAGGTTAATGAACCTGAAACACCGGTGTCTAGAGATCAGCACCATCTGCGCCAACATTGGCGAAACACTTGACTACTTTTCAACATGGCATACCACTAAAAGACTGCATTACCCAGAATGCAATGGGCGACACTTGCCTGATAGGTGAAGCGGTGTGCTCCCACCCCTGTTGTTGTACTTAAAAGGACTCCCGTGAGTCTCGGAGCTGACGAGCTCGTGGATGAAGCACCTGCACACCAGTGAGCGGTACCTGACCTGAAGACGATTTTGGCCACCTACTCAGCAAACCCCTAAAACCAGTCTGTAATCTCTACTGACGAAGGTAAATGAACCTGAAACACCGGTGTCTAGAGATCAGCACCATCTGCGCCAACATTGGCGAAACACTCAACTACTTTTCAACATGGCATACCACTAAAAGACTGCATTACCCAGAATGCAAGGGGCGACACTTGCCTGATAGGTGAAGCGGTGTGCTCCCACCCCTGTTGTTGTACTTAAAAGGACTCCCGTGAGTCTCGGAGCTGACGAGCTCGTGGATGAAGCACCTGCGTGCCAGTGAGCGGTACCTGACCTGAAGACGATTTTGGCCACCTACTCAGCAAACCCCTAAAACCAGTCTGTAATCTCTACTGACGAAGGTTAATGAACCTGAAACACCGGTGTCTAGAGATCAGCACCATCTGCGCCAACATTGGCGAAACACTCGACTACTTTTCAACATGGCATACCACTAAAAGACTGCATTACCCAGAATGCAAGGGGCGACACTTGCCTGATAGGTGAAGCGGTGTGCTCCCGCCCCTGTTGTTGTACTTAAAAGGACTCCCGTGAGTCTCGGAGCTGACGATCTCGTGGATGAAGCACCTGCGCGCCAGTGAGCGGTACCTGACCTGAAGACGATGTTGGCCACCTACTCAGCAAACCCCTAAAACCAGTCTGTAATCTCTACTGACGAAGGTTAATGAACCTGAAACACCGGTGTCTAGAGATCAGCACCATCTGCGCCAACATTGGCGAAACACTCGACTACTTTTCAACATGGAGTACCACTAAAAGACTGCATTACTCAGAATGCAAGGGGCGACACTTGCCTGATAGGTGAAGCGGTGTGCTCCCACCCCTGTTGTTGTACTTAAAAGGACTCCCGTGAGTCTCGGAGCTGACGAGCTCGTGGATGAAGCACCTGCGCGCCAGTGAGCGGTACCTGACCTGAAGACAATTTTGGCCACCTACTCAGCAAACCCCTAAAACCAGTCTGTAATCTCTACTGACGAAGGTTAATGAACCTGAAACACCGGTGTCTAGAGATCAGCACCATCTACCCCAACATTGGCGAAACACTTGACTACTTTTCAACATGGCATACCACTAAAAGACTGCATTACCCAGAATGCAAGGGGCAACACTTGCCTGATAGGTGAAGCGGTGTGCTCCCACCCCTGTTGTTGTACTTAAAAGGACTCCCGTGAGTCTCGGAGCTGACTAGCTCGTGGATGAAGCACCTGCGCGCCAGTGAGCGGTACCTGACCTGAAGACGATTTTGGCCACCTACTCAGCAAACCCCTAAAACCAGTCTGTAATCTCTACTGACGAAGGTTAATGAACCTGAAACACCGGTGTCTAGAGATCAGCACCATCTGCGCCAACATTGGCGAAACACTCGACTACTTTTCAACATGGCATACCACTAAAAGACTGCATTACCCAGAATGCAAGGGGCGACACTTGCCTGATAGGTGAAGCGGTGTGCTCCCGCCCCTGTTGTTGTACTTAAAAGGACTCCAGTGAGTCTCGGAGCTGACGAGCTCGTTGATGAAGCACCTGCGCGCCAGTGAGCGGTACCTGACCTGAAGACTATTTTGGCCACCTACTCAGCAAACCCCTAAAACCAGTCTGTAATCTCTACTGACGAAGGTTAATGAACCTGAAACACCGGTGTCTAGAGATCAGCACCATCTGCGCCAACATTGGCGAAACACTTGACTACTTTTCAACATGGCATACCACTAAAAGACTGCATTACCCAGAATGCAATGGGCGACACTTGCCTGATAGGTGAAGCGGTGTGCTCCCACCCCTGTTGTTGTACTTAAAAGGACTCCCGTGAGTCTCGGAGCTGACGAGCTCGTGGATGAAGCACCTGCGCACCAGTGAGCGGTACCTGACCTGAAGACGATTTTGGCCACCTACTCAGCAAACCCCTAAAACCAGTCTGTAATCTCTACTGACGAAGGTAAATGAACCTGAAACACCGGTGTCTAGAGATCAGCACCATCTGCGCCAACATTGGCGAAACACTCGACTACTTTTCAACATGGCATACCACTAAAAGACTGCATTAACCAGAATGCAAGGGGCGACACTTGCCTGATAGGTGAAGCGGTGTGCTCCCACCCCTGTTGTTGTACTTAAAAGGACTCCCGTGAGTCTCGGAGCTGACGAGCTCGTGGATGAAGCACCTGCGCGCCAGTGAGCGGTACCTGACCTGAAGACGATTTTGGCCACCTACTCAGCAAACCCCTAAAACCAGTCTGTAATCTCTACTGACGAAGGTTAATGAACCTGAAACACCGGTGTCTAGAGATCAGCACCATCTGCGCCAACATTGGCGAAACACTCGACTACTTTTCAACATGGCATACCAGTAAAAGACTGCATTACCCAGAATGCAAGGGGCGACACTTGCCTGATAGGTGAAGCGGTGTGCTCCCACCCCTGTTGTTGTACTTAAAAGGACTCCCGTGAGTCTCGGAGCAGACGAGCTCGTGGATGAAGCACCTGCGTGCCAGTGAGCGGTACCTGACCTGAAGACGATTTTGGCCACCTACTCAGCAAACCCCTAAAATCAGTCTGTAATCTCTACTGACGAAGGTTAATGAACCTGAAACACCGGTGTCTAGAGATCAGCACCATCTGCGCCAACATTGGCGAAACACTCGACTACTTTTCAACATGGCATACCACTAAAAGACTGCATTACCCAGAATGCAAGGGGCGACACTTGCCTGATAGGTGAAGCGGTGTGCTCCCGCCCCTGTTGTTGTACTTAAAAGGACTCCCGTGAGTCTCGGAGCTGACGAGCTCGTGGATGAAGCACCTGCGCGCCAGTGAGCGGTACCTGACCTGAAGACTATTTTGGCCACCTACTCAGCAAACCCCTAAAACCAGTCTGTAATCTCTACTGACGAAGGTTAATGAACCTGAAACACCGGTGTCTAGAGATCAGCACCATCTGCGCCAACATTGGCGAAACACTCGACTACTTTTCAACATGGCATACCACTAAAAGACTGCATTACTCAGAATGCAAGGGGCGACACTTGCCTGATAGGTGAAGCGGTGTGCTCCCACCCCTGTTGTTGTACTTAAAAGGACTCCCGTGAGTCTCGGAGCTGACGAGCTCGTGGATGAAGCACCTGCGCGCAAGTGAGCGGTACCTGACCTGAAGACGATTTTGGCCACCTACTCAGCAAACCCCTAAAACCAGTCTGCAATCTCTACTGACGAAGGTTAATGAACCTGAAACACCGGTGTCTAGAGATCAGCACCATCTGCGCCAACATTGGCGAAACACTCGACTACTTTTCAACATGGCATACCACTAAAAGACTGCATTACCCAGAATGCAAGGGGCGACACTTGCCTGATAGGTGAAGCGGTGTGCTCCCACACCTGTTGTTGTACTTAAAAGGACTCCTGTGAGTCTCGGAGCTGACGAGCTCGTGGATGAAGCACCTGCGCGCCAGTGAGCGGTACCTGACCTGAAGACGATTTTGGCCACCTACTCAGCAAACCCCTAAAACCAGTCTGTAATCTCTACTGACGAAGGTTAATGAACCTGAAACACCGGTGTCTAGAGATCAGTACCATCTGCGCCAACATTGGCGAAACACTCGACTACTTTTCAACATGGCATACCACTAAAAGACTGCATTACCCAGAATGCAAGGGGCGACACTTGCCTGATAGGTGAAGCGGTGTGCTCCCACCCCTGTTGTTGTACCCTGCCTAATCTTGCTCACACCTATCCCTGTTTCTTTACATATGGCTTGTTTTACGAGGAGGAGGTGCCCGTTTTATTGGGGGTACACCGATATCTGATGAAAATGTTGGGCCTTGCCGGGTAATTTGTTGTGGGCTGGACAAACTGAAATATGGGCTTGTCATCATGACTCTGCTTTTTCTTTGTAGTGAAAATATGTGAATGGTCTACTGTAAATCTAAGAATGTTTGCCTAAAGCATAATATTTTGTATAAAAAGAGAAGACTGGCTTTGTAAGATTGAGCAGTCTCCTGAGAATATACACACCGTGCTGTTGTACTTCTAGGACGCCTGTTACTTGGTTGCAGCCAATAAATTCGATCTTTGACTTCACCTAGAAGACTCTGAGTTTCTGTGTCTGAATCAGGAAAGTACTCGAGGTCTTAGGGTGTACCCTGACACCGCTGGGTTACCGGTTCGGTACCGGTTCTGAAAAACCCAGTACCTCAGCTGGCGCCCAACGTGGGGCGATACCAACGGTACCGGTCCAAGCCAGAGGTTCGTGAGGAGCTTCGTGTGAAAATTCTGGAGGAAGGCCGCCACTTCATCGACCCCTGCATGTCGACGTGGTCCGAAAGTCTTTGCTGCGAGGTTCCCCGCTTTCCGACGGCTACGAAGGACTGCTGCCCTGGCTATCGCCCTGATTTGGACCCTTGATGTTTGGTAGAGCGAAACGATAGACGAGTCTTCTGGTGACGTCATCGATACCTCAGTTAAGTATAAGTGGAGCGTCTCCCAGTCCTTAGTTGGTTCTTAGTTTTGGGGATCCCTTGGGATCTTTGATTTGGAACTTGCAAGTACCAAAGCCGAAGGACTCGTGTATTCACGAGACTATCGTAATCGATAATCCTTTGAAGTTTGAAGCTAGACTAGTGAGCGAAGATGCTTGGTCTTAGCAGACTTGGAAACTTGTTTTGTTGTGGTAATAATAGGGATTCCCGATTGGAGGACTCGTGTCCGGTTCCTCCGATTGGAACTCCAACTTATGAATTGTATGTGAAACATGGAGTAGGCCCCATCACATATAATGAAGTGTGGATCCGCTACACCAGAAAAGATGGTGTTCTAAAATGGCCCCAATATGGTAGCTTTGACACGGAAATCCTAGATAATCTAGAAGTTAAACTTTTTAAGAA
Organism: Lissotriton helveticus; assembly: GCF_964261635.1. Classification (NCBI taxonomy): domain Eukaryota; kingdom Metazoa; phylum Chordata; class Amphibia; order Caudata; family Salamandridae; genus Lissotriton; species Lissotriton helveticus. The sequence goes on along the minus strand of NC_136064.1, from coordinate 97,927,504 downwards.
GAAAGCCCTGCCGGCGATGCTTGACTCTTTCCGCCTATGGCGTAAGGAAGCCAAACAGAAGGAAATTAAATTAGAGAAGAAAAATAAGAGAGAAAGGGGTATCTCGATAATGCAAGCTGCTATGCAGTATAAAGATAACGAAGAGGAACAGATGAGCGAGCAGTTGCATAGGCAACGTAAAATGGTAACTGATAAATGTTATCCAGTTTTGCCGCCTCTTCAGCAAGATGCAGCAAAAGACCTTGAAAAAGACCCCCTAATGTCGCATTTGCTAAGTTCGCCACCCCCTTATGCACAGAATGCTACGGCACCTCCGCAACCTTTAGTTGTGCAACCTTTGGTTGTATTGCCTCCTGCTCCTCCACAACCACCAGCTGCCTTACAGTTGGCTCCTATTCCTCCGGTGCAGCCTCCTCAAGGGCCACCGGCTTTGACATCTGCTTTGCCTTTACTTCCTACAACTTTGACTACTATAACGACTACCACTCCTGGTACTCCTCCTGACACTGCCTCTGCGTCTGCCTTGCCTCACCCTGCTTTTCCGCCTGTCCTTTCATCGACTTCTGCCTCTGTTCGCCAGAGAATGACTAGCACTGTTGCTAGCCTTCTATATCCTCTCTTTGGAGCAACAAGTGCTACCCCTGTCACAGAGAGTAAGCAGTTGCGTAGCCAACTGCCTGATTCTAGGGAGAAGGAGACATTGAATTATTTGGCGCATAAATGGGTTACTGAACCAACGAGGTATGGGCTAGAGTCTGCTATGGATGTCTTCCATCAGTGGGAAGAACAGAAGCAGAGATACGTTTTTGAGAAAATGTGTACTTTCCTTTCTGAGGATTTAGAGGAAAATGATTTGGAGCCCAATCCGTCTGAGTTGTGCCATGTACGGTTCGAGTTTGGGAAAGGCGCAATTGTGGGTTCAGATGTTAAGAAAGCAGTTGCGACGTTGTTGTCGCTTAGGACTGAAGGTGTTTCTAGGTCGTTGTTTGAGTCTGATTCCTCTGTTAAGAAGAAGGGAAGACAATATCCCATGAGAGAAGTTCCTCCGGTATGGAAGGAAGCAATTCAGGCTGATGCCGCTCTTCATATTGATGCTGTGCCAGCTAATTTTCAGCGTGTGTGGGTACATGTTCCTTGGAAGCGAGCTGAAGTCTTGGCCCTTAAGCAGACATTACCTGATCCCCGTAAGAATCCTGCAGGGTATTACAAGGAATTGTCACAGACTGCAGGTTCTTGCATTATGAATTTAGCCGACATAGACATGTTGTTTGGAAATGTTGTTCCACAGCTTTTATGGGGAAAGATTTGTCATGCAGATCATGATCAGGAGTTAGGTGACTCATGGGCTAATATTACTGCTACAGATGCCCGACAAGTTGGTGGTGCTAAACCCGAGCCTTTAGTAGCAGAACTACCTGGTAAGATCATTAATTACATGAAAACTTTAATGCCCGCGATGCGTATGAATTGGGATAAATTGTCTGCGTGTAAGCAGAAGAAAGATGAAACGGTGTCAGATTTCTTCACCAGGTTTGAAGAAACGTTTGTCGACCACAGTGGTCAAGATATGAGTACAGAAGGTGGCCAACGGTTGTTCGTCGAAAAGTTTGTGCACAATTTGTTACCCGAGTTATGTAAGAAGTTAAAAGATTCAGAGAGTTCATGGGCTGTTTCCTCTTCAGCACAGATATTGGCTACTGCGCAGTATTATGAAAATCGAGACAAAGATGAGAAAGATAGAGCAGAGAAGAAAACGAAAGAGTTAAAAACAAAGGTTCTGTTACAGCAAGCATATCCGCCACGTGGTGGTCAAAATAGTGGTGGTCAGAGTAATTATCAGAATAACTATCAGCAACCTCAACAGTTTCAGAGGAACTCGCAAAGAGTCGAGTATACTCAACCACGTGTCCCTGTAGGTCCCAATCAGTGTTCATATTGTAAGGAAGAGGGTCATTTTAAGTATAGTTGCCCTATTTTGTTACAGCGTAGAAATGGTGTTTCTGGCGCAAGAGGTCGAGGTGTTCAATAAGCTCCTAGAGGTAGAGGACGTGGAAATTTTCCCCAGAACGCGCGTTCCTTTCCTCCTCAAAATTCAATGAATAGTTTTGATCAGCAGAATAACGCGTCTGGTAGGACGGCTCAGTACTATGCTGATGATTACTATGCAGAAGATGAGCATATGGACGGTAATAATTGCTAGGACAGCCATAGACAAAGAGAGGGAGTTGTTTCAGTTCCAGTAGATCAGAGTGGACCTTATGTTGAGGTGATTACATCAGGTGTGTCAGAGCCTTTTCTGTTGGATACTGGTGCTACAAAGAGTTCTATTATGCACTCTAAACTCCCTGGCGCACCTTTGTCTGGCGAAACGAATGTATCAGTAGGTTTTTCTGGCGCCCCCATTAGAAACCCGATTTCTGACCCTTTGTCCCTTTCTGTTGGACCTTGTGAATTCGAAGCACCCCTTATTTTAACGACAGGTTGTGGTGAAAACTTGCTAGGATTAGATTTGTTAAAAAGATTGTATGCGACTTTGTACTGTTCTCCTTCGGGAGTACAACTTACACTGGGTAAGAAAGTGGTTTCTCCAATGTATTTGTCAAGGGATAAACTTCCGACAGAATTGTCGTTTCTTCCTAAAATTCTTTGGGCTACTGGTCCTAATGATGTAGGTCTTTTGGAAATACCGCCATATGTTGTGACATTGAAGGCCAATGTTAAAATGCCACGCATTCCCCAATATAAAATTTCTAGTGAAGGTGAAAAAGGTTTGCTAGCGATCATTTATGATCTGATTGAAAAAGATGTGGTTGAAGAGACAAGAGGCAACGTTTGCAATAGTCCTGTTCTGCCTGTTTTGAAACAAACTGATCCTTCCCAGCCACCTGTTTACAGATTCGTGATCGATCTTAGAGAGGTCAATAAAATAGTTGTGCCACAATTTCCAGTTGTTCCTGACATTACTGCCCTATTGACTATGATTCCAGCTTCCGCGACATGGTTTTCGGTGATTGACTTGAAGAATGCTTTCTTCAGCATCCCAATTGCCGAGGAGAGTAGGGATATTTTTGGCTTCAATTTAGGAGGTCGAAGCTTCCGCTTTAAATGCGCTCCCCAGGGCTACTGTGAAAGTCCATCAATATATAGTCAGGCTTTAAAAACACAGCTTGATACGATTGTTTTACCTGATGGCGCTACACTCATTCAGTATGTAGATGATTTGCTTGTTGCTGCAGATACTGAGGAAATCTGTAAAGAAGCCACGTTGTCATTGTTGCGTCATTTGTGTGATCTGCATCACAAAGTGTCTCTCTCAAAATTGCAATATTGTCGACAACAAGTGACCTACTTAGGTCATCTCTTATCGAAGGAGGGAAGGAAACTGACCCCAGAAAGAATTCAGGCAATAGCGAAATTGAGTGTGCCAAGAACACAGAGAGAAGTGCGTGCTTTCTTGGGCATTACATCATATTGCAGGCAATGGATACCAATTTTTTCCTTGCTGGCCAAACCTTTGGTGGCATTAACTTGTAAAGATACACCAAATCCCGTCCCATGGTCTGAAGAGTGTCAGAAAAGTTTTTCTGAATTGCGCAGTGCATTATGTTCGGCTCCTGTGTTGGGTACCCCCGACTACAAAAAGCCCTTTACATTGTATGTCCATGAGAAAGAAGGTTGTGCATGTCGGTGTTGACACAGTTGTTTGGAGACAAGCAACGTCCATGCGCGTATTTTTCGTCGACTTTGGACCCGGTAGCTAAAGCATTGCCGAGTTGTTTAAGAGCAACAGCGGCAGCAGCTGTTTCTATTCGACAGTCTGCTGGTTTAATGATGAATAACACGTTAATTGTGATGGTTCCACATGCAGTGGACACGTTGTTAAACAGAACCAAGACACAGCACTTAACTAGTGTTCGATTGTCAGGTTACGAGTTAACATTGTTAGCGAGTCATGTGCACATAAAAAGATGCAACACACTGAACCCAGCTACGTTGTTGCCGATTGTAGAGGAGTTAGATACTTCTGAACAGCATGATTGTTTTCTTAGAACAGAAGAAGAAACAAAAGGGAGAATAGACCTCCAGGATACTCCTCTTGCTGAATGTGATGGTACATTATGGGTGGATGGTTCATGCTTCAAGCTTCCGAATGGTGATACGACTTTGCATATGCTGTCACGACTTTGCATGCAATTGTTGAAGCTGCACGTATCCCACATAATTCAGCTCAAGCAGCAGAATTGATTGCACTTACGAGAGCATGTGTGTTGTCGAAAGGAATGAAAGTAACCATCTATACCGACAGCCAGTATGCATTTGGTGTGGCTCACAGTTTTGGACGATTGTGGAAAGAACGTGGGTTCCTGACTTCGCATGGAGCTAAGATTCAGCATGGTCAGTTGGTGAATGAGCTTCTTGAGTCACTTACTTTGCCGTTGCAAGTTGCGATTGTGAAATGTAGCGCACACAAGAAGGTGACTGATGATGTTGGTCGTGGAATTGCATTTGCTGACGAAGTCGCAAAAGAAACAGCAAGGAATGGGATGAGTCGAATGTATGTTGCGGGCCCTGCAAGATGGGTTGGTGGCGTTGGAATGTGTGACGACACGATAGAGAGTGTGAAATCGATCCAAGCTGAAGCTACAGAGAAAGAGTTGAGTGTGTGGAGAGAAAGTACGGGTAAAATGGATGCCAATGGTTGCTGGATTGAATTGTCAGAGCATCAGAGATGGTTGTTACCCGATGCGTACGTGCTGGCAGTGGTTACAATGGCCCATGGAATGGCTCACATCAGTGTGAAAGAGATTTGCAAGTTGTTGGCTCCGGTATGGCAAAATGCTGGAATTCCCAAGTGTGCAGAGAATGTGGTCAAGAATTGTATGGTGTGTCTGAAATACAATCCTGGTAGGGGAACCCCAACTCCAGCTGGTCATTTTGCACCTCCTACGTATCCGTTCGAGGTTTTGCAGCTAGATTTCATCCACATGGAGAGGTGCAACAATTTAAAATACGTACTCGTTGTTGTTTGTGCCTTTTCAAGATGGGTAAAAGCGTACCCCCTAAAAGACAACACTGCCCTATCCACAGCTAAAGCCCTTGTGAAAGAGTTCTTCCCTAGGTTTGGAATGCCAAGAATGGTCTGGAGTGACAATGGGAGTGAATTTGTGGGTCGAGTGATGAAGAAAGTATGCGAAGGGCTAGGCATTCATCAGAAATTTCACGCTGCAAATCACCCCCAATCAGCTGGATTAGTAGAACGTTACAATGGCACGCTAATGTTAAAACTGGCCAAAATTCAAGCGAGCTTGGGTCTTAAATGGCCTGACGCTCTACCCCTAGCACTCCTATCCACCAGAATGACTGTGCATTCGCGAGTGGGACTTAGGGCCCGATGTAGGTAGCCCTTTACCGATCGGAATCGGCCGAAAATACCGATTTTCGGCCGTTTCCGATCGGTAAAGGGCTATCGAGATGTAGGGGCACATTTTCGGTAATTTTACCGATTCGTTATCATTACCGAATCGGTAAATTTACCGATTCGGTAATAATTACCGATTCGGTAATGATAACGATTCGGTAAAATTACCGAAAATGCAATGTAGGTAGCCTATGTTCCATCAGCACATGGCTTACAGAATCGGTATTTTACCATGGAATACAAATCCATGGTAAAAAACCGATTCCTGTGTACATGCACATCTGTGCATGTACACATGTGCCATGTGACAGACAGACGTGCCCTTAGGGCATGTCTGTGTGCCACATTGCACACATGCCCGTTTTGGGGGTGCTAGAGGGTGTCAAAGTGACACCCCCTGCACCCTTGTGAATTCTTTAATTACCGATTCGGTAAATACCGAATCGGTAATGCCTAATCATTCCTATGGGCTTCAAAGCCCATAGGAATGAATGGGCATTACCGATTCGGTATTTACCGAATCGGTAATTAAAGAATTGTTAAGGATTCGGTAACGAATCCAGATGTTGGGACCTACATCCCATTTACCGATTTTGAAATACCGAATCGGTAAAATTCGGTATTTCAAAATCGGTAAATGGGATTTACCTACATCGGGCCCTTAGTCCTTATGAAATAGTTTTCGGCCGCCCGGCCAACATATGGGGAGTGCCAAGGCCCACAAAATTTAGTGAAATCGAACACCCAGTTCTGCTTGACTATTTGTACGAATTGACGACTAAATTGCGTGTTTTACACCAACAGGTTCACGATACTCTGCCTCAAGCCTCTGAAGCTCCAGGTCATCACATTGAACCTGGCTCCTGGGTGCTGGTGAAGAATTTCCAGCGAACAAAGAACGACCAGCCCAGGTGGACCGGCCTCACCTCGTCCTTCTGTCAACGAGATCAGCTGTTCGTGTAGAAGGGAAGAAGCACTGGATCCATGGCGTACATTGCAAGAGGGTGCCTTTACCTCTGCCGTACGACCGGTGGGTCCAGGAGGGTGTCGCTGACTCAGAGACTGAAACTGTGCCTCGTTTTTCACCTTTCAGTGATGCACGTATAAAAGGAACACTTACTGAAAAAGAGAGTGACAATATTTTGCAACCAGCTGTATCACCGTCAGTTCGATTGGACACTACAGAACCTGAACTCTTGTTCCAAGACCAGACAATACCTGGAAAACAAAGATACAATCTGAGGCAGAGAACTATGAACAAATAAAATTGTCTTTCTAAGAACTATTTTTGCAAGTGCAGCTCTCCCATCTGAGAAACTTTTTTATTTTTGTTTTTCGAACCACCATCCGGGTTCCGCTGTAGGGTCGCGGTTGCCCAAAGTCTTTGGGGTGCAGCTGAAGACGTTAGGTCGACAGTTCTGGTCGGTCTAAGGGAGTTGCCCTGGACTGACAGAAGCATTCCTTAGCATAGAACACCCAACCATCGCGAGCAGCATATTAGAGAGGATGGAGTTTTTCGAGATGGAGAGACCTGCCAAGGAAACGAACTTTAAAAGCAGAATATGTAAAATGATGACCAAGAAGAGCTTTTTGATATTGTGCATTTTAATGTTATTCAGTGTGATGATATTTTTAATAGGTTATGTTTTATTCTCTTTTCGAGTGACATTTGCACCCACTACATCGCCCATACCTCCTCCTTCTACTGTTTCCCCACACTCTTTTCAACCTCTCCCTGAACATGAATCTGCTAGGAGACTAGAGTTTATTAATAACTCCTTCGTTCAGCTTTTGCACCAACACCAACTAGTAATGAACACGACTAACTATTGGGTGTGTGGTCTTATGCCTCACACAACGGATAAAGGTATCCCTTATCTGGTCCTGCCTTTCAGCCACAATGGTTCTGTGTGGGCATACAGAACAATGTTCATCCATCTATGCGCATGAAGTCTACCCCCTACGTTCTGTGGAAGACAATCTTAAGAATAGTGCTGTAGTTAAGGGTATAGTAGACATGATTAAGGAAGATATTTCCTACAAAACTATCCCGAGAGATGAGACACTAGTATACATAGGATGGAACGTGACCGGATATAGAGCTACTCTGAGTGAGAAACAGCAAGCTAAGAGATCTTCCCCGATTTGGATTGTACCCCATCAGGGTCACCCATGTCTGCAAGGTACTGGCAAGAATCCCAGAGCTCAGCTAGGGAAAAGCATCTGCACTGAAACATATGTTTTTGCATCTCAGACTTCCCCTCCGTTCTTAGCAGCTAAGGGTACCTATTACCTATCACCTCCACTGGCTACCCGTCAATAAGAGGATCACTTTCCGACTGCTTACCCACGCACACAAATCACTCTACGACATCGGACCAGATTGCCTCAACTCTCGACTGTCCTTCTACACCCCCTCCCGCCAACTTCGCTCTTCCAGCCAAGCCCTCGCCACTGTACCTCGCATCAACAAGTCCACCATGGGAGGCAGATCCTTCTCATACCTGGCTGCCAAAACATGGAACTCACTCCCCGCTTACCTCCGCCTCACCCAGAATCACCTAGCGTTCAGAAAGCAGCTTAAAACGTGGATATTTGACAAATAATCCACCTCCCCTCCCTAAGCGCCTTGAAACCCTCTGGGTATGTAGTGCGCTATATAAATGTTATGACTTGACTTGACTTGACAATTTCATCTGCCATGATAGAGCCTATACATGGTTGCCCCCTGACTTTTCGGGCACATGTTTTTTTCGTTCCTGTTGCCTCCCACCTACACAGCTGTGGCAGATTACCATAAGACAAGGATAGTTAGAGGTGTCTTTAGTAAAGAAGACACTGCAGGACAAGAATTTGGGGACTTCGTAAAGGGTTTTCTGCCGTTCTGGGGACCCATGGTTAACAGCAGGATAATAAGGCAATTGACAAGGGTGGTTGATTCCACCGTGGTTGAAACTGCCGGTGCCCTTAGTAACTTGACTGCTGAGCTCCAGTCGGATCGTCTCATGACCCTTCAGAACAGGGTCGCATTAGATGTCATACTTGCAGACCAAGGTGGGGGTATGTAAATTGATCCAATCGAGTTGCTGTGTTTTTATTCCAGATAACGCTCCAACAGTGTACCAGGCCATCTCCAAACTACATAAGATTTCCGAATCTATTCATGTGGATAAAGGAGATTGGTCGTTAATGGGATGGTTCTGGGAACTGATATCCGTGTGGGGATGGAAAATTCTGATGGTCATTGGGATGGTCTTAGCCATTCTTTTCCTGTTCTGTCTGTGCGTGCAGTGTGCTCCTGCAATATGTGGCCTCTGTGCTACATCATGTGTAAGGAGACCTGTATCAAGAGACGAGCTAAATACTAGGATGATGTTACAGCAACATCTCAATGACTTTAGGAATATAGACCTGGACTCAGATTAGCATGAGGATAGGTTGAATTGCCTATGTAAGGGCAAAAGGAGGGTTTGTGGTTCTGAAAATTCTGGACTCGTGTAATAAACTTTGCCGCAGTATGACGATTTTGGTATCAAAAGACCGAGAATGGCCAGTACACTATGTACAAGCATTTTCGTCATATTCCAGTAACGATTTCACCTCGAAATCGTCATTTTCGTTCTAAACCCTTGGCTTCCATTTTGTGTACGGCAGCCATTTTGTGAGTTGCCCTCACATAGGCTATAATACAGCCAAATTCGATTCCAGAGGACACATACACCTTAATTGACTTCTCTTTGACCTGGGCAAGCTGAAACCATTGCCCCAGGCCGAACCTGCCCGGCCTGTTCCTTTCCCAGTGGCCGAGCGAGATAGCATCAAGGCACAACATGCCATAAACCTTTTCATCACACACACACCCTGCCTAATGTTGCTCACACCTGTCCCTGTTTCTTTACATATGGCTTGTTTTACGAGGAGGAGGTGCCCGTTTTATTGGGGGTACACCGATATCTGATGAAAATGTTGGGCCTTGCCGGGTAATTTGTTGTGGGCTGGACAAACTGAAATATGGGCTTGTCATCATGACTCTGCTTTTTCTTTGTAGTGAAAATATGTGAATGGTCTACTGTAAATCTAAGAATGTTTGCCTAAAGCATAATATTTTGTATAAAAAGAGAAGACTGGCTTTGTAAGATTGAGCAGTCTCCTGAGAATATACACACGGTGCTGTTGTACTTCTAGGACGCCTGTTACTTGGTTGCAGCCAATAAATTCGATCTTTGACTTCCCCTAGAAGACTCTGAGTTTCTGTGTCTGAATCAGGAAAGTACTCGAGGTCTTAGGGTGTACCCTGACACCGCTGGGTTACCGGTTCGGTACCGGTTCTGAAAAACCCAGTACCTCAAAAGGGGTAGGAACGATTGAGCAAGGGCTAAATTTATTTATCCTACAGCAAAAATACATCAGGGCAAGGCGGGAGCGTATTTACTTTGCCTTCGTTGACTTGATGTCAGCTTTTGACTGTGTTTCACATAGCCAGCTATGGGCCATTTTGGGAAATCTGGGTGTTGAAGAAAATATAATTCACTTTCTTATGTAATTATATTCAGGCGCCACCGCAGCAGTGCGTTATGGGAAAAATGGGGAATGTACTAGACCATTTGGCATAGGGCGCGGGGTACGCCAGTGGTGCGTCCTCGCACCCTTCTTATTTTTAGTGTATATTAACGGCCTGGAGGAAGCCTTACTAAAATCTTCAAAGGATATGCCAATGGTAGCTAGAAGACCGATCCCTGCGCTTCTTTACGCAGATGATGTGGTTATTATGGCCCGGACGCCTATAGCACTACAAGGTCTTATAACATCTTTTAATACCTTTATGTCAGATCTAGACCTGCACATTAATTGTACAAAAACATTCTCTATGAATTGCGGTTCTGGCGCTAACAAGATGAAAAAGGTTATTTACATTGATGCTAGTCCCTTAGATTTCACCCCAACTTTTTCATATTTAGGGATTCTATTACATGAAGCAGGCACATGGGCAAGTGCAATAAAAGCTAGGAAATTGCTATTTTTGTAAATCAATTATGGCCCTAAAAAACTTTGCCAAAAAAATGGGGAAAAAACCAACTGTAGAACTTTAAAAAAATTTTAACGCAACATGTATTTCAATTGCTGTCTACGGTGCTGGGATATGGGGATATGAAAACGTTAGACCAATCCAGGTCGCAGAAAATATGTTTTTGAGGTACATCTTAGCTGTACCTGAGAGTGTCTCAAGCTATATCTGTCACATGGAACTTGGTCAACCTTACATCGAAGACACAATTAGGGTCCAGCCAATTTTATTATGGCACAGGGTTTGGACCAATAATGAATGTGTACTGAACAGCGCTATTATAAAAGACGCATTAAGTCTAGATTATGTATGTAGGATCCGGTGGTTCTCGTATGTAAAAGATTTTCTTCTGAAACTGGGCTGCCAGAATTATTATGATGATCCCCCCTCAATGTGCAATATTTCTAGGAAAATATTGAAAGTGAAATGCATGAAATATTTGGAAAAAACTAGAGCTATTGAGGAAGTAAAGAAAAAGTCTGTTGCTGCTCACCAAATTAGTATTGGTTCAGGGGAAAATCCAACCATACCTAACCCTCATGATGAAAGAACAAGAGCGGTTCATTTTAACACGTTTTAGGTTGAATATCTTTTTTAGAGTTTTAAGCTTCCCCGTTATGGACTCCTGGTCACATGACTTAATTAAATGTCCCTGCGATGACTTATCTGCCCAATCTGACATTCATATCCTATTTTTCTGTAAGTTTTATAAAGCATCACGTAAGAGACTGAATGTACCTATTTTAAAGGAAATGGGAGTTAACCGATGTCGCCCTGCTTTTTTAGCATTGCAGAAATTAGATGTAATTTTAATTGTGGCTTCTATTACTGAATTTCTTAAAATTACTTTTAGACTACGTAAATCAATTCGCATCTAACTAAACTGTATATAAATTAATTTTAGTGGTCTTGATGTTCCACCTGTAATGTACTTTCCATGTATTTGAATGATGAATTTTTATGTGTACTTTTATGGTTATCTGATTCTAACCGAATAAAGTCGAATGGAATTGAATTGACTAACCTATCCACCCCTTAAAATGTACTTGCATTTTTCACTATACTAATTCAAGACTAATCCTCTATTGGTCCCGGAGTAGCGTGCTACCCACCGAAAAGCGATTCGACGCCTCGTCAGGAGTGGTAAGCGCTATATAAATGCAATTACAATACAATACAATATTAGCTGAGATCAATGTGTGGTGGATGGCATGCAGTTGCTACGGTCACTTCTGGGTAATTTTAGCTGAGATCCACATGTGATCAATGGCATGCAGTTCCTGGAGGTCACTTCTGAGTCATCTTAGCTGAGATCCACGTGTGGTAGAGGGCATGCAGTTCTGGAGGGGATACTAGAGTGTTCTATCCTGATTTTGAGGCCACAAATGGAATACTGCAGTCAGTTCTGGGGGCTCAGCTACACTATTGTAAATGTAAATGTATGTGCTTATATAGCGCACGTATCACCCCCGAAGGGGTCTCAAGGCGCTGTACACATACCGCTGTGGAACCCTTCCTGGCCTTTCCCTGTGAAGTGCCCACTCCGAAGCACCCCCAAGGTGAAGTCAGGCATCCCAGCACTGTTGGGGCCGTTGTGGAGATTAAGCAAGCTATTGCCCAGAGTTGCAGAGTGGGACTCCATGATTGGAATAGGCACCGAGGCGAGAATTATCAGGTCTGGGAAAATTGAGCCCAAGACCCGCCGAGGCGGGAACTGAACCCTGGTCCCGGGCCAGACCTCTGCATCAGGGTCTGCAGCTCTAACCATTGAGCCACACTTCTCCATTAGGTAGTGCTGTTGGTTAACAATGTCGGAGCCTGTAGTTGCAGCATTATTCCAGATGTCTGAATGTGCAGGAGTTGTATGACTTTGTGACGTGCTTGAGACCCCTGCCGGGAGCAGGTGACATAGAAGGCAGGGCTGCAGTGCAGCTGCTATGGTTAGAGAGGCAGCATGAGGTTGAACCCCAACATATCTTACAATCAAGAGGGTTGAGGGGTCCAGGGTGGTGGAATGGGCGTGCTGGTAACCTCTCAATCTCTCTAAGAGGCTGTGAACTGGTTCCGCCAACTGGAGCCCCCCCCCCATGGGCCGGAGTAACAGACTCCCCTCTGAGCTCCCCTGGCTCAGGTGAAGAAGTAGGAAAGTTCCTACAGTCTGGACGTTGGAGGAGACGGGCTGCGGGGATGTGGGGGTGCACAGGACGGCAGGCTCTCTTCGGGTTCTTAATAAATAATGTGCAATAAATAGTGGCATTTGCACAGTGCTTTTATACCTCTTTAGAAGCCGAGAACATGTTCTGAATGTTCTGGGTTGTGTTATTTAAATAGTGCTACATGACCCTGATGGGGTTGGGAAGCCCTCTGGGCGTTCTTAGGGGTGCATGACACATGAGAAAAGAAGTGCTGGCTGTAGTTGGTCTTTATGGGACATTCTGATGTACATGAGTGAGGGTGGAAGGGGTGGTGTAGGCGTGGTGCAGGAGGTGTTGTGCATGAGCATGTCGCACTGCAGAGACTGTGAGTGTACAGGCAGTCACGAATGCAGGTAGGTACGCAGCATCTTTCGCAGTATCATAAGAAGGAATCACTTTTGGTATGTCTCTGAGAGGTCTACCAGGATATGTACTGTATGAGGCCCACCCAACAACCCCAGAGTAGCATATAAGGTCCACCATGGAGCGTCAAAAGATCAACCCCGCTGGAGGCACCGTCACACAACCCTGAAGTATTATATGAGGTCCGCCCACCAACCCCGCTGGAGGCACTGTCAAACAACCCTGAAGTAGCTTGTAAAGTCCACCCACCAACCCCGCTGGAGGCCCTGTCAAACAACCCTGAAGTAGTATATGAGGTCCGCCCACCAACCCCGCTGGAGGCACTGTCAAACAACCCTGAAGTAGCTTGTAAAGTCCACCCACCAACCCCGCTGGAGGCACTGTCACACAACCCTGGAGTGGTATGTGAAGTCCACCCACCAACCCCGCTGGAGGCACCGTCAAACAACCCTGGAGTAGTATATGAAGTCCACCCACCAACCCTGCTGGAGGCACTGTCAAACAACCCTGGAGTGGTATGTGAAGTCCACCCACCAACCCCGCTGGAGGCACTGTCAAACAACCCTGGAGTGGTATGTGAAGTCCACCCACCAACCCCGCTGGAGGCACTGTCAAACAACCCTGGAGTGGTATGTGAAGTCCGCCCACCAACCCCGCTGGAGGCACTGTCAAACAACCCTGGAGTAGTATGTGAAGTCCACCCACCAACCCCGCTGGAGGCACCGTCAAACAATCCTGGAGTGGTATGCGAAGTCCGCCCACCAACCCCGCTGGAGGCACTGTCAAACAACCCTGGAGTAGTATGTGAAGTCCACCCACCAACCCCGCTGGAGGCACTGTCAAACAACCCTGGAGTGGTATGCGAAGTCCGCCCACCAACCCCGCTGGAGGCACTGTCAAGCAACCCTGGAGTATTATGTGGAGTCCACCCACCAACCCCGCTGGAAGCACCGTCAAACAACCCTGGAGTATTATGTGGAGTCCACCCACCAACCCCGCTGGAGGCACTGTCAAGCAACCCTGAAGTATTATGTGGAGTCCACCCACCAACCCCGCTGGAGGCACTGTCACACAACCCTGAAGTAGCTTGTAAAGTCCACCCACCAACCCTGCTGGAGGCACTGTCACACAACCCTGGAGTAGTATATGAATTCCACCCACCAACCCTGCTGGAGGCACTGTCAAACAACCCTGGAGTGGTATGTGAAGTCCACCCACCAACCCCGCTGGAGGCACTGTCACACAACCCTGGAGTAGTATGTGAAGTCCACCCACCAACCCCGCTGGAGGCACCGTCAAACAATCCTGGAGTGGTATGCGAAGTCCTCCCACCAACCCGCTGGAGGCACCGTCAAACAACCCTGGAGTAGCATGTGAAGTCCACCCACCAACCCCGCTGGAAGCACCGTCAAACAACCCTGGAGTATTATGTGGAGTCCACCCACCAACCCCGCTGGAGGCACTGTCAAGCAACCCTGGAGTATTATGTGGAGTCCACCCACCAACCCCGCTGGAAGCACCGTCAAACAACCCTGGAGTATTATGTGGAGTCCACCCACCAACCCCGCTGGAGGCACTGTCAAGCAACCCTGAAGTATTATGTGGAGTCCACCCACCAACCCCGCTGGAGGCACCGTCAAACAACCCTGGAGTGGAATATGAAGTCCACCCACCAACCCCGCTGGAGGCATGGTCAAACAACCCTGGAGTAGCATGTGGAGTCCACCCACCAACCCCGCTGGAGGCACCGTCAAACAACCCTGGAGTAGCATGTGGAGTCCATCCAACAACCCCGCTGGAGGCACCGTCAAACAACCCTGGAGTATTATGTGAAGTCCACCCACCAACCCCAATGGAGGCACTGTCAAACAACCTTGGAGTAGTATGTGAAGCCCGCCCACCAATCCCCCCGGAGGCACTGTCAAACAACCCTGGAGTAGTATGTGGGGACCTAGAATTTTCTGGGAGCAGTAGTTGTAAACCTTAGGAATACCCACGGATGTTTGTGCCAACTTCAGGTTGGCTTTTGCCACTTGTGTCCCCCAATCCATCGGTCATTCAGGGTCACCCCTAGGTAGTCAAATGTTGAAGTTCTCTCAAGGGCCATACCATCTATATGGGGTGAGGGCAATTTACTGTGTTGGCTCGAAAGACCATGTATTTAGTTTTCGAACGATTGATCTCCAAGTTTCTATTTTTACAAAATTGACAGAATGCTTCCAATGTCCGCTGAATGCCCTTGGATGATTTTGACAGAAGAAGCGTGTCATCCGCGAACATGAGAGCAGGAATCTTACGATCTGCCAATCGAGGAGAATCTAAATCTTTCTTGCCCAGAAGGTCAGCTATCAGGCCATTCAGAAAAAGTGAAAAGAGGGTGGGGGCCCGGACACACCCTTGCCTGACCCCCCCTTTCCAAATGGAATGGTGCAGAAAGTTCCCCCTTTTTCCCATACCGTACCCTTGCAAAGGTGCCTTGGTGCAAACGTTGAAGCAGGTGGCAGATATATAAAGGAATACCCATATCTTTCAATATGCCCCAGAGCTTATCTCGTTGGACCAAATCAAATGCAGCTCTTAGGTCTACGAATATCATATACAAACTACCCCCCTCCATAACCACAGCTTTCCAGTGAATTAGTTGAAGTCTAAATAGTTGGTCGCTGGTGGAGACCTTGGCATGGAAACCAGCCTGTCGGGGGGTACGAATCTGATGCTCGTCCATCCAAGTCTGCAGCCTTGATAATAAGAAGCGGGCGAACAGTTTTTGTAGGACGTTGATTAAGCTGATTGGACAACAATTCACCGGGTCCAGAGGCGAGCCCTTTTTGAATATGGGTATAATTTCTGCCCCAAGCAACGTGTACAGAACCTCCATGCCCTGAAGAATAGCATTAAACAGCAACCAAATGTAGGGAGCCCATACCTTCGGTTCACTGCGGAACAGATCTCCCGGGATTCTATCCAAAGCCTGGGGCTTTTCCTGAGGGTATGCTCTTCAAAACCGCAACTACTTCTTGCATAGTGCAGGACGGGGCTATCGAGTTAGAAGTACCGGGGTCAGAGGAGACAGATGTCCCCTTAGGTGTAGAGGATAGGGCGGTGGAAAGTGGCCTATTGGTTTGGGAATACAGATTTTTAAAGTGAGAATTCCAAACCTCTTAGTCTTCGCTTAAGTTAGGCACTATGGCATCAGAACCCTCAACCTTACCCGTTTTAACTAGATTCCAAAAGGCCCTGTAGTCACGGCTGTCGAGTGCAAATTTAATGGACACCCATCTGTCATCCTCCCACTCTTGCTTTGCCTGGGCGATTAAGTTCTTATATAAGTTTCTTGCTGTTCTGATGTTAGTGTTTTGTCCACTTTTTATCTGTTTTAAAAGGGCACTTTTCGCCAATCTACAGGAAGTATTAAACTAAGAGTTGGAGCGTGTTGGGGGGGCCTTGGAATTGGCGAATGTATAAAAGAAAGTTTCTATTTTATTGAGGAGGTCTTGATGGATGTTCTTTAAGGCAAGTTGATGTGGTAGGTCCAGTTTTTCCACTGGGAAAGTGGAGACGTTCTCTAAAAAAGGGAGAGCATGTTGGTATAGTGTAGCTACCTTATCAACTGATTGGATATGTTTACCCCATCTGATTCGTCTACCACCAGCAATGGCAATTAAATTCGGTAGAGACGGAAGCTCTTCAGAGGGGGACATTTGGCTATACCCCATCGGAGCTTTAGTTCCACTAACTAAAGATTATGATCGCTATCGTGTCTGGTATTTACCTTGAAGCCCTTGATATAAATCCAGAATTCAATGTTAACCATTATATAATTTATCGTGGTGGCTCTGCCTGGTCTATTGAATGTAACTTTGCCTGGTATATCAGAAGAAAATCTTCCGTTACAGGTTCTAAGGGAGTGGGAGATTGTAAGCGTATTTAGCTGGAGAACTAATGGAGTCCAGCCCCTTGTTGGATACATAGTGCATTCTGGGATGGACCATGCAGAATCCTCTTCCGGAGGTTCGTAGTGACAGTTGAAGTCCCCCCCTAGTATTTAATACGATAAGGCAGGGAGAGTAGAAAGGAATTGATCTAACTTATTTAAAGTAGGGGATGCCTGGGAGGAGGGAGTGGGACGTGAGTAGACAATGACTACTGCTACCTTTAAGACATCTGTAAAGGAGAGGAAAATACAAAGGATGTCAAGGGAGTGAGTATCAATCACTTTTGCTGAACAACCGAGATGAGTTCCCACCCAAATACAGAGTCCCCCAAACGGACGTCCCCTCACCCCCTGACTTGCGGGAATAAAATAAGTAGCAAAACCAGGTCTGTGTGGGTCTGTCAAGGTCCAAGTTTCTTGGAATAGGCAAAGGTCATACTGGTCAATTAACGCCCCCCACTCCGGGTGATCTAGATTGGCGGTGATACCTGCTATATTCCAAGAAATGAGCATTCTCTTGTTGTCCTCCATTGGAGGAATGGCGGTGACTGCGAGTGGGCTCCTAGCCATAAGGGGACTAATATAAGCTTTGCCAGGGGAAGCATTGGGACTAGGGGGACATTGAATAGCGTTATGTGGTCTCAGTACCTTCAACCCTTTATGTCCATTATTTGCTGTGGGGATGAGCTCCAACGTTGGTCCCCGCACCTCCAAATGGCTGCCTTCTATAGAGCAAGGTTTTTCCCTCCATCTTTTGAGCATTGATAATGGTCAATCAACATAATTCAAGGAACTGAATCTATTCTCCAGGGAGATGATATTAGCTCTACCCTGTTCTCCATGCCGGAGTTGGTGTTGACCAATACTTCTAGATGTCGGGTCTGGAGGATAAAAGTAGCCCAAGGGAAGTGGGTAAATTGTGCCAGATAAGTTGCTACAACCCCTGTCGAGTATGTGATTGACTACCCCTCGGTCCCTGAAATTTATCAACACGCAGTCCCCGTCGATGTCCTTATGTTTCACCCCCAGCCATCTGACTCTGCGGGCGAACAGAATTTCTCCCTCAGCAGGTCTTGTAAGTGGTCTATTCCTATTTAGCCAATGAATGGTCACATACCTCACATGCAGGTCTTCGTGCAAAAAGGCTCAAGCCATTGCTTTTCCTCAGGATGCACTTTTCACACCTCATTAAGGGGACTCACTGGCAGGATCATCTGCCAGCAGACTAATGCTTATGACCCTGTTGGGGTGCATGCAAAGTCTAAATTTTAAAAAGTCACTATTCCTCAATATTTATTAAAAAGTGTGACTTCACCATTGAATATGGTTTTTAATAAACATTAAAAATAGTGTTTGAATTATTCAATAACATCTTCCATGCCGGACATTGAAGAGTTCTTTCCTGTCAAAAAGGGTTATCTTGACAGGCCCAACTGCAGGTTTAAAAGTTGCAGGAGTAAGGCTACACTGGTAGGCCATGTTTCCTTTGTCAGCCTAGAGAATGGCAGTCTATAGGTATCATTTAACCTTTCCGCCCATTGGTGTATTTCCTGCTCCATATAGTACGGCCTTGCTGGTAAGGTAAACATTTCAATTAGGAGCTAGCCAATTTTACCATGTTTAATGGGAAGAGCACATACACTGGGGACCGGACACCAGTGCAACAGTGTGCAGAGTTAAAAAACCAGCCCCAAAGAAATGGGGTTGACCACACAAAATGGACCCTTTCTCACAGAGTTTCAATGTAAGACCCCTTTGTTGGGACAGGAATTTCCCCTACATGGTATCCAGGTGTGTACCCCTACCATGAGTGCCTGATTGTATGTGAAACTGGCATCCTAATTTTGGTGTTGGCCCAGCCAGCACACTAATCAAATGTGGGCACTGAGGCCTAGGCCTGTCCATGGTAAAGCAAAGGTCCGGAACCTGTTTTATAGCCTTGGAGGCGCACCAAGCATGCCATCAGTAGCAACGTGGGATGAATTCCTGTGTCTTATGTTATTGGCATACAGTTTTGGTGGCAGTGCCGATTTTGGGGGATTAACAGTTCTGGGCAAATCCTTTTTTTTGTCTCATTCAGAGGAGTGCAGGCTACTGAGTCACCCTTGTAAAGTTGCACTGGAAAGTGACAGCTCGACCTTTGCGCTGACATGTCACGTGTGTGTCAGGTGCGTGTGTGCATAGTGAATATATGGCACATGTGTTATAGTAAGACTCCATTTGTAGTGCGAGTATGGTTACTGTGACCAGTAGGATCCATGTTGGATGGACCCTAGTTTGTTATGTTATGTTAACAAGGATTTGTAAAGTGCTCGTACACCGGTTGGTTTCTGGGTGCTGAGTACTAGGGGGTTGCCGACCCGGAAGACAGTTCATTCGTATGCTTGGATGAATAGCCAGGTTTTGAGAGACTTTCTGAAACTCAGTAGGTTTAAAAAAAATATATATTATTATATTTTTATTAATTATGCATGAAAAACAGTGTTGTACATCACAAGCATACAGTGCAGGATTTACAATTGTACCAGAAGGAAGGTCGAGGCAAAGAACAGGAGGTCGTAGATCTTAAGCCTTACGAAATACATGACAACGTCATACATTCAACAGTGCGAGTGGTTCGTCAACCCTGGCAGTTGTGGGGGGTTCGCAGATATGACCCCTGTATTCATTCCAGCCGGACCAAATACCAACCCATTTCTGTGGACAGCCCCTGGCAACGTAAACTGTCTTTTCATGGAGCATGCACCAGTCCACGTCTGTTTTCCATAAACCAATCTTTGGAGGCCGCACCGCCCCCCACAGTCTAGCAATATTCCGTTTTGCAATGACAAAAGCCAGCCTGGCCCAGGTTCTACCCCGAGGCGACAAATCAGTAGGCTCCCATATATACAACAGGCACCTTTTCGCCTCCACCCGTAGCTCCACCTCCCACACCGCCCGCATGCACTGGTGTATTTGCTGCCAGTAGACCTGTAGCAGTGGACATTCCCATACAATGTGAAAAAATGTCCCTATCTCACCACAGCCCCCCCGACAAAGCACGTCAGAACTACGACCCATGAGTTGCAATCTCGCCCCCGAGATGTAGACTCGGTGGAGTATTTTCAATTGAATCAGACGAAGTCTAGCTGATATGGGCGCTCCCTTAGGGGACGCTAGCGCACTTCTCCACTCTTCCTCGTCTATTTCCAACCCGTCCGACTCCCACTTTCTTTTAAGGGTGTGCAGTAAGTCTGGGGAATTGTTAATAATTTTTTTGTACGTGAGGGAAATGGCGTGGTCGGGCAGGTGGCCATCCAGTAATCTGTCCTCCAGGGGGGAGGAGGCTGGGCGAAGGGTTCCTGGGGGGATGTTGGATTGGAGGGAGTGCCGGACCTGTAGGTAGCGGTAGTATTATTTTTGCGCGAGCTCGTATGTCTGCTGGAGGGAGGCGAAAGGCACAACCCCCCCGGGGCCCCAGAGATCTTGAATACGAGAGATCCCAATCAAGTCCCAGTTATGGAACCCCTTAGTGCGATTTAGGTTACCCAGTCGCTCGGAAGCCCAGAGTGGGGTGGCCCTGGTTAGAGTGTCAGCCCAACCCAGGTTCCTGTGCACCATGCGCCAGATTTGCACTGAGTGTTTGGTGGGCCCGGTAAGCGGGAACCTGCCAGGCCTAGAATATAGCGCAGCCTCGTAGTTCCCCCCCGGCAAAAGCCAACGGTCCATTCCGTACCCTGGGTCGTTACCATCACAGAACGAGCCCTGGTTGATGGCTGTGAGGTGCGCATCCCAATAATATTTGCGGATATCGGGGAGCGCAATGCCCATGTCAAACCAGCCAAGAGTCACCTTCTGAAGCGAGATACGGGGCGCCCCGGCCCACAGAAGCTCCCTGAGCGAGGCTTCAAGTGATGCAAAGTATGACTGAGGCACCAAATCGGGGTGATTCTGTAAGGCATATAAAAATCTCGGCAGTGTCATAATTTTAAAGAGCGACGCCCTGCCCAGCAGGGACAGCGGGAGTTTTCGCCACAAGGCCGAGTCCTTCTTGAACCGCTGCAAAGGCGGCAGGAAATGTTAGGAGGTTTCTCTTTTGTCTGTCCCTGATTACCAGTTCAGGAAGGCCAACGGCAGCCAGGAGCAGATAGCTGACTTAGTTCTGCCCCTGTTTTAGATACTCCTGCATCATTACTTCCTGTTGTAACTGCCGTCAAAGGCTGTGTTTGCACAAGAGACAGAAAATGACATTTGGAATGGAACAACACCAAACCGGTTTGAAGTCAAGAGCGTGGATCCGTTTTTGAAAAGTGAGTATGTAAAATGTAAATGTAGTAGTACTTGTATAGCGCCCGAATTGACCCCCGAAGAGGTATCTCAGGTGCTAGTACGCATACCGATGTGGAACCCTTCCTGGCTTTCCCTGTGAGGTGTCCACTCCTGGGCACCCCCAAGGTGGAGGCCAGGCATCCTTAGCGTTGTGGGGGCCGTTGTGGAGATTAAGCAAGCTATTGCCCAGAGTTGCAGAGTGGGACTCCATGATTGGAATAGGCACCGTGGCGAGAAATATCAGGACTGAGGAAATTGAGCCCAAGACCCGCCGAGGCGGGAATTGAATCCTGGTCCCGGGCTAGACCCCTGCATCAGGGTCTGCCGCTCTAACCATTGAACCACACTTCCCCACATGTGGAATCTACACAACTCCACTCTGCTCCAGTTCCAAGTTCCTCTTGACCAAGAATGGAGAGCTCGGTAGAAGAGCTGCTGTGTGTCCATGGCTGGTGTCTGAATGACAGCAAGTTTCCCAAAGGTGAGGGGGCATCACCTGAAATCTGCACGGTTTGCTGGAGAAGCTTTTGGCGTGCCTCGCTACCAGGTGCCTGCCCAGGGCACACAGGAGAGTGCCTGGACTTGCAGTAAGAGAGACCGCCCATGAGAAACCCAACCTGTGCCGGGGGAGAGGAACGCCCAGAAGAAGTCAACGTGTGGGTTGGAGCGCTCTAGGTGTCAGTCCCAACTGAGGGTCCACCGGCCTCCCTGTGGGGTTCATTTGGCAAACTACTAGAAGAAGAAATATCTTTCTTCATTAGTCTGCCATCCGGCACCTCCACCTTAACCTGAGGGTCCTGCCAGCTGACGAACTGTGTGTCCAGATGCCATCGTCTCTGAAGCAGGTCAGTGAAAAAATCGTCAACAAGCAACTGGCCCGCCACCTGGAAGACAACAACATCCTGGGCCCATCCCAATCCGGATTCAGATGAAACCACAGCACCGAGACAGCCCTCATCGCCGCCACAGACGACATCAGGCGCCAGCTAGACAACGGCGAAACATCAGCCCTCATCCTCCTGGACCTGTCGGCCGCCTTCGACACGGTCTGCCATCGCACTCTAAAGACACGCCTCCTAGAAGCCGGATCCAAGAGAAGGCCCTTGACTGGACCACGTCCTTCCTCTCCGGCAGAACCCAGAGTGTCCGCCTCCCACCCTTTCAATCCGAAGCCACAGACATCATCTGCGGCATCCCCCAGGGTTCATCCCTCAGCCCGACTCTGTTCAACATCTACATGGCCCCCCTCGCACAAGTGGCCCGCCATCACGACCTCAACATCATCTCCTACGCTGACGACACCCAGCTCATCCTCTCCCTCTCCAAGGACCCACACACCACTAAAACCAGTCTTCACGAGGGAATGAAGGCCGTCGCCGACTGGATGAGGAGCAGCCGTCTGAAGCTGAACTCGGACAAGACGGAGGTCCTCATCCTCGGACCCACCCCCTCAGCCTGGGACGACTCCTGGTGGCCGACCACACTGGGAACAGCACCAACACCCACCGACCATGCACGCAACCTAGAAGTCATCCTCGACTCCTCCCTCTCCATGTCTAAGCAGGTCAACGCCATCTCCTCCTCCTGCTACAACACCCTCCGCATGCTCCGCAGGATCTACAAGTGGATCCCGACCGAAACAAGAGAAACGGTTACACAGGCCCTCGTCAGCAGCAGACTGGACTACGGCAACACACTCTGCGCAGGAATCCCAGCCAAACACCTACGACGACTACAACGCATCCAAAACGCCTCCGGCCGCCTGATCGTTAACGCCCCCCGCCGCATCCACATCACCCCCAACCTGAGAGACCTACACTGGCTCCCCGTCGACAAGAGGATCACGTTCAAGCTCCTCACCCACGCACCCCCTCCCCTCAGCGCCTTGAGACCCTCACGGGTAAGTAGCGCGCTATGCAAGTACTCTGATTGATTGATTGATTGATTTGCTCTGGAAGCAGTTTTCACACCTCATTAGGGGGACGCACTGGCAAGATCATCTGCCAGCAGACTAATGGTTATGACCCTGTTGGGGCGCAGGCAAAGTCTAAATGTTTAAAAGTCACTGTTTCTAAATATTTATTAGAAATCCTGACTTCACCATTGAATTTGAATTTGAATACAAATAAAAAGTAGTGTTTGAATTATTCCAATAACTTGTCCCATGCCGGTGATAGCAGGGTTGTTTACTGTCAAAAAGGGCTATTTTGACAAGTCCGCCTGCACGTTTAAAAGTTGCAGGAGTAAGGCTACACAGGTAGGCCATGCTTTTTTTGTCAGCCTAGTGGATGGCAGAACATGCTGTAGTCTATAGGTATCATTTAACTTTTCAGGCCACTGGTGTATTTCCTGCACCATATAGTATGGCCTTACTGGGAAGTTAAACATTCCAATTAGGAGCTAGCCAATTTTAACATGTGTTAGGGGGAAGAGCAGACACACTGGGAACTGGACACTAGTGCAACAGTGTGCAGAGTTAAAAAAACAGCACAAAAGAAATGGGGGTGACCACACAAAACGGACACTTTCTCACAGAGTTCCAATGTAAGACACCTTTGTTTGGGCAGGAATTTCCGCTACATGCTATACGGGTGTGTACCCTATCATGAGTGCCTGATTGGATGTGAAACTGGCATCCTAATTTTTGTGTTGGCCCAGCCAGCACACTAACCTAGTGTGTGCATTGAGGCCTAGGCCTGTCCATGGTAAAGCCAAGGTCCGGAACCTGTTTTATAGCCTAGGAGGCGCGCCAAGCAAGCCATCTCTAGCAACAAGGGATGCATTTATGTGTCTTATGTTATTGACATACAGTTTTGGTGGCAGTGACAATTTTTGGGGATTAATAGTTCTGGGCAAATCCTTTTTTGTCTCATTCAGAGGAGTGCAGGCTACTGAGTCACCCTTGTAAAGTTGCACTTGAAAGTGACAGCTCAACATTTGCGCTGACATGTCACGTCTGTGTCAGGTGCGTGTGTGCATAGTGAATATATGGCACATGTGTTATAGTAAGACTCCATTTGTAGTGCGAGTATGGTTACTGTGACCAGTAGGATCCATGTTGGATGGACCCTAGTTTGTTATGTTATGTTAACAAGGATTTGTAAAGCGCTCGTACACCGGTTGGTTTCTTGGTGCAGAGTACTAGGGGGTTGCCGACCCGGAAGACAGTTCATTCGTATGCTTGGGTGAATAGCCAGGTTTTGAGAGACTTTCTGAAACTCAGTAGGTTTAACATGACATGAACTAGAGGATGGGTGCCGCTGTCCCAAACAGTGTATTGTCAGCTTGCCTGTAACTGGGAAAAGAGGACTTAGACAATGATGTGCGCTTAGGTAGAGAGAGGGCTGCCCCAATTAGGTTAGAGTACTGCCATTTCGTGTATGGTAAGGAAGAAGGGGAGGGTCAGAAGACAATGTGAGGAGGTTTCTCTTTTTTCTATCCCTGATTACCAGTTCAGGAAGGCTAATGGTAGCCAGGTGCAGATAGCTGACTTAATTGTGCCTCTGTTTTAGATACTCCTGCATCATTACTTCCTGTTGTAACTGCCGTCAAAGGCTGTGTTTGCACAAGAGACAGAAAATGTCATTTGAAATGGAGCAACACCAAACCGGTTTGAAGTCAAGACCCTGGATCCGTTTTTGAAAAGTGAGTATGTAAAATGTAAATGTAGTAGTACTTGTATAGCGCCCGAATCGACCCCTGAAGAGGTATCTCAGGCGCTTGTACGCATACCGCTGTGGAACCCATCCTGGCTTTCCATGTGCAGTGCCCACTCCTGGGCACCGCCACGGTGAAACCAGGCATCCTAGCGTTGTTGGGGCCTTTGTGGAGATTAAGCAAGCTATTGCCCAGAGTCGCAGAGTGGGACTCCATGATTGGAATAGGCACCGAGGCGAGAAATATCAGGTCCGAGGAAATTGAGCCCAAGACCCGCCGAGGCGGGAATTGAATCCTGGTCCCGGGTTAGACCTCTGCATCAGGGTCTGCCGCTCTAACCATTGAGCCACACTTCCCAACAAGTGGAATCTACACAACTCCACTCTGCTCCAGTTCCAAGTTCTTCTTGACCAAGAATGGGGAGCTCGGTAGAAGAGCTGCTGTGTGTCCATGGCTGGTGTCTGAATGACAGCAAGTTTCCCAAAGGTGAGGGGGCATCACCTGAAATCTGCACGGTTTTCTGGAGAAGCTTTTGGCGTGCCTCGCTACCAGAGCCTGCACAGAGTACACAGGAGAGTGCCTGGACCTGCTGTGAGAGAGACCCCCATGAGGAATCCAACCTGTGCCGGGGGCGAGGAACGCCAAGAAGAAGTCAACCTGTGGGTTGGAGCGCTCCAGGTGCCAGTCCCAACTGAGGATCCACCGGCCTCCCTGTGGGGTTCATTTGGCAAACTACTTGAAGAAGAAATAACTTTCTTCATTAGTCTGCCTTTCGGCACCTCCACCTTAACATGAGGATCCTGCCAGCTGACGAACTGTGTGTCCAGATGCCATCGTCTCTGAAGCAGAGGACTTCTCGGATGGACCAAAGGGGCGACCATGATACCTGCCCGGCTTTCTGCAACTCCAACATGACTGGAGAGGATGAGAGTCGGCAGTCAAAGGCTTCTCTGGAAAGTAGTGTGGGGGCAAGAACACAATCAATCAATCAATCAGTGACACTTCTAGAGCGCGCTACATACCCGTAGGGTCTCAAGGCGCTGGGGGTGGGGGGCGGTGGGCGCTACTGCTCGAACAGCCAGGTCTTCAGTTTCTTCCTGAAGGAGAGGTGGTCTTGGGTCAGACGCAGGTCGGTCGGGAGGGAGTTCCAGGTCTTGGCGGCCAGGTAGGAGAAGGACCTTCCTCCTGTCGTCGCTCTTCGGATGCGGGGGACGGCGGCGAGGGCGTGGTTGGCTGATCGGAGGTGGCGTTTGGGAGCGTAGAAGTTGATCCGGCTGTTGAGGTAGCTCGGGCCTTGGTCGTGTAGGGCTTTGTGTGCGTGGGTGAGGAGGCGGAAGGTGATTCTTTTGTTGACGGGGAGCCAGTGAAGGTCTTTCAGATGTCCGGTGATGTGGCTGGTTCGTGGGATGTCGAGGATGAGTCTGGCTGAGGCGTTCTGGATCCGCTGGAGTCTCTTCTGGAGCTTGGCGGTGGTACCGGCGTAGAGGGCGTTGCCGTAGTCCAGTCGGGCCCGATTCACAGAACTAACTTAAGACAAAATCCTAAACTTACTACCATTTTTGGTATTCACATAAGGCACTTACTCATTTTGGTATTCACAGAATGCACTTACTCATTTTGGTATTCACAGAAGGCACTTACTCATTTTGGTATTCACAGAAGGCACTTACTCATTGATGAGTAAGTGCCTTCTCTGAATACCAAAATGAGTAAATGGTAGTAGTTTAGGATTTTGTCTTATGTTAGTTCTGTGATACGGGCCCAACAATCGATCAGCAAACATAATAGGATGCTGTCCAGCCAGCGTTCTTTTTAAATAACACAAGAAAATGTAACACTCCACATAGTGATATAGCTCAGTAACAGAATCCTTCAACTTGTTAAAAGCTGTAACCAGTGCAGATAGTGCCCACACCCACCAAGGCTCTGGTCAGGGGTGGTAATCCCTGCCCTAGTACAGGTGTTAGCTCCGCCTGCCTGTGTAGGATACTGGCTTAAGGGCAACCTCATGGAAGAATCAGCCAGGAGTGAGTACACCATCACTTCTGCACGATAAAAGACTGGCGCTAAGAGGAGGGCCCTCAGGACTACTCAGTCTTTTGTCGGTCTAAGAGCTTTGGGGGGACACTGGGGCGATCAAGTGATCAAGTGATCTCAAGGGGGGCACCCGGCTCCGGCCAAAAGAAGCATTTTGCTGATAGCAGTGCTTTGTTTTCAGTGGGGGAGGGAGTTGGCAGTAAGCGGCTCTGTAAGGGACATCACTAACATCTTTTGTCATTTATATCCTGGCTGGGAGAAGGTGTCAAAAGGGAAGAGACTCCAAATACTCTTCAAACCCCACCACCATTTCTAATAATCACTCTGTGGATACTTTTATATCTTAGTAAGGTCTGCCAGACCAGAATAGTATGTTTGGCAATCATTCATTTGATTGCATTTTTTACCAGTAACAGAACTTACCTGCAATGTTTATATAAGTCTAGACATATTTAAACATTGCCAGTTTGATAGAATAATTGTGAACATTTTAGAGGAGGTGGGTGATTATTTCGTACACTGGGGGTGGGGGAGGGGGGCATTACAAAGTTTCAAGACCACTGGCCTAGAGTTACCTGCCAGGTGAAGTGCTGCTCAGAGTTGTGTTCAGTACCTGTGTGTTATCATTCCCTGTTAGTCCAGTATGAATGTGGCAATTTACAAAAACTTGATAAAATACAGGACAATTCGAACAGTCACACTAGGATTTAGGGCAACATTTAAAGTTTTACGGATATGGGACCCGCCCCTAAAATTCCAGCTGTCCTGTCAGCCCTATTGATTCATACAGCGTTGGAAGCAGGGCGGACGTTCTTGATCCTGGTGGCTAAATTGCGCTTGGTGCATTTGTGATGGTGTATACCACTCATTGCGGTTTGTACCTTCCATAGTTATTAGGGCCACTCAAGGACTTGGGGCCTACACCCCAGGTTGTATATAATACAGCCTCAAGTGGGACAGTTGTCCGCTTTTAGTCCATCGCATCCATGTCACTATTTTTACGTGAACTCCAACCTTCGGACGGCTTGGGCTCAAGCGTCTAATCATTTGTTTTTATATGCCACATCGGAGGGGACTGGTTTTCAGATTCTACACAATGGATATCATATTACTCTTCTCGACTCTTTCATATATCTTCGATTGGGCAACCCAAGGCCTTGGACAGCTATATCCATTGCCTCTGTGACTGTGGTCAATTTACTGGTGTTCTTTATTTGATATTTGGAAATTCAAGTGGTTACTCCTGAAGAAGGCATTTGTTATGCCGAAACGCGAGTATAGATTACCATCTTCATCTACTCAAATCTAGCCACCCTTGATTTATTTGACCATATTATGTATATCTATGTGTCCTTTTTGTATTTTTATGTAAGAATGGATGTGAACTGAAGAGAAAACTATATGTTAGGCTACATTGATCTCCATGTTTTTGTTATGTCATTGGTGTTGTCGTATCTGTTTTAAACAAAACAATACGTATGAATAAAATGAAATTTTCTTAACTGTCTCTTGTAGTACACTGAGCTTCTGTTTATCATTCCTTATGTGTAAGGCCTGATTTTCGCCAGGTTTTAAGTTGCCTACGAATTGTTATTACTCTAAGCGCTATTGGGGCATCCGGCAAACTCTAAATGCCATCCTGAGTCCTAGTATATACATATGTATTCACTCTAAATAGCGTGGATGGGACATCCACTAAGTTTATGCGGATATGCCGCATCCGACAAATGCTGTGCGTACACACATGTACATACTCTAAATAGGGCAGATGGAACATACACTGAACTCTACTTTACCCCTTCAGAAGTACGCAATTCTGGGAGCACACTTCTAATGAATAACTTAGTCAGAAAAATATATAAAAACATTTTGATATTGCTATGGTTATGTGGCCTCCTTCCTCTTTTTGGGACCCACCCATCCTATTTCGGTCTAGATTGTGTTATTTGTTTTACTGTTTCTTCCTTCTTGACCCCTTGTAAAGCGCTCTGATACTCTGTTGGGTCATATTTGCGCAATATAATACTTTATAAATAACATTTTTTTTAAACAGTTGATGACCGCTAGTAGAGTGTTAGAAGTTGTGCCTTCTGTGAGGTTGATGTACATTAAGCCGATAGGACTCTAGCGGAGGTGATTTAACAAACTCAGCTCCCCGGAGGTTACTGTGCGGGTCTGGGCACGAGTGGTCCAAATGCCTTTTATTTATCCCCTTGACCGCCCTGACCTTTGGGGTGTGTGCTGGGGTCACTCTGCATTCAGTAGAGGCCGGGTGGCTCACGGCATCCCTTCCCACTTTACATGTTGGCTGGTCATGTTCCGCATGTGCACCGTGGATTGTGTTAGTGAGGGGGCGTCTTCTGGGGTCGTTGGATGGCAGAGGGTTTTGGCCTCATCTCATATCGCTGACTTCGAGAAGGCCTTTGGGGTCCGGCTTGACCCCGAGATGGCTCTGAGCGTGGCTCCCTGCCTGGGACTGGGTCATCCTGTTTGGGGGTGTGATGTCAGACCATGTATGACCCTCGGAGTCCACATGGGGGGGTGGGAGGGCGTTAGAGTCCTGAGCCCTCCGGGTCCGACTGGTCCAGATCAAGGGCGTAGCTTGGTCAGTAAGATCGGGGGTGATCTTCAGATTTCCCAACAATCACGCTGGGATATAATGTTAAAATACATCATACGACAAGCCGGGTGCAGGAGAGAGGCTTAAGGGGCAGTGGAAAGGGAGACGAATGGTAGGGGTACTAAGTGAGAGAAAACGCAATATTATGCAAAATCAACAACATTTTTTAAGTCAGTCAGTGGATAACTTTATTTCTGTCACAACGGACCATAAAAGCACATAATTAAATACATACATACAATAACAATAAAGTTAATAAATAACATAGAACAATACAAAGACAATCATATATTTACGTTATTGACAAGGTTAGAACTATACATTTGGCCATCCCGTCGTAAAACCAAATTCAAAATTAAATATAGTTATCGACAATAATCATTAATTTTATACAAATATTCCAGCAAACATTTTTTACGTCTTTTCAAATAGAGAGAGGAAGAGAGCGTTTGTGCATTTTTGTCTGTGCTTATGTAAAAGGTGAAATCCGACAGACACCTCACCATACCCGACTGAAAACAACTATTTATCAGAAAATACATTTATTAGGGGGGTGTAAGACCCCAAAGAAGACGCCCTGAAGCTACACCCCGGGCCCAGTCGTTCATTCCCGCCTAGAGAGTGGACCGGGTCAGATCCGCATTGCTGCCCCTCGGGCCCGCTGGTGCATTGCTTGACTGGTCTTCCCAGCATCATGGGGCCTCATTTATGAAAAGTGACGCATCGCTGCGTGAAAACAGAGATTCGTCACTTTTCACTGCGCTCTCCCTGCGACACTAACGATGCGTCATATTTACAGTATGACGCATCATGTCGCAAAGAGTTACAGATACGTCAATATTTCTGATGTATCTGTAGGTGCAAAAATGACGCATTGCTGGAGTGTGTCACAAAAGTGACGCAACTCCAGAAATGTGTACTTTCACATGGGCAAGTCCCATGTTGTTAGTGCCTGCGTCAGTCTTACGCCTGCCAGAGGGCTTTGTTTAGGGTCAGGGGATGCCTGAAACACTCCACATCCTGTTAGCCTGGGGTCGCAGCGGTCTAATTTCCCAATGCTGGACCCCAAGCCCCGTCTAAGGATTCCATGAACTTGGCCCCTTGAAACAGGGGCCCATTGTTATTGCGGATCACTTGAGGGGGGTAAAATGTGGAAAATTACTTTTGCCAGCATAGGTCGTAGCTTCTGGGAAGCGCTTGAAGTGTCAGTCGGACAATGTGTACTCGGAGTAGCTGTCGATTCGATTAAAGCCATGCTGAGACACCCATCCGGGAAGCTCCCGAAGTCCAGACTCACTTTGGTCCACGGCATCTCACTGGGTTCCTCGGTGACCATGGCAGGAACGCTTGACCCTTCCATTAACTGGCTCGAAGGTCCTGAGGTCATCTCCTCTCAGTCACTTCCTCGATGCTGTCTTCCCTGGGATCCAAACCTTTTTGCAGAGGTGCGATTTTGCCTTCGCCTCCCTTTGGTGGCTGTCGTGGGCCAGGTCAACCACTCTTGGATGTAGGGCTCGCGGGATCACCATCCTATCCCCTCCTCATCAGGATGACATCAAAGGTCGCACTTTGCTTGGCTTTGACCCTTTAGAGCTGGGAGAGCTTGATTTTGTTGGCATCCACCTATGAACGTCCTGGGCTTACCTTTTAACTCGAAATTAAATTGGGGCTCCCTGATATTGCCATGGGCGTTACAAACAAATTGTGCCATTGAAAAGAATTTAGGGGGTTTGAGTCTGGGGGTATTTTGATTGTTCCAGACTTCAAACTGTAGAGCATGGCTTCCTCCAAAGACTTTTGATGACTCCACGGGGCACGTCAACTTTTATTTTGTCGTTCGGAGGTGGAACTAAATCATGTTGGGGATACTTTGGGACTGGCTCCATTATAACTATGGTTAAAAGTTTGGCAAACACCTGAAGTAGGATTTTCTAAATATATTCTCCAAGATTGCCTGGCCCTAGACAATCCGGTGTCCATACCATGGATTGGATAAGTTAAGCACACCTTTAGTGGGAAGGAGCTACAGAGCTTTTTAAAGATCCTTCACGAATTTTCCATACTACTAAAGCTCAGATAAAGCGTGCCTGCTTTGAGCAGGCGCTGCTTAAGTGCAGGCAATAAGTCACCGAGCTAGCTTTTTCGGCATATTATCCTGACATTGCACTCAGTCACGAGATTAAATTGTATCTACTTCAAATTGAAAATACCCCACACAGGTTTAATCTAACGAGGCTCTGTTTGGGGACACTGCGTTTTCTTCTGGTCTTTCCACGTCCAGGGGGATGGTTTGAGAGTCTCCCCTCTTGTCCATGTGATAACTCTTCTAGACAAAGCACACTGCACTTTTTACTTTTTTGCGCACTTTATAAATCTGTAAGATCAAGATTCCTACTTCCACTTCTGCATTGGCGCAGTTTTAATTGACATCAGGAAGGTTTTAGATTTTTATTCTATCTTGACTCATTGGAGATCTGCTGTGCTGCTTTTCATTTTATTAGAGGGTCACTGAGTATTAGGAAGAGATATTGTTAATGGGATTGGATTGCAGGGGTAGCCTTGGGATATTTTACATTTTATGGATGTTTTTTCTAATGGTTTATGATTACTGTTAATTGTATGAAATGTACTGTATGCATTTTATATGCTTTGTTCTCACCTTTTATGGCTTGGTAAGCCAAATAAAGTATTTACGATGATGACGAATGTCCCACCTTTCAGACGTTTTGCTGTGATGAGCCAATCACTGTCTGAAGCTCCTCCTCCACCTGTGTCGCCATCTTGATTTCATGCAGGGTCATCGCTCCTGGGCAGGTGCCTTGAGGCACCGTACGCACAAACTCTTTAGTGTTGTCGACAAGGACCCTCATTGCCTTCCAAGCGCACAGGAGTGTCATGACAGGAAGTTGTGCGGGTTTCATGGTCCTGACATGTAGACAACAGTGAATCGGTGTTGTTGGACTTGTACGGCCCGTCTTTCAATGCGCTGCGGCGGGTGTGGAGCCGTGCCACCAAACAGGCTGATCTGTGGCCTGTGATCGGTGACTGTTTTGAACTCTCGTCTGTATAGGTATAAGTGGAAGGGGTGGCACCCCCCTTGATGGCCAGCGCCTCTCTCTCAATTTGTGGAATGCTTCAGAGGCAGATATCATTAGGGACCAAGAAATGGTCTGTATCACATAGTTTTGTTCTGTTTGAGACGGTTCTGGAGGACTAAAGTTCAGAAATTTGTATAGCGCGCTACTCACCCAGAGGGTCTCAAGGCGCTTGAGGGAGGGGGGTGCTTTACTTATCGAATATCCAAGTTTTTAGTTGTTTTCTGAAGGAGAGGTGGTTCTGTGTAAGGCGGAGGTAGGTCGGGAGGGACTTCCAGGTTTTGGCCGCTAAGTAGGAGAAGGATCTTCCCCCCATGGTGGATCTATGGATGCGCGGGATTGCGGCGAGGGCTTGATTGGACGATCGTAGTCGACGGGTGGGGGTGTAGAAGGACAATCGCGTGTTGAAGCATTCGGGTCCTAGGTCGTTGAGGGCTTTGTGTGCGTGGGTGAGGAGACGGAACGTTATTCTCTTGTTGACGGGGAGCCAGTGGAGGTCTTTCAGGTGACCGGAAATGTGAGCTTGACGGGGAATGAGTCTGGCTGAGGCGTTTTGGATGCGTTGGCGTTTTGGATGCGTTGGAGTTTTTTCTGTAGTTTGGCTGTGGTTCCGGCGTAAAGGGTGTTTCCGTAATCCAGTCGGCTTGTGACCAGTGCCTGGGTGACCGTTTTTCTTGTTTCGGTGGGGATCCATCGGAAGATTTTTTTGAGCATGCGTAGGATGTTGAAGCATGATGATGAGACGGCATTGACTTGTCTGGTCATCGAGAGGGAGGAGTCCAGGATGAAGCCTAGGTTACGTGCGTGGTCCGTAGGTATGGGTGCGGTTCCCAGGGCCGGTGGCCACCATGAGTCGTCCCAGGCAGAGGGGGATGAACCTAAGATGAGGACTTCCGTTTTGTCCGAGTTTAGTTTTAAACGGCTGTTCTTCATCCACTCAGCTACCTCTTTCATTACTTCGTGTAAGTTGGTTTTGGCGGTATTTGGGTCTTTGGTGAGGGAGAGGATCAGCTGGGTGTCGTCTGCGTAGGAGATGATGTTGAGGTTGTGTTGGCGCGCGATGGATGCGAGGGGACTCATGTATACGTTGAAGAGGGTGGGACTGAGTGATGATCCTTGTGGTACGCCGCAGATGACTTCGGTGGCCTCTGATCTAAAAGGGGGGAGGCGGACTTTCTGGGTTCTTCCGGCGAGGAAAGAGATGATCCAGTCCAATGCTTTTCCTTGTATTCCGACGTTGCTGAGGCGTTGTATAAGGGTGCTATGACAGACTGTGTCGAAGGCTGCGGAGAGGTCAAGTAGGATGAGGGCAGCTGTTTCTCCGTTGTCCAGTAGAGTTCGAATGTCGTCTGTTGCTGCGATGAGGGCGGTCTCGGTGCTGTGTTTGGCTTGGAAGCCTGACTGTGAAGGGTCGAGGGATTTGTTGGATTCAAGGAAAGCGGCAAGCTGACTGTTGACGGCCTTCTCGATGACTTTGGCAGGGAATGGGAGGAGCGAGATGGGGAGGTAGTTCTTAAGTTCAGTGGGGTCTGCTGTGGGTTTCTTCAGAAGGGCGCTGAGTTCGGCGTGTTTCCAGCTTTCCGGGAAGGTAGCGGAGTTGAAGGAGCAGTTGATGACGTCGCGGAGATGTGGTGCGATAATGGAGTCTGCTTTGTTGAAAATGTGGTGGGGACATGGGTCGGTTGGCGAACCTGAGTGGATGGAGTTCATCAGGCGGATGGTGTCTTCAGTGGTGATTGGGTTCCAGGCGCAGAGGTTGATAGAGTGTTTTGTTTTGGTTCGGGGGTGGGTGGAGTGGACTGGTCGTCTGACTGGTTTTCAAAGCTGTTATGTATGTCGGCGATTTTGTTGTGTAAGAATGAGGATAGGGAGTCGCAGAGGTCTTGGGGGGGAGTGATGTCGTTGGTGCCGGCGGTGGGGTTGGTAAATTCTTTGACGATGTTGAATAGTTCCTTGCTGTTTTGGGCGTTGTTGTCAAGTCGATCCTTGAATGCTGATTTCTTGGTGGATCGGATCAGTTGGTGGTGTTTGCGGGTGGCGTTCTTGAAGGTGGCCAGGTTGTCAGAGGTTGGATCTTTTCTCCAGGCTTTCTCGAGGGTACGGCAGAACTTCTTGGATTTCTTAAGTTCATCGTTGAACCAGGGGGCTTTTTTGCTACCTTGCTTGATTTGATGGTTTTTCAAGGGTGCTAGTTCGTCGGTGCTGTGGGTGATCCATTGTGTGACGTTGGTGGTTGCTTGGTTTGGGTCCGATGATTTGGCAGGACGGTTTTGGTGAAGCGATGTGAAGAGCTGGTCGGTGGTAATTTTGTTCCAATTTCTTCGGGGAATAGGTTGTGGTGGGTTGTGGGTCGTGGTCTTTTTGTAGTTGAAGTGAACGCAGCTATGGTCCGTCCAATGGAGAGCTGTGGTGTGATTGAAGGAGATGTGCTTGCTGGAGGTGAAGATTGGGTCGAACGTGTGTCCGGCATAGTGTGTGGGGGTGTTGACAAGTTGTACGAGTCCGAGGTTGGCCAGGTTGTCCAGAAGGGTGGTGGTGTTGCTGTCGTTTTTCTTTTCCAAGTGGAAGTTGAGGTCTCCCAGTAGAATGTAGTCCTCGGAGGGGAGAGCATGTGGGCTGTTGAAGTCAGTGATGTCTTCGCTGAATTGTGTGCGGGGTCCTGGTGGTCTGTAGATGAGGGTGCCTCTGAGTGTGGTCTTGGGGTCGGTGTGGATCTGGAAGTGAAGGTGTTCGGCGGTAGCGAGGTTATCGTCGGAACTGGTCGTGATGCGGATGGTGTTCTTATGGACGATGGCGATGCCGCCTCCTGTTTGGTTGGTGCGGTCCTTTCGGATGATCTTGTAGGCGTCCGGGATGGCTATGGCGATGTCGGGTGCTGATGAGGCGTTCATCCAGGTTTCTGTAAGGACGGCGACATCCGGCGATGTAGTGTCGAGTAGGTTCCAGAGTTCAATGGCGTGTCTGTGGACCGAGCGGGTGTTGAGCAGGATGCACTTTAGGTGGTTAGTGTCGGAGCTCTGTTTGGAGTTAGTGGAATTGGTGTGGGTCCTGATGCATTCGAACTTGCAGGAGTGGCAGGTGAAGGGTCCATGGGTGTGTACTGGGGCTGCTTGGTAGCATTTTGGTGGGCGGCCGGGGTTAAGGGCTGAGAGGGTTGCGGCGTCGTATGTTATGCGGGCGGAGTGGATTTTGCGGGGGCCAAGGGGTCTGGCCCTGGGCGCGGTCCAGGCGCGGACGGGCGTAGACGGGCTTACCTTTGGCGCACCTTCGGCGCGCATGGGGCGCCTCCGCTGCGCGTTAACGCTGCACGCAAAGGCATCTGTCATAAGTGGATAGTGGAGGGGGAGGGGCGAGGGAGGAGCAGCTGGGAGGCGGGAGCGGGGTGGAGAGCCGGGCAGGGAGCCACAACAACAAACAACAAAATGGCAGCAAGCCAAAAGCGAAACAGGATTGGGGCACAACCTTAATAAACGCGATGAAATTGGCAGTGGCACCGGCACAATCAGGCACAAATGAATTAATCAGGCAAAGGCAGCACAGCACAATTGAATGATCGTGAATGCGCACTTTCGCTATATAGCGCTACGATATAAATATCATAAGCAATCAGGCACTAATAATTGTAGTAGCAATGCGAGGTAGCAAAGGGCAATCTGGCAGTATAGCGCTACGATACCACAAGCAGCAAGCAGAGCAGGGAGCAGCGTGAGGAGCGACCGCTTCTCAAGTGATCAGGACAGTCTGATCTCCATTGCGGAAGGGGTGGCTCACTACAGGAACCGTATGACTCTGTCACCAAGGATCTCGTGCTCATTGGCTGGGGTTTCTTTAACAACACCATGCATTTTGGGAGTTGTAGTCCTGGCTCACTTCAGTTGCTCCAGTTGACCTAACACACCTAAAAACAATGATAAGAACCCCACTGACTAGAGCAGGGGGTCCAGGGTGAGACCACACAGCTGATAACCTCAGCCCAGGCACTCACATTATGAGTCTGCATGATTGATGGCTCCGGGCAGCGGAAGTGACGCAACCCAGTGAGATCGGAAGCTCCTACAGGTGGCAGTGTCTCGGCAGACACGGTGTTGGTGCTGAGGGGATGAGTGAATACAGTGACATGGACCGTGAGCTGAGACACTCTTAGCATTCAGTACTCAGAGCAGGGCTTTAAGTGGGCCGGGTCTCACCGGGTCTGAGCACCGGCAGTTTTCTAAAGGGGGCCTCGAAACGGGTCTCTATGGGGCTCTGTTTTGTGCCCTCGCACAGGCGGACTGCAGTGCCAGCAGGCACATCTGGTGTGCGCTGTTCACACTGCTTACTTCTCACTAGTGGAGAAGTTACTGCATGACGTCATTCTAGGTGAGACTTGTAGGGGAAGGGAAATCCTTTAAAGAGCCATTTTCTCTCAGGATTTCTCTTCTCTTTTTTAAACTCATGAGCAGCAACATGTGGTGGTGTCACCAGGGATTTAAGTGGAAGCTTTTTCAATATTATATACAAGCCATAGTTGCTGCTTATTTATCTTATGCAACTAACAACCATTGACAAAGCCAAGAGCCCTGGCTTGTTGTAAGTATGTTGTTACTTGTATCATATATCTGGATGCAATGACAGAAACAGCAAAATACAAGTAGGGCGGCACATTGTTTCACTCTTTGTATGTTACATGCCTGCCGAGCTCAGCACACACTTCCCGCGAGGTTTCCATGTTTAATGTTATTTTTCCTACTGTTGAGAAGTCCCTGTGCGCGCTTCCGGATACATAGGGCTAAATTCAGGCTGCTTCTCTGATGTCAGCTCAAGGGACCCCCGCAAGTTGTGTACGGCGCTCCCACCTGCCTGCCGGATACATAAGAATAATTCCAGGCCGCCCCTCTGCTCACGGCCCCGGCCTCCCCAGACCCCCGCCGGTTGTGTACAGTGAAAAGTGCGCTGCCCCTCTGACCTGTGCGCTCACCTCGGGGGCTCCCTGCGGGTTGTGGACGGTGGCCCCACACCCCTGTGCGTTGTGCCGGATACATAAGAATAACTAGTCTTCCTCCGGCTCTGATCTGTGCACTCACCTCGGGGGCTCCCTGCGGGTTGTGGACGGGGGCCCCACACCCCTGTGCGTTGTGCCGGATACATAAGAATAACTGGTCTGCCCCCGGCTGTGATCTGTGCACTCACCTCGGGGGCTCCCTGCGGGTGTGGCCGGTGGCCCGCAGGCCCAAGGCACGAGCCCGGGCTCAGGAATGCTTTGAAGACGGAAGTTGAATCCCAGAGTTTCCTCCAAACATCCCCGCGGCCCCTTTAGTGTCACTCCGCTCTCCATTGTCCGGAGCTCGGCGGGGGCTGTTGGAGCGGGGGGCTCGCACCAGGGGGTGGGAGGGGTCACATACTTTTAAATATTTTCTTTGGCGTCTTTCACTCTCACTTCTAAACACTGTAGTAATCCAGAGGTCTGCATTGAGAGGGGTTTGGGGAAAAACAACTTCATTTATTTGAGGCATTTCAAGTACTTCCGAGTCGTAGACATCTCAGCCATGAGGCCCGCACCGGCTTCAGGGCGCTCAAGGACAGACATTGGAGTAAGCCTTTCCTTTATGCTCTTGGTAGATTTTGGGGCCTCCATCCCTACCCGGATACACACTTCCTCCTTACCTTGGCACGAGTCAACGCAGACCTCCATGTATGTCCCTGTGCAGGTGTCTGAAGGCACCAATGGCCGTCCACAAACCTGTGAGTTGCGGGAGTGCACCAACGTTACAGGTGCAAACACCCTGGCACGCCTGCACACGTACCCGGAGTGCACCAACGTTACAGGTGCAAACACCCTGGCACGCCTGCACACATACCTGGAGTGCACCGACGTTACAGGTGCAAACACCCCCACACCTGTACACGTGCCCCTCAGAGCAGACTCACGCGCACAGAAATTGCAGCATTTCTGTGGGTGCATTACTTCTTTAGAGGCCAACGTTACACTAGGGAAGACCTTTGCCCTTATCCCCGCCCCCACATTTAACCTCGCTCTGTAGACAGGTTTGTGCACAGGGACAGCAGCCTCGCCACTGGTTGATGGGGGGGACTTACCAAGCCGTGAGGTGAATGGCCAGCGCGTTCAGTGTGTCCAGGCCTCAGCGCTCCAGCACCGCCGTGAGGGTAACGGCCAGCGCTACCGGGGGGACACCAGACTACATTACCCAGGTGCCCCGGCGGAAGGAGTGACGCTGCACGAGCGCCCGAAGGCGCCTTAAAGGACGGAACGCCCCTCGCACCCACGAGTCGCGCGCGGGAGCTGCCCGTGAGAAGCCCGGGACAAGGGCGGGACCGTCTGTGGCCGTCCGGGTTCGACCAGGGACGGGACGGGACGGGCCACCCCCCTTGGTTTCAATTGTGAGTACGAGTCTAATTTTGTCGGGATAGTGGCATTTTGTTGTCCATAAATCATTGACTGTGACCCCACTGCCTGCGACTTTGGAAATACCCCCAACATGTCTATCCAATCTACCTTACCAGATAATTACTTATTGAAAGTAGTCACTAGAATAAACAGTGACAGAAGGAAATCGTTCGGCAAAGGTAACTTACCTGACCCTCCTTTGGTTTCATCTCTGGACTCTACTAACACGGATATCAATAACACCAATAATACCATTATAGCAGCTGAGACTGATAATTTCTGTATTGATGTTGAACCCACTGATGCTGAGGCCCCTGATGACCTTACTGTGATGGAAGATATACCTAATCCATCTGAGCCTCTTGAAGGCACCCCCCAACAGTCCACCAGGGCCACAAAATTTATGAGAGCCTGTAGGAAACCGGCTCCTAAACGGGGGAACCATTTGGCAAGAAAAAACAAGCATTTGCAATGCAACAGGTCTCGCATTTCGTGAGTTTGAGCTATTGGCATTGTAAATCATAATTCCTTTTATTTATGTTTTGTTTTTTAAAACATAAATAAAAGCATTGTCATTTACAATGCCAATAGCTTAAACTCGCGTAAATGCGAGACCTATTGCATTGAAAATGCTTGTTAAGTCTCTTGCTACAGTGATAGCCTTTGTTTCATTTTAGGCGTTGTACTGAAGTTGCATTTTTATCCAAACAAAACCCCAGACAAAAGTATGAATTTCCTGTTTCCACTGTATTCTTCTCGAACTTCCCTTAGAATTTCTGTGATCTCTTCACAAAAGATATACACTATGTATCGCTGCAGTTGACTGATAGACCATTAATCTAGTTATATTCATTGAGAGCTGTAAGTTGATGCTACACGCTACACTGGAACCCAAGATCAGAGGTTAATAGTTAGTAGATGCATACAGTGCTGTTTGTCTAATGTCATGCCACAATGAGCAAACGTTCAGAGATGCAGTTTCAAGTAGCCATTCAGCCTTCATTCCACAGAGTGTTTGCTCTTTTCAAGATGTTGCATTTCTGCAGTTTCGTTTTCGTTATACAAATGACTCTTGTTGGGTGCAGACTGTGAAATGTGTTGTCTCCACATGTGCGTCTTCAGGTTGTGAGTGTTTCAAGCTCTGGAGCGGAGTCTGAGAGCAGTTCTAGTTTCTCTCAGAGTCAGTGGAACATAAAGGTGTTCAAATTTCATGCCCATCCATTATTTGCCTCCGTGCCTCTCTGAAACCACCCTGAGTGATTGTCACATATGTGCCCGTTGTAAAGAGAGTGAGAGGCCAATAGCAAAAAATGAACAGCACCAAAGGAAAAGAAAAAGCTGTGTTTAGGGGGAGGCTAGGTAGAGCGAGCGAGTGTGTGTGTGTGTGTGTGGGGGGGGGGGGTTTCTGCGAGTGAAGGTGAACATATGGTGAAACTAGCCTCTCTGCAGGAGGAAAGAAGCCCTCGCACCCCCGTGTCCCTCCCAGGCACCCCGCTCCCGCCCTGGGTGCGCGGACCCGGAGAGACCTCCGCGGACCCGAGGTGGAGCCGCCTCCTGCCCCGCTCACCTTCTCGGGCTTTCAGCAGCACCGTGTTAGCCACAATGTTTTCAATCTCCATGATCAAGGGCGGCTGGGCTGGCACCGCATGGCTCAGGCTGTGGCAGGGCTGGCGGGGGCCCGGCGCGCGCCGTGCCGTCTCCTGGCGGACTGACCCTTCATGGGGGTGCCTCCGAGGGTGCCAGCGCCGAGTCTTGCATCGGAGCGGGGCTCGCTCCCGGCCCCCGCCCGCTCGGATCGCTGTGGGCCCGCCCTACTCTGGGCTTCCTCTCTGCCCTCTAGTGGGCGACCTGGGCTGAGGACAGAGTGCAGAGCCGCCACTGCTATGGTCTCTGAGTCTGGACAGAGACCGGTCACTTCAGAAAGCATCCCTCAGTGGTGTCCCTCGCTGCCCATGCCACAGAAACGTCAGATCAATGTACGTACTACAGTGCTTTTCGAAAGCACCGCAAAAGAAAAAAAAAGCGGCGGGAGCGAGGGAGGGTTTGTGGGACGTCCAGCAGGAGTGAGAACCAGAGAGACAGGAGATTGGGAACGCGCGCGCGCGGCCGGCTCCGATCGCTTTCCAGAGCGTGCGCCCGCCAGTCTCTGTCTCCTGGGAAGCAGACTCCACAGCTATAGTATCGCGCCTGCGCGATGCATATGGCTTCGCCATATGCGTCGCAGGCGCGAGACCTAAAAAAGGACACCATAAATAAGGAGAATACTAGTGAAATAGGGGCAATGTCTAAAGTCAATTGTGTTTCCATCAATACTGACCAAATTGATCTGTTAGTGAGTCCTATCGATGATAAACTGAAGTTGGCTGTGGAGCCTTTATTAGCTAAAATCGATGAATTGGGGGCTGAAGTATTAAGACTGAGGGCTGTGGTGGATCAGCATGTTACTAATTTGGATAAATTTATACCAATTATAAAGGGTACTACATGCATTCAATCTGCACCCAAACAAGACAATGGAAGGCCTCGCCATGTTAACAGCGCCCCTCTTGCTACTATCGGAGCAAAACAAGCACCAAAGGTGACACCTGTATTGGCTCGCCCACTAGACCTTGACGCAGGTCGACCTCAGCACATACCGGCGGTTGCGTCAGCAGCCGTAGTGCCTATAGGTTTAAATCCTGTTGCAAGAACACTATCAGCAGCAAATAGAG
Source organism: Lissotriton helveticus (assembly GCF_964261635.1). Classification (NCBI taxonomy): domain Eukaryota; kingdom Metazoa; phylum Chordata; class Amphibia; order Caudata; family Salamandridae; genus Lissotriton; species Lissotriton helveticus. The sequence goes on along the minus strand of NC_136064.1, from coordinate 97,885,715 downwards.
ACAAGATCATGCCAATGCCAGTTGCGTCAGCCACACCAGCTGCTTTAGGGGGCACTGATGGGGTATCTGTAAGGATATGTAGACGACCAGTAGATCTTCCCCCTGAATGTGTACCCTATGTTGTGGTCTTAACTAACGTCCCAGCTTTAACCCAGGCCCCAGATACCCAGGAGTCCGGGGATTCTTTAAAAAACAAAACGATTTCTTGGCTGAATCGTTATTGTGGTTACCCAGTTGGCTACTCTGATCAAATTATATCTATCAGAAGGGTTAACTGGATTGGTAATACCCGGAAGAACGGTGGGGGTGATTGTGTGATTATTAATTTTAAATATCCGCAACATGTTGCGACGGTCTTGCTCCGAGCAGCTGCAATATCGCAATCAGAGACAGATGTCGTTGCAAGACCATTGGGCTATTTTTATAACCATCTTAACAGGTTGCCTTCTGCTAACCGTAGGGAGGGGGCTACTAACTCTAATGTCAATTTTTCATCTATTGGAAATAGACCTGTGTTGCCCACCTTTAGCCCTGGTCTTCTTGATGGTAGACCTGTTTCGCCTATGTATATGTGGAATTCTGCCCCCGGAGGGAACAGATATGTAACACAGACCCCCAACTTTGTACCTACTTGTGATAGCATCTTTTCATCTGCTAATGGGATGGTTTACCAAGTCCCAACCCAGAATAGGTACCAGTCTTTGAGTTTCCTGGACCAAAATGATTGACATCAGAAGGGACCTGGAATTAGGAGGGATGTTAACAAAAATTGTAGTGGAGAGTCAGTTACGTTTGAAAATGAATTGGTTAGTAATGTACTTAAAAAGTGTATGTCTACTGAAGGAAATGATGAGAATTTTAGATATAACAATGAGTTTTCTAATTTAGATGAGAACCTGTCCATATTGAGTGATGGCCCGCCAAACGTTAGCCATTGTAGGAACAGTGATATTTGCTATATCGCCAGTTGGAATATTGCAGGCCTGACGGCCAAGGAAGATATCTTAGGATGGAAAGAATTTATTGGTTTATTTGATATTATTTGCTTGCAGGAAACATGGTGCAAAAATTTCAAGGGAATTGATGGCTTTGTATCGTATGAACTTCCTGCCTTGGCATCACCCTCTGGTAGAGCAAAAGGGGGGTTGTTGGTTTTGATTTCAGTCAAGTTACCAATTCTGGTGAAAAAGCATGTATTTAGTGGGGGCTAATTCCCAAATTCTATGGCTAGCACAAGAAGCGGGTAGAAATATCCTTTTGATAAATTTTTATAATAATATATTTGATGGCACTAAGCACACAGCAATTACTGACTTAGAAAATGCGCTAAGTAGCATTATGAATAATTTTAATGGTGTTTATGAACTTATTTTTGTGGGGGATTTTAATATCTCAGATGCCCCTTATCATCTCAGAAGGGGGTGGTTCGATCATGCTTGTTCTACCGCCCGGAAAGACCTCAAAGAGGCCTTAGCAGTCAAACCGAGAGACAAGAGTCTGGTGACCCAACTTAGGCTGGATTACAACATGACCCTTAAGCGCAGAAAGGCCGAACTCCAGCAGGAAGCGTGGGATAATCTTAGCCAAGCAGCAGAACTGAAGAACTGTACACTGTTTTGGGCCACTGTGAATTGTCCATTTCTTAAGGACAAGAAGGTTCCGGAGCTAACGTCTAACGTGAGTAAGGAATCATGGATTCACCATTTTTCCATTATTTTTGACTCTGGTAACGGTCCGATCTCCTCTGGAGATAACTGGCCTATTGTTGCCTTAAATATCATGATATCTGAGGTTATGGATAGTATTAGAGCCAGTAAGGGAGGGAAGGCCCAGGGACCAGACGGGGTGCCTATAGATGTGTACAAGACCGCCCCGGAGATATGGGGCCCATTGTTGGTAAAAAAATTTAATACAGCAGTTAGTTGTGAGATACCGTCAACATGGGCTGAATCAATTATTGTTCCCATTTTTAAAAAAGGTGAGCGGGGTGACGCAAAAAATTATCGGCCGATATCCTTATTGGATTCATCGGTAAAAGTCATGAGCCAGGTCCTTTTAATAAGATTAGAGGAATGGGCAGAGACCAACGGGATCTTAACCGACAGTCAGTTTGGGTTTAGGAAGGGTCGTGGCACCATTGAGCAATGCTTGAATTTAGAACTTTTGGTAGGGAAATACACCCAGGCCAAAAAAGGGTCTATTTATTTATGTTTCGCTGACCTTAGCAGTGCTTTTGATATGGTAGATCATGCCATACTTTGGGCCAAACTAATTGAAATGGGAGCCCCTGAAGGCATAGTTTACTTCTTGGCCCGCCTGTATGAAAAATTATGTACCAGTGTTCGGTATGGAATTAATGGGGAGTGTACGAGCAAGTTCAGGATCGGAAGGGGAATAAGGCAGGGGTGTGTTCTAGCACCCCTGCTCTTCACACTGTTTATTAATGAGGAGGATTCTGTTCTACAAACAGTTGCGGCGGACGTCCCGAGAGTCAACAATCTTAACATCCCGGTGTTACTCTATGCGGATGACGCCGTGCTGCTGTCCAGGACCCCGTTAGGTCTTCAACGTTTGATGGACAGGTTTGTACTGTTCATCAAGAGTAGGAAGCTGGTGATCAATAAGACAAAAACCTATGTTATGGAGTGTGGGTCAGGACGTTCTAAAACGAAACTTAATTCCCATTATTCCATAGAAGGTGAACCGGTCCAAAAAGTTGATAACTTTTGCTACTTGGGGATTACATTCACCAAAAATGGTAATTGGGATATCGAACATAAAGCTGTTAAAACAAAGATGACGAGGAGTGCCAATGGGGTATTTGTATTTGCCAAGAAGTTGGGGAATAGGCGTATCAAAGACATGTTAAATATTTTCCAATCCGGATGTCTTTCTGCGGCCCTTTATGGGGCCGGAATATGGGGTGTGTCACCAGCCGGGAGTCTGCAGGTAGAGGAGAATAATTTTCTGAAAAGGCTCCTGTGCTTACCTTATTTAATTAGTTATACGTGCCGCTTTCACTGTACTCGGTATCGTTGTACCGCTTTTGCCCTGATTTCTGCCTAATTGCATTTGCCTGCTGTGTGCCTGCCTGCCGAGTTGTTCTTTCTGTTATTTAATTAATTATAAGTGCCGCTTTCACTATATTTGCGCGTTCTGACTAGCGCGACGCTGTGCTCCCCCCTCCGCCTCCATTTAGTTGTTGTTGTGATCCCTGGAGCCCGCCCCGCCTCCCAGCTGAGCCGCCCTCCCACTGACCTGATCAGCGCTGCAGAACCTTAGAGCGCCGTGACTCGCTCCTGTCCCTCAGGCTGAGTGGTCGCTCCCCAGTGTCCCCTCGTGACACTCGGTATCGTTGTGCTGCTTTAGCCCTGATTTCTGCTCAATTGCATTTGCCTGCTGTGTGCCTGCCTGCCGAGTTGTTCATTTGGTTATTTAATTAGTTATACGTGCAGCTTTCACTGTACTCGGTATCGTTGTACCGCTTTTGCCCTGATTTCTGCCTAATTGCATTTGCCTGCTGTGTGCCTGCCTGCCGAGTTGTTCTTTCTGTTATTTAATTAATTATAAGTGCCGCTTTCACTATATTTGCGCGTTCTGACTAGCGCGACGCTGTGCTCCCCCCTCCACCTCCATTTTGTTGTTGTTGTGATCCCTGGAGCCCGCCCCGCCTCCCAGCTGAGCCGCCCTCGCCCCTCCCCCTCCACTATCCATATATGACAGGAGTTCCCACGCGCAGCGTTCACGCGCAGCGACCGCGCCCAATCCGCGCCGAAGGTGCGCCAAAGGTAAGCCCGTCTACGCCCGTCCGCGCCTGGACCGCGCCCAGCGCCAGACCCCCTGCCCCTCGCGCTGCCCAGCCCCCCCGCATTACCTACGATGCCGCCACCCTCCTAGCCCTTAACCCCGGTCGCGATCCCAACTGCGTCCAAGCCGCTCCTGGACACACCCATGGACCTTTCTCCTGCTACTCCTGCAAATTCTGCGGCACCGACAACATCTCCGCTACGACTACACCACAGATTCCCGACCCCAACCACCTACAATGCATCCTTCTCAACACCCGATCGGTGCACAGGCACGCCATTGACCTATGGAACCTACTAGACACCTTCTCTCCAGACGTCGCCTTCCTTACGGAAACATGGATGAATGCTTCCTCCGCACCAGACATCACCATTGCCATCCCTGAAGACTATAAGATCACTCGCAAAGACCGTACCAGCCACACAGGAGGAGGAATCGCTATCGTCCATAAGAAATCTATCCGCATCTCAACCAGCTCTGACACCAACCTCGCCAACTCCGAACACCTTCACTTCCAGATCCACATCGACCCCAAAACCACACTCAGAGGCACTCTCCTCTACAGACCACCAGGACCCCGCGCAAAATTCAGTGAAGACATCACAGACTTCATCTCTCCACACGCGCTCCCCTCCAAAGACTATATTCTTCTGGGAGACCTCAACTTTCACCTTGAAAATATCAACGACCGCAACACCGCCACCCTCGTGGACAACCTCGCCAACCTCGGACTTAAACAACTAGTCACTTCCCCCACCCACATCGCAGGTCACACACTCGACCCCATCTTCACTTCCAGCAATCATGTCTCCTTCAGCCACACTCCGGATCTCCTATGGACCGACCACAGCTGCGTTCACTTCACCTACAACAAGCCGAAACCCATCAACCACTCCCAACCTACCCTGCAAAGAAACTGGAACAAAATCACCACGGACCAAATCTCCGCATCGCTCCTTCGAAACTCCCCAGCCCTCTCTTCTAACGCCAACGAAGCCGCCGCCAACCTCACCCTATGGTTATCCAACACCGCCGACACCTTAGCACCACTGAAAAAACGTCAAAACAAACCTGGCAGCAAGAAGGCCTCATGGTTCAACGATGATCTTAAGAAATCCAAGAAACTCTGCCGCTCCCTTGAAAAGGCCTGGAAAAAAGACCCAACCACCAGCACCAAGGACGCCTTCAAAAGCGCCACCCGCACTCACCACCAACTGATCCGAAAAGCCAAGAAAACAGCATTCAAGGATCGACTTGACAACAACGCCCACAACAGCAAGGAACTTTTCAACATCGTCAAGGAATTTTCCAACCCCTCGGCCAACTCCAACGACATCACCCCCTCTCAAACCCTCTGCGACTCCCTAGCCTCTTTCTTCCACAACAAGATTGCAAACATCCACAACAGCTTTGACAACCAACCCGGAAACCAACCCACCCCACCATCTGCTGACCATCTTCCCCCCGTAAACACCCTTAACGCCTGGAACCCAATCTCCACTGAGGAAACCATCCGCCTGATGAATTCCATCCACTCTGGATCCCCCACAGACCCATGCCCTCACCACATCTTCAACAAAGCAGACTCCGTCATAGCACCGCACCTCCGAGACGTCATCAACTGCTCCTTCAACTCCGCTACCTTCCCAGAAGACTGGAAACACGCTGAACTCACCGCCCTTCTGAAAAAACCAACAGCGGACCCCACCGAACTCAAAAATTACCGCCCCATCTCGCTTCTTCCATTCCCGGCCAAAGTCATCGAGAAAGCCGTCAACAACCAGCTCGCCGCCTTCCTCGAAGCCAACAAATCCCTCGACCCCTCACAATCTGGCTTCCGAGCAAAACACAGCACTGAGACCGCCCTCATCGCAGCAACAGACGACATTCGAACTCTACTGGACAATGGAGACACAGTCGCCCTCATCCTCCTCGACCTCTCTGCAGCATTCGACACGGTCTGCCACAGCACCCTTCTACAACGCCTCAATAACATCGGAATCCAAGGAAAAGCACTTGAATGGATCACCTCGTTCCTCACCGGAAGAACCCAGAGAGTCCGCCTTCCTCCATTCAAGTCCGAGGCCTCTGAAGTCATCTGCGGCGTACCTCAAGGATCCTCACTCAGTCCCACCCTCTTCAACGTATACATGAGCCCCCTCGCGGCCATCGCCCGCCAACACAACCTCAACATCATCTCTTACGCGGATGACACTCAACTGATCCTTTCTCTCACCAATGACCCCAGTGTGGTAAATAAATAAATAATACCCTATTTTTGACTAGACTTATAGCATAACAGATAGCTCAATAAAATAAGAGTCAAGATTCGAGGTAGTAGGAGTTTCTGCAGGTTTATTACAGCATAAGGACAGGATCAGGACAACCTGCATAGGAACAGAATGACAGGGCCCAGCAGGACAACTGGGGCCCAGCAGGGGAAAAGAGGCCCAGCAGCTGCTGGGGCTAGGTCTGGGATGAGCGCGCTAACATTCAATAACAAAACACAGGCATATATACATAGCGCGAACACATAGCATTACATTGCAGTAGGCGTAGCAGTGGGTGGAGCAGAAAGGCATGACGCGTAGCAGTCGCGAAAGATAACAGTAAAAAGAGGTGTAACTGGGCGTATACATAGACATGTGGTGCAAACGTAACAGAATATGTCATGAATGGGCGGAAACATAGGAGGGGGCTACCTAAGGAGCCGGGACCTCTAACCTAATGGTGCGCGAAAACTGGCAATGACGTGTTACTAGGAGAAGCTGGGGGCTATGAACTCTGTGTTAGGAGCAGAGACTAGAGTCTGGAGGGTCGGAGCGACATGTACCTAAACCCTATCTGGTATCTAATGTTTAGGGAACATGTTGATATAAACTAGAAGTCATGAGGGGAAAAGCTAACTTGATTCTAAGACTGGACCATGCATTATTCTACATGTAGTGCGTGATGAAGAATACTAAATGACCATTAAATACAGTATTTCTCTAACGTGGAGCCGAGTAGGCTAGACAATGACGGAAACTATTGATGCAGTTCAGTAGCTTAGGAATGCAGAAGGAGGACTGAACTGATAGCTGGAACTATAACATACTTTTGGCAGACTCAGAGGCAGAGCCAAGCTGCACCGGGCACTGCGAGGCAGGAAGTAAGTGAAGGGTCGAGGATACAGGTGGGGGCTGTATCGCTCCTCTGCGAGGCTTTCAGGAGACAGGAGCTGAATCTGATGTCCGGGCCCTTTTGAGGCCTGGAAACGGGGACTTTATAATGGAATAACGTGCACACTGGGAAACGTGGCAACATTACTTTACATAGGCCTGATATTCGTAGTATTCACGAGGACTGGAAAATGACATACCAGAGGTGGACACAACTGGAATTGCGTCTTTAATCGGACATGGGGAATAACATATGCATATTGGTCATGCACACATAACATATGATGGATGAGGCGTAGGGACACAGAACATGGCAAAATTTACTTTTCCACATTCCCTCCTTGTCACTACGTTTCCATCAGGAAACATCAATTTTCATGATACCATCTATCATTTCATACAGTACCATTTGCTCGTCTCGAATTGTCTTGGAACGGGATTTAGAACGGGGCTTGGGACTAGGAATACAAGAGGTAGCACACATGCTGCAAATCGCAGGGCCACATTGTATACAGAGGCAGCAGCTAAATATGATCGCTACTGCAATACCTAGAAAGGACAGGACTTTCCATCCCCATGCGGAAATTATATTCCAGAACCAACCTGACCATGTCCAGGTGCCTGGATCTTGGTGTAACAGATGGGCAATTTTATGGAGTCTGGTTATAGCTGAATAAACGGACGGCGCGTTATTTGGAATGAAAATGCAGCAACTAGATCCGATGACTCTACAGGCCCCGCCCCTATCGGCCAGTATGACGTCAAGGACGAGACGATTTTGCAAAACGACAAATCTCATAGCAGATTGTTCCTCGGTTAGGTTACCTAGAGCAGAGGCAGTCTCATTAACTACAGCTTCAAGGGTTCTTGTTAACCTACGGATCAGTTTACTATTCTGGACAGGTCCTACAAAGAAGAAGAAACCTTTATTGAAATCTGTATACTGTTCTAGAGTAGTTTCAGTGTAATCGACAATTGGGGACTCCCTTCTATGTCTAATGTGTACTAGATGTGTGTTTCTGTGATAATCAGATGGGGCTAGGAAAACAGGTGGCAGTAGGAAGGCAATGTAACAGGTTCCCTCCCAATCGAGGGGCAGACGGACATATGCGGTCTGACCACAAATAAAATAAGAATGACGTGAAGCTTTGGAAATAGATTTCCCACTGTCACTATACTTGATAACAGTAGTACATTCACTATGACCTATATGTACAGAACCATAACTACGGACACATAATTCGCCTTTGACTGGTAGTACTGAAATAGCAGGTAAGTCTGGAGTAGTATCAGACTGAACATTCAGGACCATGAAATTCGACGAATAATTACCTAAATTATATACTTCGTTTTCTAGATCTAAACCTGTTCTGTGGGGGAAACCTTGCTTGTCTGGAAAACATGTACTGTTAAGAAAAGACATATCTGTTGAGGATGACGTTAACGTGGACCATGCTCCACATGAACCATTGTGTGAGAATGGATAAGGAAAGAGTGGCAGAACTCCCTTCAGTGTCTGGAAAGGGGGGAGTCGACCACACACCCAACAATTAGTGGCATTGCTGGTCTGGTGTGAATAATGTAACATACGGATAAATGTGTTGTTGCGCATAGCGAGGCGGTAAGAATATTCGTGAGGAGGCAGATCACTAAACGTGTGTTCTACTGTAGCATTAGCAGACATATTTACATGAGGAACTGGAAAACACAGGAAAAGTGCGTAACTAGTGCAGGAAATCATTATGCTGATGAATAATACGAAACTCAGAAAAACGATACATTGAAGTGAACTTCGACTGACTCTCTCACTATGGGGGTCTATTTTATACATGTCAGAAACAATCTAACCGTTTCACCTAGGGGAGGACTTATACAATCAAACTGACTGACTTATTTTACTAGACCTTAATTTGAGCTTATACTCCTGTTGCGGAGTTTTCTCTAACAAGGGAGGGGTTGTAATAATGTCTTGTGCGGGACAGTCCTTTAAAACAATGTTCTGGCAATCTTTCGAATCCTGGAAATCCTTGGAAATGTTCTTGGAGACTGATTTCAATCCATTGAAAAGTTTTACATGAGAAAGGTGGACCCACCCCTTCCTGCCTTCCAACTTGACGGCAGTACGGGTGGTCAAGAGGACCTGGCGTGGCTCCTTCCAACGTGGTTCCAGCGGACTTGATCTGTCGAAATTCCGGACCATCACAAGGGAGCCTGGAACGATCTCATGCGGTGCCACCTCGGTATTGTCTGGAAATGCGGCGGCAACCTGTGAACGACATGAGTTGAGGGCAGACATCAAGGAAGCTAGGTAATCTGTCAGCATATTACATGAAACATCGGTAATACTTCGGGGTCTAGGAGTACCCCACATGTTAGGGGGGCGGCCGAATACGACCTCATACGGGGACAGACCTGATCTGGAATGTGCGACCATGCGCATATAAGACAAAGCGACTGGCAGAGCTATTAACCAGTCCACACCTTTGTCCTTACAGACTTTTGCAATGCGGATTTTCAGAGTCTGATTATGTCTCTCTACGAGACCGGCTGCTTCAGGATGGCGTACACAATGGAACTTCCACTGGTACCCTAACAAAAGGGAAACGTGCTTCATTAACTCTGAGGAGAATGGCTGACCGTTATCAGAATATACGACTCTAGGGAGTCCGTATCTAGGGAAAAATTCACGAACCAACTGCTTGGCAGTGGTCGCGGCTGTGTAATCTGGGACTGGATATGCTTCTGTCCACCTGGACAAAGCGCATACAACTACAAGGACATACTTGAAACCTCGACATCGCTCCATCTGAATATAATCCATCTGGAGGACCTCAAAAGGGTGGTCAGGGGGCTGGAAACCACCTTGTTCCACCGGGACACTTTTACCTGGGTTAAACTGACAACATATCATACAGGTGCGGACTTTCTGCTTGGCTGCAGCTCGTAAATGCTTGTTGAACCAAATGTTCTGGATACTGTCTAACATAGCTTTTTCTCCTAAATGTGCTGGACTATTTGCGGTATTGATAATGACTTGAACCATAGAATCGGGGAGAAACCATGTGGCTCTACCCTTCGTTAACCATCCTTGATCTGTCTGGACCCCTCCTTGTTCAGACCATTTCTTGATTTCATCGGGAGTAGCATGTAACTGGATATCTATGACATCTTGTGTAGGGTCCTTAACTGTCATGCATGTAATCGGATCTGGAGTACGTGTCTGATTAACTGGAATGTCTGGAGTCTGTGCTGTAAGCTTGGCTGTGCGGTCTGCTAGATCATTACCTTGGGAAATAATGTCAGTGACTTTCGTATGTGCTTTGCATTTCATGATAGCAATAGATGTCGGTAAATGTATGGCATCTAACAGGGCTTGAATAAGGAGACCATGCTGAATCTTGGTTCCATGAGAAGTCATGAAACCTCTCTCCTGCCAGAGTACTCCGAAGTCGTGTACAACTCCGAATGCGTAACGTGAATCTGTGTAAACATTAACTTTCAGGTTCTTGGCATGTATACAGGCTTGTGTCAGAGCGACTAGCTCTGCTGCTTGAGCGGACAGGGTGTCAATACGGTGTGTTTCAATAACTTCAGTGTCAGTAGTCACTGCATACGCGGCGACTAGTTCTCCTGTACTAGTTCTCATACATGAATCATCCACATAAAGTGTCAGGTCAGGATCTGGTAACGGAATGTCTGTCAGGTCTTGTCTTGGCTTTGTCGTAATGTTAACTACTTCCACACAATCATGTGGGTCTGGATTTGAATTAACTGATGGTAACAGTGTAGCAGGATTCAGAACGTTGCAGCGTCTAATTTCTATGTGTGGCTGGAACAGTGTCAATTCATAACCTGTTAAACGTGCAATTGTCAAGTGCTGAGTTTGTGTTCGGTTTAAAAGAACTTCTACTGAATGTGGAACTTGTACAATCAGGGAGTGTCCTAAAACTATGGAATCACTTTGTCTGATAGCTAGTGCTGTGGCTGCAACTGACTTGAGGCATGCAGGTAACGCCTGGGCGACTGGATCTAGTGTGCTCGAAAAATAAGCACAGGGCTTGTATTGTCCTGCTTGATCTTGTGTGAGAACAGACAATGCTGTACCTTCGCGTTCAGTAACAAAAAGTGTAAAAGGCTTACTGTAGTTCGGTGTAGCTAGAACTGGAGCTTGACATAGGGCTTTCTTTAACTCGTTAAAACTAAGTGTATGTTCAGATGTCCAAGGGAGGACAGTCGATACGGCTGCCTCCTGTGTCGTTAACTGTATCAGTGGCTTGGCTAGAAATGCATACTGGGGAATCCATTGTCTACAATAAGAAGTAAGGCCGATAAAGGCACGTACCTCCTTCTGGGTTCTGGGCTGGGGAAGACTCGCTATTAACTGGATACGGTCTGGTGTCAACTGCCTACCCCTCTTGGACAGCAAGTGTCCTAAGTATACCACTTGCTGGACACAGAATTGAAGCTTCGAAGGTGACACTTTGTGCCCCATCTCGGCTAGAAAATACAGAACTGTAAGTGATGCTCGCTCACAGGCACATTCAGAACGGGCAGTGATCAGTAGATCATCGACATACTGGAGCAGGGCAGTGTCAGTTGGCATGTGAATGTTGTCTAGTTGTCTCTTAAGTGCTTGACTATAAATACTAGGACTTTCTGTGAAACCTTGAGGAGCGCGTGTAAACATATAGCTCCTTCCATTTAAACAAAATCCGAAAAGAAACTGGCTGTCTGGATGAATAGGAACACTAAAAAATGCATTCTTGAGGTCGATAACAGTGAAAAACGTGGCTTCGGAATCAATGGCTGTTAACAGGGAAGAAATATCTGGGACAACTGGGTACTGAGGAATAATACATTTATTAAGCTCTCGTAAATCAATCACTAATCGATATACTGGGGGTGCATTTGGATCAGTACGTTTCATGACTGGAATGATCGGAGAATTACATACATTGGAGTCAGTTTCTACAACTACTCCTTGAGCCATGAGCTCGTCAATAATTTTGGATAAGGCTGCTACAGCCTCGGGTGGCAATCTGTACTGTCTGATTCGGGGTAACACTACACCTGGCTTGAGAGTCACACGATGGGGTGTGATTTGCATGTAACCTACATCAGTTGGACCTTGCGCCCATAAATGCTGCGGAACATTAGACAATCTTGAATCAAAATCTCGTAATACATAGTGACCCTTAAAGTCACGTAGGAACAGACGTATTCCCTCTGGGGAACAGCAAATAACTGCACCTAACTCTTTCAGTGTCTTAATGCCTAATAGATTTTCTGGACATGACTTAGTAAGTAACAGATCAGTAGTACGGGACAATGGACCTACTTCTAGAGTGACTGGCTTTGATATTTCATTAACTATTGGCTTTCCTGAAAATCCAAGGGAAACATTTCTTGAGCCTGAGAGCGGAGCCCCTGGAACTTCGGCATGACTAATTGTGGTCCTACTTGCCCCTGTATCGATCAAAAACTTTCTGTCTTTCCCTAATACTTGACTGTGAACATAGGGACCTTCTTGATCTACAGGTATCTCGATGAGAGGCAAGCCTACCTCCCTCTCTAGGCTGTTTCATGAATATGACTGATACTCTGGATACTCGGACTGTGCATACTGGTACATCTGTGACGTAACATGCTGTGTTGCAGCGATAGGCTGCGGTGCGGAAACTGTCTGTTGTGCATTCTGTGACTGAGGAATCTGTGAAACTTGTTCTTGTCTAGGCGGACGTGGTCTTTCTTTAGTCTTACCAGTAGCTATGTTGTGTTTCAGAACTGCACACTCGTTTATAAAATGACCTAGCTGTTTACAATAATTGCAGTTCCCTTTAACGGGAGCTGCAGGATGACTGGCTTGATTGGCTTGATTTGGACCCCTCTTCTGACTGTCTTGAGGAACAGATTGTGCAACTAGCACTTTCATTTTAGTGTCTTTCATACGTTTTCTCTCGTGTTCTTGCTCTTCTCTGATTCTATTCTGGTGGTACTGGAGCATCTGGAGCATCTGGGACGGAGTATTTGCTTGCCAGGTGCTTTCGACTTTTAAAACTCGGTTTTTAATTTGTGGGCTTGAATTCTCGACTAATTTGGTAACGAAAAGATGAGGGTATGACTCACTACTTGTCTTGAGACCACTATTAATACTAAAACATTTTTCAAACCTAGAATAAAAATCACTAATATCTTCATCTTGTTTCTGTTTACAGGCTGAGATTGCATCCCAGTCTTCTTTCCTAGTTGTCAATAATCTGGGTAAAACTTGAATCAATAATTCTGGTAATTCTTTACATTTATCTCCAAGACCGGTACCTGGTACTCGTGCCTTGTCTTCAGCTTCTAGAGCTGCCCAATCGATCTTTTTCTCTCCCACCTCCCATTCTTTTTCCTTTAACTTTTCATACACCCCTGCGGGTAACAGGACCTTTAACATTTTAATGATATCTGGGTAAGTGTATTCTCCCATACGGAGCATGTCTTTTAATTCTCTATGGAACCCTGCTGGATCTTTGTCATGACAGGGAATTAATTTCTTCATTTCAAGAAGTTCCATCTTTGAAATCGGAGTGTATACAAACACTCGTTGCATTACGCCACCCGCCCCTTGGACTGGGTGGACTTCTCGTAACGGATTCTGTCTGTCTATGTAAAACGATTTACTTTCTGGGGGTGAGACATGAACAAAATGCGGGTTCAGGAACGTTCTATATTTGTGGCGCTGTTCTAGAATGACACTAATTAAATCGGTACCTAGACCTCTCCATCTATACTGGAGTAACTCGTTCAGGATATCGTGTAACGGACCTGGATCAGAATGTTGACCCTCATACAGAGTGATGAGGTGCTGGATCATATACATACCCACCAGTCGTTGCTCGGCTGGGGGCAGTTTCAGAAACATTTGTGCCACTATTTCGTCTGGAAAAGTGGTAGAATCAGTAATCCATCGGACTGCTGATCGGGCTAGTTCTTGTTCATGCATGGTACTTAGCTCACTGTAACCGACTCGTGATTTCAGAATGTGATCGGTAGCTTGAAATACTTGTTCTAGAGAACCTTGTTCTGGTGCTAGATGAAAAATAGACTTGGGTTCTAGACGTAAATGGCGATCTGGAAATCTGGATTTTCCTACATACGCTATTCTGGCGGGATTCTCGTTCTCTTCCTCTTCAGGATCAGAGATACTTTCTTTCTCACTTACTTGTGCTGCTTTACGCTGTTCGTGTAACCTTATTATTTCTTTACGAATTTTCTTGTACATACTCTCCATGGCACTGACGGTCTTGTGCTTACCCTCGGCTATATTATCACTCCACCTTGTCAGGATTCTCATTTCGGCGGGATCTTTAGACGGGTAATCTTGTTCTCTTATTAGGCAATTGATCAAGAACTTTAATATCATGAGCTGAATCTCGGCTTTCCTTTGAGACATAATCTCGCCAATACTTTCTGGATCATCCCCTGTACGGATGAAACGATATATTCTGTCTAGATCTTCTTTCATATTCGGCAAGGTGACTAGATACTCGGTCACTCTCCTTACACGTAAGGAATATAAAACCATATTATATTCGCCTGGAACTGGATCATAGACACATTCGTTAAGGGCTTGCCTGATTTCTGTAACAGACTTATTACTTTTAGGAGTACGCTGTGATGCTTGAGCATGTAATTCGAGTGCCGATAAACGCTTGTGTGGCGGCGGGGTTTGAGGAGTAGCTCCTCCTGCGGCCCCTAAACTGGAGTCGTCTACTGAGGCTCTACGTCCTGGCAGAGTGGGAAATGGAACTGTAGGCTGGACCGGGGGTACCGTAACAGGTACTCCGGTGTCTGGAGGAGCGGGAAGTGCCTGATTTACAGGGACTAGCGGAGCGCGAACAGGATTTGCATATTCTGGGACTGTGTCGTCCAGATAGGACGAAATAAAAATATCAGCTGCGGTCGGTTTGTGACGTAGCTTGGTCGGAATTAATGGTGGCGGGAAATTACTGGGTGCCTCTGGGGTCGCTTTTGGCAAGCCTTCGGCAAGGAGAGGATACATACCCTTAATAAGGGCATGCCTCTGTCTGTCTGACTGTTCGGTTTTGACTTGTTCACCTATCTCGATTAATTCTCTTTCTTGGGCTCGTTCCTGGGATTCTCTACTTAACTCTGATTTTCTGACTTCCTTTTCCGTTCTTCTATGCGCTTCCTTACGCCATAACTCGATGGCATCTTTCTGTGACTGTCTGGCTTTCTTTTTCCATAATGCTTCTTCTACTCGCATGATACATTCGGCATCCCATGTACCCGATACGGGCCATCTATACTTTTCTTCTAACTGTTTGGTATACTCTACCCATAAATCTAGATATAATATGGCGCTTATGCCATGTTTCTGATACATAAAGTGACCTGGACTGTCCCTAGGTGGGACAGGAACTGCTTCCTCTAACAGACCCTTTCTAGTTTTTAACTGACGTAACTTGGAAAATATAGGCATGACTGAACTGTAATCTGGACAAAATACAATACACAATAAAAACACGAAATCACATCGCACTCATACCACAACAGTAAATTACATGAAGAACATTATAAATAACAGTTCGAACAGAATATTACCTGGAATACTGAGAACAGAAATAGAACAGATTTTCTCGAGAACGGAACAGACTAGAGTTACTGGATGCACTGCTGTAACAGTACGGAACATACCGGTCCCATAAAGGGACGCATCAGGACCCGTATCCACCTAGGTGAACACTTCGTTTGTGAGTCTGGGCACCACCAACCCACGGACCAGGAGTCAATTTAGATTGGTCCTGTCTAGATACTACCCCAGCAATGGTACTCACCGGGCAGCACGGAACGGAAGGCCTCGGACTGGACTGGACGACGGACGACGAACTTCGGACTTCGGACTTCAGTTACAGGTGGGCCTCCGGATACCTCGGACCTTGGACTCTCGGCTTGGGCTCTGGTCGGGACTCGCCGCGTTCCTCCACCGTCTCGTTCGGATGCTGGACCGCCTCCTCCGTCTCCTCCGTGGGCCTGAGGGATACTTGAGCAGAAATATCTGCCACTGCGCAGAAGAGTTCCGTCACGACTGCAGAGGGTCAGGGGGTCGGCGTGGCTTCACCGACGCGTGGGGAAAGGGCAAGTCCCTGTTCGGGCGCCATTATGTGGTAAATAAATAAATAATACCCTATTTTTGACTAGACTTATAGCATAACAGATAGCTCAATAAAATAAGAGTCAAGATTCGAGGTAGTAGGAGTTTCTGCAGGTTTATTACAGCATAAGGACAGGATCAGGACAACCTGCATAGGAACAGAATGACAGGGCCCAGCAGGACAACTGGGGCCCAGCAGGGGAAAAGAGGCCCAGCAGCTGCTGGGGCTAGGTCTGGGATGAGCGCGCTAACATTCAATAACAAAACACAGGCATATATACATAGCGCGAACACATAGCATTACATTGCAGTAGGCGTAGCAGTGGGTGGAGCAGAAAGGCATGACGCGTAGCAGTCGCGAAAGATAACAGTAAAAAGAGGTGTAACTGGGCGTATACATAGACATGTGGTGCAAACGTAACAGAATATGTCATGAATGGGCGGAAACATAGGAGGGGGCTACCTAAGGAGCCGGGACCTCTAACCTAATGGTGCGCGAAAACTGGCAATGACGTGTTACTAGGAGAAGCTGGGGGCTATGAACTCTGTGTTAGGAGCAGAGACTAGAGTCTGGAGGGTCGGAGCGACATGTACCTAAACCCTATCTGGTATCTAATGTTTAGGGAACATGTTGATATAAACTAGAAGTCATGAGGGGAAAAGCTAACTTGATTCTAAGACTGGACCATGCATTATTCTACATGTAGTGCGTGATGAAGAATACTAAATGACCATTAAATACAGTATTTCTCTAACGTGGAGCCGAGTAGGCTAGACAATGACGGAAACTATTGATGCAGTTCAGTAGCTTAGGAATGCAGAAGGAGGACTGAACTGATAGCTGGAACTATAACATACTTTTGGCAGACTCAGAGGCAGAGCCAAGCTGCACCGGGCACTGCGAGGCAGGAAGTAAGTGAAGGGTCGAGGATACAGGTGGGGGCTGTATCGCTCCTCTGCGAGGCTTTCAGGAGACAGGAGCTGAATCTGATGTCCGGGCCCTTTTGAGGCCTGGAAACGGGGACTTTATAATGGAATAACGTGCACACTGGGAAACGTGGCAACATTACTTTACATAGGCCTGATATTCGTAGTATTCACGAGGACTGGAAAATGACATACCAGAGGTGGACACAACTGGAATTGCGTCTTTAATCGGACATGGGGAATAACATATGCATATTGGTCATGCACACATAACATATGATGGATGAGGCGTAGGGACACAGAACATGGCAAAATTTACTTTTCCACACCAGCACCGCCAAAACCAACCTACACGAAGGAATGAAAGAAGTCGCAGAATGGATGAAACAAAGCCGTCTGAAACTGAACTCAGACAAAACAGAAGTCCTCATCTTAGGTACATCCCCCTCTGCTTGGGACGACTCCTGGTGGCCGGAAGCCCTCGGAAAAGCACCCATCCCGACAGACCACGCACGGAACCTTGGCGTCATCCTGGATTCTTCACTCTCAATGAACAGACAAGTCAGCGCCGTATCCTCTTCCTGCTTCAACATTCTTCGCATGCTCAGAAAAACATTTCGCTGGATCCCCTCCGAAACAAGGAAAACAGTCACCCACGCTCTGGTCACGAGCCGACTGGACTACGGAAACACCCTCTACGCAGGTACCACCGCTAAACTCCAGAAGAAACTCCAACGAATCCAAAACGCCTCAGCCAGGCTCATATTAGACATCCCACGCAACGAACACATCTCTGGTCACCTTAAAGACCTCCACTGGCTACCCGTCAATAAGAGGATCACTTTCCGACTGCTTACCCACGCACACAAATCACTCTACGACATCGGACCAGATTGCCTCAACTCTCGACTGTCCTTCTACACCCCCTCCCGCCAACTACGTTCTTCCAGCCAAGCCTTCGCCACTGTACCTCGCATCAACAAGACCACCATGGGAGGCAGATCCTTTTCATATCTGGCTGCTAAAACATGGAACTCACTCCCCGCTTACCTTCGCCTCACCCAGAACCACCTAGCGTTCAGAAAGCAGCTTAAAACGTGGATATTTGACAAATAATCCTCCTCCCCTTCCTAAGCGCCTTGAAACCCTCTGGGTATGTAGTGCGCTATACAAATTTTATGACTTGACTTGACTTACCTAAATCTACCTCAAATAACTTGGTACATAAGGAAATGGGGATCCAATTTTTGAACGACATGATCATGTTAAGACCCTTATTATTGTGGTGCACGGTATGGCTAAATGATGGTACCTCTTTGAATAGAGCCATCATCAATGATTGCCTTACTTTGGATCAGCATCTAAAGATCCCTTGGATCAAATATACGATTGATAGCTTCCAGAAGGTTTTTGGGTTTAATGTGTCCAATGATCGATATTGTGCCTCTGATATTTCTAAGTCCAATTTGAAAATCACCTTCTTGAATTATTGTGCAGAGAGACGTGCTTTGGAGGAATCGAATCTCTCTACCTGTATGTTGTATAACAGTCTGAATGACTTTATTGGACTCCAACCGTACCTGACACAGGTGACAAGAGTTTCGCACCAGTTTGTGATGACCAGGATGAGGATGGGAACAGTACATCATCTAGTAGCGTGTCCCAATGTAAAAATGCGCCCATCCGGACCTTGTGCTTGTGATAATAATGCTGAGCAAAGCACTATGCACTTTCTCTTATCGTGTCAACTGTATGGTGAACTGCGGAAAATTTTCTTAAAGCCAATGTTGAAAAGATTTGGAGTAAGAACAATCAACGACTCTATGAAACTGCTTTTTAATTCGCACCACCCGGACATTTGCTTTTTTACGGCTACTTTTCTGCTTAAAGCAAATGGTGCTAGGAAAAGCATGTCTTTTTAATTTATTTTAATTATTTATTCCATCCCCTTCTGGATAATTATGTATTATGTGTTTTTGTTTTTATTACTGATCAAATGTTCTGTATTTATTACTGTGTGTGCTTTTATGGACATGTTTTCTATGCTCCGAATAAAGATTTATGAAACTGAAACTGAAACTGGTTGGTGCAGCCTGGGCAGACCGGAGGTGGCACTGCACCCCAGTCCCCACCTCTACTCCACTGCTGGTGATCTGACTGTTCCCTCAAGGCTGCGGCCAGTCACCTGACTCCACCTTGCCTTATTGTCTCTCCACTGACTTTAGAACGTGTAGAAAGCACTGTTGACATTTACAGGTCACCTGGGGGTTTACTCCAGGTGATGCTGCTATGCAAGGTGAGTGCGCTGAACTCCACCAGAGACCAGCCAAGGACCGATTTAAAAAGATTTCCAATTGGTGGTTGTGCCTGTGTTCTGATTGGCTCCTAGGGCTAGGGTTTCTTTGGTGCTTAGGGTATGGGTTTTAATTGGCTGCTAGGGCTAGAGCTGTGATTGGTTATAAGTTCCAGGGCTCCCATTGGCTCTAGGGTTTAGGACTAGGGTTCTGATTGGCCCACGGTCACCTGAGCACTAGAGCTATTTTACCTTAGGGCTCTCAGCCCAGGCCTTGAGGCTAAGGGCAGAGAGGATTGTGTAGCAGACTGTTTGGGTGTTTTTGACCTAGGGCCAGAAATGCTGCCCTTTTCTCCATTTACCAGCCACCACACTCAAACATACAAACACAGTGTCATCAACCACACACTGCTCATTTACAACAAACTCTAACCACAGTTCAAAGTCCCAACAACCAATACAAAAGCCAGCAAACTACATCTATTCACTCTTGTACCCCTCCTGCCACACAATGGCACCTTCACTGTCACACAAATCACCACCCTCTTCTTTACCACTATCAAACCAACGCATCACCAACACAGAACACATTTACATTATACATAACCATAATCCCTTAAAATACAGCCCCCTGTTCTTACAAAACACCAGCTCTGCCCTCTAGTTACTCCCAAAAGGCCTCTTTCCATCATCACTAACCCTACACTCAACCCTCTCTCATACCATATCCGTTTTAGGTCCGTGTGCCAACTGCACTCTCGCTGCCTTGCTCGGTGCCCTCTTCTGGTTTTGAGCTTTGTTTTCCTCCCCTCTTTACTATTGTCCTGTGCCTGGTTGTTTATCTTATTCTACTGTTTGTTTGCAACCATTTCTGCAACTGTTTTTCCCCATCACCTACGGTACATGTTCCCCCATTACTGTTCTGTGCCCAGTCATTTGTCCATTATTGTTTGTTTCTGCTGTTTCTGCCCCCAGTTTCTCCCCTTTTACCTTTTTTACTGCTGTCAATGTGCCTATCACTTTTCCATTACCGTTGTGACTGCTGTCTCTGTGCCTTGTTATTTTTCCTTTCTTTTTAATATTGTGTTTCTGTTCCCTACCCCTTGTGTATGCCTGTTATTTTGTTGTATTTTTGGCCCCTGTGCAGCTAGCTGGCCCCCCTTGCCCACTTTCCCGCTGCTCCCGCCTCTCGGCGCCCCTCCCAGGATCTACTTAATGGAGGCCGCAAGCCCATCTGTGTCTGTCCGAGCCCGTTCATGCTACTCCAAACCTGGACCGTGCCCAGTGCCAGGAACCCTGGTTCTTCCACTCTGCACAACAACACTGCCTCAGCCCTCCGAGCTCTGGATCCTAAGCGCATCGACAACAACAACTGCTGCCGCACATCTCCACACACCACCAGAGGTCCGTTCTGCCTGCACTGCCCCTTCAGCTGCCACACAGAAGCAACCAACAACACCAGAGTCAGTGCAAAGATTACTGCGTCCACCTTGCCGTCCGAGACCGTCATGGCACAACTCGAGTGCATTCTATTCGACACACAATCGCTCAGCAAATATGCCATGGGGATCTGGGACACAATCTTATCCTTCACTCACACAGAGGTCATCTTCCTCACAGAGACCCGGCTGAACCCCACCTCTACGCCATGACATCGCAATCGCCGCCCGAATGCTACAAGATAACACACCAGAAACGGGCCGGGCTCGGTGGGTGCAGAGTGTGCTGGATTCGCAATTCCTGGCACCAGAAACAGCAGTTTAAACACGTCCAGTGTTTATGGGAGAAACAGCTTGGAAAGTGAATGCAGGCAGGTCCTCCGGGGTTTTTGAGGTTGCTGGCCACTGGACACACCAGGGTTTCGCAGGAGCAGGTTCGAGGGGAGACAGGACTGTAGGGCTGGTGCCAAGTCAGTGGGCGTCGTACTCTTGTTAGCTCTGCCCGGCTTCTCGTCCTTCTTTTCTTGTTGTTGCTGGATCTAAGGAAGGAAGGTTCAGGGTGCCCCTGAATACTAAATTATGGGGCGTTACAGGAAGGTAAAGGGCAGGGACTAGTGGGTCCCTTCCCTGGGGTGGGTACATTCCCTATTCTGCCACTCTCCAGTGGGAGGGGGGCAGGAGCCTCTCCCTGGTTGGCTGGGTCCCCCCAACCTCAACATGGCGGGGACTCAAGGTTGTGCTTCACCACGCCTCCCCCACCGTAGGGGTGGAGTTGGCAGAGGTGGGCACACCTCTCTTCCTCACTTGTTTTTCCCGCTGGTTCTCCCACCCAAAGTGGGGGGTAGAACCAGTGAGGACCAGTTGCTGAGTACAGCAAATGGTCTGGAGAGGCTCACAAAGGCGGTATGCCTTTGAAGCTTCTCCTTCGTGAACCCTGCCCATCCTGGGGGGGGGAGGCTTGGCACCTCGTCCCAGGATGTGCATTGTTTCAAGACCCCCCAGAGTAGCAAGCTCTCGACCCAGAGGTCCAGAAACATGTCTGGTGGTGGCAGCCTAGGCAGCCACTCATTCAGGTCACTCGGAGTTGGCCGAGTTTCAGGGGGCATCTCTAAGATGCCCTCTGTTGTGCATTTTTCATTAAATCCCACACTGGCATCAGTATGGGTTTAATGTGCTGAGAAGTTTGATACCAAACTTCCCAGTCTTCAGTGCAGCCATTAAGGTGCTGTGAGTTCGTAATGACAACCTCCCAGCACCATATACTCTTAATGGCAACACTGCACTCACAGTGCCCAGGAATGGACCTGGGTACTGTAGGGGTACAGGGATCATGCACCTGTACCCTCACCACTGGCATAGGGCACCCAGCTAGAGGGGTGACTGATGTATGCCAGGGCAGTGTTTTGTGGGCATGGCACACAGGGATGTGTGCCATGTCGACTCTTTATTTTTTTTTGCACCGACACACAGCCTTTCAAGGCAGTGTGTGTGTGTCAGGGTGCAGGGCCTCTAAGGGTGGCACAATAAGTGCTGCACCCCTTAGAGGCCTTCCCTGGTCACAGTGCTCTGGGTACCTGTGGTACCACATACCAGTCACTGGCCTGTGGCCAGAGATGCAATTGGGTTAGTTTTTGGGGGAAGAACACAGGCCCTGGGAGCCTGATTGGCAGGGACCCAGGGCACACAAGGAAAAGTGCATCAGTAGTCTGGCAAAAAGTGGGGGGTTACTGCAACAGAAACCCACTTTCCTACAAGTAGGCATCCTGCACCAGTCCAGACAATCCTTATGTTGATTTAAGAAGTCTTAGACAACCTTAGAAAGCTCTCTAAGTGGTAGCTGTGGAGAGCAGCCTTCAGGATTAGTCTAGAAAGAGTGTAAAGCAGCTTGTTTTACCAGAATGCAATCTTGTAGTATAGGTTAAGTGAAAAGAACCACGCCAAGTATTTACAAAATTATGTATTTATTATATAATACTCTCTAGTATGTTAAAATATCTCCTACACGGTGATAAACACAACGCACACACTAATTTAGCAAAGAAACACAGTAAATAGCACAAAATACACTGTAGACACCCGGGGCGGGACCAAACCATATACTAAGAAAGTGGTATAAGAACCACAACTCGGACCAAGACTGAGTCGAGAGGACGTAGAAGTGCTGGGGGCCCAAGCAACCACCCAAGTTGAGTAGATAGGAACCCCACGGAGAGCGTGTGCAGTGTGGGAACACGACTGCATGCTCCATACAACTATACGTGTAAGTCACAGTTGGATTTTTAAAGATTAAGGACCCTTCCCAGTGGCCACTAAAGAAACCCCGTGGAAGACAGAAGGTTGGAGAGCCACCCCACCCGTGGATACCCTAGTACCCACGTTACCTAAACCAGGGAAGCCGGATGCATACGTGTGAAGTGGTGTCAGAAACCGCAGTCGGACCCAATGGAGGACTTTAGGAAAGTGCCAGTGCTGAAGAAGGAGAAAGTGTCTGGAGGAATCCGAAGGTGGATTCAAGATGAGAGGAACCTGAAAGCAGGGGGGCCAGAGTCTATGTCACGCAGGAGTGACCCGGAGACTTGGAAGACAAATGCCCTCCGATGTCGGGTGTTGCAGGATGGGTGACGATGACCTTGGCTCTGCAGATTTGAGAACCAGGCAATGCTGAGGAGGACGAGGAGCCATGTGCGGCTGTCCCAGGATGGATGTCGAGTGCTGAGGTGTCGGTGTCCGGTGGGAGTACCAACAAACCTTGTCAAATGCAACCAACATAGGAAGTGAAGAAGGAGCAACATCAGGACCAGCAAGGTCCAGGGGACTCACCACAAACAGGGGAGTGAGGGCAGGCCCTGGGCAATCAGGGGAGCCCAAAAGAAACACGTGTGACCCTCAAGTGGACCCCCAGGCCGGAGGCACTGGAGTCACGAGAGGACCTCAAGCAGTTCACCAAAAGATGGAGGCCGCAATGCACACAATGCGGTGTGGCTGAAGATTCTGGTCAGTGGAGGTGCTCGAGGTTGGGTCTACTTGGAGCCCAAAGATCTTCTTGGAAGGAAGCCAACAAGCCTTTGCAACTGTAAGTTGACGCAGTGCACAGGAGTTTGGTTATTGCGACCCCCACAAGGGATACTGGCCTCAAACTTGGTGAGAGGGTAGGGCAGGCCTCGGGAGCCATGGAAAACCACCACCTGTGTTGCAGAATCATATGAAGTCTGGAGGAGCTCAGGATCAACAAACTGCTCGACTTAGTTGCAGTGCCTGCAAAGGCAGAGGAGTGACTCCTTCACTCCAAGGGAGATTCCTTCAAATGTCTTTGATGCTTCACAGGCCTTGGAAGGTTCCTGTATGATGCACAGCCCAAGACGATGCAGCAGACTGGAAGAGAGACGAAGTCAAGCTCAAACGAAGTCCAGAGTGCCCAGACGGTTGAAGAAGAAGAGGTATCTGATCTGAATCTTATCTCACAATGAATCTAGGGACCTACACCGTGGTAAGCCCTTAAGTACCCTAGGGAAAGGGTTGGGAAGATACAGGGGACCCTCCCAGGAGAGGGTCTGGACAAGGGGGAGGTTACTCCCATGTCCTTTGTCCAGTTTCGCGCCAGAGCGGGAGCCAACGGCTCCCAAGACTGGTCTGAACTGGACTATGCACAAGGACGCCCAATGTGCCCCTCATGCAGACTGAGTGGCACTGGCAAGCGCACCCACCCCACCCCAATACACTAAATCCTCTCTGGGAGGTGGTCACACCTCCCTGTGACAGGATGCCTATTGTTCTGCCTTCCCCTGCTCGAGCTTGGCTCAGCAGTAGGAGTGCAGAATTTTGTCTCTGGTCGGCAGCAACCACTTTGTGCTGTCTGAGTCAAGAATACTGGTACTGGGAACAGGGAGGGCCTCCTAAAGGAGCTTTACAGTGCCTGGAATCATACCTCCCCAATGGTGTGGGGTATGATTTCAACATGTTTGATACCAAACATGATAAGATTAGTTGCAGTCAATTTTGAGATGGGCATTGCGTAATTACGCGGTGCACCAATATATAGTATATGGCTGCTTTACCGACAACCTGGGAGAATGGACTCCGTAGGCTGCAGTGGTGTCCTGCTCATACATGCTCACTTAAAACCAAGCACCCAGCCTTCAGGATTGCAAACGCATGCAATAGGGGTGTCTTATAGGTTTTAAGGGAAGTAACCCCAGATATGGGAAACCTTTATCTGTAGTAAGTGGGGCAAGCACCAACTTACGCTGGCTGAAAAGGCAGGCCTATAGTTCCATTTTGAATGGTCTCTTATGGGTGCCATAATACATGCTTCAGCCCCTTGGAGACCTCTGGGCGACCCATGCCCTGTGTACATGGGTACCATATACTAGGGACTTATAAGGGTACCCCAGTTTACCATTTGGGGTGTACCTAAGTATGGTACATAACAATTTAGGGACAAAGCAGATAGACAGGGGTCCTGATTAGCAGGATCCCAGTCAGACTAGTCAAATACACCTTAGCACCAGGCAAAAAGTGAGGAGAACCATAGAAGCAGATTCCACTTTCCTACACTAGTGGAACAACACTCAACTCCCACCTCCTAGACACAACATCCAATCCAGAACAGGCTGCTAAGAACTTCTCCCAGGGGTTCACAGACTGCGCCAGCACAATCGCCCCCACCAACCCAGCCAAATCCAAAGGACCTGCCAGAAGAGCCAGCTGGTTCACCACGGAGCTAAAATCCACCAAACACAACTACTGGCAATTAGAAAGGAAGTGGTGCACCAACAAAGAGAAAGGAGACCATACCACCTTCAAGACAGCACTCAATCAGTACCATCAGATTCTGAAAGAAACAAAGAAGAATGCCCTAGCAGTCCACATAGAAGCCAGCACAAACTGCAGCAAGGAGCTCTTTGCCATCTTGAAGGAGTTCTTGAACCCTGCAGCCATCGGGAATGACATCATCCCCTCCCAAGAACCGTGGAACACCCTAGTAAACTTCTTCCACAATGAGGTCTCTGTCGTCTATGAAGACTTCAAAACCAAACCCACGCCACCAACAGCATCAGCCTGCTCACACCCACGACCACAGACCCAGAACACCTGCTCACCCATTGGGACCCACTTAAAACTCAAGCCACAATCTTCATCATGAACTCCATGCATTCGAGAGCACCTACAGATGCCTGTCCCGACAACGTCTTCAACCTGGGTAGCAAAATGATTGTCTACGAGCTCAAGAAATTCTTGAATACCTCCATCACCTCCTCCTTCCTGAGGACTCGAAACAGGCTGAAGTAAGGCCCCTCCTGAAGAAACCTTCTGCTGACCCATCAGAACCAAAGAACTTCCGGCACCATCTCCTTGCTTCCCTTTCCAGCATAGGTTCTCGAGAGGGTAAATCAACCAGCAAATCACCGAACACCGGCAAGACAACAAGCTCCTGGACCCCGCTCAATCTGTATTGCAAGCATACCATTGCACTGAGACAACCCTGATCGCAGCTGTGATGACATCCGGGCCTTCCTGGGCCACAGCAAAATAGCAATCCACATCTTCCTTGAGTAGTCAGCTGCCTTCAACACCTTCTGCCATTACATTTTGATCAACAGACTCCACCACATCAGAATTCAGAGAGACAGCCTGACATGAATCGCCTCATACCTCAACTAAAGAACCCAGAGAATCCATCTCCCACCATTCACCTTGGAACCCAACAAGATCATCTGCAGCATCCCCCAAGGATTGACCCTCAGCCCCACCCTCTTCTCGACGTACATGACCCCTCTGGCCAACACTGTCAGATCGCTCGGCCTCTACATCATCTCCTATGCTGACGACATCTAGCTCATTATATCGCTGTCAGAAGACCCCTCCACCACCAGAGCCAACGACCACAGATGTAGGATGAATGTCGCTGACTGGATGAAGGACACCTGTCTCAAGCTCAACACAGAAAAAACGTAAGTCCTCATCTTTGGAAACAACACCTCTACATGGACGTGTGGTGGCCTGATGAACTCAGCCCATCCTCGCCCTGACAGACCACAGCCGCAGCCGCAGCATCATCTTGGACAGCAAGCTATCTATGAATCAACAGGTAAACACAGTCTCTTCCATCTGCTTTCACATCCTCTGCCTGCTCCTCAAGCTCTTCAGGTGGCTCCCAGCCAACACCAGAAGGACCACCATGCGGGCCCTCGTCACCAGCAGGCTGGACTACAGTGACACACCCTACGTATTGCACACTTCCTGAAGAGACTACAGACAATACAAAACTCAGCAGACAGACTGATCCTTGACCTGCTCAGACGAACCCACATAACACCCCACCTCAAGAAGCTACACTGGCTCCCTATTCAGAAGAGATGCAAGTTCAAAATGTTGCCCCCATATACAATATCCTGCACAATGAACGACCAGCATACATCAACAAATGCATAACCTTCCACCAACTGACCAGACACCTACAAACCACCTCTGTCTTCGTCACAGACACCCCCCGGATCTGCCGAGTCGACAGCAGAGGATGCATCTTCTCCCACCTGGCAGCCAAAGCTTTGAACGGCCTTCCCCTGCACCTCAGGGCCACCTCATCGCACTAGAATTCAGGACAGGACTCAAGACCTGGCTGTTCAAATGAACAGATCGCCACAAAGCAGTCAGCCACCCCAGCACACACAGTTTATTGACTGCTTACTAATAAACGTTTGATCACTCTTTAAAAACAAGCACCACAACTACGAACAACTCCCTGACAAACAACCTGACTTACTTTTCATAACTGAATCATGGTTGGGAGATGCCACGGCTCCATTCCTGCATGAAGCCGTTCCTCCTGGCTATCAAACTGTCACACAAAATCGCATAGGCAAAAAAAGAGGTGGATTTGCTCTTATATTCAAAGAAACAATAAATCTCACCAAAGCTGACGACATTTCAATACATGCTTGTGAGACCCTCATCACCAGATGCAAACCAACACCAACTTCCTCCTGGATCTTCCTCCTTCTTTACAGACAGACATCTAGCAATGCAACAATCATAAACACGTTTCTAGACACAGTTTTAAACCTTATGACATGACATTCCAACTTATGCATCTTTGTGACCTAAACATATGTAAATGTAAATGTAAATGTATTTCGATTTATATAGCGCACGTTTCACCCAGGGGTCTCAAGGCGCTTGCTTAGGGAACCCGTCCTGGTATTCCCCTGTGAGAGATACCCCGGCAGGGTATTCACAAGGTGAAAGCCAGGCATCCCACCGCAAGGGGCCGTAGTGGAGATTAAGCAAGCTATTGCCCAGAGTTGCAGAGTGTGACCCCGTGAGTCGAGTAGGCACCGGAGCGAGAATTGTCAAGTCCGTGGAATTTTTAAGCCCGAGACCCGCCGAGGCGGGGAATCGAACTCTGGTCCACGGCTGATCTCAGATTCCGGGTCTGCCGCCTCTAACCACTGAGCCACACTTCTCCACATATGGTTTGACAAACCTTATCTACCTCATCCAAGAACTATCATCACTGACCTAGACGCCTACATCGGATCATCCAAAAACCTAAACACAAGCTAGACACGTCCTAGCTGTCATTTTTGCTAATCCAGAACTTGTTATCTTTCAAAGGATTACTCAAGTCACTTGGTAGACCACCATCTGGTAGCTTTCCAACACAAAACACCCCACCCTACACCACCTTACATGCATCCACCTATAGACCGTGGAACAAACTCAATTTTTAATAATAAGAAAGACAACTCGACTCCACCACAGATCTTGATACAATACATTCAGTTCAAAAACTATATCAGTAGCTCCAGAAAGGTTTTGCTATCCTAATACCACTAAAAACAACAAAACAGGACATAAGAAAGCAGGTACCTTGGATGAATGCAGAAATAAAATAACAAATTGCTAAGCAGCAACGCACCTGGTTCAAAACAAAAAACATTCAAGACAAACTTTACCTAAACAAACGTAACAGAATATGCATGTCAGCAATCAAAACAGCTAAATGTGCAAATAAAGATTCTTTATATAATTCTCACTGAATTTCATGAACCTAAATGCACAGAAGGAACTCATCACATTTCTCAAGCATTTACTGACAAACTGGTAAATCATTACACAACCAAAGCTAACATGTTGTACTCCTATTTGAACAAAGGAAAACGACCAGCACCGACCCATTTCCAACAATTCCCTCCAAGAGAAGGCTAGCCCGGCCTCTACATTCCTTCAAAGAACTATCAGAATCTGAATTTATGGATCTTGTCAAACAAAGCAGGCCAGTCGGCTGCCCTTCTGACCCTTGTCCACCACAATCTTCGAGAACATTTTATTAACTACCTCTGCTGCCTCACCATTCAGAACAATCATCAATAATGCTTTAACTACAGGAGTCTTTCCAGAAGACTTAACGCCTTAGCTGCGGCCGTTATTTCGGCGCAGTGCTGGGCGTTCCAAAGAGTGGGCGGGGCTGCGTCGGCCGTTGAACCTTCGCAGCAGCAGCCAGGTAGTGCTCCGAACGTTCAGCGGCCGACGGCAGCAGCAATGGGGTTAAAGGCACACATACACCCCTCATTAAAAACAAACCAGGGCCCACATGACAAAAACAACTACAGAACTATTAGAAATTGATCTTTTCTGGGCAAATGGATAGAAAGAGCAGCATTCGTCCAGATGTCACAATTCATTGAAGACAGCTCCATGCTTTCTGTCTTCCAAATAGAAATTCTGTCCAAGAAGAGGCTCAGAATCTGCCCTCATCGCCATCTTGGATAACCTTAAAAACACAGTAAGGTGGAACGGGGTCGCTGCACTGCTTCTCTTGGGCCTTTCAGGTGCCTTCGACACAGTTGACCTTGACACTCTGATACAAAGACTCTACAAAGCCGGCATAAAGGGGTCTGCTCTTGACTGGATCACATCCTACCTTCAAAACAGGACAAATGTCCTCCATACTCCCCCTTTCTCTGCCAAACTTCAAAAAAGCAGGGGTCCCTCAAGGCTCTGTCATCTCACCAGTAGCGGACACAATGGCTCGCGGGTGGCGGGGCAGGCGGGGAAAAAAATAAAGAATAAACATACCTTGAGGGCAGGTCCTGCATCTCTGCTCCTGCTCTCCTGCCTCCGACTCCAGGAACAGGAAGCAGGCAACCAGGCTCCCTTCCCTAAGCCAATCACAACGCTGCAATGCAGCATTGTGATTGGTCTGAGCGCCGGGCTGGAGGGGTGGACATGTTCTCTATGCAGGCTGTAATGCAGCCTTTATGGATAACGGGGAAAGTGCGCATGACTG
Source organism: Lissotriton helveticus (assembly GCF_964261635.1). Taxonomy (NCBI): domain Eukaryota; kingdom Metazoa; phylum Chordata; class Amphibia; order Caudata; family Salamandridae; genus Lissotriton; species Lissotriton helveticus. The sequence goes on along the minus strand of NC_136064.1, from coordinate 97,855,639 downwards.
ATTTGGGCAGCCGATCCAACAGTCATTGTGCATTTAGGAGTAGGCAAACCACTCCTCCCCTGCCCTCGAGAGCCGAGCAGCCCCACCCGCCTACAAAGCAGCTGGACACGAAGCATAAAATTATAATAACTCTAACTTATTATCATTTTATGTTTCTACTTGGAACTACTTAAAAGCTGTGGGGCAACACTCCTCTGTCATAGTGGAGAAGCCGCCACTGCATCTCACCCATGCTTTCCAACATCTACATGAATTCATTTCCGGTACTAATCAACGAGTTTCACCTCACATGCTGTAACTACGCTGATGACACACAAATACTCCTTAAACTAGAAAGCCCCGAAAACATTGGAAACTCAAAAATCTTCAGTTGCCTCAGACTGAGCCGTGGATGAATGGATGACATGGAGACACCTCACATGTGGTGATTGGAAAAATGATGAACTGCTCTGTGCCTGGCCTGACGATCTGGGAACACCAGTTAAAGTATCCAAGGAAGTAAGAAACCTTGGAATTACCATGGACTCTGTTGGACCTGGCCTCGTGGCGTGGTTCCTCCCCGCTCCTCAGCACCCCGTTAGTATAGCAATGCACCCAGAGTTCCCTGCGCAGCACCCCGCTAGCGTAGCCTGCACCCAGAGTTCCCTGGTCGTCCTGCTCCCTGTACACCCAGACCCCATAACCGATGGCCAGCCCCGCTGATCCCGTCCCACTCCCGGCTCCGAGCGCCTAGAACCCATATGCCCCACAAGGCCCGGCAGCCATTTTCCCTTCCCGAGATCCCTGACTCCCTGGGCCTAGTGTGACCCCGGCCCCAGCGAAACTCAGACTCCAAGGCGCGCCAGTCCCGGCTGGGGGGTAAAGGGCTCCCCGAGTGAGATAAGCCAGGGAGTTTCGATGGCACCTCCGGCCTCCCCTGAGAGACTAGGTTTTATCACACCTCTGGCCTTCCCCGATGGACCAGTTTCGATAGCACCTCTGGCCTCCCCGAGTGCTGGCTCCAGACCTGCTGGGCGTCTGGGAATTCCCGGACGCATCTTCAAAGAATCAAAGAGTCAACCGCCGGACCTCTCCAACGGCCAGCCCCCAAGGCCTGAGACCTCTGCCTGCGAGGGTCCGGACATCAAAGGGCCACTGGACTATATCAAGGCCCGCACCACAACTAGCGGGCAGTTGTATCCTGGACAAGAAAGCCCTGCTGAACTGATCGCGGCTGACCTTAAGCAGAACTGAACCATTGAATCGCTGAGCCCTGCTGACGCTGTCGCGGCTCCTTCTCGTAACACGGAACTGAACCATCGGAGCCCTGCTGACGCTGTCGCGGCTCGTCCTCTCCAAAGACCTCGGAGCCCTGCTGATGCTGTCGCAGCTCGAGCTTGAACTCGAAACCATCGGAGCCCTGCTGACGCTATCGCGGCTCGCCCTCTCCAAAGACCTCGGAGCCCTGCTGACGCTGTCACGGCTCGAGCTTGAACTCGAAACCATCTGAGCCCTGCTGACGCTGTCGCGGCTCCTCACAAACTTCTCCGGATCGAGCCATGTCGACCTCGTCGCGGCTCGAGGAGTACTCTGGTCCGGCTGGACCATCGACGCTACCATCACGACCTGAGCCGACTCGACGTGAGTGAAGCAGCTAGTACGACCATCATCTTCCGTACCCCCCGGCTCGAGGATTGAGAGCTGTGCGCAGGGTACGCTTCGTACTGGCCTAAAGGCTAAGACTGTCCCGCTTCACTCTTCCCGAATCCCTAAAGACTTTACGATCCCTCGATCGCTTGTAAATAAGAGTGCTGATTCCTTTTTACTGTTCATAAAGAACTTATTACTGAATACCTACGGTGTGGTGTCCGTTCGTAAGTGTGGTGTGAGCTCAGTGTGTACGATCCTAGACTCGAAGACCTCCCCGGTGGGGACCTCTCGATAAGACTCGGCAATATCTGTGGAAGAGGTGGGTCCTGGGGTGGTCGGGTGAGCACAACCTGGCCCTCTGAGATCGCCCCGTCCAACAGACTCCAAGCTATCAATAAATGGCCACGTGGGTAAGTTTGCCAGATCAAGCTTCATTACTATGAAAACTCTGCGATGCATCTTCCCCCCTCCACCTGGGATTTCCGCACAAAATCCAGGCTACTATCTCTCTTGTCCTAATCAAATGAGAGAGGGAGGAATCTTGTGGACTAGTTCACTTACCCTAGTAAATATGGCAAGTATCAATGAAAACTAGCTTGTGTTACAGGAGCTCGGCGTCCACGTCTGGGAAAAACCTTTTGTTTTGGCTGAAAAGCTGCACCTGATGAAGGTGTCCAGGCATACTACTGGGAGAGTTGAATGGTAAATCCAGGGCCACTGGAATTACGCGGCAGTGGAGGGCCAAATTAGGTGGTAGGGATGAGTAAATTATGCTGCAAGAAATGCAAATTATGTGGCATTGTGGGGCAGATTTTATGATAGTATTTCTTCATTATTTTGTCAATTTTACACATGTTAACACTGTCTAGGTATTGGTTACACCTCTTTAGTGCATGTTTAACACCCAAATATAGATATAAGCACCAAAAAGGTGACCAGTTCTCCTTTGCAAAGAGACTCCCGCAGCGTGGTAGCATGTGCTGCTGCGCTTTCAGTAACTTTTGAACCATTTGAGATAGACACAATTGTTTTTGCTAAAATCGGTAGATTATGCAGCAGATGATGGATTATGTGGCAAATGATGGAAATCTATAATCATGCAAAAATCGCTGCGACTGCACAATTGCATCATTCCAGCGGGTCTGGGTATATCCCAGGGGCTTCTATTCCCCATGCCGAAATCTACAAAGCATCGATTTAACCCCTTGCATGCTCGTGACGGAACCATTCCGTCACGAGCCACGGTGGGGCTGTGCTGGTGACGGAATGGTTCCGTCACGGCCCGGCCGGCGCGGCACTGATTTCGCGCCTGCGCTGAGGGTTCTATTAGGCGGGCGGGACCGTGACGGAAGTATTCCGTCACAAGCACAGCGCCACCGCAGCTTGTGACGGAGTGGTTCTGTCACGAGCATGGCTGCGCCGCGCGGCACCCCCTCCCCCCTAGCGCCGCGGCGCAATTGCTACCGCGGCCAAGGGGTTAAGGACAGGGTCAGTGGAGGCCGCTGTGCAAATGGGCATTTTGGTTTTTTTTTCTCCATGAAGAAAATACTTCCATCAGTGGAAAAGGCCCTTCCCTTACACCCTCGCCAAATTTGGGGGTGATCTGTTCCTTATCTCACCCTCGAAGGTGAATTACTCCAGCCTTTGGATGCAGTACATTTCTAAGCTTTTCCAGGATGGCCAGACAGGACTTTGGCAGCACCCACACGTTTGTCGGCGTTCACAAACTCACAAAGCTAACCACGCCTTGTAACGCCCACTTCCTACCCCATGCATGTGATTTACTCCTCTCAGTGGCAAACCCATGTATGCCTTGTGGACTGCTGGCAGGTGTAAGCGCAGACACGGAGGAGTTTTCAGTTGAAAGTACCTCCGGGAATGCAGTCCACGATCTAAAACATTAAGGGGCTTATTTACAAGCCCAGTGCGCCGCCGGAACGTCACTTTTTGAGACAATCTGGTGACACACAGGGCTTAGTCATATCTACAAGGCCATGTAAAGCCTCCCTGCGTTGCTTTTCATGGCCTTGTAGATATGGAGTGAGGCATCGCTGAGCAAGTGGCTGCGTTGCCTCACACTACGATGGGGAGGCGTGCCATGGGGGTTATGGTGGGTGTTCCCATGTAACACCCATGACATTTGACACATTCTCATATTTACAACGAGCTGTAAGCCTGGTAATGCGTCAAAAGCCTACACATCCCCAGAGGAGGCGTAGGAGAGGTGCAACAAGGAGAAATACCATCATTTCTCCTCGGTTATTCCTGTTTCCATATTTGCTGCGTTAAGCAGCACACTTAGAAAGAGGAAATCGCCTCCATGGATTGTTTATTAAAGGAAAGCATCCCTTCCTGCACAAAAACAAAAAATCCTACAACGCTGACACCCTTGCACCATGGTGCACCTTGCAAGGGTGCACCATGGTGCAAGGGTGCACCATGGTGCAAGGGTGCCTGCGTTGGCACATGGCAGCCATTTGAGCACCAGCGCAGTAACAGAGGACAGGAATGCGCTGTATCGCATAGATACCGCGCTTTCCCGCCCTTTTCTTTTGACATAGGGCAGCATAGCAGGAAGGCTGGCGGCGTTGCCCAATGGCAACAATTTGTAAAAGAGGCTCTAACTGCTGTGGGACACTGACAGCAAGTTCATGTAGGTGTGCGCTTTGGTTAGATGTGAGTACTTACAGGAGTGTACACGTGGAAGCCTACAGCCTCAGTGGAAACATCTGGTCTCAATGTGACAGAACTGCTCAGGTGTAATAAGTTATTACAGCTTCCTTTAAACAAGGAAAACAGGAACTAGTGTTTTATTCTTATTTTCTTCTGATCTTTTTTTCTAAAACTAACAGTGATCAGCAGACAGGAGAGATTTATGGCAAGGAGTTTTTTTGTGTGTACATAGTTCATTATAGGAAAGAAGGATTGTCTGTGCATGTTGCTATACAGTCTGAACTACTGTTGTTTTTTGAAAATCTGATTTTACATTAAACTGACTTTAAAATGTTTTGGGAACAATCTATTGCTTTTTCAGTGTTTAATTTTTTACTGCAGATTCTACATGTCTCCAACCATGCTATCTCTTACATATAAAAGAGCGAGACGCCAAGGATAAGTAGTTTGTGTAAAGGGTGATTGTGTGATCATGAGTTATAAGGAATAAAACACTCTCTGCTGTACATTAACACCTCAGAGTTTCAGGACCTCCTCTATGGACTCAGCCTTCAGCCTAGTTTGTCTGTAAGGTCACGTGACTGCTGGGTGATTTGCAGTGTCCGAATAATACACAGGAGAGGGTGATTTAGTAATGTATCTTTACATTCCTTAATAAAGAACAGGCTGTACCTCCGGTGAACCACCGTGGTGTAGGGAAACTTTGCGGAGTGACGAAGTAATCTATGGAGAATTGGCACTGAAGTTGGGTTATCGTGGTATTTGCTACGTTAGTAAACTGTTCAAGATTATGTATTTCAGAGGTGTTTTTTCGCCATATTGAAGAATCTGTTTGACCCCAGGAGGTTAAACGAAGGGTTCAGCCGGACTTTATTTTCATAAGTTCTATAATAACCCTGTCCTGAGGAGGCCAAGATTGGTTGGAAGGCCGAAACGCGACCGCGTCGACACTTTCCATGAGGAGGAGTCCTATCTAATTATTTAAATCAAAGTGAATTTTATGCATTGACACAGTCTGTACATTTGTGTTCTATATCTTTTTTGAACCGATTGTGTCTGACTACCTCCATGTGTACTTCCTACAATATACAGGAGGGCACTTAGCTTTCGCTTTAATAATTTTTTCTGGGTGCTGAAAGAATTCCTATGATTTTGTGTTTTTTATATGAACCCTGTTCATTTGTCTCTATTTGTTGTATATGCTTGTGTACATATGTATGTATATATATTTGTGTATATTGTATATTTGAAATCTATGCAAATCTAGTAGATACATTTTTTTTGTGATTACGATAAATAAAATAGGTAATCACGTCTTCATGTTCTCGTGATGGTATTTATAGTCACAGTGTAGTAAATGATTGGACAGTGTTCCTAACAGGGCCGGTCCTAGGATTTGCGAGGCCCTGGGCTAAAAGGGAATGTGCGGGGCCCCTCTAATGTAGATAAGTGGCCGCTTGCAAGGCGAGCATTCAGAGACACTGTGGGGGGCCCGTTGTCAAGCATTTTTGCCCCCCCCCCACAGTTTTAACTTTCAGCCCCCAAGCAATTCTTACACCTTCAGCAGTATAGGTGTGAAAATTGCTTGTGGGCTAATAGTTAAAAATGCTGGGGCACTAAAATGCTTGACAATGGGCGTCCCACAGTGTCTGTGAATGGGTCTCCTTGCAATTGGGACAAGAGGGAGCATCTCCCTCCCCTAGGCCTCCAGACACCATCCCTGAGAGGCCCAGGGAGGTGGGGCCCTCCCATGAACCCTAATTGCAAGGTGACACCTTTCTTTAAAATGGATCGCCAGGGAAACAACAGGACACATCACCAGTGTGGGGCCCTGGTGGGCTGAGTGCGAGGCCCTGGGCATCTGCCCACACTGCCCATGCCCAGCGCCGGCCCTGGTTCCTAATATAGGAGAATTAATAGTCTCCTATTATTTAATTCTTTAGATATATTTTCCTCCTTTTCCATTTCCTTATGTTGTATGTACCTCTGAGTTGAGGCGCAGGAGGGCCTCGTACACGAGGAAGGATACAGTGGTGTGACGTGCCTTTCCGCGACATCACTGCATTTATTTATTTTTTTTATTTTATTTATGCATTTTTATATAGCGCGGACTTTACCCGAAGGCGTCAGAGCGCTTCACAAAAGGAACAGAAATGAAACATAATGAGAAACATTACAAAAGCATACGTTACGTTACATAAGGTAATAGTGACAATTGTGAGCAAACAAAATACATGAGCTAGTAAAAATTGCACAAGAGGAAAAAGTGACAAGTGTGCAGTTATAAGAGAAAACAGAGTATAATTTGAGGTATAGTACTGCAATAGGTGCTAGACACTCAGGCACTCGAACAAGCGTTATGTTGGCAAGGTGGCACTTGTGCAAGTATCAAAGGTAAAGAGGTAGCAAACCGTGTGATACAAGGGCAAAGTGGTGTGTGCATGTTACAAAAGGGCACCAAACACAATATGCATATGCTAATTAGCCACCCAACGACTTGTTGTAGAACTTGTGCCCTGATGTAGGAGGCCAGAGAGGGCGCGTAGAGGGGGTGGGGGGTGAAATGAGGTCAGCGAGGCGGTGTGTGCGTTTCCACAGACTCTGCACCTCGTGGTCGTGAGGGCTCTGTGCCCGGACCCCCCCTCACCCCTCTGCACTACGCCTTTGGCAGGGCCGCCATATACTGTGCCCTTTTCAAACCCTGCGAGCCGCAGTTTGTATCGTTTCTCTGTTATCCGATGGAGGGAAGGAAGCCAGGGCCACTGTTGGTGCCCCCTCCTCCTCCCTAAGCCCCCCCCCCCCCGTCTACCAAGGCCGTTCCCTGCACTGTTGCAATGTCGTGAGAAGCGAGGAGTGGGCAGAGCTTGGGTGGTGGCCAAGACCAGGGCAGCCTGGCCTGCAAGGCTGGCTGGGCTGGGACAGGGTCAGGTGCACGACAGAACAGCGAGGTTAGGATATCTGCTGACAGGCCAGTGTCCCTGCAAGGGCCAGGCTTGGCACATGGCTCCCCCAGCCCTACCAGCCTCTCTAGAAATCCCCACGCCCACCTATTCCTACTCCAGTTTGTGCAACAGCAGGGACGGTCTTCTAATTAATTTCCAATACCTCAGCGCCCCCTTCAGCAAGTCAATCTAATGACTTGCGATGTAAAGTTATCGCGTACTATAACACAAGTCATTGTAACGATCGTGTTCTAACAGCACTGAGATGTGATGTCAGCGTTCCAAAGTAGCGTGCTACTCACCGAAAAGAGCTTTGACACCTCCTCAAGGGTATCAACCACTATATAAATGCTAACCCTTCCCTCTTCTATCACTCCACTATCATTTTTCAATCCAAATAACAGACTGAAATGAACACAGATCAAATTATTTTTCATATTTCCTATACCAATTCACCAGTAATTCTTTTTGGATTCCGGAGTAGCATGGTACTCGCCAAAAATTGCTTTGATGCCTCATCACGGGTAGTAAATGCTATATATAAATTTAATTACATACATCCACATGGGTGACCCCTGACCCTGCTTGCAGGCCAGGTCGCTCCCCTACTGCCGCACAGCTCCACCTGTGTGTCAGCCCCCGCTGCCGCTCCGAGCATGAGTTCGCTCCTGCTGTGCCCCCTGCTCGCCTCTATCTGCCGCTGTGCACTTAGGTCTGCTTCAGTTCTGTGCATTTATTTTCCTGTACTTTGTGTATTTTGTGCATTTAGCAGCGTTACTGCCTTCGTTCTCTGCCCAGTTCGTTCCCCCCTCCCTCCTTTTTCTCTTCTGTACCCCGTTATTTCCCCCTGTGGCCCCGCCCCCTCGCAGCCCCGCTCCCGCCTCCCAGCTGCTCCTCCCTCCCTCCCCGCCTTGTATGGCAGCCGCTGCGCGGTCGCGCGCAGCGGGTGCGCCGCTGGCGCATTGAAAGGCATGCCCTTCGGTGCCAGGACCACGCCCAGAGACCCTGGACCCCCGTACGCCACAATGCCAAACTGCGATACGACGCCAACACCCTCCACGCTCTCAACACCAGTAGAGACCACCACTGCTTCCAGGTCGCCCCAAAACGCACCCACAGACCCTTCTCCTGCTACACCTGCGACAGAAGCGCCAAAACTCCAGACCCAACTACCTTCGCTGCATACTCCTCAACACCCACTCTGCACGCAAACACGCCGTCGAGCTCTGGGACCTGTGCAACATCTCCAACCCAGACGTTGCCTCCCTGACCGAGACCTGGTTGAACGACTCCTCGGCTCCCGACATCGCCATAGCCATCCCGGACGGCTACAAGATCACCCGCAGAGATTGCACCAACGGAATTGGAGGAGGCTTAGCCATCGTCCACAAGTCCAGCCTCCAGGTCCACACCCACACTGACGACAACCTCAACACCGCCGAACACCTACACTTCCGGATCCACACCGACCCCAACACCACCCTCAGAGAAACACTCATCTACAGACCCCTCAAGCCCTGGAGAGCTCTGTTCAGCGACTCCATCGCCGACCTCGCCAGCACCCACTCCCTCGCCTCCATGGACTACATCCTCCTCGGGGACCTGAGCTTCCACCTCGAGAACAACACCGACACCAACTTTGCCACCACACCGACACCAACTCTGCCACCCTGATCGACAAACTCGCCAACCTCGGCCTCAAACAACTCATCACCGAACCCACCCACACCGCCGGCCACACGCTTGACCCCGTCTTCTCCACAAGCACCCACGTCGCCTTCAACCACACCACCGTACTCCACTGGATCGACCACCGCTGCATCCATTTCACCTTCAAGAAACCAACTACGCACCACCGGCTGACCTCCACCCTCGCCCAGAACCCACCCACCGATCCAGACGCCGCCGCTCGCAACCTCAGACAGTGGATCGACGACTGCTTCAACACCCTCGCCCCGCTCAAGAAACCCTCCAACAGCCACGCCATCAAGAGAGCCTCCTGGTTCACCAACGACCTCCAGACCTCCAAACGCGCATTCCGGAACCTGGAGAAGAAACAGCTCCACGATCGCACACCGGACAGCCACGCAGCCCACAAGGACGCCACCCGCAGACATCACCAACTCATCAGAACAGCCAAGAGATCCTCCTTCAAAGCCCGCCTGGAAAACAACGCACACGACAGCAAAGAGCTATTCTGCATAGTGAAGGAACTCTCCAACCACAGCGCCAACACCAACGACATCCCTCCCTTGCAAGATCTGTGCGACTCACTAGCCACCTTCTTCCATCACAAGATCGCTGACATCCACGACAGCTTCAACACCCCGACCGACTCCGCCCCCCCATGAACACCACCTGCACCAACCGCCTGACCTCCTGGTCCTACGTCAATGACAACAAGACCCGCAAGGTCATGAACTCCATCCACTCTGGATCACCGTCAGAACCCTGCCCACACCACGTATTTAACAAAGCAGACACAACCATCGCACCCGAACTACAGAAGATCATCAACATCTCTTCGAGACAGCGACATTCCCAGAAAGCTGGAAGCACGCAGAAATTAATGCCCTCCTCAAGAAGCCCAAGGCAGACCCCAAGGACCGCAAGAACTTCCGACCCATCTCCCTGCTCCCTTTCCCGGCGAAGTTCATTGAAAAAATTGCCAACATGCAACTAGCCCACCACCTGGAGAACAACAACATCTTGGACCCGTCCCAGTCCGGATTCAGACGAAACCACAGCTCCGAGACAGCCCTCATCGCCGCCACCGACGACATCAGGCGCCAACTAGACAACGGCGAAACATCAGCCCTCATTCTTCTGGACCTGTCAGCCGCCTTCGACGCGGTCTGCCACCGCACAGTAACGACACGCCTCCAAGAAGCCGGAATCCATGAGAAGGCCCTGGAACACCCTCCCTACCCACATACGACAGACCCAAGACCTGCTCGCCTTCAGAAGACTCCTCAAGACCTGGCTCTTCGAGCAGTAGCAGCACCTCAGCGCCTTGAGACCCTCGCGGGTATGTAGTGCGCTTTACAAATGATTGATTGATTGATTGTGTCATACTTGGTACATGCGTGTTCGGAGCTGTCCACTGGCATTCCTCACAGACAGAACCATCAGACAGCACATTTCACTTACATCCACACAGCACTGCTGCCCCACCCGGGCCTGCCACCACAGGTCTGTGGACACAAACACACAGCACATCCCACATGCATACACACAGGTGTGTCACAGAACCTGCAGGGGTGTTCAGAGCTGCCACCATCAACCTTAAGAGACACTACAGAGCTCATCTGAGCATCCGACATACACCCAGCACAGCTGCGCCACTCTGTCTGTGCACTGCACGTTTCTGCACAAACAATAGACCAGTTTAATGTAGAACAACTCACACATATGTAACCAGCACCCTGCTGCGCACAGAGCTCTTCACACAGAACTGGCCACAGAAATATACCCCCGAGAAACACAGCAATGGGCAAAAGACAGCCCACCCCCCTACGAGGGTCACCTGGCCACCACACCTGGCATATAACCCCCGGTGGTACTCAGTTCATAACACGGCACCCAATGTTACTTGTTTTATCGTCGTTGGAAGGATGAGAGGCTGAGCAGTGGCTGTCGAGCCTTGCACTTGTGACCTGCAGGTTACAAGCAGACCCCTGTCACGGGGTCCACCTCACTGGCTTCTCATAAGAAGATTATCCTTGGGTCCAGGCGTGCCCCCGGCCTGCCCCAGCCCTCTCAGCCCCCGGCCTGCCCCAGCCCTCTCAGCCCCCAGCCTGCCCCCCCCACTCTCAGCCCCCAGCCTGCCCCCCCCCCCTCTCAGCCCCCAGCCCTCCCCCGCCCCTCTCACCCCCACCTCCAGGGCCCCCTGAGTTTATCCAGGCGCTGCCCGGTCCTCAGTGGAGCGCCGGGGCGTGTAATCCCCCCTCGCCAGCCTGGCGCGGGGCCCGGGTCCCAGGGTGGGCACAATGGGGGCGCCTGCGCTCCAGCGCTCCCGTCACGGGTCGATTCACCCCGCTGCGCCGCTTCAAAGGGGGTTTCAGCCGCTAATGAGGGTGCGGGGGTCGGCATCAGGGGGGGGTCTCGGCGCAGCATGAACTTCAGCAGCGCCGCCTAACACAACAGAGGAGAGGGGTGAGCCCCCCACCGGCAGGACAGGCAGAGGGGACAGGGGCCCCCACCGCCCGGACAGGCAGAGGGAACACGGGGCCCTGCACAGGCAGAGGGAACACGGGGCCCTGCACAGGCAGAGGGAACACGGGGCCCTGCACAGGCAGAGGGAACACGGGGCCCTGCACAGGCAGAGGGGACACGGGGCCCCGCACAGGCAGAGGGAACACGGGGCCCCGCACAGGCAGAGGGGACATGGGTCCCCCACCGCCAGGACAGGCCTGTGTGGTCGGATACCCAGGCCAGGAGCCAACCCCTCAGCGGTAATAGGCCAGTAGCGCTTAAAGGTCAGGGGGAACGTCTAGGCACTCGTGGTAAACTCCAGCATGATGAGAAATCTCCCAAACAACGCTCCGACGGGACTGACTCCCCTCCAGCCCAAGCAGACTTCGTGGGACAGGCGGCCTGCACACTCTAAGATGCGTTTAATGCAAAGTAGTCAGAAGCAACCAATGACGAGGCCGGACTGGAGCCCTATGACCGGGCCAGCGCGTCACCGGTCCTCGGCTGCAGCACGTGATGCTCAAACACACACACTTTCACATGTTTGATATATTTCCTCTCAGTGCAAGTGAACAGGAAAGGGACATTTTTATTGTGCCATTAGTGTAAATCACTACAAATTCAAAAACCAAACGTCATCTTCTTCAAGCCTCTCCAGGGTTCTCCAAACCGGTCCTGGAAGGCCGGATCCATGCCAGATTTTTTGCATATCCCCATTTAGATACAAGTAGTTATTTTAAAAATCTGGCATGGATCCGGCCCTCCAGCACCGGTTTGGAGAACCCTGGGCGGTGCCAGAGCCTTTTCTGATTTTCACGTCTTTCATGCGTTTTCTCACCAGAAGATATATAAGTCATTATCTATACAAACGATCACAATATTAAATATCTGTCTCTAAATTTTGTAAATCAAGTAACAGATGATTATTAAATTGACCAATTAATTCGGGATCTAAACATGCACAAATTGACTCCTGACATTTTATATTATTACTCTTACAAACATTGATTTTAACCAGAATTTCCTTAATGCAGTTCATTTTTCGCAGGAACACATTATGTGGATAAGAGTTTTCTTCCCCAAAGCCCAGGGACAGAAAGAAGGGGCGATGCCAGTGGTTCTTAACCTGTGGTCTGAGAACTCTCGCGGGTCCGCAACTGTTTTACAAAATTAAATAATGCTAAAATTATTAAAGTTAATAAAGTATTTGCAAATAAAGAAGCAAAATTGAAAATTAAAGAACTTTTATATGTGGTTGTGAGTTATATTTAAATATTTCAGCATTTGTTTGGTGTATACTTGTTTCTGTGTTGTGTTTAGAGGTTCAAAACATAGACATTTGATAGGCCAGGGGTCCCCAGTTTCCAATAATGACTCAGTGGGGGTCCCTGATTCCAGGAATGCTTGGGTAGGGCTCTGCAGAAGGCAAAGGTTAAGAACTGCTGGTCTAAATCTTCCTTTACTCTGTGTAGATGACCCCCCCCCCTAATGGTATCAGTCCAAACCTACCTCTGGTCAAGTCACTCTTTCACTTTATAGACCATGTCAAGAGATTTGTGATTTCACATCACTTCATTTGATTTATTAACCATCAGCAGGGCTCCTTGTTTCACTGTCTGCCTTGTTTTCACGGAATAGAACCGTTTTGCTTGTTTTCTTAAATTTGGGGACAGGAAATAGCAGGGTCCATAGCTCCTTGAATTGCAAGATTTCTAAGCACTCCCATGAGTCCCCTTTTCAGCATTACTACTTTCAGGGAGTTTGGAGACGTATTTCTCAGTTTCGCAGAGTAAGTCACAAATGCAGCTTGAAGCATCACTACAAAAAGACATTTTTGAACAGTGCACAGCTGCTTCAACCAGAAGCGTCCCGGCGCTCAGACTCGTACATGCCAATAGACCCGATTCAGGTGGGAGACTACCGATTTTTCAAGCCAAAAATGACTTTATTAGAGCTGTCTCCCGCCTGAAATTGCATTTTCTACAATAGAAGTCAATAGGGAATTCTCATTCTCCCAATTTTTTTATTTTAAATATTCCACGTCCCTGTCCTAAAATATTGGCATGTATGAGACATGCTTGTTTTGTTATGTTGTGTTTGAGTCCCGGCGCTCAGACATGCTTGTTTTGTTATGTTGTGTTTGAGTCCCGGCGCTCAGACATGCTTGTTTTGTTATGTTGTGTTTGAGTCCCGGCTCTCAAACATGCTTGTTTTGTTATGTTGTGTTCGAGTGCCGGCTCTCAAACATGCTTGTTTTGTTATGTTGTGTTCGAGTCCCGGCGCTCAGACATGCTTGTTTTGTTATGTTGTGTTCGAGTCCCGGGCTCAAACATGCTTGTTTTGTTATGTTGTGTTCGAGTCCAGGCGCTCATACATGCTTGTTTTGTTATGTTGTGTTCGAGTCCCGGGCTCAAACATGCTTGTTTTGTTATGTTGTGTTCGAGTTCCGGCTCTCAGACATGCTTGTTTTGTTATGTTGTGTTCGAGTCCGGGCGCTCTGACATGCTTCTTTTGTTATGTAGTGTTTGAGTCCCGGCTCTCAGACATGCTTGTTTTGTTATGTTGTGTTCGAGTCCCGGTGCTCATACATGCTTGTTATGGTAAGTTGTGTTCGAGTCCCGGCGCTCATACATGCTTGTTTTGTTATGTTGTGTTCGAGTCCCGGCGCTCATACATGCTTGTTTTGTTATGTTGTGTTCGAGTCCCGGGCTCAAACATGCTTGTTTTGGTAAGTTGTGTTCGAGTCCTGGCTCTCAGACATGCTTGTTTTGTTATGTTGTGTTTGAGTCCCGGCTCTCAGACATGTTTGTTTTGTTATGTTGTGTTTGAGTCCCGGCGCTCATACATGCTTGTTTTAGTAAGTTGTGTTCGAGTCCTGGCCCACATACATGCTTGTTTTGTTATGTTGTGTTTGAGTCCTGGCGCTCATACATGCTTGTTTTGGTAAGTTGTGTTCAAGTCCTGGCCCACAAACATGCTTGTTTTGTTATGTTGTGTTTGAGTCCCGGCTCTCAGACATGCTTGTTTTGTTATGTTGTGTTTGAGTCCCCGCTCTCAGACATGCTTGTTTTGTTATGTTGTGTTTGAGCCCCGGCTCTCAGACATGCTTGTTTTGTTATGTTGTGTTTGAGTCCCGGCTCTCAGACATGCTTGTTTTGGTAGGTTGTGTTTGAGTCCTTGCGCTCAGGCATGCTTGTTTTGTCAGGTTGTATTCGAGTCCCGGTGCTCAAACATATTTGCCTTGGTAAGTTGTGTTCGAGTTCCTGGGCTCAGACATGCTTGTTTTGTTATGTTGTGTTCGAGTCCCTGCGCTCATACATGCTTGTTTTGGTAAGTTGTGTTCGAGTCCTGGCTCTCAGACATGCTTGTTTTGTTATGTTGTGTTTGAGTCCCGGCTCTCAGACATGTTTGTTTTGTTATGTTGTGTTCGAGTCCCGGTGCTCAAACATGTTTGCTTTGGTAAGTTGTGTTCGAGTTCCTGGGCTCAGACATGCTTGTTTTGTTATGTTGTGTTCGAGTCCCGGCGCTCATACATGCTGTTTTGGTAAGTTGTGTTTGAGTCCTGGCCCACATACATGCTTGTTTTGTTATGTTGTGTTTGAGTCCCGGCGCACAGGCATGCTTGTTTTGTCAGGTTGTATTCGAGTCCCGGCGCTCAAACATGTTTGCTTTGGTAAGTTGTGTTTGAGTCCCGGTGCTCGGACATGCTTGTTTTGATAGGTAGTGTTTAAGTCCCGGCGCTCAGGCATGCTTGTTTTGTCAGGTTGTATTCGAGTCCCGGTGCTCAAACATGTTTGCTTTGGTAAGTTGTGTTCAAGTCCCGGTGCTCGGACATGCTTGTTTTGATAGGTAGTGTTTGAGTCCCGGCGCTCAGGCATGCTTGTTTTGTTAGGTTGTATTCAAGTCCCGGCGCTCAAACATGTTTGTTTTGGTAAGTTGTGTTCGAGTCCCAGTGCTCGGACATGCTTGTTTTGTTAGGTGGTGTTTGAGTCCCGGCGCTCAGGCATGCTTGTTTTGTTAGGTTGTATTCGAGTCCTGGAGCCCAAACATGTTTGTTTTGGTAAGTTGTGTTCGAGTCCCGGTGCTCGGACATGCTTGTTTTGTTAGGTTGTGTTTGTGTCCCAGCGCTCAGGCAAGCTTGTTTTGTTAGGTTGTATTCGAGTCCCGGTGCCCAAACATGTTTGTTTTGGTAAGTTGTGTTCAAGTCCCAGTGCTCGGACATGCTTGTTTTGTTAGGTAGTGTTTGAGTCCCGGCGCTCAGGCATGCTTGTTTTGTTAGGTTGTATTCGAGTCCAGGCGCCCAAACATGTTTGCTTTGGTAAGTTGTGTTCGAGTCCCGGGTGCTCGGACATTCTTGTTTTGTTAGGTTGTGTTTGAGTCCCAGCGCTCAGGCATGCTTGTTTTGTAGTGTGTTTACATAGGGACCTGTATCGATACTCCAATTTCTGACCCTTGTCCGGTTATAAATCACTAATATCCATACAACGGCACAGAAACCCATTTCATAAATCAGTCATAGCGCATGCTGTCACATTAAGCAAGCACTATTCCTCCAGCTCCCTAGAAAGCTCACCGAGTTCTCTAAACAAACCAAGCCTCCAGCAAACCTGGGAAATCCCCGCTGCTATTGTTTTGATTTGGTTCGAGAACTCCTGCAAAGAATGTAAGAACGACCAGTTCTTAATTGACGTCTTATGTCCATCCTTACGTCAAACCCGGCACCTCTCAGGTATAAATATACCGACACTGCTCTAAGTAAAGACACGGTGGTGATGAGCTTGGAGCAGCGACTAATTGCCGGAGAGCCCAGCTGATGCGAGAGCCCACGGACGCTGCCCCTCCCTTTTTGACGCACTGAGGAAAGACGCTGTCTTTTCTCTTGCCGAGAAATCCAGCCTCCAGCGTTTCCAGCCCACCTTTGCGGGTGACTGGGATACCGAGTCCTGAGAAAGAGATACCAGCCCTCCTGCCTTCTAAATCCCAGGTACTGAACTGACTAACCCCTTACAGAGAATTCTTGGGTCAGACTCTTGGCGAAACAAACTTAACTTAAACTGCTACTTACTTGCTCCCTCCCATGTATTAGGCTTAGGTCAGGTACACCGGGGTAGGCGTAGTTAGAAGCACCAGTTGAGTATGATTAGTCAATGTATATATGTATGTATATCTTTTATCCATTTTAAAGTAACATATGGCTAAGAAACCATATCAATGCTTTTACAGTATTATTTTATAATCCTGCTCTTACTGTATGCATTTTACTTAACCATCAGTATTACAATTGTAGCAATTCATTTCTCTTGTATGAGAAAAGAGACTGATCAATAAATAACACCTTTTATTGAAAACGCCTGTCTCTTCTTTTCTCTACAATCTGGTGAAACCAAGTATGCACGTATTGACTGAGTAAAATAGCTGTCTTTTGTTTTCACACGACTCTAGAGATATACTCTTGATCAGGGAGAGCAAAGTTGTCATGTTCTATGGTTGTCAGAAACTAAATCCCTTCTTGTCTATCCAGGGAGGTTAAACTCCTCCTCGCCTATTCGAGAAAGTTTCTAGTATACTCTGAGCTAGCTGGCACACAAAACTTAAGTCTAATATCGTCAGTAGAAGACCTAGTTAACCTCTGTCCTACGTCTATACTATTGAAGATATTATTCCAATGCACAGAGCCTATTGGGAATATAGGAACTACACCACATGGCGCCCAACGTTTGGTAAGGTGATAAAACTAACGCAAGGCATTAGAGTAACTCAGTCGTGCTTTTTCACACAGACCCTTTCTCCCATAAATACTCCAAAGACGTCTGGAGTGGGTCAAAGGTTAAAAAATCCGCCAAACTTAGTAGGAGGAGACTCCTATGTATGGTTTTTGGTTTATTCAAAATTGAAGGATACAGTGTTCCAAAATATTGTGCACCTAATCTTTGTTTCCTTGAAAACTTGATCTGCAACAAAAAACCTTCCTGTCAGTAAAATGTCAGACGGTGAAGGAGATAGGGAGACAGCTAGATTAGCAGCTCAACTCCTAGCGGATGACACAAGTCTCCTACAGCAAGACCCGGATGCAATACTAATCCCGGTCAGCATAAGAAAAACTATAACACTAAAACTTATAGAAAATGGACTAACACCAAGAGGTGGTACAGTCATATTCGTAATTGAGGCACACGAATATCGGCAGACAGAGGTATTCTATTCATGGATAAACTTTCCAGCAGCAAACGCTGTCACAAAAGAGTTCCACTATTACAAAATAGAGGAACCACCGGATGAGTACACTCCTTTCGAGGAGGGGGAAATCCCATTAAAATACCAAGAGCACCTGCTCTGGTTTAAAGGCGCCCTAAAACATAATGATCACATCACCAGGCTCGGTCCACTAGGTAGACCAGGAGCAACGTGGCCGGTTCTAGCCAGCTACACACCACATCCAGACATTGAAAAAATTTCAATACCAGAACTTTTAGTACAGCTAAAACAACTGATTAAAATACATAGACAATTAGTCCAATATGTAATGCGGACTTCAACAGTCCAACCAGCTATTAAAATTCCACAGCAGACCCCTTATCAGGGGAACACAAATAAAATAACACCCCAGAACATACAGTCCTGTCTAGGCAAAGTACCCATTAAACGGGAACAAATTCCATTCTGGTTAGCACAGAAAATCACTCAAATAGAGGCAGTATTTCCGGATACTACCCCTACTGAGAAACACAGAATTCTGACTATCTGCCTTCCAATGGGGATCACACCACATGTGGAGGACTGTGACACTTGGGGCACAGTCTTTGCTTCCATTTACACAAAAACACATGGTGTTCCGTCCATGGCGGTAATACCAGATGTGCTAAAACAGATTCAAAATGAATACGGTCCAGAGCCTGCTTTAACTCTGGGTATGAAATTACTGAAAGACTTCAAGCAGGTCTCAGCTTTATTGTTATCCAACATAAAAGGAGAAGCAGCATCTGTGGCGATCCGCCAAAAGTTGAAAGAAACAGATATAGCAGAACAACCATTTGAACTTGCCAGAATCATAGAAAAATCCTATGAAGAACTAGGAAGAGATAGTTTGGGTGGGAAACCAGTGAATGACCTTATGGAACTTGCCCCCAGTTGTAGGTCATTATCCCTGTGGGACATGCTCTGTCTGTCCTCTACCCGAAAAAACTTTAGAGATAGATATTGGCACGACACGCCCCTGGAGATTAGAAAAACACACTAACTGTAATAGTGAAGGCTTAATATATCTGATCTGGTGCCCTTGCCAACTCCAATACGTGGGCATGACCACCAGGAAGATAAAGATACGAATACAAGAACACAAGAGTACCATTAGATGTGGTAAACGCTCCACAAAGTTAACGAATCACTTTCTTGATAAGGGCCATACAGAGACTGACCTTAAATGGGTGGTTTTAGAAAAACCATGGATTCCACCCCATGTGACAGATGCCTCAAGACTATTATTTCGCAAAGAACAACAGTGGGTATACAAATTAAAAACAGACAGTATGGGTCTTAATGATGAAATACCGTGGACCCAGTTCTACTAAGAATACACATTCATTAACAGTAACCTATAAACATCCTTTGCATCTTTCGGTCAAAAGGATAGTATAAGAAAGAAACAAGCAGGATGAGAAGAATGCCTGCTATATTTGTATCTCTTGACATCCTCTGACCAGGACATAAGGAAGATCATAAATACTTGTAACTATCGAAGAGGTGTACTCCTATTATACTTCACTGTATATAAGTAATTTAAGCATGTATAAAAAAAGTCACAGTTGCTAGCTACTGAATTAGTATCTCGAGAAGAAACCACATTATTATCTCCCAATGTACCTCGATTGACATAACTTTATTGACAAACTAACGGTGGCACCACTTGGCTGTCCTATTGTTGATAATGGAATTACAGATTTTATAAATAATACGCTAGGTATACCTAAAGTATATTTATAGTTGTACAATTTAAAGGAGGAGAATCATTTATTTGTTTAGTAAGCCGAGATACTAACTACATAACTACATAACTCACAACGCGCATGGGCAAACAACTTGGCCAATAATTATTAATGCGCGCTACATACAAAAGTAGACTGGCGAAATGCGGCATTATTCCACACATGCGCAGAGCGCACCCTATGACGATAGAGATCGTCGAGGGCGCATGCGCAGGATGCAAGTCTCTTCTCTTCGCGCACGCGCTAGAGAAACAATATACACAGGCCTCGCCTTGAACTACTAAGTTAGCGAGGACCCGGCGCCGAAGACACCCAACGCTATTTAACATGGGCGAGCCTGCCGTTCGGTACCTCCCAGGGTTAGCTCTACCCCACGCCGAGGTACCGACGGACAGGTGAGTGTTTATGAAGCATGATAGTGTTTTTGGCAGTATGTGTGTTAACATTGTTCCCCATGGGAGAGAAATTTGAGAACCTCCATCGCTGCTGGTATTGTCTTTCAATTGTTGCTTTTTAAGTAAACTGTGCCAGTAGGACTATTTGATATTGATGAACTACATGGTGTCTGAGTACAAAGATTAGGACACTACTTACACAAATGTCAGCACTGCCTTATTGTAGCATCACACTATGCCTTAACATGAGAATTTAGACATTAATTTTACAATTTGAAGTACATTGTGACTTAGACCTAGCCATAATCCTGAAATTCCACACTGAAGTAATGCACAGACTTTGATCTTTTTAATAGCCTTAGGTGTAGTTTCCCCCTGTATTGGTTTGATTGTAGAGATATGAGAAAAATAAGACAGAGTGGTTAGATATCACTAAGTGTCTATTGTGTCCACAGAGCGGGGCCTCCCTCCTGAGCAACTTGTCTGGTAGAGGTGAGGCAGAGCTATCCAACTTTTGTGGGTAAGTTCACCATACATACTGTATATGACATAAAGAAAAAAGTGACCTAGTTTTTTGAAGTATATTAAAACCATTTGACTTCAATTAAACTGTAAGGAGTTATAGTTGATTAGCCCGTCCTTACACTCCCCTTCTTAATTATAGACAAATGCACTTGTTGATTCTTTTGCAGATATCCAGAGTGTGACCTGATACAAGAAATAACATTGAGCAGGAACACTGGTGATATAAAATTTAAAAATGTATTCTTTCTAAAAAGTTTTTTCCATATTTATGGTTTTTTCACGAAATTCTGCAGCAGCATTGTAATAATACCTGGTCCTGACGAAAGCCGCTGATACTAAAAGTAGATCAATAGGCTGAAACATGTTGACCGATCACTAACAGTGGTTTAAATCCATACCACTGTGCTGTTACATTTTTAACCCTTTCAGCTAGCACACAGGAATAAAATTTAATGGTGTTCTATCTAGGCAGTTTTAACTCACACCCGTCCTTTAACACAGCGCTGCAATTTACCTCACTTAACCCTTACAGCACACATATGGGATTACCATCCTACTCCATAACAAAACCTAAAAACATCTCTGAGCTCCTTCCTTAAGATCCCCGAAGTAGTAGCTCCCAGTGGTGACCAGGTTTTTGCCACTGGTAAGGAGGCCCCATATGATGAAGCATGTCACCTTCGGGTGAGTGAGGGGTCTTATCCTTAAGGGATGCCTTCCCCTGTGTCATAACACATATTGGGAGTTGACAGTGTAAATATGGCTTTTCCTTAAACGTCATATCACTGGTTCATGTACACAAGAGACTTAGGTATAATTAGTGGTTTTTTGAGCATGTATTAGGGAGCTTATACCTGAAGTCTTTAAACATTCCCTTTAGACCCCAAATCCACGGTAGTTTTTTCAAAACCAGTGAAACCCCAACTAAATGAAAATCCTGAAAAGGTATTTATTAAAAATAATCTAACCGCTCCAAAAAAGAGCTGGGATGGAAATAAACAATCCACTCCCAAAGAAAAAAGATTCCAGTCCAGAGGAAGGTCTCCTCGGCGGAGAGAAAGATCTCCGGACCAAGGACACAAGTCTCCCCAGAGGGAGCCCTCTGAGAAAAAGTACAACCTTAGAAATAGGGATAATTTGAAGAAACCTGATAGATATCAAGATATTGATACATGTCCCTCTCGATCTTTTCAGACTTCCTCGCAGAAATCGGAAAGAAGAGGACGGTCAGAACAAAGGGAAGAGCACTTCAAGTCCAAAGACAAGGAGCCTGCTCATCAAAATAAAAAGTTACAATTTCCAAAGAAGAAGGTAGCCAGTATTAAAGTAATCAAACATGCCGAGGATCCTGAGGACACAGCTGAAAAACGGAGAGTGGACTCAGACAATGCTAGACAGCGCAGCAGAAGTGAGCTTAGCTCGCAAGATCCTGATGAATCATCTGGAGACAGTGGACACGAATGAATACATTCAGGTGGAAACTGCAGACACCAGAGTTAGCAAACCTCATAAAATATACGAAATAACATTACGTATAGAGGGAGATAAGACTAGGAAAATAAGGGGTCTATTTTGGGATAACCTCTCCAAAGGCTATGACATCCTTTTAGCTGAAAAAGACTGGCCACCGGAGTTTGTCAGGGAGTGCCCTCATGGCGAAGAAATGATTATGCCTGCCTTCTCAAATCACATTCCAATTCATAAAAAATATACACTTGCAAGAAAGTGGGCAGTAGCCCAAGCTCCTGCATTATATAGAAACCATGTGGGATGGGATGAGGACTCTTTTCCTCACAAAATCCAGTTAAAATCACAACCAACTGCACAGAGGCAGTACCCAATTAAGCAAGAAGCTAAAAAAACAGGTCAGGGAGATCTTAGATCAACTTGAATACCAGGGGGTGATTGAAACATGCACCTCACAAATTAACAATCCTTTGTTTCCTGTCTCCAAGCCAGATGATTCATATCGTCTAGTTTTGGACTACAGACACCTTAACTCATGTTGCAAAACTTTTGCAGTACAAAACTCACACAGTGCAGCACTAATGAATAGCATAGTGCGCAAAAAATACAAAACAACATTAGACATCTCTAATGGATTCTTTTGTCAAAATATAGCACCTGAAAGCAGATATTTGACCGCTTTCTCAATAAATGGCTCGCAGCTAAAATTCTGTCGTTTGCCACAGGGGTTCAAGAACAGCCCAGGATTATTCTCAGCGAGAGTAACAGAGTTACTACAAATGTATGATGATGAGGCATTATCTTATGTCGATGACATCTATCTAACAGATGATGACTTGGATACTCACTTGAAAAGAGTGAACACCATAATACTTCGGTTCGCAGCAGAGGGGTACAAATTCAACTTCAAGAAGTCAAGAATTGCCCATCTGACTGTTCTGTTTTTAGGATATGAATTATCAAGTGAAGGCAAAAGCCTGGCAGACAATTTCTTAGAGAAATGCGCTGTAATCCAAGCACCAAGAACGCTGAAAAACTTACAATAAATTCTAGGTTTCCTGAATTTCGGTAGAACGTACATTATAAATTATGCAGAGAGAGTTAAACCTCTCTACGACCTAATAAAACCAGATTTTAAAACAATCAATTGGACTCAAAAACACACAGAAATTTTGAGATCATTACAAACAGACATGTTAGCTAAAACAAAATTGCAAACACGCGATAACACACGCAACCTTGTGATTCGGGTCGTCTCAGGAAGATGCGGATTCACATACCTAACCTCTAATGAGGGAGAAACGGTACCAATAGCTTACAAATCTCATTTGTACACAAAAGCTGAAATAAAATTTAGCCCAACGGAAAAAATTCTAACCGTGGTACAGACTGCAGTAGCAAAAGAAAGATCCCTAGCACAGGGTAAACGAATAATTATCGTTACACCAATACCAGCCCTAGAGGCGGTTACAAAGGCAAGCATTCTAAATGCTAAAGCATTACATCCGAGATGGATACAGTGGGTTAATTCTCTTGCTGCAACAGACGTGGTATACGAATTTGATCCTAATTTAAAAACACAAGAATTTCTCCAATATGAATTTGAATGTCCTCTGCCGACCGAAATCCTGCCTCTAGAACACTACGGCTGTATAATATATACAGACGGATCAGCACAGCCCGCAGTTGGGGGTAAACAAGCTTACAGTGCTGCGTGCGCGATCGTTAAAGGTCACTGGCACGGAGGAAAATTTAGACCACTGGTCACTAAAACACAATCTCTAGGAGATTGTACAGCTCAGCGAGCTGAACTACTGGCATTTAAGATGGCGCTTGAAAATACCGATCGCGAATTCCCCACACTAATAGTGTGCGATTCATATTATTGCGTGCAATCTTATAATGAATACTTGCAGATCTGGGTTGAGAACGGTTTCAAAGACGCAAAAGGTGGCACAATCAAGCACAAAACGCTTTGGGAACAAGTAGTTCTTTTACAAAAGGAACTACAAAAGACTCACGTGATACATACACTGAGTCATCAACGTGATGGCGTTCACGTTGCAGGGAATTCACTGGCTGATGAAGCAGCGAAGGCAGCTGTCCAAACGGCTTCCGTAGCCGCTGTCACCCGGTCAAAAAACAAAAATAGACAGCGAAATATTACAAGCTGTCAGCGCTACAGTAAAAGATGCGATAGAAACACTCCCGAAAGGCTTTCCAGTAAAGTACTCATACATAACTGATGCGAATAATGTTCCATTTGCCCGAATCCCTGGAGTGGGAGATAGGGCAATTCCAAACATGGAATATAGATTAGGACTCATTATAGCGCTTGTGACTATAGCGCCGCCCGCCCTGCACTGCATTTCACCTGGCAGCAACGTGCATTATTAGAGTAATTTTATTCGCTGGCGACCTACTGCCCCTGCCTCGCCTCCCCTCTGACCTCCATCTTGTCTGCTGTTGTTGTTTTCCCTGCCCCTCCTCCCCGCTACCGCCTCCCAGCTGCTGACCCTCCCACCCACGTTCACAGAGCCTACCTCGTCCTCACAGCCCCTGTGACCGCCCGGACTCGCTCCTGACCGGTTGCTCCTTCCTTGCTCCTCTCCCTGTGCTGCTATCTTGCTGGGGATCGCACTGCTACTTGCACGGTATCGCCTGCATTATTTATTTATCTCAGTGGTATCGCCTGCATTAGAGTAAATAGCGCCGTGTTTAAAATCGGCTCGCCTGCTTTTATCACATTTGCGCAGTGTTTTGTGTAATCTCATTGCTATCAGCGCTTGTGACTATAGCGCCGCCCGCCCTGCACTGCATTTCACCTGGCAGCAACGTGCATTATTAGAGTAATTTTATTCGCTGGCGACCTACTGCCCCTGCCTCGCCTCCCCTCTGACCTCCATCTTGTCTGCTGTTGTTGTTTTCCCTGCCCCTCCTCCCCGCTACCGCCTCCCAGCTGCTGACCCTCCCACCCACGTTCACAGAGCCTACCTCGTCCTCACAGCCCCTGTGACCGCCCGGACTCGCTCCTGACCGGTTGCTCCTTCCTTGCTCCTCTCCCTGTGCTGCTATCTTGCTGGGGATCGCACTGCTACTTGCACGGTATCGCCTGCATTATTTATTTATCTCAGTGGTATCGCCTGCATTAGAGTAAATAGCGCCGTGTTTAAAATCGGCTCGCCTGCTTTTATCACATTTGCGCAGTGTTTTGTGTAATCTCATTGCTATCAGCGCTTGTGACTATAGCGCCGCCCGCCCTGCACTGCATTTCACCTGGCAGCAACGTGCATTATTAGAGTAATTTTATTCGCTGGCGACCTACTGCCCCTGCCTCGCCTCCCCTCTGACCTCCATCTTGTCTGCTGTTGTTGTTTTCCCTGCCCCTCCTCCCCGCTACCGCCTCCCAGCTGCTGACCCTCCCACCCACGTTCACAGAGCCTACCTCGTCCTCACAGCCCCTGTGACCGCCCGGACTCGCTCCTGACCGGTTGCTCCTTCCTTGCTCCTCTCCCTGTGCTGCTATCTTGCTGGGGATCGCACTGCTACTTGCACGGTATCGCCTGCATTATTTATTTATCTCAGTGGTATCGCCTGCATTAGAGTAAATAGCGCCGTGTTTAAAATCGGCTCGCCTGCTTTTATCACATTTGCGCAGTGTTTTGTGTAATCTCATTGCTATCAGCGCTTGTGACTATAGCGCCGCCCGCCCTGCACTGCATTTCACCTGGCAGCAACGTGCATTATTAGAGTAATTTTATTCGCTGGCGACCTACTGCCCCTGCCTCGCCTCCCCTCTGACCTCCATCTTGTCTGCTGTTGTTGTTTTCCCTGCCCCTCCTCCCCGCTACCGCCTCCCAGCTGCTGACCCTCCCACCCACGTTCACAGAGCCTACCTCGTCCTCACAGCCCCTGTGACCGCCCGGACTCGCTCCTGACCGGTTGCTCCTTCCTTGCTCCTCTCCCTGTGCTGCTATCTTGCTGGGGATCGCACTGCTACTTGCACGGTATCGCCTGCATTATTTATTTATCTCAGTGGTATCGCCTGCATTAGAGTAAATAGCGCCGTGTTTAAAATCGGCTCGCCTGCTTTTATCACATTTGCGCAGTGTTTTGTGTAATCTCATTGCTATCAGCGCTTGTGACTATAGCGCCGCCCGCCCTGCACTGCATTTCACCTGGCAGCAACGTGCATTATTAGAGTAATTTTATTCGCTGGCGACCTACTGCCCCTGCCTCGCCTCCCCTCTGACCTCCATCTTGTCTGCTGTTGTTGTTTTCCCTGCCCCTCCTCCCCGCTACCGCCTCCCAGCTGCTGACCCTCCCACGCTCCGCCCCCTCCACCCTCCATTTATGGCCAATGCCTCCACGCGCAGCGTCCACGCGCTACGGACACGCCGAAGGTGCGCCAAAGGTAAGCCCGTCTACGCCCGTCCGCGCCTGGACCGCGCCCAGCGCCAGACCCCCTGCCCCTCGCTCTGCCCACCCCCGCATTACCTACGATGCAGCCACCCTCCTAGCCCTTAACCCTGGTCGAGCCCCCAACTGCGTCCAAGCCGCCCCTGGCCACACCCATGGACCTTTCTCTTGCTACTCCTGCAAATTCAGCGGCACCGTCAACATCTCCGCTCCGACCACACCACAGATTCCCGACCCCAACCACCTAGAATGCATCCTTCTCAACACCCGCTCGGTCCACAGGCACGCCATTGACCTTTGGAACCTACTAGACACCATCTCTCCAGACGTCGCCTTCCTAACGGAAACATGGATGAACGCCTCCTCCGCTCCTGACATCGCCATCGCTATCCCCGACGACTATAAGATTACACGCAAAGACCGCACCGACCAAACAGGAGGAGGAATCGCTATCGTCCACAAGAAATCAATCCGCATCTCAACCAGCTCTGACGCCAACCTCGCCAACTCCGAACACCTTCACTTCCAGATCCACATCGACCCCATGACCACTCTCAGAGGCACCCTCCTCTACAGACCACCAGGACCCCGCGCAAAATTCAGTGAAGACATCACGGACTTCATCACCCCACACGCGCTCCCCTCCAAAGACTACATCCTCCTGGGAGACCTCAACTTCCACCTTGAGAAGATCAACGACCGCAACACCGCCACCCTCTTAGACAACCTCGCCAACCTCGGACTTAAACAACTGGTCACTTCCCCCACCCACATCGCAGGTCACACACTCGACCCCATCTTCACCTCTAGCAACCATGTCTCTTTCAACCACACTACGGAGCTCCTCTGGACTGACCACAGCTGCGTCCACTTCACCTACAACAAGCCGAAACCCATCATCCACCTCCAACCAACTCTACAAAGAAACTGGAACAAAATCACCACGGAACAGATCTCCTCATCGCTCCTTCAAACCTCCCCAGCCCTCTCTTCTGACGCCAACGAAGCCGCCTCCAACCTCACCCTTTGGCTATCCAACACCGCAGACACCTTAGCACCACTGAAAAAACGCCTACACAAAATCAAGAAGGCCTCATGGTTCAACGAGGACCTCAAGAAATCCAAGAAACTATGCCGCTCCCTTGAAAAGGCCTGGAAAAAAGACTCATCCACCAGCAACAAGGACGCCTTCAAAAACGCCATCCGTACTCACCACCAACTGATCCGAAAAGCCAAAAAAACAGCATTCAAGGATCGACTCGACAACAACGCCCACAACAGCAAGGAACTTTTCAACATCGTCAAGGAATTTTCCAACCCCTCGGCCAACTCCAACGACATCACCCCCTCTCAAACTCTCTGCGACTCCCTAGCCTCTTTTTTCCACAACAAGATTGCTGACATCCACAACAGCTTTGACAACCAACCCGGAAGCCAACCCACCCTACCATCAGCTGACTATCTCCCCCCGTTAACACCCTCAACGCCTGGAACCCAATCACCACTGAGGACACCATCCGCCTGATGAATTCCATCCACTCTGGATCCCCCACAGACCCATGCCCTCACCACATCTTCAACAAAGCAGACTCCGTCATAGCTCCGCACCTCCGAGACGTCATCAACTGCTCCTTCAACTCCGCTACCTTCCCAGAAGACTGGAAACACGCTGAACTCACCGCTCTTCTGAAAAAACCAACAGCAGACCCCACCGAACTCAAAAACTACCGCCCCATCTCACTTCTTCCATTCCCGGCCAAAGTCATCGAGAAAGCTGTCAACAACCAGCTCGCCACCTTCCTCGAAGCCAACAAATCCCTCGACTCCTCACAATCTGGATTCCGAGCCAAACACAGCACTGAGACCGCCCTCATCGCAGCAACAGACGACATTCGAACTCTACTGGACAATGGAGACACAGTCGCCCTCATCCTCCTCGACCTCTCTGCAGCCTTCGACACAGTCTGCCACAGCACCCTTTTACAGCGCCTCAAAAACATCGGAATCCAAGGAAAGGCACTGGAATGGATCACCTCGTTCCTCTCCGGAAGAACCCAGAGAGTCCGCCTCCCACCATTCAAGTCCGAGGCCTCTGAAATCATCTGCGGCGTACCACAAGGATCCTCACTCAGCCCCACCCTCTTCAACGTATACATGAGCCCCCTCACGACCATCGCCCGCCAACACAACCTCAACATCATCTCTTACGCGGATGACACTCAACTGATCCTTTCTCTCACCAAGGACCCCAGCACCGCCAAAACTAACCTACACGAAGGAATGAAAGAAGTCGCCGAATGGATGAAACAAAGCCGTCTGAAACTGAACTCAGACAAAACAGAAGTCCTCATCTTAGGTAAATCCCCCTCTGCTTGGGACGACTCCTGGTGGCCGGAAGCCCTCGGAAAAGCACCCATCCCGACAGACCACGCACGGAACCTTGGCGTCATCCTGGACTCTTCACTTTCAATGAACAGACAAGTCAGCGCCGTATCCTCATCCTGCTTCAACATCCTTCGCATGCTCAGAAAAACATTTCGCTGGATCCCCACCGAAACAAGGAAAACAGTCACCCATGCTCTGGTCACGAGCCGACTGGACTACGGAAACACCCTCTACGCAGGTACCACCGCCAAACTACAGAAGAAACTACAACGAATCCAAAACGCCTCAGCCAGGCTCATATTAGACATCCCACGCAACGAACACATCTCTGGTCACCTTAAAGACCTCCACTGGCTACCCGTCAATAAGAGGATCACTTTCCGACTGCTTACCCACGCGCACAAATCACTCTACGACATCGGACCAGATTGCCTCAACTCTCGACTGTCCTTCTACACCCCCTCCCGCCAACTTCGATCTTCCAGCCAAGCATTCGCCACTGTCCCTCGCATCAACAAAACCACCATGGGAGGCAGATCCTTCTCATACCTGGCTGCCAAAACATGGAACTCACTCCCCGCTTACCTTCGCCTCACCCAGAATCACCTAGCGTTCAGAAAACAACTTAAAACGTGGATATTTGACAAATAACCCCCCTCCCCTCCCCAAGCGCCTTGAAACCCTCTGGGTATGTAGTGCGCTATATAAATTTTATGACTTGACTTGACTTGACATAGCGGCACACGAAGGGCTCGCTTCTGTACACGCTGGTATTTCAGCCACAGTATCTCTATTAAAACAGAGATATTGGTGGCCACACATGAGAAGACAAACTAGGAACTATGTTCTAGAATGCGAAATAGGGAAACCATCAGTCCAGCATTGCCTACTAATTCAGTTGGTTCCGACTATTCAACCGTACTTGCAGTATGATGTAACACAATATGAAAAATTCCTTCTAACCCGTTTCAGGTTCAATTTATACCACTACCTGGTTTTATTTCCTAAACAGAACGATTGGACCCATACCGTTTCAGCGTGTCCCTGTGACTTAACATCTCCACAGTCCACAATTCATGTTCTCTTTTTTTGCAAATTTTATACGCCACTACGCAGGCGATGGATAACACCAATATTAAAAGTTTTAAAAATTCGCAGGTATCGTCCTGCCCACTTGGCATTACAATTTTTGGAAAATAACCTGATGACAAAATCTGTGGCACAGTATCTTAAACTGTGTATTAGGCACCGAACTAACCTATGAACTGTGACCGAGTACTTTTTTCTGATATGAGAAGGACTTCTAATAATACGCTCTCAAAGTACTGTTTGGTAAAGAAAGCTCTGTGTTTTTTAATATTTATTCTGTTTTTATGTACTTTTATAGCTTTCAAAAAATGGAAACCGAATAAAGTTGATTTGATTTGATTTGATTTGATTTGAATGCGAAATATGCCAAAGGATGAAGGTATCAACCGTGAAACGACCAGCACAGACGCCCCTTCTAATCTCGGATAAACCATTAGCATGTGTTTACCTGGACCACTGCGGTCCCTTACAAAGGGATGGCAACTATAAATATATCATGGTCGCAGTAGACTCATGCACGAGATTTATTTGGATGTGGCCCCAGCGCTCGGCTGACGCCAGAACTGTTATAAAAGATTTGCGAGTCTTTATCGGCACATACGCAATTGGCATGCTACATTCTGACCAGGGTCCTGCTTTTAGCTCTCGAGCTTATAAGGAGGCCATGACCAGCATGGGCATTGCATTGCGGTACTCTTGTCCCTTTCATCCTGAGGGAAACGGAATTGTGGAAAGAAAAAACCGTGACATAAAGCAATCTATAACGGCAAAGGTATTAGGTTCGGGAGCTGGGTGGGTCAAACATTTAATAAGTGTCCAACGTAGTCTTAATAATCTGCCAAGAAATTCTCTGAGAGGTCTCAGTCCGTACGAACTATTGTTTGGGACTAGAATGGTAATCCAGGACCTCGATAGTCAAACTTTAGTGGTTAAAGAAAAATGCTTTGATATCAAAGATCGTTTGGCTATTTTACAGGACTTAAATGAAACGAGAAAAGACCTGAGCAACATAAAGTTGAAACAACAACCAACAGCCACTGAAGAAAAACCACCTGTCCCAGCAAGGCCTGTCTGGATTCCAAAAATCGGGGATCTGGTCAGAGAGAAGATCGCGGTAAAGAAGGAATTTTGGCCTTCTTACAGAAAAGCAGTACCTGTCTTAGCTATCAACGGAACAAGATCAGTTGTATTACCGCCCCTTGCTGGTAAAAAGGAGAACCAAGTTGTATCAATCGACCTGGTTAAACCACAATCATGTGGCCGATAATAAGTAGTAGGCCGAGTGGACTCCCAAGAAATAGCAGAACACCAAAGTTTGCTACAAACACAGAGGTTCAAACTGAGAGACTAATCACATTTGATAAACCTACAGTGAATCAACAAGGACTATGCAACAAAGCCATGGAACTTAAACCTCTTGAAACCCAAATCCAAATCTTACATCAAGAAACACCAGTCTACAATGATGTAACCACAGACTATGCTAATGAAACAAAAGAAAATTCCAAAAACAAAAAGGAATCCAGAAGCAATTGAAACAATTGAGAGAACAGCATCAGGCTACTTCATCAACTTCGATGATTTTTCTGAGGATCCGAGCGAGCCTGAGGAACAGCCGACAACATCAAAGACTTTTAAACACAAAGCAAAAGAACTCTTTCATCAACTACAAGAAACCTATCTGATTTCTCCATGGATTAAATTTTGGGTGGCACAAGGTGTATTTGTCCTCATACTTTGGCTCATCCTGGTACTATACTTGGGACATTTCATTGAGGGAAAATATGTCACAATGGACACAGCAAGTCAGAAAATCAACTTGGTCCTGAAACCACACAAGTCTTCACACATCGAGAAAAGAGAACTTTCTTCAGTAAACTTCACAGCCAATCCTATACCCGGTGTGGTAGCATGGGACAAAACTGATTACGAAATCT
Source organism: Lissotriton helveticus (assembly GCF_964261635.1). Taxonomy (NCBI): domain Eukaryota; kingdom Metazoa; phylum Chordata; class Amphibia; order Caudata; family Salamandridae; genus Lissotriton; species Lissotriton helveticus. Next base: position 97,824,002 of record NC_136064.1, on the reverse strand, counting down.
ATGGCCCTGTTGAGCTCCTGAAGTATCCTCATCAATTCAAGATTTCATTAGGTGACTTTGTAAAATCAAGCACATTCGCTGATGATTGGGACTTTGAAAGTATTAATGATATGATGTCAGATCTAGTGATGTCAGCTAAATTTACAGAACATGATTATTTACAGGGTTCATCTAATTATGACCAGATGTACTGTTGCAACCACTATGGTAACCATTATCTGCATAAATCTGCTCAACCTAGAAATGTTTTTAATTATGACCAATGGGAACATTGTGCAACTCCACCAAAAGGCAGTTCGAAAACATTTTATGAAAAATGTCCATATTTCTCAGGGTTTAACACAAGTAATGCAGAAACGTTTTATTTCAAACTGTTAAATAAGACAGGAATGAAAACCATGCTCACAAATACAAAATTAATCTATTCAGAGACATTTTTTGACAAAATGAATACAATCGGTTTTGATTTCTGGAACAATAACATTGAAACAAAAACAATCTGGGGTACAAGAGAATGGCAGGTCAAAGGTATAGAATCATTGTTTAGAACCTGCATGATCCCAGAACAAATTATATTCTTGAATGACACAATTCAACAAACAACCTGTTTTGGCCTAGCCAAAATTAAAGACTTAAACAAACCGTCTATTCCAAAGCCAACACCTGACAGTAATAGCACTACAGATGTTGAGATAGACGTATCCCATATTTTTAACCAAAACAGAACACATCCTGATTGGAAAAAATGGTTGATCTGGCCCACAGACACGAATAACTGTCAAGATAGATTCCTGAACAAAAAACAGGGGTTCACAATAACCAGGCCAGACCCTAGATACTCCCAGAGACAACATCCAGGGATTGTAACTACATACAGTGTAGGGAAACTCTGCCTCGAATGGCTACGAACATCCACACTGGCAGAAATTAAGCAACACTTGACTTTACTTAAGGAAGGTGCTGACTTGCGTGATTTCATTATGGGACCACGCAAACAGCGTCAAAAACGTTTCATAGCGGCCTCTATATATGCAGCTTACAACGAAGCTTGGAAAGTAACTCAAATTGAAACAGCAGAGAAAATACGGGAAATTGACCGTGTTAATTTGGAAAAATCACTTTCTGTTGTGGACAATGGGTTAATGACTCTGTCTTCCAGAATATATTCACTGAACAGTATTGTATCATCTGCAATCGATATAATAGAGCAAGACTTACTGATGTTACAACACGGTCAGTCTCAATTGCGTTCTATTGTACAGCTTGGCTGGACGTTACAAAATCTGCGTTCAGGCTACGTGCCTTGGTGTTTAATCAACACAACGTCATTATTCGGTATCTTTAACCTTACTGATACACAAATCAGCTTGGCACAAAAGGGTGCAGAGTATACAATTCTGAGCATTGAAAAACTTGAGAGATTACCATTGACAATGTCAGAACGACCTGTCATTGAATGGATAATACATGTAATCATAACTATTCCGATAACGACTTTCCAATTTCGATACTGCCAGAAATATATACAGGCAGGCCAGTATGAAAGGTTGGGTAAAGGATACATTAAGTCAACATGGAACCTACCTTATACACACACATGTTATAGTGAAAAAGGACAGAGTGTATTTCTTAGTGGTAACAATTGTGAAAAATCACTAAGTGGTATACTTCTGTGTCAGGGTATAAGTTTACATGGGGCCTGTGAGGGGACATCAAATAACCTTTCATGTCACCAGCTCGGCACACCTGCAACAAAAATAGAACCATTCTTTAGAAGACTTTCTAACGGGAGTTACATTCTAATTGTAGATCAGAGATGTTGTGGCTTACTGCCAGGAAGACCTTATCTAGTAAGCGTGAGTTCCATGGTCACTTGCTGTGAGCGAGTATTGTTCCCGAATGACACTCCAGACAGGGAGGGAAAAATTTGGCCCAGTTTGAATATCTCTTCTATTCGAATTGATACTTTAAGCAGAATGAAGACTGTGCTCCTACAGACGCCAGTTCACTTGACGTCATCAAAAGAAACGTATGATTTCCAAGGTGCAAGTACAACGGGAGAGATACATGCATTGTTATCAACAAATTGCCCCCTACACTTCGCAGAAATGCTAAGCGAAATCTTAAATATTTCAGATACAAATGGTATCGCGAGTGTATTTAAGTCCGTTTTTTCGGGACTGTTAACTCCATTCAAAGCAGTCCTGGGAATATTTCCCAATTTCGTCCATTCTGTCTTTGGCGGACTTCCACTCCTGTTGGGACTCGTAGCAGGCATCTTATTTTTGCTACTCCTGCTTCATTATGGCAAGCCATGTCACAGACGAGACTCCAGCAACAATGGAAGAAACGATCCTAGCTATACGCTACCGGGACAGCATAACTAAAGTCCTTGGATTAGCCCGGCTACGAGATCTGAATATGACCTGGTTTCTTTCGTTCAGACCCATATGGCAGAATTGTGTCTTACCTGTATTAAGATGCATGCTGTGCGGCGAGGAATACACGTATCTTACACTACAATCAGAAGTACTATTGGATGCAGATACTTTGTTGGGTCCAGTAAAGGCTCATGCATTGTGCTGTCCCCAGCGGCTACCAATCCTGATGACGGCATTCGTGGAGACTTCACCACTACAATTGAAGGGTAGTGAAGTGCAAGATGAGAGCAGCATCAACCAGGTACGGCCTTCTGTAAGCAATGCTGATCAAAACATTACTGAAAGCGAACATGGGCACGACTGCATGGTAGCGACATTTTCCAACTTGGTCGAACTTTCACCTGAAGCGGTAAACAGTTTTTTTGAAAATCTGTCTGAAATGATGTTTTCACCAGAACAGAGAGAGTGACTTTAAACAAACGTGCACACAGCGTTCCCTGAACTCTGAATTTGGCCTTCAGTTTTAGAAACAAACAAACTGAAATTTTTTTTTCCTTCTTCACTGAAAACGAGAACTTTTTTCCAAAACCCAAAATATTTACCTTTTGGCACTTATCTTCTGCTTAAAGTAAAACTATTCCTAGAGAACAGAGCTTCTATTTTTAGGAACTCTAGAGACAATAATTTACCTCAGCCTCTAGCACATTTACGAGTAAATGTATTTATATGTGATGAAGTGGTCTCGCACTTTTTCTTCTGTATTAAGAGCCATTTCATGTGTTATTTTCGCAAATCATTCATGCTGATATAAACTGTGCTTCCTTTTTTTTTTAATGATTACACTGCTTGAATGCATACAGTACCTATACTCATTTTTGTGTATTTCGAATATGCCTATTTTTTAAATGCAAAAAATTTCTTTTGGGGTGGTTCGGTATACAGATGCACTATTATTTATGTTTACTATTGATTAGGTTAGTAAATATGGACATGAATTCGTGGAGTGGGTGTAGTGTGTTTATATAGGGACCTGTATCGATACTCCAATTTCTGACCCTTGTCCGGTTATAAATCACTAATATCCATACAACGGCACAGAAACCCGTTTCATAAATCAGTAATCGCGCATGCTGTCACATTAAGCAAGCACTATTTCTCCAGCCCCCTAGAAAGCACACCGAGTTCTCTAAACAAACCAAGCCTCCAGCAAACCTGGGAAATCCCCGCTGCTATTGTTTTGATTTCGTTCGAGAACTCCTGCAAAGAATGTAAGAACGACTAGTTCTTAATTGACGTCTTATGTCCATCCTTACGTCAAACCCGGCACCTCTCAGGTATAAATATACAGACACTGCTCTAAGTAAAGACACGGTAGTGATGAGCTTGGAGCAGCGACTACTTGCCGGAGAGCCCAGCTGATGCGAGAGCCCACGGACGCTGCCCCTCCCTTTTTGACGCGCTGAGGAAAGACGCTGTCTTTTCTCTTGCCGAGAAATCCAGCCTCCAGCGTTTCCAGCCCACCTTCGCGGGTGACTGGGATACCGAGTCCTGAGAAAGAGATACCAGCCCTCCTGCCTTCTAAGTCCCAGGTACTGAACTGACTAACCCCTTACAGAGAATTCTTGAGTCAGACTCTTGGCGAAACAAACTTAACTTAAACTGCTACTTACTTGCTCCCTCCCATGTATTAGGCTTAGGTCAGGTACACCGGGGTAGGCGTAGTTAGAAGCACCAGTTGAGTACGATTAGTCAATGTATATATGTATGTATATCTTTTATCCATTTTTAAGTAACATATGGCTAAGAAACCATATCAATGCTTTTACAGTAATATTTTATAATCCTGCTCTTACTGTATGCATTTTACTTAACCCTCAGTATTACAATTGTAGCAATTCATTTCTCTTGTATGAGAAAAGAGACTGATCAATAAATAACACATTTTATTGAAAACGCCCGTCTCTTCTTTTCTCTACAATCTGGTGAAACTAAGTATGCACGTATTGACTGAGTAAAATAGCTGTCTTTTGTTTTCACACGACTCTAGAGATATACTCTTGATCAGGGAGAGCAAAGTTGTCATGTTCTATGGTTGTCAGAAACTAAATCCCTTCTTGTCTATCCAGGGAGGTTAAACTCCTCCTCGCCTATTCGAGAAAGTTTCTAGTGAACTCTGAGCTAGCTGGCACACAAAACTTAAGTCTAATATCGTCAGTAGAAGAACTAGTTAACCTCTGTCCTACGTCTATACTATTGAAGATATTATTCCAATGCGCAGAGCCTATTGGGAATATAGGAACTACACTACAGTTTTGTTAGGTTGTATTCGAGTCCCGGTGCCCAAACATGTTTGTTTTGGTAAGTTGTGTTCGAGTCCCGGCGCTCGGACATGCTTGTTTTGTTAGGTTGTGTTTGAGTCCCGGCACTCAGGCATGCTTGTTTTGTTAGGTTGTATTCAAGTCCCGGCGCTCAAACATGTTTGTTTTGGTAAGTTGTGTTCGAGTCCCGGTGCTCGGACATGCTTGTTTTGTTAGGTTGTGTTTGAGTCCCAGCGCTCAGGCATGCTTGTATTGTTAGGTTGTATTCGAGTCCCGGCGCCCAAACATGTTTGTTTTGGTAAGTTGTGTTCGAGTCCCGGCGCTCGGACATGCTTGTTTTGTTAGGTTGTGTTTGAGTCCCGGCACTCAGGCATGCTTGTTTTGTTAGGTTGTATTCAAGTCCCGGCGCTCAAACATGTTTGTTTTGGTAAGTTGTGTTCGAGTCCCAGTGCTCGGACATGCTTGTTTTGTTAGGTAGTGTTTGAGTCCCGGCGCTCAGGCATGCTTGTTTTGTTAGGTTGTATTCGAGTCCCGGTGCCCAAACATGTTTGTTTTGGTAAGTTGTGTTCGCGTCCCGGCGCTCGGACATGCTTGTTTTGTTAGGTTGTATTCAAGTCGCACCTGTGCCGGGGCAGTGCAGTCAGGGAGGTGGAACAAAAGACTACAGGGCATATTACTGAGCCAGTTAGCTTTGTGTTTCATCCACGCAACATGGTACATGCGCAACGCAAACCTTAAATGAGATTTATGAAGCCACGCAAGGCCACCTTGCATGGCCCTGAGTGGCGCTATATTTCTGGGGTAAAGCAACATAGCGCTGGGCAAATTGCTGCACTGCTTACTCTGTGCTAGGGTGGCGTTCCATGAGCATTGCGTGGGGGTGCCCATGCAACGCCAATGGTTTTTGACAAATTCCCAGATTTACCAGAACTGGTAGACCTGGGAATGCGCCAAATAGATACGCTTTCCCAGGAGAAACGTAACAAGGAGAAATTCCTTTATTGCAGCACACATAGAAAGAGGAAAATGCCTCTCAGGATTGTTTGTGTGCAGGAAGGTGCCCCATCCTGCACAAAAACAATCTTGCCGACAACAAAGGCACCCAGGGTCGGACTGGCCGTAGCGGGCGCCAGGCATTTCCTGGTGCGGCGCCAGGGTGGGGGCCGGTTTTGGGCCCCTGTGGGGCCATTTTTGTTACAGGACCGTTTTTGCAGCATAGCCGCAATATCGGTCCCTGTAACAAAATCGTCCGAAACCAGCCCTGGCAAACAGCTCAGCCTCAGCGCCCTCCCCCCCCCCCTCCTGGGGGCCGGACGTGCACTTTGCCAGGGCTGGTTTTGGTTCCCAGTCCAGCCCTGCAGGCACCCTGCAAGGGTGCCTGCTCCGGCGCTAGGCTGCCAAAAGGGAGTCAGCGTAGGGGAAAAGGTAGGAATGTGCCGTATTCTTTTAAACAAGGCACATTCCTGCCCTTTCGCTGTCATGCAGTGCAGTGCAGGAAGGTGACTTGCTGCGCTGTGCTGAGCTGCGCAGCAATCTCTTAAATCTGCCCCTATATGTTCAACTTTGTGCAATCTCAAGCCATATAGTTAACTCCCCATGGAAAGTTTTCATTCCATCGATCAGTGTCGGCATTAACTGACGGCAACCACTCGCTGCATCGATCCTACATGCGGACCTGGCATCCTATCGAAGGAGTGCATGAGGAGTTATAAAGTGCCAGGATAGACATTTCTAACGACGCCTCATTGCGCCATCCTTTGGGAGGCGCAGCGATTTCACGCAATCCCAGGTTTACAAGCCGTATAAATCTGGGATTGCGTGAAATCCATGGGTGGAGGCGTGGGAACCCCAACGGAACGCTCACCAGAATGAAATGTATTGTATTGTATTGTAATTGCATTTATATAGCGCTTACTACCCCTGACGAGGCGTCAAATCGCTTTTTCGGCGAGTAGCACGCTACTCCGAGACCAATAGAGGATTAGTGTTGAAATAGTATAGTGAAACATGCAAGTAAATGTAACGCCGTGCAGCGCAAGCCGCTACATTGTGTTGCATTTTGTTTACAAAGCCACTCAAGGCGCTGCAAACCACTCCTTGCGATTTGAGCCGGGGCGATTGCGTCATCGATGTGCCACAAAAGTGGTGCAACCATGACGCAAAATGTTAGTAAATCTGCCCCCAGATTCTATAAGGTGCAAGTTTGGGAGAGCTCTAAAAACCATAAGATTTCCCTGTTCAATAGATCACATTTCCTTCGTGACTGATATTCCGGATAGAAAATAAGTTTTGCGCCATCCTCAGTTGTTCAATTCGAGGTGTCACATTGTGACCAACACATCTTCTTTTCCATGAGTTGAAAGGGTTCGAGGCGCCCCCTGACCCACTCCATGGAGGCCTCCTCTCATCAGTCTGAGGAATTACTACCCACTGCCACTCAAGAATGGCACTTACTACCCACCAAGCACACTCCTGCTTGGTGGGTAGTAAGTGCCATTCTTGAGTGGCAGGACTGCTCGTGGTGGCTGCAGTAGCCGGGGGGGTGTCTTGGTGGCCACCATGGGGTCTTTTTTGTTAATCCTGCCAGGGTCTGCCCCCAGCAGGGACCTCTGCATTGCCCCTGGTTCCTATAAAACTCTCGGGTAATTGTGGACGGTCCGCTCTGTTATTACCTTTGACGTGAACTTTAAATTCTTGTTTGATTTGAGGTCACCCTGTTATCATCCTCTGAGCAAAGGGATGTTGATTCCTTAGTAGGCTGCATATGATTGGTGCCTGGTGTGACTGCCAGGTTTTCTTCATCTTGAATTTTCAACTGTTCAGTTGTTTCTTTTGTTTTTCAGAACTGCTGTCCTTCTGCAATATTAAAAAGAACAGTTCCCTCGGAGGAAGTATAAGCCTAAACTACTTTGGCAGAAATATTGTTGCAAGAAATTAAAAACAATTATATTGATATTCTATAACTGTATAAACACTTCATTAGTTACAAAAGATACACTTTATCATGTTACAGGTGCTCCAACATAATGGCATAGAGAATGTGAAAATATGTGCACAAGTGCTGTACACAAAAGATACACAATACTAGAGGCTGATAAAACAATGAATTTTCAGCAAGACTCAAAATTGACAGCAGTCTGTATATCATAATAAATATTATCAGCCCAATAGTTCAATTGTCGATGTTTCGACCCTGAGCAAATGAATTAAACAGGGTCTTCATCAGGAAACAAACATGGTAGCAACCTGAGAGAAAAATGGAGAAAAAAAGCCAACCAATTACTATATACCTAACCTGGTGTAAAATGTTGTTTAGAAAATAAAGGCTGATGGAAACCTTCCAGTATTGAATGATACATCATGGTTAAATAATACTGAGGTAAAGGTCCCCCTTATGGCACGAAACTGGAGTATGAAATCTGGGAGAGATGAAAACATGTTATAATGATCGCATGTTTCATAAGGATAATGCACCCTGTGAGGCTGATGAGGCTCTAATCCGAGGACGCCTAATACCTTAGAGAAGGGAGAAGGACACGTGAACAAACACGTGCCATTAAACGAAAGAAGGTCCTGCTAAGCCATTAGGGCTCCTTCATATGAAGGAACTCCGTGCAAGGCTGCAAGTTCAAGTTCAAGTTCAGGTATTTATAGAGCGCACTACTCACCCAGAGGGTCTCAAGGCGCTGGAGGGAGGGGTTTACTGTTTATCGAATAGCCATGTTTTCAGTTCTTTTCTGAAGGAGATGTGATTCTGAGTAAGGCGGAGGTGGGTGGGGAGTGAGTTCCAGGTCTTGGCAGCCAGGAAGGAGAAGGATCTGCCACCCATGGTGGTTTTTCGGATGCGCGGGACTGCGGCGAGGGCTTGATTGGATGATCTTAGTTGGCGGGTGGGATAGTAGAAGGACAGTCGGGTGTTGAGGCATTCGGGTCCTAGATTATAAAGGGCCTTGTGTGCGTGGGTAAGAAGGCTGCAAAACCCATTGAAACGCATGCAGGGCTCATCATTAAGAAAAGAGCTGCATGCAAAACACGGTCAAAAAATTACAGAGAAATAGTAGCCCCTCCCCAAAAAAGAATGGAGTTGAAATTACAGCATTGATGTGCCATATATTGGTAGGGTGGGGCACTCACCAGCTGAATGAAAATGAAGGAGCCGCCAAAGGCTGGAATAGAGCACCGTCTAAAGATCAGTGTAAGGACCCCCATTCATCTGAAAAGAAATGTGAAGCAAAAGCTGTCTGCTTGCACGTGCGCGAGTGGCAAAGATATAGACCTTGCTGTCATGCGTTACATGCACACTATACAAAAATTGAAGAGGAGCCAAGGAATTAATCTAAAATAAATGAAAAGGGGTGGAGGGTGTAATAGAACGCGATCATGCGATTCACGAAAAATTTACAAATTAAAAGTGCTGGGGCAGCGAGCTGTAGTTCAGGACACTGATAAGAACTACCATGGAAATAAAAGAAACACTGCTGATTGATTGATATCCTGCTGCATACTGAAAAACAATACATTAAAATACATTAAAGGGAGTGCATAAGGAGTCCAATGTTTTTGCTGAGAGTTCACATTATCCAATATTAATCCAATTTGACCAAACACATACATTCTTATTATAGATCCCATATAACAAAGGAGCCATGAAGTGATATACAAACACATTTTCTTTATTCTTCACAACATCAAACTACAGCCCAGCCAACACGTTTCATCCCGTCAAGGCACTTCATCACGGTTTAGATATTTCTTGGTATATTACACTTATCCAGTAAGAGAATACCAAGAAATATCTAAACCCTGATGAAGTCCCTTGTTGGGATGAAACACGTTGGCTGGGCAGCAGTTTGATGCTCTGAAGAATAAAGACATTTTTTGGGGATATCATATGGATATTTAAGAAGAATTTGTGCTTGAAAATTTTTGATTATTATTGCACTAAGACACTAAGTGAACTCTCAGCAAAAGCAGTGGACTTCCTAAGCACTCCCTTTATGTATTGTTTTTCACTTTTGTTTATGGTTTTGGAGCAGTAAGACCATTAGAGGGTTGAGTGCTATCATAGACATAGCATCAAAACTAACACCTGGACGGTCAGTTAGCGCCAATACTGCTCTATTTGGAAGTACACTCATTAATATACTGTTGCAGATTGATATAAAATAGTGAGATAGTAAACATCTAAAAGTCAAAGTAAGTTACAGAATCAAGGAAAATGTATGCAGCCTTACAACTATCAGAATTATGTTTTTCTGCAGTCTGCAGAAAAACAGATGTGTCCAAAAATTATCATCACCAAAAGCCTATGTAAATTGTATAATCAATTAAATTATTTACAGCCTTAAAATAATCTGATTTATATGTCTTTCCTGCAAGCTACAGACCAGCGCTATATGAGAAATTCAATTTTCTAAACTGCATATCAGAGGAATGCTGCTTGTCTTCGATCCTTGGTTAAGTCTGTGTAACCAAGTCAAATTTATCAATCCATTGTCGTTCTTCCTGTTACAGTACATTTGGTTTATCCCTGCCTCTGGCACCAGGTTTCACTAGCTCAATAATTTGTCAGCACATGTCTTCTGCTGTGTGTTGTAACTGCAGGAAGCCCCTGTGACCGCACACTTGACCCAACTGTGATGATGCAAAAAGGACTTAGACGACTCCAAATGTATTAGTAGACAAAAACAAACATTTCCTATGGAAGCCCGGTCCTAACTATAACTACAGAGGGGCTACCATCTCTGTGATCCCCCCTCACCCGGTGGGTCCCGGTGAGGGGGATTTCAACGGAAGATGTCGAGGGAAAATTAAATAAATAATTATTTTTTGAATCTGCCATCAAAATCCCCCTTCACCTGGCCCCACCACCACTCATACCTGCACAGGCTGCAGCTGATATATATATATAGATTTCCACCTCGCACAGCCGATTGCTATGCAAATGCCCTTCCAATTCAGCCTCTCACAAAGACAATCGAAGAGAGAGCGCGTGTGCTACAATAATGTTTAATTCATATTCCCAAAGCACTAATCCGCAGTATTCCGTTCGGCGAATTCCTCCGGGCCCGGAGGAATTGCAGCCTAGACCAGGACTTTGTGAAGGAGGGGGAATGCATGAAAGAACGCTTCAGGGAGAGAGGTTATAAACAGACTGTTATAGATCAGGCGTTCCAAAAGGCTAGTGAAATCAGCCACTTGTCTCTACTGACTCCAAAAATGGGAAAAATGGAAGAAAGTCACAAGGAAAATGAAAAGATCAGATTTATCTCCACTTTCCACTCTAAATCCTGGAGAGTGCAAAAAAGCCTGAACAAACATTGGAAGGTCCTTGGAACTGAACCTTGTCTGAATGAAGTTCTAGATGACAGACCTAGTATAAGTTATCGGAGAGCAGATACCCTCAGGAGCAAGGTCAGTCACAATGAAGTCAGTACCATCAGACCGAGTACAAACAACATCTCTGGCTTCTTCACATGCATGAAATGCAAAGCTTGTAAATTTAGCACAAATGTGAAGAAAGTACACTATCCGATAGAAAACAGGGATAGAAATATTGAAAAACACCTGACCTGCCTATCAGAATATTGTGTATATGTTCTGGTTTGCCCATGTCCCAAGAAATATGTGGGGAGCACAATGTTCCCTGCAAAGACCCGGATTTTACAACATATGAGGGCGATCCAAAACAAAGAGCAAAACTCCCCTGTGGCCCGACACTTTGAGGAACACCATGGAAGTAATCGCAACCTCCTCAAATTCTTTGTAATTGACAAACTACCCGTGATGAAAAGAGGGGGTGACAAGATTCGTAGGTTGCGACAGTTAGAGAACAGATACATCATCAATCTCGATACACTGATCCCGGGGGGTCTTAACTCGGAGGAAGAGATGGTATGGCATCTGGGAGAATAACAAATTGGATGTTCTTGAAGTTAGAATGCAGAAATCATGTTTTGAAATTTTCATTATTGTTTTTAAAGTAGGTGATTCTGTCTGTAGCATGCTATTACCAGCAGATAGGCTGAGCCATTGCGAGACATACGTAGTATTGTTTCTTTTAACTGTAACATCAATTCACAAGTTTTGATATTTTAATTAGGGTGTGGGCACTTTCTTAGGAACTGGCTTTGTTTGACTAAAGTATGTGTTACATAAGCTTAACTCTGACAGGTTGCACTTTCTCTTTCTCTCTCACATATATACAGGAATCCGGTGGATTTTCATGAAAATTTCTTTCAACGAGATGGTACCACATGTATCTATATGAGTTTACGTTTAAATTTCCCACTGGGGATATACAGGACTAAATCCTCTAATAATTCTCTGCTGATTAAGAGGATGCCTTTTGGAGGTTGTGAAATATCCCAGCTGATTAAGTGCCCCAAAGAATCATTTTGAATTATACAGTAATATTGAAAACGCACTGGCGTAGAACTAGTGTATATAACAGGGACACTTTTTTCTTCGTAATTAAAATGTAGAGTAGAGGATGTCTTTGACAGCTATAATAATAATTACTCAATATATGTGTTATATATGTGGATGCCTACTGTATTCATGAATTAATTATTAGTACAATCCGCTTATATGTCCAATGTGTAGAGAGGATGTCTTTTCCACTTGGAAGAATATAAATTAAGGAATACGTATGTCTTAGATGTTTTTGAATAAGTTTGTAAGTGTAACAGAGTGATACGTTAACACATTTGTTTTCTTGAAGTAACACCACTGCAATATGGCCGACATTACCGAAGGCTCCTTGTCCTTCGTTTATGTTTATTATTTCACTGAGGAAATCACATGAGCACTTTGAATTGTAACTTTATTTAAATTGTTTAATTTTGTCACAAAAGTTACCCGTGACCAAGGCGAGTGCGGTTCGCCGAAACGCGTTGGGTTTGTTCCATGATTCGCGTTGTTACTATGCTGGAACCGAATATGAATTAAACATTATTGTAGCACACGCGCTCTCTTCGATTGTCTTTGTGAGAGGCTGAATTGGAAGTGCATTTGCATAGCAATCGGCTGTGCGAGGTGGAAATCTATACAGATTCCAGGGTAACCTCTATCCCTGATGTTGCACCGCAGTTCTGTGGGTCCCGGTGGAATGGAGGAAGTGGACGTGAATATATATATATATATATATATATATATATATATATATATATATATATATATATATATATATATATATATATCCAACAAACAGGAACCAAATTTGAACTGAGACCACAGGAAGCTTGTAGATAAAGCTCTTTTATTCCAAACGGCATCTTGCCAGCAGGCGCACGCTGTGCAAACATGTCCCAAATACATAAACGCCGGACGCGTTTCGAGAATGTCATCTCTTCCTCAGCGGCGTGAAATTCTGATGGAAACAAAAGCACTCTTCTCTCCGCACTTATATAAGACATGCCCCTTGCTCTGATAGGCGTGGCCACACTGTGGCCTTCTGGAACATGGAGTGCAGGACGTCATTCACAGTGGGTGTGCTTTTGTCTTCATGCACAGTGAAATAAAGTTAAAACCCCAGTGGGCTGGCATGTAGTCACAACGAGCAGCAGCACAGCTTTGTAGATGCAGATTGGAGCTTCAAACAGGACACTCCCTGTAAAGCGCCGGTTTGTGTTTCCTTCCAATGTTCGTACACCGATGGTGTCAAACGGACCCGCAAGCGGTGGATCTCACGTTCGCGACCAGGCAAGCCGCTTAACATCCAACAAACAGGAACCAAATTTGAACTGAGACCACAGGAAGCTTGTAGATAAAGCTCTTTTATTCCAAACGGCATCTTGCCAGCAGGCGCACGCTGTGCAAACATGTCCCAAATACATAAACGCCGGACGCGTTTTGAGAATGTCATCTCTTCCTCAGCGGCGTGAAATTCTGATGGAAACAAAAGCACTCTTCTCTCCGCACTTATATAACACATGCCCCTTGCTCTGATAGGCGTGGCCACACTGTGGCCTTCTGGAACATGGAGTGCAGGACGTCATTCACAGTGGGTGTGCTTTTGTCTTCATGCACAGTGAAATAAAGTTAAAACCCCAGTGGGCTGGCATGTAGTCACAACGAGCAGCAGCACAGCTTTGTAGATGCAGATTGGAGCTTCAAACAGGACACTCCCTGTAAAGCGCCGGTTTGTGTTTCCTTCCAATGTTCGTACACCGATGGTGTCAAACGGACCCGCAAGCGGTGGATCTCACGTTCGCGACCAGGCAAGCCGCTTAACATCCAACAAACAGGAACCAAATTTGAACTGAGACCACAGGAAGCTTGTAGATAAAGCTCTTTTATTCCAAACGGCATCTTGCCAGCAGGCGCACGCTGTGCAAACATGTCCCAAATACATAAACGCCGGACGCGTTTCGAGAATGTCATCTCTTCCTCAGCGGCGTGAAATTCTGATGGAAACAAAAGCACTCTTCTCTCCGCACTTATATAACACATGCCCCTTGCTCTGATAGGCGTGGCCACACTGTGGCCTTCTGGAACATGGAGTGCAGGACGTCATTCACAGTGGGTGTGCTTTTGTCTTCATGCACAGTGAAATAAAGTTAAAACCCCAGTGGGCTGGCATGTAGTCACAACGAGCAGCAGCACAGCTTTGTAGATGCAGATTGGAGCTTCAAACAGGACACTCCCTGTAAAGCGCCGGTTTGTGTTTCCTTCCAATGTTCGTACACCGATGGTGTCAAACGGACCCGCAAGCGGTGGATCTCACGTTCGCGACCAGGCAAGCCGCTTAACATCCAACAAACAGGAACCAAATTTGAACTGAGACCACAGGAAGCTTGTAGATAAAGCTCTTTTATTCCAAACGGCATCTTGCCAGCAGGCGCACGCTGTGCAAACATGTCCCAAATACATAAACGCCGGACGCGTTTCGAGAATGTCATCTCTTCCTCAGCGGCGTGAAATTCTGATGGAAACAAAAGCACTCTTCTCTCCGCACTTATATAAGACATGCCCCTTGCTCTGATAGGCGTGGCCACACTGTGGCCTTCTGGAACATGGAGTGCAGGACGTCATTCACAGTGGGTGTGCTTTTGTCTTCATGCACAGTGAAATAAAGTTAAAACCCCAGTGGGCTGGCATGTAGTCACAACGAGCAGCAGCACAGCTTTGTAGATGCAGATTGGAGCTTCAAACAGGACACTCCCTGTAAAGCGCCGGTTTGTGTTTCCTTCCAATGTTCGTACACCGATGGTGTCAAACGGACCCGCAAGCGGTGGATCTCACGTTCGCGACCAGGCAAGCCGCTTAACATCCAACAAACAGGAACCAAATTTGAACTGAGACCACAGGAAGCTTGTAGATAAAGCTCTTTTATTCCAAACGGCATCTTGCCAGCAGGCGCACGCTGTGCAAACATGTCCCAAATACATAAACGCCGGACGCGTTTCGAGAATGTCATCTCTTCCTCAGCGGCGTGAAATTCTGATGGAAACAAAAGCACTCTTCTCTCCGCACTTATATAACACATGCCCCTTGCTCTGATAGGCGTGGCCACACTGTGGCCTTCTGGAACATGGAGTGCAGGACGTCATTCACAGTGGGTGTGCTTTTGTCTTCATGCACAGTGAAATAAAGTTAAAACCCCAGCTTTTGTTTCCATCAGAATTTCACGCCGCTGAGGAAGAGATGACATTCTCGAAACGCGTAAGAGCACTCTCAACACCAGCGACACTCTAGATCTGCTCACCTCAAGTTTTCTATCAAAGTTTTTTAGCATAGGATTAGCACAGTGCTATCCACGCCGAGATAGAAAATGACAAAGTCTTCTGCAATTTATACAGCAAAGTCTTTAAGCATAGGACTAGTACAGTGCTGTCCTTGCAGAGCTGTAAACTTACAAAAGCCATTTATCACTCCAGGCACAATATTACAGCTTTGAATTAGTGAAATACCAAGTCAAGCCAACCTGAGCTAATCCTATGCTTAAAAACTCTATGTCTGAAAGGGTTTTGTTTTGACTTAATACTGGGTGCTCCCTTGTGTCTGGACAAAGCTATACCTCTCTGAAGAGCTCTAATTAGAGCAAAACACTGTCAGGGGTTGCTTTTACTCATTTCAGGTTGGCTTGAGTTGGTATTTCACTAATTCAAAGCTGTAATATTGTGCCTGGAGTGATAAATGGCTTTTGTAATTTTACAGCTCGGCAAGGACAGCACTGTACTAGTCCTACGCGGCGTGGATAGCACTGTGCTAATCCTATGCTTAAAAACTTTGATAGAAAAACAGACATTTGAGGTGAGCAGATCTAGAGTGTCGCTGGTGTTGAGAGTGCTCTTACAGGGGCTGCTTTCCACCTAAACTTGAGAACTACCCAGAGTTCTCTCCTTCTTTTTTGCATAATTTATGTGTCACTCTAAGCCTGAAAGGGTTTTGTTTTGATATATATATATATATATATATATATATATATATATATATATATATATATATATATATATATATATATATATACACACACACTCACCTTTCTTCCACTCCAAAATAAATATCCTGAGATTGAAGGACAGCACACAAGGAAACTGGCACAGCCTTGATTAAGGCAAACGCCGAAACGCGTCGTCCTTGTTGACTGAGTGCACAATAACATTTTTGTGCCGGTTTCCTTGTGTGCTGTCCTTCAATCTCATGATATTCATTTTGGGGTGGAAGAAAGGTGTGCATTACGGGTGGCTGCGGCTGCCACCGACGGTATCGACGTTGCAGGCAGGGAACTGCTCGAGCAGATGTTTGTGAGGAGGATATATATTATATATATATATAATTTCATTTGTAGAGATCATCAATAACAATGCAGCCAACTTAAGGTTTACCTCACATATAAGTGAAAAAGAAGTTGACTTTCTGGATGTTAGAGTATATATCAATAAAGGCAAGATCAATACCACTCTTCACAGAAAGGAGACAGCAGGGAACCTGACGCTTCATGTGTTAAGCGCCCATCCACAACATCTAATGCAAAGCTTACTCTACGGTGAAGTACTGAGGATACAAATAATATGTAGCACCAGAGAACATCAGGAAGCATGCACCAGTGAGGCACTTCAGAGGTTTAGACAAAGAGGATATAGTACAATCACCCTGAATCAGGCAGTTGCCAAAGTAGCACAAAGATCTAGGGACTCCTTGTTAGAACCCAAAAACAATACCATTGAACAGACAAATGAAATCAATACACCGAGACTCATCCTCACATTTACTCAACAGGAACGCCAGATAAGGTCCATAATAAAATGAAATTAGCAAATAGTTCTGACCGATGCTTTCATAGCACCAGGCCTGTCCAATAGTCCCACCATCACATTTAGAAAAGGCATCTCCATGAGAACCCAAATAGTGAAAAAAAAGCCCCAAAATCCTAATACAAAAAACTTGAGTGCAACCAAGACAGGGGTTCTTCGTGGGCCCGATTCACAGAACTAACTTAAGACAAAATCCTAAACTTACTACTTTTAGTATTCACAGAAGTTAGGAATTTGTCTAAAGACAGTCTTAAGTTAGGATGTTGTCTTAAGTCTGTCTTAAGTTTGTCTTAAGTCAAACTTAAGACAAAATCCTAACTTCTGTGAATACCAAAAGTAGTAAGTTTAGGATTTTGTCTTAAGTTAGTTCTGTGAATCGGGCCCCAAGTGCTCCTCGTGCAGAGCATGCAGATTTGTAGAAACCACCACCAAATATATGACCCCTTTCAGCCCCGTTGAACAAAGAATCAAAGGCAGATACAACTGCTAAACTGAGTACGCTGTATGTGTTCTGACATGCACCTGTGGCCTCAGATATGTAGGCAGTACAAAGTTACAGGTGCACGTCAGATTCTTACATCTGCGAGCAATCGTCAACAGCGTACCCAGTGGCCAGGCACTTTAAAACTGTGCATGGCAATGACCTCAAGTGCCTAAAATATTTTGTGATTGCAGCCATTGCAAACCCCCTAGAGGGAGCAACTGGAAACGATCCGTACGGCAACTGGAGTCAAAAATGATCCTAGAACTCGACAGCAAACACCGTAGAGGGCTCAACAACACTGAAGATCGCCATAATTTCTTATAATGTTCCCCATTGTCCAACTAATATGGCTGTAATTATTCTATGTATCCCCAGCTGAGAAAGCCCCTTCCCTGTTTTTAAATTTTCTATACACTTATTTTAGGTGGATACATAACCTGCACCATTGCACATAATCTTTGCACTTTAAATACAGCACTTTGCCCTTTCGGCATAACATTCAAAAAGTAACGGGTGCCATCTAATTGTTTACATATTGCGAACTTTTGCACATAATCATTGAGGTGATAGCATATTTATATGTGATCATAGTGGCACTGATCTTTATGAATTTATTGAGAGAAGATCTTTTAGCAATTGCGTCATTTGGTTTTATTATTTATTATGGAATTTTAATATATATGAAAAACATTATCATATGTATTACTCTTGCCATCATCGATAATTGGATATATTATAGTCAGTGGATGATAATTGACATGTCTTGTCCACCATTACAAATGGGAAACATCCTTAACAACGCAACTTTTACCCCGCACTACCATTACGACGCAACTATTACAACACACGTCATTACAACGACTTGCGCTGGAGGGCGCTCTAGGATAGGGAATAGTTTAATTACTATCCAGCACCTTCCCTACTATCCACGGGGACTGGAGTTGGAATAGTAAATTAAACTACTCCACTATCCAGCGCCCCCTAACGCAAGTCGCGTTGTAAAAGTTGCGTCGTAATGGCATGCGGAGTGAAAGCATGCGTTGTAATGTCATACATCCATTACAAATACCATGATGTATCTCACCATAACAATGATGCCTAGCCGCAATAAGTTATGTTCATATTCCAGCATTGATGCAGGTATGAGTTTCAGCGTCAGACCACCCCAATGTGCAATATCATGTTTCCGTTCAAAATGGATTGGGTTTGTTTAAATTCGCAAACAATAATGTTGTTAAACGAAGAAAGTGCATACGTGCCATTAGAATGTTTTCTATATTTATTATGTACCACGTGTCACGGGAGCACCACTAAGAAAAAGAACACCCAAAATATATGGATATAAAAACAGTAAGCGGACTGCATTTCCGCAGGTGAACAAGGATACTGTGTTATCCGAAACGCGTCCGAGCTGTAAAGAATAAAGGGGCATATTACCAAGGGCCCGTATCGCCGCTTTAGCGGGACTTTTTCCCGCTAAAGCGGCGATAAGTTTCTCACCCAATTACCAAGCTGTCGCTAACACCAGTTAGAGACAGCTTGTAGGCGATAGCGAGCATTTTGGGGCCGCTTTGCATGTCTGCGATATTTATTGCTAATGACATGCAAAGTGGGCGTGCCAAGATGTTAGCGACCGAAAACAGTCGCTAACATCGCTTTCGCCTATGATCAACACAGGCGTAGTTTTGGAAATATTCACGCTAAGCGCGAATATCTCCAAAAGCTAACGCCTGCCCTGACCAGTTCTTAGCCATGTTAACCAATGGGAGGTGGATAACATGGCTAAGAGCATTGTCACGGTAATGCCGGAATATCGCTGTTTTGACAGCAATATTCACGCATTTCGCCTGATTTTTATTGCTTTTGAGATAAACCTTGCTAATAGCAAGTTATCTCAGCGATAAAAACAGGTGAAGGGCGGCGATAAAAATATTACCGCTAACCCTACTTAGCGCTAAATATCGCTGTAGGTTGGTAATATGCCCCAAAGACCTGTTTTCTACCACAAGGATTCTGGTGTTCGTAACTCCCTCTTCTCCCTTTACCAGCCGGGAAGAGGGAAGAGCCAGGAAAAAGTTTCATATACACACACACATATATATATATATGATAGCTCCAAAGTCCTTCGAAAAATACCCAGCCGGGCCAAACGAAGAAGAAATAGCACTCACGGGATTCAAACAGCTTAACAGCACGGATTATTTATTAGACAAACGCGTTTCAGGAAAACAAGTTCCCTTCGTCAGTGTCAACCTCAGAACGCTCATTCGCGGCAAAGTTTTATAATTGCATGCTGGGTAGTCAGAAATAAAGATAGGACCAAAGAGCTGTGCAATTACGCGCCATTTTGAAATGTGCAATGTGAATACATATAACATATTAAATTCATTTATACATTTGAGCCTTAAATTGGCAAAAGCGGATATTTTAGCCCACATCTTTGTATTAACACAATTTTGATGCCGTGAATCGGCCTTCCATGCACATAAGCCCTCTATTAATCACCATTGATACATTCTACTGTGAACAGTTGTGCCTTAGTCCATGTGTACTTACATAGACCTATATTGGAACGAAGATCATTCTTATTTCATATTATCTTAATTTCTTAATCTTGCCGTGTATCGGCAATTGCGGCCCAATTGGCCGCCTAAACAAGCAACAACTGTCCAATTTCAGAGAAATTACAATATATTCTAGACACCCAAAAATTATACAAAAATCTAATGATATTTACAAAATTATATTACACCAAATATTCAATACTCATTTACCAGACTTTTCACAGACATTTCATGATCTCACCAGAGTCCGATGTTATACAGAATTTTTGTAACCAAGCATTATAATGTGTCACAGCTATATACATTAAGTCAAATGTGAGGCAAGTTCTTCCCCTATATTTAATCCTCCAGGTGCTTTCGTTTCTAGGTCTATAATATACCTGGATTCAAGTTTCCTCAGGGTCTGTAATCTGTTCCCACCTCGTGGATTTTCTGGGACATGATCTAAACAGAAAAACCTGAGAAGATCCCTGTTGCTGTGATGCTTGATGGCAAAATGTCGGGCAACCGGATAGGAAAAATCCTTATTAGCGATTGCCCGCATATGTTCCAACACCCTCAACTTGACAGGATTAATTGTGCTGCCTACATATCTCTGTTGGCATGGGCACATCAGACAGTACACCGCATGATCCGTCTGACAGGACATGAATTTATTTATTTTTCTTCCTGTCTTACAACCTCGTACTTCATAAGTTAAGGTTCGTTTACTGTTTATGCAGGCCTTGCATCTCCCACATGGGAAAAAGCCTTTGGCCTCCTTCAGTGTGCCTTTCGTTCTCACTATTGGCTGCAAATGACTCTGAACTATATGATCTCTTAATGATCTCGCCTTCCTAAATGTTATAAGAGGCCTGGCAGGAATGTCGGGACCAACAATCTGATCTGTTTTCAGAATCTGCCAATGTTTAGTCAAAATTGACCTTAACTTTGAAGAGTCTGAGGAATATGTCGTGATCATGCGAAACTTTCCATTCTTATCTGGACGTGTTTTCTTTTCAAAAAGAGTCTTACGGGGCAATTTCTTAACTTTCTTCAATGTCTCATAGAGGAGACCATCTTTGTAGCCCCTCTCAGAGAATCTGGCTATGCTTTCCTTCGCCACTCTTTCAAATTCCTCATCCTGGGTACAGTTGCGTCTTAATCTTAATAGTTCCCCATAGGGGATGCTATTAATTAATTTCTTGGGGTGGCTGCTGGAGGCGTGTAAAACACTATTCCCCGCTGTGGGCTTACGGTAAAGTGATGTACAAATTTTACCATCTAGTACTTTTACCTCTAGGTCCAGATAGTTAACTTTTTCTTGACTTATCTCCCCTGTGAATTTCAAATTACAGTTGTTCCTGTTTAGCAACTCTATGTACTCTTTGGCCTCTGACATCGGCCCATCCCAGACCAGGAACAGGTCATCAATGTACCTGCTCCAGGTTATCAGTTTGTTGTTCCATGTGGAATTTTCCGGGGCCCAGGCTACCTGCTCCTCCCACCAGCCCACGAAAAGATTCGCGTAGCTGGGGGCGAAGCAGGAACCCATCGCCGTGCCCGTTAGCTGTCTATAAATCTCTTCCTGAAATAGAAACAGGTTGTTATGCAAACAGTAGTCGATTAGTTCTATTAACATTCTGTTATGCATTGCATTTTTTAGCGGTTTTTTATTCAGGAAATATTCCACTGCCTTTATACCCTGTTCATGATCTATACACGTATAAAGGCTTGTTATGTCTAGGGTCAGGAGTACATAAGTGGATTGCCAGTTCAATTCTTCCACTTTTTGGATGAAGTCCGATGTATCTCTGATGTATGATTTCAAAGAAAGAACAAATTCGAAAAGAAAATGGTCCAGATATTTACAAAGGTTCTCTGTCAAACCTCCTATTGAGGAGATTATGGGTCTTCCTGGTGGATTGTCCGGATTTTTATGAATTTTAGGTAAATGATAAAAAGTAGGTAGAATTGGATTAACAGTTTTTAGGAAAAGATACTCGTCTAATTCTATCATCTGTTTGTCATGCCACTTTTTCAGTAACTCGTGCAGTGTATTTATACTTGCCAGATATTCTTTCTTTGTGGTCTTAGCATAGCAAGATGCGTCATCCAGTTGTCGCTTTGCTTCCGTTACGTACAGTTCCCTTGACATGATAACGATATTGCCCCCTTTATCGGATGGCTTACAGATGATGGAATTGTCTTCAGATAGATTCTTTATTGCTCGTTGTTGCTCCTTAGTTGTATTGAACGTCTTCTTTGTAGAGATCTGTTGGTTTCTCAACTTCATTAGATCTTTCGTAACGGCATCTGAGAAGATGTCAATCGCATCTATCGCTGTTTGTGGGACAAATTTAGATGGTAGTTTGAACCCACTTGCTGGGGCTTCTTGCTCAATTTCCACCCTGATCAGTCTCTGTGTTAGAGTGTTATCTGCTCCATCTTGCTCACTGTAGTCCTCTACCCGAAGGTTATGTAAGACTTCACATGCAGTTAGATCATTCACGTTCAGGAGATCAGTATCCTTTTTATTGTGCCTTAACTGTTTCATCTCTTTCACTGTAGGTTTCACTTTGAAAAATTTATGAAGCTTGATTTTTCGAATAAATTTGTACAAATCTATCCTAGTCTGAGTATATTCAAGATTTGTTGTTGGACAGAATGTAAGTCCCAATAAGAGAACAGATTCTTCCGCAGATGTTAGCGGTCTTCGTGACAGATTGACGATGGTATGATACTCAGACTTCATTACCATCTCCCTCTCCTTTGGCTTCTCGTTTTCTTGGAGGCCACATTGTTTTGGTTGCCACTTCTTCCCCTTCCAGCCACCGCGCCTTGTTTGTCTGCCTCTTCCGGGGGTTTGTTTTTCCCTCCCCTCAGCCAACTTGCTTTGATTAAGTCGAATTCCTGGTGAAAAGGAGTTTTTGTAGACATTGTCGATGGACCTCCCATTTCATCACCTGATAATTCATTTGCAGTTAGATCTGAGTCAGAGGTTTCCACTCTATTTTCCACTCGTGTTTCTGGCATAGAGTTCTTTTTGGCTAAATCTTTCCGTGGCTGGTCGTATTTTTTGCCAAAAGTCAAGACCCGCCCCATTGCGTAGTCTCGCTCGTCGCGGTCGAATTTCTCTTGTTTTCTTGTTTTAATTTTTGCTTCATATTTAAGCAACCTTTTCTTCATTGCAGCCCTTAGTGATTCCACTTCCTCTTTATTTGAATTTTTTTGAAGTTCCTCCTCCATCTCTTCGATTTCCTTTACCACTTTATCTCTATCACTCCATGCAAATTGGACAAGAATTTCAAGCATCCCCTTGCATGAATTAGCTATGTGCTTGGCCCAAGTCTCTAATAGTAGGGGGTCCGGGTTTTCATAAGCAGGGACAGTAAAAATACGCAATCCTCGTGGTACTCTTTGTACCTCAATATATCCTTGCAAGGATGTCCCCTCCCACCATTTTCTCAGTTCTCGCTCATACAGTTTTTCAAGCTTGTGAAATTGAGTTGTTAACGAATTAGTTATTTCCACGTTAATTCTTAGTGGCGGTTGTGAGATGTCAGGATTTTTATTTTTGAAAATATCAACAGCCGCGTCTCTTCGTTCTGACACATTAAACATTTTTTACGATCTTTGAAAAAGTGGGGCCCCGGTCCCGGGACGCCACGTTCTATACGTGCTGTTTTGCTGTTTATCCCCTCGCTGTACCGCAATGTTTTAATAGTTCAAGAACATATGGGAAGGATTAGATATCAGAAAGCAGGCTTACCGCGTTTCTCACTCGCTTGTATTTGCCCGTATTTCCTTCCTGTTCGATCTATTGTGGTATCAAAGTAAACTTCGATTGCTCCGTTTGTTTCCTCTGTTCCACAAAAAGCGGCGGTGCACTCGTTCACAAGTATCCAACTCCTTTACACCAGTAACACGAGTCACTCCCACAGCGGGTGCTTCAAACGCGGCGGTGTCCCGCGATATAAATGATAGCTCCAAAGTCCTTCGAAAAATACCCAGCCGGGCCAAACGAAGAAGAAATAGCATATATTGTAATTTCTCTGAAATTGGACAGTTGTTGCTTGTTTAGGCGGCCAATTGGGCCGCAATTGCCGATACACGGCAAGATTAAGAAATTAAGATAATATGAAATAAGAATGATCTTCGTTCCAATATAGGTCTATGTAAGTACACATGGACTAAGGCACAACTGTTCACAGTAGAATGTATCAATGGTGATTAATAGAGGGCTTATGTGCATGGAAGGCCGATTCACGGCATCAAAATTGTGTTAATACAAAGATGTGGGCTAAAATATCCGCTTTTGCCAATTTAAGGCTCAAATGTATAAATGAATTTAATATGTTATATGTATTCACATTGCACATTTCAAAATGGCGCGTAATTGCACAGCTCTTTGGTCCTATCTTTATTTCTGACTACCCAGCATGCAATTATAAAACTTTGCCGCGAATGAGCGTTCTGAGGTTGACACTGACGAAGGGAACTTGTTTTCCTGAAACGCGTTTGTCTAATAAATAATCCGTGCTGTTAAGCTGTTTGAATCCCGTGAGTGCTATTTCTTCTTCGTTTGGCCCGGCTGGGTATTTTTCGAAGGACTTTGGAGCTATCATTTATATCGCGGGACACCGCCGCGTTTGAAGCACCCGCTGTGGGAGTGACTCGTGTTACTGGTGTAAAGGAGTTGGATATATATATATATATATATAAATATATATATATATATTTTTTCTCCAAAAAACGCTCTCCGACTTGTGAGAAGAGGCGCCGCTCACAGCAAAGTTATGGAAACATTACTTTATTTAATGATTTGCAGAAAACCGACTGACACGTTTCGGCAAAACCCGACTTCATGATCGCTCTTGTTTCCTCGCTTGTCTCTGATCAGCGAGTGCCTGCTTCACTTCCTCTTTGTATGTCTGTCGCTCCCCTGGAGCATGCCTGAAGCACTACTTCCTTCACCAGTGTATGTCCTTCCACAGCACCCGCTTTCAGAGGTACTTTTATTTCTTTTTTATCTTTGCCTTCTCGTTGCATCTTGCCCCATCAGTCCTGCCTCCCTCCCACATTGTTGCATGTCCTATGACCCTGCCCTTGTTGTTCTTCCCCTCTCCTGTCCCTAAAGAAAATAAAGTGCTATCCCCTTGTTATAAGCGCATTGAGACCTTGCGGTGATAAGATGCGCTATATAAAAACTTTTGACATGACATTGACATGACATGTCATATCACTTTTTGTCTGCCTTTCAGCCATGCTGTCCAGCAGCTGTGCACCTGAACAACATGGCTAAAAGCGATTGGCAAAGCCAATGGCTCTCTCGTGGGTGAGAGCTGTGTCCTTTTCAAATGGTGGCTCAGTGAGCTGTTTGCAAAGTCAATAAAAAAACATTTGAAGAGATGTGTTTCCTCAGCTGTTACACACGCAAGATGGAACCCAAACTTAGCATTAAACAGGAGGGCCTCAGCTATAGGGGTTGGAATGTCTGGGAGGGTTTTGCATCACCAGAGGGAATGCCTGGTATTTCACAGATGATGCTGAGGAATGTGACTGTGGCTCAAAGGTCTAACAGAGGAGCACACAGGCCTTTCACTCCCACCCACCCAGTCCTTTCTGCCACTCTGTACAGTAATAATGATCTGGAATCATTGCCTTCTCACACTTGGATGCTGTGACTCCTTCAGGAGCCCATTTTAAAGGAATGTGTGCACGCGGTCAAAATCCTCTGGGGAGAGCCTGATGAGGAACCAAAAACAAGCATTGGCAAAGTCAAGAGGTCTGTGTGATGTTACAACGCATGCTTTTACCCCGCATGCCATTACAACGCAAGTTTTTGCAACGACTTGGTGTCAGGGGTGAGCTGGAGTTTGGAATAGTATAATTTTCTATTCCAGCTCAAGTCCCTGCAACAGTAGGGAAGGTGTTGGAGTTAAATCCAACACCTTATACCCTCTACCTCAAGCCATTTAGTTGCAATGGCATGCAGGGTAAAAGCATGCGTTGTAAAGCATGCGTTGTAACGGTTGTTTCCCCTTATCAATGTGAGCTATTGGCTTTGTCAATGTTTTTAGCCATGTTGCGCAATAACGAGGCTGCTGTGCAGCAGCATGGCTGACATTTTAAAGAACAAGCATTGGCAAAGCCAATAGGTCTTGCCTATGTGAACGCTATTGGCTTTCTCAATGTCTTTTAACCAGGTTGTACATCAGCATGGCTGAGGGTTAAGAAAAAAGAGCTATGACGCTTTCAGCCCTGGCTGAGTCATGACACTTTTTTTTCGTTACTTTTAGTCATGCTGCACAGCAGCCGTGGTACTGTAGAACACGGCTAAACAGAACATTGATAGTTACTCTTGTGTTAGTGAGACCTATTGGCTATGCCAGTGCTTGTTATGAAAGCTCATCACACCTCTGGATTTCTTGCCTGGACCCTTGCTGCGCTTACTCACACATATGTAATAAAATAATAATATATGGAAATACGATTCTAGTTAAACCTGCAGAGCACAGGCTCCCCCTAGCAAAATCATTATTATTTTAGTGGTGAAGTGAAGCAATGTCCTTTAATGAACTGTGCCGGAGCCAGGGCCGGCTCTAGGCTCATGGCGGCGTTGGGCAGGGAGCGTAGGTAGGGGGCCCCGGAAGAGGGGGCCCGGGTGGGGCGGAGCCCCGTGGAGCTCAGGAAGGGGGTCAGGGTGTTTGGAAGTGGAACAGAGCCGGAGGCCGCCAAATCCCTGCCACTGGGGCGGCCACGCAAATATGTATCCCTCCTCAGAGGATTATTATATTAAGGATATATATTGGCGTGGTGGCCCCTGGGGTTTGGCGGCCCTGTGCAGGTGCACAGCTTGCACATGCCTAAGGCCGGCCCTGCCGGAGCCCAGGTGGACGGCATGAAATAGGCTGTAAGAACAGGGCGACACACCGGAGATGGCTGAACGAATTTCTGAAATGGGCGGCAAGTGAGAGCACGATCAGGTACCAACTGGCCCGCCGCAGATCAGATGAGAGGGCCCAGGAAGCGGCAATGAAGTGGGAGATATTAGTGCAGGCACTGCGAGATAGTTCAGTAGAGGAAGAAGAGGAGGAGGAACCTGACGACACAACTGGGACAGCCATGGCACCGGTACCCTCGCCAGTCACACTCACCCCGTGAATAGTAAAGCTCTCCTGTCAACCACCACACAGACATGTTTCTCAGTGCTAGGCGTAGGTGGAGACACTTGAGGGGGAGGGTGGAGGGAGGGACTGCCAGATCTCAGTTAATGGAAAAAAGGATGCAAATTTCTAGAGAGATTGAGGGGAGCGGGGAGAAAACTTTAAAAGCAGACAGCGGATTTCCTCACACGACGACCACAACTGTCAGAAAATGTAAGGATGTATCATGTGGGTGAGTGTCGCCGCCCGGCCTTCGGGATGTGGGCTGAAAGGCTGTGTATACTGCATGAATACAAGACTAAGAGGGCGAGGAATCCGCGATAACGGAACTCATCCTGATTAATGTACTGTACATTTGGTTCTGCAATAAAAACGGTTTAACAAAAACAAAAAAAAATGAAATAGGCTGTAATCGTCTTTCCACATTGGTCTATGGTTTTGGCTAGTGTTGGATTGTGATGCTTTAATGCCGCGTCCTGTCACTCTGAGGCATGTCAACAGATACTGACTTGCATCGTGGGGAGTCCTGCACTAAGAGGCCACGCCCACACTTCCATGTTGTGTTATGTTAATTTAATTTTATATAGCGCTGGGGCATCTCGGCGCTGCACACCGCAGCAGACATAACAGAGAGCTCACTAAACTAGTGGAGAAGTGTGGCTCAATGGTTAGAGTGGCAGACCCTGATGCAGAGGTCTAGCCCGGGACCATGGTTCAATTCCCCACCTCAGCGGGTCTTGGGCTCAAAAATTCCACGGACCTGATAATTCTCGCCTCGGTGCCTATTCCAATCATGGAGTCCCACTCTGCAATAGCTTGCTTAATCTCCACAACGGCCCCCACAACGCTAAGGATGCCTGGCCTTCACCTTGGGGGTGCCCAGGAGTGGACACCTCACAGGGAAAGCCAGGATGGGTTCCACAGCGGTATTCGTACAAGCGCCTTGAGACCCTTGCGGGTGAGTAGTGCGCTATACAAGTATCAATTTACATTTTACATTTACTAAACAAGCATTTGCAATGCAATAGGTCTCGCATTCAAGCAAGTTTAAGCTATTGGCATTGTAAATGACAATGCATTTTATTTATGTTTTAAAAACCAAAAAAAAAAAAAAAAGGCATTGTCATTTACAAAACCAATAGCTCAGACTTGCATAAATGCGAGACCTATTGCATTGCAAATGCTTTTTTTTTACAACACTGTAGCACATTTATAATTATTATTTTCACATATGAGAATGCAGCTCTTGATCAGTTACCTGCCTATCCCTCTAGAATATTTGTAAACAACTGAATGAGATGGCCCAACTTGTATTATGATGGGGATGATTATTGTCCTTTTCACATTGCTCCTTTCCTCCTTTCTGTTGTTTCTTTCGCAGCTCATACTGTGTCTTCCCAAAGATGGCCGCACACCGGGATGACCTGTTGTCACTTGTGCCCATCTAACTGGGCCTTAGGACCCAAACTACACCACACTGCCGAGCCCCAAGGAGATTGAAAAAGGTCTGGAATCGTTGCTTGCGGTCCCTTCTGGAGGGGGGGTCTTGCCCAGCAGTACAGAACAAACTGTTCTCAAAAGGTGCAGGCTGGTGCTGACTTGCTTAAGGCGGGCGCTGCCTAGGTTGGCATGGTGGGCAAAAAATATTGGACTGGAATTTGGAACAGAGTAACTGCGATTAATTCAAGTATTCCATCCACCACCTTGTTATTGTTTTATCATATGGTCTTTGTCACTGGATCCTCCCAGGAAATGACGTCAGACGTCCTTAATTCAGATGGCATTACAATAACCGACACTGTTGAAGTTAAGTCACTCTTAAGCGCACAATTATATAACAACGCTAGTTAAGAACACTGGGCCCGATTCACAGAACTAACTTAAGACAAAATCCTAAACTTACTACCATTTTGGTATTCACAGAAGGCACTTACTCATTTTGGTATTCACAGAAGTTAGGACTCCTAAATGCCTTCTGTGAATACGGAAAGTCTTAAAGTTAGGATTTTTCTCAGTTTAGGAGTAGTAAAGTGAGGACTCCTAACTTCTGTGAATACCGAAATGAGTAAGTGCCTTCTGTGAATACCAAAATGAGTAAGTGCCTTCTGTGAATACCAAAATGAGTAAGGGCCTTCTGTGAATACCAAAATGAGTAAGTGCCTTCTGTGAATACCGAAATGAGTCAGTGCCTTCTGTGAATACCAAAATGAGTAAGTGCCTTCTGTGAATACCGAAATGAGTCAGTGCCTTCTGTGAATACCAAAATGAGTAAGTGCCTTCTGTGAATACCAAAATGAGTAAGTGCCTTCTGTGAATACCAAAATGAGTAAGTGCCTTCTGTGAATACCAAAATGAGTAAGTGCCTTCTGTGAATACCAAAATGAGTAAGTGCCTTCTGTGAATACCAAAATGGGTAAGTGCCTTCTGTGAATACCAAAATGGTAGTAAGTTTAGGATTGTGCCTTACGTTATTTCTGTGAATAGGGCCCACAGTTAAATGTTCATTTTATATACCGTCTACACTTTAAGTAGGGCACTGACATGATATGAATATTACAGATGTCTATATTTTATTGTATGAACAGGTATGTGTTTGTTTGTTGAAAGAAGAAAAAATAGTGCCACTAAAACACAAAATAACACTGAAAGCCAAAATATGTACACCTCAAACTGTCATGATTAAAGTTTCTTAGTACACATCCTTAAGAATGAAATGTTTAGGAAATTCCAGATTTCTTTTTTTTTTTTGTAGAAAATGGTGGTTGCGGCCACCTGTATTTTATTATGTAAGCCAATGTGAACAACATTGACATGTTAACACCACGCTCACACGCGGGGATAATTCCCCTGCTGTGCTGAGAGTTCCATGGGAACGGGTGCAGCTGTGACGAGCTCAGCTCGTCATGAGCACCGGAGCGCCGTGCCTCATGACGAGCTGAGCTTGTCATGAGCATGGGGGCGCTGTGCTTGCCCCCCCGCTCCCCAGCACAGCGGGGGAATAACCCCCCACCACCCGCAGGGAAGGGGTTAAGGCATTTTGATTAGCATCACATGTAAGGAATTATAATTCAATTCACAATAGAACATAGGTGAGGTGTTTATTCAAATACAATAAATTATGTATGTACACAGTAATAAAATCTGCAACATCTTGTTTAAAAATGTGTTTTATTTCATTTTTTTAATTTTATTAGGCAGAGCATACATTACACTGTTGTATACTTTTTTATTTTACCAACCGGAGAGTTGAATGCATTAGTTCGCAACCTGAGCTGCACAAAGCAAGCAATGCACATCTCAGCATCATTTAACTTCTGTCCTTGGCACTGCCTTTGCTGCCTCTTAGGCCAGGGGTTGCAAAGGTTAGTGGTAAGGGTTGCAAAGGGCAAGCCAGGGGTCGCAGTCATTCTGTTTTAATCCATGACAAATGTCTCCTAGGTCCCCCCCGTTTCCTGACTATACACCAGTGGGCCTATTGCTCTAACCCACTTCCTTCGACCCTTCTATTACGTCTCTCTCTCTCTCTCTCACACACTCTCTCTCTCACACTCTCTCTCTCTCACTCTCTTTCTCTCTCTCTCTCACTCTCTCTCTTCTCTCTCTCTCTCTTTCTCTCTCTCTCTCTCTCTCTTACTCTCTTCTCTCTCTCTCTCTCTCTCTCTCTCTCACACTCTCTCTCACTCTCTCTCTCTCTCTCTCTCCCTCACTCTCTCTCTCTCTCTCTCTCTCTCTCTCTCTCTCCCTCACTCTCTCTCTCTCTCTCTCTCTCTCTCTCTCACACACTCTCTCTCTCACACTCTCTCTCTCTCACTCTCTTTCTCTCTCTCTCTCACTCTCTCTCTCTTCTCTCTCTCTCTCTTTCTCTCTCTCTCTCTTACTCTCTCTCTCTCTCTCTCTCTCTCTCTCTCTCTCTTCTCTCTCTCTCTCTCACACTCTCTCTCACTCTCTCTCTCTCTCTCTCTCCCTCACTCTCTCTCTCTCTCTTGTGGTAAATAAATAAATAATACCCTATTTTTGGATGAACGAATGAATAACAGATAGCTCAATAAAATAAGAGTCAAGATTCGAGGTAGTAGGAGTTTCTGCAGGTTTATTACAGCATAAGGACAGGATCAGGACAACCTGCATAGGAACAGGATGACAGGGGAAAAGAGGCCCGGCAGCTGCCGGGGCTTGGTCTGGGATGAGCGCGCCAACATTCAATAACAAGACATTCATTTATATACATAACGCAAACACATAGCATTACATTGCAGTAGGCGTAGCAGTGGGTGGAGCAGAAGGCATGACGTGTAGCAGTCGCGAGAGATAACAGTAAAAAGAGGTGTAACTGGGAGTTTACTTAGACATGTGAAGTAAAACGTAACAGAATGTGTCATGAATGGGCGGACACATAGGAGGGGGCTACCTAAGGAGCCGGGACCTCTAACCTAATGGTGCGCGAAAACTGGCAATGACGTGTTACTAGGAGAAGCTGGGGGCTACGAACTCTGTGCTAGGAGCAGAGACTAGAGTCTGGAGGGTCGGAGCGACATGTACCTAAACCCTATCTGGTATCTAATGTTTAGGGAACATGTTGATATAAACTAGAAGTCATGAGGGGAGAGGCTAACTTGATTCTAAGACTGGACCATGCATTATTCTACATGAAATGCGTGATGAAGAATACTAAATGACCATTAAATACAGTATTTCTCTAACAGGGAGACGAGAAGGCTAGACAACGACGGAAACTATTGATGCAGTTCAGTAGCTTAGGAATGCAAAGGAGGAGGACTGAACTGATAGCTGGAACTATAACATACTTTTGACAGACTTAGAGGCAGGGCCGGGCTGCACCGGGCAGTGCGAGGCAGGAAGTAAGTGAAAGGTCGAGGATACAGGTGGGGGCTGTATCGCTCCTCAGCGAGGCTTTCAGGAGACCGGAGCTGAATCCAGGGTCCGGGCCCTTTTGAGGCCTAGAAACGGGGACTTTATAATGGAATAACGTGCACACTGAGAAACGTGGCAACATTATTTTACATAGGCCTGATATTCGTAGTATTCACGAGGACTGGAAACTAACATATTAGAGGTGGACACAACTGTAATTGCGTCATTAATCAGAAATGGGGAATAACATATGCATATTGGTCATGCATACATAACATATGATGGATGGGGCGTAGGGACACAGAACATGGCAAAATTTACTTTTCCACATTCCCTCCTTGTCACTACGTTTCCATCAGGAAACATCAATATTCATGATACCGTCTATCATTTCATACAGTACCATTTGCTCGTCTCGAATTGTCTTGGAACGGGATTTAGAACGGGGCTTGGGACTGGGAATACAAGAGGTAGCACACATGCTGCAAATCGCAGGGCCACATTGTATACAGAGGCAGCAGCTAAATATGATCGCTACTGCAATACCTAGAAAGGACAGGACTTTCCATCCCCATGCGGAAATTACATTCCAGAACCAACCGGACCATGTCCAGGTGCCTGGATCTTGATGTAACAGATGGGCAATTTTATGGAGTCTGGTTATAGCTGAATAAACAGACGGCGCGTTATTTGGAATGAAAATGCAACAACTGGATCCGAGAATTCTACAGGCCCCGCCCCTATCGGCCAGTATGACGTCAAGGACGAGACGATTCTGTAAAACGACAATTCTCATAAAGGATTGTTCTTCAGTTAAGTTACCTAGAGCAGAGGCAGTCTCATCTACTACAGCTTCAAGGGTTCTTGTTAACCTACGAATTAACTTACTATTTACAACTGTACCTAAATAAGGGAAAACACCTTTATCTATATCAATGAATTGCTCTGCGGCGGTTTCAGTATAATCGACAATCGGGAGATTTCTCTTGTGTCTAGTGTGTACTAAGAAAGAATTCCTATGATAATCAGGTGGGGCTAGAAAAACAGGTGGCAGTAGGAAAGCAATGTAACAGGTTCCCTCCCAATCGAGGGGCAGACGGACATATGCAGTTTGACCACAAACAAAATAAGAATGACGTGAAACTATAAAAATAGATTTCCTACTGTCACTATACTGGATAACAGTAGTACATTCACTATGACCTATATGTACAGAACCATAACTACGGACACATAATTCGCCTTTGACTGGTAGTACTGAAATAGCGGGTGAGTCTGGAGTAGTATCAGACTGAACATTCAGAACCATGAAATTCGACGAATAATTTCCTAAATTATATACTTCATTTTCTAGATCTAAACCTGTTCTATGGGGGAAACCTTGCTTGTCTGGGAAACATGTACTGTTAAGAAAAGACATATCTGTTGAGGATGACGTTAGCGTAGACCATGCTCCACACGAACCATTGTGTGAAAATGGATAAGGAAACAGTGGCAGAACTCCCTTCGATGTCTGGAAAGGGGGGAGTCGACCACACACCCAACAATTAGTGGCATTGCTGGTCTGGTGTGAATAATGTAACATACGGATGAATGTGTTATTACGCATGGCGAGGCGGTATGAATATTCGTGAGGAGGCAGATCACTAAACGTGTGCTCTACTGTAGCATGAGCAGACATATTCACATGA
This sequence comes from Lissotriton helveticus, assembly GCF_964261635.1. Lineage (NCBI taxonomy): Eukaryota > Metazoa > Chordata > Amphibia > Caudata > Salamandridae > Lissotriton > Lissotriton helveticus. Next base: position 97,790,284 of record NC_136064.1, on the reverse strand, counting down.
GGAACTGGTAAATACAGATAGAAAGCATAGCTGGTGCAAGAAATCATTATGCTGATGAATAGTATGAAACTCAGAAAAACGATACATTGCAGTGAACTTCGACTGACTGTCTCACTATGGGGGTCTATTTTATACATGTCAGAAACAGTCTAACCGTTTCACCTAGGGGAGGACTTATACAATCAAACTGGCTGACTTATTAGACCTGAGCTTTAACTTATACTCCTGTTGCGGAGTTTTCTCTACCAAGGGAGGGGTTGTAATAAAGTCTGGTGCGGGACAGTCCTTTAAAACAATGTTCTGGCAATCCTTCGAATCCGGGGAAATGTTCTTGGCAATGTCTTTGAAGTCTGGCTTTGGTCCTTTGAAAAGTTTTACATGAGAGAGGTGGACCCACCCCTTCCTGCCTTCTAACTTGACGGCAGTTCGGGTGGTCAAGAGGACCTGACGTGGCTCCTTCCAACGTGGTTCCAGCGGACTTGATCTGTCAAAATTGCGGACCATCACCAAGGATCCTGGAACGATCTCGTGCGGTGCCACCTCTGTATTGTCTGGAAATGCGGCGGCAACCTGTGAACGACATGAGTTGAGGGCAGACATCAAGGAAGCTAGGTAATCTGTCAGCATATTACATGAAACATCGGTAATACTTCGGGGTCTAGGAGTACCCCACATGTTAGGGGGGCGGCCGAATACGACCTCATACGGGGACAGACCTGATCTGGAATGTGCGACCATACGCATGTAAAATAGAGCGACTGGCAAAGCTACTAACCAGTCCACACCCTTGTCTTTACAGATTTTTGCTATACGGATTTTCAGAGTCTGATTATGTCTCTCGACTAGTCCAGCTGCTTCTGGATGGCGTACACAATGGAACTTCCACTGGTACCCTAACAACAGGGAAACGTGTTTCATGAGTTCGGATGAGAATGGCTGACCATTATCAGAATATACGACTCTAGGGAGTCCGTATCTAGGGAAGAATTCACGAACCAGCTGCTTGGCAGTGGTCGCGGCTGTGTAATCTGGGACTGGATATGCTTCTGTCCACCTGGACAAAGCGCATACAACTACAAGGACATACTTGAAACCTCGACATCGCTCCATCTGAATATAATCCATCTGGAGGACCTCAAAAGGGTGGTCAGGGGGCTGGAAACCACCTTGTTCCACCGGGACACTTTTACCTGGATTAAACTGGCAACATATCATACAGGTACGGACTTTCTGCTTGGCTGCAGCTCGTAAATGCTTGTTGAACCAAATGTTCTGGATACTGTCTAACATAGCTTTTGCTCCTAAATGTGCTGGACTATGTGCGGTATTGATAATAACTTGAACCATAGAATCGGGGAGAAACCATGTGGCTCTACCCTTCGTTAACCATCCTTGATCTGTCTGGACCCCTCCTTGTACAGACCATTTCTTGATTTCATCGGGAGTAGCATGTGACTGAATATCTATGACATCTTGTGTAGGGTCCTTAACTGTCATGCATGTAATTAGATCTGGAGTATGTGTCATGTTTACTGGAATGTCTGGTGTCTGTGCTGTAAGCTTGGCTGTGCGGTCTGCTAGATCATTACCTTGGGAAATAATGTCAGTAACTTTCGTATGTGCTTTGCACTTCATGATAGCAATAGATGTCGGTAAATGTATGGCATCTAACAGAGCTTGAATAAGGAGACCATGCTGAATCTTGGTTCCATGAGAAGTCATAAAACCTCTCTCCTGCCAGAGCACTCCGAAGTCGTGTACAACTCCGAATGCGTAACGTGAATCTGTGTAAACATTAACCTTCAGGTTCTTGGCGTGTATACAGGCTTGTGTCAGAGCAACTAGCTCTGCTGCTTGAGCGGACAGGGTATCAATACGGTGTGTTTCAATAACTTCAGTGTCAGTAGTCACTGCATATGCGGCGACTAGTTCTCCTGTACTAGTTCTCATACATGAACCATCCACATAAAGTGTCAGGTCAGGATCTGGTAACGGAATGTCTGTCAGGTCTTGTCTTGGCTTTGTCGTAACGTTAACTACTTCCACACAGTCATGTGTGTCTGGATTTGAATTAACTGATGGTAACAGTGTAGCAGGATTCAGGACATTGCAGCGTCTAATTTCTATGTGTGGCTGGAACAGTGTCAATTCATAACCTGTTAAACGTGCAATTGTCAAGTGCTGAGTTTGTGTTCGGTTTAAAAGAACTTCTACTGAATGTGGAACTTGTACTGTCAGGGAATGTCCTAAAACTATGGAATCACTTTGTCTGATAGCTAGTGCTGTGGCTGCAACTGACTTGAGGCACGCAGGCAACGCCTGGGCGACTGGATCTAATGTGCTTGAAAAATAAGCACAGGGCTTGTATTGACCTGCTTGATCTTGTGTGAGAACAGATAATGCTGTACCTTTGCGTTCTGTAACGAAAAGTGTAAAAGGCTTACTGTAGTTCGGTGTAGCTAGAACTGGAGCTTGGCATAGGGCTTTCTTTAACTCGTTGAAACTAAGTGTATGTTCAGATGTCCAAGGGAGGACAGTCGATACGGCTGCCTCCTGTGTCGTTAACTGTATCAGTGGCTTGGCTAGAAATGCATACTGGGGAATCCATTGTCTACAATAAGAAGTAAGGCCGATAAAAGCACGTACCTCCTTCTGGGTTCTGGGCTGGAGAAGATTCGCTATTAACTGGATACGGTCGGGTGTCAACTGCCTACCCCTCTTGGACAGCAAGTGTCCTAAGTATACCACTTGCTGGACACAGAATTGAAGCTTTGAAGGTGACACCTTGTGCCCCATCTCGGCTAGAAAATACAGAACTGTAAGTGATGCTCGCTCGCAAGCACGTTCAGAACGGGCTGTGATCAGTAGATCATCGACATACTGGAGCAGGGCAGTGTCAGTTGGCATGTGAATATTGTCTAGTTGTCTCTTGAGTGCTTGACTGTAAATACTAGGGCTTTCTGTGAAACCTTGAGGAGCGCGTGTAAACATATAGCTCCTTCCATTTAAACAAAATCCGAAAAGAAACTGGCTGTCTGGATGAATTGGAACACTAAAAAATGCATTCTTGAGGTCAATAACAGTGAAAAACATGGCTTCGGAATCAATGGCAGTTAACAGGGAAGAAATGTCTGGAACAACTGGATACTGAGGAATAATACATTTATTAAGCTCTCGTAAATCAATCACTAATCGATATACTGGGGGTGCATTTGGATCAGTACGTTTCATGACTGGAATGATCGGAGAATTGCATACATTGGAGTCAGTTTCTACAACTACTCCTTGAGCCATGAGCTCGTCAATAATTTTGGATAAGGCTGCTACAGCCTCAGGTGGCAATCTGTACTGTCTGATTCGGGGTAACACTACACCTGGTTTGAGAGTCACACGATAGGGTGTGATTTGCATGTAACCTACATCAGTTGGACCTTGCGCCCATAAATGCTGCGGAACATTAGACAATCTGGAATCAAAATCTCGTAATACATAGTGACCCTTAAAGTCACGTAGGAACAGACGTATTCCCTCTGGGGAACAGCAAATAACTGCACCTAACTCTTTCAGTGTCTTAATACCTAACAGATTTTCTGGACATGCCTTAGTAAGTAACAGATCAGTAGTACGGGACAATGGACCTACTTCTAGAGTAACTGGCTGAGATATTTCATTAACTATGGGTTTTCCTGAAAAACCAAGGGAAACATTTCTTGAGCCTGAGAGCGGAGCCCCTGGAACTTCGGCGTGACTAATTGTGGTCCTACTTGCCCCTGTATCGATCAGAAACTTTCTGTCTTTCCCTAATACTTGACTGTGTACATAGGGACCTTCTTGGTCTACAGGTATCTCGATGAGAGGCAAGCCTACCTCCCTCTCTAGGCTGTTTCATGAATATGACTGGTATTCTGGATACTCGGACTGTGCATGCTGGTACATCTGCGATGTAACGTGCTGTGTTGCAGCAATAGGCTGCGGTACTGTAACTGTCTGTGGTGCATTCTGTGACTGAGGAATCTGTGAAACTTGTTCTTGTCTAGGCGGACGTGGTCTTTCTTTAGTCTTACCAGTAGCTATGTTATGTTTCAGAACTGCACACTCGTTTATAAAATGACCTGGCTGTTTACAATAATTGCAGTTCCCTTTAACGGGAGCCGCAGGATGACTGGCTTGAATCGGACCCCTCTTCTGACTGTCTTGAGGAATAGATTGTGCAACTAGCACTTTCATTTTCGTGTCTTTCATACGTTTTCTTTCGTGTTCTTGCTCTTCTCTAATTCTATTCTGGTGATACTGGAGCATCTGGAGCATCTGGGACGGAGTATTTGCTTGCCAGGTGCTTTCGACTTTCAAAACTCGGTTTTTAATTTGTGGACTTGAATTCTCGACTAATTTGGTAACGAAAAGATGAGGGTATGACTCACTACTTGTCTTGAGACCACTATTAATACTGAAACATTTCTCAAATCTAGAATAAAAATCACTAATGTCTTCATCTTGTTTCTGTTTACAGGCTGAGATGGCATCCCAGTCTTCTTTTCTAGTTGTCAATAATCTGGGTAAAACTTGAATCAATAATTCTGGTAATTCTTTACATTTATCTCCAAGACCGGTACCTGGTACTCGTGCCTTGTCTTCAGCTTCTAGAGCTGTCCAATCGATCTTTTTCTCTCCCACCTCCCATTCTTTTTCCTTTAACTTTTCATACACCCCTGCGGGTAGCAGAACCTTTAACATTTTAATGACATCTGGGTACGTGTATTCTCCCATACGGAGCATGTCTTTTAATTCTCTATGGAACCCTGCTGGATCTTTGTCATGACAGGGAATTAGCTTTTTCATTTCGAGGAGTTCCATCTTTGAAATCGGAGTGTATACAAACACTCGTTGCATTTCGCCACCCGTCCCTTGGACTGGGTGGACTTCTCGTAACGGATTCTGTCTGTCTATGTAGAATGGTTTACTTTCTGGGGGTGAGACGTGAACAAAATGCGGGTTCAGGAACGTTCTATACTTGTGACGCTGTTCTAGAATAACACTAATTAAATCGGTACCTAGACCTCTCCATCTGTACTGGAGTAACTCGTTCAGGATATCGTGTAACGGGCCTGGATCAGAGTGTTGACCCTCATACTGAGTAATGAGGTGCTGGATCATATACATACCCACCAGTCGTTGCTCGGCTGGGGGCAGTTTCAGAAACATTTGTGCCACTATTTCGTCTGGAAAAGTGGTAGAATCAGTAATCCATCGGACTGCTGATCGGGCTAATTCTTGTTCATGCATGGTGCTTAACTCGCTATAACCGACTCGTGATTTCAGAATGTGATCGGTAGCTTGAAATACTTGTTCTAGAGAACAAGGCTCTCGTTCTGGTGCTGGATGATGAAAAATAGACTTGGGTTCTAGACGTAAATGGCGATCTGGAAATCTGGATTTCCCTACATACGCTATTCTGGCGGGATTCTCGTCTTCCTCTTCAGGATCAGAGATACTTTCTTTCTCACTTACTTGTGCTGCTTTACGCTGTTCGTGTAACCTTACTATTTCTTTACGAATTTTCTTGTACATACTTTCCATGGCACTAATGGTCTTGTGCTTACCCTCGGCTATATTATCACTCCACCTTGTTAAGATTCTCATTTCGGCGGGATCTTTAGACGGGTAGTCTTGTTCTCTTATTAGACAATTGATCAGGAATTTTAATATCATGAGCTGAATCTCGGCTTTCCTTTGAGACATAATCTCGCCAATACTTTCTGGATCATCCCCTGTACGGATGAAACGATATATTCTGTCTAGATCTTCTTTCATATTTGGTAAGGTGACTAGATACTCGGTCACCCTTCTTACACGTACGGAATATAAAACCATATTATACTCGCCTGGGACTGTGTCATAGACACATTCGGCAAGGGCTTGTCTGATTTCTGTAACAGACTTATTACTTTTAGGAGTACGCTGTGATGCTTGAGCATGTAATTCGAGTGCTGATAAACGTTTGTGTGGCGGCGGGGTTTGAGGAGGACCTCCTCCTGCGGCCCCTAGACTAGAATCGTCGACTGACATTCTTCGTGCTTGCAGGGTCGGTAATTGTAACGTGGGCTGAACTTGTATGGCAGGCTGACCCGGGGGTACCGTAACAGGTACTCCGGTGTCTGGAGGAACGGGAAGTGCCTGATTTACAGGGACTAGCGGAGCGCGAACAGGATTTGCATATTCTGGAACTGTGTCGTCCAAATAGGACGAAATAAAAATATCAGCTGCGGTCGGTTTGTGACGTAGCTTGGTCGGAACTAATGGTGGCGGGAAATTACTGGGTGCCTCTGGGGTCGCTTTTGGCGAGCCTTCGGCAAGGAGAGGATACATACCCTTAATAAGGGCATGCCTCTGTCTGTCTGACTGTTCGGCTTTAACTTGTTCACCTATCTCGATTAATTCTCTTTCTTGGGTTCGTTCTTGGGATTCTCTACTTAACTCTGACTTTCTGACTTCCTTTTCCGTTCTTCTATGCGCTTCCTTACGCCATAACTCGATGGCATCTTTCTGTGACTGTCTGGCTTTCTTTTTCCATAATGCTTCTTCTACTCGCATGATACATTCGGCATCCCATGTACCCGATACGGGCCATCTATACTTTTCTTCTAACTGTTTGGTATACTCTACCCATAAATCTAGATACAATATGGCGCTTATGCCATGTTTCTGATACATAAAGTGACCTGGACTGTCCCTAGGCGGAACAGGAACTGCTGCTTCCAGCAGACCCTTTCTAGTTTTTAACTGACGTAACTTGGAAAAGAGCGGCATTCTAAACTTGAATCGGAACACAATACAATACACGAAAAACAATAACAATTGGGGAAACAATTCAGGCATACCACGACATTGGAAATACATTAAACAACATTGTAAATAACAGTTCGAACAGAATACTACCTGAAAATACTGAAAACAGAACAGAATTCTCGAGAACGGAACAGACTAGAGTTACTGGATGCACTGCTATAACAGTACGGAACATACCGGTCCCATAAAGGAACACATCAAGACCCGTATCCACCTAGGTGAACACTTCGTTTGTGAGCTTGGGTACCACCAACCCACGGACCAGAGTCAATTTAGACTGACCCTGTCTAGACACTACCCCAGCAATGGTACTCACCGGGCAGCACGGAACGGAAGGCCTCGGACGGGACTGGACTACGACGACGAACTTCGGACTTCGGACTTCAGTTACGGGTGGACCTCCGGATACCTCGGACCTTGGACTCTCGGCTTGGGCTCTGGTCGGGACTCGCCGCGTTCCTCCACCGTCTCGTTCGGATGCTGGACCGCCTCCTCCGTCTCCTCCGTGGGCCTGAGGGATACTTGAAGCAGAAATATCTGCCAGGTGCACGGTATGGTTCCGTCACGACTGCAGAGGGTCAGGGGGTCGGCGTGGCTTCACCGACGCGTGGGGAAAGGGCAAGTCCCTATTCGGGCGCCATTATGTGGTAAATAAATAAATAATACCCTATTTTTGGATGAACGAATGAATAACAGATAGCTCAATAAAATAAGAGTCAAGATTCGAGGTAGTAGGAGTTTCTGCAGGTTTATTACAGCATAAGGACAGGATCAGGACAACCTGCATAGGAACAGGATGACAGGGGAAAAGAGGCCCGGCAGCTGCCGGGGCTTGGTCTGGGATGAGCGCGCCAACATTCAATAACAAGACATTCATTTATATACATAACGCAAACACATAGCATTACATTGCAGTAGGCGTAGCAGTGGGTGGAGCAGAAGGCATGACGTGTAGCAGTCGCGAGAGATAACAGTAAAAAGAGGTGTAACTGGGAGTTTACTTAGACATGTGAAGTAAAACGTAACAGAATGTGTCATGAATGGGCGGACACATAGGAGGGGGCTACCTAAGGAGCCGGGACCTCTAACCTAATGGTGCGCGAAAACTGGCAATGACGTGTTACTAGGAGAAGCTGGGGGCTACGAACTCTGTGCTAGGAGCAGAGACTAGAGTCTGGAGGGTCGGAGCGACATGTACCTAAACCCTATCTGGTATCTAATGTTTAGGGAACATGTTGATATAAACTAGAAGTCATGAGGGGAGAGGCTAACTTGATTCTAAGACTGGACCATGCATTATTCTACATGAAATGCGTGATGAAGAATACTAAATGACCATTAAATACAGTATTTCTCTAACAGGGAGACGAGAAGGCTAGACAACGACGGAAACTATTGATGCAGTTCAGTAGCTTAGGAATGCAAAGGAGGAGGACTGAACTGATAGCTGGAACTATAACATACTTTTGACAGACTTAGAGGCAGGGCCGGGCTGCACCGGGCAGTGCGAGGCAGGAAGTAAGTGAAAGGTCGAGGATACAGGTGGGGGCTGTATCGCTCCTCAGCGAGGCTTTCAGGAGACCGGAGCTGAATCCAGGGTCCGGGCCCTTTTGAGGCCTAGAAACGGGGACTTTATAATGGAATAACGTGCACACTGAGAAACGTGGCAACATTATTTTACATAGGCCTGATATTCGTAGTATTCACGAGGACTGGAAACTAACATATTAGAGGTGGACACAACTGTAATTGCGTCATTAATCAGAAATGGGGAATAACATATGCATATTGGTCATGCATACATAACATATGATGGATGGGGCGTAGGGACACAGAACATGGCAAAATTTACTTTTCCACATTCTCTCTCTCTCTCTCCCTCACTCTCTCTCTCTCTCTCTCTCTCTCTCTCTCTCACACACTCTCTCTCTCACACTCTCTCTCCCTCACTCTCTTTCTCTCTCTCCCTCACTCTCTCTCTCTCTCTCTCTCTCTCTCTCGCTCTCTCTCTCTCTCTCTCTCTCTCTCTCTCTCTCTCTCTCTCTCTCTCTCTCTCTCTCTCTCTCTCTCTCTCTCTCTCTCTCTCTCTCTCACACTCTCTCTCACTCTCTCTCTCTCTCTCTCTCCCTCACTCTCTCTCTCTCTCTCTCTCTCTCTCTCTCTCTCTCTTACTCTCTTCTCTCTCTCTCTCTCTCTCTCTCTCTCTCTTCTCTCTCTCTCTCTCACACTCTCTCTCACTCTCTCTCTCTCTCTCTCCCTCACTCTCTCTCTCTCTCTCTCTCTCTCTCTCTCTCGCTCTCTTGCTCTCTTCTCTCTCGCTCTCTCTCTCTCTCTCTCTCTCTCTCTCTCTCTCGCTCTCTTGCTCTCTTCTCTCTCGCTCTCTCTCTCTTGCTCTCTCTCTCTCTCTCTCTCTCTCTCTCTCTCTCTCTCTGTCACTACCAGGCAAAAGTCCAGAAAAAAACATTACAAATCTTGTCATCTCCAGCATCGAGAAAATCGCCATCTTTGATTCTAGAGCAACATTCTACTCCACCACGTTTTCTACCGTTACTTAATCATACAATCAATACATTAACGTCCCACGACGCCACCTTCCATCTGAGGAGTATCCAATTTTTTTTTGTTTTTTATGTATAACTGTTACACGGTCATGGCGATTCGGCAATGATCAGGCGTGCATTAAAGAATGCTGTGCTCTGCATGCGCTACAGTCAGGGCTTTACGGGGAAAAAAACCTGGGAGTGCTCTAAAAGGGGCGGGCAAACCTCTTAAAGGGGTGTGGGCTATCCAAGTAGGGGTGTGGTCTAAATCAAGAGAACTAGCATTGTGTGCTTAAGAAAATCCACTCCTATTAACCTACCTTCGGAAAACACACTTTTTAAAGGATTTCCCTTCCTCCTACAACGTGGCTCACGCGGCATGATGTCTCCACTTCTCAGTAAAATGAGCAAAATGAGCATGCGCACACCGATGTGCATGCTGTCACTGCACTCCAAAAAAAAAAAAAGAAAACTGACTACCTTTGCGAGGGCCGAAAATAGAGCTCGATAGAGACCCGTTTCGAGGCCCCCTGAAAATAACTGCCAGTGCTCAGAGGCGGCCCACTTAAAGCCCTGCGTCCATCCATCCTAAGCACTGCGCCATTCAACCATCTTTCAATTCATCCATACATTCCTACCTATGTACACACATACATCTGTCCCTGCACTTATCCTATGCATCTATCAGCCCACTCGCCTATGGTAAGCACTGAGCCATCCATCCAGCCATACGCCCATATATCCATACATACATCTGTCCCAGAACCAATCCTAAGCATCTATCAGCCACCCGTGTATCCTAAGTACTGGTCCATGCATCCAATCATCCTTCCATCCAGCCGTACATCCATCCAGCTATCCATTCATCCATCTGGCCATCCATCCACTCGCCCTTTATTCAACTATCCATCCTTATTTCCGTGCACCCTCTGCCCCGATCCTAAATACCGCGTATTATACTCATCCACCCAGCCTCTTAAGTGGTCGAAAAGGCTGGCGATAAGCATTGACAAGCAGATGTTTCCTATAAAGAACAACAAAGCTCTGAGTTGCTCTCTGCGGAGCATAGTTCACCACCCTTCTCCGGTGGTGTTTTAAACAAAGGTTCATCTAGCGAAAGAAATGTAAAGGAGCTTTTCAGTGTAAGACGTTAATTTATAAACATAACATTTTGTCCAGTTGTATATAGGAACACTGCTTTGAACTGGCCGTGACTGACGGATACTGAATACCTGTAGTTCTTACATTTGAGACAGTATACCAGACAGCTAATATTGGGTGGTGAGAACCTGCACTTCTATATTTCCATGTGAAGCACAGTACAGGAAAATAAAGGTAATTCCAAAGCTACTATCTTCATATTGTAAAGATGTAATCCGTAGCTTACAAGTGGTCCGAAACTCGGCAGCCAGACTCTTATGTCAGCTACCTCGTATGGCTTCCATTTCTAAATCACTCCGGGACTTACATTGGCTAAGAAATGACAATCGCTCTAAATTCAAAGCCTTGTGCTATATGCATAAAATCAGTGTCGGTACGGCCCCTCAGTACTTGAACATTCTGGTTCACAAATATAAGCCAATTCACTCCCTTAGATCTTCGAAGCAAGCCAGATTTGTGATCCCTAGATTTAAATTGACTCGCATAGGGGGGCGCTCTTTCTCCTCTCTTGCTCCTGCTCTGTGGAATTCTATGCCTCTTCCCCTCCGTTTGGAACATAATTACATCAAATTTAGGAAAGGCATCAAAACGTGGTTATTTAATTTATAGTTTTTCACCCTGGCCGCTCTGCTGATTAGCATGTGTCTATAGGCGCCGGGAAACCTTCGGGTAGCTGTTGCGCCATATAAGCTTAAATATAATAATAATACTACTAATAATAATAATAATAATATTAAAGAGGGGATATGAGAACTAAGGGCCATATGTATCATTGAAATTCACAGAATTTCTGCCTTTGCGAATGCGACTTCCCAATATGGTATGTATTAAGCAAATGTGGTTCAAAATAAGGAATCGCACAATTTGCGATTCCTTATTTTGCGATTGCATTTAAGGAATTGCAGAATTTGCGAATCCTTAAATGCAATGTATGATGCAAAAAAAGATTGCTAATTGTCCCTAAGGAATCGCAAATTACCACCAACTTCAAGTTGGTGGTAAGTTGCGAATTCCATTAAAAAAGCATTTTTTTTTTAAAACAAAAGGTGCCATGTGACGCTCATACATGCCCTTAGGGCATGTATGTGCGCCATATGCGCACACATGTCATTTTCAGGGGTGCAGCAGGGTGTCCCTTGAAAATATTCTCAATTTGCGATTAGCTAATTGCTAATCGCACATTTCCCCTTCATTCCTATGTGCCTCCTGGCCCATAGAAATGAAGGGAAATTATTCCTTAATTGCGATTAGCAATTTGCTCATCGCAATTAAGGAATATTAAGAAATCGCTAAAAAGAAGCTGATTTCTACATACATATCATTTTGCGATTTCTAAATAGCGATTCCTTAAAAATCGCTATTTAGGAATCGCAAAACGGAATGTTGATACATATGGCCCTAAGTGAGCCAGGCAAGCGTATGTTTTCGTAGCACTAAAATAAGACACTGTGTTAGGTCAGAGCAGGGTCGTGATGGAGTTGGCTGCCTGTGGTGTCTCCAGAGGCGCAACCAGAGTGAAATTTAGGGGGAGGCTAATTCTTTCAGCAATATGTAGAGTGGGGATGTAGGGGCTCGAAAAGAACAGAGCCTCATTTACAAGCAAATGGTCTTTTGAAGACCTGTGAAGTACTCGGGTGCGGCTCTGTGTGTGCGCCAGGGGAGCTGTCTTAGGGAGTCCGGGGCAATGGGCCTTGCACGCCTGGTGGTCTCTCTGCTAATCACCCCACGAAATCCTAAGAGAAAATGGCTCTCTTTAAAGGATTTCCCTTCTCCTACAACGCAACTCACCTGGCATGATGTCTCCACTTCTCAGTAGTGAGCAATGAGCATAGTCTCACTGCAGTCCTATAAATAAATTTAAAAAAACAAAGGACCACCTTTGCGAGGCCCGAAAATAGAGCCCCATAGAGACCTGTTTCGAGGCCCCCAATAATAAACTGCTGGTGCTCAGACCCCCACAGACCACCCCCCCCACTTAAAGCTTTGGCTACAGTAAAGTTATAACATGCTTTCAAAAGTTCTAAGTGTTGCACAGTTATAATGGCCAGGGCTGCTACTTTAGAGTTGGTGAACCAGATTCGAGTCTTGCCGTCCGCTCAGCATCCTGTGATTCTCGGCAAATCACTTAATCTCCCTGTGCCTACAAAAACAAGCATTGGCATAGCCAATAGATCTAGCATTTGGGACCTTATAAGTAAAAAAAAAAACCTGCTGTTATAGATGGAGTTAGGATACAATTGATTGAGAAATGTTAGGTAAACTGGGCAAAGCGGAAAGGAAGGGATTGCTAACATTAGACTAAAGCCTGCAAATGAGGTGAGATGGTATTGTTACTTTTTGTCCTGGCACTGAACGAAAAATGTTTCTTTTTGTTAGCGGCTGTTTACAGTTTCCTTTCTGTGCTTTAATGACTGGGCAGGTTCCGGGGTCTACCGGAGGCACAGTGATTAGAACTGTCTTAAAAGTTTCCAGAGGCGCAGACTGGCTGTCTGAGACACTCTTGGTTTCTCAGCAAGTCTGTTTCATTTTTGCAACATTTCTTTTGTCAGCCTGTTAATTTGTAAATGCATGAAGACAAGGGGGGGCAGACAAGATTCTTCCTGTTTCTCTTGCAATGTCAGTGAAGAATCGTACCTCCCCCTTACACGAGTTTAATCTACAAGCGAGACCTATTGCATTGCAAATGCTTGTTTCCCCTGCCTTAATTTCTTTTTTAGTGCAGGAGAGTGGAGGAGGTGTGGCCCCGGGAGGATTTGTTGATTAGGGGTAGTTAAGAGATTCAGAGGCCCCTGCTTGAATAGCTCTCATATTTTGATGTCCATTCTGTGACTTGTAGTCCCGATTTTATAATGTGTTACATAGGACTACAAATCCCAGAATGCAAAGTAAAAACGAGGGCTTGGTGATCTCTTGACCAGGGACATTGGAAACCTGACAGCTCTGGATTTCTGGTGCGACCACGGCAGGACTGAGCAGATATATCTATTTTCTTGTGGAAGTACACAATATAAAAGTCTGCCAGTCTTATTTTTGTCGTCGAATATTGGCACCTGTAATTTTTTACAAATGTAGTCGGGCATTGTGGGGAAATAGAACGTAAAGTGTGCAGGAGGGCTGGACGATTAAAACAAACGTGTAGTGGGACAATTTGAGTTTTCTCAATTTGCCGCAAACACTCTTTTTCCACTAACTACCCCCTCCCCCTCCCCCAGTGAAAGAGTGTGATGGCTGCACTACAATAGTGTATTCAAACTTTATTATGGTTCAGTTTCGTATAAAAGGCTCATATTTGCTAACAAGTAGTTCAGTGATATATGGAGTAATTTAACGACGATCACATACATAAGCAGTTTACGTAACAAAATGTTAATTATCAAGGACCACTAAAGATATGTTGAACACGAACAACGAAGGGGTAAGTGCTACAAAAACAACATGAACCAGCAATTTCTGTTCCACAGTGGGGCCTGTCCCTTCCAAGGGGAAACAGCTGGGAGCCCCGGCTAAAGTGTCACGTACTTATGGCACCAGTACAGCTGCAGGCTGATTATCAAAGGAGTGAATCACCCCACACCTACAGACACAAATGGGCAGAGACAGAATACTGTACGAAAAATTTGGGCTTTTCTCTCCACGTGAACAAATCCGGGGTTTAGCTCCGTACATGCTTTGGTATTGACATGCTAATTGCTTAACTGGCTGACTGTTTTTCTATTTAATTTAGCGAAAACAGAGGCATCTTACACAGGATTTCGCGGCACTCGGTGACACCGCTGGATATTGTTCTTGGGGCGGGAGCATTCGAAAAATCCTTTCAAATGAAGAGAGGGCAAAAATCCCGGACTATAAGTCATAAACAACAAACAAAGAAAGCTGTTAAACATGCCTCCGTGGCTCCTGTGAGGATTAAAAAAAGAGATTTCCAGGCAATTCGCCTTATGTTATGTTATGTTATGTTATACTGGTATTTGTAGCGCGCACAACTACTCATGAGTATCCTGGCGTGGAGCAATACTACATAGACAGCGAGAGATAAGCATTTTAGTAGGCCTGACTGAATAAGTGGGTTTTGAGATGTTTTTTTAAAACTTCTTAGGTCCTGTATATGGCGGAGTGTTAGTGGGAGAGAGTTCCAGAGAGAAGCTGCTCTCACCGAAAACGATTGGCTGCCCAGCCTGGTTCATCGGAAATGGGGGATTGTCACCAGACGCTGCGAGGCCGACCTAAGTGGTCGACTGGGAGTATAAAAGACCACTGTTTTCTTTAGGTAGGCGGGGCCAGTCTCATGCAGGGCTCTATGAGTTAGCACCAGGGACTTAAACTGGACTCTTTGGGCCACCGGTAGCCAATGGAGTGAAGCCAGTTGAGCTCTTATGCTAGAGCGTTTGGGGATGCCCAAGAGAACAAAATATAACAAAATCACTTTGGAACTGATAGGTTTAACTGCGACATAGTTTAGCCACACCAGAGAGCAAGAAGTGTGCACATGGGGCCTGTGCCCCAGCCGGCCAGCCCGACCGGGATCTGTTTAAATTACTGCGAGCGCATGACGTGGGTGCGATAATTGGAAACAGATGGCGCTGTGTGGCAAGCTGCGCCTAACCGCAAGCCGTAGGCCGTGGGCGGCTACCATTCCAGGGAAAGGTGGGACATGCCCCGCCGTTGCCCAATTGCGTGCTGTCTTTCTTAGACGCACGCAAAGGCCAATAGGCTGTCAGCAAAAAAAAAACACACGCACAAGGGTGTGGTCAGATTCGGAAGTCCTTACTAAAGCCTCTCTGAGCAGCGCATGTGCGCTGGCTCAGGCGAGACCTAAAAAGAACATGTCTGCATTACAGCCTGCATGGAGAACATGCCCAGGCTCCCATTCACTGGATGAGTGTCGAACCACGGTGCTTAGACCAATCAGAAACCTGCAGTGCTGCGTTGTGATTGGCTCAGGGGAGCCTGGGTGCTTCCTGCTTTAGGGCCAGAGCAGAACGAAGACGAAGAAGGACGATGAGAAGAAACGTGGCGGCCAGGAGATAAGTTTAATTTTCTCTTTTTTTACTACCCTCCTCCCCCATCCCTGATCCGTGCCAGCCGCCACTGCTTTCATCGTATCTTTAATAAAATCTTAGAGTTCCTCTGCAGTGTGTCACTACTCCCCCTTTGTCTGGGACATCTCAGGACTGTGCATAAAGAAAAGGAGGGAGCTGCCATCCTGAGTACATTGGGAGCACATTCAGAGAGTGTGGGGGCATGGGCAATGAGTGTGGGGGGGTGGGCAATGAGTGTGGGGGGGTGGTCAGTGAGTGCGGGGTCGTGGTTAGCGAGTGTGGGGGCGGGGTCAGAGACGTGACCAAAAAGAACAAAATATTCTCTATTTTGTTGCTTTCGCCCTCAATTAACTGCATATAAAATATAATGCATGAACCTCAAATGAAAATAAATGCAACATAAATGTATCTGTGCAAAATGCATTTTTGGCAGGAAAGCTGGGGCGGGTGACGCGACCTCTTCAGATGTCAGTGGGTGTAACCGGATGGTCACTGATTTGAATCTGGTGGGTGCACTGGGAAATAGTGACGTGTATTTATAGTGCTAAGAGGCCCAAGCCTGTGACGAAAAGCATTCTGAAAATGTTATTAGTGTAACATAGTATGAGGTTGCACACAATATAAAAAGGTTGTCACAAAACGTGCACAAAGATTGTTACTGTTGTACAGTGCTTTTAAAAGTTATCTTTTTAGTGAGACGCTGCCTTTACCCTTTTTTTTATAGATTCCAATTAAAAGGATGCATTCTAGATTGCATTGATTAACCTGCACCGGCTCCAAAGCAGCCTTTAGATTGGCTGATTATCCAATTGCACATTTATATTTCCTGCAGGCAGCATGTACCCTGGGAGGAGGCCTGTGTCTTCTCTGGCTGCCTCTCCCTTCTCTGACGTCATGGTACAGGAGTCCCTTCTAAGCCCCTTTCTGCCTGTGGCAAGTCAACCCTTCAGGAAGGCTTGTGTTTTTAATGTAAAGTATGAGAACTGTTCCGATCAAATTAATAACACATGGGAACGCCGTGCCCTCCGTTCAGCTCTGTTTAGAACACCGTCCTTGCCCTAAACTGGAATGTGGTTCATGTGATGAAAACTGGTTTAGCCCATTTCCGAGAAAATGGAACTTAAGTTGTTTCTTTATTGTAGTCCTTTTTAGACCAAGTGCCAGTAAACAGCTGCCCCAGGGCACTTACCTCTTGATTCCGTATAGCAAAGAGCGCGTGCTGAAACAGAAAATCTGCAGTAAAAACTCCCCGCCCAATTACTGGGTTGGATTGGGATCAAAAATTGGCCCGGGCACCCTAAACAAAACAGGCCCACATTTGTGGATTGCTCTTTTTTCAAAACTCTGCTTCAGTGTTTTAAGTGTTATAAAAAGAATGGGGAGGTATAAAAGAACCTAGGGGAATATTATCAAGGCCCGCAATAAAATTATCGCCACTTTAGCGTCCGTTTTCGGGCGAAAAGCGGCGCTAATTTTATCGCACTATCAGCAAGTTCCTATGCCTCTGTGCCCATCTTTGCAACGCCAATGATATGCAAAGCGAGCGTACCCTACTAAACTAATGTGGAGAATGTCGCTAACAGACAATTATCAAGCTAATCGCTAACCTGTGAAGCGACGAGAAGAGTAGCGTTAACCGCGCTTATCGCAGGTTTGCTTACGCCTGCTTGTAAACTGACTAAGCCATTGCAGTCTATGGGTGGCGGATCATAATGATGAGACCCCCCTGCCCCCTCATCAACATATCGCCTATCGATGTGCGATTATCGCTGGATTTCCAGCCATAATCACACATTTTGCAGCTATCGCTGAATTTATTATCGCATAGGAGATAAGCGTTGCTGATAGCGCGCTATCTCTGCGATAAAATCCAGCGATAGCCGGCGATAATTATCCTCGCACTAAGCACGCTTAGCGATAATTATCTCCGGCTGTTGCTGATATGCCCCCATATTTTCTTAACTTCACTAAGATTTTTTTTTTAAATACAAATTTTGCCTGCACGCTTTGTGCGCGGATTAGTTCACACTGGTGAAGTACACCGGAATATAATAAATTAGGCCACTTCTGCTCAGGCTCCCTGCATACATTAATGGACTGCCCACCGAGGGACCTGGAATGACACCTCCACCCCCTTGGCAAAAGGAAGGTAAGAGAGGCCCGTCTGCCTCCGGAAAGACTGCTACGGCCCCCACTGGGCCGCTGGCGGAATTTGAACTGCACAAATATGCCACCATGCTGGTCAAAAAAGCGTTCCACAGATGCAACTCAGATACCGGCCCGTTGCCCGAGTGCCCGCCTTACCAATCCGACCCCACCCAATTACCACTCTCCAGGCAACATTACTGCATGCCAGTGGCGGCTCTTCCGCTAAGGCAAAGGAGCGTAGCCCCACTGCTCGTTGAGCAGTGCAAACTAAAAATAACATTGTAATACCAAGAAGTTATTATCATTTTATTTGTCTTTGCGGCGCTCCAGCCAGGTCGGGCGGGGCAGGGCTTGGCTCGCTGCCGTCAGAGGGAGAAGGAATGGTTTGCACTCCCTCCCTAAGTGCGCATGATGGCTTGGCCAGACGTCTCTCCTCCGTCCTCGCTCTCTGGCACCGGATGCACCCAGGCTCCCGGACTCTCCCAACCAATCACAACACTGCAGGAGCAGCGACGTGATTGGTCTGAGCGGCCTGTTTGCCACTCAGGCAGTGCCTGGGGAGGCTGGGTCTGTCCTCCACTGGGCTGTGCAACAAAGGCCAGTGGAGAACATGCCAGGTGCACAAAGAACACAGGTCCAGGGAACCTGATTGTCAGGGACCCAGGGCACAACAAGTCAAAGTTCATCAGAAATCTGACAAAAAGTGGGGGGGGGGTTACTGCAACAGAAACCCAGCTTCCTACAACCATCCATACACACCGTCCTGACAGACATTCACACCGTCCATACACACCTTCCCGAGAGACATTCACACTCAGGGCCGGACTGGCCGTAGCAGACACCGGGTGTTTCCCCGATAGGCCACCAGGATGGGGTCTGGTTTTGGAGCCCGGGGGGGGGGGGGGAGTTTTTGTTACCAGGGACATGTTTTGCAATATTGGCCCCCTTTAACAAAAGTAGCAGCAGTGAGATGGGAGTGGTGCTTCCAACTAGCACCACCCCCCACCCCAACCCGTGTGGCGAAGCTGTTTGCCAGGGACGGGTTCAGTTCCCAGTCCGGCCGTGTTCACATTGTCCAAACATACCGTCCTGACAGGCATTCCCTGTCCATACATACCATACAGAGAGACATTCACACTGTCCAGACATACCGTCTCTAGGTGGAAACTCCAGGGAACGTTCCATACAACTCATAACACAACATAACACAACGGTGCAAAGCACCATGCACAATCCGCCAGTGACCCTTCCAACACCATGACACAGGGCCCGCCGAGCGATGGTACAGAGGGCACGGCTGCAGGGTTGTCAGACCCCACCCTTCCAAACACTGGCACAGGGCAGGCCGAGCTAGGGTACAGAGGGCACGGCTGCAGGGTTGCCAGACCCCACCCTTCCAAACACTGGCACAGGGCATGCCGAGCGATGGTACAGAGGGCACGGCTGCAGGGTTGTCACAGGCCACCCTTCCAAACACTGGCACAGGGCAGGCCGAGCTAGGGTACAGAGGGCACGGCTGCAGGGTTGCCAGACCCCACCCTTCCAAACACTGGCACAGGGCATGCCGAGCGATGGTACAGAGGGCACGGCTGCAGGGTTGTCACAGGCCACCCTTCCAAACACTGGCACATGGCATGCCGAGCTAGGGTACAGAGGGCATGGCTGCAGGGTTGTCACAGGCCACCCTTCCAAACACTGGCACATGGCATGCCGAGTTAGGGTACAGAGGGCACGGCTGCAGGGTTGTCATCACCGACCCTCCCAAGACACTGGCACAAGGCATGCCGAGCTAGGGTACAGAGGGCACGGCTGCAGGGTTGTCACCGCCAACCATTCCAAACACTGCCAAAGGGCATGCTGAGCTAGGGTACAGAGGGCACAGCCGCAGAGTTGTCATCGCCCACCCTTCCAAACACTGGCACAGGGCATGCCGAGTTAGGGTACAGAGGGCACGGCTGCAGGGTTGTCATCACCCACCCTCCCAAGACACTGGCACAAGGCATGCCGAGCTAGGGTACAGAGGGCACGGCTGCAGGGTTGTCACAGGCCACCCTTCCAAACACTGGCACAGGGCATGCCGAGCTAGGGTACAGAGGGCACGGCTGCAGAGTTGTCACCGCCCACCCTTCCAATCATTGGCACAGGGCATGCCGAGCTAGGGTACAGAGGGCACAGCTGCAGGGTTGTCAGACTCCACCCTTCCAAACCCTGACACGGGGCATGCCGAGCTAGGGTACAGAGGGCACGGCTGCAGGGTTATCACTGCCCACCCTTCAAAAAACTAGCACAGGGCATGCCGAGTTAGGGTACAGAGGGCACGACTGCAGGGTTGTCACCGCCCACCCTTCCAAACACTGCCACAGGACACGCCGAATTAGGGTACCGAGGGCACGGCTGCAGGGTTGTCACCGCCCACCCTTCCAATAATTGGCACAGGGCATGCCGAGCTAGGGTACAGAGGGCACGGCTGCACGGTTGTCACAGTCCACCCTTCAAACCCTGACACAGGGCACGCCGAGCTAGGGTACAGAGGGCACAGCTGCAGGGTTGTCAGACTCCACCCTTCGAAACCCTGAGACGGGGCATGCCGAGCTAGGGTACAGAGGGCACGGCTGCAGGGTTATCACTGCCCACCCTTCCAAACACTAGCACAGGGCACGCCGAGCTAGGATACAGAGAGCATGGCTGCAGGGTTGTCACCGCCCCCCCTTCCAAGACACTGCCCCAGGGCATGTCGCGCTAGGGTACAGAGGGCACGGGTGCAGGGTGTCACAGCCCACCCTTCCAGACACTGCCACAGGGCACGCCGAGCTAGGGTACACAGGGTACGCCGAGCTAGGGTACACAGGGCACGGCTGCAGGGTGTCACAGCCCACCCTTCCAGACACTGCCCCAGGGCACACCGAGCTAGGGTACAGAGGGCACGGCTGGAGGGTTGTCACAGCGCACCCTTCCAATCATTGGCACAGGGCACGCCGAGCTAGGGTACAGAGGGCACGGCTGCAGGGTGGTCAGTGCCCACCCTTCCAAAGACTGCCCCAGGGCACACCGAGCTAGGGTACAGAGGGCACGGCTGCAGGGTGGTCAGTGCCCACCCTTCAAACACTGGCACAGGGCATGATGAGCTAGGGTACAGAGGGCATGGCTGCAGGGTTGTACCAGCCCACCCTTCAAACACTGCCCCAGGGCACGCCGAGCTAGGGTACAGAGGGCACGGCTGCAGGGTTGTCATCGCCCACCTTTCCAAACACTGCCCCAGGGCACGCCGAGCTAGGGTAAAGAGGGCACGACTGCAGGGTGGTCACAGCCCACCCTTCCAAACACTGCCCCAGGGCACGCCGAGCTAGGGTACAGAGGGCACGGCTGCAGGGTGTCACAGCCCACCCTTCCAGACACTGCCACAGGGCATGCCGAGCTAGGGTACAGAGGGCACAGCTGCAGGGTTGTCAGACTCCACCCTTCCAAACCCTGACACGGGGCATGCCGAGCTAGGGTACAGAGGGCACGGCTGCAGGGTTATCACTGCCCACCCTTCCAAAAACTAGCACAGGGCATGCCGAGCTAGGGTACAGAGGGCACGGCTGCAGGGTTGTCACAGCCCACCCTTCCAATCACTGGCACAGGGCACGCCGAGCTAGGGTACAGAGGGCACGGCTGCAGGGCGGTCACCACCCACCCTTCCAAACACTGGCACAGGGCACGCCGAGCTAGGGTACAGAGGGCACAGCTGGAGGGTTGTCACTGCCCACCCTTCCAAACATTGGCACAGGGCACGCCGAGCTAGGGTACAGAGGGCACGGCTGCAGGGTGTCACAGCCCACCCTTCCAGACACTGCCACAGGGCATCCTGAGCTAGGGTACAGAGGGCACGGCTGCAGGGTTGTCACAGCCCACCCTTCCAAACACTGGCACAGGGCACGCCGAGCTAGGGTACAGAGGGCACGGCTGCAGGCGTCACAGCCCACACAAGCCCTTGAACGCCACCCTTCTTCAACAGACATACCCTAGCAACCCCCCTAGCAACCCCACTATCTACACTATTCCGATCATCACCTCTGTCAGAACAAAGCATCCACCTAAACCTTCCCGAGCACCCCCACATAAGTACAATATCCCGATCACCCTTCGGAGCCCAAGTGCCCCCGTCACCAAAACAGTCTTGACAGAGCTGCGCTGTATGCTTCACAACTGCAGATCTGCAGTAAAACACAAACTTGAAATCTCCGACACCATCACCCTTCACAAACTTGACATGCTCTTCCTCACAGAGACCTGGTTCAAAGATACCTCTCACTCTATGTTTGATCTCCTATTACCCACAGGTTATTCCATATTAAGGAATGACAGAACTGAAAACACGGGGGGAGGTGTTGCAGTCATCTTTAGAAACGCCCTCCAACTTAAGGCGTCTCCTATCAGCTCCCCCCACACCTTTGAATGCCTTTCTCTTGAACTTCAATTGCAACACCGTTCACCGCTCAGATTCCATATCATTTACCGCCCGCCTCGTAGTGGCTCTTCGTTTATAGAAGATCTCAAAGACTTCATCAGCGACCAATACTCTCAAAGTGACAATCATACCATCGTGGGTGACTTCAATCTCCACTGGGGCGCACCGCAAGACTCCTCTGCGGACTCTCTGGCCACCTTCCTCTCCACAAACGATCTTATCCAACACTGCATTGAACCAACCCACTCTAAGGGCGCAATCCTGGACCTTGTCATTTCTAAAGCAGGCATGCTGTCTACCACTACCCCAATTCATGTAGATTGGTCTGACCACCACCTCATCCCATTCTCTCTTCAACTTCCACACTCTATAACTCTTGGCCAACCCAAGAGGGCCATCTCCTGGTTCCGTGATGCCAAAAATATTGATGTCGGTCTCCTCTGTGAATCAGCTTTGCTATCACTCCCAAAGCTAGACCCGAACATAGCTGTTGACGATCTCACCTCCCAATGCCTCACAGTTCTTGCAGCTGAAATCAATAACGTCGCTCCACTCAAAAGCAAAAGGATAAGGCCCACTCCCTCAGCACCTTGGTTCAACAAATCCCTTTATGAGGAAAGGAAGCAGCTAAGATTCCTGGAGAAGCAATGGAGGCAAGTGCCCTCCACAGACAATTTAGCCATGCTTCGCACAGCAAGATCCAAGTACCACAAGCACATCTTCCTTGAGAAAGCGACGCACTTCAAAACCCTCCTTGACTCCGCCAAAAATAGACCCAAAAAACTATTCGATCTCATCAAGATTCCGAGCTGCTCTCCCACATCCTCCGAGGTGGAGGATTCTACTAAGAGAGCAGCGGATTTCGCTACGTTCTTCGATGAAAAAGTGAAATCACTTGTTGATCAGGTCGCTCATCCTACACCTCCAGAGGAGCGCAAATCCTTAGCCATTTGGCAGAACTTTGACCCCATATCTGAAGATGCCCTTCTCAAGTGCATACGCGAAACAAAGCCCTCCAACCATTCTCTTGACCCTATCCCCAGTGCCATTGCCGTTGACTTCTATACCCATTCCCTTTCCTATTGGACCACTCTGATCAACCTCTCCCTATGGCAAGGCTCCCTTCCTGTCACCTTCAAAACTGGGCAGGTCACCCCTCTGCTTAAAAAGCCCACTGCTGATGCGAATGACCACAACAACTTCCGCCCCATCACTAACCTTCCCTTCCTTGCGAAGATCACAGAAAGATGTGTAGCAAATCAACTCTCTTGTCATATCAAGGACAATGATCTTCTTGACAATTGCCAGTCCGGCTTCATCCAAAACTGCAGCACTGAAACAGCCCTACTGACGTGGTTGGTGATGCGCTGAGGATACTCGATTCGGGGGGGTCCTGTCTGCTAATTCTCCTTGACCTTTCTGCAGCCTTCGACACTGTTAATCACAACACCCTCCTCAATATCCTTCAACAGAGAATGGGCATGGAGGGCACTGTGCTGAAATGGTTTGCATCCTTCCTCTCTGACAGATCTCAAATGATCAAAATAGCTAATAGTCTTTCTTCTCCTGTGGCGGTAGGTCAAGGTGTTCCTCAAGGCTCTATGCTTGCACCCACATTGTTCAATCTCTACTTAGAACCACTGGGAAACCTCCTAAGCAAATCTGGGATTCACTATCATCTCTATGCAGACGACACTCAACTCTACCTCAAGGTTGCCTCCACCCATGATCTCTCCCTCCTAAGCTCTACTCTGGACTCCATCCAAAACTGGATGTCAACTCATCAATTGATTCTGAATCCCTCCAAAACTGAATTCCTCCTCTTCTCCTCCACACTCTCTCCTCCCCCGGTTCAATCATGGATGGATGAGATGAACCTACTAAACAATAAACCCATTATTGTCGACAGCGCAAAATCCCTTGGTGTCATTCTAGACAAAAAACTCATTCTAACTCCCCACATCAATTCTACTGCAAAATCTGCTCGTTACCAACTGCGCCTTCTTTGGGGAATCCGACACTTCTTCCCGGAGCAGGACCTTATAACCCTGGTGCAATCACTGGTCCTCTCCAGACTAGACTACTGCAATTCTCTTCTTACTGGCCTCCCCAAATCTCACCTGTCCCCACTTAAGTCTGTTTTCCATTCAGCAGCTCGTTTCATTTATGGGGCCAAAAGAAGCGATCACATCACACCGATGTTATCCACCCTCCGCTGGCTTCCCTTCGAGGCTAGAGCTATCTACAAGACCGCTTGTATCACCCACAAAGCCTTGCACTCCTCCTCTCCTCGATACCTGGCGAATAAACTGAAACTCTCTGGAGGCTCTAGACCTTCACGCAATGCGGAAACTCTTCTGCTTGAACCTCCCACTTTCA
Organism: Lissotriton helveticus; assembly: GCF_964261635.1. Classification (NCBI taxonomy): domain Eukaryota; kingdom Metazoa; phylum Chordata; class Amphibia; order Caudata; family Salamandridae; genus Lissotriton; species Lissotriton helveticus. The sequence continues at coordinate 97,765,721 of NC_136064.1, read as the reverse complement.
AGAAGGAGAGAACAATGGCCCAATCCTTTTCAGGCAACGCAGTGAGAATCTGGAACTCCTTTCCACCTCAGCTCCGGACCACCGCCTCCTCCCTGGCCTTCAAAAGGGACCTCAAAGTTCTCCTCCTCCAGAGACACCTACAAAAGTAATTCACGTCCTCTTGCTATTTGTGAGGAAGACTTCCCACTACTGAAAATTTCTACCTCCCATGACCATGGAAGTGCCTTCCCAGTGTATTCCTGTGGTTGGAGTGTCTGCCTGTTTGTAGTATTTTCCATGTACTGGTGTTCAGTGCCCTTTTGTAACATGCACACACCACTTTGCCCTTGTAACTCACGGTTGCTACCTCTCACATGTTTTTACCTTTGATACTTGCACAAGTGCCACCTTGCCTACGTAACGCTTGTTCTTGTGCCTGAGTGTCTAGCACCTATTGCAGTACTATACCTCAAACTATACTTTGTTTTCTCTTATAACTGCACACTTGTCACTTTTTCCTCTTGTGCACTTTTTACTACCTCATGTATTTTTGGTTGCTCACAATTTTTACTACCTCATGTATTTTGTTTGTTCACGATTGTCACTATTACCTAATGTAACGTAATGTATGCTTTTGTAATCTGTTCTTTTGTAATGTTTCTCATTATGTTTCATTTCTGTTCCTATTGTGAAGCGCTCTGACGCCTTCGGGTAAAGTCCGCGCTATATAAAAATGCATAAATAAATAAATAAATAAAAATAAATAACCCTTCCAAACACTGGCACAGGGCACGCCGAGCTAGGGTACAGAGGGCACGGCTGCAGGATTGGCACAGGGCACTCTCACACCCTCAAGCTTCCATTGCTGCTCTCTGTGTCCCCCACCGACTCACAGAATGCTGTGAAACCAAACTTGAATTGACTCGCTGTCCTTCCTAACGTGCTCGGAGTTCAGGAGTTCTCACACCTGCTCCTGGTTGACCCCAGGGTCAGTGAGCTGGGATTCTGTAATTCCAGGACACAAGACTTCACCAGTGTGCAGATGGCCCGTGATTCAGACCCGAGGTTTGCACGGCGCTGGGCAGATTCCAAGCTCCGCCCATGACTCAATGATTCTGAGGAACAGCTGGAACCTGCACAGCACTGAGTGACGTCACCATTCTGAGGAACAGCTGGAACCTGCACAGCACTGAGTGACGTCACCATTCTGAGGAACAGCTGGAAACGACTCAGTATTGAGTGACATCACCGTTCTGAGGAACAGCTGGAAACGACTCAGTATTGAGTGACGTCACCATTCTGAGGAACAGCTGCAAACCGCACTCCTTAGAGACACGTCGCACCCCGTACACCATTGACACATGTTATTCAGATCCAAACATCTGCTTTTGAGCACATCACACCTCCCCGGGTGGACAATTGTTAAAAATATATATATATACATTAATATCATGCACTGCTACAGAACGGCAAGGACATGTTAATAGGTGTCGCGGAGCATGACGGTGAGGAAGCAGGAGTGGAACCTCAGTAGATTGTGGTTGCCACTACATCACTTCGAAACTGACATTAATCACAATAAAATACCTTTAAATAACACAAAGCACAAAAATGAGAACTTAGTAAATTCCATTTTGAGAGGTAAATGTCCCACATTGGCCTCCTGTGCTCTAGCAGATGGATTGCACCCCCCTTTTCCAGCCCCCCTAGGCCCATCCCTAGCAGTTCAAACCTAACACACACCCCAAACCCAACTGGCCACCCTGGCGGGTCAGTCTTACCACCCACCCTAACCACAGCCCCCCCATGCCCTGGGGGCCCTGGGACACCCATGCGTTCCTTCGTCTTGGTGGGTGGTTTTCCTGTGATTCTGGGGAGTCGCGGAGCAAGGGTTGACCCCCCCGCTCAACCATGCGGGTGACACCGGTGTGGATGCAGAGGCTTGAGGTAGTACAGAGGGCCAAGGGCGGCTTTGTACCCCCTTCGGGGGTGATTCCAGCTCTTTATAAATCCCATACATACATACATACAATGTACCGCCACCGTCACATGGCAGCGAACCCTCGCATGTTGTGCAGGATCATCGCATGTCTCTCTGGCTCCCAACCCTGGGGGTGCTTCACCGGTTCACCTGCAGCAAGAAACTCCTTGTCTCCATTTATGAAAGGGTCTGACGCCGGGGCTATTCTGCTGATCTTTTTTTAGGTATTTCTCCTTAAGGCTCTAAGCAGCGCATTACCCCTTTTTGGGTATTTCCTGTACTCTAAAAACACAATTGTAAGGAAACAGGCTTTTGCAGGTTTCCTGTCTTTTTTGCCCCCATTTGGTCTACTAGCTGCTGGTTTTTCGACTTTGAGAGTGCACTGAGGCCTGCTGTCCAGACCTCAGGGCCAGCGTTCTGACCCATTACAAAAGGTCTGTTGAATTGGATGTCCCCAGTTGGCAAGTGCTGACTTAATTATTAGTCCCTAGTATATAGTACCCATGTTACCAAGGGCATGTAAGGCAAAGTGTCACCCAGGGCTGCAGCACTGATTGTGCCACCCTGTGTGTGACAAAGTGCAAAATGGCTCCCTGCTTGCCAATGCAGACTGGAAAGAGAGTTGTTTCACTGCAAGTACAACTTTGCCTGTACAACTAATGGCAAGGCTGCCAGTATGTGTAAGTCTCCCCTAAGGAAGGCCTATAGAGCCCTAGGGCCGGGCGCTTTATATTGTTAAGCAAGACACATAGGTTTGTATATGGCTTAGCTGCAAAACCCATAAAAGTTGTCGTTTTGCTGAGGAAAGTTAGTAGCCCCATTGGCCAACACAGGGTTACCTGCTGGCATCCCAGCCTGGTTAACGTCTGAATGGGACGACTGCTGGAACCAGCACCTTCTGGTTGGCTGAGGGGTACCCCCAGCCAGGCAGAATCCACTGCACCCGTCAAGGGCAGGTTATTACACAAACTGTACAACCCACGCTCACCCTTGGGTAGCTTGGCACCGAGCAGTCAGCATTATTACAGAGGCAATGTGTACAGCAAAGGCTCAGCACACCACCACGGTAAATACCGGGCACGTCACAAAAGAGAGACATCACACCAAATATTGTTTATAGTCAGCAGACACATTAATCAATGCAACATGAATAGCATGTGTTTATGGGCATAAATCTCACTTGGCAACATTATAAGCAGTACTAGGCCCAATCGTGTTTATAGGATTTCAATAATATGTACACATGAGAAAAAGTCATATTCTAAACCCCACACAGCACCCGTATATGGTGCGACTCTTTGTCAGTCCAAGGGCCACTCCCACATTCCTATTACTGTAATATGACACAGTTTAAGGCTGCACCCGAGGCTGCAACGGCACCAGTAATATGTACACACAAAGAATGAAATCACCATATAAACCAACACCGCCGTTTAGTATCGTTAATCACAGGCGGTCCTCAGACTGTCACTCCCACACACTCACTCACTCCGCATCGTTACACGATGCAACCGGTACCGGCCATGTCTGTACAGGACACTCTCGTACACATATGCACCCGACACCCTAATGTGGTGCCACCAATACCCGGCATGTCAACGGATAACGCACTGCAGACCCCATGGGTCCAAGTCCCCCACCGCCCTCCTATTTAAACCCACTGACCCCGACACCCTGGATGGAAGCTCACCAGCCCCTCCCTCCGGATGCAAGGCCACACGTGGTCGAGGTCACACTTAGTCTGGGTCCCTGGAAAGCAGGTGGGGGTAAGTAGTCTAAATAAACAAGAGGTAGATGTGAACAAAGGGGTCTTGGCGACACTCAGGAAGTTCACCAATAGATTGTAAAGCAGAAGCAGGTTTGGGGCAATAACTGGTTAGAAACAGGGCTCCCCCCGGGCCTTCTGACACCAGCCCAGTTCTGGGAAGCACAACGTGGTCACTCAGTGTCTTGACCTGCAACAGAACCTTCTCAGAAGTGTTCCTTGAGCCTGGTCACTCACTCTCCCACCTACCTGGCACCAAGACATCTCCGGGAGGGCCAGGTGGGAAGCGGGCAATTGGTCCTCTGTGATGAGGCCTTTGATGCTACCAGGAAGGTTAAAGTGATGAATGGGAAATAACACAGGGAAACCACTGGGTCTGAGGAGCACCCCTTCTGGTACACGTTGATCAGGGTCATGCCCAGGCAATCCCGGCACAAGGTCTGGTGGTGTTACGATGAGCTGCACCAGACCCTTCAGGTCACACAACGAAGAGTTGCACATTCTGTACCTCCCTGGAAATGAAGCACTCTGTCCGGCACATGTTGATGTAGGTTGCGACCACAGCACATCCTCCATGCACGCAAGCCAACTGCTGCGCATTGCGTCCTCCATGCACGCCAGCACACAGCTGCACAATGCGTCCACCATGCACACCAGCACACGGCTGCACAATGCGTCCACCATGCACGCCTGCCCACTGCTGCACATTGCGTTCTCCATGCACGCCAGCACACTGCTGCACAGTGCGTCCACCATGCACGCCAGCACACGGCCGCACAATGCGTCCACCATGCACACCAGCACACAGCTGCACAATGCATCCACCATGCACGCCAGCACACAGCTGCACAATGCGTCCACCATGCACACCAGCACACGGCTGCACAATGCGTCCACCATGCACGCCAGCACACGGCTGTACAGTGCGTCCACCATGCACGCCAGCACACGGCTGCACAATGCGTCCACCGTGCACGCCAGCACACAGCTGCACAATGCATCCACCATGCACGCCAGCACACGGCCGCACAATGCGTCCACCATGCATGCCAGCACACAGCTGCACAATGCATCCACCATGCACGCCAGCACACAGCTGCACAATGCATCCACCATGCACGCCAGCACACGGCTGCACAGTGCGTCCACCATGCATGCCAGCACACAGCTGCACAATGCATCCACCATGCACGCCAGCACACGGCTGCACAATGCGTCCACCATGCACGCCAGCACACGGCTGCACAATGCGTCCACCATGCACGCCAGCACACAGCTGCACAATGCATCCACCATGCACGCCAGCACACGGCCGCACAATGCGTCCACCATGCATGCCAGCACACAGCTGCACAATGCATCCACCATGCACGCCAGCACACAGCTGCACAATGCATCCACCATGCACGCCAGCACACGGCTGCACAGTGCGTCCACCATGCATGCGAGCACACAGCTGCACAATGCATCCACCATGCACGCCAGCACACAGCTGCACAATGCATCCACCATGCACGCCAGCACACGGCTGCACAGTGCGTCCACCATGCACGCCAGCACACGGCTGTACAGTGCGTCCACCATGCACGCCAGCACACGGCTGCACAATGCGTCCACCATGCACGCCAGCACACAGCTGCACAATGCATCCACCATGCACGCCAGCACACGGCCGCACAATGCGTCCACCATGCATGCCAGCACACAGCTGCACAATGCATCCACCATGCACGCCAGCACATGGCTGCACAATGCGTCCACCATGCACACCAGCACACGGCTGCACAGTGCGTCCACCATGCACACCAGCACACGGCTGCACAATGCGTCCACCATGCACGCCAGCACACAGCTGCACAATGCATCCACCATGCACGCCAGCACACGGCCGCACAATGCGTCCACCATGCACGCCAGCACACTGCTGCACATTGCGTCCACCATGCACGCTAGCACACTGCTGCACATTGCGTCCACCATGCACGCTAGCACACTACTGCACAGTGCGTCCACCATGCACTCCAGCACACGGCTGCACAATGCATCCACCATGCACGCCAGCACACGGCTGCACAGTGCGTCCACCATGCACGCCAGCACACTGCTGCACATTGCGTTCTCCATGCATGCCAGCACACGGCTGCACAATGCGTCCACCATGCACGCCAGCACACGGCTGCACAAGGCATCCACCATGCACGCCAGCACACGGCCGCACAATGCGTCCACCATGCACGCCAGCACACAGCTGCACAATGCATCCACCATGCACGCCAGCACACAGCTGCACAATGCATCCACCATGCACGCCAGCACACGGCCGCACAATGCGTCCACCATGCACGCCAGCACACTGCTGCACATTGCGTCCACCATGCACGCTAGCACACTGCTGCACATTGCGTCCACCATGCACGCTAGCACACTACTGCACAGTGCGTCCACCATGCACGCCAGCACACTGCTGCACAATGCGTCCACCATGCACACCAGCACACGGCTGCACAATGCGTCCACCATGCACGCTAGCACACTACTGCACAGTGCGTCCACCATGCACGCCAGCACACGGCTGCACAATGCGTCCACCATGCACACCAGCACACGGCTGTACAGTGCGTCCACCATGCACACCAGCACACGGCTGCACAGTGCGTCCACCATGCACGCCAGCACACGGCTGCACAATGCGTCCACCATGCACGCCAGCACACGGCTGTACAGTGCGTCCACCATGCACGCCAGCACACGGCTGCACAGTGCGTCCACCATGCACGCCAGCACACGGCTGCACAATGCGTCCACCATGCACGCCAGCACACGGCTGCACAGTGCGTCCACCATGCACGCCAGCACACGGCTGCACAATGCGTCCACCATGCACGCCAGCACACGGCTGCACAGTGCGTCCACCATGCACGCCAGCGCACGGCTGCACAGTGCGTCCACCATGCACGCCAGCACACGGCTGCACAATGCGTCCACCATGCACGCCAGCACACGGCTGCACAGTGCGTCCACCATGCATGCCAGCACACGGCTGCACAATGCGTCCACCATGCACGCCAGCGCACGGCCGCACAATGCGTCCTCCATGCACGCCAGCACACTGCTGCACACTGTGTCCACCATGCACGCCAGCACGCGGCCGCACAATGCGTCCACCATGCACGCCAGCGCACGGCTGCACAATGCGTCCACCATGCACGCCAGCACACGGCTGCACAGTGCGTCCACCATGCACGCCAGCACACGGCCGCACAATGCGTCCACCATGCATGCCAGCACACTGCTACACAATGCGTCCACCATGCACGCCAGCACATGGCTGCACAATGCGTCCACCATGCACGCCAGCACATGGCCGCACAATGCGTCCACCATGCACGCCAGCACACGGCTGCACAATGCGTCCACCATGCACGCCAGCACACGGCTGCACAATGCGTCCACCATGCACGCCAGCGCACGGCCGCACAATGCGTCCTCCATGCACGCCAGCACACTGCTGCACACTGTGTCCACCATGCACGCCAGCACACGGCCGCACAATGCGTCCACCATGCACGCCAGCGCACGGCTGCACAATGCGTCCACCATGCACAGCGTGAATCCAGACAGCGCCAGCAGGCCATGATAACCACCGGCCTTTCCATCACTGAAAGCCATTCAGTGTAAAAAAAAAAAGAAGAAAAATGGCGCCATGATTGAGACATCTTTTACCTTCATGACACATATTGGGAGGGCATGGACCAGATGTAGACAGAGGCCCCCCTCCCCTGTGTCCCTGAACTGTTGTTGTACAAATCACGATACCCACTAGCGTGACTTCGGGTGCGACACACATTTGGTGTATTTGCATCTGTGCTCATTCTGTACAGTTTAATTACACTCAGTAACACTGCGTGGAATTAGTGCACATATAAGTACCACTGCCAGGCACAATCGTGAGTGTGGTGTACTTACTCAGAGTATGGAAGTGACGTTTTCAGATGCTGTCAGTTTTGCTCTCTAATAACAAAGAACTTGTAAGAAGGCTGTAACAGATTTCTGCCGATTATATCATCTTCAGAGCCATTATACTAAAACTTCAGTGGCAGATTTTCTTATGTATTTATTTACCTATGAATTTATTCATATAACCCCTGTGGTTCTGAAATTCTGGACCCTACTGTTGTCCCGGTATCGAGGCCCGATATCCGTGTCCCGAAACATCAACGTACCATGACGAATTTGGTGTCGATGAACCGATAATGATTAGGACATCATTCCTATGTATTTGCGTCATGATCGAGGCATGCTAACACCCCTGAATCGTAGTTTCCGTCCCAACCCCCAGACTCCATTTTGTAAACGGTATCCATCTTGTGTCTTGCCCTCATGATAAGTCAATTAAAGGTCGAGCTTGATCTAAAAGGACACGTCCACCTTCCCTGACTTCCCCCTGACCTGTCCCAACTGACTCCCTTGCCTCCAGCCAAACCTGTTTAGGCAGCTCCTCGCCCAGTGGCCAAACCCGATAGCATCAATGTACAACATACCATAAACCATTCACCGCGCACAGATCATGTTTTATACACACATACACACCTGTCCACGCTCCCTGTTTATGGCCAGTTTTATGACTAGGAGGTGCCTTCCTTTATTGGGGCTTCACCGATATCTGATGGGAGTTCCGGGCTTGGCTGAGTAATCTATCACGAATTGGACATCTAAAATACGGGCTTGCCTACATGACTTCGCTCTTTTGTATTATTGTAGAAATATGTGTATAGCCATATCATAAACTCAAGAATTCTTGCCTGCAGCTATTATTTTTGTATATAAGGAGAAGGCTGGCTCTGTAAAAACGAACAGTCTCCTGAGAACACATGACCCGTGTTTGTCGTGCTTCTAGGACACCTGTTACTTGGTAGCTATCAATAAAACTTGATCTCTGACTCGACTAGAAGACTCCGTGTTTCTGTGGTCCGGAACAGGGAGAACTCAGAGGTCTTCGGGTGTTATCCCCTGGCACCAAACGGGTTCCTAAAAACCAGTTACCTCAGTTGGCGCCCAACTCGGGGCGGTATCAAGCGGCGACGGTCCAAGCCAGATGTTCGTGAGGAGCTTCGTGTGAAAATTCCGGAGGACGGCCAGCCACTTCAGCGACCCCTGTATGTCAACGTGGTTCCGAAGGTCTTTGCTGCGAGGTTCCCCGCGTCCCGACGGCTACGAAGGACTGCTGCCCTGACTATCGCCTTGTTTTGGACCCAGTGATCCTTGGTAGAGCGAAACGATAGACGAGTCTTCTAGCGACATCACCGATCTTCAAATACTTCAGTTAAGTATAAGTGGAGCGTCTCCCAGTCCTTAGTTTGTCCTTAGTTTTTGGTATCCTTGAGATACGCCTTGATTTGGTACTTGCAAGCCCCAAAGCCGAAGGACTTGTGTATTCACGAGAAATATCGTAACAGATAATCCTTTGAAGTTTGAAGCTAGACTAGTGAGCAAAGATGCCTGGTTTTAGCAGACTTGGAAACTTGTTTTGTCTTGGTTGTAGTAAGGACTCCCGATTAGAGGATTCCTGTCCGGTTCCTCCGATTGGAACTCCAACATACGAGCTCTACGTAAAGCACGGCGTAGGTCCTATCACATATAATGAAGGGTGGATAAAATACACCCGCAAGGATGGTGTTTTAAAATGGCCCCAATATGGTAGTTTCGACTCCGAAATATTAGATAAGCTAGAGGTCAAATTATTTAAGAGAAAAGCCCGGCCGGTGATGTTTGACTCAAAGAAGCCAAACAGAAAGAAATAAAGTTAGCAAAAAGGAATAAAAGAGGTATGTCAATGGTGCAAGCTGCCGTTGCATACAGGGATAACGAGGAAGAGCAAGAAAGCGAACAAATACTTAGGAGCAAGAAACTAGCAGTAGATAAATGCTACCTGATGTTACCAAATAAGGGACAAGGTCAAGAGGAGAGATCCGAGAAAGATCCATTAATGTCCCACTTATTAAGCTCACCTCCACCGTATGCGTTAGACGCTACTACAACGCCAAAGCGTTTTTCTATACCACGCCCCGGCGCACGAAACACAGCTCTTGCACACACGCCAGCTACTCTTCAGCTGGTTCCTACTTCTCCGGCGCAGCCTTCTCAAAGGCCGCCATCTTTGCTACATACTCCATCTACTTCTACCACTTTGCCTACAGCTCCAACTGTTCCCTATGATACTACGTCTGTCACTGTTTCAACTTCCTCTACTATCGCCTCTACTTCTTCTTTGCCTCAGCCTGTTTTTTCCGATGCACTTGCTCCTCCGCAAGCTTCTCCTTCTATTAGACAAAGAGTGACAGGTACCGTCACTGGTCTGCTTTCACCTTTCTTCGGGTCGCCTAGAACGACCCCTAAAACAGAACATAGACAGTTGCGTAGTCAACTGCCTGATTACGAGGAAAGACGAGTGCTGAATGAATTAGCACGCCAATGGATTACGGATACTGTTAGATATGATGTTCAGTCTGTTATGGAAGTTTTCCGTCAATGGAATGTACCCACTCAGAGATACGTATTCGAAGAAATGTGTGTATATCTAGGCGAAGATGTAAAGACAAATTATCCCAAATATACAATGAACGAACTATGTCGTACACGCTTTAAGTTCTATGAAGGTATGATTATAGGTGCAGATGTTGAGAAAGCGATAGAATTATTGCTCTCTTATAGGAGTAAAGGAAACGTCTCTAGATCATGTCATGAAGACGATGCACCAGACGGGAAAAGAGCGAGACAGTACCCCAATGAGAGAGGTTCCGCCGGTTTGGAGGGAAGGTGATGCGAATGCGAATCCACCGATTCTGCCTCATTTCCAGCGTGTATGGGTACATGTCCCCTGGAAAAGATCCGATGTCTTAGCACTAAAGCAGACATTGCCTGATCCTCGTAAAAACCCGACTGGGTATTATAAGGAGTTATCGCAAACTGCAAGCTCATGTATAATGAATTTAGCGGACATAGACATGTTGTTCGGGAACGTTGTTCCACATCCTCTATGGAGCAAAATACGTCATACGAACCATGACCAAGAACTAGGTGACTCATGGGCGAACATTGCCGCTATCGATGCTAGACAAATTGGTGGTTCTAAACCCGAGCCGTTAATAGCTGAACTTCCCGGTAGAATTATCGCGTACATGAAAACGATAATGCCCGAGGTACGCGTAAACTGGGACAAGCTATCTGCGTGCAAGCAGAAGAAAGATGAGAATCTGTCTGACTTTTTCACAAGATTTGAGGAGACTTTCACCGATCATAGTGGTCAGGATATGGCTACCGAGGGTGGTCAAAGATTGTTTGTAGACAAGTTCGTACATAATTTAATCCCTGAACTGTGTAATAAACTAAAAGATTCAGAGAGTGCTTGGGCTGTCTCTACGTCAGCTCAAATTTTAGCTACAGCCCAGTACTATGAAAATAGGCGCAAAGACGAGCTAGATAAAGTCGACAAAAAGACGAAAGATTTAAAAACTAAAGTTCTTCTCCAGCAAGCTTATCCGCCTCGTACGGCTAGTCAGCCCAATTATCAACCACAACAGCAGTATTCGAGAAACGCGCAAGGAAACGAGTTTTCCCACCAGCGTATTGCTTATGGCCCGAATCAATGTGCGTATTGCAAGGAAGAGGGTCACTTTAAAAGTAATTGTCCGGCTCTTGCGCGACGTCTGAGCGGTGCTTCAGGTGTAAGGGGAAGAGGTGTTCAACATGCCCCTAGAGGTAGGGGCCGTGGAAATTTCACGCAGAATACAACTTCTTTTCCGCCTCAGAATTCGATGAACAGCTTTGACCAACAGAATAATGCATCATCTAGGTCAGCTCAGTACTATGCTGACGACTATTACACCGAACACGAAAATGAGGGTAATGATTGCTAGGACAGCCATGGACAAAGAGAGGGAGTTGTTTCAGTTCCGGTAGATCAGAATGGACCTTATGTCGAGGTGATCGCCTCAGGAGTGTCAGAGCCATTCCTGCTGGATACTGGTGCTACAAAAAGTTCTATCATGCACTCAAAACTTCCTGGCGCACCTTTGTCTGGCGAAATGAATGTTTCAGTAGGTTTCTCTGGCGCCCCTGTTAGAAACCCGATCTCCAGTCCTGTATCTCTTTCTATTGACCCATGCGAATTAGAGGCACCCCTCATTCTTACCACAGGTTGCGGTGAAAATTTGTTAGGTTTGGATTTGCTAAAAAGGTTATATGCGACTTTGTACTGTTCACCATTGGGAGTACAGCTTACTTTAGGTAAGAAAATAGTTTCTCCAATGTATGTGTCAAAAGAAAATATTGCAACTGAATTGTCGTGTCTTCCTGATGTACTCTGGGCAAACGGTTCTAATGATGTAGGTCGTTTGGAGATAGCACCGTATGTCATAACGTTGAAAGCCAACGTTAGGTTGCCACGTATTCCCCAATACAAAATATCTAGCGAATGTGAAAAGGCGTTATTGACGATTGTCTATGACCTGATTGATAAAGACGTCATCGAAGAAACAACAGGAAATGTTTGTAACAGTCCAGTCTTACCGGTTTTAAAACGTACCGATCCTTCACACCCCCCTGTGTATAGGTTCGTGATCGACCTCAGAGAAGTGAACAAGATAGTTATCCCACAGTTTCCAGTTGTCCCCAATATTACTGCTTTATTGACGATGGTTCCAGCTTCAGCAAATTGGTTCTCGGTGATCGACCTGAAGAACGCTTTCTTCAGCATCCCGATTGCTGAGGAGAGTAGAGATATTTTCGGATTTAATTTAGGAGGACGAAGCTTCCGCTTCAAGTGCGTTCCTCAAGGCTATTGGGAAAGCCCTTCAATATTCAGTCAGGCCCTGAAAACACAACTAGACACGATTGTTCTACCGAATGGTTCAACTCTGATTCAGTACGTAGACGATCTGCTGATCGCTGCAGACACTGAAGAGATTTGCAAGAAAGCTACGTTATCATTATTGCATCACTTATGTGATATGAAGCACAAAGTCTCTCTTTCCAAACTACAATTTTGCCGACAAGAAGTAACCTACTTAGGTCACATCTTGTTGAAGGAGGGAAGGAGACTGACACCAGAAAGAATACAGGCAATCGCAGAACTGAGTGCCCCAAGGACACAGAGAGAGGTTCGAGCCTTCTTGGGCATTACATCGTACTGTAGACAATGGATACCGAATTTCTCACTACTAGCTAAACCCTTGCTGGCACTACTCTGTAAAGACACGCCAAATCCTATGCCTTGGTCTGAAGATTGCCAGACGAGTTTCCACGAGTTGCGTGATGCATTGTGTTCGGCTCCTGTGTTGGGAAACCCCAACTACAGCAAGCATTTTACATTATATGTCCATGAGAAGGAAGGTTGTGCCTTATCAGTTTTAACACAACATTTTGGGGACAGACAGCGCCCATGCGCGTATTTTTCGGCAACTCTAGACCCTTTGGCTAAAGCCCTACCAAGTTGTCTGAGGGCTACCGCCGCAGCAGCTGTCTGCATCTGACAATCCGCTGGATTAGTCATGAATAATACTCTGATCGTTATGGTTCCACATGCAGTAGACATTTTACTAAACAGGACGAAGACACAACACCTTACCAGCGCTCGACTATCCAGTTACGAACTTACACTGCTAGCAAGTCACATCCACATAAAGAGGTGTGATACACTGAACCCCGCAACGTTATTACCCATTCCGACAGGAACAGACGAGATTGATAAACATGACTGCTGTTTTAGGACAGAAGAAGAGACAAAAGGGAGAGTAGACTTACAGGACACTCCCCTTCCTGAATGCAACGATACTTTATGGGTTGATGGTTCATGCTTCAAGTTGCCGAATGGTGATACGACTGCAGCATATGCCGTAACGACATCACACACCATTATAGAGACTGCGCGCATTTCCCATAATTCTGCACAAGCTGCAGAGCTAATTGCGCTTACCAGAGCATGTGTGCTAGCGAAAGGAAAGCGAGTGAATGTGTACACTGACAGCCAATACGCCTTTGGTGTGGCTCACAGTTTTGGGAGATTGTGGCGTGAACGTGGATTTCTTACGTCACATGGTGCAAAGATACAACATGGTCAGCTAGTTAATGAGCTCCTCCAGTCACTGACCTTGCCACTACAAGTTGCAATTGTGAAATGCAGTGCACACATAAAGATTCAGGATGATGTTGGCCACGGGAATGCATTTGCAGACGAGGTTGCAAAAGAGACTGCAAGGAACACAATGAGTCGGATGTATGTTGTAGGTCCTGCTAGATGGATTACTGATGTGGGAATGTGTGAGGACACCATTGAAAGCGTGAAATCTATACAAGCCGAGGCAACTGAGAAAGAGGTGAATGAATGGAGAGAAAGTAAGGGTAGGTTAGATGCGAATGGTTGTTGGGTCGAATTGTCAGAACACCAGCGATGGCTATTACCTAACGCATATGTACTCGCAGTAGTAACAATGGCTCACAGATTTGCACACATCAGTTCGAGAGGAATCTGTAAAGTATTGGCCCCAGTATGGCAAAATAGCAATATCCCGAAATATGCAGAGAATGTGGTCAGAAACTGTATGGTGTGTTTGAAGTACAATCCCGGTAGGGGAACCCCAACTCCAGCTGGTCATTTTGCGCCTCCAACGTATCCGTTCGAGGTTTTGCAGCTCGATTTCATTCACATGGAGAGATGCAACAATCTGAAGTATGTGCTCGTTGTTGTTTGCGCTTTCTCCAGGTGGGTGGAAGCGTACCCCCTTAAGGACAATACAGCCTTGTCAACTGCCAAAGCCCTTGTCAAAGAGTTCTTCCCGAGATTTGGCATGCCTAGAATCGTCTGGAGTGATAATGGAAGTGAATTCGTAGGACGCGTGATGAAGAGAGTGTGTGAGTGTTTAGGCATCCAACAAAAATTTCACTCTGCGAATCACCCCCAATCAGCTGGATTAGTAGAGTGCTACAATGGCACTTTGAAGCTCAAATTAGCCAAAATCCAAGCCTGCACAGGTCATTAAATGGCCTGACGCCTTGCCCCTAGCACTCTTGTCAACCAGAATGACAGTCCATTCCAGATTAGGACTTAGCCCCCATGAGATAGTGTTTGGCCGCCCAGCCAACGTCTGGGGCGTGCCAAGGCCAAACAAACTTAGCGAAATAGAGCACCCCGTACTGCTTGACTATTTGTGCGAATTGACAACTAAATTGCGTGTTTTACACCAACAGGTTCACAGTTCCTCTCCACCAGCCTCTGACGATCCAGGTCACTCCATCGCACCCGGCACGTGGGTCTTGGTGCGGAATTTTCAGCGCACAAACAACGGACAGCCGAGGTGGACCGGACCTTACCTGGTACTCCTTTCCACGAGATCAGCGGTTCGGGTGGAAGGCAAAAAGAACTGGGTGCACGGGACCCATTGTAAACGGGTCCCTCTGCCCCTTCCATACGACCGGTGGGTCAACGAAGGAATTGCCGACTCCGAGACAGAATCCATACCTCGTTTCATCCCTTTCAGCGATGCACGTCTAAAAGAAACTGGTACCGAAAAGGAGAGTGATCATATTTTACAAGGATTTGTGCCACAGTCTATGCAGTTGGACACTACCGAACCTGAGACATTGTTTGAAGACCACACCGTGCCAGGAAAACGACGGTACAATTTAAGGTCTAAACGAAGAGACTAAATAAAAACGAACGAATGTGATTTTCCCTTCCCCCAAGAACTATTTTTGATTTTTCAGCTCTCTCACTCTCAGGAAACTTGCTCATTTTTGATTTTCGAACCGCCATCCGGTTCTGCTGCTAGGGTCGCGGTTGAAGGCTGGGGAGTGCAACTGGGGACGTTTAGGTCAACGGTTCTGGTTGGTCCAAGGGAGTTACCCCGGACTGAACAGAGCGCAGCCCCTGGCAGAACCAACCTACCACCGCGGGCAGCAACTAGAGGATGGAGTTTCCTAGGGTAAAGAGACCTACCACACTCACGAACGTTGAAAGACAACTATGCACTGTACTGGCCAAAAGAAAGTTTTTGATAACATGTATTTTAATGTTGTGTAGCATAACGATGTTTTTGACTGGCTATACTCTATTCGTATTCCAAGTTACCTTTTCAAATGACACCCGGCCACAGCCTCCTCCTACTATCTCTCCACACTACTTTCACCCTCTACCTGAACACGAATCTGCCAGAAGACTCGAATTTGTAAATAGCTCATTCATTCAACTCTTACACCAACACCAGTCCATCATGAACACATCGAACTGTTGGATATGTGGACTCATGCCACACACGACTGATAAGGGTATCCCATACTTCATCCTGCCATTCAGCTATTATGGTTCTCTGTGGGCTTTCCAGACCATGTTCCTATTCGCCCTAGAACCATACCCGACACGTTCTACTGAAAGTGACTCCAGTAACAAGGCACTAATAGCAGGGATAAGAAATATGAGTAGAGAGTTCGACACCTATCTTACGATTCCCAAAGATGAACTCACTCCGTACACTCGTTGGAACGTAACTAAATATGGGGTTTACCTGAGTAAGAGCCAGACAGCAAAGAAATCCCGCCCAGTTTGGATAGTACCCAACCGAGGTCACTTATGTTTACAAGGTATCGGCAGGGATCCCAAAGCACAATTTGGAAAGAGTATATGCACGGAAACCTATGTGTTCGCTTCTCGAACTTCCCCTATACTATTAGCAGCCAAAGGCACGTATTTTGTCTGCCATGACCAAGCCCACACCTGGTTGCCCCCTGACTTCTCAGGTACATGCTTTATTGCATTTCTGCTGCCTCCCACCTACACGGCCAGAGCAGATTACCATCGGACAAGGACAGCTAGAGGTGTCGTGAGTAAAGACGACACCGCGGGTCAGGAATTCGCTGACTTCGCAAAGGGTTTTCTGCCATTTTGGGGGCCTATGGTGAACAGCAGGAATATTCGTCAGTTATCGAGGATAGTTGAATCCGCCGTGAGTACAACGGCCGGAGCTCTTGGCAACTTGACGACCGAACTTCAGTCGGATCGACTTATGACCCTTCAGAACCGAGTTGCCCTAGATATCATACTCGCCGATCGTGGTGGTGTGTGTAGAGTGATCCAATCCAGTTGTTGCATTTTCATCCCTGATAACGCACCGACAGTGTACCAGGCCATCTCTAAGTTACACGAGATATCTGGTTCCCTTCACGTAGAAAAAGGGGACTGGTCCTTACTAGGGTGGTTCTGGGGACTGATCGCCACCTGGGGATGGAAAACACTGATCTTCATTGGGATGATCTTAGCACTTCTGTTTATGTTCTGCCTATGTGTACAGTGCGCTCCGGCACTATGTGGCCTCTGTGCTACCTCATGTGTACGGAAGCCTGTGTCAAGGGACGAACTGAGCAACAGAATGATGCTACAGCAGCATCTCCACGAATTCCTTCATACAGATTTAGACTCGGATTAACATGAATCATTGCCTTATATGAGGGCAAAAGGAGGGTCTGTGGTTCTGAAATTCTGGACCCTACTGTTGTCCCGGTATCGAGGCCCGATATCCGTGTCCCGAAACATCAACGTACCATGACGAATTTGGTGTCGACTAACCGATAATGATTAGGACATCATTCCTATGTATTTGCGTCATGATCGAGGCATGCTAACACCCCTGAATCGTAGTTTCCGTCCCAACCCCCAGACTCCATTTTGTAAACGGTATCCATCTTGTGTCTTGCCCTCATGATAAGTCAATTAAAGGTCGAGCTTGATCTAAAAGGACACGTCCACCTTCCCTGACTTCCCCCTGACCTGTCCCAACTGACTCCCTTGCCTCCAGCCAAACCTGTTTAGGCAGCTCCTCGCCCAGTGGCCAAACCCGATAGCATCAATGTACAACATACCATAAACCATTCACCGCGCACAGATCATGTTTTCTACACACATACACACCTGTCCACGCTCCCTGTTTATGGCCAGTTTTATGACTAGGAGGTGCCTTCCTTTATTGGGGCTTCACCGATATCTGATGGGAGTTCCGGGCTTGGCTGAGTAATCTATCACGAATTGGACATCTAAAATACGGGCTTGCCTACATGACTTCGCTCTTTTGTATTATTGTAGACATATGTGTATAGCCATATCATAAACTCAAGAATTCTTGCCTGCAGCTATTATTTTTGTATATAAGGAGAAGGCTGGTTCTGTAAAAACGAACAGTCTCCTGAGAACACATGACCCGTGTTTGTCGTGCTTCTAGGACACCTGTTACTTGGTAGCTATCAATAAAACTTGATCTCTGACTCGACTAGAAGACTCCGTGTTTCTGTGGTCCGGAACAGGGAGAACTCAGAGGTCTTCGGGTGTTATCCCCTGGCACCATACGGGTTCCTAAAAACCCGTTACCTCACCCCCAAGGTAAACATGTGAGGCCGGCAGCTATTTCAGGAAACACATCAACATTATGTGATATTGCTTAGCAGGTTAATGAGTGTAGGTAAGCAGCGTTTCCGCCTTCCTTCTTATTCACTATTTATCATTTAACATACAAATTCAAAAACTCTCCTTGACTTAGTTGGTAGCGGTTATATATTTTTCAACAAAGTCAAACTTTTCGGCGCTTCAGGGATGCAGTAGAAAGCAATTTAGATGGTAGATTCTCTTGTAAATTGAAAACATATTAAAAAGAAATTTCCTTTGGTGGGGACGTCTTCTTTTATTGTGGTTAAAATGTATTTCCATGGAAGTCCTGATGAAGGCCCCTCATATATGTTTTTCACCAAAACATATACATGGCTTTTGATTCATAGTGCATGGCAATCTCAATCCAATTAATAATTAATGAAGTTGAGTACAGGAGAAAGAGGGGATCATGTCTATGGCGATATTTATAACATAAAATATCTTTATTTATGTCAAATTGATTTTGTGTCTAAAACCTGTATCAGTTTTACAAAAAAAGAGTTGATTTTTTGTTTGATGATTGTGCACTTTTGAGTTAAAACGTTGATTTCCCAATCATCTTGTCTTTTTTTTTCTCTAAGCAATTTATCACCTACAAAAATGCACCATTGAAGGAAGGATTGGGAAATTAGCACTACTGCACAGCTAAAGTAATGAAAATTGCTACAAAAAAAATCAAAAGTAAAGAACATTTGGGGTAGAGAATCTATGGAACAGCCATTTCTGTCAGCAAACATTAGTTTATATGCCAGTGCAACATCATAATGAGTGGATAGAGCATTGCTATCCACTAGAACCACACCGGAGATTTACTCTCCACCAGAATAGTTTGAATTGTGGCTCGATTACAAAAAATGTTTTTAAACAGCTGCCACACCGAAGTCTCCTTGACCACATGCCCCTTAAATTTCCCCAAAAATGTTTATAAATGATATATATATTTTTTTATTTGTTGTAGTTTTATAGTGCAAACTCGACCTGAAGGTATGGGAGCACTTTACATGAGTACTAGTTACATTACACACTGTCAGATTCGTTTTTTAGGCACGGGGAGGATAAGTGATTTGCCCAGAAACTCAGGAGGTTGAGTCGATGCTGAGATTCAAATGTAGTTTCCCCGCGTTCAAATTGGCAGCTCTGGCCCTTATGCCACATCCTCTCCTGAAGGCACTTTGGATCTAGAAACCAAAGAATGAAATACAACAGCCGAACCTTCACATTAGTGGAGGAAACTTCAGCACAGTTGGTCAATTTGACACGGGTCTTCATTTATAAGTAGTCGCTTATTGTCGTTTTTTTAAGAAAAAAGAGTTTCTGCCCAAATCCGTATTATAGCCGGCTCTAGTGGCTTAGTGGACTAATGTGCCCACTGTAGGGGCCTGTGTTTGACCTTATGGTCACAGGTTCGAATCCCAGCGGCTCCACTCAGCCTTTCATCCTTCTGAGGTCGCTAAACTGAGTACCATTGAGTTAGGTAACAATAAACGTCTGTTATTCAGTGCCAAGATGCCCTTCTGGGTGAATGCTGACTTTACAAATACATATGTTACGTTATAAGGCACGCATAATATTCCAGTGGTATTACTGCCTGCGTTTATTACCCCGGGTGACACCAGGGACGATTTCAACTCAACCTTTGCGCAAAGGCACAGAATTCTGAAAGGTAATGAGAAACCTGTGGTAACGCTGATTCCGGCATGTTATTCCTCATTCCCCAGAGGACCGCTGTGGGATCACTGCAGGATTCAAGATGGTACTGAAGGGTGGTGAGGGCCCGGATGGTTCGGCAGTCTCAGGGCTCTCTGGGTCATTCTCCTGCTCTCCTCAGGGCCTGAGTCGCTGACACCCTCGAGGCTGCCCCCTGGTGGGCGAGCTAGGGAGGGAACCATGGCGCCCACCTTTAATGCTGACAGCAGCGTCATCTTAAGGATTTTGAGGCCCCGGGCAAGGCATATTTTCAGGGCACGTGTATGGGACAAATTCAAATGTTATTACGCATTAGTGCAGTACTCACCAACTGCTGCTTATTCCAAGAGGGGTCCCTGTGATGTCACTTGGGAGCATCAGGGTCACCAAGAGATACACGTGCTTTCATCTGCGCCCCCATAAATGCAACCGGTGGACATTGGCGTTCTGCACATTTGACAGAAACTCAGATGTTTGCATAGACAGCGCCACCCCCCCCCCTTTGCTTGCTCCTATATTGCTCTGCTTAAGTGGGCAAAAAACCAATCAGCATCTGTATAGCGCAACTCTGTCACTCCTAGGGGTAGCTGGGCGCTTTGGGTGCAACGTCAGAGTAAAGGCCAGAAAAGAGAAGAGAGAGGTAGAATACAGGTCAGAAACGAGCAGGAAGGTGCAAAATAAAGGTCAGAAACAAGCAGAAAGAGGCAAAATACAGGTCAGAAATGAGCAGAGGAGGCAAAATAACAGGCAGAACGAGCAGAAGAGGCAAAATAACAGGCAGAACGAGCAGAAGAGGCTAAAACAGAGGAAGGAGCGAGCAGGGAAGAGGCAAAAAAAACAGCAGAATACGACAAAAGTAGGTACAAAAACGAAGGCAGCAAAAGGTAGCGGATTACGGGTAAGCTGGACAGGAGGACAGTGGCAGAGGGAGTCTGAGGACACATTTTTACACCCAGATCTTAAAAGAAAGGAAAATCAAAACGGCATAACACATCTGTATTGCAGCCATCTGCATATTCAATGCACAGAGCTCCTATTGTACATACATTACGGTACCTGCGAGAGCTGCCTGTCTTCAGTCGGATCTCATCAGTGCATCATTAATACCCTTGAAAGGTAGGAGCATCCCAGGGGGGCTCATAAAAACCTCATTTCCGGGGGTGACATCCCACCCACCGCTGCCTCAGTCCGCACTGCGGGGGGCCCGGGGAGGGACCTTCAAAGGAAGGGCCCCCTCAAATTATTGATGACCCTTGAAATATAAATGGCTGCTGAGGCCCGCCGCCATCTTCCCTTCACATCCTCCTCGTCACTTCCCCTCGAGGCAGTACCTGCTTCCGCCCCTCACCCTGCTCGAACTCTGTCTGCTTCTCTGTGGCATGTTCTGCATACTTTGTGGAGTCAAATACACCACACACATAGGTTTCACTCTTTATTTGAAGAGATTTATGTTTTTTTGGTGAATGAAGGTTTTTAGGAGGAAACTTGGGAAGCTGTGAGTCATAGGTGCCCGGTATAACTCCTGGAAATCTGTAGAGAATTCCTATTTGCTCGCACACGTATTTTACATGCATCAATGTACATCTAAACATAGGGAAATATCTGTTGCTTAAGAGTAATTCATTGGTTAAATTCGACAGGTAAGTCAGTCTAGGGTGTCTGTACCTACACCCACATAGATTTACTGTATGTATGGTACGGAGATGAGGAGTTAGGGATAGCAATCAATCTCTCTCTCTCTCTCCTCCCTCCGCCCCAGCATCCTAAGAAACAAATCCACCACAACAGACAGGAGACCAGGAAAACAAATCCACCACAACAGACAGGAGACCAGGAAAACAAATCCACCACAACAGACAGGAGACCAGGGACACAAATCCACCAGGAAACAAATCCACCACAATAGACAGGAGACCAGGAACACAAATCCACCACAACAGACAGGAGAACAGGAAAACAAATCCACCACAATAGACAGGAGACCAGGGAAACAAATCCATGACAATAGACAGCAGACCAGGAAAACAAATCCACCACAACAGACAGGAGACCAGGAAAACAAATCCACCACAATAGACAGGAGACCAGGGAAACAAATCCACCACAATAGACAGGAGACCAGGGAAACAAATCCATGACAATAGACAGCAGACCAGGAAAACAAATCCACCACAATAGACAGGAGACCAGGGAAACAAATCCACCACAACAGACAGGAGACCAGAAAAACAAATCCATCACAATAGACAGCAGACCAGGAAAACAAATCCACCACAACAGACAGGAGATAGACAGGAGACCAGGGAAACGAATCCACCACAATAGACAGGAGACCATGGAAACAAATCCACCACAACGGACAGGAGACCAGGGAAACAAATCCACCACAATAGACAAGAGACCAGGAAAACAAATCCACCACAATAGACAGGAGACCAGGGAAACAAATCCACCACAACGGACAGGAGACCAGGGAAACAAATCCACCACAATAGACAGGAGACCGGGGAAACAAATCCACCACAATGGACAGGAGACCGGGGAAACAAATCCACCACAACGGACAGGAGACCAGGGAAACAAATCCACCACAATAGACAGGAGACCAGGGAAACAAATCCACCACAACGGACAGGAGACCAGGGAAACAAATCCACCACAATAGACAGGAGACCAGGGAAACAAATCCATCACAATAGACAGGAGATAGACAGGAGACCAGGGAAACAAATCCACCACAATAGACAGGAGACCATGGAAACAAATCCACCACAATGGACAGGAGACCAGGGAAACAAATCCACCACAACAGACAGGAGACCAGGGAAACAAATCCACCACAATAGACAGAAGACCGGGGAAACAAATCCACCACAATGGACAGGAGACCAGGGAAACAAATCCACCACAATAGACAGGAGACCAGGGAAACAAATCCACCACAACAGACAGGAGACCAGGGAAACAAATCCACCACAATAGACAGGAGACCAGGGAAACAAATCCACCACAATAGACAGGAGACCAGGGAAACAAATCCACCACAACAGACAGGAGACCAGGGAAACAAATCCACCACAATAGACAGGAGACGAGGGAAACAAATCCACCACAACGGACAGGAGACCAGGGTCACAAATCCACCACAACGGACAGGAGACCAGGGAAACAAATCCACCACAATAGACAGGAGATAGACAGGAGACCAGGGAAACAAATCCACCACAATAGACAGGAGACCAGGGAAACAAATCCACCACAACAGACAGGAGACCAGGGAAACAAATCCACCACAATAGGCAGGAGACCAGGGAAACAAATCCACCACAATAGACAGGAGACCAGGGAAACAAATCCACCACAATAGACAGGAGACGAGGGAAACAAATCCACCACAACGGACAGGAGACCAGGGTCACAAATCCACCACAACGGACAGGAGACCAGGGAAACAAATCCACCACAATAGACAGGAGATAGACAGGAGACCAGGGAAACAAATCCACCACAATAGACAGGAGACCAGGGAAACAAATCCACCACAACAGACAGGAGACCAGGGAAACAAATCCACCACAATAGACAGGAGACCGGGGAAACAAATCCACAACAATGGACAGGAGACCAGGGAAACAAATCCACCACAACGGACAGGAGACCAGGGAAACAAATCCACCACAATAGACAGGAGACCAGGGAAACAAATCCATCACAATAGACAGGAGATAGACAGGAGACCAGTGAAACAAATCCACCACAATAGACAGGAGACCAGGGAAACAAATCCACCACAACAGACAGGAGACCAGGGAAACAAATCCACCACAATAGACAGGAGACCGGGGACACAAATCCACCACAATAGACAGGAGAGCAGGGAAACAAATCCACCACAATAGACAGGAGATAGACAGGAGACCAGGGAAACAAATCCACCACAATAGATAGGAGACCAGGAAAACAAATCCACCACAATAGACAGGAGACCGGGGAAACAAATCCACCACAATAGACAGGAGACCAGGGAAACAAATCCACCACAATAGACAGGAGATAGACAGGAGACCAGGGAAACGAATCCACCACAATAGACAGGAGACCAGGGAAACAAATGCACCACAACAGACAGGAGACCAGGGAAACAAATCCACCACAATAGACAGGAGACCGGGGAAACAAATCCACCACAATAGACAGAAGACCAGGGAAACAAATCCACCACAATAGACAGGAGACCAGGGAAACAAATCCACCACAATAGACAGGAGATAGACAGGAGACCAGGGAACCAAATCCACCACAATAGACAGGACACCAGGGAAACAAATCCACCACAATAGACAGGAGACCAGGAAAACAAATTCACCACAATAGACAGGAGACCAGGGAAACAAATCCACCACAACAGACAGGAGACCAGGGAAACAATTCCACCACAACAGACAGGAGACCAGGGAAACAAATCCACCACAATAGACAGGAGACCAGGAAAACAAATCCACCACAATAGACAGGAGACCAGGGAAACAAATCCACCACAATAGACAGGAGATAGACAGGAGACCAGGGAAACAAATCCACCACAATAGACAGGAGACCAGGGAAACAAATCCACCACAATAGACAGGAGACCAGGGAAACAAATCCACCACAACAGACAGGAGACCAGGGAAACAAATCCACCACAATAGACAGGAGACCGGGGAAACAAATCCACCACAATGCACAGGAGACCAGGTAAACAAATCCACCACAACGGACAGGAGACCAGGGAAACAAATCCACCACAATAGACAGGAGACCAGGGAAACAAATCCACCACAATAGACAGGAGACCAGGGAAACACATCCACCACAATAGACAGGAGATAGACAGGAGACAAGGGAAACAAATCCACCACAATAGACAGGAGACAAGGGAAACAAATCCACCACAACAGACAGGAGACCAGGGAAACAAATCCACCACAATAGACAGGAGACCGAGGAAACAAATCCACCACAATAGACAGGAGACCAGGGAGACAAACCCACCACAATAGGCAGGAGATAGACAGGAGACCAGGGAAACAAATCCACCACAATAGACAGGAGACCAGGGAAACAAATCCACCACAATAGTCGGGAGACCAGTGAAACAAATCCACCACAATAGACAGGAGATAGTCAGGAGACCAGGGAAACAAATCCACCACAATAGACAGGAGACCAGGGAAACAAATTCACCACAACAGACAGGAGACCAGGGAAACACATCCACCACAATAGACAGGAGACCAGGGAAACAAATCTACCACAATAGACAGGAGACCAGGGAAACAAATCCACCACAATAAACAGGAGACCAGGGAAACAAATCCACCACAATAGACAGGAGACCAGGGAAACAAATGCACCACAATAGACAGGAGACCGGGGAAACAAATCCACCACAATAGACAGGAGACCAGGGAAACAAATCCACCACAATAGACAGGAGATAGACAGGAGACCAGGGAAACAAATCCACCACAATAGACAGGAGACCAGGGAAACAAATCCACCACAATAGACAGGAGGCCAGGGAAACAAATCCACCACAACAGACAGGAGACCAGGGAAACAAATCCACCACAATTGACAGGAGACCGGAGAAACAAATCCACCACAATAGACAGGAGGCCAGGGAAACAAATCCACCACAACAGACAGGAGACCAGGGAAACAAATCCACCACAATTGACAGGAGACCGGGGAAACAAATCCACCACAACGGACAGGAGACCAGGGAAACAAATCCACCACAATAGACAGGAGACCAGGGAAACAAATCCACCACAATAGACAGGAGACCAGTGAAACAAACCCACCACAATAGACAGGAGACCAGGGAAACAAATCAACCACAATAGACAGGAGATAGACAGGAGACCAGGGAAACAAATCCACCACAATAGACAGGAGACCAGGGAAACAAATCCACCACAACAGACAGGAGACCAGGGAAACAAATCCACCACAATAGACAGGAGACCGGGGAAACAAATCCACCACAATAGACAGGAGACCAGGGAAACAAATCCACCACAATAGACAGGAGACCAGGGGATAAAATCCACCACAATAGACAGGAGACCAGGGAAACAAATCCACCACAATAGACAGGAGATAGACATGGGACCAAGGAAACAAATCCACCACAATAGACAGGAGACCAGGGAAACAAATCCACCACAACAGACAGGAGACCAGGAAAAAAAATCCACCACAATAGACAGGAGACCAGGGAAACAAATCCACCACAACAGACAGGAGACCAGGGAAACACATCCACCACAACAGACAGGAGACCAGGGAAACAAATCCACCACAATAGACAGGATACCAGAGAAACAAATCCACCACAATAGACAGGAGACCAGGAAAACAAATCTACCACAATAGACAGGAGACCAGGGAAAAAATCCACCCCAACAAACAGGAGACCAGGGACACAAATCCACCACAACGGACAGGAGACCAGGGAAACAAATCCACCACAATAGACGGGAGACCAGGGAAACAAATCCACCACAATAGACAGGAGATAGACAGGAGACCAGGGAAACAAATCCACCACAATAGACAGGAGACCAGGGAAACAAATCCACCACAATAGACGGGAGACCAGGGAAACAAATCCACCACAATAGACAGGAGATAGACAGGAGACCAGGGAAACAAATCCACCACAATAGACAGGAGACCAGGGAAACAAATCCACCACAACAGACAGGAGACCAGGGAAACAAATCCACCACAACAGACAGGAGACCAGGGAAACAAATCCACCACAATAGACAGGAGACCAGGGAAACAAATCCACCACAATAGACAGGAGACCAGGGAAACAAATCCACCACAATAGACAGGAGACCAGGGAAACAAAACCACCACAATAGACAGGAGACCAGGGAAACAAATCCACCACAATAGACAGGAGACCGGGGAAACAAATCCACCACAATAGACAGGAGACCAGGGAAACAAATCCACCACAATAGACAGAAGACCAGGGAAACAAATCCACCACAATAGACAGGAGACCAGGAAAACAAATCCACCACAATAGACAGGAGACCAGGGAAACAAATCCACCACAACAGACAGGAGACCAGGGAAACAAATCCACCACAACAGACAGGAGACCAGGGAAACAAATCCACCACAATAGACAGGAGACCAGGGAAACAAATCCACCACAATAGACAGGAGACCAGGAAAACAAATCCACCACAACAGACAGGAGACCAGGAAAACAAATCCACCACAATAGACAGGAGACCAGGGAAACAAATCCACCACAACAGACAGGAGACCAGGGAAACAAATCCACCACAACAGACAGGAGACCACGGAAACAAATCCACCACAACAGACAGGAGACCAGGGACACAAATCCACCACAACAGACAGGAGACCAGGGAAACAAATCCACCACAACAGACAGGAGACCAGGGAAACAAATCCACCACAACAGACAGGAGACCACGGAAACAAATCCACCACAACAGACAGGAGACCAGGGACACAAATCCACCACAACAGACGGGAGACCTGGGAAACAAATCCACCACAATAGACAGGGGACCAGGGAATCAAATCCACCACAATAGACAGGAGACAAAGGAAACAAATCCACCACAATAGACAGGAGACCGGGGGAAACAAATCCACTACAATAGACAGGAGACCAGGGAAACAAATCCACCACAATAGACAGGAGATAGACAGGAGACCAGGGAAACAAATCCACCACAATAGACAGGAGACCAGGGAAACAAATCCACCACAATAGACAGGAGACCAGGGAAACAAATCCACCACAACAGACAGGACACCAGGGAAACAAATCCACCACAATTGACAGGAGACCGGGGAAACAAATCCACCACAATGGACAGGAGACCAGGGAAACAAATCCACCACAACGGACAGGAGACCAGGGAAACAAATCCACCACAATAGACAGGAGACCAGGGAAACAAATCCACCACAATAGACAGGAGACCAGGGAAACAAATCCACCACAATAGACAGGAGACCAGGGAAACAAATCCACCACAATAGACAGGAGACCAGGGAAACAAATCCACCACAATAGACAGGAGACAGGAGACCAGGGAAACAAATCCACCACAACAGACAGGAGACCAGGGAAACAAACCCACCACAATAGACAGGAGACCGGGGGAAACAAATCCACCACAATAGACAGGAGACCAGGGAAACAAATCCACCACAATAGACAGGAGACCAGGGGATCAAATCCACCACAATAGACAGGAGACCAGGGAAACAAATCCACCACAATAGACAGGAGATAGACATGAGACCAAGGAAACAAATCCACCACAATAGACAGGAGACCAGGGAAACAAATCCACCACAATAGACAGGAGACCAGGAAAACAAATCCACCACAATAGACAGGAGACCAGGGAAACAAATCCACCACAACAGACAGGAGACCAGGGAAACAAATCCACCACCTTAGACAGGAGACCAGAGAAACAAATCCACCACAATAGACAGGAGACCAGAGAAACAAATCCACCACAATAGACAGGAGACCAGGAAAATAAATCCACCACAACAGACAGGAGACCAGGGAAACAAATCCACCCCAACAAACAGGAGACCAGGGACACAAATCCACCACAACGGACAGGAGACCAGGGAAACAAATCCACCACAATAGACAGGAGACCAGGGAAACAAATCCACCACAATAGACAGGAGATAGACAGGAGACCAGGGAAACAAATCCACCACAATAGACAGGAGACCAGGGAAACAAATCCACCACAATAGACAGTAGACCAGGGAAACAAATCCACCACAACAGACAGGAGACCAGGGAAACAAATCCACCACAATAGACAGGAGACCGGGGAAACAAATCCACCACAATGGACAGGAGACCAGGGAAACAAATCCACCACAACGGACAGGAGGCCAGGGAAACAAATCCACCACAATAGACAGGAGACCAGGGAAACAAATCCACCACAATAGACAGGAGACCAGGGAAACAAATCCACCACAATAGACAGGAGACCGGGGAAACAAATCTACCACAACAGACAGGAGACCAGGGAAACAAATCCACCACAATAGACAGAAGACCAGGGAAACAAATCCACCACAATAGACAGGAGACCAGGAAAACAAATCCACCACAATAGACAGGAGACCAGGGAAACAAATCCACCACAACAGACAGGAGACCAGGGAAACAAATCCACCACAACAGACAGGAGACCAGGGAAACAAATCCACCTCAATAGACAGGAGACCAGGGAAACAAATCCACCACAATAGACAGGAGACCAGGAAAACAAATCCACCACAATCGACAGGAGACCAGGAAAACAAATCCACCACAATAGACAGGAGACCAGGGAAACAAATCCACCCCAACAGACAGGAGACCAGGGAAACAAATCCACCACAACAGACAGGAGACCACGGAAACAAATCCACCACAACAGACAGGAGACCAGGGACACAAATCCACCACAACAGACCGGAGACCAGGGAAACAAATCCACCATAATAGACAGGGGACCAGGGAAACAAATCCACCACAATATACAGGAGACCAGGGAAACAAATCCACCACAACAGACAGGAGACCAGGGGAACGAATTCACCACAACAGACAATCAATCAATCATAACACTTGTATAGCGCAATACTCACCCGGAAGGGTCTCAAGGCGCTTGGGGGAAGGGGTCCGCTACTGCTCGAACAGCCAGGTCTTGAGTTGTCTCCTGAAGGCGCGATGGTCCTGGGTCAGCCGAAGGTGGATGGGGAGGGAGTTCCATGTCTTGGCCGCCAGATAGGAGAAGGATCTGCCTCCGGCGGTGGCTCTTCGGATGCGTGGTACGGCGGCGAGGGCGAGGCTTGTGGACCGTAGCTGGCGGGTGGGCATGTAGAAGGTCAGGCGGTCGTTGAGATACTTGGGGCCCAGGTTGTGGAGGGACTTGTGTGCATGGGTGAGGAGCCTGAACGTTATCCTCTTGTTGATGGGGAGCCAGTGCAGGTCCCTCAGGTGGCCGGAGATGTGGCTGCGTCGGGGGATGTCCAGGATGAGTCGGGCGGAGGCGTTCCGGATTCGTTGGAGTCCTTTCTGTAGCTTGGCTGTGGTTTCCGTAGTCCAGTCGGCTGGTGACAAGGGCCTGGGTGACCGTCTTCCTGGTTTCGGTCGGGATCCATCGGAAGATCTTGCGAAGCATGCGTAGGGTGTGAAAGCATGACGAGGAGACGGCGTTGACTTGTCTGGTCATCGAGAGGGAGGAGTCCAGGATGAAGCCCAGGTTGCATGCGTGGTCTGTAGGCTTGGGAGTGGTGCCCTGGGCTGGGGGCCACCAGGAGTCATCCCAGGCGGAGGGCGATGGTCCCAGGATGAGGACTTCCATCTTGTCTGAGTTCAGTTTCAGGCGGCTGTTCTTCATCCACTCGGCGACGTCTTTCATCCCTTCGTGTAGGCTGGTTCTGGAGGTGTCGGGGTCTCTGGTGAGGGGGAGGATCAGCTGGGTGTCGTCGGCGTAGGAGATGATGTTGAGGTTGTGTTGGCGTGCGATGGCTGCAAGAGGTCTCATGTAGACGTTGAAGAGGGTGGGGCTGAGTGATGATCCTTGCGGTACGCCGCAGATGACTACGGTGGCCTCGGATCGAAACGGGGGGAGGCGGACTCTCTGCGTTCTTCCTGCGAGGAACGAGGTGATCCACTCCAGTGCCTTCTCTTGGATGCCGATGTTGCTGAGGCGTTGAACTAGGGTGCGATGGCAGACAGTGTCGAACGCTGCAGAGAGGTCCAGGAGGATGAGTGCTGCTGTTTCCCCGTTGTCGAGCAGGCCTCGGATGTCGTCGGTGGCTGCGATGAGGGCGGTCTCGGTGCTGTGGTTGGCTCTGAAACCGGACTGCGAGGGGTCGAGGGATCCGTTCGTCTCGAGGAAGGCGGCAAGCTGTCTGTTGACGATCTTCTCAATGACTTTGGCAGGAAAAGGGAGTAGCGAGATGGGGCGGAGGTTTTTGAGGTCGGTGGGGTCCGCTATTGGTTTCTTCAGTAGGGCGCTGAGCTCGGCGTGCTTCCAGCTCTCCGGGAAGGTGGCGGTGTCGAAGGAGGTGTTGATGATGTTCCGGAGTTGGGGCGCGATGGTGGAGTCGGCTTTGTTGAAGACGTGGTGGGGGTAGGGGTCGGTAGGAGATCCGGAGTGGATGGTGTTCATCGTGCGGGCTGTGTCTTCGGTGGTCACCGTGGTCCAGGTGCGGAGGGTGGCGGTGGGGGGCGTTGGTTTGACGGTTGGGTGCGTGGATGGTGCGCCGAAGCTGTTGTGGATGTCGGCGATCTTGCGGTGGAAGAATGAGGCGAGAGAGTCGCAGAGATCTTGTGAAGGAGTGATGTCGTTGTTGCCGGTTCTGGGGTTGGAGAACTCCTTGATGATGCTGAAGAGTTCCTTGCTGTCATGGGCGTTGTTGTCCAGTCGTTCCTTCAGTGATTTCTTCTTGGTGGTGCGGATGAGCTGGTGGTGCTTGCGGGTGGCGTGTTTGAGGGCGGTCATGTTGCCAGTGGTCTGGTCGAGGAGCCAGGCTTTCTCGAGGGTGCGGCATGTCTTCTTGGAGTCCTTGAGTTCGTCGGTGAACCAGGGGGCCTTCTTGCTTCTGGGTCTGCTGGGAGGGTTCTTCAGTGGTGCGAGGTCGTCGGCGCATGCGGTCAGCCACTTCGTGAAGTTGCGGGCTGCTTCGTTGGGGTCCGTTGTGCTGGCGGGTGGGTTCTGGCTGAGGGAGGTGGTGAGCTGGCCGGCGGTGATCTTGCTCCAGCTCCTGTGAGGAACCTGTTGCGGGTGGTGGTGGGTAGTGGTTCTTCTGAAGCTAAAGTGGACGCACCTGTGGTCGGTCCAGTGGAGTCCGGTGGAGTGGCTGAAGGTGATGTGCTTGCTGGATGAGAAGACGGGATCGAGCGTGTGGCCGGCGTAGTGGGTGGGGGTGTTGACCAGTTGCTTGAGTCCGAGGTTGGCGAGGTTGTCCAGCAGGGTGGCGGTGTTGCGGTCCTTGTTGTTCTCCAGGTGGAAGTTGAGGTCCCCTAAGAGGATGTAGTCGGCGGAGGGGAGGGCGTGTGGGCTGATGAAGTCCGTGATGTCTTCGCTAAATTGAGTGCGTGGTCCCGGGGGTCTGTAGATGAGGGTGCCTCTGAGGGTCGTCCTTGGGTCGGTGTGAATCTGGAAGTGGAGGTGCTCGGCGGCGGCGAAGGAGTCGTTGGAGTCGGTCGTGATGCGGACGGTGTTCTTGTGGACGATGGCGATGCCTCCTCCGGTCTGGTTGACGCGGTCCCTCCTGATGATCTTGTACCCGTCCGGGATGGCGATGGCGATGTAGGGCGCTGAGGAGGCGGTCATCCAGGTTTCCGTCAGGAAGGCGACGTCTGGTGATGTTGTGTCGAGCAGGTTCCAGAGTTCCACGGCGTGTCTGTGGATGGAGCGGGTGTTGAGCAGGATGCACTTGAGGTGGTTGCTGCTGGTGCTTGGCTTGGCGGGTGCGGTGCAGGTTCGGAGGCAGGTGAACTTGCAGGTTTTGCAGGTGAAGGGTCCGTGGATGCGTTTCGGGGCGGCCCGGTAGCAGGCGGGGTTCCAGCCGGCATTGAGTGCGGCGGCGTCGTAGGTCTGTCGGGTCGTCTTGCATCGGTGGGGGCCAGGGGTCCTGGCACTGGGCGCGGTCCAGGCGCGGACGGGCGCAGACGGGCTTGCCTTTGGCGCGCCTTCGGCGCACAATCGGCGCGCCCGCTGTGCGTGACCGCTGCGCGTCCGTGCGGTCGCCATTTAAGGCTACGTGGGAGGGAGGAGCAGCTGGGAGGCGGGAGCGGGGAGGGCACAGAACAAAGGGGGCGTGGTCGCATGAACGGCGGCAGGAAGCGGGGAGCAGGGCGGGCAGGCACAAGGGGAAATACAACAACTAATTAACAATTAGGCAGAAAAATACAACACAACAAAACGAGAACGAGAATATGGAGGAGCTGCTGGGGAAGGCACAACGAGACTGAGAGCAGCAGCGAGGGGGCGCACACACAGCTGGTGGCCGTGCGGCGCAGGGGTGTCCTGAGAACAGGTCAGACTCACCTGCGCTGCGCGGTCGCCATTTAAGGCTACGTGGGAGGGAGGAGCAGCTGGGAGGGGGGAGCAGGGAGGGCACGGAACAAAGGGGGCGTGGCCACGTGAACGGCGGCGGGAAGCGGGGAGCGGGGCGGGCAGGCACAAGGGGAAATACAACAACTAATTAACAAATAGGCAGAAAAATACAACACAACAAAACGAGAACGAGAATACGCTGGAGCTGCTGGGGAAGGCACAACGAGGCTGCGAGCAGCAGCGAGGGGGCACACACACAGCTGGTGGCCGTGCGGCGCGGGGGTGTCCTAAGAACAGGTCACACTCACCTGCGCCGCGTGGTCGCCATTTAAGGCTACGTGGGAGGGAGGAGCAGCTGGGAGGCGGGAGCGGGGAGGGCACGGAACAAAGGGGGCGTGGCCGCGTGAACGGCGGCGGGAAGCGGGGAGCGGGGCGGGCAGGCACAAGGGGAAATACAACAACTAATTAACAATTAGGCAGAAAAATACAACACAACAAAACAAGAACGAGAATACGGCGGAGCTGCTGGGGAAGGCACAACGAGGCTGCGAGCAGCAGCGAGGGGGCACACACACAGCTGGTGGCCGTGCGGCGCGGGGGTGTCCTGAAAACATGTCACACTCACCTGCGCCACGCGGTCGCCATTTAAGGCTACGTGGGAGGGAGGAGCAGCTGGGAGGCGGGAGCGGGGAGGGCACGGAACAAAGGGGGCGTGGCCGCGTGAACGGCGGCGGGAAGCGGGGAGCGGGGCGGGCAGGCACAAGGGGAAATACAACAACTAATTAACAATTAGGCAGAAAAATACAACACAACAAAACGAGAACGAGAATACGGCGGAGCTGCTGGGGAAGGCACAACGAGGCTGCGAGCAGCAGCGAGGGGGCACACACACAGCTGGTGGCCGTGCGGCGCGGGGGTGTCCTGAGAACATGTCACACTCACCTGCGCCACGCGGTCGCCATTTAAGGCTACGTGGGAGGGAGGAGCAGCTGGGAGGCGGGAGCGGGGAGGGCACGGAACAAAGGGGGCGTGGCCGCGTGAACGGCGGCGGGAAGCGGGGAGCGGGGCGGGCAGGCACAAGGGGAAATACAACAACTAATTAACAAGTAGGCAGAAAAATACAACACAACAAAACGAGAACAAGAATACGGCGGAGCTGCTGGGGAAGGCACAACGAGGCTGCGAGCAGCAGCGAGGGGGCACACACACAGCTGGTGGCCGTGCGGCGCAGGGGTGTCCTGAGAACAGGTCAGACAGGAGACCAGGGAAACAAATCCACCACAATAGACAGGAGACCAGGGACACAAATCCACCACAGTGGACACACCAGGGAAACAAATCCACCACAATAGACAGGAGACCAGGGAAACAAATAGTTAGAGGATAGTCTGGCAGGTTGGGTAGAGATAGGGTCTGATACTGGTCTGGCAAGCTGGGGTGGCAATAGAGTCTGATGCCAGTCTGGTACGTTTGGTCAGGATGCTGCTGGGTGCCAGTCTGAGGCGTTGGGGGGAGATAGAGTCTGATGCCAGTTTGGCTGGTTGGGGTGGTGACAACGCTGGACATCAATCTGCTACCTTGGGTGAGATTGTAGCCAGACACCAGTCTGGTACATTTGGTGAGGATGGTGCTGGGTGCCACTCAGACAGGTAGGGTGGTGATAGAGTCTGATGCCAGTCTGCTAGTTTTGGGTAGTGATAGAGTCAGTGCCAGTCAGACAGGTAGGGTGGTGATAGAGTCTGATGCCAGTCTGCTAGTTTTGGATGGTGATAGAGTCTGATGCCAGTCTGCTAGTTTTGGGTGGTGATAGAGTCTGATGTCAGTCTGCTAGTTTTGGGTGGTGATAGAGTCTGATGCCAGTCTGCTAGTTTTGGGTGGTGATAGAGTTTGATGCCAGTCTGCTATTTCTGGGTGGTGATAGAGTCTGATGCCAGTCTGCTAGTTTTGGGTGGTGATAGAGTCTGATGCCAGTCTGCTAGTTTTGGGTGGTGATAGAGTCTGATGCCAGTCTGCTAGTTTTGGGTGGTGATAGAGTCTGATTCCAGTCTGCTAGTTTTGGGTGGTGATAGAGTCTGATGCCAGTCTGCTAGTTTTGGGTGGTGATAGAGTCTGATGCCAGTCTGCTAGTTCTGGGTGGTGATAGAGTCTGATGCCAGTCTGCTAGTTTTGGGTGGTGATAGAGTCTAATGCCAGTCTGCTAGTTTTGGGTGGTGATAGAGTCTGTTGCCAGTCTGCTAGTTTTGGGTGGTGATAGAGTCTGATGCCAGTCTGCTAGTTCTGGGTGGTGATAGAGTCTGATGCCAGTCTGCTAGTTCTGGGTGGTGATAGAGTCTATTGCCAGTCTGCTAGTTTTGGGTGGTGATAGAGTCTGATGCCAGTCTGCTAGTTTTAGGTGGTGAGTCTGATGCAGTCTGCTAGTTCTGGGTGGTGATAGAGTCTGATGCAGTCTGCTAGTTTTGGGTGGTGATAGAGTCTGATGCCAGTCTGCTAGTTTTGGGTGGTGATAGAGTCTGATGCCAGTCTGCTAGTTTTGGGTGGTGATAGAGTCTGATGCCAGTCAGCCAGGTTGGGTGGTGACAGAGTCTGCTGGTTCTGGGTGGTGATAGAGTCTGATGCCAGTCTGCTAGTTCTGGGTGGTGATAGAGTCTGATGCCAGTCTGCCAGGTTGGGCGGTGACAGAGTCTGCTAGTTTTGGGTTGTGATAAAGTCTGATGCCAGTCTGCTAGTTTTGGGTGGTGATAGAGTCTGATGCCAGTCTGCTAGTTTTGGGTGGTGATAGAGTCTGATGCCAGTCTGCTAGTTCTGGGTGGTGATAGAGTCTGATGCCAGTCTGCTAGTTTTGGGTGGTGATAGAGTCTAATGCCAGTCTGCTAGTTTTGGGTGGTGATAGAGTCTGTTGCCAGTCTGCTAGTTTTGGGTGGTGATAGAGTCTGATGCCAGTCTGCTAGTTCTGGGTGGTGATAGAGTCTGATGCCAGTCTGTTAGTTCTGGGTGGTGATAGAGTCTGTTGCCAGTCTGCTAGTTTTGGGTGGTGATAGAGTCTGATGCCAGTCTGCTAGTTTTAGGTGGTGAGTCTGATGCAGTCTGCTAGTTCTGGGTGGTGATAGAGTCTGATGCAGTCTGCTAGTTTTGGGTGGTGATAGAGTCTGATGCCAGTCTGCTAGTTTTGGGTGGTGATAGAGTCTGATGCCAGTCTGCTAGTTTTGGGTGGTGATAGAGTCTGATGCCAGTCTGCTAGTTTTGGGTGGTGATAGAGTATGATGCCAGTCTGCTAGTTTTGGGTGGTGATAGAGTCTGATGCCAGTCTGCTAGTTTTAGGTGGTGAGTCTGATGCAGTCTGCTAGTTCTGGGTGGTGATAGAGTCTGATGCAGTCTGCTAGTTTTGGGTGGTGATAGAGTCTGATGCCAGTCTGCTAGTTTTGGGTGGTGATAGAGTCTGATGCCAGTCTGCTAGTTTTGGGTGGTGATAGAGTCTGATGCCAGTCAGCCAGGTTGGGTGGTGACAGAGTCTGCTGGTTCTGGGTGGTGATAGAGTCTGATGCCAGTCTGCTAGTTCTGGGTTGTGATAGAGTCTGATGCCGGTCTGCCAGGTTGGGTGGTGACAGAGTCTGCTAGTTTTGGGTTGTGATAAAGTCTGATGCCAGTCTGCTAGTTTTGGGTGGTGATAGAGTCTGATGCCAGTCTGCTAGTTTTGGGTGGTGATAGAGTCTGATGCCAGTCTGCTAGTTCTGGGTGGTGATAGAGTCTGATGCCAGTCTGCTAGTTTTGGGTGGTGATAGAGTCTAATGCCAGTCTGCTAGTTTTGGGTGGTGATAGAGTCTGTTGCCAGTCTGCTAGTTTTGGGTGGTGATAGAGTCTGATGCCAGTCTGCTAGTTCTGGGTGGTGATAGAGTCTGATGCCAGTCTGCCAGGTTGGGTGGTGACAGAGTCTGCTAGTTTTGGGTTGTGATAAAGTCTAATGCCAGTCTGCTAGTTTTGGGTGGTGATAGAGTCTGATGCCAGTCTGCTAGTTTTGGGTGGTGATAGAGTCTGATGCCAGTCTGCTAGTTCTGGGTGGTGATAGAGTCTGATGCCAGTCTGCTAGTTTTGGGTGGTGATAGAGTCTAATGCCAGTCTGCTAGTTTTGGGTGGTGATAGAGTCTGTTGCCAGTCTGCTAGTTTTGGGTGGTGATAGAGTCTGATGCCAGTCTGCTAGTTCTGGGTGGTGATAGAGTCTGATGCCAGTCTGTTAGTTCTGGGTGGTGATAGAGTCTGTTGCCAGTCTGCTAGTTTTGGGTGGTGATAGAGTCTGATGCCAGTCTGCTAGTTTTAGGTGGTGAGTCTGATGCAGTCTGCTAGTTCTGGGTGGTGATAGAGTCTGATGCAGTCTGCTAGTTTTGGGTGGTGATAGAGTCTGATGCCAGTCTGCTAGTTTTGGGTGGTGATAGAGTCTGATGCCAGTCTGCTAGTTTTGGGTGGTGATAGAGTCTGATGCCAGTCTGCTAGTTTTGGGTGGTGATAGAGTCTGTTGCCAGTCTGCTAGTTTTGGGTGGTGATAGAGTCTGATGCCAGTCTGCTAGTTTTAGGTGGTGAGTCTGATGCAGTCTGCTAGTTCTGGGTGGTGATAGAGTCTGATGCAGTCTGCTAGTTTTGGGTGGTGATAGAGTCTGATGCCAGTCTGCTAGTTTTGGGTGGTGATAGAGTCTGATGCCAGTCTGCTAGTTTTGGGTGGTGATAGAGTCTGATGCCAGTCAGCCAGGTTGGGTGGTGACAGAGTCTGCTGGTTCTGGGTGGTGATAGAGTCTGATGCCAGTCTGCTAGTTCTGGGTGGTGATAGAGTCTGATGCCAGTCTGCCAGGTTGGGTGGTGACAGAGTCTGCTAGTTTTGGGTTGTGATAAAGTCTGATGCCAGTCTGCTAGTTTTGGGTGGTGATAGAGTCTGATGCCAGTCTGCTAGTTTTGGGTGGTGATAGAGTCTGATGCCAGTCTGCTAGTTCTGGGTGGTGATAGAGTCTGATGCCAGTCTGCTAGTTTTGGGTGGTGATAGAGTCTAATGCCAGTCTGCTAGTTTTGGGTGGTGATAGAGTCTGTTGCCAGTCTGCTAGTTTTGGGTGGTGATAGAGTCTGATGCCAGTCTGCTAGTTCTGGGTGGTGATAGAGTCTGATGCCAGTCTGCTAGTTCTGGGTGGTGATAGAGTCTGTTGCCAGTCTGCTAGTTTTGGGTGGTGATAGAGTCTGATGCCAGTCTGCTAGTTTTAGGTGGTGAGTCTGAAGCAGTCTGCTAGTTCTGGGTGGTGATAGAGTCTGATGCAGTCTGCTAGTTTTGGGTGGTGATAGAGTCTGATGCCAGTCTGCTAGTTTTGGGTGGTGATAGAGTCTGATGCCAGTCTGCTAGTTTTGGGTGGTGATAGAGTCTGATGCCAGTCAGCCAGGTTGGGTGGTGACAGAGTCTGCTGGTTCTGGGTGGTGATAGAGTCTGATGTCAGTCTGCTAGTTCTGGGTGGTGATAGAGTCTGATGCCAGTCTGCCAGGTTGGGTGGTGACAGAGTCTGCTAGTTTTGGGTGGTGATAGAGTCTGATGCCAGTCAGCCAGGTTGGGTGGTGACAGAGTCTGCTGGTTCTGGGTGGTGATAGAGTCTGATGGCAGTCTGCTAGTTCTGGGTGGTGATAGAGTCTGATGCCAGTCGGCCAGGTTGGGTGGTGACAGAGTCTGCTAGTTTTGGGTTGTGATAAAGTCTGATGCCAGTTTGGCATTTTAGATGAAGATAGCGTTGTTTGCTAGTCTGGTAGGTTGGCTGGTGATAGCTTGAGCTGCCAGTCTGGTAGGTTGAGTGGCGATAGTCCAGCGTGCCAGCCTGTGTGGAAGTATCTAATAAGAGCATGGAGGCAACAGGACAAGCCACAGTCTCCAAAGTAACTGTCAGAAATCAAAACATGCTCGTCCCTGTAGAATCCGGGAACATGCAAGAGAGCACTTGAACAGAACCCATTCAAGGTTACACTGCAGAAGGATGGCACCGCCTGGAAGGTAATCTGAGAACAGGATCTGATGGCAGTCTGGCAGTGTAGAAAAGTTGATTATTATTTGGGGTGGACAAGTGTCTATCTCAACGGATAAGGCCACCTCCTGCTAGATGTCACATAAATGAATTTTTTTTAAATACCCGTGCGCCACCCCTGGTAATGTGACACAAAGCAGTCAGGCTTAAATCAAAAGTAATGTTTAAAGCATTTAAGCAATTGAATACACAGTAGAAAAAGTCACACAAAACACAATAAAACTCCACAACAAATTGTAAAATAAAGACAAGAAAATTATTGATAATATAAGGCAAAAAATAAGATAAATCCAGTAAGGGGAACTAGAGATATACATTTTTAAAGATTGTGTGGAAGCTAGCACCAATAAGCACAAAGTTCCAATGATGGTCCATGGAAACAGCAGAGGGGGTTCTAAGCGCAATTTGAGGCGGCCACGATGGAGCTCTGGTAGGATACAACAAATGGATTGGTCCTAGTAAAAGCCTGGAAGGGAGAACGTTTCAAAAAGTTTGTACGTTCCAACACAGAAAGAGACTTTGTCACTGAAAGGGACTTTGTCACTTTTGAGAAGAAAAGTTATTCTGAGTGGGTCTCCGTTGAAACGTAAGCACCACTGTGGAACCGAAAGCCACATACATGCAACAGGCTGAGCCCGCTGTAGCTCTGAAGATTTCTTGCAGAAAATGTTCTAAGTTCCATTACGGATTTCTTTCAGAGGTGCTGGTAGCTTTGACCAGGATGGAGCTGAAATTCAATCAAACTCCATGGAACTGTCAGTCGGATACTTTATACCACAGGTCCCCTGAAGCTCTGGAGCAAAAGTTTTCTAAAGTTTCCAAACTTTCTTCTGGTGCCCAAAACAACCCTAGAAGTACACTTCTAAGGCTCCCAGGATCTCATACGGAGGGGGGAGTAGCACTTAGAGACTTTCATGGTCTCAGGCAGAGGCCAACAGCAAAGTCCAGACCAGCTCCAGTTGCCGTTGGTCAGCTGGGTAGTGCAGGTAAAATGCATCTTGTTGAGTTCCTAATCACACAGGTGAACAGCCAACGCCCCCCTGTTGTCCACATCTTTGTCCTTGGCACAAGAGCGAGCATGTCCAGTCCTTCAGGTCACAGACAGCAGGACCAGATCTCTTACGATATTCCGCAGGTTCAGAGAATGTTCTTACGACCCCTTATGGGTGGCATGAGCTAGTGGGCCGGGGAGACTTCTGCTTCTTCTCTAACTAATGGGGTAAACATTCCCAGGGACAACCCTGAATACTTTTTAGATTTCCTGTTTGCCCTCGTGCAACCAATCCCTCAGTGCACCGTACTCCTAAAATCCAAGATTGGGAAACCCTTCCCCTTGTTCAGAGCCTGTGTGCCCACCCACAGGTGCAGCCGGGTCTGAGCAGTCCACTCCTCTGTGTGGTCACTGATAGATACTTCTGGAGGTCGCTTTACTCCCAGTATTGTTGATGCCAGCCTGACTAGGGGGACAAAAGCTGAGATGGGGCTTTCCAAGTCTCCCCTAACATCTGCTGGTGATAACCCAGGCCCCTTTCAAGTACCTGGGCCCACCCAACTGTTCTTCCTGTCAGGGGAGAAATCACCTCCCCACACCCAGGCCATTGTCTTTCATCTGGGAGCGGTTTTCACATAGATGAGCGTGAGAAGACTAGGTATGCTAAGGTTGCAGGGGTATGACATATAAAGGAGAGTTTTTTATTTTTTTTATAGCGCAAACTCGACTTGAAGGTATTGGAGCACTTTACATGAGCACCAGTTACATAACACAAGGACACGTTCATGTTTTTCGTAGGCACGGGGAGATTAAGTGATTTGCCCAGAATCACTGGATGTTGAGCCAACACCGAGACTTGAACCTGGGTCTCCAGTTCCAAAGTTGGAGGCTCTGGCCATTACACCCCAGGCAGGAAGTAAGTATCTAAAGAACTAGAGGTGCAGTCCAAGGCAGATGGACTTAATAACAAAAAAATAAGAGGTACACCCAGAGGAAGAAGGACTTAAGTAGCCGAAGAACAAGAGGTGCACCCAAAGGAAGGACTTAAGTATCTAAATAACAAGAGGTGCACTCCAAGGCAAAGGGACTTAATAACAAAAGAATAAGAGGTGCATCTCAAAGAAGAAAGACTTAAGTAGCCAAAGAACAAGAGGTGCACCCAAAGAAAGGACATAAGTATTTAAATAACAAGAGGTGCACTCCAAGGCAGATGGACTTAATAACAAAAGAACAAGAGGTGCACTCAAAGGAAGGGCTTAAGTAACAAAAGAACAAGAGATGCACCCAGAGGAAGGGCTTAAGTAACAAAAGAACAAGAGTTGCATCTTAAAGTAGAGGAACTTAAGTATCTAAATAACAAGATGTGCACCCAGAGGAAGAAGGACTTGAGAAGCCAATGAACAAGAGGTGCACCAACAGGCAGGACTTAATTATCTAAAGGTCAAGAGGTGCATCCCAAGGGAGAGGGACTTAAGTAACAAAAGAACAAGAGGTGCATCCAGAGGAAGAAGGACTTGAGTAGCCAAAGAATAAGAGGTGCATCCCAAGGTAGAGGGATTTAAGTAACAAAAGTACAAGAGATGCATCTCAAAGTAGAGGAACTTA
This sequence comes from Lissotriton helveticus, assembly GCF_964261635.1. Taxonomy (NCBI): domain Eukaryota; kingdom Metazoa; phylum Chordata; class Amphibia; order Caudata; family Salamandridae; genus Lissotriton; species Lissotriton helveticus. The sequence goes on along the minus strand of NC_136064.1, from coordinate 97,724,061 downwards.
AGTAACAAAAGAATAAAAGGTGCACTCCAAGGCAGAGGGACTTAAGTAGCCAAATAATAAGAGGTGCACCCAAGGCAGGACTTAGGTATCTAAATAACAAGAGGTGCACTCCAAGGCAGAGGGATTTTTATCCAAAGAACAAGAGGTGCACCCAGAGGAAGAAGGACTTAAGTAGACAAAGCACAAGAGGTGCACTACAAGGCAGAGGGACTTAATCATCCAAAGAAAAAGAGGTGCATCCCAAGGTAGAGGGATTTAAGTAACAAAAGAATAAGTGGTGCACCCGGAGGAAGAAGGGCTTAAGTAGCTGAAGAACAAGAGGTGCATCCCAAGGTAGAGGGACTCTAGTATCCAAAGAACAAGAGGTGCATCCCACGACAGGTCTTCAGTATCCAAAGAACAAGAGTTGCATGCCAAGGCAGAGGGACTTAAGTAACAAAAGAACAAGAGGTGCAGCCAGAGGAAGAATGACTTATGTAGTCAACGAACAAGAGGTGCAGCCAGAGGAAGAATGACTTATGTAGTCAACGAACAAGAGGTGCATTCAGGCAGCATTTACATAACCAAAGAAGACGAGTTAAACTCCAAAGCAGGAAGTCTTACGTAACAAAAGAACGGGAGGGTAATACTTGCACGTTTGGAATCCTGGGCTAACGATTCTGGTCTCATATCCAACACTCAACTTGGCTTCAGAAGGGGCATGGGAACAAACGAACAGTGCCTCAACCTGTCCCTGATCATGGGTAAGTACATGAAGGCAAGGAGGGGGTCAATCCACCTTGCCTTCATGGACTTATCAGCGCATTTGATACAGTGAACAGGGGGAAGTTATGGAACTTAATGGAAAAAATGGGCTGCGAGGAGCCACTAATAACCCTGTTGCGGAGGTTGCATGCCTTTACTACTGTTTCTATCCGTTATGGTCCTGGGGGAGAGAAGACTAGGCCAATTGTCCCAATGGAGGGGGTTCGCCAAGGGTGTATCTTGGCCCCTTTTTTACTCCTTTTATATTCAAATGGCCTGGAGGCTCTTCTTCTGGAGCAACAATTGGACTTTCCCAGTATAGGAGGTAGATCATTACGCCTGCTGTCATACGCAGACAACACTGTCCTGATGGCCTTGACGGCCAATAGTCTTCAAAAAGCTTTGAATGCCTTTACTGACTTTATGTTGGCATTAGCCTTGAAAGTAAATGTTAGTAAATCTTTTATTATGGTTTGTGGCCCTAAACAAACGTAAACAAGGACATTTGTGGTGAAGGATAAGACAATAGATAAGGTGTCCAATTTCACTTATTTAGGGAATTATTTTAATAACAAATTAAACTGGGAGCAACTGATGGTGGCCAGAGTTCCACACACTAGCAGAACAGTGGAGGGACTGTTCCGCTTTGCTTGCAAACGAGGACATAAACCAGTAGCGGAGATGATAACCTTATACAAATCTAAATCTCTATCAGTTGCCACTTTCGGGGCAGGAGTATGGGGACATCACAAAAGTAACCAGTTACAAATGCTGGAAAACAAATTTTTAAAAAGATTATTAATGATCCTTGTTAGTTTCTCTAACGCTTTTAGCCACCGAGAAGTGGGGCTGGACTTTGTAAGGGATAGAATAAATATTGCACCGCTGATCCTTTGGGGAAAGTGTGGACATCAGAGGACTTATCATTCTTAAGGAGTGTTCTTAGAGACTGTATGTCCCTTGAAAAGGCTTTTGCGATTCCCTGGCTGCGATACGTCAAAGAAAACCTTTATAAGATCGGGTTAGGGCACTATTATGATAATCCAGACTGTATTCAACCTAATATGAAATTGACGATAAAAAATGCATATTATGCTGAATTAATTACGACCAGTCAGGATTGCGAAACACGCAATTGCGTAGATGGGCGCCCAAACCATCCGCAATTTTATCTGTCTTTTACTCTTCAAGTTCACTCATGTTTCCTTATGACCAGATTTCGACTCTGCACCTTGCACTTTCTTGTGGCTGTCCCTAAACAGGTGAGTTGGTGTGAGAAACTAACTCCCTGTTCATGCAATCATTTAGCCCAACAAAGTACAATGCACTTTGTATTGTTCTGCAATCTCTATAAAGACCCAAGGGCACGTTTTATCAAACCTGTTCTGCGTGATATTAGACCCTGTTCTTATCAGGAGGGTTTTAATTTCTTACGCTTTTTATCCACTGCTGCTATTTGTATTGCCACGCTTAACTTTATTCGAACTGCCTTATCAATTAGGAAACGGTATGAATTATAATATGAAACTAAGCTTTTAAATGATTTTATAGCATTATTTATTTAATACTTATGTGTGGAATACTAATGTGACAAATAAATTTTATTAATTAAGACGTTTTTGCAGGGGGAGTTAGAATGTTGATGGAGGATGATATATGTGTTAAAATCCTATTTTATTAAGAATTATAATATGTACACATGTAAACTTTTATGATTCTTAAGAATCGAATAAAGTTATTTTGACTGACTGAACGAGAGTCATCCATGAAGAAGAAGCCTTTACATACACAAAGGAGAAGAGGTGCACCATGGGGATAGGGGGCAGTAGATATCCAAAGACTAGGGAGAGATCACTCAGGGCAACATACAGTGAAGACAATGAAAATACAAGAGTTTCTCATTTACGGCAGGTGCCAAGGATATATAAAACCCAAAGCTCACCTGCAAATGGCAGAGGCACGGACATAGCCAAAAAACAAGAAGTATGCAACATGAGGGAAGTACTTGCCCAGGGCAGAGCGCATAAGATACCCAAGTACAAGGGGCTTCTACCTGGAGGCAGAGAGCATAAGATACCCAAGTACAAGGGGCTTCTAGCTGGAGGCAGAGAGCATAAGATACCCAAGTACAAGGGGCTTCTAGCTGGAGGCAGAGAGCATAAGATACCCAAGTACAAGGGACTTCTAGCTGGAGGCAGAGAGCATGAGATACCCAAGTACAAGGGGCTTCTAGCTGGAGGCAGAGAGCATAAGATACCCAAGTACAAGGGGCTTCTAGCTGGAGGCAGAGAGCATAAGATACCCAAGTACCAGGGGCTTCTAGCTGGAGGCAGAGAGCATAAGATACCCAAGTACAAGGGGCTTCTAGCTGGAGGCAGAGAGCATAAGATACCCAAGTACAAGGGGCTTGTAGCTGGAGGAGGGAGCGTAAGATACCTTTGTACAAGGGGCTTCTAGCTGGACGCAGAGAGCATAAGATACCCAAGTACAAGAGGCTTCCAGCTGGAGGCAGAGAGCATAAGATACACAAGTACAAGGGGCTTGTAGCTGGAGGAGGGAGCATAAGATACCTTTGTACAAGGGGCTTCTAGCTGGTCGCAGAGAGCATAAGATACCCAAGTACAAGGGGCGTCAAGCTGGAGGCAGAGAGCATAAGATACCCAAGTACAAGGGGCTTCTAGCTGGAGGTACAGAGCATAAGATACCCAAGTACAAGGGGCTTCTAGCTGGAGGCAGAGAGCATAAGATACCCAAGGACAAGGGGCTTCTAGCTGGAGGTACAGAGCATAAGATACCCAAGTACAAGGGGCTTCTAGCTGGAGGCAGAGAGCATAAGATACCCAAGGACAAGGGGCTTCTAGCTGGAGGTAGAGAGCATAAGATACCCAAGTACAAGGGGCTTCTAGCTGGAGGCAGAGAGCATAAGATACCCAAGTACAAGGGGCTTCTAGCTGGAGGCAGAGAGCATAAGATACCCAAGGACAAGGGGCTTCTAGCTGGAGGAAGAGAGCATAGGATACCCAAGTACAAGTGGCTTCTAGCTGGAGGAGGGAGCATAAGATACCTAAGTACAAAGGGCTTCTAGCTGGAGGCAGAGAGCATAGGATACCCAAGTACAAGGGGCTTCTAGCCAGAGGCAGAGAGCATAAGATACCCAAGTACAAGGGGCTTCTAGCTGGAGCAGGGTGCATAAGATACCTAAGTACAAGGGGCTTCAAGCTGGAGGTAGAGAGCATAAGATACCCAAGTACAAGAGGCTTCTAGCTGGAGGCAGAGAGCATAGGATACCCAAGTACAAGGGGCTTCTAGCTGGAGGCAGTGAGCATAAGATACCCAAGTACAAGAGGCTTCTAGCTGGAGGCAGTGTGCATAAGATACCCAAGTACAAGGGGCTTCTAGCTGGAGGCAGAGAGCATAAGATACCCAAGTACAAGAGGCTTCTAGCTGGAGGCAGAGAGCATAAGATACCCAAGTACAAGGGGCTTCTAGCGGGAGGAGGGAGCATAAGATACCTTTGTACAAGGGGCTTCTAGCTGGACGCAGAGAGCATAAGATACCCAAGTACAAGGGGCGTCTAGCTGGAGGCAGAGAGCATAAGATACCCAAGTACAAGGGGCTTCTAGCTGGAGGTAGAGAGCATAAGATACCCACGGACAAGGGGCTTCTAGCTGGAGGCAGAGAGCATAAGATACCCAGGTACAAGGGGCTTCTAGCTGGAGGCAGAGAGCATAGGATACCCAAGGACAAGGGGCTTCTAGCTGGAGGAAGAGATCATAGGATACCCAAGTACAAGGGGCTTCTAGCTGGAGGAGGGAGCATAAGATACCTAAGTACAAAGGGCTTCTAGCTGGAGGCAGAGAGCATAGGATACCCAAGTACAAGGGGCTTCTAGCCAGAGGCAGAGAGCATAGGATACCCAAGTACAAGGGGCCTCTAGCTGGAGGAGGGTGCATAAGATACCTAAGTACAAGGGGCTTCTAGCTGGAAGAGGGAGCATAAGATACCTAAGTACAAAGGGCTTCTAGCTGGAGGAGGGAGCATAAGGTACCCAAGTACAAGGGGCTTCTAGCTGGAGGAGGGAGCATAAGATACCCAAGTACAAGGGGCTTCTAGCTGGAGGTAGAGAGCATAAGATACCCAAGTACAAGAGGCTTCTATCTGGAGGCAGAGAGCATAAGATACCCAAGTACAAGGGGCTTCTAGCTGGAGGCAGTGAGCATAAGATACCCAAGTACAAGAGGCTTCTAGCTGGAGGCAGTGAGCATAAGATACCCAAGTACAAGGGGCTTCTAGCTGGAGGCAGTGAGCATAAGAAACCCAAGTACTAAGGGCTTCTAGCGGGAGGAGGGAGCATAAGATACCTAAGTACAAAGGGCTTCTAGCTGGAGGCAGAGAGCATAGGATACCCAAGTACAAGGGGCTTCTAGCCAGAGGCAGAAAGCATAAGATACCCAAGTACAAGGGGCTTCTAGCTGGAGGAGGGTGCATAAGATACCTAAGTACAAAGGGCTTCTAGCTGGAGGAGGGAGCATAAGATACCCAAGTACAAGGGGCTTCTAGCTGGAGGAGGGAGCATAATATACCTAAGTACAACGGGCTTCTAGCTGGAGGCAGAGAGAGACTAGGGGCTTCTAGCTGGAGGCAGAGAGCATAGGATACCCAAGTACAAGGGGCTTCTAGCTGGAGGCAGAGAGCATAAGATACCCAAGTACTAGGGGCTTCTAGCTGGACGAGGGAGCATAAGATACCCAAGTACAAGAGGCTTCTAGCTGGAGGCAGAGAGCATAAGATACCCAAGTACTAGGGGCTTCTAGCTGGACGAGGGTGCAAAAGATACCTAAGTACAAGGGGCTTCTAGCTGGAGGCAGAGAGCATAGGATACCCAAGTACAAGGGGCTTCTAGCTGGAGGCAGAGAGCATAAGATACCCAAGTACAAGGGGCTTCTAGCTGGAGGAGGGAGCATAAGATACCTAAGTACAAGGGGCTTCTAGCTGGAGTCAGAGAGAATAAGATACACAAGTACTAGGGGCTTCTAGCTGGAGGCAGAGAGCATAAGATACCCAAGTACTAGGGGCTTCTAGCTGGAGGCAGAGAGCATAAGATACCCAAGTACAAGGGGCTTCTAGCTGGAGGCAGAGAGCATAAGATACCCAAGGACAAGGGGCTTCTAGCTGGAGACAGAGAGCATGAGATACCCAAGTACAAGGGGCTTCTAGCTGGAGGCAGAGAGCATAAGATACCCAAGTACTAGGGGTTTCTAGCTGGCCGAGGGAGCATAAGATACCCAAGTACAAGGGGCTTCTAGCTGGAGGCAGAGAACATAACATACCCAAGTACTAGGGGCTTCTAGCTGGAGGCAGAGAGCATGAGATACCCAAGTACAAGGGGCTTCTAGCTGGAGGAGGGAGCATAAGATACCTAAGTACAAGGGGCTTCTAGCTGGAGGCAGAGAGCATAAGATACCCAAGTACAAGGGGATTCTAGCTGGAGGCAAAGAGCATAAGATACCCAAGTACTAGGGGCTTCTAGCTGGAGGCAGAGAGCATAAGATACCCAAGTACTAGGGGCTTCTAGCTGGAGGAGGGAGCATAAGATACCCAAGTACGGACAAGGGTCCTCTGGCTGGGGCAGAGGGCAGAAGATACCTAAGTACAAGGGGCTTCTAGCTGGAGGCAGAGAGCATAAGATACCTAAGTACAAGGGGCTTCTAGGTGGAGGCAGAGAGCATAAGATACCCAAGGACAAGGGGCTTCTAGCTGGAGGCAGAGAGCATAAGATACCCAAGTACAAGGGGCTTCTAGCTGGAGACAGAGAGCATAGGATACCCAAGTACAAGGGGCTTCTAGCTGGAGGAGAGAGCATAAGATACCTAAGTACAAGGGGCTTCTAGCTGGAGGAGGGAGCATACGATACCTAAGTACAAGGGGCTTCTAGCTGGAGGAGGGAGCATAAGATACCTAAGTACAAGGGGCTTCTAGCTGGAGGCAGAGAGCATAGGATACCCAAGTACAAGGGGCTTCTAGCCAGAGGCAGAGAGCATAAGATACCCAAGTACAAGGGGCTTCTAGCTGGAGGAGGGTGCATAAGATACCTAAGTACAAGGGGCTTCTAGCTGGAAGAGGGAGCATAAGATACCCAAGTACAAGGGGCTTCTAGCTGGAGGTAGAGCGCATAAGATACCCAAGTACAAGAGGCTTCTAGCTGGAAGCAGAGAGCATAAGATACCCAAGTACAAGGGGCTTCTAGCTGGAGGCAGTGAGCATAAGATACCCAAGTACAAGAGGCTTCTAGCTGGAGGCAGTGAGCATAAGATACCCAAGTACAAGGGGCTTCTAGCTGGAGGCAGAGAGCATAAGATACCCAAGTACAAGAGGCTTCTAGCTGGAGGCAGAGAGCATAAGATACCCAAGTACAAGGGGCTTCTAGTTGGAGGAGGGAGCATAAGATACCTTTGTACAAGGGGCTTCTAGCTGGACGCAGAGAGCATAAGATACCCAAGTACAAGGGGCGTCTAGCTGGAGGCAGAGAGCATAAGATACCCAAGTACAAGGGGCTTCTAGCTGGAGGTAGAGAGCATAAGATACCCAAGGACAAGGGGCTTCTAGCTGGAGGCAGAGAGCATAAGATACCCAAGTACAAGGGGCTTCTAGCTGGAGGCAGAGAGCATAACATACCCAAGGACAAGGGGCTTCTAGCTGGAGGAAGAGAGCATAGGATACCCAAGTACAAGGGGCTTCTAGCTGGAGGAGGGAGCATAAGATACCTAAGTACAAAGGGCTTCTAGCTGGAGGCAGAGAGCATAGGATACCCAAGTACAAGGGGCTTCTAGCCAGAGGCAGAGAGCATAAGATACCCAAGTAGAAGGGGCTTCTAGCTGGAGGAGGGTGCATAAGATACCTAAGTACAAGGGGCTTCTAGCTGGAAGAGGGAGCATAAGATACCTAAGTACAAAGGGCTTCTAGCTGGAGGAGGGAGGATAAGGTACCCAGGTACAAGGGGCTTCTAGCTGGAGGAGGGAGCATAAGATACCCAAGTACAAGGGGCTTCTAGCTGGAGGTAGAGAGCATAAGATACCCAAGTACAAGGGGCTTCTAGCTGGAGGCAGTGAGCATAAGATACCCAAGTACAAGAGGCTTCTAGCTGGAGGCAGTGAGCATAAGATACCCAAGTACAAGGGGCTTCTAGCTGGAGGCAGTGAGCATAAGATACCCAAGTACTAGGGGCTTCTAGCGGGAGGCAGAGAGCATAAGATACCCAAGTACAAGGGGCTTCTAGCTGGAGGAGGGTGCATAAGATACCTAAGTACAAGGGGCTTCTAGCTGGAGGAGGGTGCATAAGATACCTAAGTACAAAGGGCTTCTAGCTGGAGGAGGGAGCATAAGATACCCAAGTACAAGGGGCTTCTAGCTGGAGGAGGGAGCATAATATACCTAAGCACAAAGGGCTTCTAGCTGGAGGCAGAGAGAATAAGATACCCAAGTACTAGGGGCTTCTAGCTGGACGAGGGAGCATAAGATACCCAAGTACAAGAGGCTTCTAGCTGGAGGCACAGAGCATAAGATACCCAAGTACTAGGGGCTTCTAGCTGGACGAGGGTGCATAAGATACCTAAGTACAAGGGGCTTCTAGCTGGAGGCAGAGAGCATAGGATACCCAAGTACAAGGGGCTTCTAGCTGGAGGCAGAGAGTATAAGATACCCAAGTACAAGGGGCTTCTAGCTGGAGGAGGGAGCATAAGATACCTAAGTACAAGGGGCTTCTAGCTGGAGTCAGAGAGAATAAGATACCCAAGTACTAGGGGCTTCTAGCTGGAGGCAGAGAGCATAAGATACCCAAGTACTAGGGGCTTCTAGCTGGAGGCAGAGAGCATAAGATACCCAAGTACAAGGGCTTCTAGCTGGAGGCAGAGAGCATAAGATACCCAAGGACAAGTGGCTTCTAGCTGGAGACAGAGAGCATGAGATACCCAAGTACAAGGGGCTTCTAGCTGGAGGCAGAGAGCATAAGATACCCAAGTACTAGGGGCTTCTATCTGGACGAGGGAGCATAAGATACCCAAGTACAAGGGGCTTCTAGCTGGAGGCAGAGAGCATAAGATACCCAAGTACTAGGGGCTTCTAGCTGGAGGCAGAGAGCATGAGATACCCAAGTACAAGGGGCTTCTAGCTGGAGGAGGGAGCATAAGATACCTAAGTACAAGGGGCTTCTAGCTGGAGGAGGGAGCATAAGATACCTAAGTACAAGGGGCTTCTAGCTGGAGGCAGAGAGCATAAGATACCCAAGTACAAGGGGCTTCTAGCTGGAAGCAAAGAGCATAAGATACCCAAGTACTAGGGGCTTCTAGCTGGAGGCAAAGAGCATAAGATACCCAAGTACTAGGGGCTTCTAGCTGGAGGAGGGAGCATAAGATACCCAAGTACGGACAAGGGGCCTCTGGCTGGGGCAGAGGGCAGAAGATACCTAAGTACAAGGGGCTTCTAGCTGGAGGCAGAGAGCTTAAGATACCTAAGTACAAGGGGCTTCTAGCTGGAGGCAGAGAGCATACGATACCCAAGGACAAGGGGCTTCTAGCTGGAGGCAGAGAGCATAAGATACCCAAGTACAAGGGGCTTCTAGCTGGAGACAGAGAGCATAGGATACCCAAGTACAAGGGGCTTCTAGCTGGAGGAGGGAGCATAAGATACCTAAGTACAATGGGCTTCTAGCTGGAGGAGGGAGCATAAGATACCTAAGTACAAGGGGCTTCTAGCTGGTGGCAGAGAGCATAAGATACCCAAGTACAAGAGGCTTCTAGCTGGAGGCAGTGAGCATAAGATACCCAAGTACAAGGGGCTTCTAGCTGGAGGCAGTGAGCATAAGATACCCAAGTACTAGGGGCTTCTAGCGGGAGGCAGAGAGCATAAGATACCCAAGTACAAGGGGCTTCTAGCTGGAGGAGGGTGCATAAGATACCTAAGTACAAGGGGCTTCTAGCTGGAGGAGGGTGCATAAGATACCTAAGTACAAAGGGCTTCTAGCTGGAGGAGGGAGCATAAGATACCCAAGTACAAGGGGCTTCTAGCTGGAGGAGGGAGCATAATATACCTAAGTACAAAGGGCTTCTAGCTGGAGGCAGAGAGAATAAGATACCCAAGTACTAGGGGCTTCTAGCAGGAGGCAGAGAGCATAGGATACCCAAGTACAAGGGGCTTCTAGCTGGAGGCAGAGAGCATAAGATACCCAAGTACTAGGGGCTTCTAGCTGGATGAGGGAGCATAAGATACCCAAGTACAAGAGGCTTCTAGCTGGAGGCACAGAGCATAAGATACCCAAGTACTAGGGGCTTCTAGCTGGACGAGGGTGCATAAGATACCTAAGTACAAGGGGCTTCTAGCTGGAGGCAGAGAGCATAGGATACCCAAGTACAAGGGGCTTCTAGCTGGAGGCAGAGAGTATAAGATACCCAAGTACAAGGGGCTTCTAGCTGGAGGAGGGAGCATAAGATACCTAAGTACAAGGGGCTTCTAGCTGGAGTCAGAGAGAATAAGATACCCAAGTACTAGGGGCTTCTAGCTGGAGGCAGAGAGCATAAGATACCCAAGTACTAGGGGCTTCTAGCTGGAGGCAGAGAGCATAAGATACCCAAGTACAAGGGGCTTCTAGCTGGAGGCAGAGAGCATAAGATACCCAAGGACAAGTGGCTTCTAGCTGGAGACAGAGAGCATGAGATACCCAAGTACAAGGGGCTTCTAGCTGGAGGCAGAGAGCATAAGATACCCAAGTACTAGGGGCTTCTAGCTGGACGAGGGAGCATAAGATACCCAAGTACAAGGGGCTTCTAGCTGGAGGCAGAGAGCATAAGATACCCAAGTACAAGGGGCTTCTAGCTGGAGGCAGAGAGCATAAGATACCTAAGTACAAGGGGCTTCTAGGTGGAGGCAGAGAGCATAAGATACCCAAGGACAAGGGGCTTCTAGCTGGAGGCAGAGAGCATGAGATACCCAAGTACAAGGGGCTTCTAGCTGGAGACAGAGAGCATAGGATACCCAAGTACAAGGGGCTTCTAGCTGGAGGAGAGAGCATAAGATACCTAAGTACAAGGGGCTTCTAGCTGGAGGAGGGAGCATACGATACCTAAGTACAAGGGGCTTCTAGCTGGAGGAGGGAGCATAAGATACCTAAGTACAAGGGGCTTCTAGCTGGAGGCAGAGAGCATAGGATACCCAAGTACAAGGGGCTTCTAGCCAGAGGCAGAGAGCATAAGATACCCAAGTACAAGGGGCTTCTAGCTGGAGGAGGGTGCATAAGATACCTAAGTACAAGGGGCTTCTAGCTGGAAGAGGGAGCATAAGATACCCAAGTACAAGGGGCTTCTAGCTGGAGGTAGAGCGCATAAGATACCCAAGTACAAGAGGCTTCTAGCTGGAAGCAGAGAGCATAAGATACCCAAGTACAAGGGGCTTCTAGCTGGAGGCAGTGAGCATAAGATACCCAAGTACAAGAGGCTTCTAGCTGGAGGCAGTGAGCATAAGATACCCAAGTACAAGGGGCTTCTAGCTGGAGGCAGAGAGCATAAGATACCCAAGTACAAGAGGCTTCTAGCTGGAGGCAGAGAGCATAAGATACCCAAGTACAAGGGGCTTCTAGTTGGAGGAGGGAGCATAAGATACCTTTGTACAAGGGGCTTCTAGCTGGACGCAGAGAGCATAAGATACCCAAGTACAAGGGGCGTCTAGCTGGAGGCAGAGAGCATAAGATACCCAAGTACAAGGGGCTTCTAGCTGGAGGTAGAGAGCATAAGATACCCAAGGACAAGGGGCTTCTAGCTGGAGGCAGAGAGCATAAGATACCCAAGTACAAGGGGCTTCTAGCTGGAGGCAGAGAGCATAACATACCCAAGGACAAGGGGCTTCTAGCTGGATAATAATAATAATAATCCACATTTGTAAAGCGCACAATCACCCGTAAGGGTCTCTAGGCGCTGGGGGCCGTCGGGAAGATTAAGCAAGCTATTGCCCAGAGTCACATGGTGCTGGGCTAACCTGCCGCCGGAGCCGGGGATCGAACCCTGATCCCCAGATTCCAGCGTCAGTCGCCCTGGCCGCAGCGCCACACCTCTTCTGGAGGAAGAGAGCATAGGATACCCAAGTACAAGGGGCTTCTAGCTGGAGGAGGGAGCATAAGATACCTAAGTACAAAGGGCTTCTAGCTGGAGGCAGAGAGCATAGGATACCCAAGTACAAGGGGCTTCTAGCCAGAGGCAGAGAGCATAAGCTACCCAAGTACAAGGGGCTTCTAGCTGGAGGAGGGTGCATAAGATACCTAAGTACAAGGGGCTTCTAGCTGGAAGAGGGAGCATAAGATACCTAAGTACAAAGGGCTTCTAGCTGGAGGAGGGAGGATAAGGTACCCAGGTACAAGGGGCTTCTAGCTGGAGGAGGGAGCATAAGATACCCAAGTACAAGGGGCTTCTAGCTGGAGGTAGAGAGCATAAGATACCCAAGTACAAGGGGCTTCTAGCTGGAGGCAGTGAGCATAAGATACCCAAGTACAAGAGGCTTCTAGCTGGAGGCAGTGAGCATAAGATACCCAAGTACAAGGGGCTTCTAGCTGGAGGCAGTGAGCATAAGATACCCAAGTACTAGGGGCTTCTAGCGGGAGGCAGAGAGCATAAGATACCCAAGTACAAGGGGCTTCTAGCTGGAGGAGGGTGCATAAGATACCTAAGTACAAGGGGCTTCTAGCTGGAGGAGGGTGCATAAGATACCTAAGTACAAAGGGCTTCTAGCTGGAGGAGGGAGCATAAGATACCCAAGTACAAGGGGCTTCTAGCTGGAGGAGGGAGCATAATATACCTAAGCACAAAGGGCTTCTAGCTGGAGGCAGAGAGAATAAGATACCCAAGTACTAGGGGCTTCTAGCAGGAGGCAGAGAGCATAGGATACCCAAGTACAAGGGGCTTCTAGCTGGAGGCAGAGAGCATAAGATACCCAAGTACTAGGGGCTTCTAGCTGGACGAGGGAGCATAAGATACCCAAGTACAAGAGGCTTCTAGCTGGAGGCACAGAGCATAAGATACCCAAGTACTAGGGGCTTCTAGCTGGACGAGGGTGCATAAGATACCTAAGTACAAGGGGCTTCTAGCTGGAGGCAGAGAGCATAGGATACCCAAGTACAAGGGGCTTCTAGCTGGAGGCAGAGAGTATAAGATACCCAAGTACAAGGGGCTTCTAGCTGGAGGAGGGAGCATAAGATACCTAAGTACAAGGGGCTTCTAGCTGGAGTCAGAGAGAATAAGATACCCAAGTACTAGGGGCTTCTAGCTGGAGGCAGAGAGCATAAGATACCCAAGTACTAGGGGCTTCTAGCTGGAGGCAGAGAGCATAAGATACCCAAGTACAAGGGCTTCTAGCTGGAGGCAGAGAGCATAAGATACCCAAGGACAAGTGGCTTCTAGCTGGAGACAGAGAGCATGAGATACCCAAGTACAAGGGGCTTCTAGCTGGAGGCAGAGAGCATAAGATACCCAAGTACTAGGGGCTTCTATCTGGACGAGGGAGCATAAGATACCCAAGTACAAGGGGCTTCTAGCTGGAGGCAGAGAGCATAAGATACCCAAGTACTAGGGGCTTCTAGCTGGAGGCAGAGAGCATGAGATACCCAAGTACAAGGGGCTTCTAGCTGGAGGAGGGAGCATAAGATACCTAAGTACAAGGGGCTTCTAGCTGGAGGAGGGAGCATAAGATACCTAAGTACAAGGGGCTTCTAGCTGGAGGCAGAGAGCATAAGATACCCAAGTACAAGGGGCTTCTAGCTGGAAGCAAAGAGCATAAGATACCCAAGTACTAGGGGCTTCTAGCTGGAGGCAGAGAGCATAAGATACCCAAGTACTAGGGGCTTCTAGCTGGAGGAGGGAGCATAAGATACCCAAGTACGGACAAGGGGCCTCTGGCTGGGGCAGAGGGCAGAAGATACCTAAGTACAAGGGGCTTCTAGCTGGAGGCAGAGAGCTTAAGATACCTAAGTACAAGGGGCTTCTAGCTGGAGGCAGAGAGCATAAGATACCCAAGGACAAGGGGCTTCTAGCTGGAGGCAGAGAGCATAAGATACCCAAGTACAAGGGGCTTCTAGCTGGAGACAGAGAGCATAGGATACCCAAGTACAAGGGGCTTCTAGCTGGAGGAGGGAGCATAAGATACCTAAGTACAATGGGCTTCTAGCTGGAGGAGGGAGCATAAGATACCTAAGTACAAGGGGCTTCTAGCTGGTGGCAGAGAGCATAAGATACCCAAGTACAAGAGGCTTCTAGCTGGAGGCAGTGAGCATAAGATACCCAAGTACAAGGGGCTTCTAGCTGGAGGCAGTGAGCATAAGATACCCAAGTACTAGGGGCTTCTAGCGGGAGGCAGAGAGCATAAGATACCCAAGTACAAGGGGCTTCTAGCTGGAGGAGGGTGCATAAGATACCTAAGTACAAGGGGCTTCTAGCTGGAGGAGGGTGCATAAGATACCTAAGTACAAAGGGCTTCTAGCTGGAGGAGGGAGCATAAGATACCCAAGTACAAGGGGCTTCTAGCTGGAGGAGGGAGCATAATATACCTAAGTACAAAGGGCTTCTAGCTGGAGGCAGAGAGAATAAGATACCCAAGTACTAGGGGCTTCTAGCAGGAGGCAGAGAGCATAGGATACCCAAGTACAAGGGGCTTCTAGCTGGAGGCAGAGAGCATAAGATACCCAAGTACTAGGGGCTTCTAGCTGGATGAGGGAGCATAAGATACCCAAGTACAAGAGGCTTCTAGCTGGAGGCACAGAGCATAAGATACCCAAGTACTAGGGGCTTCTAGCTGGACGAGGGTGCATAAGATACCTAAGTACAAGGGGCTTCTAGCTGGAGGCAGAGAGCATAGGATACCCAAGTACAAGGGGCTTCTAGCTGGAGGCAGAGAGTATAAGATACCCAAGTACAAGGGGCTTCTAGCTGGAGGAGGGAGCATAAGATACCTAAGTACAAGGGGCTTCTAGCTGGAGTCAGAGAGAATAAGATACCCAAGTACTAGGGGCTTCTAGCTGGAGGCAGAGAGCATAAGATACCCAAGTACTAGGGGCTTCTAGCTGGAGGCAGAGAGCATAAGAAACCCAAGTACAAGGGGCTTCTAGCTGGAGGCAGAGAGCATAAGATACCCAAGGACAAGTGGCTTCTAGCTGGAGACAGAGAGCATGAGATACCCAAGTACAAGGGGCTTCTAGCTGGAGGCAGAGAGCATAAGATACCCAAGTACTAGGGGCTTCTAGCTGGACGAGGGAGCATAAGATACCCAAGTACAAGGGGCTTCTAGCTGGAGGCAGAGAGCATAAGATACCCAAGTACTAGGGGCTTCTAGCTGGAGGCAGAGAGCATGAGATACCCAAGTACAAGGGGCTTCTAGCTGGAGGAGGGAGCATAAGATACCTAAGTACAAGGGGCTTCTAGCTGGAGGAGGGAGCATAAGATACCTAAGTACAAGGGGCTTCTAGCTGGAGGCAGAGAGCATAAGATACCCAAGTACAAGGGGCTTCTAGCTGGACGAGGGAGCATAAGATACCCAAGTACAAGGGGCTTCTAGCTGAAGGCAGAGAGCATAAGATACCCAAGTACTAGGGGCTTCTAGCTGGAGGCAAAGAGCATAAGATACCCAAGTACTAGGGGCTTCTAGCTGGAGGCAGAGAGCATAAGATACCCAAGTACTAGGGGCTTCTAGCTGGAGGAGGGAGCATAAGATACCCAAGTACGGACAAGGGGCCTCTGGCTGGGGCAGAGGGCAGAAGATACCTAAGTACAAGGGGCTTCTAGCTGGAGGCAGAGAGCATAAGATACCTAAGTACAAGGGGCTTCTAGCTGGAGGCAGAGAGCATAAGATACCCAAGGACAAGGGGCTTCTAGCTGGAGGCAGAGAGCATAAGATACCCAAGTACAAGGGGCTTCTAGCTGGAGACAGAGAGCATAGGATACCCAAGTACAAGGGGCTTCTAGCTGGAGGAGGGAGCATAAGATACCTAAGTACAAGGGGCTTCTAGCTGGAGGAGGGAGCATAAGATACCTAAGTACAAGGGGCTTCTAGCTGGAGGCAGAGAGCATAAGATACCCAAGTACAAGGGGCTTCTAGCTGGAGGCAGAGAGCATAAGATACCCAAGTACTAGGGGCTTCTAGCTGGAGGCAGAGAGCATAAGATACCCAAGTAAAAGGGGCTTCTAGCTGGAGGAGGGAGCATAAGATACCCAAGTACGGACAAGGGGCCTCTGGCTGGGGCAGAGGGCAGAAGATACCTAAGTACAAGGGGCTTCTAGCTGGAGGCAGAGAGCATAAGATACCTAAGTACAAGGGGCTTCTAGCTGGAGGCAGAGAGCATAAGATACCCAAGGACAAGGGGCTTCTAGCTGGAGGCAGAGGATAAGATACCCAAGTACAAGGGGCTTCTAGCTGGAGACAGAGAGCATAGGATACCCAAGTACAAGGGGCTTCTAGCTGGAGGAGGGAGCATAAGATACCCAAGTACAAGGGGCTTCTAGCTGGAGGAGGGAGCATAAGATACCTAAGTACAAGGGGCTTCTAGCTGGAGGAGGGAGCATAAGATACCTAAGTACAAGGGGCTTCTAGCTGGAGGCAGAGAGCATAAGATACCCAAGTACAAGGGGCTTCTAGCTGGACGAGGGAGCATAAGATACCCAAGTACAAGGGGCTTCTAGCTGAAGGCAGAGAGCATAAGATACCCAAGTACTAGGGGCTTCTAGCTGGAGGCAAAGAGCATAAGATACCCAAGTACTAGGGGCTTCTAGCTGGAGGCAGAGAGCATAAGATACCCAAGTACTAGGGGCTTCTAGCTGGAGGAGGGAGCATAAGATACCCAAGTACGGACAAGGGGCCTCTGGCTGGGGCAGAGGGCAGAAGATACCTAAGTACAAGGGGCTTCTAGCTGGAGGCAGAGAGCATAAGATACCTAAGTACAAGGGGCTTCTAGCTGGAGGCAGAGAGCATAAGATACCCAAGGACAAGGGGCTTCTAGCTGGAGGCAGAGAGCATAACATACCCAAGTACAAGGGGCTTCTAGCTGGAGACAGAGAGCATAGGATACCCAAGTACAAGGGGCTTCTAGCTGGAGGAGGGAGCATAAGATACCTAAGTACAAGGGGCTTCTAGCTGGAGGAGGGAGCATAAGATACCTAAGTACAAGGGGCTTCTAGCTGGAGGCAGAGAGCATAAGATACCCAAGTACAAGGGGCTTCTAGCTGGAGGCAGAGAGCATAAGATACCCAAGTACTAGGGGCTTCTAGCTGGAGGCAGAGAGCATAAGATACCCAAGTAAAAGGGGCTTCTAGCTGGAGGAGGGAGCATAAGATACCCAAGTACGGACAAGGGGCCTCTGGCTGGGGCAGAGGGCAGAAGATACCTAAGTACAAGGGGCTTCTAGCTGGAGGCAGAGAGCATAAGATACCTAAGTACAAGGGGCTTCTAGCTGGAGGCAGAGAGCATAAGATACCCAAGGACAAGGGGCTTCTAGCTGGAGGCAGAGGATAAGATACCCAAGTACAAGGGGCTTCTAGCTGGAGACAGAGAGCATAGGATACCCAAGTACAAGGGGCTTCTAGCTGGAGGAGGGAGCATAAGATACCCAAGTACAAGGGGCTTCTAGCTGGAGGAGGGAGCATAAGATACCTAAGTACAAGGGGCTTCTAGCTGGAGGCAGAGAGCATAAGATACCTAAGTACAAGGGGCTTCTAGCTGGAGGCAGAGAGCATAGGATACCCAAGTACAAGGGGCTTCTAGCTGGAGGAGGGAGCATAAGATACTTAAGTACAAGGGGCTTCTAGCTGGAGGAGGGAGCATAAGATACCTAAGTACAAAGGGCTTCTAGCTGGACGAGGGAGCATAAGATACCCAAGTACAAGGGGCTTCTAGCTGGAGGCAGAGAGAATAAGATACCCAAGTACAAGGGGCTTCTAGCTGGAGGAGGGAGCATAAGATACCCAAGTACTAGGGGCTTCTAGCTGGACGAGGGAGCATAAGATACCCAAGTACAAGAGGCTTCTAGCTGGAGGCAGAGAGCATAAGATACCCAACTACTAGGGGCTTCTAGCTGGAGGCAGGGAGCATAGGATACCCAAGTACAAGGGGCTTCTAGCTGGAGGAGGGAGCATAAGATACCTAAGTACAAGGGGCTTCTAGCTGGAGGAGGGAGTATAAGATACCTAAGTACAAAGGGCTTCTAGCTGGAGGCAGAGAGCATAAGATACCTAAGTACAAGGGGCTTCTAGCTGGAGGCAGAGAGCATAGGATACCCAAGTACAAGGGGCTTCTAGCTGGAGGAGGGAGCATAAGATACCCAAGTACTAGGGGCTTCTAGCTGGAGGCAGAGAGCATAGGATACCCAAGTACGGACAAGGGGCCTCTGGCTGGGGCAGGGGGCAGAGGGCAGAAGATACCTAAGTACAAGGGGCTTCCAGCTGGAGACAGAGAGCATAAGATACCCAAGTACAAGGGGCTTCTAGCTGGAGGCAGAGAGCATAAGATACCCAAGTACGGACAAGGGGCCTCTGGCTGGGGCAGGGGGCAGAGGGCAGAAGATACCTAAGTACAAGGGGCTTCCAGCTGGAGACAGAGAGCATAAGATACCCAAGTACAAGGGGCTTCTAGCTGGAGGAGGGAGCATAAGATACCCAAGTACAAGGGGCTTCTAGCTGGAGGAGGGAGCATAAGATACCTAAGTACAAGGGGCTTCTAGCTGGAGGAGGGAGCATAAGATACCCAAGTACAAGGGGCTTCTAGCTGGAGGAGGGAGCATAAGATACCTAAGTACAAGGGGCTTCTAGCTGGAGGCAGAGAGCATAAGATACCCAAGTACTAGGGGCTTCTAGCTGGAGGCAGAGAGCATAAGATACCCAAGTACAAGGGGCTTCTGGCTGGAGGAGGGAGCATAAGATACCCAAGTACTAGGGGGTTCTAGCTGGACGAGGGAGCAAAAGATACCCAAGTACTAGGGGCTTCTAGCTGGAGGCAGAGAGCATAGGATACCCAAGTACAAGGGGCTTCTAGCTGGAGGAGTGAGCATAAGATACCCAAGTACAAGGGGCTTCTAACTACTGGAGGAGGGAGCATAAGATACCTAAGTACAAGGGGCTTCTAGCTGGACGCAGAGAGCATAAGATACCCAAGTACTAGGGGCTTCTAGCTGGACGAGGGAGCATAAGATACCCAAGTACAAGGGGCTTCTAGCTGGAGGCAGAGAGAATAAGATACCCAAGTACTAGGGGCTTCTAGCTGGAGGCAGAGAGCATGAGATACCCAAGTACAAGGGGCTTCTAGCTGGAGGAGGGAGCATAAAATACCTAAGTACAAGGGGCTTCTAGCTGGAGGAGGGAGCATAAGATACCCAAGTAATAGGGGCTTCTAGCTGGACGAGGGAGCATAAGATACCCAAGTACAAGAGGCTTCTAGCTGGAGGCAGAGAGCATAAGATACCCAACTACTAGGGGCGTCTAGCTGGAGGCAGAGAGCATAGGATACCCAAGTACAAGGGGCTTCTAGCTGGAGGAGGGAGCATAAGATACCTAAGTACAAGGGGCTTCTAGCTGGAGGAGGGAGCATAAGATACCTAAGTACAAAGGGCTTCTAGCTGGAGGCAGAGAGCATAAGATACCTAAGTACAAGGGGCTTCTAGCTGGAGGCAGAGAGCATAGGATACCCAAGTACAAGGGGCTTCTAGCTGGAGGAGGGAGCATAAGATACCCAAGTCAAGGGGCTTCTAGCTGGAGGCAGAGAGCATAAGATACCCAAGTACGGACAAGGGGCCTCTGGCTGGGGCAGGGGGCAGAGGGCAGAAGATACCTAAGTACAAGGGGCTTCCAGCTGGAGACAGAGAGCATAAGATACCCAAGTACAAGGGGCTTCTAGCTGGAGGAGGGAGCATAAGATACCCAAGTACAAGGGGCTTCTAGCTGGAGGCAGAGAGCATAAGATACCCAAGTACGGACAAGGGGCCTCTGGCTGGGGCAGGGGGCAGAGGGCAGAAGATACCTAAGTACAAGGGGCTTCCAGCTGGAGACAGAGAGCATAAGATACCCAAGTACAAGGGGCTTCTAGCTGGAGGCGGGAGCATAAGATACCCAAGTACAAGGGGCTTCTAGCTGGAGGAGGGAGCATAAGATACCTAAGTACAAGGGGCTTCTAGCTGGAGGAGGGAGCATAAGATACCTAAGTACAAGGAGCTTCTAGCTGGAGGAAGGAGCATAAGATACCCAAGTACAAGGGGCTTCTAGCTGGAGGAGGGAGCATAAGATACCTAAGTACAAGGGGCTTCTAGCTGGAGGAGGGAGCATAAGATACCTAAGTACAAAGGGCTTCTAGCTGGAGGCAGAGAGCATAAGATACTTAAGTACAAGGGGCTTCTAGCTGGAGGAGGGAGCATAAGATACCTAAGTACAAGGGGCTTCTAGCTGGAGGCAGAGAGCATAAGATACCTAAGTACTAGGGGGTTCTAGCCGGAGGCAGAGAGCATAGGATAGCCAAGTTCAAGGGGCTTCTAGCTGGAGGAGGGAGCAAAAGATACCTAAGTACAAGGGGCTTCTAGCTTGAGGCAGAGAGCATAGGATACCCAAGTACAAGGGGCTTCTAGCTGGAGGCAGAGAGCATAGGATAGCCAAGTACAAGGGGCTTCTAGCTGGAGGAGGGAGCATAAGATACCTAAGTACAAGGGGCTTCTAGCTGGAGGAGGGAGCATAAGATACCTAAGTACAAGGGGCTTCTAGCTGGAGGAAGAGAGCATAAGATACCCAAGTACAAGGGGCTTCTAGCTGGAGGCAGAGAGCATAAGATACCCAAGTACTAGGGGCTTCTAGCTGGAGGCAGAGAGCATAAGATACCCAAGTAAAAGGGGCTTCTAGCTGGAGGAGGGAGCATAAGATACCCAAGTACGGACAAGGGGCCTCTGGCTGGGGCAGAGGGCAGAAGATACCTAAGTACAAGGGGCTTCTAGCTGGAGGCAGAGAGCATAAGATACCTAAGTACAAGGGGCTTCTAGCTGGAGTCAGAGAGCATAAGATACCCAAGGACAAGGGGCTTCTAGCTGGAGGCAGAGGATAAGATACCCAAGTACAAGGGGCTTCTAGCTGGAGACAGAGAGCATAGGATACCCAAGTACAAGGGGCTTCTAGCTGGAGGAGGGAGCATAAGATACCCAAGTACAAGGGGCTTCTAGCTGGAGGAGGGAGCATAAGATACCTAAGTACAAGGGGCTTCTAGCTGGAGGCAGAGAGCATCAGATACCAAAGTACTAGGGGCTTCTAGCTGGAGGCAGAGAGCATAGGATATCCAAGTACAAGGGGCTTCTAGCTGGACTAGGGAGCATAAGATACCCAAGTACAAGGGGCTTCTGGCTGGAGGAGGGAGCATAAGATACCCAAGTACTAGGGCGTTCTAGCTGGAGGAGGGAGCATAAGATACCTAAGTACAAGGGGCTTCTAGCTGGAGGCAGAGAGCATAGGATACCCAAGTACAAGGGGCTTCTAGCTGGAGGAGGGAGCATAAGATACCTAAGTACAAGGGGCTTCTAGCTGGAGGAGGGAGCATAAGATACCTAAGTACAAAGGGCTTCTAGCTGGAGGCAGAGAGCATAAGATACCTAAGTACAAGGGGCTTCGAGCTGGAGGCAGAGAGCATAGGATACCCAAGTACACGGGGCTTCTAGCTGGAGGAGGGAGCATAAGATACCTAAGTACAAGGGGCTTCTAGCTGGCGGCAGAGGGCATAAGATACCCAAGTACAAGAGGCTTCTAGCTGGAGGCAGAGAGTATAAGATACCCAAGTACAAGGGGCTTCTAGCTGGAGGCAGTGAGCATAAGATACCTAAGTACAAGGGGCTTCTAGCTGAACGCAGAGAGCATAAGATACCCAAGTACAAGGGGCTTCTAGCTGGACGAGGGAGCATAAGATACCCAAGTACAAGGGGCTTCTAGCTGGAGGCAGAGAGAATAAGATACCCAAGTACTAGGGGCTTCTAGCTGGAGGCAGAGAGCATGAGATACCCAAGTACAAGGGGCTTCTAGCTGGAGGAGGGAGCATAAGATACCCAAGTACTAGGGGCTTCTAGCTGGACGAGGGAGCATAAGATACCTAAGTACAAGGGGCTTCTAGCTGGAGGAAGAGAGCATAAGATACCCAAGTACAAGGGGCTTCTAGCTGGAGGCAGAGAGCATAAGATACCCAAGTACTAGGGGCTTCTAGCTGGAGGCAGAGAGCATAAGATACCCAAGTAAAAGGGGCTTCTAGCTGGAGGAGGGAGCATAAGATACCCAAGTACGGACAAGGGGCCTCTGGCTGGGGCAGAGGGCAGAAGATACCTAAGTACAAGGGGCTTCTAGCTGGAGGCAGAGAGCATAAGATACCTAAGTACAAGGGGCTTCTAGCTGGAGGCAGAGAGCATAAGATACCCAAGGACAAGGGGCTTCTAGCTGGAGGCAGAGGATAAGATACCCAAGTACAAGGGGCTTCTAGCTGGAGACAGAGAGCATAGGATACTCAAGTACAAGGGGCTTCTAGCTGGAGGAGGGAGCATAAGATACCCAAGTACAAGGGGCTTCTAGCTGGAGGAGGGAGCATAAGATACCTAAGTACAAGGGGCTTCTAGCTGGAGGAGGGAGCATAAGATACCTAAGTACAAGGGGCTTCTAGCTGGAGGCAGAGAGCATAAGATACCCAAGTACAAGGGGCTTCTGGCTGGAGGAGGGAGCATAAGATACCCAAGTACTAGGGGGTTCTAGCTGGAGGAGGGAGCATAAGATACCTAAGTACAAGGGGCTTCTAGCTGGAGGCAGAGAGCATAGGATACCCAAGTACAAGGGGCTTCTAGCTGGAGGAGGGAGCATAAGATACTTAAGTACAAGGGGCTTCTAGCTGGAGGAGGGAGCATAAGATACCTAAGTACAAAGGGCTTCTAGCTGGACGAGGGAGCATAAGATACCCAAGTACAAGGGGCTTCTAGCTGGAGGCAGAGAGAATAAGATACCCAAGTACAAGGGGCTTCTAGCTGGAGGAGGGAGCATAAGATACCCAAGTACTAGGGGCTTCTAGCTGGACGAGGGAGCATAAGATACCCAAGTACAAGAGGCTTCTAGCTGGAGGCAGAGAGCATAAGATACCCAACTACTAGGGGCTTCTAGCTGGAGGCAGGGAGCATAGGATACCCAAGTACAAGGGGCTTCTAGCTGGAGGAGGGAGCATAAGATACCTAAGTACAAGGGGCTTCTAGCTGGAGGAGGGAGTATAAGATACCTAAGTACAAAGGGCTTCTAGCTGGAGGCAGAGAGCATAAGATACCTAAGTACAAGGGGCTTCTAGCTGGAGGCAGAGAGCATAGGATACCCAAGTACAAGGGGCTTCTAGCTGGAGGAGGGAGCATAAGATACCCAAGTACTAGGGGCTTCTAGCTGGAGGCAGAGAGCATAGGATACCCAAGTACGGACAAGGGGCCTCTGGCTGGGGCAGGGGGCAGAGGGCAGAAGATACCTAAGTACAAGGGGCTTCCAGCTGGAGACAGAGAGCATAAGATACCCAAGTACAAGGGGCTTCTAGCTGGAGGCAGAGAGCATAAGATACCCAAGTACGGACAAGGGGCCTCTGGCTGGGGCAGGGGGCAGAGGGCAGAAGATACCTAAGTACAAGGGGCTTCCAGCTGGAGACAGAGAGCATAAGATACCCAAGTACAAGGGGCTTCTAGCTGGAGGAGGGAGCATAAGATACCCAAGTACAAGGGGCTTCTAGCTGGAGGAGGGAGCATAAGATACCTAAGTACAAGGGGCTTCTAGCTGGAGGAGGGAGCATAAGATACCCAAGTACAAGGGGCTTCTAGCTGGAGGAGGGAGCATAAGATACCTAAGTACAAGGGGCTTCTAGCTGGAGGCAGAGAGCATAAGATACCCAAGTACTAGGGGCTTCTAGCTGGAGGCAGAGAGCATAAGATACCCAAGTACAAGGGGCTTCTGGCTGGAGGAGGGAGCATAAGATACCCAAGTACTAGGGGGTTCTAGCTGGACGAGGGAGCAAAAGATACCCAAGTACTAGGGGCTTCTAGCTGGAGGCAGAGAGCATAGGATACCCAAGTACAAGGGGCTTCTAGCTGGAGGAGTGAGCATAAGATACCCAAGTACAAGGGGCTTCTAACTACTGGAGGAGGGAGCATAAGATACCTAAGTACAAGGGGCTTCTAGCTGGACGCAGAGAGCATAAGATACCCAAGTACTAGGGGCTTCTAGCTGGACGAGGGAGCATAAGATACCCAAGTACAAGGGGCTTCTAGCTGGAGGCAGAGAGAATAAGATACCCAAGTACTAGGGGCTTCTAGCTGGAGGCAGAGAGCATGAGATACCCAAGTACAAGGGGCTTCTAGCTGGAGGAGGGAGCATAAAATACCTAAGTACAAGGGGCTTCTAGCTGGAGGAGGGAGCATAAGATACCCAAGTACTAGGGGCTTCTAGCTGGACGAGGGAGCATAAGATACCCAAGTACAAGAGGCTTCTAGCTGGAGGCAGAGAGCATAAGATACCCAACTACTAGGGGCGTCTAGCTGGAGGCAGAGAGCATAGGATACCCAAGTACAAGGGGCTTCTAGCTGGAGGAGGGAGCATAAGATACCTAAGTACAAGGGGCTTCTAGCTGGAGGAGGGAGCATAAGATACCTAAGTACAAAGGGCTTCTAGCTGGAGGCAGAGAGCATAAGATACCTAAGTACAAGGGGCTTCTAGCTGGAGGCAGAGAGCATAGGATACCCAAGTACAAGGGGCTTCTAGCTGGAGGAGGGAGCATAAGATACCCAAGTCAAGGGGCTTCTAGCTGGAGGCAGAGAGCATAAGATACCCAAGTACGGACAAGGGGCCTCTGGCTGGGGCAGGGGGCAGAGGGCAGAAGATACCTAAGTACAAGGGGCTTCCAGCTGGAGACAGAGAGCATAAGATACCCAAGTACAAGGGGCTTCTAGCTGGAGGAGGGAGCATAAGATACCCAAGTACAAGGGGCTTCTAGCTGGAGGCAGAGAGCATAAGATACCCAAGTACGGACAAGGGGCCTCTGGCTGGGGCAGGGGGCAGAGGGCAGAAGATACCTAAGTACAAGGGGCTTCCAGCTGGAGACAGAGAGCATAAGATACCCAAGTACAAGGGGCTTCTAGCTGGAGGCGGGAGCATAAGATACCCAAGTACAAGGGGCTTCTAGCTGGAGGAGGGAGCATAAGATACCTAAGTACAAGGGGCTTCTAGCTGGAGGAGGGAGCATAAGATACCTAAGTACAAGGAGCTTCTAGCTGGAGGAAGGAGCATAAGATACCCAAGTACAAGGGGCTTCTAGCTGGAGGAGGGAGCATAAGATACCTAAGTACAAGGGGCTTCTAGCTGGAGGAGGGAGCATAAGATACCTAAGTACAAAGGGCTTCTAGCTGGAGGCAGAGAGCATAAGATACTTAAGTACAAGGGGCTTCTAGCTGGAGGAGGGAGCATAAGATACCTAAGTACAAGGGGCTTCTAGCTGGAGGCAGAGAGCATAAGATACCTAAGTACTAGGGGGTTCTAGCCGGAGGCAGAGAGCATAGGATAGCCAAGTTCAAGGGGCTTCTAGCTGGAGGAGGGAGCAAAAGATACCTAAGTACAAGGGGCTTCTAGCTTGAGGCAGAGAGCATAGGATACCCAAGTACAAGGGGCTTCTAGCTGGAGGCAGAGAGCATAGGATAGCCAAGTACAAGGGGCTTCTAGCTGGAGGAGGGAGCATAAGATACCTAAGTACAAGGGGCTTCTAGCTGGAGGAGGGAGCATAAGATACCTAAGTACAAGGGGCTTCTAGCTGGAGGAAGAGAGCATAAGATACCCAAGTACAAGGGGCTTCTAGCTGGAGGCAGAGAGCATAAGATACCCAAGTACTAGGGGCTTCTAGCTGGAGGCAGAGAGCATAAGATACCCAAGTAAAAGGGGCTTCTAGCTGGAGGCAGAGAGCATAAGATACCCAAGTACAAGGGGCTTCTGGCTGGAGGAGGGAGCATAAGATACCCAAGTACTAGGGGGTTCTAGCTGGACGAGGGAGCAAAAGATACCCAAGTACTAGGGGCTTCTAGCTGGAGGCAGAGAGCATAGGATACCCAAGTACAAGGGGCTTCTAGCTGGAGGAGTGAGCATAAGATACCCAAGTACAAGGGGCTTCTAACTACTGGAGGAGGGAGCATAAGATACCTAAGTACAAGGGGCTTCTAGCTGGACGCAGAGAGCATAAGATACCCAAGTACTAGGGGCTTCTAGCTGGACGAGGGAGCATAAGATACCCAAGTACAAGGGGCTTCTAGCTGGAGGCAGAGAGAATAAGATACCCAAGTACTAGGGGCTTCTAGCTGGAGGCAGAGAGCATGAGATACCCAAGTACAAGGGGCTTCTAGCTGGAGGAGGGAGCATAAAATACCTAAGTACAAGGGGCTTCTAGCTGGAGGAGGGAGCATAAGATACCCAAGTACTAGGGGCTTCTAGCTGGACGAGGGAGCATAAGATACCCAAGTACAAGAGGCTTCTAGCTGGAGGCAGAGAGCATAAGATACCCAACTACTAGGGGCGTCTAGCTGGAGGCAGAGAGCATAGGATACCCAAGTACAAGGGGCTTCTAGCTGGAGGAGGGAGCATAAGATACCTAAGTACAAGGGGCTTCTAGCTGGAGGAGGGAGCATAAGATACCTAAGTACAAAGGGCTTTTAGCTGGAGGCAGAGAGCATAAGATACCTAAGTACAAGGGGCTTCTAGCTGGAGGCAGAGAGCATAGGATACCCAAGTACAAGGGGCTTCTAGCTGGAGGAGGGAGCATAAGATACCCAAGTCAAGGGGCTTCTAGCTGGAGGCAGAGAGCATAAGATACCCAAGTACGGACAAGGGGCCTCTGGCTGGGGCAGGGGGCAGAGGGCAGAAGATACCTAAGTACAAGGGGCTTCCAGCTGGAGACAGAGAGCATAAGATACCCAAGTACAAGGGGCTTCTAGCTGGAGGAGGGAGCATAAGATACCCAAGTACAAGGGGCTTCTAGCTGGAGGCAGAGAGCATAAGATACCCAAGTACGGACAAGGGGCCTCTGGCTGGGGCAGGGGGCAGAGGGCAGAAGATACCTAAGTACAAGGGGCTTCCAGCTGGAGACAGAGAGCATAAGATACCCAAGTACAAGGGGCTTCTAGCTGGAGGCGGGAGCATAAGATACCCAAGTACAAGGGGCTTCTAGCTGGAGGAGGGAGCATAAGATACCTAAGTACAAGGGGCTTCTAGCTGGAGGAGGGAGCATAAGATACCTAAGTACAAGGAGCTTCTAGCTGGAGGAAGGAGCATAAGATACCCAAGTACAAGGGGCTTCTAGCTGGAGGAGGGAGCATAAGATACCTAAGTACAAGGGGCTTCTAGCTGGAGGAGGGAGCATAAGATACCTAAGTACAAAGGGCTTCTAGCTGGAGGCAGAGAGCATAAGATACTTAAGTACAAGGGGCTTCTAGCTGGAGGAGGGAGCATAAGATACCTAAGTACAAGGGGCTTCTAGCTGGAGGCAGAGAGCATAAGATACCTAAGTACTAGGGGGTTCTAGCCGGAGGCAGAGAGCATAGGATAGCCAAGTTCAAGGGGCTTCTAGCTGGAGGAGGGAGCAAAAGATACCTAAGTACAAGGGGCTTCTAGCTTGAGGCAGAGAGCATAGGATACCCAAGTACAAGGGGCTTCTAGCTGGAGGCAGAGAGCATAGGATAGCCAAGTACAAGGGGCTTCTAGCTGGAGGAGGGAGCATAAGATACCTAAGTACAAGGGGCTTCTAGCTGGAGGAGGGAGCATAAGATACCTAAGTACAAGGGGCTTCTAGCTGGAGGAAGAGAGCATAAGATACCCAAGTACAAGGGGCTTCTAGCTGGAGGCAGAGAGCATAAGATACCCAAGTACTAGGGGCTTCTAGCTAGAGGCAGAGAGCATAAGATACCCAAGTAAAAGGGGCTTCTAGCTGGAGGAGGGAGCATAAGATACCCAAGTACGGACAAGGGGCCTCTGGCTGGGGCAGAGGGCAGAAGATACCTAAGTACAAGGGGCTTCTAGCTGGAGGCAGAGAGCATAAGATACCTAAGTACAAGGGGCTTCTAGCTGGAGGCAGAGAGCATAAGATACCCAAGGACAAGGGGCTTCTAGCTGGAGGCAGAGGATAAGATACCCAAGTACAAGGGGCTTCTAGCTGGAGACAGAGAGCATAGGATACCCAAGTACAAGGGGCTTCTAGCTGGAGGAGGAAGCATAAGATACCCAAGTACAAGGGGCTTCTAGCTGGAGGAGGGAGCATAAGATACCTAAGTACAAGGGGCTTCTAGCTGGAGGCAGAGAGCATAAGATACCCAAGTACTAGGGGCTTCTAGCTGGAGGCAGAGAGCATAAGATACCCAAGTACAAGGGGCTTCTGGCTGGAGGAGGGAGCATAAGATACCCAAGTACTAGGGGGTTCTAGCTGGACGAGGGAGCAAAAGATACCCAAGTACTAGGGGCTTCTAGCTGGAGGCAGAGAGCATAGGATACCCAAGTACAAGGGGCTTCTAGCTGGAGGAGTGAGCATAAGATACCCAAGTACAAGGGGCTTCTAACTACTGGAGGAGGGAGCATAAGATACCTAAGTACAAGGGGCTTCTAGCTGGACGCAGAGAGCATAAGATACCCAAGTACTAGGGGCTTCTAGCTGGACGAGGGAGCATAAGATACCCAAGTACAAGGGGCTTCTAGCTGGAGGCAGAGAGAATAAGATACCCAAGTACTAGGGGCTTCTAGCTGGAGGCAGAGAGCATGAGATACCCAAGTACAAGGGGCTTCTAGCTGGAGGAGGGAGCATAAAATACCTAAGTACAAGGGGCTTCTAGCTGGAGGAGGGAGCATAAGATACCCAAGTACTAGGGGCTTCTAGCTGGACGAGGGAGCATAAGATACCCAAGTACAAGAGGCTTCTAGCTGGAGGCAGAGAGCATAAGATACCCAACTACTAGGGGCGTCTAGCTGGAGGCAGAGAGCATAGGATACCCAAGTACAAGGGGCTTCTAGCTGGAGGAGGGAGCATAAGATACCTAAGTACAAGGGGCTTCTAGCTGGAGGAGGGAGCATAAGATACCTAAGTACAAAGGGCTTCTAGCTGGAGGCAGAGAGCATAAGATACCTAAGTACAAGGGGCTTCTAGCTGGAGGCAGAGAGCATAGGATACCCAAGTACAAGGGGCTTCTAGCTGGAGGAGGGAGCATAAGATACCCAAGTCAAGGGGCTTCTAGCTGGAGGCAGAGAGCATAAGATACCCAAGTACGGACAAGGGGCCTCTGGCTGGGGCAGGGGGCAGAGGGCAGAAGATACCTAAGTACAAGGGGCTTCCAGCTGGAGACAGAGAGCATAAGATACCCAAGTACAAGGGGCTTCTAGCTGGAGGAGGGAGCATAAGATACCCAAGTACAAGGGGCTTCTAGCTGGAGGCAGAGAGCATAAGATACCCAAGTACGGACAAGGGGCCTCTGGCTGGGGCAGGGGGCAGAGGGCAGAAGATACCTAAGTACAAGGGGCTTCCAGCTGGAGACAGAGAGCATAAGATACCCAAGTACAAGGGGCTTCTAGCTGGAGGCGGGAGCATAAGATACCCAAGTACAAGGGGCTTCTAGCTGGAGGAGGGAGCATAAGATACCTAAGTACAAGGGGCTTCTAGCTGGAGGAGGGAGCATAAGATACCTAAGTACAAGGAGCTTCTAGCTGGAGGAAGGAGCATAAGATACCCAAGTACAAGGGGCTTCTAGCTGGAGGAGGGAGCATAAGATACCTAAGTACAAGGGGCTTCTAGCTGGAGGAGGGAGCATACGATACCTAAGTACAAAGGGCTTCTAGCTGGAGGCAGAGAGCATAAGATACTTAAGTACAAGGGGCTTCTAGCTGGAGGAGGGAGCATAAGATACCTAAGTACAAGGGGCTTCTAGCTGGAGGCAGAGAGCATAAGATACCTAAGTACTAGGGGGTTCTAGCCGGAGGCAGAGAGCATAGGATAGCCAAGTTCAAGGGGCTTCTAGCTGGAGGAGGGAGCAAAAGATACCTAAGTACAAGGGGCTTCTAGCTTGAGGCAGAGAGCATAGGATACCCAAGTACAAGGGGCTTCTAGCTGGAGGCAGAGAGCATAGGATAGCCAAGTACAAGGGGCTTCTAGCTGGAGGAGGGAGCATAAGATACCTAAGTACAAGGGGCTTCTAGCTGGAGGAGGGAGCATAAGATACCTAAGTACAAGGGGCTTCTAGCTGGAGGAAGAGAGCATAAGATACCCAAGTACAAGGGGCTTCTAGCTGGAGGCAGAGAGCATAAGATACCCAAGTACTAGGGGCTTCTAGCTGGAGGCAGAGAGCATAAGATACCCAAGTAAAAGGGGCTTCTAGCTGGAGGAGGGAGCATAAGATACCCAAGTACGGACAAGGGGCCTCTGGCTGGGGCAGAGGGCAGAAGATACCTAAGTACAAGGGGCTTCTAGCTGGAGGCAGAGAGCATAAGATACCTAAGTACAAGGGGCTTCTAGCTGGAGGCAGAGAGCATAAGATACCCAAGGACAAGGGGCTTCTAGCTGGAGGCAGAGGATAAGATACCCAAGTACAAGGGGCTTCTAGCTGGAGACAGAGAGCATAGGATACCCAAGTACAAGGGGCTTCTAGCTGGAGGAGGGAGCATAAGATACCCAAGTACAAGGGGCTTCTAGCTGGAGGAGGGAGCATAAGATACCTAAGTACAAGGGGCTTCTAGCTGGAGGCAGAGAGCATCAGATACCAAAGTACTAGGGGCTTCTAGCTGGAGGCAGAGAGCATAAGATACCCAAGTACAAGGGGCTTCTGGCTGGAGGAGGGAGCATAAGATACCCAAGTACTAGGGGGTTCTAGCTGGAGGAGGGAGCATAAGATACCTAAGTACAAGGGGCTTCTAGCTGGAGGCAGAGAGCATAGGATACCCAAGTACAAGGGGCTTCTAGCTGGAGGAGGGAGCATAAGATACCTAAGTACAAGGGGCTTCTAGCTGGAGGAGGGAGCATAAGATACCTAAGTACAAAGGGCTTCTAGCTGGAGGCAGAGAGCATAAGATACCTAAGTACAAGGGGCTTCGAGCTGGAGGCAGAGAGCATAGGATACCCAAGTACACGGGGCTTCTAGCTGGAGGAGGGAGCATAAGATACCTAAGTACAAGGGGCTTCTAGCTGGCGGCAGAGGGCATAAGATACCCAAGTACAAGAGGCTTCTAGCTGGAGGCAGAGAGTATAAGATACCCAAGTACAAGGGGCTTCTAGCTGGAGGCAGTGAGCATAAGATACCTACGTACAAGGGGCTTCTAGCTGAACGCAGAGAGCATAAGATACCCAAGTACTAGGGGCTTCTAGCTGGACGAGGGAGCATAAGATACCTAAGTACAAGGGGCTTCTAGCTGGAGGAAGAGAGCATAAGATACCCAAGTACAAGGGGCTTCTAGCTGGAGGCAGAGAGCATAAGATACCCAAGTACTAGGGGCTTCTAGCTGGAGGCAGAGAGCATAAGATACCCAAGTAAAAGGGGCTTCTAGCTGGAGGAGGGAGCATAAGATACCCAAGTACGGACAAGGGGCCTCTGGCTGGGGCAGAGGGCAGAAGATACCTAAGTACAAGGGGCTTCTAGCTGGAGGCAGAGAGCATAAGATACCTAAGTACAAGGGGCTTCTAGCTGGAGGCAGAGAGCATAAGATACCCAAGGACAAGGGGCTTCTAGCTGGAGGCAGAGGATAAGATACCCAAGTACAAGGGGCTTCTAGCTGGAGACAGAGAGCATAGGATACTCAAGTACAAGGGGCTTCTAGCTGGAGGAGGGAGCATAAGATACCCAAGTACAAGGGGCTTCTAGCTGGAGGAGGGAGCATAAGATACCTAAGTACAAGGGGCTTCTAGCTGGAGGCAGAGAGCATCAGATACCCAAGTACTAGGGGCTTCTAGCTGGAGGCAGAGAGCATAAGATACCCAAGTACAAGGGGCTTCTGGCTGGAGGAGGGAGCATAAGATACCCAAGTACTAGGGGGTTCTAGCTGGAGGAGGGAGCATAAGATACCTAAGTACAAGGGGCTTCTAGCTTGAGGCAGAGAGCATAGGATACCCAAGTACAAGGGGCTTCTAGCTGGAGGCAGAGAGCATAGGATAGCCAAGTACAAGGGGCTTCTAGCTGGAGGAGGGAGCATAAGATACCTAAGTACAAGGGGCTTCTAGCTGGAGGAGGGAGCATAAGATACCTAAGTACAAGGGGCTTCTAGCTGGAGGAAGAGAGCATAAGATACCCAAGTACAAGGGGCTTCTAGCTGGAGGCAGAGAGCATAAGATACCCAAGTACTAGGGGCTTCTAGCTGGAGGCAGAGAGCATAAGATACCCAAGTAAAAGGGGCTTCTAGCTGGAGGAGGGAGCATAAGATACCCAAGTACGGACAAGGGGCCTCTGGCTGGGGCAGAGGGCAGAAGATACCTAAGTACAAGGGGCTTCTAGCTGGAGGCAGAGAGCATAAGATACCTAAGTACAAGGGGCTTCTAGCTGGAGGCAGAGAGCATAAGATACCCAAGGACAAGGGGCTTCTAGCTGGAGGCAGAGGATAAGATACCCAAGTACAAGGGGCTTCTAGCTGGAGACAGAGAGCATAGGATACCCAAGTACAAGGGGCTTCTAGCTGGAGGAGGGAGCATAAGATACCCAAGTACAAGGGGCTTCTAGCTGGAGGAGGGAGCATAAGATACCTAAGTACAAGGGGCTTCTAGCTGGAGGCAGAGAGCATCAGATACCAAAGTACTAGGGGCTTCTAGCTGGAGGCAGAGAGCATAAGATACCCAAGTACAAGGGGCTTCTGGCTGGAGGAGGGAGCATAAGATACCCAAGTACTAGGGGGTTCTAGCTGGAGGAGGGAGCATAAGATACCTAAGTACAAGGGGCTTCTAGCTGGAGGCAGAGAGCATAGGATACCCAAGTACAAGGGGCTTCTAGCTGGAGGAGGGAGCATAAGATACCTAAGTACAAGGGGCTTCTAGCTGGAGGAGGGAGCATAAGATACCTAAGTACAAAGGGCTTCTAGCTGGAGGCAGAGAGCATAAGATACCTAAGTACAAGGGGCTTCGAGCTGGAGGCAGAGAGCATAGGATACCCAAGTACACGGGGCTTCTAGCTGGAGGAGGGAGCATAAGATACCTAAGTACAAGGGGCTTCTAGCTGGCGGCAGAGGGCATAAGATACCCAAGTACAAGAGGCTTCTAGCTGGAGGCAGAGAGTATAAGATACCCAAGTACAAGGGGCTTCTAGCTGGAGGCAGTGAGCATAAGATACCTACGTACAAGGGGCTTCTAGCTGAACGCAGAGAGCATAAGATACCCAAGTACTAGGGGCTTCTAGCTGGACGAGGGAGCATAAGATACCTAAGTACAAGGGGCTTCTAGCTGGAGGAAGAGAGCATAAGATACCCAAGTACAAGGGGCTTCTAGCTGGAGGCAGAGAGCATAAGATACCCAAGTACTAGGGGCTTCTAGCTGGAGGCAGAGAGCATAAGATACCCAAGTAAAAGGGGCTTCTAGCTGGAGGAGGGAGCATAAGATACCCAAGTACGGACAAGGGGCCTCTGGCTGGGGCAGAGGGCAGAAGATACCTAAGTACAAGGGGCTTCTAGCTGGAGGCAGAGAGCATAAGATACCTAAGTACAAGGGGCTTCTAGCTGGAGGCAGAGAGCATAAGATACCCAAGGACAAGGGGCTTCTAGCTGGAGGCAGAGGATAAGATACCCAAGTACAAGGGGCTTCTAGCTGGAGACAGAGAGCATAGGATACTCAAGTACAAGGGGCTTCTAGCTGGAGGAGGGAGCATAAGATACCCAAGTACAAGGGGCTTCTAGCTGGAGGAGGGAGCATAAGATACCTAAGTACAAGGGGCTTCTAGCTGGAGGCAGAGAGCATCAGATACCCAAGTACTAGGGGCTTCTAGCTGGAGGCAGAGAGCATAAGATACCCAAGTACAAGGGGCTTCTGGCTGGAGGAGGGAGCATAAGATACCCAAGTACTAGGGGGTTCTAGCTGGAGGAGGGAGCATAAGATACCTAAGTACAAGGGGCTTCTAGCTGGAGGCAGAGAGCATAGGATACCCAAGTACAAGGGGCTTCTGGCTGGAGGAGGGAGCATAAGATACCTAAGTACAAGGGGCTTCTAGCTGGAGGAGGGAGCATAAGATACCTAAGTACAAAGGGCTTCTAGCTGGAGGCAGAGAGCATAAGATACCTAAGTACAAGGGGCTTCTAGCTGGCGGCAGAGGGCATAAGATACCCAAGTACAAGAGGCTTCTAGCTGGAGGCAGAGAGCATAAGATACCCAAGTACAAGGGGCTTCTAGCTGGAGGCAGTGAGCATAAGATACCTAAGTACAAGGGGCTTCTAGCTGGACGCAGAGAGCATAAGATACCCAAGTACTAGGGGCTTCTAGCTGGACGAGGGAGCATAAGATACCCAAGTACAAGGGGCTTCTAGCTGGAGGAGGGAGCATAAGATACCTAAGTACAAGGGGCTTCTAGCTGGCGGCAGAGGGCATAAGATACCCAAGTACAAGAGGCTTCTAGCTGGAGGCAGAGAGCATAAGATACCCAAGTACAAGGGGCTTCTAGCTGGAGGCAGTGAGCATAAGATACCTAAGTACAAGGGGCTTCTAGCTGGACGCAGAGAGCATAAGATACCCAAGTACTAGGGGCTTCTAGCTGGACGAGGGAGCATAAGATACCCAAGTACAAGGGGCTTCTAGCTGGAGGCAGAGAGAATAAGATACCCAAGTACTAGGGGCTTCTAGCTGGAGGCAGAGAGCATGAGATACCCAAGTACAAGGGGCTTCTAGCTGGAGGAGGGAGCATAAGATACCCAAGTACTAGGGGCTTCTAGCTGGACGAGGGAGCATAAGATACCCAAGTACAAGAGGCTTCTAGCTGGAGGCAGAGAGCATAAGATACCCAACTACTAGGGGCTTCTAGCTGGAGGCAGGGAGCATAGGATACCCAAGTACAAGGGGCTTCTAGCTGGAGGAGGGAGCATAAGATACCTAAGTACAAGGGGCTTCTAGCTGGAGGAGGGAGCATAGGATACCTAAGTACAAAGGGCTTCTAGCTGGAGGCAGAGAGCAGAAGATACCTAAGTACAAGGGGCTTCTAGCTGGAGGCAGAGAGCATAGGATACCCAAGTACAAGGGGCTTCTAGCTGGAGGAGGGAGCATAAGATACCCAAGTACTAGGGGCTTCTAGCTGGAGGCAGAGAGCATAAGATACCCAAGTACGGACAAGGGGCCTCTGGCTGGGGCAGGGGGCAGAGGGCAGAAGATACCTAAGTACAAGGGGCTTCCAGCTGGAGACAGAGAGCATAAGATACCCAAGTACAAGGGGCTTCTAGCTGGAGGAGGGAGCATAAGATACCCAAGTACAAGGGGCTTCTAGCTGGAGGCAGAGAGCATAAGATACCCAAGTACGGACAAGGGGCCTCTGGCTGGGGCAGGGGGCAGAGGGCAGAAGATACCTAAGTACAAGGGGCTTCCAGCTGGAGACAGAGAGCATAAGATACCCAAGTACAAGGGGCTTCTAGCTGGAGGAGGGAGCATAAGATACCCAAGTACTAGGGGCTTCTAGCTGGAGGCAGAGAGCATAAGATACCCAAGTACAAGGGGCTTCTGGCTGGAGGAGGGAGCATAAGATACCCAAGTACTAGGGGGTTCTAGCTGGACGAGGGAGCATAAGATACCCAAGTACAAGAGGCTTCTAGCTGAAGGCAGAGAGCATAAGATACCCAAGTACAAGGGGCTTCTAGCTGGAGGCAGTGAGCATAAGATACCTAAGTACAAGGGGCTTCTAGCTGGACGCAGAGAGCATAAGATACCCAAGTACTAGGGGCTTCTAGCTGGACGAGGGAGCATAAGATACCTAAGTACAAGGGGCTTCTAGCTGGAGGAGGGAGCATAAGATACCTAAGTACAAGGGGCTTCTAGCTGGAGGAAGGAGCATAAGATACCCAAGTACAAGGGGCTTCTAGCTGGAGGAGGGAGCATAAGATACATAAGTACAAGGGGCATTTAGCTGGAGGAGGGAGCATAAGATACCCAAGTACAAGAGGCTTCTAGCTGGAGGCAGAGAGCATAAGATACCCAACTACTAGGGGCTTCTAGCTGGAGGCAGGGAGCATAGGATACCCAAGTACAAGGGGCTTCTAGCTGGAGGAGGGAGCATAAGATACCTAAGTACAAGGGGCTTCTAGCTGGAGGAGGGAGCAAAAGATACCTAAGTACAAGGGGCTTCTAGCTTGAGGCAGAGAGCATAGGATACCCAAGTACAAGGGGCTTCTAGCTGGAGGCAGAGAGCATAAGATACCTAAGTACAAGGGGCTTCGAGCTGGAGGCAGAGAGCATAGGATACCCAAGTACAAGGGGCTTCTAGCTGGAGGAGGGAGCATAAGATACCTAAGTACAAGGGGCTTCTAGCTGGCGGCAGAGGGCATAAGATACCCAAGTACAAGAGGCTTCTAGCTGGAGGCAGAGAGCATAAGATACCCAAGTACAAGGGGCTTCTAGCTGGAGGCAGTGAGCATAAGATACCTAAGTACAAGGGGCTTCTAGCTGGACGCAGAGAGCATAAGATACCCAAGTACTAGGGGCTTCTAGCTGGACGAGGGAGCATAAGATACCCAAGTACAAGGGGCTTCTAGCTGGAGGAGGGAGCATAAGATACCCAAGTACTAGGGGCTTCTAGCTGGACGAGGGAGCATAAGATACCCAAGTACAAGAGGCTTCTAGCTGGAGGCAGAGAGCATAAGATACCCAACTACTAGGGGCTTCTAGCTGGAGGCAGAGAGCATAAGATACCCAACTACTAGGGGCTTCTAGCTGGAGGCAGGGAGCATAGGATACCCAAGTACAAGGGGCTTCTAGCTGGAGGAGGGAGCATAAGATACCTAAGTACAAGGGGCTTCTAGCTGGAGGAGGGAGTATAAGATACCTAAGTACAAAGGGCTTCTAGCTGGAGGCAGAGAGCATAAGATACCTAAGTACAAGGGGCTTCTAGCTGGAGGCAGAGAGCATAGGATACCCAAGTACAAGGGGCTTCTAGCTGGAGGAGGGAGCATAAGATACCCAAGTACTAGGGGCTTCTAGCTGGAGGCAGAGAGCATAAGATACCCAAGTACGGACAACGGGCCTCTGGCTGGGGCAGGGGGCAGAGGGCAGAAGATACCTAAGTACAAGGGGCTTCCAGCTGGAGACAGAGAGCATAAGATACCCAAGTACAAGGGGCTTCTAGCTGGAGGAGGGAGCATAAGATACCCAAGTATAAGGGGCTTCTAGCTGGAGGCAGAGAGAATAAGATACCCAAGTACTAGGGGCTTCTAGCTGGAGGCAGAGAGCATGAGATACCCAAGTACAAGGGGCTTCTAGCTGGAGGAGGGAGCATAAGATACCCAAGTACTAGGGGCTTCTAGCTGGACGAGGGAGCATAAGATACCCAAGTACAAGAGGCTTCTAGCTGGAGGCAGAGAGCATAAGATACCCAACTACTAGGGGCTTCTAGCTGGAGGCAGAGAGCATAAGATACCCAACTACTAGGGGCTTCTAGCTGGAGGCAGGGAGCATAGGATACCCAAGTACTAGGGGCTTCTAGCTGGACGAGGGAGCATAAGATACCCAAGTACAAGAGGCTTCTAGCTGGAGGCAGAGAGCATAAGATACCCAACTACTAGGGGCTTCTAGCTGGAGGCAGAGAGCATAAGATACCCAACTACTAGGGGCTTCTAGCTGGAGGCAGGGAGCATAGGATACCCAAGTACAAGGGGCTTCTAGCTGGAGGAGGGAGCATAAGATACCTAAGTACAAGGGGCTTCTAGCTGGAGGAGGGAGTATAAGATACCTAAGTACAAAGGGCTTCTAGCTGGAGGCAGAGAGCATAAGATACCTAAGTACAAGGGGCTTCTAGCTGGAGGCAGAGAGCATAGGATACCCAAGTACAAGGGGCTTCTAGCTGGACGCAGAGAGCATAAGATACCCAAGTACAAGGGGCGTCTAGCTGGAGGCAGAGAGCATAAGATACCCAAGTACAAGGGGCTTCTAGCTGGAGGTAGAGAGCATAAGATACCCAAGGACAAGGGGCTTCTAGCTGGAGGCAGAGAGCATAAGATACCCAAGTACAAGGGGCTTCTAGCTGGAGGCAGAGAGCATAACATACCCAAGGACAAGGGGCTTCTAGCTGGAGGAAGAGAGCATAGGATACCCAAGTACAAGGGGCTTCTAGCTGGAGGAGGGAGCATAAGATACCTAAGTACAAAGGGCTTCTAGCTGGAGGCAGAGAGCATAGGATACCCAAGTACAAGGGGCTTCTAGCCAGAGGCAGAGAGCATAAGATACCCAAGTACAAGGGGCTTCTAGCTGGAGGAGGGTGCATAAGATACCTAAGTACAAGGGGCTTCTAGCTGGAAGAGGGAGCATAAGATACCTAAGTACAAAGGGCTTCTAGCTGGAGGAGGGAGGATAAGGTACCCAGGTACAAGGGGCTTCTAGCTGGAGGAGGGAGCATAAGATACCCAAGTACAAGGGGCTTCTAGCTGGAGGTAGAGAGCATAAGATACCCAAGTACAAGGGGCTTCTAGCTGGAGGCAGTGAGCATAAGATACCCAAGTACAAGAGGCTTCTAGCTGGAGGCAGTGAGCATAAGATACCCAAGTACAAGGGGCTTCTAGCTGGAGGCAGTGAGCATAAGATACCCAAGTACTAGGGGCTTCTAGCGGGAGGCAGAGAGCATAAGATACCCAAGTACAAGGGGCTTCTAGCTGGAGGAGGGTGCATAAGATACCTAAGTACAAGGGGCTTCTAGCTGGAGGAGGGTGCATAAGATACCTAAGTACAAAGGGCTTCTAGCTGGAGGAGGGAGCATAAGATACCCAAGTACAAGGGGCTTCTAGCTGGAGGAGGGAGCATAATATACCTAAGTACAAAGGGCTTCTAGCTGGAGGCAGAGAGAATAAGATACCCAAGTACTAGGGGCTTCTAGCAGGAGGCAGAGAGCATAGGATACCCAAGTACAAGGGGCTTCTAGCTGGAGGCAGAGAGCATAAGATACCCAAGTACTAGGGGCTTCTAGCTGGACGAGGGAGCATAAGATACCCAAGTACAAGAGGCTTCTAGCTGGAGGCACAGAGCATAAGATACCCAAGTACTAGGGGCTTCTAGCTGGACGAGGGTGCATAAGATACCTAAGTACAAGGGGCTTCTAGATGGAGGCAGAGAGCATAGGATACCCAAGTACAAGGGGCTTCTAGCTGGAGGCAGAGAGTATAAGATACCCAAGTACAAGGGGCTTCTAGCTGGAGGAGGGAGCATAAGATACCTAAGTACAAGGGGCTTCTAGCTGGAGTCAGAGAGAATAAGATACCCAAGTACTAGGGGCTTCTAGCTGGAGGCAGAGAGCATAAGATACCCAAGTACTAGGGGCTTCTAGCTGGAGGCAGAGAGCATAAGATACCCAAGTACAAGGGCTTCTAGCTGGAGGCAGAGAGCATAAGATACCCAAGGACAAGTGGCTTCTAGCTGGAGACAGAGAGCATGAGATACCCAAGTACAAGGGGCTTCTAGCTGGAGGCAGAGAGCATAAGATACCCAAGTACTAGGGGCTTCTATCTGGACGAGGGAGCATAAGATACCCAAGTACAAGGGGCTTCTAGCTGGAGGCAGAGAGCATAAGATACCCAAGTACTAGGGGCTTCTAGCTGGAGGCAGAGAGCATGAGATACCCAAGTACAAGGGGCTTCTAGCTGGAGGAGGGAGCATAAGATACCTAAGTACAAGGGGCTTCTAGCTGGAGGAGGGAGCATAAGATACCTAAGTACAAGGGGCTTCTAGCTGGAGGCAGAGAGCATAAGATACCCAAGTACAAGGGGCTTCTAGCTGGAAGCAAAGAGCATAAGATACCCAAGTACTAGGGGCTTCTAGCTGGAGGCAGAGAGCATAAGATACCCAAGTACTAGGGGCTTCTAGCTGGAGGAGGGAGCATAAGATACCCAAGTACGGACAAGGGGCCTCTGGCTGGGGCAGAGGGCAGAAGATACCTAAGTACAAGGGGCTTCTAGCTGGAGGCAGAGAGCATAAGATACCTAAGTACAAGGGGCTTCTAGCTGGAGGCAGAGAGCATAAGATACCCAAGGACAAGGGGCTTCTAGCTGGAGGCAGAGAGCATAAGATACCCAAGTACAAGGGGCTTCTAGCTGGAGACAGAGAGCATAGGATACCCAAGTACAAGGGGCTTCTAGCTGGAGGAGGGAGCATAAGATACCTAAGTACAATGGGCTTCTAGCTGGAGGAGGGAGCATAAGATACCTAAGTACAAGGGGCTTCTAGCTGGTGGCAGAGAGCATAAGATACCCAAGTACAAGAGGCTTCTAGCTGGAGGCAGTGAGCATAAGATACCCAAGTACAAGGGGCTTCTAGCTGGAGGCAGTGAGCATAAGATACCCAAGTACTAGGGGCTTCTAGCGGGAGGCAGAGAGCATAAGATACCCAAGTACAAGGGGCTTCTAGCTGGAGGAGGGTGCATAAGATACCTAAGTACAAGGGGCTTCTAGCTGGAGGAGGGTGCATAAGATACCTAAGTACAAAGGGCTTCTAGCTGGAGGAGGGAGCATAAGATACCCAAGTACAAGGGGCTTCTAGCTGGAGGAGGGAGCATAATATACCTAAGTACAAAGGGCTTCTAGCTGGAGGCAGAGAGAATAAGATACCCAAGTACTAGGGGCTTCTAGCAGGAGGCAGAGAGCATAGGATACCCAAGTACAAGGGGCTTCTAGCTGGAGGCAGAGAGCATAAGATACCCAAGTACTAGGGGCTTCTAGCTGGACGAGGGAGCATAAGATACCC
Source organism: Lissotriton helveticus (assembly GCF_964261635.1). Lineage (NCBI taxonomy): Eukaryota > Metazoa > Chordata > Amphibia > Caudata > Salamandridae > Lissotriton > Lissotriton helveticus. The sequence goes on along the minus strand of NC_136064.1, from coordinate 97,683,387 downwards.
AAGTACAAGAGGCTTCTAGCTGGAGGCACAGAGCATAAGATACCCAAGTACTAGGGGCTTCTAGCTGGACGAGGGTGCATAAGATACCTAAGTACAAGGGGCTACTAGCTGGAGGCAGAGAGCATAGGATACCCAAGTACAAGGGGCTTCTAGCTGGAGGCAGAGAGTATAAGATACCCAAGTACAAGGGGCTTCTAGCTGGAGGAGGGAGCATAAGATACCTAAGTACAAGGGGCTTCTAGCTGGAGTCAGAGAGAATAAGTTACCCAAGTACTAGGGGCTTCTAGCTGGAGGCAGAGAGCATAAGATACCCAAGTACTAGGGGCTTCTAGCTGGAGGCAGAGAGCATAAGATACCCAAGTACAAGGGGCTTCTAGCTGGAGGCAGAGAGCATAAGATACCCAAGGACAAGTGGCTTCTAGCTGGAGACAGAGAGCATGAGATACCCAAGTACAAGGGGCTTCTAGCTGGAGGCAGAGAGCATAAGATACCCAAGTACTAGGGGCTTCTAGCTGGACGAGGGAGCATAAGATACCCAAGTACAAGGGGCTTCTAGCTGGAGGCAGAGAGCATAAGATACCCAAGTACTAGGGGCTTCTAGCTGGAGGCAGAGAGCATGAGATACCCAAGTACAAGGGGCTTCTAGCTGGAGGAGGGAGCATAAGATACCTAAGTACAAGGGGCTTCTAGCTGGAGGAGGGAGCATAAGATACCTAAGTACAAGGGGCTTCTAGCTGGAGGCAGAGAGCATAAGATACCCAAGTACAAGGGGCTTCTAGCTGGACGAGGGAGCATAAGATACCCAAGTACAAGGGGCTTCTAGCTGAAGGCAGAGAGCATAAGATACCCAAGTACTAGGGGCTTCTAGCTGGAGGCAAAGAGCATAAGATACCCAAGTACTAGGGGCTTCTAGCTGGAGGCAGAGAGCATAAGATACCCAAGTACTAGGGGCTTCTAGCTGGAGGAGGGAGCATAAGATACCCAAGTACGGACAAGGGGCCTCTGGCTGGGGCAGAGGGCAGAAGATACCTAAGTACAAGGGGCTTCTAGCTGGAGGCAGAGAGCATAAGATACCTAAGTACAAGGGGCTTCTAGCTGGAGGCAGAGAGCATAAGATACCCAAGGACAAGGGGCTTCTAGCTGGAGGCAGAGAGCATAAGATACCCAAGTACAAGGGGCTTCTAGCTGGGGACAGAGAGCATAGGATACCCAAGTACAAGGGGCTTCTAGCTGGAGGAGGGAGCATAAGATACCTAAGTACAAGGGGCTTCTAGCTGGAGGAGGGAGCATAAGATACCTAAGTACAAGGGGCTTCTAGCTGGAGGCAGAGAGCATAAGATACCCAAGTACAAGGGGCTTCTAGCTGGAGGCAGAGAGCATAAGATACCCAAGTACTAGGGGCTTCTAGCTGGAGGCAGAGAGCATAAGATACCCAAGTAAAAGGGGCTTCTAGCTGGAGGAGGGAGCATAAGATACCCAAGTACGGACAAGGGGCCTCTGGCTGGGGCAGAGGGCAGAAGATACCTAAGTACAAGGGGCTTCTAGCTGGAGGCAGAGAGCATAAGATACCTAAGTACAAGGGGCTTCTAGCTGGAGGCAGAGAGCATAAGATACCCAAGGACAAGGGGCTTCTAGCTGGAGGCAGAGGATAAGATACCCAAGTACAAGGGGCTTCTAGCTGGAGACAGAGAGCATAGGATACCCAAGTACAAGGGGCTTCTAGCTGGAGGAGGGAGCATAAGATACCCAAGTACAAGGGGCTTCTAGCTGGAGGAGGGAGCATAAGATACCTAAGTACAAGGGGCTTCTAGCTGGAGGCAGAGAGCATAAGATACCCAAGTACAAGGGGCTTCTGGCTGGAGGAGGGAGCATAAGATACCCAAGTACTAGGGGGTTCTAGCTGGAGGAGGGAGCATAAGATACCTAAGTACAAGGGGCTTCTAGCTGGAGGCAGAGAGCATAGGATACCCAAGTACAAGGGGCTTCTAGCTGGAGGAGGGAGCATAAGATACTTAAGTACAAGGGGCTTCTAGCTGGAGGAGGGAGCATAAGATACCTAAGTACAAAGGGCTTCTAGCTGGACGAGGGAGCATAAGATACCCAAGTACAAGGGGCTTCTAGCTGGAGGCAGAGAGAATAAGATACCCAAGTACAAGGGGCTTCTAGCTGGAGGAGGGAGCATAAGATACCCAAGTACTAGGGGCTTCTAGCTGGACGAGGGAGCATAAGATACCCAAGTACAAGAGGCTTCTAGCTGGAGGCAGAGAGCATAAGATACCCAACTACTAGGGGCTTCTAGCTGGAGGCAGGGAGCATAGGATACCCAAGTACAAGGGGCTTCTAGCTGGAGGAGGGAGCATAAGATACCTAAGTACAAGGGGCTTCTAGCTGGAGGAGGGAGTATAAGATACCTAAGTACAAAGGGCTTCTAGCTGGAGGCAGAGAGCATAAGATACCTAAGTACAAGGGGCTTCTAGCTGGAGGCAGAGAGCATAGGATACCCAAGTACAAGGGGCTTCTAGCTGGAGGAGGGAGCATAAGATACCCAAGTACTAGGGGCTTCTAGCTGGAGGCAGAGAGCATAGGATACCCAAGTACGGACAAGGGGCCTCTGGCTGGGGCAGGGGGCAGAGGGCAGAAGATACCTAAGTACAAGGGGCTTCCAGCTGGAGACAGAGAGCATAAGATACCCAAGTACAAGGGGCTTCTAGCTGGAGGCAGAGAGCATAAGATACCCAAGTACGGACAAGGGGCCTCTGGCTGGGGCAGGGGGCAGAGGGCAGAAGATACCTAAGTACAAGGGGCTTCCAGCTGGAGACAGAGAGCATAAGATACCCAAGTACAAGGGGCTTCTAGCTGGAGGAGGGAGCATAAGATACCCAAGTACAAGGGGCTTCTAGCTGGAGGAGGGAGCATAAGATACCTAAGTACAAGGGGCTTCTAGCTGGAGGAGGGAGCATAAGATACCCAAGTACAAGGGGCTTCTAGCTGGAGGAGGGAGCATAAGATACCTAAGTACAAGGGGCTTCTAGCTGGAGGCAGAGAGCATAAGATACCCAAGTACTAGGGGCTTCTAGCTGGAGGCAGAGAGCATAAGATACCCAAGTACAAGGGGCTTCTGGCTGGAGGAGGGAGCATAAGATACCCAAGTACTAGGGGGTTCTAGCTGGACGAGGGAGCAAAAGATACCCAAGTACTAGGGGCTTCTAGCTGGAGGCAGAGAGCATAGGATACCCAAGTACAAGGGGCTTCTAGCTGGAGGAGTGAGCATAAGATACCCAAGTACAAGGGGCTTCTAACTACTGGAGGATGGAGCATAAGATACCTAAGTACAAGGGGCTTCTAGCTGGACGCAGAGAGCATAAGATACCCAAGTACAAGGGGCTTCTAGCTGGAGGAGGGAGCATAAAATACCTAAGTACAAGGGGCTTCTAGCTGGAGGAGGGAGCATAAGATACCCAAGTACTAGGGGCTTCTAGCTGGACGAGGGAGCATAAGATACCCAAGTACAAGAGGCTTCTAGCTGGAGGCAGAGAGCATAAGATACCCAACTACTAGGGGCGTCTAGCTGGAGGCAGAGAGCATAGGATACCCAAGTACAAGGGTCTTCTAGCTGGAGGAGGGAGCATAAGATACCTAAGTACAAGGGGCTTCTAGCTGGAGGAGGGAGCATAAGATACCTAAGTACAAAGGGCTTCTAGCTGGAGGCAGAGAGCATAAGATACCTAAGTACAAGGGGCTTCTAGCTGGAGGCAGAGAGCATAGGATACCCAAGTACAAGGGGCTTCTAGCTGGAGGAGGGAGCATAAGATACCCAAGTCAAGGGGCTTCTAGCTGGAGGCAGAGAGCATAAGATACCCAAGTACGGACAAGGGGCCTCTGGCTGGGGCAGGGGGCAGAGGGCAGAAGATACCTAAGTACAAGGGGCTTCCAGCTGGAGACAGAGAGCATAAGATACCCAAGTACAAGGGGCTTCTAGCTGGAGGAGGGAGCATAAGATACCCAAGTACAAGGGGCTTCTAGCTGGAGGCAGAGAGCATAAGATACCCAAGTACGGACAAGGGGCCTCTGGCTGGGGCAGGGGGCAGAGGGCAGAAGATACCTAAGTACAAGGGGCTTCCAGCTGGAGACAGAGAGCATAAGATACCCAAGTACAAGGGGCTTCTAGCTGGAGGCGGGAGCATAAGATACCCAAGTACAAGGGGCTTCTAGCTGGAGGAGGGAGCATAAGATACCTAAGTACAAGGGGCTTCTAGCTGGAGGAGGGAGCATAAGATACCTAAGTACAAGGAGCTTCTAGCTGGAGGAAGGAGCATAAGATACCCAAGTACAAGGGGCTTCTAGCTGGAGGAGGGAGCATAAGATACCTAAGTACAAGGGGCGTCTAGCTGGAGGAGGGAGCATAAGATACCTAAGTACAAAGGGCTTCTAGCTGGAGGCAGAGAGCATAAGATACTTAAGTACAAGGGGCTTCTAGCTGGAGGAGGGAGCATAAGATACCTAAGTACAAGGGGCTTCTAGCTGGAGGCAGAGAGCATAAGATACCTAAGTACTAGGGGGTTCTAGCCGGAGGCAGAGAGCATAGGATAGCCAAGTTCAAGGGGCTTCTAGCTGGAGGAGGGAGCAAAAGATACCTAAGTACAAGGGGCTTCTAGCTTGAGGCAGAGAGCATAGGATACCCAAGTACAAGGGGCTTCTAGCTGGAGGCAGAGAGCATAGGATAGCCAAGTACAAGGGGCTTCTAGCTGGAGGAGGGAGCATAAGATACCTAAGTACAAGGGGCTTCTAGCTGGAGGAGGGAGCATAAGATACCTAAGTACAAGGGGCTTCTAGCTGGAGGAAGAGAGCATAAGATACCCAAGTACAAGGGGCTTCTAGCTGGAGGCAGAGAGCATAAGATACCCAAGTACTAGGGGCTTCTAGCTGGAGGCAGAGAGCATAAGATACCCAAGTAAAAGGGGCTTCTAGCTGGAGGAGGGAACATACGATACCCAAGTACGGACAAGGGGCCTCTGGCTGGGGCAGAGGGCAGAAGATACCTAAGTACAAGGGGCTTCTAGCTGGAGGCAGAGAGCATAAGATACCTAAGTACAAGGGGCTTCTAGCTGGAGGCAGAGAGCATAAGATACCCAAGGACAAGGGGCTTCTAGCTGGAGGCAGAGGATAAGATACCCAAGTACAAGGGGCTTCTAGCTGGAGACAGAGAGCATAGGATACCCAAGTACAAGGGGCTTCTAGCTGGAGGAGGGAGCATAAGATACCCAAGTACAAGGGGCTTCTAGCTGGAGGAGGGAGCATAAGATACCTAAGTACAAGGGGCTTCTAGCTGGAGGCAGAGAGCATCAGATACCAAAGTACTAGGGGCTTCTAGCTGGAGGCAGAGAGCATAAGATACCCAAGTACAAGGGGCTTCTGGCTGGAGGAGGGAGCATAAGATACCCAAGTACTAGGGGGTTCTAGCTGGAGGAGGGAGCATAAGATACCTAAGTACAAGGGGCTTCTAGCTGGAGGCAGAGAGCATAGGATACCCAAGTACAAGGGGCTTCTAGCTGGAGGAGGGAGCATAAGATACCTAAGTACAAGGGGCTTCTAGCTGGAGGAGGGAGCATAAGATACCTAAGTACAAAGGGCTTCTAGCTGGAGGCAGAGAGCATAAGATACCTAAGTACAAGGGGCTTCGAGCTGGAGGCAGAGAGCATAGGATACCCAAGTACACGGGGCTTCTAGCTGGAGGAGGGAGCATAAGATACCTAAGTACAAGGGGCTTCTAGCTGGCGGCAGAGGGCATAAGATACCCAAGTACAAGAGGCTTCTAGCTGGAGGCAGAGAGTATAAGATACCCAAGTACAAGGGGCTTCTAGCTGGAGGCAGTGAGCATAAGATACCTAAGTACAAGGGGCTTCTAGCTGAACGCAGAGAGCATAAGATACCCAAGTACAAGGGGCTTCTAGCTGGACGAGGGAGCATAAGATACCCAAGTACAAGGGGCTTCTAGCTGGAGGCAGAGAGAATAAGATACCCAAGTACTAGGGGCTTCTAGCTGGAGGCAGAGAGCATGAGATACCCAAGTACAAGGGGCTTCTAGCTGGAGGAGGGAGCATAAGATACCCAAGTACTAGGGGCTTCTAGCTGGACGAGGGAGCATAAGATACCTAAGTACAAGGGGCTTCTAGCTGGAGGAAGAGAGCATAAGATACCCAAGTACAAGGGGCTTCTAGCTGGAGGCAGAGAGCATAAGATACCCAAGTACTAGGGGCTTCTAGCTGGAGGCAGAGAGCATAAGATACCCAAGTAAAAGGGGCTTCTAGCTGGAGGAGGGAGCATAAGATACCCAAGTACGGACAAGGGGCCTCTGGCTGGGGCAGAGGGCAGAAGATACCTAAGTACAAGGGGCTTCTAGCTGGAGGCAGAGAGCATAAGATACCTAAGTACAAGGGGCTTCTAGCTGGAGGCAGAGAGCATAAGATACCCAAGGACAAGGGGCTTCTAGCTGGAGGCAGAGGATAAGATACCCAAGTACAAGGGGCTTCTAGCTGGAGACAGAGAGCATAGGATACTCAAGTACAAGGGGCTTCTAGCTGGAGGAGGGAGCATAAGATACCCAAGTACAAGGGGCTTCTAGCTGGAGGAGGGAGCATAAGATACCTAAGTACAAGGGGCTTCTAGCTGGAGGCAGAGAGCATCAGATACCCAAGTACTAGGGGCTTCTAGCTGGAGGCAGAGAGCATAAGATACCCAAGTACAAGGGGCTTCTGGCTGGAGGAGGGAGCATAAGATACCCAAGTACTAGGGGGTTCTAGCTGGAGGAGGGAGCATAAGATACCTAAGTACAAGGGGCTTCTAGCTGGAGGCAGAGAGCATAGGATACCCAAGTACAAGGGGCTTCTGGCTGGAGGAGGGAGCATAAGATACCTAAGTACAAGGGGCTTCTAGCTGGAGGAGGGAGCATAAGATACCTAAGTACAAAGGGCTTCTAGCTGGAGGCAGAGAGCATAAGATACCTAAGTACAAGGGGCTTCGAGCTGGAGGCAGAGAGCATAGGATACCCAAGTACAAGGGGCTTCTAGCTGGAGGAGGGAGCATAAGATACCTAAGTACAAGGGGCTTCTAGCTGGCGGCAGAGGGCATAAGATACCCAAGTACAAGAGGCTTCTAGCTGGAGGCAGAGAGCATAAGATACCCAAGTACAAGGGGCTTCTAGCTGGAGGCAGTGAGCATAAGATACCTAAGTACAAGGGGCTTCTAGCTGGACGCAGAGAGCATAAGATACCCAAGTACTAGGGGCTTCTAGCTGGACGAGGGAGCATAAGATACCCAAGTACAAGGGGCTTCTAGCTGGAGGCAGAGAGCATAGGATACCCAAGTACGGACAAGGGGCCTCTGGCTGGGGCAGGGGGCAGAGGGCAGAAGATACCTAAGTACAAGGGGCTTCCAGCTGGAGACAGAGAGCATAAGATACCCAAGTACAAGGGGCTTCTAGCTCGAGGCAGAGAGCATAAGATACCCAAGTACGGACAAGGGGCCTCTGGCTGGGGCAGGGGGCAGAGGGCAGAAGATACCTAAGTACAAGGGGCTTCCAGCTGGAGACAGAGAGCATAAGATACCCAAGTACAAGGGGCTTCTAGCTGGAGGAGGGAGCATAAGATACCCAAGTACAAGGGGCTTCTAGCTGGAGGAGGGAGCATAAGATACCTAAGTACAAGGGGCTTCTAGCTGGAGGAGGGAGCATAAGATACCCAAGTACAAGGGGCTTCTAGCTGGAGGAGGGAGCATAAGATACCTAAGTACAAGGGGCTTCTAGCTGGAGGCAGAGAGCATAAGATACCCAAGTACTAGGGGCTTCTAGCTGGAGGCAGAGAGCATAAGATACCCAAGTACAAGGGGCTTCTGGCTGGAGGAGGGAGCATAAGATACCCAAGTACTAGGGGGTTCTAGCTGGACGAGGGAGCAAAAGATACCCAAGTACTAGGGGCTTCTAGCTGGAGGCAGAGAGCATAGGATACCCAAGTACAAGGGGCTTCTAGCTGGAGGAGTGAGCATAAGATACCCAAGTACAAGGGGCTTCTAACTACTGGAGGAGGGAGCATAAGATACCTAAGTACAAGGGGCTTCTAGCTGGACGCAGAGAGCATAAGATACCCAAGTACTAGGGGCTTCTAGCTGGACGAGGGAGCATAAGATACCCAAGTACAAGGGGCTTCTAGCTGGAGGCAGAGAGAATAAGATACCCAAGTACTAGGGGCTTCTAGCTGGAGGCAGAGAGCATGAGATACCCAAGTACAAGGGGCTTCTAGCTGGAGGAGGGAGCATAAAATACCTAAGTACAAGGGGCTTCTAGCTGGAGGAGGGAGCATAAGATACCCAAGTAGTAGGGGCTTCTAGCTGGACGGGGGAGCATAAGATACCCAAGTACAAGAGGCTTCTAGCTGGAGGCAGAGAGCATAAGATACCCAACTACTAGGGGCGTCTAGCTGGAGGCAGAGAGCATAGGATACCCAAGTACAAGGGGCTTCTAGCTGGAGGAGGGAGCATAAGATACCTAAGTACAAGGGGCTTCTAGCTGGAGGAGGGAGCATAAGATACTTAAGTACAAAGGACTTCTAGCTGGAGGCAGAGAGCATAAGATACCTAAGTACAAGGGGCTTCTAGCTGGAGGCAGAGAGCATAGGATACCCAAGTACAAGGGGCTTCTAGCTGGAGGAGGGAGCATAAGATACCCAAGTCAAGGGGCTTCTAGCTGGAGGCAGAGAGCATAAGATACCCAAGTACGGACAAGGGGCCTCTGGCTGGGGCAGGGGGCAGAGGGCAGAAGATACCTAAGTACAAGGGGCTTCCAGCTGGAGACAGAGAGCATAAGATACCCAAGTACAAGGGGCTTCTAGCTGGAGGAGGGAGCATAAGATACCCAAGTACAAGGGGCTTCTAGCTGGAGGCAGAGAGCATAAGATACCCAAGTACGGACAAGGGGCCTCTGGCTGGGGCAGGGGGCAGAGGGCAGAAGATACCTAAGTACAAGGGGCTTCCAGCTGGAGACAGAGAGCATAAGATACCCAAGTACAAGGGGCTTCTAGCTGGAGGCGGGAGCATAAGATACCCAAGTACAAGGGGCTTCTAGCTGGAGGAGGGAGCATAAGATACCTAAGTACAAGGGGCTTCTAGCTGGAGGAGGGAGCATAAGATACCTAAGTACAAGGAGCTTCTAGCTGGAGGAAGGAGCATAAGATACCCAAGTACAAGGGGCTTCTAGCTGGAGGAGGGAGCATAAGATACCTAAGTACAAGGGGCTTCTAGCTGGAGGAGGGAGCATAAGATACCTAAGTACAAAGGGCTTCTAGCTGGAGGCAGAGAGCATAAGATACTTAAGTACAAGGGGCTTCTAGCTGGAGGAGGGAGCATAAGATACCTAAGTACAAGGGGCTTCTAGCTGGAGGCAGAGAGCATAAGATACCTAAGTACTAGGGGGTTCTAGCCGGAGGCAGAGAGCATAGGATAGCCAAGTTCAAGGGGCTTCTAGCTGGAGGAGGGAGCAAAAGATACCTAAGTACAAGGGGCTTCTAGCTTGAGGCAGAGAGCATAGGATACCCAAGTACAAGGGGCTTCTAGCTGGAGGCAGAGAGCATAGGATAGCCAAGTACAAGGGGCTTCTAGCTGGAGGAGGGAGCATAAGATACCTAAGTACAAGGGGCTTCTAGCTGGAGGAGGGAGCATAAGATACCTAAGTACAAGGGGCTTCTAGCTGGAGGAAGAGAGCATAAGATACCCAAGTACAAGGGGCTTCTAGCTGGAGGCAGAGAGCATAAGATACCCAAGTACTAGGGGCTTCTAGCTGGAGGCAGAGAGCATAAGATACCCAAGTAAAAGGGGCTTCTAGCTGGAGGAGGGAGCATAAGATACCCAAGTACGGACAAGGGGCCTCTGGCTGGGGCAGAGGGCAGAAGATACCTAAGTACAAGGGGCTTCTAGCTGGAGGCAGAGAGCATAAGATACCTAAGTACAAGGGGCTTCTAGCTGGAGGCAGAGAGCATAAGATACCCAAGGACAAGGGGCTTCTAGCTGGAGGCAGAGGATAAGATACCCAAGTACAAGGGGCTTCTAGCTGGAGACAGAGAGCATAGGATACCCAAGTACAAGGGGCTTCTAGCTGGAGGAGGGAGCATAAGATACCCAAGTACAAGGGGCTTCTAGCTGGAGGAGGGAGCATAAGATACCTAAGTACAAGGGGCTTCTAGCTGGAGGCAGAGAGCATCAGATACCAAAGTACTAGGGGCTTCTAGCTGGAGGCAGAGAGCATAAGATACCCAAGTACAAGGGGCTTCTGGCTGGAGGAGGGAGCATAAGATACCCAAGTACTAGGGGGTTCTAGCTGGAGGAGGGAGCATAAGATACCTAAGTACAAGGGGCTTCTAGCTGGAGGCAGAGAGCATAGGATACCCAAGTACAAGGGGCTTCTAGCTGGAGGAGGGAGCATAAGATACCTAAGTACAAGGGGCTTCTAGCTGGAGGAGGGAGCATAAGATACCTAAGTACAAAGGGCTTCTAGCTGGAGGCAGAGAGCATAAGATACCTAAGTACAAGGGGCTTCGAGCTGGAGGCAGAGAGCATAGGATACCCAAGTACACGGGGCTTCTAGCTGGAGGAGGGAGCATAAGATACCTAAGTACAAGGGGCTTCTAGCTGGCGGCAGAGGGCATAAGATACCCAAGTACAAGAGGCTTCTAGCTGGAGGCAGAGAGTATAAGATACCCAAGTACAAGGGGCTTCTAGCTGGAGGCAGTGAGCATAAGATACCTAAGTACAAGGGGCTTCTAGCTGAACGCAGAGAGCATAAGATACCCAAGTACAAGGGGCTTCTAGCTGGACGAGGGAGCATAAGATACCCAAGTACAAGGGGCTTCTAGCTGGAGGCAGAGAGAATAAGATACCCAAGTACTTGGGGCTTCTAGCTGGAGGCAGAGAGCATGAGATACCCAAGTACAAGGGGCTTCTAGCTGGAGGAGGGAGCATAAGATACCCAAGTACTAGGGGCTTCTAGCTGGACGAGGGAGCATAAGATACCTAAGTACAAGGGGCTTCTAGCTGGAGGAAGAGAGCATAAGATACCCAAGTACAAGGGGCTTCTAGCTGGAGGCAGAGAGCATAAGATACCCAAGTACTAGGGGCTTCTAGCTGGAGGCAGAGAGCATAAGATACCCAAGTAAAAGGGGCTTCTAGCTGGAGGAGGGAGCATAAGATACCCAAGTACGGACAAGGGGCCTCTGGCTGGGGCAGAGGGCAGAAGATACCTAAGTACAAGGGGCTTCTAGCTGGAGGCAGAGAGCATAAGATACCTAAGTACAAGGGGCTTCTAGCTGGAGGCAGAGAGCATAAGATACCCAAGGACAAGGGGCTTCTAGCTGGAGGCAGAGGATAAGATACCCAAGTACAAGGGGCTTCTAGCTGGAGACAGAGAGCATAGGATACTCAAGTACAAGGGGCTTCTAGCTGGAGGAGGGAGCATAAGATACCCAAGTACAAGGGGCTTCTAGCTGGAGGAGGGAGCATAAGATACCTAAGTACAAGGGGCTTCTAGCTGGAGGCAGAGAGCATCAGATACCCAAGTACTAGGGGCTTCTAGCTGGAGGCAGAGAGCATAAGATACCCAAGTACAAGGGGCTTCTGGCTGGAGGAGGGAGCATAAGATACCCAAGTACTAGGGGGTTCTAGCTGGAGGAGGGAGCATAAGATACCTAAGTACAAGGGGCTTCTAGCTGGAGGCAGAGAGCATAGGATACCCAAGTACAAGGGGCTTCTGGCTGGAGGAGGGAGCATAAGATACCTAAGTACAAGGGGCTTCTAGCTGGAGGAGGGAGCATAAGATACCTAAGTACAAAGGGCTTCTAGCTGGAGGCAGAGAGCATAAGATACCTAAGTACAAGGGGCTTCGAGCTGGAGGCAGAGAGCATAGGATACCCAAGTACAAGGGGCTTCTAGCTGGAGGAGGGAGCATAAGATACCTAAGTACAAGGGGCTTCTAGCTGGCGGCAGAGGGCATAAGATACCCAAGTACAAGAGGCTTCTAGCTGGAGGCAGAGAGCATAAGATACCCAAGTACAAGGGGCTTCTAGCTGGAGGCAGTGAGCATAAGATACCTAAGTACAAGGGGCTTCTAGCTGGACGCAGAGAGCATAAGATACCCAAGTACTAGGGGCTTCTAGCTGGACGAGGGAGCATAAGATACCCAAGTACAAGGGGCTTCTAGCTGGAGGCAGAGAGAATAAGATACCCAAGTACTAGGGGCTTCTAGCTGGAGGCAGAGAGCATGAGATACCCAAGTACAAGGGGCTTCTAGCTGGAGGAGGGAGCATAAGATACCCAAGTACTAGGGGCTTCTAGCTGGACGAGGGAGCATAAGATACCCAAGTACAAGAGGCTTCTAGCTGGAGGCAGAGAGCATAAGATACCCAACTACTAGGGGCTTCTAGCTGGAGGCAGGGAGCATAGGATACCCAAGTACAAGGGGCTTCTAGCTGGAGGAGGGAGCATAAGATACCTAAGTACAAGGGGCTTCTAGCTGGAGGAGGGAGCATAGGATACCTAAGTACAAAGGGCTTCTAGCTGGAGGCAGAGAGCAGAAGATACCTAAGTACAAGGGGCTTCTAGCTGGAGGCAGAGAGCATAGGATACCCAAGTACAAGGGGCTTCTAGCTGGAGGAGGGAGCATAAGATACCCAAGTACTAGGGGCTTCTAGCTGGAGGCAGAGAGCATAAGATACCCAAGTACGGACAAGGGGCCTCTGGCTGGGGCAGGGGGCAGAGGGCAGAAGATACCTAAGTACAAGGGGCTTCCAGCTGGAGACAGAGAGCATAAGATACCCAAGTACAAGGGGCTTCTAGCTGGAGGAGGGAGCATAAGATACCCAAGTACAAGGGGCTTCTAGCTGGAGGCAGAGAGCATAAGATACCCAAGTACGGACAAGGGGCCTCTGGCTGGGGCAGGGGGCAGAGGGCAGAAGATACCTAAGTACAAGGGGCTTCCAGCTGGAGACAGAGAGCATAAGATACCCAAGTACAAGGGGCTTCTAGCTGGAGGAGGGAGCATAAGATACCCAAGTACTAGGGGCTTCTAGCTGGAGGCAGAGAGCATAAGATACCCAAGTACAAGGGGCTTCTGGCTGGAGGAGGGAGCATAAGATACCCAAGTACTAGGGGGTTCTAGCTGGACGAGGGAGCATAAGATACCCAAGTACAAGAGGCTTCTAGCTGGAGGCAGAGAGCATAAGATACCCAAGTACAAGGGGCTTCTAGCTGGAGGCAGTGAGCATAAGATACCTAAGTACAAGGGGCTTCTAGCTGGACGCAGAGAGCATAAGATACCCAAGTACTAGGGGCTTCTAGCTGGACGAGGGAGCATAAGATACCTAAGTACAAGGGGCTTCTAGCTGGAGGAGGGAGCATAAGATACCTAAGTACAAGGGGCTTCTAGCTGGAGGAAGGAGCATAAGATACCCAAGTACAAGGGGCTTCTAGCTGGAGGAGGGAGCATAAGATACATAAGTACAAGGGGCTTCTAGCTGGAGGAGGGAGCATAAGATACCCAAGTACAAGAGGCTTCTAGCTGGAGGCAGAGAGCATAAGATACCCAACTACTAGGGGCTTCTAGCTGGAGGCAGGGAGCATAGGATACCCAAGTACAAGGGGCTTCTAGCTGGAGGAGGGAGCATAAGATACCTAAGTACAAGGGGCTTCTAGCTGGAGGAGGGAGCAAAAGATACCTAAGTACAAGGGGCTTCTAGCTTGAGGCAGAGAGCATAGGATACCCAAGTACAAGGGGCTTCTAGCTGGAGGCAGAGAGCATAAGATACCTAAGTACAAGGGGCTTCGAGCTGGAGGCAGAGAGCATAGGATACCCAAGTACAAGGGGCTTCTAGCTGGAGGAGGGAGCATAAGATACCTAAGTACAAGGGGCTTCTAGCTGGCGGCAGAGGGCATAAGATACCCAAGTACAAGAGGCTTCTAGCTGGAGGCAGAGAGCATAAGATACCCAAGTACAAGGGGCTTCTAGCTGGAGGCAGTGAGCATAAGATACCTAAGTACAAGGGGCTTCTAGCTGGACGCAGAGAGCATAAGATACCCAAGTACTAGGGGCTTCTAGCTGGACGAGGGAGCATAAGATACCCAAGTACAAGGGGCTTCTAGCTGGAGGAGGGAGCATAAGATACCCAAGTACTAGGGGCTTCTAGCTGGACGAGGGAGCATAAGATACCCAAGTACAAGAGGCTTCTAGCTGGAGGCAGAGAGCATAAGATACCCAACTACTAGGGGCTTCTAGCTGGAGGCAGAGAGCATAAGATACCCAACTACTAGGGGCTTCTAGCTGGAGGCAGGGAGCATAGGATACCCAAGTACAAGGGGCTTCTAGCTGGAGGAGGGAGCATAAGATACCTAAGTACAAGGGGCTTCTAGCTGGAGGAGGGAGTATAAGATACCTAAGTACAAAGGGCTTCTAGCTGGAGGCAGAGAGCATAAGATACCTAAGTACAAGGGGCTTCTAGCTGGAGGCAGAGAGCATAGGATACCCAAGTACAAGGGGCTTCTAGCTGGAGGAGGGAGCATAAGATACCCAAGTACTAGGGGCTTCTAGCTGGAGGCAGAGAGCATAAGATACCCAAGTACGGACAAGGGGCCTCTGGCTGGGGCAGGGGGCAGAGGGCAGAAGATACCTAAGTACAAGGGGCTTCCAGCTGGAGACAGAGAGCATAAGATACCCAAGTACAAGGGGCTTCTAGCTGGAGGAGGGAGCATAAGATACCCAAGTATAAGGGGCTTCTAGCTGGAGGCAGAGAGAATAAGATACCCAAGTACTAGGGGCTTCTAGCTGGAGGCAGAGAGCATGAGATACCCAAGTACAAGGGGCTTCTAGCTGGAGGAGGGAGCATAAGATACCCAAGTACTAGGGGCTTCTAGCTGGACGAGGGAGCATAAGATACCCAAGTACAAGAGGCTTCTAGCTGGAGGCAGAGAGCATAAGATACCCAACTACTAGGGGCTTCTAGCTGGAGGCAGAGAGCATAAGATACCCAACTACTAGGGGCTTCTAGCTGGAGGCAGGGAGCATAGGATACCCAAGTACTAGGGGCTTCTAGCTGGACGAGGGAGCATAAGATACCCAAGTACAAGAGGCTTCTAGCTGGAGGCAGAGAGCATAAGATACCCAACTACTAGGGGCTTCTAGCTGGAGGCAGAGAGCATAAGATACCCAACTACTAGGGGCTTCTAGCTGGAGGCAGGGAGCATAGGATACCCAAGTACAAGGGGCTTCTAGCTGGAGGAGGGAGCATAAGATACCTAAGTACAAGGGGCTTCTAGCTGGAGGAGGGAGTATAAGATACCTAAGTACAAAGGGCTTCTAGCTGGAGGCAGAGAGCATAAGATACCTAAGTACAAGGGGCTTCTAGCTGGAGGCAGAGAGCATAGGATACCCAAGTACAAGGGGCTTCTAGCTGGAGGAAGGAGCATAAGATACCCAAGTACAAGGGGCTTCTAGCTGGAGGAGGGAGCATAAGATACCTAAGTACAAGGGGCTTCTAGCTGGAGGAGGGAGTATAAGATACCTAAGTACAAAGGGCTTCTAGCTGGAGGCAGAGAGCATAAGATACCTAAGTACAAGGGGCTTCTAGTTGGAGGCAGAGAGCATAGGATACCCAAGTACAAGGGGCTTCTAGCTGGAGGAGGGAGCATAAGATACCCAAGTACTAGGGGCTTCTAGCTGGAGGCAGAGAGCATAAGATACCCAAGTACGGACAAGGGGCCTCTGGCTGGGGCAGGGGGCAGAGGGCAGAAGATACCTAAGTACAAGGGGCTTCCAGCTGGAGACAGAGAGCATAAGATACCCAAGTACAAGGGGCTTCTAGCTGGAAGAGGGAGCATAAGATACCTAAGTACAAAGGGCTTCTAGCTGGAGGAGGGAGCATAAGGTACCCAAGTACAAGGGGCTTCTAGCTGGAGGAGGGAGCATAAGATACCCAAGTACAAGGGGCTTCTAGCTGGAGGTAGAGAGCATAAGATACCCAAGTACAAGAGGCTTCTAGCTGGAGGCAGAGAGCATAAGATACCCAAGTACAAGGGGCTTCTAGCTGGAGGCAGTGAGCATAAGATACCCAAGTACAAGAGGCTTCTAGCTGGAGGCAGTGAGCATAAGATACCCAAGTACAAGGGGATTCTAGCTGGAGGCAGTGAGCATAAGACACCCAAGTACTAGGGGCTTCTAGCGGGAGGCAGAGAGCATAAGATACCCAAGTGCAAGGGGCTTCTAGCTGGAGGCAGAGAGCATAAGATACCCAAGGACAAGGGGCTTCTAGCTGGAGGAAGAGAGCATAGGATACCCAAGTACAAGGGGCTTCTAGCTGGAGGAGGGAGCATAAGATACCTAAGTACAAAGGGCTTCTAGCTGGAGGCAGAGAGCATAGGATACCCAAGTACAAGGGGCTTCTAGCCAGAGGCAGAGAGCATAAGATACCCAAGTACAAGGGGCTTCTAGCTGGAGGAGGGTGCATAAGATACCTAAGTACAAGGGGCTTCTAGCTGGAGGAGGGTGCATAAGATACCTAAGTACAAAGGGCTTCTAGCTGGAGGAGGGAGCATAAGATACCCAAGTACAAGGGGCTTCTAGCTGGAGGCAGAGAGCATAAGATACCTAAGTACTAGGGGCTTCTAGCTGGAGGAGGGTGCATAAGATACCTAAGTACAAAGGGCTTCTAGCTGGAGGCAGAGAGCATAAGATACCTAAGAACAAGGGGCTTCTAGCTAGAGGAGGGAGCATAAGATACCTTAGTACAAGGGGCTTCTAGCTAGAGGCAGAGAGCATAAGATACCTAAGTACTAGGGGGTTCTAGCTGGAGGCAGAGAGCATAGGATAGCCAAGTTCAAGGGGCTTCTAGCTGGAGGAGGGAGCAAAAGATACCTAAGTACAAGGGGATTCTAGCTTGAGGCAGAGAGCATAGGATACCCAAGTACAAGGGGCTTCTAGCTGGAGGCAGAGAGCATAGGATAGCCAAGTACAAGGGGCTTCTAGCTGGAGGCAGAGAGCATAAGATACCCAAGTACAAGGGGATTCTAGCTGGAGGCAGAGCGCATAAGATACCCAAGTACTAGGGGCTTCTAGCTGGAGGCAGAGAGCATAAGATACCCAAGTAAAAGGGGCTTCTAGCTGGAGGAGGGAGCATAAGATACCCAAGTACGGACAAGGGGCCTCTGGCTGGGGCAGAGGGCAGAAGATACCTAAGTACAAGGGGCTTCTAGCTGGAGGCAGAGAGCATAAGATACCTAAGTACAAGGGGCTTCTAGCTGGAGGCAGAGAGCATAAGATACCCAAGGACAAGGGGCTTCTAGCTGGAGGCAGAGGATAAGATACCCAAGTACAAGGGGCTTCTAGCTGGAGACAGAGAGCATAGGATACCCAAGTACAAGGGGCTTCTAGCTGGAGGAGGGAGCATAAGATACCCAAGTACAAGGGGCTTCTAGCTGGAGGAGGGAGCATAAGATACCTAAGTACAAGGGGCTTCTAGCTGGAGGCAGAGAGCATCAGATACCCAAGTACTAGGGGCTTCTAGCTGGAGGCAGAGAGCATAAGATACCCAAGTACAAGGGGCTTCTGGCTGGAGGAGGGAGCATAAGATGCCCAAGTACTAGGGGGTTCTAGCTGGAGGAGGGAGCATAAGATACCTAAGTACAAGGGGCTTCTAGCTGGAGGCAGAGAGCATAGGATACCCAAGTACAAGGGGCTTCTAGCTGGAGGAGGGAGCATAAGATACCTAAGTACAAGGAGCTTCTAGCTGGAGGAGGGAGCATAAGATACCTAAGTTCAAAGGGCTTCTAGCTGGAGGCAGAGAGCATAAGATACCCAAGTACAAGGGGCTTCGAGCTGGAGGCAGAGAGCATAGGATACCCAAGTACAAGGGGCTTCTAGCTGGAGGAGGGAGCATAAGATACCTAAGTACAAGGGGCTTCTAGCTGGAGGCAGAGGGCATAAGATACCCAAGTACAAGAGGCTTCTAGCTGGAGGCAGAGAGCATAAGATACCCAAGTACAAGGGGCTTCTAGCTGGAGGCAGTGAGCATAAGATACCTAAGTACAAGGGGCTTCTAGCTGGAGGAGGGAGCATAATATACCTAAGTACAAAGGGCTTCTAGCTGGACGCAGAGAGCATAAGATACCCAAGTACTAGGGGCTTCTAGCTGGACGATGGAGCATAAGATACCCAAGTACAAGGGGCTTCTAGCTGGAGGCAGAGAGAATAAGATACCCAAGTACTAGGGGCTTCTAGCTGGAGGCAGAGAGCATGAGATACCCAAGTACAAGGGGATTCTAGCTGGAGGAGGGAGCATAAGATACCCAAGTACTAGGGGCTTCTAGCTGGACGAGGGAGCATAAGATACCCAAGTACAAGAGGCTTCTAGCTGGAGGCAGAGAGCATAAGATACCCAACTACTAGGGGCTTCCAGCTGGAGGCAGGGAGCATAGGATACCCAAGTACAAGGGGCTTCTAGCTGGAGGAGGGAGCATAAGATATCTAAGTACAAGGGGCTTCTAGCTGGAGGAGGGAGTATAAGATACCTAAGTACAAAGGGCTTCTAGCTGGAGGCAGAGAGCATAAGATACCTAAGTACAAGGTGCTTGTAGCTGGAGGCAGAGAGCATAGGATACCCAAGTACAAGGGGCTTCTAGCTGGAGGAGGGAGCATAAGATACCCAAGTACTAGGGGGCTTCTAGCTGGAGGCAGAGAGCATAAGATACCCAAGTACGGACAAGGGGCCTCTGGCTGGGGCAGGGGGCAGAGGGCAGAAGATACCTAAGTACAAGGGGCTTCCAGCTGGAGACAGAGAGCATAAGATACCCAAGTACAAGGGGCTTCTAGCTGGAGGAGGGAGCATAAGATACCCAAGTACAAGGGGCTTCTAGCTGGAGGCAGAGAGAATAAGATACCCAAGTACTAGGGGCTTCTAGCTGGAGGCAGAGAGCATGAGATACCCAAGTACAAGGGGCTTCTAGCTGGAGGAGGGAGAATAAGATACCCAAGTACTAGGGGCTTCTAGCTGGACGAGGGAGCATAAGATACCCAAGTACAAGAGGCTTCTAGCTGGAGGCAGAGAGCATATGATACCCAAGTACAAGGGGCTTCTAGCTGGAGGAGGGAGCATAAGATACCCAAGTACTAGGGGCTTCTAGCTGGAGGCAGAGAGCATAAGATACCCAAGTACGGACAAGGGGCCTCTGGCTGGGGCAGGGGGCAGAGGGCAGAAGATACCTAAGTACAAGGGGCTTCCAGCTGGAGACAGAGAGCATAAGATACCCAAGTCCAAGGGGCTTCTAGCTGGAAGAGGGAGCATAAGATACCTAAGTACAAAGGGCTTCTAGCTGGAGGAGGGAGCATAAGGTACCCAAGTACAAGGGGCTTCTAGCTGGAGGAGGGAGCATAAGATACCCAAGTACAAGGGGCTTCTAGCTGGAGGTAGAGAGCACAAGATACCCAAGTACAAGAGGCTTCTAGCTGGAGGCAGAGAGCATAAGATACCCAAGTACAAGGGGCTTCTAGCTGGAGGCAGTGAGCATAAGATACCCAAGTACAAGAGGCTTCTAGCTGGAGGCAGTGAGCATAAGATACCCAAGTACAAGGGGCTTCTAGCTGGAGGCAGTGAGCATAAGATACCCAAGTACTAGGGGCTTCTAGCGGGAGGCAGAGAGCATAAGATACCCGAGTGCAAGGGGCTTCTAGCTGGAGGCAGAGAGCATAAGATACCCAAGGACAAGGGGCTTCTAGCTGGAGGAAGAGAGCATAGGATACCCAAGTACAAGGGGCTTCTAGCTGGAGGAGGGAGCATAAGATACCTAATTACAAAGGGCTTCTAGCTGGAGGCAGAGAGCATAGGATACCCAAGTACAAGGGGCTTCTAGCCAGAGGCAGAGAGCATAAGATACCCAAGTACAAGGGGCTTCTAGCTGGAGGAGGGTGCATAAGATACCTAAGTACAAGGGGCTTCTAGCTGGAGGAGGGAGTATAAGATACCTAAGTACAAAGGGCTTCTAGCTGGACGCAGAGAGCATAAGATACCCAAGTACAAGGGGCTTCTAGCTGGAGGCAGAGAGAATAAGATACCCAAGTACTAGGGGCTTCTAGCTGGAGGCAGAGAGCATGAGATACCCAAGTAAAAGGGGATTCTAGCTGGAGGAGGGAGCATAAGATACCCAAGTACTAGGGGCTTCTAGCTGGACGAGGGAGCATAAGATACCCAAGTACAAGAGGCTTCTAGCTGGAGGCAGAGAGCATAAGATACCCAACTACTAGGGGCTTCTAGCTGGAGGCAGGGAGCATAGGATACCCAAGTACAAGGGGCTTCTAGCTGGAGGAGGGAGCATAAGATATCTAAGTACAAGGGGCTTCTAGCTGGAGGAGGGAGTATAAGATACCTAAGTACAAAGGGCTTCTAGCTGGAGGCAGAGAGCATAAGATACCTAAGTACAAGGTGCTTGTAGCTGGAGGCAGAGAGCATAGGATACCCAAGTACAAGGGGCTTCTAGCTGGAGGAGGGAGCATAAGATACCCAAGTACTAGGGGCTTCTAGCTGGAGGCAGAGAGCATAAGATACCCAAGTACGGACAAGGGGCCTCTGGCTGGGGCAGGGGGCAGAGGGCAGAAGATACCTAAGTACAAGGGGCTTCCAGCTGGAGACAGAGAGCATAAGATTGGAGTTCTGGACTTTTTGGTTCCGTCCAGAGGTGTCAGGGATAACACCCGAAGACCCCGGAGTTCCACCTGTCTTGGTGCACAAACAAACAGAAACACGGGCTTCTCGATGGTGGCGTCAAAGACCAAAGGTTTATTACTGCAGGGACACAGAAGTCACAGAAACTACACATGGGCAGTATCTAGGAGCCTGTTCGATTTGTACAAAGAGGGTTGCTCCTTATATACTAAATATTGGGCTTCAGGCAAATTCTTTACATGTTACCACAGTTCTAAACATTCGTGTCTTAAACAATAAATATTTGGCGTTGCACGGGGATCGTCAACAGTATCTGATGTCAAAACATTACAAATGAGGGGTTCCCACTAGTCCATCATAATCCCATGTCAATTCTTCATACAAGACCCGGACCGCCTCATCGTAAATTTCGTTACCTCCCCCTAATAAAGGCCCAGAAGGAAAGGAGCAGAGCCAGGTGCAGAAGATAGAAAGACAGGATAAGAAATGTTTGTGGGTCGTAAATGGGCACGGTTACCAGCTTCGGCCGCCTAATCATGATCAGGCCAACGAACACAAGAACCAGTATAGCAGGACTGGCCTCAGGCTGGGGAGGCAGTTCTTGCCGAGTCATGCTGCTACAGCGTTGCTGGCCTAAGGTGCACGTGTCACTAGCAAGGTGAATCGCCGGTTAAAGCCTACGTGTCCTTAATGAAAAGGAGATCATTGCGTGTCCATTGACTATGTGAGGGCAAGGAATACAAAATGGCTTCCGTGTTCTAAGATGGATGCCACGGGTAGAACAGAATTGTGTTGGTAACCGGAGTGCTCTTGTTCGTAGCATAGCGAAAACACCAGGATATACTAAATGGATCATTTGCGGTTCACTGATACCAAAATTATGTATTTACGACAATGTTTACAAACACGAGTAAAATCGTCACGGAACCTCAGACCCTCCTTTTGCCCTTACATAGGCAAATACTCAGTCTATATCAGAGTCAGAGTCTAATTCTATGCTCATTAGGTCAGTGACATGTTGTTGTATCATCATCCTGTCTCGTGCCTTTTCTCCTAATGCAGGTGGTTTTCTGAAACAGGTTGCAGCACAGAGGCTACACAGAGCGGGACCACATTGGATAATAAGACAGCACGAGAACAGAAATACTAGGATGACAGCAATGACCATCAGAACCTTCCATCCCCACGCTGATACCAGAGTCCAAAACCACTCCATGAAGGACCAGTTTCCT
This sequence comes from Lissotriton helveticus, assembly GCF_964261635.1. NCBI lineage: Eukaryota > Metazoa > Chordata > Amphibia > Caudata > Salamandridae > Lissotriton > Lissotriton helveticus. The sequence goes on along the minus strand of NC_136064.1, from coordinate 97,661,417 downwards.
TTGTCTACGTGTATAGAGTCGGAAATCTTATGTAGCTTAGAGATTGCTTCATAGGCTGTTGGAGCATTATTTGGAATAAAGACACAGCAGCTCGATTGGATCATTCTGCATACCCCACCTCGATCTGCAAGTATTACGTCTAGAACCATACGGTTCTGCAACGTCATGAGACGATCCGCCTGAAGCTCAGCTGTTAAGTTACTAAGGGCACCAGCAGTTTCTGTAATTGTAGATTCAACTACCCGTGTTAGTTGACGAAGGTTTCTACTATTGGCCATAGGCCCCCAAAACGGAAGAAAACCTTTGAAGAAGTCTCCAGCTTCTTGACCAGCGGTATCTTCCTTGCTGAAGACACCTCTTGCTACTCTGGGTTTGTGATAATCTGAAGAAGCAGTGTATGTCGGGGGTAACAATCGAGCAATATAACATGAACCTGAAAAGTCAGCAGGCAGCCATGTATATGCTCTGTCCTGACAAATGAAGTAGGTACCCCTAGCAGTCAGAAAGGCAGGGGAGGAGTTAGACGGAAATACGTAAGTCTCAACGCACTCACTCCTCCCTAGCTGAGCTCTCGGATTTCTCCCATTTCCTTGTAAACAGACCTGACCTCGGTGAGGCACGACCCAAACTGAAGTGGAGCTTTTACGCTTGCTTTCTCCCAAACTAAGGCGATACTCTGTAGAGTTCCAACTCAAATACACCAGTAATTCATCTCTAGGATAAGATGGAGTATTATTGACGTCTTTAATCATATCAATAATTCCCTGGACTAAAGCTTTGTTGGCTGAGTTGTATTTAGTGGACCGTGGTGGACGCGAAGGATAGGTCTCAAGGGCATATGAGAAAATGGTCTGAAAGGCCTGAAATGATCCATTATAGCTGAAAGGCAAGACTAAATAGGGAATGCCTTTATCCATAGTGTGAGGTATCAAGCCACACACCCAGCAGTCTGTAGTATTAACTATCAGTTGGTGTTGATGCAAGAGCTGTACAAATGTATTGTTAATAAATTCTGAGCGTCGAGCTTGTTCGTGTTCAGGAAATGAGTAAAAAGAATGCATAGAAGAAACAGTAGAAGTAGTAGGATCAAGGGGAGGTACTGTAGTTACAGGCATAAAAATCAAATGTACACCAAAGACGATTCCACCCACCAACGTTATCAAAACAATTAAAAATGTAACTGCACATTGCATTAGAAAGCATTTGCTGTGTAGTATTCTGTACAGTCTATTTCTGCGAACATAAATTACATTTTCTCGTTGTAGCTCAGGAAGCTCCATCTTCTACGACCGTTCGCGACCACTGATGATGTGTACGTAGATGAAAATGCCTCTATCAGCCCTGGGAGTTCCCAGAACTAACAGAAAGATTGACCTTGTGTCAGACCCCCGCAGATTCAACTAGGCACACAGCCACGACCCTACGGCTACCCAGACGGCAAGGCAATTTTAAAACAAAAAGAAACAATACAAAGTATTAGCAAACTTCCTGGCTGGAGGCAATGTATAGTAAATTCAAATCTGAAAATAGGCAGTTTCCTGCTTTATTTGTCCATATTGCGAGAACGTAAGTTGTATCTCAGTTTTGCAGGAGCTGTCTGATCTGGAAACAATGTATTTTCAGCTGACGTTGCAATGTTCACGGTCGCAGATGGCAAATGTTCTTTTGGTGCAGATGGCAAATGTTCATTGGGTGTGGATGACAAATGTTCAGGGTTCAAAAGAGCAGTTTCAGGAGGAGAGTCAGAATTTGGTGAATCCGTGATCAGTTCTGCATCGCTGAAAGGTATGAACCTGGGGACTTGTTCCGTTTCAGAGGCACCGATTCCTTTCTTTACCCAGTTGTCGTAAGGAAGTGGCAGAGGCACACGTTTAGCATGTGTCGTATGGATCCAATTTCTCCTTCCGGCCACACGAATAGCAGTTCTCGTTGCTAGCAGGACTTGGAATGGGCCAATGAATCTGGGCTGAAGATTCTTTGTTCTTGCAAAATTTCTGATGACCACCTGATCACCCGGTTTCAGCTGATGGCCTGGACTCTCCGGTGGCTTTGGCAATGCGTCGAAAACCTGTTGGTGAATAAGACTCAATTTAGCAGTCAAGTCGAAAAGGTAATCAATTAACATTGGGTATTCCAGCTGCTTAAATTCTTTCGGTCTAGGTACCCCCCAAACATTTGCAGGACGGCCAAAAACTATTTCGTAAGGACTAAGCCCTACTCTAGAATGTACAGTTGCTCTTGTTGATAGCAAAGCCAAAGGCAATGCGTCTGGCCAGGACAAACCCGTGGATGCTTGTATCTTAGCGAGTTTCAGTTTAAGGGTGCCATTGTAACCCTCGACTAAACCCGCGGACTGGGGATGATTCGCACTATGAAATTTCTGTCTAATCCCTAGGCCGGCACACACACTCTGCATAACTTTCCCTACGAACTCACTTCCGTTGTCTGACCATACAATCCGTGGCATTCCGTATCTGGGGAAGTATTCTTTAAGAAGAATTTTGGCAGTGGATAAGGCAGTATTGTCCTTCAGTGGGTATGCTTCGATCCATCTGGAGAAAGCACAAACTACCACTAGGACGTATTTCAGATTATTGCAACGATCCATGTGAATGAAATCTAGCTGGATCACTTCAAAGGGGCAGGAAGGAGGAGCGAAGTGACCTGCAGGTGTGGGGATTCCCTTGCCAGGATTATGCATCAAGCATACCATACAATTTCTCACCACTCTCTCTGCACACTTACTAATCCCGTCATTCTTCCAGACCGGAGCCAACATCTTACAAATCCCTTTTGAACTGATGTGCGCTGTTCCATGTGCCATCGTTACTACTGCAAGCACATACGCATCAGGCAACATCCAACGCTGTTGTTCCGACAAGTCAATCCAACACCCACTCGAGTCCAATTTACCCGTGCTCTCTCTCCATGCAAGTTTTTCCTCCTCAGTCGCCTCTTTCTGAATTTCCTTCACGCTTTCCACTGTGTCCTCACACATTCCAGACTCAGAAATCCATCTTGCAGACGTTGCAACATACATTTTACTCATCATATTTCTAGCTGTCTGTTTTGCAATCTCATCAGCAAAAGCATTCCCACGACCAACATCATCCGTGATTGCTTTATGAGCACTGCATTTCACAATCGCAACTTCAGTCGGCAAGGTTAGAGATTCCAACAAGTCATTAACTAGCTGACCATGTTGAATCTTAGTCCCATGGGACGTAATGAAGCCTCTTTCTTTCCACAAACGGCCAAAACTATGGGCCACGCCGAACGCGTACTGACTATCTGTGAACACATTCACTCTCTTTCCCTTAGCTAAAACGCACGCTCTTGTTAGCGCGATCAATTCTGCAGCCTGGGCAGAATTCTGACTCACTCTTGCAGTCTCCACAATCGTACTCAAAGTTGTTACTGCATAAGCAGCAGTCACATCACCATTCTCCAATTTGAAGCAAGACCCGTCAACATACAACGTGCCATCTGTATCTGACAACGGAGTGTCTTTTAGATTGATTCGTCCTTTTGTTTCTTCCTCAGTTCTGAAACAACAGTCGTGTGGTTCGGAATCACTCGACTCTTGGCTAGTCGGCAACAATGTTGCTGGATTCAATATATTGCATCTTTTGATCTGAATATGACTAGCTAACAGTGTCAGTTCATAACCTGATAATCTAGCACTGGTAAGGTGTTGCGTCTTGGTTCGGTTCATGAGTGTATCCACAGCATGAGGAACCATAACTACTAGCATGTTGTTCATTACTAAACCAGCAGATTGTCGAATGGAAGCTGCAGCTGCGGCTGTAGCTCTCAAGCAACTAGGCAATGCTCTAGCTACTGGATCTAATGTTGATGAAAAATACGCACAAGGGCGTTGTTTATCACCAAATTTCTGCGTCAAAACACTCAATGCACAACCTTCTCTCTCGTGGACATAGAGTGTGAATGGTTTACTGTAGTCGGGTGTACCCAATACAGGTGCTGAACACAGTGCATTTCGTAACTCAGAAAAACTCTGCTGACATTCAGCAGACCATGGTACCGGACTCGGAACACCTTTCCCAGTCAAGGCTACCAATGGTTTTGCTAGAAGAGAAAAATTTGGGATCCATTGCCTACAATATGAGGTAATACCCAAAAAGGCACGTACTTCTCTCTGCGTGCTAGGAACGTTCATCTGTGTAATTGCTTTTATTCTCTCTGGGGTCAACTTCCTTCCCTCCTTTGACAAGAGATGACCTAGGTAGGTCACTTCTTGGCAGCAGTATTGCATTTTTGAAGGTGACACCTTGTGATTCAAATCTGACAAGTGATGCAATAAAGAAATTGTAGCTGTTTTGCAAGTTTCCTTGTCATCGGCAGCCACTAGAAGATCATCGACATACTGTACTAAAGCAGAACCACGAGGAAGTACGAAGGAATCTAACTGGCTTTTTAATGCTTGACTGTAAATGGATGGGCTTTCACAATAACCTTGTGGAGCGCGTTTAAATCTAAAACTTCGTCCTCCTAGAGAGAAACCGAAGATATCTCTGCTTTCCTCGGCTATCGGAATGCTGAAAAAGGCATTTTTCAAGTCGACAACTGAAAACCATGCTGCTGTAGCAGGAATCAACGTTAACAATGCAGTAATGTCTGGTACCACAGGAAACTGTGGGATCACAATTTTATTAACCTCTCTGAGATCAATTACGAACCTATATACTGGAGGCTTTGTAGGGTCAGTTCGTTTCAAAATAGGCAGTACAGGACTATTACAGACATTTCCTCTAGTCTCTTCTACGACATCTTTCTTGATCAGGTCTTGTACTATCAGTAGGAGCGCACGCTCACCTTCACTAGAGATTCTGTATTGTGGAATTCGTGGAAGTTTAACATTTGCTTTCAAAGTTACTACATATGGTGGAATTTCCAAGAGACCTACATCATTAGGGCCAGTCGCCCAAAGAGTATCAGGGAGTGAACGCAGCTCTGGTGGGAGCGCATCCATCGACAAGTACATCGGAGAGATTATTCTTTTACCCAACGTAAGCTGTACTCCTGCTGGAGAACAGTACAATGTCGCGTACAGGCGTTTTAACAAGTCTAAACCAAGCAGATTTTCGTTACAACCTGTCGTCAAAATCAGGGGTGCTTTCAATTGACGGGGTCCAACTGAAATAGACAAAGGACCAGAAACAGGGTTGTGAACAGGGGCGCCCGAAAAACCTACTGAAACGTTTGTTGAGCCAGACAAAGGTGCGCCAGGGAGTTTCGCATGTATGATAGAACTTTTTGCTGCACCAGTATCCAACAGAAACGGTTCGACTATACCTGATGTTGCTACTGCGACATAAGGCCCACTCTGATCTACTGGAACTGATACTACTCCCTCTCTTTGTCCATGGCTGTCCTAGTACTGACTTTGCTGAATTTCCTCACTAGTTTCATAATAGTCTTCGACATGATACTGTGGAGACCTATTCTGTTGGGCAGATTGTCCATTTCGCTGATCGAAATAATTAGAGGGGCGATCACTCGTCTGCGGAGGCATAGCACCTCGTCCTCGACCTCTAGAGTTTTGCATAGAACTACCACGACCTCTCTGAGCTGCCGCAGCATTATTTTGCGTTCGAACTGGACATTCACTTTTGTAATGACCTTCCTTTTTGCAATAAGCACATTGATTCCATTGGTATTGTGGCCTTTGAAAATTATAATCCGTTCTTTGATATGACCCTTGTTGCATATTCGTCTGATTCATGCGAGGCGGATAAGCTTGCTGTAAAAGTACTTTAGTTTTTAAATCTTTCGTCTTTTTATCTGATCTTTCCTTCTCTTCTGTATCCCTATTTTCATAGTACTGAGCAGTCGCAAGTATTTGCGCAGTCGTAGAGACAGCCCACGCACTTTCAGAATTCTTTAATTTACTACTAAGTTCTGGCAACAGATTGTGTACAAATTTATCAACAAATAATCTCTGGCCTCCTTCTGTGCTCATATCCTGACCACTATGATCCACGAAAGTCTCTTCGAATCTTGTGAAAAAGTTGGAGACGCTTTCGTCTTTCTTTTGTTTGCACGCGGACAATTTGTCCCAGTTAACGCGTAATGCTGGCATCAAGGTTTTCATTAAATCGATTATTCTACCAGGCAAATTAGCAATTAAAGGTTCAGGTTTGGAACCACCTATTTGTTGACCATCCGCTGCAATTATAGCTGCCCAGTCACCACCTAGGGCAACTGGATGATTCTCTTTACGAATTTTAGCCCAAATTGGTTGCGGTACTACATTACCAAATAGCAGATCTATGTCAGCAAGATTCAATACACAAGCGTCAACTGTTTGAGCCAACTCTTTGTAGTACCCTGCGGGATTTTTACGCGGATCTGGCAAGGCCTGTTTCACTGCTAATACTTCAGCTCGCTTCCATGGAATATGTATCCAGACTCTCTGGAATTGGGCCGGAGCGGCTGCAATACCAAGGTTTGCATTAGCTTGCACAGCTTCACGCCAAATTGGTGGAACCTCTCTCATTGGATATTGACGATTTCGTGTCGTACTACGTTTCTCTAATTCTCTCGGTGAACGAAGGGATGGGTCATTCCTATAACTTAAAATCAGTTCCATTGCTTCTTTTATATTTTGTCCAACTATCATACCTGCAGCAAACTCTTTCTGAACATTAATTAATTCTCCTAGATTTGATTCAGGGTCATCCTCTTCCGATTCCTCACGTAGAAGGAAACACATTTCATCGAACACATATCGTTGTGTCGGTTCGTTCCATTGCATAAATGTATCTAATACATTTTGTACATTATATCTTCCAACTTTCGAAACCCATCTAAGAGCAGTGGAATCTAATATTCCTCTTTCTTCAGTACTGGGAAGCTGACTACGTCTCTGCACAGAGTCAGAGGTAGGAGTCTTAATCAGAGTTTTATAGAAGGGAGATAGAATATTAGAGACAGAATCAGTGATTCTTCGACGAACAGAAAGCGGAGTCATAATATTAGCAGAGGCAGTGAATAGAGTAGCAGTTGGAACAGATAGATCAGGAACAGTAGGAGTAGCAGGAAAAATAGCTTGTGAAGTAGCAGGTGCGAGCGACACAGGCATAGGTAAAGAAGCCGGCAACCCTAGAAGAGGGGTTGTCGAAGGAACATTAATATTGACCACAGGAGGTACAGGAACTTGATTCAGGGGAGCGGGAACAGGGACACCAGGTTGTCCAGCAACCGGTAATTGAACATTCGGTATAGGTGGAGCCGTAGCACCCTGCGCATACGGTGGGGGTGATCGTAACAAGTAAGACAACAGGGGATCCTTTTCAGGGTCCTCTACTATCTTAGCCGTATTCGATGGCAAAGCAGGATAGCACTTGTCTATCGCTAAATTACGCTCTCTATCGGCCACCTCCATCGCTTTCTCAGACTCGTTGAGTTGCAGCTGCCTAGCAGACTGTTCTAAAGTCAACTCTTGCTCTTTCTGTTCTTTCTTCAACTTTTTAATTTCTCTCTGTTTAGATTCTTTTCGCCAATAACGGAAAGAATCAAACATTGCCGGCCGGGCTTTCTTCTTAAACAACCTTCTTTCTAGATTATCGAGAACTTCAGGTTCAAAACTACCAACTAAGGACACCATCTTTCTCTGTGTAGCGGATCCATATCTCGTTATAAGAGATAGGGCCCACACCAAATTTGCAATATAGATCATAAAGGGGAGTTCCAATCGGAGGAACCAAACACGAGTCCTCCAACTGGGAATCACTGTTGCAACTAAAACAAGACAACATACGATTTTTCCGACTTACCATTTTATAATCCGGAACACAAAACAAAACAAGACACAAACAGAAAAGATGCGCACTCGAACCAAGAACTTAGGCCTACCAGAACTGACAGATGTATCGATACCTGAACTGAACAGAATGATTATCGTAACCAGAATAACCAGTGATAATCTTACAGAACTGAACTGAACTGAGAACTAAAAGGATTATCCAAATAGGAGCAACCCTTACAAAATAACCGACTAGCAACCACTGAATACTTAACTGAGGCACTGAAGACGTCACCAAGGAGAAACCCGTCACGTTTCGCCGTACTGAGGACTGCACCTCGGGTCCAAGACAGGGCGACGGTCAAGGCAACGGACCACTGCAGCCGTCTGAACGGGAACCCTCGTGGAAGAGAACGTCGGGGCCACTTTTGCGATATGCCGGGATCGATGAAGTGGGGCGCCTCCCTCTGAAATCTTCACACGAAGCTCCTCGAACTCTTCAGGCTTTTGGACCGGTACCGAATGACGTCGCCCCACGTTGGGCGCCAATTGGAGTTCTGGACTTTTTGGTTCCGTCCAGAGGTGTCAGGGATAACACCCGAAGACCCCGGAGTTCCACCTGTCTTGGTGCACAAACAAACAGAAACACGGGCTTCTCGATGGTGGCGTCAAAGACCAAAGGTTTATTACTGCAGGGACACAGAAGTCACAGAAACTACACATGGGCAGTATCTGGGAGCCTGTTCGATTTGTACAAAGAGGGTTGCTCCTTATATACTAAATATTGGGCTTCAGGCAAATTCTTTACATGTTACCACAGTTCTAAACATTCGTGTCTTAAACAATAAATATTTGGCGTTGCACGGGGATCGTCAACAGTATCTGATGTCAAAACATTACAAATGAGGGGTTCCCACTAGTCCATCATAATCCCATGTCAATTCTTCATACAAGACCCGGACCGCCTCATCGTAAATTTCGTTACCTCCCCCTAATAAAGGCCCAGAAGGAAAGGAGCAGAGCCAGGTGCAGAAGATAGAAAGACAGGATAAGAAATGTTTGTGGGTCGTAAATGGGCACGGTTACCAGCTTCGGCCGCCTAATCATGATCAGGCCAACGAACACAAGAACCAGTATAGCAGGACTGGCCTCAGGCTGGGGAGGCAGTTCTTGCCGAGTCATGCTGCTACAGCGTTGCTGGCCTAAGGTGCACGTGTCACTAGCAAGGTGAATCGCCGGTTAAAGCCTACGTGTCCTTAATGAAAAGGAGATCATTGCGTGTCCATTGACTATGTGAGGGCAAGGAATACAAAATGGCTTCCGTGTTCTAAGATGGATGCCACGGGTAGAACAGAATTGTGTTGGTAACCGGAGTGCTCTTGTTCGTAGCATAGCGAAAACACCAGGATATACTAAATGGATCATTTGCGGTTCACTGATACCAAAATTATGTATTTACGACAATGTTTACAAACACGAGTAAAATCGTCACGGAACCTCAAGATACCCAAGTACAAGGGGCTTCTAGCTGGAGGAGGGAGCATAAGATACCCAAGTACAAGGGGCTTCTAGCTGGAGGCAGAGAGAATAAGATACCCAAGTACTAGGGGCTTCTAGCTGGAGGCAGAGAGCATGAGATACCCAAGTACAAGGGGCTTCTAGCTGGAGGAGGGAGAATAAGATACCCAAGTACTAGGGGCTTCTAGCTGGACGAGGGAGCATAAGATACCCAAGTACAAGAGGCTTCTAGCTGGAGGCAGAGAGCATATGATACCCAAGTACAAGGGGCTTCTAGCTGGAGGAGGGAGCATAAGATACCCAAGTACTAGGGGCTTCTAGCTGGAGGCAGAGAGCATAAGATACCCAAGTACGGACAAGGGGCCTCTGGCTGGGGCAGGGGGCAGAGGGCAGAAGATACCTAAGTACAAGGGGCTTCCAGCTGGAGACAGAGAGCATAAGATACCCAAGTCCAAGGGGCTTCTAGCTGGAAGAGGGAGCATAAGATACCTAAGTACAAAGGGCTTCTAGCTGGAGGAGGGAGCATAAGGTACCCAAGTACAAGGGGCTTCTAGCTGGAGGAGGGAGCATAAGATACCCAAGTACAAGGGACTTCTAGCTGGAGGTAGAGAGCACAAGATACCCAAGTACAAGAGGCTTCTAGCTGGAGGCAGAGAGCATAAGATACCCAAGTACAAGGGGCTTCTAGCTGGAGGCAGTGAGCATAAGATACCCAAGTACAAGAGGCTTCTAGCTGGAGGCAGTGAGCATAAGATACCCAAGTACAAGGGGCTTCTAGCTGGAGGCAGTGAGCATAAGATACCCAAGTACTAGGGGCTTCTAGCGGGAGGCAGAGAGCATAAGATACCCGAGTGCAAGGGGCTTCTAGCTGGAGGCAGAGAGCATAAGATACCCAAGGACAAGGGGCTTCTAGCTGGAGGAAGAGAGCATAGGATACCCAAGTACAAGGGGCTTCTAGCTGGAGGAGGGAGCATAAGATACCTAATTACAAAGGGCTTCTAGCTGGAGGCAGAGAGCATAGGATACCCAAGTACAAGGGGCTTCTAGCCAGAGGCAGAGAGCATAAGATACCCAAGTACAAGGGGCTTCTAGCTGGAGGAGGGTGCATAAGATACCTAAGTACAAGGGGCTTCTAGCTGGAGGAGGGTGCATAAGATACCTAAGTACAAAGGGCTTCTAGCTGGAGGAGGGAGCATAAGATACCCAAGTACAAGGGGCTTCTAGCTGGAGGCAGTGAGCATAAGATACCCAAGTACTAGGGGCTTCTAGCGGGAGGCAGAGAGCATAAGATACCCAAGTACAAGGGGCTTCTAGCTGGAGGCAGAGAGCATAAGATACCCAAGGATAAGGGGCTTCTAGCTGGAGGAAGAGAGCATAGGATACCCAAGTACAAGGGGCTTCTAGCTGGAGGAGGGAGCATAAGATACCTAAGTACAAAGGGCTTCTAGCTGGAGGCAGAGAGCATAGGATACCCAAGTACAAGGGGCTTCTAGCCAGAGGCAGAGAGCATAAGATACCCAAGTACAAGGGGCTTCTAGCTGGAGGAGGGTGCATAAGATACCTAAGTACAAAGGGCTTCTAGTTGGAGGAGGGTGCATAAGATACCTAAGTACAAAGGGCTTCTAGCTGGAGGAGGGAGCATAAGATACCCAAGTAAAAGGGGCTTCTAGCTGGAGGCAGAGAGCATAAGATACCTAAGTACAAAGGGCTTCTAGCTGGAGGCAGAGAGAATAAGATACCCAAGTACTAGGGGCTTCTAGTTGGAGGCAGAGAGCATAGGATACCCAAGTACAAGGGGCTTCTAGCTGGAGGCAGAGAGCATAGGATACCTAAGTACTAGGGGCTTCTAGCTGGAGGCAGAGAGCATAAGATACCCAAGGACACAGAGCTTCTAGCTGGAGGAGGGAGCATAAGATACCCAAGTACTAGGGGCTTCTAGCTGGACGAGGGAGCATAAGATACCCAAGTACAAGAGGCTTCTAGCTGGAGGCAGAGAGCATAAGATACCCAAGTACTACGGGCTTCTAGCTGGACTAGGGTGCATAAGATTCCTAAGTACAAGGGGCTTCTAGCTGGAGGCAGAGAGCATAGGATACCCAAGTACAAGGGGCTTCTAGCTGGAGGAAGAGAGCATAAGATACCTAAGTACAAGGGGCTTCTAGCTGGAGGAAGAGAGAATAAGATACCTAAGTACAAGGGGCTTCTAGCTGGAGGAGGGAGCATAAGATACCTACGTACAAAGGGCTTCTAGCTGGAGGCAGAGAGAATAAGATACCCAAGTACTAGGGGCTTCTAGCTGGATGCAGAGAGCATAAGATACCCAAGTACTAGGGGCTTCTAGCTGGAGGCAGAGAGCATAAGATACCCAAGTACAAGGGGCTTCTAGCTGGACGAGGGAGCATAAGATACCCAAGTACAAGGGCTTCTAGCTGGAGGCAGAGAGCATGAGATACCCAAGTACTAGGGGCTTCTAGCTGGACGAGGGAGCATACGATACCCAAGTACAAGAGCCTTCTAGCTGAAGGCAGAGAGCATAAGATACCCAAGTACTAGGGGCTTCTAGGTGGAGGCAGAGAGCATGAGATACCCAAGTACAAGGGGCTTCTAGCTGGAGGAGGGAGCATAAGATACCTAAGTACAAGGGGCTTCTAGCTGGAGGAGGGAGCATAAGATACCTAAGTACAAGGGGCTTCTAGCTGGAGGCAGAGAGCATAAGATACCCAAGTACAAGGGGATTCTAGCTGGAGGCAAAGAGCATAAGATACCCAAGTACTAGGGGCTTCTAGCTGGAGGCAGAGAGCATAAGATACCCAAGTACTAGGGGCTTCTAGCTGGAGGAGGGAGCATAAGATACCCAAGTACGGACAAAGGGCCTCTGGCTGGGGCAGAGGGCAGAAGATACATAAGTACAAGGGGCTTCTAGCTGGAGGCAGAGAGCATAAGATACCTAAGTACAAGGGGCTTCTAGCTGGAGGCAGAGAGAAAGAGATACCCAAGGACAAGGGGCTTCTAGCTGGAGGCAGAGAGCATAAGATACCCAAGTACAAGGGGCTTCTAGCTGGAGACAGAGAGCATAGGATACCCAAGTACAAGGGGCTTCTAGCTGGAGGAGGGAGCATAAGATACCTAAGTACAAGGGGCTTCTATCTGGAGGAGGGAGCAGAAGATACCTAAGCACAAGGGGCTTCTAGCTGGAGGTAGAGAGCATAAGATACCTAAGTACAAGGGGCTTCTAGCTGGAGGCAGAGAGCATAAGATACCCAAGGACAAGGGGCTTCTAGCTGGAGGCAGAGAGCATAAGATACCCAAGTACAAGGGGCTTCTAGCTGGAGACAGAGAGCATAGGATACCCAAGTACAAGGGGCTTCTAGCTGGAGGAGGGAGCATAAGATACCCAAGTACAAGGGGCTTCTAGCTGGAGGAGGGAGCATAAGATACCTAAGTACAAGGGGCTTCTAGCTGGAGGCAGAGAGCATAAGATACCCAAGTACTAGGGGCTTCTAGCTGGAGGCAGAGAGCATAAGATACCCAAGTACAAGGGGCTTCTGGCTGGAGGAGGGAGCATAAGATACCCAAGTACTAGGGGATTCTAGCTGAAGGAGGGAGCATAAGATACCTAAGTACAAGGGGCTTCTAGCTGGAGGCAGAGAGCATAGGATACCCAAGTACAAGGGGCTTCTAGCTGGAGGAGGGAGCATAAGATGCCTAAGTACAAAGGGCTTCTAGCTGGAGGCAGAGAGCATAAGATACCTAAGTACAAGGGGCTTCTAGCTGGAGGAGGGAGCATAAGATACCTAAGTACAAGGGGCTTCTACCTGGAGGATGGAGCATAAGATACCTAAGTACAAGGGGCTTCTAGCTGGAGGAAGAGAGCATAGGATACTCAAGTACAAGGGGCTTCTAGCTGGAGGAGGGAGCATAAGATACCTAAGTACAAAGGGCTTCTAGCTGGAGGCAGAGAGCATAGGATACCCAAGTACAAGGGGCTTCTAGCCAGAGGCAGAGAGCATAAGATACCCAAGTACAAGGGGCTTCTAGCTGGAGGAGGGTGCATAAGATACCTAAGTACAAGGGGCTTCTAGCTGGAGGAGGGTGCATAAGATACCTAAGTACAAAGGGCTTCTAGCTGGAGGAGGGAGCATAAGATACCCAAGTACAAGGGGCTTCTAGCTGGAGGCAGTGAGCATAAGATACCCAAGTACTAGGGGGCTTCTAGCGGGAGGCAGAGAGCATAAGATACCCAAGTACAAGGGGCTTCTAGCTGGAGGCAGAGAGCATAAGATACCCAAGGACAAGGGGCTTCTAGCTGGAGGAAGAGAGCATAGGATACCCAAGTACAAGGGGCTTCTAGCTGGAGGAGGGAGCATAAGATACCTAAGTACAAGGGGCTTCTAGCTGGAGGAAGAGAGCATAGGATACCCAAGTACAAGGGGCTTCTAGCCAGAGGCAGAGAGCATAAGATACCCAAGTACAAGGGGCTTCTAGCTGGAGGCAGAGAGCATAAGATACCCAAGGACAAGGGGCTTCTAGCTGGAGGAAGAGAGCATAGGATACCCAAGTACAAGGGGCTTCTAGCTGGAGGAGGGAGCATAAGATACCTAAGTACAAAGGGCTTCTAGCTGGAGGCAGAGAGCATAGGATACCCAAGTACAAGGGGCTTCTAGCCAGAGGCAGAGAGCATAAGATACCCAAGTACAAGGGGCTTCTAGCTGGAGGAGGGTGCATAAGATACCTAAGTACAAGGGGCTTCTAGCTGGAGGAGGGTGCATAAGATACCTAAGTACAAAGGGCTTCTAGCTGGAGGAGGGAGCATAAGATACCCAAGTACAAGGGGCTTCTAGCTGGAGGCAGTGAGCATAAGATACCCAAGTACTAGGGGGCTTCTAGCGGGAGGCAGAGAGCATAAGATACCCAAGTACAAGGGGCTTCTAGCTGGAGGCAGAGAGCATAAGATACCCAAGGACAAGGGGCTTCTAGCTGGAGGAAGAGAGCATAGGATACCCAAGTACAAGGGGCTTCTAGCTGGATGCAGAGAGCATAAGATACCCAAGGACAAGGGGCTTCTAGCTGGAGGAAGAGAGCATAAGATACCCAAGTACAAGGGGCTTCTAGCTGGAGGCAGAGAGCATAAGATACCCAAGGACAAGGGGCTTCTAGCTGGAGGAAGAGAGCATAGGATACCCAAGTACAAGGGGCTTCTAGCTGGAGGCAGAGAGCATAAGATACCCAAGGACAAGGGGCTTCTAGCTGGAGGCAGAGAGAATAAGATACCCAAGTACTAGGGGCTTCTAGCTGGAGGCAGAGAGCATAGGATACCTAAGTACTAGGGGCTTCTAGCTGGAGGCAGAGAGCATAAGATACCCAAGGACAAAGGGCTTCTAGCTGGAGGAGGGAGCATAAGATACCCAAGTACTAGGGGCTTCTAGCTGGACGAGGGAGCATAAGATACCCAAGTACAAGAGGCTTCTAGCTGGAGGCAGAGAGCATAAGATACCCAAGTACTACGGGCTTCTAGCTGGACTAGGGTGCATAAGATTCCTAAGTACAAGGGGCTTCTAGCTGGAGGCAGAGAGCATAGGATACCCAAGTACAAGGGGCTTCTAGCTGGAGGAAGAGAGCATAAGATACCTAAGTACAAGGGGCTTCTAGCTGGAGGAAGAGAGCATAAGATACCCAAGTACAAGAGGCTTCTAGCTGGAGGAGGGAGCATAAGATACCTAAGTACAAGGGGCTTCTAGCTGGAGGAGGGAGCATAAGATACCTACGTACAAAGGGCTTCTAGCTGGAGGCAGAGAGAATAAGATACCCAAGTACTAGGGGCTTCTAGCTGGATGCAGAGAGCATAAGATACCCAAGTACTAGGGGCTTCTAGCTGGAGGCAGAGAGCATAAGATACCCAAGTACAAGGGGCTTCTAGCTGGAGGCAGAGAGCATAAGATACCCAAGGACAAGGGGCTTCTAGCTGGAGACAGAGAGCATGAGATACCCAAGTACAAGGGGCTTCTAGCTGGAGGCAGAGAGCATGAGATACCCAAGTACTAGGGGCTTCTAGCTGGACGAGGGAGCATACGATACCCAAGTACAAGAGGCTTCTAGCTGAAGGCAGAGAGCATAAGATACCCAAGTACTAGGGGCTTCTAGGTGGAGGCAGAGAGCATGAGATACCCAAGTACAAGGGGCTTCTAGCTGGAGGAGGGAGCATAAGATACCTAAGTACAAGGGGCTTCTAGCTGGAGGAGGGAGCATAAGATACCTAAGTACAAGGGGCTTCTAGCTGGAGGCAGAGAGCATAAGATACCCAAGTACAAGGGGCTTCTAGCTGGAGGCAAAGAGCATAAGATACCCAAGTACTAGGGGCTTCTAGCTGGAGGCAGAGAGCATAAGATACCCAAGTACTAGGGGCTTCTAGCTGGAGGAGGGAGCATAAGATACCCAAGTACGGACAAGGGGCCTCTGGCTGGGGCAGAGGGCAGAAGATACCTAAGTACAAGGGGCTTCTAGCTGGAGGCAGAGAGCATAAGATACCTAAGTACAAGGGGCTTCTAGCTGGAGGCAGAGAGAAAGAGATACCCAAGGACAAGGGGCTTCTAGCTGGAGGCAGAGAGCATAAGATACCCAAGTACAAGGGGCTTCTAGCTGGAGACAGAGAGCATAGGATACCCAAGTACAAGGGGCTTCTAGCTGGAGGAGGGAGCATAAGATACCTAAGTACAAGGGGCTTCTAGCTGGAGGAGGGAGCATAAGATACCTAAGTACAAGGGGCTTCTAGCTGGTGGCAGAGAGCATAAGATACCCAAGTACAAGGGGCTTCTAGCTGGAGGCAGAGAGCATAAGATACCCAAGTACTAGGGGCTTCTAGCTGGAGGCAGAGAGCATAAGATACCCAATTACAAGGGGCTTCTAGCTGGAGGAGAGAGCATTAGATACCCATGTACGGACAAGGGGCCTCTGGCTGGGGCAGAGGGCAGAAGATACATAAGCACAAGGGGCTTCTAGCTGGAGGTAGAGAGCATAAGATACCTAAGTACAAGGGGCTTCTAGCTGGAGGCAGAGAGCATAAGATACCCAAGGACAAGGGGCTTCTAGCTGGAGGCAGAGAGCATAAGATACCCAAGTACAAGGGGCTTCTAGCTGGAGACAGAGAGCATAGGATACCCAAGTACAAGGGGCTTCTAGCTGGACGAGGGAGCATAAGATACCCAAGTACAAGAGGCTTCTAGCTGGAGGCAGAGAGCATAGGATACCCAAGTACAAGGGGGTTCTAGCTGGAGGTTGAGAGCATAAGATACCTAAGTACAAGGGGCTTCTAGCTGGAGGAAGAGAGCATAAGATACCCAAGTACAAGAGGCTTCTAGCTGGAGGAGGGAGCATAAGATACCTAAGTACAAGGGGCTTCTAGCTGGAGGAGGGAGCATAAGATACCTACGTACAAAGGGCTTCTAGCTGGAGGCAGAGAGAATAAGATACCCAAGTACTAGGGGCTTCTAGCTGGATGCAGAGAGCATAAGATACCCAAGTACTAGGGGCTTCTAGCTGGAGGCAGAGAGCATAAGATACCCAAGTACAAGGGGCTTCTAGCTGGAGACAGAGAGCATAAGATACCCAAGGACAAGGGGCTTCTAGCTGGAGACAGAGAGCATGAGATACCCAAGTACAAGGGGCTTCTAGCTGGAGGCACAGAGCATGAGATACCCAAGTACTAGGGGCTTCTAGCTGGACGAGGGAGCATACGATACCCAAGTACAAGAGGCTTCTAGCTGAAGGCAGAGAGCATAAGATACCCAAGTACTAGGGGCTTCTAGGTGGAGGCAGAGAGCATGAGATACCCAAGTACAAGGGGCTTCTAGCTGGAGGAGGGAGCATAAGATACCTAAGTACAAGGGGCTTCTAGCTGGAGGAGGGAGCATAAGATACCTAAGTACAAGGGGCTTCTAGCTGGAGGCAGAGAGCATAAGATACCCAAGTACAAGGGGCTTCTAGCTGGAGGCAAAGAGCATAAGATACCCAAGTACTAGGGGCTTCTAGCTGGAGGCAGAGAGCATAAGATACCCAAGTACTAGGGGCTTCTAGCTGGAGGAGGGAGCATAAGATACCCAAGTACGGACAAGGGGCCTCTGGCTGGGGCAGAGGGCAGAAGATACCTAAGTACAAGGGGCTTCTAGCTGGAGGCAGAGAGCATAAGATACCTAAGTACAAGGGGCTTCTAGCTGGAGGCAGAGAGAAAGAGATACCCAAGGACAAGGGGCTTCTAGCTGGAGGCAGAGAGCATAAGATACCCAAGTACAAGGGGCTTCTAGCTGGAGACAGAGAGCATAGGATACCCAAGTACAAGGGGCTTCTAGCTGGAGGAGGGAGCATAAGATACCTAAGTACAAGGGGCTTCTAGCTGGAGGAGGGAGCATAAGATACCTAAGTACAAGGGGCTTCTAGCTGGTGGCAGAGAGCATAAGATACCCAAGTACAAGGGGCTTCTAGCTGGAGGCAGAGAGCATAAGATACCCAAGTACTAGGGGCTTCTAGCTGGAGGCAGAGAGCATAAGATACCCATTTACAAGGGGCTTCTAGCTGGAGGAGGGAGCATAAGATACCCAAGTACGGACAAGGGGCCTCTGGCTGGGGCAGAGGGCAGAAGATACCTAAGCACAAGGGGCTTCTAGCTGGAGGTAGAGAGCATACGATACCTAAGTACAAGGGGCTTCTAGCTGGAGGCAGAGAGCATAAGATACCCAAGGACAAGGGGCTTCTAGCTGGAGGCAGAGAGCATAAGATACCCAAGTACAAGGGGCTTCTAGCTGGAGACAGAGAGCATAGGATACCCAAGTACAAGGGGCTTCTAGCTGGAGGAGGGAGCATAAGATACCCAAGTACAAGGGGCTTCTAGCTGGAGGAGGGAGCATAAGATACCTAAGTACAAGGGGCTTCTAGCTGGAGGCAGAGAGCATAAGATACCCAAGTACTAGGGGCTTCTAGCTGGAGGCAGAGAGCATAAGATACCCAAGTACAAGGGGCTTCTGGCTGGAGGAGGGAGCATAAGATACCCAAGTACTAGGGGATTCTAGCTGAAGGAGGGAGCATAAGATACCTAAGTACAAGGGGCTTCTAGCTGGAGGCAGAGATCATAGGATACCCAAGTACAAGGGGCTTCTAGCTGGAGGAGGGAGCATAAGATACCTAAGTACAAAGGGCTTCTAGCTGGAGGCAGAGAGCATAAGATACCTAAGTACAAGGGGCTTCTAGCTGGAGGAGGGAGCATAAGATACCTAAGTGCAAGGGGCTTCTACCTGGAGGAGGGAGCATAAGATACCTAAGTACAAGGGGCTTCTAGCTGGAGGAAGAGAGCATAGGATACTCAAGTACAAGGGGCTTCTAGCTGGAGGAGGGAGCATAAGATACCTAAGTACAAAGGGCTTCTAGCTGGAGGCAGAGAGCATAGGATACCCAAGTACAAGGGGCTTCTAGCCAGAGGCAGAGAGCATAAGATACCCAAGTACAAGGGGCTTCTAGCTGGAGGAGGGTGCATAAGATACCTAAGTACAAGGGGCTTCTAGCTGAAGGAGGGTGCATAAGATACCTAAGTACAAAGGGCTTCTAGCTGGAGGAGGGAGCATAAGATACCCAAGTACAAGGGGCTTCTAGCTGGAGGCAGTGAGCATAAGATACCCAAGTACTAGGGGGCTTCTAGCGGGAGGCAGAGAGCATAAGATACCCAAGTACAAGGGGCTTCTAGCTGGAGGCAGAGAGCATAAGATACCCAAGGACAAGGGGCTTCTAGCTGGAGGAAGAGAGCATAGGATACCCAAGTACAAGGGGCTTCTAGCTGGAGGAGGGAGCATAAGATACCTAAGTACAAAGGGCTTTTAGCTGGAGGCAGAGAGCATAGGATACCCAAGTACAAGGAGCTTCTAGCCAGAGGCAGAGAGCATAAGATACCCAAGTACAAGGGGCTTCTAGCTGGAGGAGGGTGCATAAGATACCTAAGTACAAGGGGCTTCTAGCTGGAGGAGGGTGCATAAGATACCTAAGTACAAAGGGCTTCTAGCTGGAGGAGGGAGCATACGATACCTAAGTACAAGGGGCTTCTAGCTGGAGGAGGGTGCATAAGATACCCAAGTACTAGGGGGCTTCTAGCGGGAGGCAGAGAGCATAAGATACCCAAGTACAAGGGGCTTCTAGCTGGAGGAGGGTGCATAAGATACCTAAGTACAAGGGGCTTCTAGCTGAAGGAGGGTGCATAAAATACCTAAGTACAAAGGGCTTCTAGCTGGAGGAGGGAGCATAAGATACCCAAGTACAAGGGGCTTCTAGCTGGAGGCAGTGAGCATAAGATACCCAAGTACTAGGGGGCTTCTAGCGGGAGGCAGAGAGCATAAGATACCCAAGTACAAGGGGCTTCTAGCTGGAGGCAGAGAGCATAAGATACCCAAGGACAAGGGGCTTCTAGCTGGAGGAAGAGAGCATAGGATACCCAAGTACAAGGGGCTTCTAGCTGGAGGAGGGAGCATAAGATACCTAAGTACAAAGGGCTTTTAGCTGGAGGCAGAGAGCATAGGATACCCAAGTACAAGGGGCTTCTAGCCAGAGGCAGAGAGCATAAGATACCCAAGTACAAGGGGCTTCTAGCTGGAGGAGGGTGCATAAGATACCTAAGTACAAGGGGCTTCTAGCTGGAGGAGGGTGCATAAGATACCTAAGTACAAAGGGCTTCTAGCTGGAGGAGGGAGCATACGATACCTAAGTACAAGGGGCTTCTAGCTGGAGGAGGGTGCATAAGATACCTAAGTACAAAGGGCTTCTAGCTGGAGGAGGGAGCATAAGATACCCAAGTACAAGGGGCTTCTAGCTGGAGGCAGAGAGCATAAGATACCTAAGTACAAAGGGCTTCTAGCTGGAGGCAGAGAGCATAGGATACCCAAGTACAAGGGGGTTCTAGCTGGAGGAGGGAGCATAAGATACCTAAGTACAAAGGGCTTCTAGCTGGAGGCAGAGAGCATAAGATACCTAAGTACAAGGGGCTTCTAGCTGGAGGAGGGAGCATAAGATACCTAAGTACAAGGGGCTTCTACCTGGAGGAGGGAGCATAAGATACCTAAGTACAAGGGGCTTCTAGCTGGAGGAAGAGAGCATAGGATACTCAAGTACAAGGGGCTTCTAGCTGGAGGAGGGAGCATAAGATACCCAAGTACAAAGGGCTTCTAGCTGGAGGCAGAGAGCATAGGATACCCAAGTACAAGGGGCTTCTAGCCAGAGGCAGAGAGCATAAGATACCCAAGTACAAGGGGCTTCTAGCTGGAGGAGGGTGCATAAGATACCTAAGTACAAGGGGCTTCTAGCTGGAGGAGGGTGCATAAGATACCTAAGTACAAAGGGCTTCTAGCTGGAGGAGGGAGCATAAGATACCCAAGTACAAGGGGCTTCTAGCTGGAGGCAGTGAGCATAAGATACCCAAGTACTAGGGGGCTTCTAGCGGGAGGCAGAGAGCATAAGATACCCAACTACAAGGGGCTTCTAGCTGGAGGCAGAGAGCATAAGATACCCAAGGACAAGGGGCTTCTAGCTGGAGGAAGAGAGCATAGGATACCCAAGTATAAGGGGCTTCTAGCTGGAGGAGGGAGCATAAGATACCTAAGTACAAAGGGCTTTTAGCTGGAGGCAGAGAGCATAGGATACCCAAGTACAAGGGGCTTCTAGCCAGAGGCAGAGAGCATAAGATACCCAAGTACAAGGGGCTTCTAGCTGGAGGAGGGTGCATAAGATACCTAAGTACAAGGGGCTTCTAGCTGGAGGAGGGTGCATAAGATACCTAAGTACAAAGGGCTTCTAGCTGGAGGAGGGAGCATACGATACCTAAGTACAAGGGGCTTCTAGCTGGAGGAGGGTGCATAAGATACCTAAGTACAAAGGGCTTCTAGCTGGAGGAGGGAGCATAAGATACCCAAGTACAAGGGGCTTCTAGCTGGAGGCAGAGAGCATAAGATACCTAAGTACAAAGGGCTTCTAGCTGGAGGCAGAGAGAATAAGATACCCAAGTACTAGGGGCTTCTAGCTGGAGGCAGAGAGCATAGGATACCCAAGTACAAGGGGCTTCTAGCTGGAGGCAGAGAGCATAGGATACCTAAGTACTAGGGGCTTCTAGCTGGAGGCAGAGAGCATAAGATACCCAAGGACAAAGCGCTTCTAGCTGGAGGAGGGAGCATAAGATACCCAAGTACTAGGGGCTTCTAGCTGGACGAGGGAGCATAAGATACCCAAGTACAAGAGGCTTCTAGCTGGAGGCAGAGAGCATAAGATACCCAAGTACTAGGGGCTTCTAGCTGGACGAGGGTGCATAAGATACCTAAGTACAAGGGGCTTCTAGCTGGAGGCAGAGAGCATAGGATACCCAAGTACAAGGGGCTTCTAGCTGGAGGAAGACAGCATAAGATACCTAAGTACAAGGGGCTTCTAGCTGGAGGAGGGAGCATAAGATACCTAAGTACAAGGGGCTTCTAGCTGGAGGAAGAGAGCATAGGATACTCAAGTACAAGGGGCTTCTAGCTGGAGGAGGGAGCATAAGATACCTACGTACAAAGGGCTTCTAGCTGGAGGCAGAGAGCATAGGATACCCAAGTATAAGGGGCTTCTAGCCAGAGGCAGAGAGCATAAGATACCCAAGTACAAGGGGCTTCTAGCTGGAGGAGGGTGCATAAGATACCTAAGTACAAGGGGCTTCTAGCTGGAGGAGGGTGCATAAGATACCTAAGTACAAAGGGCTTCTAGCTGGAGGAGGGAGCATAAGATACCCAAGTACAAGGGGCTTCTAGCTGGAGGCAGTGAGCATAAGATACCCAAGTACTAGGGGGCTTCTAGCGGGAGGCAGAGAGCATAAGATACCCAAGTACAAGGGGCTTCTAGCTGGAGGCAGAGAGCATAAGATACCCAAGAACAAGGGGCTTCTAGCTGGAGGAAGAGACCATAGGATACCCAAGTACAAGGGGCTTCTAGCTGGAGGAGGGAGCATAAGATACCTAAGTACAAAGGGCTTTTAGCTGGAGGCAGAGAGCATAGGATACCCAAGTACAAGGGGCTTCTAGCCAGAGGCAGAGAGCATAAGATACCCAAGTACAAGGGGCTTCTAGCTGGAGGAGTGTGCATAAGATACCTAAGTACAAGGGGCTTCTAGCTGGAGGAGGGTGCATAAGATACCTAAGTACAAAGGGCTTCTAGCTGGAGGAGGGAGCATACGATACCTAAGAACAAGGGGCTTCTAGCTGGAGGAGGGTGCATAAGATACCTAAGTACAGAGGGCTTCTACCTGGAGGAGGGAGCATAAGATACCCAACTACAAGGGGCTTCTAGCTGGAGGCAGAGAGCATAAGATACCCAAGGACAAGGGGCTTCTAGCTGGAGGAAGAGAGCATAGGATACCCAAGTATAAGGGGCTTCTAGCTGGAGGAGGGAGCATAAGATACCTAAGTACAAAGGGCTTTTAGCTGGAGGCAGAGAGCATAGGATACCCAAGTACAAGGGGCTTCTAGCCAGAGGCAGAGAGCATAAGATACCCAAGTACAAGGGGCTTCTAGCTGGAGGAGGGTGCATAAGATACCTAAGTACAAGGGGCTTCTAGCTGGAGGAGGGTGCATAAGATACCTAAGTACAAAGGGCTTCTAGCTGGAGGAGGGAGCATACGATACCTAAGTACAAGGGGCTTCTAGCTGGAGGAGGGTGCATAAGATACCTAAGTACAAAGGGCTTCTAGCTGGAGGAGGGAGCATAAGATACCCAAGTACAAGGGGCTTCTAGCTGGAGGCAGAGAGCATAAGATACCTAAGTACAAAGGGCTTCTAGCTGGAGGCAGAGAGAATAAGATACCCAAGTACTAGGGGCTTCTAGCTGGAGGCAGAGAGCATAGGATACCCAAGTACAAGGGGCTTCTAGCTGGAGGCAGAGAGCATAGGATACCTAAGTACTAGGGGCTTCTAGCTGGAGGCAGAGAGCATAAGATACCCAAGGACAAAGCGCTTCTAGCTGGAGGAGGGAGCATAAGATACCCAAGTACTAGGGGCTTCTAGCTGGACGAGGGAGCATAAGATACCCAAGTACAAGAGGCTTCTAGCTGGAGGCAGAGAGCATAAGATACCCAAGTACTAGGGGCTTCTAGCTGGACGAGGGTGCATAAGATACCTAAGTACAAGGGGCTTCTAGCTGGAGGCAGAGAGCATAGGATACCCAAGTACAAGGGGCTTCTAGCTGGAGGAAGACAGCATAAGATACCTAAGTACAAGGGGCTTCTAGCTGGAGGAGGGAGCATAAGATACCTAAGTACAAGGGGCTTCTAGCTGGAGGAAGAGAGCATAGGATACTCAAGTACAAGGGGCTTCTAGCTGGAGGAGGGAGCATAAGATACCTACGTACAAAGGGCTTCTAGCTGGAGGCAGAGAGCATAGGATACCCAAGTATAAGGGGCTTCTAGCCAGAGGCAGAGAGCATAAGATACCCAAGTACAAGGGGCTTCTAGCTGGAGGAGGGTGCATAAGATACCTAAGTACAAGGGGCTTCTAGCTGGAGGAGGGTGCATAAGATACCTAAGTACAAAGGGCTTCTAGCTGGAGGAGGGAGCATAAGATACCCAAGTACAAGGGGCTTCTAGCTGGAGGCAGTGAGCATAAGATACCCAAGTACTAGGGGGCTTCTAGCGGGAGGCAGAGAGCATAAGATACCCAAGTACAAGGGGCTTCTAGCTGGAGGCAGAGAGCATAAGATACCCAAGAACAAGGGGCTTCTAGCTGGAGGAAGAGACCATAGGATACCCAAGTACAAGGGGCTTCTAGCTGGAGGAGGGAGCATAAGATACCTAAGTACAAAGGGCTTTTAGCTGGAGGCAGAGAGCATAGGATACCCAAGTACAAGGGGCTTCTAGCCAGAGGCAGAGAGCATAAGATACCCAAGTACAAGGGGCTTCTAGCTGGAGGAGTGTGCATAAGATACCTAAGTACAAGGGGCTTCTAGCTGGAGGAGGGTGCATAAGATACCTAAGTACAAAGGGCTTCTAGCTGGAGGAGGGAGCATACGATACCTAAGAACAAGGGGCTTCTAGCTGGAGGAGGGTGCATAAGATACCTAAGTACAGAGGGCTTCTACCTGGAGGAGGGAGCATAAGATACCCAAGTACAAGGGGCTTCTATCTGGAGGCAGAGAGCATACGATACCTAAGTACAAAGGGCTTCTAGCTGGAGGCAGAGAGAATAAGATACCCAAGTGCTAGGGGCTTCTAGCTGGAGGCAGAGAGCATAGGATACCCAGTACGAGGGGCTTCTAGTTGGAGGCAGAGAGCATAGGATACCTAAGTACTTGGGGCTTCTAGCTGGAGGCAGAGAGCATAAGATACCCAAGGACAAAGGGCTTCTAGCTGGAGGAGGGAGCATAAGATACCCAAGTACTAGGGGCTTCTAGCTGGACGAGGGAGCATAAGATACCCAAGTACAAGAGGCTTCTAGCTGGAGGCAGAGAGCATAAGATACCCAAGTACTAGGGGCTTCTAGCTGGACGAGGGTGCATAAGATACCTAAGTACAAGGGGCTTCTAGCTGGAGGCAGAGAGCATAGGATACCCAAGTACAAGGGGCTTCTAGCTGGAGGAAGACAGCATAAGATACCTAAGTACAAGGGGCTTCTAGCTGGAAGAAGAGAGCATAAGATACCCAAGTACAAGAGGCTTCTAGCTGGAGGAGGGAGCATAAGATACCTAAGTACAAGGGGCTTCTAGCTGGAGGAGGGAGCATAAGATACCTAAGCACAAAGGGCTTATAGCTGGAGGCAGAGAGAATAAGATACCCAAGTACTAGGGGCTTCTAGCTGGATGCAGAGAGCATAAGATACCCAAGTACTAGGGGCTTCTAGCTGGAGGCAGAGAGCATAAGATACCCAAGTACAAGGGGCTTCTAGCTGGAGGCAGAGAGCATAAGATACCCAAGGACAAGGGGCTTCTAGCTGGAGACAGAGAGCATGAGATACCCAAGTACAAGGGGCTTCTAGCTGGAGGCAGAGAGCATAAGATACCCAAGTACTAGGGGCTTCTAGCTGGACGAGGGAGCATACGATACCCAAGTACAAGAGGCTTCTAGCTGAAGGCAGAGAGCATAAGATACCCAAGTACTAGGGGCTTCTAGGTGGAGGCAGAGAGCATGAGATACCCAAGTACAAGGGGCTTCTAGCTGGAGGAGGGAGCATAAGATACCTAAGTACAAGGGGCTTCTAGCTGGAGGAGGGAGCATAAGATACCTAAGTACAAGGGTCTTCTAGCTGGAGGCAGAGAGCATAAGATACCCAAGTACAAGGGGCTTCTAGCTGGAGGCAAAGAGCATAAGATACCCAAGTACTAGGCGCTTCTAGCTGGAGGCAGAGAGCATAAGATACCCAAGTACTAGGGGCTTCTAGCTGGAGGAGGGAGCATAAGAAACCCAAGTACGGACAAGGGGCCTCTGGCTGGGGCAGAGGGCAGAAGATACCTAAGTACAAGGGGCTTCTAGCTGGAGGCAGAGAGCATAAGATACCTAAGTACAAGGGGCTTCTAGCTGGAGGCAGAGAGAATGAGATACCCAAGGACAAGGGGCTTCTAGCTGGAGGCAGAGAGCATAAGATACCCAAGTACAAGGGGCTTCTAGCTGGAGACAGAGAGCATAGGATACCCAAGTACAAGGGGCTTCTAGCTGGAGGAGGGAGCATAAGATACCTAAGTACAAGGGGCTTCTAGCTGGAGGAGGGAGCATAAGATACCTAAGTACAAGGGGCTTCTAGCTGGAGGCAGAGAGCATAAGATACCCAAGTACAAGGGGCTTCTAGCTGGAGGCAGAGAGCATAAGATACCCAAGTACTAGGGGCTTCTAGCTGGAGGCAGAGAGCATAAGATACCCAAGTACAAGGGGCTTCTAGCTGGAGAAGGGAGCATAAGATACCCAAGTACGGACAAGGGGCCTCTGGCTGGGGCAGAGGGCAGAAGATACCTAAGCACAAGGGGCTTCTAGCTGGAGGCAGAGAGCATAAGATACCTAAGTACAAGGGGCTTCTAGCTGGAGGCAGAGAGCATAAGATACCCAAGGACAAGGGGCTTCTAGCTGGAGGCAGAGAGCATAAGATACCCAAGTACAAGGGGCTTCTAGCTGGAGACAGAGAGCATAGGATACCCACGTACAAGGGGCTTCTAGCTGGAGGAGGGAGCATAAGATACCCAGGTACAAGGGGCTTCTAGCTGGAGGAGGGAGCATAAGATACCTAAGTACAAGGGGCTTCTAGCTGGAGGCAGAGAGCATAAGATACCCAAGTACAAGGGGCTTCTAGCTGGAGGAGGGAGCATAAGATACCTAAGTACAAGGGGCTTCTAGCTGGAGGCAGAGAGCATAAGATACCTAAGTACAAGGGGCTTCTAGCTGGAGGAGGGAGCATAAGATACCTAAGTACAAGGGGCTTCTACCTGGAGGAGGGAGCATAAGATACCTAAGTACAAGGGGCTTCTAGCTGGAGGAAGAGAGCATAGGATACCCAAGTACAAGGGGCTTCTAGCTGGAGGAGGGAGCATAAGATACCTAAGTACAAGGGGCTTCTAGCTGGAGGCAGAGAGCATAAGATACCTAAGTACAAGGGGCTTCTAGCTGGAGGAGGGAGCATAAGATACCTAAGTACAAGGGGCTTCTACCTGGAGGAGGGAGCATAAGATACCTAAGTACAAGGGGCTTCTAGCTGGAGGAAGAGAGCATAGGATACTCAAGTACAAGGGGCTTCTAGCTGGAGGAGGGAGCATAAGATACCCAAGTACGAAGGGCTTCTAGCTGGAGGCAGAGAGCATAGGATACCCAAGTACAAGGGGCTTCTAGCCAGAGGCAGAGAGCATAAGATACCCAAGTACAAGGGGCTTCTAGCTGGAGGAGGGTGCATAAGATACCTAAGTACAAGGGGCTTCTAGCTGGAGGAGGGTGCATAAGATACCTAAGTACAAAGGGCTTCTAGCTGGAGGAGGGAGCATAAGATACCCAAGTACAAGGGGCTTCTAGCTGGAGGCAGTGAGCATAAGATACCCAAGTACTAGGGGGCTTCTAGCGGGAGGCAGAGAGCATAAGATACCCAACTACAAGGGGCTTCTAGCTGGAGGCAGAGAGCATAAGATACCCAAGGACAAGGGGCTTCTAGCTGGAGGAAGAGAGCATAGGATACCCAAGTATAAGGGGCTTCTAGCTGGAGGAGGGAGCATAAGATACCTAAGTACAAAGGGCTTTTAGCTGGAGGCAGAGAGCGTAGGATACCCAAGTACAAGGGGCTTCTAGCCAGAGGCAGAGAGCATAAGATACCCAAGTACAAGGGGCTTCTAGCTGGAGGAGGGTGCATAAGATACCTAAGTACAAGGGGCTTCTAGCTGGAGGAGGGTGCATAAGATACCTAAGTACAAAGGGCTTCTAGCTGGAGGCAGAGAGCATAAGATACCTAAGTACAAGGGGCTTCTAGCTGGAGGAGGGAGCATAAGATACCTAAGTACAAGGGGCTTCTAGCTGGAGGCAGAGAGCATAAGATACCCAAGTACAAGGGGCTTCTAGCTGGAGGCAGAGAGCATAAGATACCCAAGTACTAGTGGCTTCTAGCTGGAGGCAGAGAGCATAAGATACCCAAGTACAAGGGGCTTCTAGCTGGAGAAGGGAGCATAAGATACCCAAGTACGGACAAGGGGCCTCTGGCTGGGGCAGAGGGCAGAAGATACCTAAGCACAAGGGGCTTCTAGCTGGAGGCAGAGAGCATAAGATACCTAAGTACAAGGGGCTTCTAGCTGGAGGCAGAGAGCATAAGATACCCAAGGACAAGGGGCTTCTAGCTGGAGGCAGAGAGCATAAGATACCCAAGTACAAGGGGCTTCTAGCTGGAGACAGAGAGCATAGGATACCCACGTACAAGGGGCTTCTAGCTGGAGGAGGGAGCATAAGATACCCAAGTACAAGGGGCTTCTAGCTGGAGGAGGGAGCATAAGATACCTAAGTACAAGGGGCTTCTAGCTGGAGGCAGAGAGCATAAGATACCCAAGTACAAGGGGCTTCTAGCTGGAGGAGGGAGCATAAGATACCTAAGTACAAGGGGCTTCTAGCTGGAGGCAGAGAGCATAAGATACCTAAGTACAAGGGGCTTCTAGCTGGAGGAGGGAGCATAAGATACCTAAGTACAAGGGGCTTCTACCTGGAGGAGGGAGCATAAGATACCTAAGTACAAGGGGCTTCTAGCTGGAGGAAGAGAGCATAAGATACCTAAGTACAAGGGGCTTCTAGCTGGAGGCAGAGAGCATAAGATACCTAAGTACAAGGGGCTTCTAGCTGGAGGAGGGAGCATAAGATACCTAAGTACAAGGGGCTTCTACCTGGAGGAGGGAGCATAAGATACCTAAGTACAAGGGGCTTCTAGCTGGAGGAAGAGAGCATAGGATACTCAAGTACAAGGGGCTTCTAGCTGGAGGAGGGAGCATAAGATACCCAAGTACGAAGGGCTTCTAGCTGGAGGCAGAGAGCATAGGATACCCAAGTACAAGGGGCTTCTAGCCAGAGGCAGAGAGCATAAGATACCCAAGTACAAGGGGCTTCTAGCTGGAGGAGGGTGCATAAGATACCTAAGTACAAGGGGCTTCTAGCTGGAGGAGGGTGCATAAGATACCTAAGTACAAAGGGCTTCTAGCTGGAGGAGGGAGCATAAGATACCCAAGTACAAGGGGCTTCTAGCTGGAGGCAGTGAGCATAAGATACCCAAGTACTAGGGGGCTTCTAGCGGGAGGCAGAGAGCATAAGATACCCAACTACAAGGGGCTTCTAGCTGGAGGCAGAGAGCATAAGATACCCAAGGACAAGGGGCTTCTAGCTGGAGGAAGAGAGCATAGGATACCCAAGTATAAGGGGCTTCTAGCTGGAGGAGGGAGCATAAGATACCTAAGTACAAAGGGCTTTTAGCTGGAGGCAGAGAGCGTAGGATACCCAAGTACAAGGGGCTTCTAGCCAGAGGCAGAGAGCATAAGATACCCAAGTACAAGGGGCTTCTAGCTGGAGGAGGGTGCATAAGATACCTAAGTACAAGGGGCTTCTAGCTGGAGGAGGGTGCATAAGATACCTAAGTACAAAGGGCTTCTAGCTGGAGGAGGGAGCATACGATACCTAAGTTCAAGGGGCTTCTAGCTGGAGGAGGGTGCATAAGATACCTAAGTACAAAGGGCTTCTAGCTGGAGGAGGGAGCATAAGATACCCAAGTACAAGGGGCTTCTAGCTGGAGGCAGAGAGCATAAGATACCTAAGTACAAAGGGCTTCTAGCTGGAGGCAGAGAGCATAAGATACCCAAGTACTAGGGGCTTCTAGCTGGAGGCAGAGAGCATAGGATACCCAAGTACAAGGGGCTTCTAGCTGGAGGCAGAGAGCATAGGATACCTAAGTACTAGGGGCTTCTAGCTGGAGGCAGAGAGCATAAGATACCCAAGGACAAAGCGCTTCTAGCTGGAGGAGGGAGCATAAGATACCCAAGTACTAGGGGCTTCTAGCTGGACGAGGGAGCATAAGATACCCAAGTACAAGAGGCTTCTAGCTGGAGGCAGAGAGCATAAGATACCCAAGTACTAGGGGCTTCTAGCTGGACGAGGGTGCATAAGATACCTAAGTACAAGGGGCTTCTAGCTGGAGGCAGAGAGCATAGGATACCCAAGTACAAGGGGCTTCTAGCTGGAGGAAGACAGCATAAGATACCTAAGTACAAGGGGCTTCTACCTGGAGGAGGGAGCATAAGATACCTAAGTACAAGGGGCTTCTAGCTGGAGGAAGAGAGCATAGGATACTCAAGTACAAGGGGCTTCTAGCTGGAGGAGGGAGCATAAGATACCTACGTACAAAGGGCTTCTAGCTGGAGGCAGAGAGCATAGGATACCCAAGTACAAGGGGCTTCTAGCCAGAGGCAGAGAGCATAAGATACCCAAGTACAAGGGGCTTCTAGCTGGAGGAGGGTGCATAAGATACCTAAGTACAAGGGGCTTCTAGCTGGAGGAGGGTGCATAAGATACCTAAGTACAAAGGGCTTCTAGCTGGAGGAGGGAGCATAAGATACCCAAGTACAAGGGGCTTCTAGCTGGAAGCAGTGAGCATAAGATACCCAAGTACTAGGGGGCTTCTAGCGGGAGGCAGAGAGCATAAGATACCCAAGTACAAGGGGCTTCTAGCTGGAGGCAGAGAGCATAAGATACCCAAGAACAAGGGGCTTCTAGCTGGAGGAAGAGACCATAGGATACCCAAGTACAAGGGGCTTCTAGCTGGAGGAGGGAGCATAAGATACCTAAGTACAAAGGGCTTTTAGCTGGAGGCAGAGAGCATAGGATACCCAAGTACAAGGGGCTTCTAGCCAGAGGCAGAGAGCATAAGATACCCAAGTACAAGGGGCTTCTAGCTGGAGGAGTGTGCATAAGATACCTAAGTACAAGGGGCTTCTAGCTGGAGGAGGGTGCATAAGATACCTAAGTACAAAGGGCTTCTAGCTGGAGGAGGGAGCATACGATACCTAAGAACAAGGGGCTTCTAGCTGGAGGAGGGTGCATAAGATACCTAAGTACAGAGGGCTTCTACCTGGAGGAGGGAGCATAAGATACCCAAGTACAAGGGGCTTCTATCTGGAGGCAGAGAGCATACGATACCTAAGTACAAAGGGCTTCTAGCTGGAGGCAGAGAGAATAAGATACCCAAGTGCTAGGGGCTTCTAGCTGGAGGCAGAGAGCATAGGATACCCAGTACAAGGGGCTTCTAGTTGGAGGCAGAGAGCATAGGATACCTAAGTACTTGGGGCTTCTAGCTGGAGGCAGAGAGCATAAGATACCCAAGGACAAAGGGCTTCTAGCTGGAGGAGGGAGCATAAGATACCCAAGTACTAGGGGCTTCTAGCTGGACGAGGGAGCATAAGATACCCAAGTACAAGAGGCTTCTAGCTGGAGGCAGAGAGCATAAGATACCCAAGTACTAGGGGCTTCTAGCTGGACGAGGGTGCATAAGATACCTAAGTACAAGGGGCTTCTAGCTGGAGGCAGAGAGCATAGGATACCCAAGTACAAGGGGCTTCTAGCTGGAGGAAGACAGCATAAGATACCTAAGTACAAGGGGCTTCTAGCTGGAAGAAGAGAGCATAAGATACCCAAGTACAAGAGGCTTCTAGCTGGAGGAGGGAGCATAAGATACCTAAGTACAAGGGGCTTCTAGCTGGAGGAGGGAGCATAAGATACCTAAGCACAAAGGGCTTATAGCTGGAGGCAGAGAGAATAAGATACCCAAGTACTAGGGGCTTCTAGCTGGATGCAGAGAGCATAAGATACCCAAGTACTAGGGGCTTCTAGCTGGAGGCAGAGAGCATAAGATACCCAAGTACAAGGGGCTTCTAGCTGGAGGCAGAGAGCATAAGATACCCAAGGACAAGGGGCTTCTAGCTGGAGACAGAGAGCATGAGATACCCAAGTACAAGGGGCTTCTAGCTGAAGGCAGAGAGCATAAGATACCCAAGTACTAGGGGCTTCTAGCTGGACGAGGGAGCATACGATACCCAAGTACAAGAGGCTTCTAGCTGAAGGCAGAGAGCATAAGATACCCAAGTACTAGGGGCTTCTAGGTGGAGGCAGAGAGCATGAGATACCCAAGTACAAGGGGCTTCTAGCTGGAGGAGGGAGCATAAGATACCTAAGTACAAGGGGCTTCTAGCTGGAGGAGGGAGCATAAGATACCTAAGTACAAGGGTCTTCTAGCTGGAGGCAGAGAGCATAAGATACCCAAGTACAAGGGGCTTCTAGCTGGAGGCAAAGAGCATAAGATACCCAAGTACTAGGCGCTTCTAGCTGGAGGCAGAGAGCATAAGATACCCAAGTACTAGGGGCTTCTAGCTGGAGGAGGGAGCATAAGAAACCCAAGTACGGACAAGGGGCCTCTGGCTGGGGCAGAGGGCAGAAGATACCTAAGTACAAGGGGCTTCTAGCTGGAGGCAGAGAGCATAAGATACCTAAGTACAAGGGGCTTCTAGCTGGAGGCAGAGAGAATGAGATACCCAAGGACAAGGGGCTTCTAGCTGGAGGCAGAGAGCATAAGATACCCAAGTACAAGGGGCTTCTAGCTGGAGACAGAGAGCATAGGATACCCAAGTACAAGGGGCTTCTAGCTGGAGGAGGGAGCATAAGATACCTAAGTACAAGGGGCTTCTAGCTGGAGGAGGGAGCATAAGATACCTAAGTACAAGGGGCTTCTAGCTGGAGGCAGAGAGCATAAGATACCCAAGTACAAGGGGCTTCTAGCTGGAGGCAGAGAGCATAAGATACCCAAGTACTAGGGGCTTCTAGCTGGAGGCAGAGAGCATAAGATACCCAAGTACAAGGGGCTTCTAGCTGGAGAAGGGAGCATAAGATACCCAAGTACTGAAAAGGGGCCTCTGGCTGGGGCAGAGGGCAGAAGATACCTAAGCACAAGGGGCTTCTAGCTGGAGGCAGAGAGCATAAGATACCTAAGTACAAGGGGCTTCTAGCTGGAGGCAGAGAGCATAAGATACCCAAGGACAAGGGGCTTCTAGCTGGAGGCAGAGAGCATAAGATACCCAAGTACAAGGGGCTTCTAGCTGGAGACAGAGAGCATAGGATACCCACGTACAAGGGGCTTCTAGCTGGAGGAGGGAGCATAAGATACCCAAGTACAAGGGGCTTCTAGCTGGAGGAGGGAGCATAAGATACCTAAGTACAAGGGGCTTCTAGCTGGAGGCAGAGAGCATAAGATACCTAAGTACAAAGGGCTTCTAGCTGGAGGCAGAGAGCATAAGATACCCAAGTACAAGGGGCTTCTAGCTGGAGACAGAGAGCATAGGATACCCACGTACAAGGGGCTTCTAGCTGGAGGAGGGAGCATAAGATACCCAAGTACAAGGGGCTTCTAGCTGGAGGAGGGAGCATAAGATACCCAAGTACAAGGGGCTTCTAGCTGGAGGCAGAGAGCATAAGATACCTAAGTACAAAGGGCTTCTAGCTGGAGGCAGAGAGAATAAGATACCCAAGTACTAGGGGCTTCTAGCTGGAGGCAGAGAGCATAGGATACCCAAGTACATGGGGCTTCTAGCTGGAGGCAGAGAGCATAGGATACCTAAGTACTAGGGGCTTCTAGCTGGAGGCAGAGAGCATAAGATACCCAAGGACAAAGCGCTTCTAGCTGGAGGAGGGAGCATAAGATACCCAAGTACTAGGGGCTTCTAGCTGGACGAGGGAGCATAAGATACCCAAGTACAAGAGGCTTCTAGCTGGAGGCAGAGAGCATAAGATACCCAAGTACTAGGGGCTTCTAGCTGGACGAGGGTGCATAAGATACCTAAGTACAAGGGGCTTCTAGCTGGAGGCAGAGAGCATAGGATACCCAAGTACAAGGGGCTTCTAGCTGGAGGAAGACAGCATAAGATACCTAAGTACAAGGGGCTTCTACCTGGAGGAGGGAGCATAAGATACCTAAGTACAAGGGGCTTCTAGCTGGAGGAAGAGAGCATAGGATACTCAAGTACAAGGGGCTTCTAGCTGGAGGAGGGAGCATAAGATACCTACGTACAAAGGGCTTCTAGCTGGAGGCAGAGAGCATAGGATACCCAAGTACAAGGGGCTTCTAGCCAGAGGCAGAGAGCATAAGATACCCAAGTACAAGGGGCTTCTAGCTGGAGGAGGGTGCATAAGATACCTAAGTACAAGGGGCTTCTAGCTGGAGGAGGGTGCATAAGATACCTAAGTACAAAGGGCTTCTAGCTGGAGGAGGGAGCATACGATACCCAAGTACAAGGGGCTTCTAGCTGGAGGCAGTGAGCATAAGATACCCAAGTACTAGGGGGCTTCTAGCGGGAGGCAGAGAGCATAAGATACCCAAGTACAAGGGGCTTCTAGCTGGAGGCAGAGAGCATAAGATACCCAAGAACAAGGGGCTTCTAGCTGGAGGAAGAGACCATAGGATACCCAAGTACAAGGGGCGTCTAGCTGGAGGAGGGAGCATAAGATACCTAAGTACAAAGGGCTTTTAGCTGGAGGCAGAGAGCATAGGATACCCAAGTACAAGGGGCTTCTAGCCAGAGGCAGAGAGCATAAGATACCCAAGTACAAGGGGCTTCTAGCTGGAGGAGTGTGCATAAGATACCTAAGTACAAGGGGCTTCTAGCTGGAGGAGGGTGCATAAGATACCTAAGTACAAAGGGCTTCTAGCTGGAGGAGGGAGCATACGATACCTAAGTACAAGGGGCTTCTAGCTGGAGGAGGGTGCATAAGATACCTAAGTACAGAGGGCTTCTAGCTGGAGGAGGGAGCATAAGATACCCAAGTACAAGGGGCTTCTATCTGGAGGCAGAGAGCATACGATACCTAAGTACAAAGGGCTTCTAGCTGGAGGCAGAGAGAATAAGATACCCAAGTGCTAGGGGCTTCTAGCTGGAGGCAGAGAGCATAGGATACCCAGTACAAGGGGCTTCTAGTTGGAGGCAGAGAGCATAGGATACCTAAGTACTTGGGGCTTCTAGCTGGAGGCAGAGAGCATAAGATACCCAAGGACAAAGGGCTTCTAGCTGGAGGAGGGAGCATAAGATACCCAAGTACTAGGGGCTTCTAGCTGGACGAGGGAGCATAAGATACCCAAGTACAAGAGGCTTCTAGCTGGAGGCAGAGAGCATAAGACACCCAAGTACTAGGGGCTTCTAGCTGGACGAGGGTGCATAAGATACCTAAGTACAAGGGGCTTCTAGCTGGAGGCAGAGAGCATAGGATACCCAAGTACAAGGGGCTTCTGGCTGGAGGAAGACAGCATAAGATACCTAAGTACAAGGGGCTTCTAGCTGGAAGAAGAGAGCATAAGATACCCAAGTACAAGAGGCTTCTAGCTGGAGGAGGGAGCATACGATACCTAAGTACAAGGGGCTTATAGCTGGAGGAGGGAGCATAAGATACCTAAGCACAAAGGGCGTATAGCTGGAGGCAGAGAGAATAAGATACCCAAGTACTAGGGGCTTCTAGCTGGATGCAGAGAGCATAAGATACCCAAGTACTAGGGGCTTCTAGCTGGAGGCAGAGAGCCTAAGATACCCAAGTACAAGGGGCTTCTAGCTGGAGGCAGAGAGCATAAGATACCCAAGGACAAGGGGCTTCTAGCTGGAGACAGAGAGCATGAGATACCCAAGTACAAGGGGCTTCTAGCTGGAGGCAGAGAGCATAAGATACCCAAGTACTAGGGGCTTCTAGCTGGACGAGGGAGCATACGATACCCAAGTACAAGAGGCTTCTAGCTGAAGGCAGAGAGCATAAGATACCCAAGTACTAGGGGCTTCTAGGTGGAGGCAGAGAGCATGAGATACCCAAGTACAAGGGGCTTCTAGCTGGAGGAGGGAGCATAAGATACCTAAGTACAAGGGGCTTCTAGCTGGAGGAGGGAGCATAAGATACCTAAGTACAAGGGTCTTCTAGCTGGAGGCAGAGAGCATAAGATACCCAAGTACAAGGGGCTTCTAGCTGGAGGCAAAGAGCATAAGATACCCAAGTACTAGGCGCTTCTAGCTGGAGGCAGAGAGCATAAGATACCCAAGTACTAGGGGCTTCTAGCTGGAGGAGGGAGCATAAGAAACCCAAGTACGGACAAGGGGCCTCTGGCTGGGGCAGAGGGCAGAAGATACCTAAGTATAAGGGGCTTCTAGCTGGAGTCAGAGAGCATAAGATACCTAAGTACAAGGGGCTTCTAGCTGGAGGCAGAGAGAATAAGATACCCAAGGACAAGGGGCTTCTAGCTGGAGGCAGAGAGCATAAGATACCCAAGGACAAAGGGCTTCTAGCTGGAGGAGGGAGCATAAGATACCCAAGTACTAGGGGCTTCTAGCTGGACGAGGGAGCATAAGATACCCAAGTACAAGAGGCTTCTAGCTGGAGGCAGAGAGCATAAGATACCCAAGTACTAGGGGCTTCTAGCTGGACGAGGGTGCATAAGATACCTAAGTACAAGGGGCTTCTAGCTGGAGGCAGAGAGCATAGGATACCCAAGTACAAGGGGCTTCTAGCTGGAGGAAGACAGCATAAGATACCTAAGTACAAGGGGCTTCTAGCTGGAAGAAGAGAGCATAAGATACCCAAGTACAAGAGGCTTCTAGCTGGAGGAGGGAGCATAAGATACCTAAGTACAAGGGGCTTATAGCTGGAGGAGGGAGCATAAGATACCTAAGCACAAAGGGCTTATAGCTGGAGGCAGAGAGAATAAGATACCCAAGTACTAGGGGCTTCTAGCTGGATGCAGAGAGCATAAGATACCCAAGTACTAGGGGCTTCTAGCTGGAGGCAGAGAGCATAAGATACCCAAGTACAAGGGGCTTCTAGCTGGAGGCAGAGAGCATAAGATACCCAAGGACAAGGGGCTTCTAGCTGGAGACAGAGAGCATGAGATACCCAAGTACAAGGGGCTTCTAGCTGGAGGCAGAGAGCATAAGATACCCAAGTACTAGGGGCTTCTAGCTGGACGAGGGAGCATACGATACCCAAGTACAAGAGGCTTCTAGCTGAAGGCAGAGAGCATAAGATACCCAAGTACTAGGGGCTTCTAGGTGGAGGCAGAGAGCATGAGATACCCAAGTACAAGGGGCTTCTAGCTGGAGGAGGGAGCATAATATACCTAAGTACAAGGGGCTTCTAGCTGGAGGAGGGAGCATAAGATACCTAAGTACAAGGGTCTTCTAGCTGGAGGCAGAGAGCATAAGATACCCAAGTACAAGGGGCTTCTAGCTGGAGGCAAAGAGCATAAGATAACCAAGTACTAGGCGCTTCTAGCTGGAGGCAGAGAGCATAAGATACCCAAGTACTAGGGGCTTCTAGCTGGAGGAGGGAGCATAAGAAACCCAAGTACGGACAAGGGGCCTCTGGCTGGGGCAGAGGGCAGAAGATACCTAAGTATAAGGGGCTTCTAGCTGGAGTCAGAGAGCATAAGATACCTAAGTACAAGGGGCTTCTAGCTGGAGGCAGAGAGAATAAGATACCCAAGGACAAGGGGCTTCTAGCTGGAGGCAGAGAGCATAAGATACCCAAGTACAAGGGGCTTCTAGCTGGAGACAGAGAGCATAGGATACCCAAGTACAAGGGGCTTCTAGCTGGAGGAGGGAGCATAAGATACCTAAGTACAAGGGGCTTCTAGCTGGAGGAGGGAGCATAAGATACCTAAGTACAAGGGGCTTCTAGCTGGAGGCAGAGAGCATAAGATACCCAAGTACAAGGGGCTTCTAGCTGGAGGCAGAGAGCATAAGATACCCAAGTACTAGGGGCTTCTAGCTGGAGGCAGAGAGCATAAGATACCCAAGTACAAGGGGCTTCTAGCTGGAGAAGGGAGCATAAGATACCCAAGTACGGACAAGGGGCCTCTGGCTGGGGCAGAGGGCAGAAGATACCTAAGCACAAGGGGCTTCTAGCTGGAGGCAGAGAGCATAAGATACCTAAGTACAAGGGGCTTCTAGCTGGAGGCAGAGAGCATAAGATACCCAAGGACAAGGGGCTTCTAGCTGGAGGCAGAGAGCATAAGATACCCAAGTACAAGGGGCTTCTAGCTGGAGACAGAGAGCATAGGATACCCACGTACAAGGGGCTTCTAGCTGGAGGAGGGAGCATAAGATACCCAAGTACAAGGGGCTTCTAGCTGGAGGAGGGAGCATAAGATACCTAAGTACAAGGGGCTTCTAGCTGGAGGCAGAGAGCATAAGATACCCAAGTAC
Organism: Lissotriton helveticus; assembly: GCF_964261635.1. NCBI lineage: Eukaryota > Metazoa > Chordata > Amphibia > Caudata > Salamandridae > Lissotriton > Lissotriton helveticus. Next base: position 97,623,391 of record NC_136064.1, on the reverse strand, counting down.
TAGGGGCTTCTAGCTGGAGGCAGAGAGCATAAGATACCCAAGTACAAGGGGCTTCTGGCTGGAGGAGGGAGCATAAGATACCCAAGTACTAGGGGGTTCTAGCTGGAGGAGGGAGCATAAGATACCTAAGTACAAGGGGCTTCTAGCTGGAGGCAGAGAGCATAGGATACCCAAGTACAAGGGGCTTCTAGCTGGAGGAGGGAGCATAAGATACCTAAGTACAAAGGGCTTCTAGCTGGAGGCAGAGAGCATAAGATGCCTAAGTACAAGGGTTTCTAGCTGGAGGAGGGAGCATAAGATACCTAAGTACAAGGGGCTTCTAGCTGGAGGAGGGAGCATAAGATACCTAAGTACAAGGGGCTTCTAGCTGGAGGAGGGAGCATAAGATACCCAAGTACAAGGGGCTTCTAGCTGGAGGAGGGAGCATAAGATACCTAAGTACAAGGGGCTTCTAGCTGGAGGCAGAGAGCATAAGATACCCAAGTACAAGAGGCTTCTAGCTGGAGGCAGAGAGCATAGGATACCCAAGTACAAGGGGCTTCTAGCTGGAGGAGGGAGCATAAGATACCTAAGTACAAGGTGCTTCTAGCTGGAGGCAGAGAGCATAAGATACCCAAGTACAAGAGGCTTCTAGCTGGAGGCAGAGAGCATAAGATACCTAAGTACAAGGGGCTTCTAGCTGGAGGCAGTGAGCATAAGATACCTAAGTACAAGGGGCTTCTAGCTGGACGCAGAGAGCATAAGATACCCAAGTACTAGGGGCTTCTATCTGGACGAGGGAGCATAAGATACCCAAGTACAAGGGGCTTCTAGCTGGAGGCAGAGAGCATAAGATACCTAAGTACAAGGGGCTTCTAGCTGGAGGCAGAGAGCATAAGATACCCAAGTACAAGAGGCTTCTAGCTGGAGGCAGAGAGCATAAGATACCCAAGTACAAGGGGCTTCTAGCTGGAGGCAGTGAGCATAAGATACCTAAGTACAAGGGGCTTCTAGCTGGACGCAGAGAGCATAAGATACCCAAGTACTAGGGGCTTCTAGCTGGACGAGGGAGCATAAGATACCCAAGTACAAGGGGCTTCTAGCTGGAGGCAGAGAGCATAAGATACCTAAGTACTAGGGGCTTCTAGCTGGAGGCAGAGAGCATGAGATACCCAAGTACGAGGGGCTTCTAGCTGGAGGAGGGAGCATAAAACACCTAAGTACAAGGGGCTTCTAGCTGGAGGAGGGAGCATAAGATACCTAAGTACAAAGGGCTTCTAGCTGGAGGCAGAGAGAATAAGATACCCAAGTACTAGGGGCTTCTAGCTGGAGGCAGAGTGCATAAGATACCCAAGGACAAGGGGCTTTTAGCTGAAGGAGGGAGCATAAGATACCCAAGTACAAGGGGCTTCTAGCTGGAGACAGAGAGCATGAGATACTCAAGTGCAAGGGGCTTCTAGCTGGAGGCAGAGAGCATAAGATACCCAACTACTAGGGGCTTCTAGCTGGAGGCAGAGAGCATAGGATACCCAAGTACAAGGGGCTTCTAGCTGAGGAGGAAGCATAAGTTACCTAAGTACAAGGGGCTTCTAGCTGGAGGAGGGAGCATAAGATACCTAAGTACAAAGGGCTTCTAGCTGGAGGCAGAGAGCATAAGATACCCAAGTACAAGAGGCTTCTAGCTGGAGGCAGAGAGCATAAGATACCCAAGTACAAGAGGCTTCTAGCTGGAGGCAGAGAGCATAAGATACCCAAGTACAAGGGGATTCTAGCTGGAGGCAGTGAGCATAAGATACCTAAGTACAAGGGGCTTCTAGCTGGACGCAGAGAGCATAAGATACCCAAGTACTAGGGGCTTCTAGCTGGACGAGGGAGCATAAGATACCCAAGTACAAGGGGCTTCTAGCTGGAGGCAGAGAGCATAAGATACCTAAGTACAAGGGGCTTCTAGCTGGAGGCAGAGAGCATAAGATACCCAAGTACAAGAGGCTTCTAGCTGGAGGCAGAGAGCATAAGATACCCAAGTACAAGGGGCTTCTAGCTGGAGGCAGTGAGCATAAGATACCTAAGTACAAGGGGCTTCTAGCTGGACGCAGAGAGCATAAGATACCCAAGTACTAGGGGCTTCTAGCTGGACGAGGGAGCATAAGATACCCAAGTACAAGGGGCTTCTAGCTGGAGGCAGAGAGCATAAGATACCTAAGTACAAGGGGCTTCTAGCTGGAGGCAGAGAGCATAAGATACCCAAGTACAAGAGGCTTCTAGCTGGAGGCAGAGAGCATAAGATACCCAAGTACAAGGGGCTTCTAGCTGGAGGCAGTGAGCATAAGATACCTAAGTACAAGGGGCTTCTAGCTGGACGCAGAGAGCATAAGATACCTAAGTACTAGGGGCTTCTAGCTGGAGGCAGAGAGCATGAGATACCCAAGTACGAGGGGCTTCTAGCTGGAGGAGGGAGCATAAAACACCTAAGTACAAGGGGCTTCTAGCTGGAGGAGGGAGCATAAGATACCTAAGTACAAAGGGCTTCTAGCTGGAGGCAGAGAGAATAAGATACCCAAGTACTAGGGGCTTCTAGCTGGAGGCAGAGTGCATAAGATACCCAAGGACAAGGGGCTTTTAGCTGAAGGAGGGAGCATAAGATACCCAAGTACAAGGGGCTTCTAGCTGGAGACAGAGAGCATGAGATACTCAAGTGCAAGGGGCTTCTAGCTGGAGGCAGAGAGCATAAGATACCCAACTACTAGGGGCTTCTAGCTGGAGGCAGAGAGCATAGGATACCCAAGTACAAGGGGCTTCTAGCTGAGGAGGAAGCATAAGTTACCTAAGTACAAGGGGCTTCTAGCTGGAGGAGGGAGCATAAGATACCTAAGTACAAAGGGCTTCTAGCTGGAGGCAGAGAGCATAAGATACCCAAGTACAAGAGGCTTCTAGCTGGAGGCAGAGAGCATAAGATACCCAAGTACAAGAGGCTTCTAGCTGGAGGCAGAGAGCATAAGATACCCAAGTACAAGGGGATTCTAGCTGGAGGCAGTGAGCATAAGATACCTAAGTACAAGGGGCTTCTAGCTGGACGCAGAGAGCATAAGATACCCAAGTACTAGGGGCTTCTAGCTGGACGAGGGAGCATAAGATACCCAAGTACAAGGGGCTTCTAGCTGGAGGCAGAGAGCATAAGATACCTAAGTACAAGGGGCTTCTAGCTGGAGGCAGAGAGCATAAGATACCCAAGTACAAGAGGCTTCTAGCTGGAGGCAGAGAGCATAAGATACCCAAGTACAAGGGGCTTCTAGCTGGAGGCAGTGAGCATAAGATACCTAAGTACAAGGGGCTTCTAGCTGGACGCAGAGAGCATAAGATACCCAAGTACTAGGGGCTTCTAGCTGGACGAGGGAGCATAAGATACCCAAGTACAAGGGGCTTCTAGCTGGAGGCAGAGAGCATAAGATACCTAAGTACTAGGGGCTTCTAGCTGGAGGCAGAGAGCATGAGATACCCAAGTACGAGGGGCTTCTAGCTGGAGGAGGGAGCATAAAACACCTAAGTACAAGGGGCTTCTAGCTGGAGGAGGGAGCATAAGATACCTAAGTACAAAGGGCTTCTAGCTGGAGGCAGAGAGAATAAGATACCCAAGTACTAGGGGCTTCTAGCTGGAGGCAGAGTGCATAAGATACCCAAGGACAAGGGGCTTTTAGCTGAAGGAGGGAGCATAATATACCCAAGTACAAGGGGCTTCTAGCTGGAGACAGAGAGCATGAGATACTCAAGTGCAAGGGGCTTCTAGCTGGAGGCAGAGAGCATAAGATACCCAAGTACTAGGGGCTTCTAGCTGGACGAGGGAGCATAAGATACCCAAGTACAAGAGGCTTCTAGCTGGAGGCAGAGAGCATAAGATACCCAACTACTAGGGGCTTCTAGCTGGAGGCAGAGAGCATAGGATACCCAAGTACAAGGGGCTTCTAGCTGAGGAGGAAGCATAAGATACCTAAGTACAAGGGGCTTCTAGCTGGAGGAGGGAGCATAAGATACCTAAGTACAAAGGGCTTCTAACTGGAGGCAAAGAGCATAAGATACCTAAGTACAAGGGGCTTCTAGCTGGAGGCAGAGAGCATAGGATATCCAAGTACAAGGGGCTTCTAGCTGGAGGAGGGAGCATAAGATACCTAAGTACAAGGGGCTTCTAGCTGGAGGCAGAGAGCATAAGATACCCAAGTACAAGAGGCTTCTAGCTGGAGGAAGAGAGCATAAGATACCCAAGTACAAGGGGCTTCTAGCTGGAGGCAGTGAGCATAAGATACCTAAGTACAAGGGGCTTCTAGCTGGAGGAGGGAGCATTAGATACCTAAGTACAAAGGGCTTCTAGCTGGAGGCAGAGAGCATAGGATACCCAAGTACAAGGGGCTTCTAGCTGGAGGCAGAGAGCATAAGATACCCAAGTACAAGGGGCTTCTAGCTGGAGGCAGAGAGCATAAGATACCTAAGTACAAGGGGCTTCTAGCTGGAGGAGGGAGCATAAGATACCCAAGTACAAGGGGCTTCTAGCTGGAGACAGAGAGCATAGGATACCCAAGTACAAGGGGCTTCTAGCTGGAGGAGGGAGCATAAGATACCTAAGTACAAGGGGCTTCTAGCTGGAGGAGGGAGCATAAGATACCTAAGTACAAGGGGCTTCTAGCTGGAGGCAGAGAGCATAAGATACCCAAGTACAAGGGGCTTCTAGCTGGAGGCAGAGAGCATAAGATACCCAAGTACTAGGGGCTTCTAGCTGGAGGCAGAGAGCATAAGATACCCAAGTACAAGGGGCTTCTAGCTGGAGAAGGGAGCATAAGATACCCAAGTACGGACAAGGGGCCTCTGGCTGGGGCAGAGGGCAGAAGATACCTAAGCACAAGGGGCTTCTAGCTGGAGGCAGAGAGCATAAGATACCTAAGTACAAGGGGCTTCTAGCTGGAGGCAGAGAGCATAAGATACCCAAGGACAAGGGGCTTCTAGCTGGAGGCAGAGAGCATAAGATACCCAAGTACAAGGGGCTTCTAGCTGGAGACAGAGAGCATAGGATACCCACGTACAAGGGGCTTCTAGCTGGAGGAGGGAGCATAAGATACCCAAGTACAAGGGGCTTCTAGCTGGAGGAGGGAGCATAAGATACCTAAGTACAAGGGGCTTCTAGCTGGAGGCAGAGAGCATAAGATACCTAAGTACAAAGGGCTTCTAGCTGGAGGCAGAGAGCATAAGATACCCAAGTACAAGGGGCTTCTAGCTGGAGACAGAGAGCATAGGATACCCACGTACAAGGGGCTTCTAGCTGGAGGAGGGAGCATAAGATACCTAAGTACAAGGGGCTTCTAGCTGGAGGAGGGTGCATAAGATACCTAAGTACAAAGGGCTTCTAGCTGGAGGAGGGAGCATAAGATACCCAAGTACAAGGGGCTTCTAGCTGGAGGCAGAGAGCATAAGATACCTAAGTACAAAGGGCTTCTAGCTGGAGGCAGAGAGAATAAGATACCCAAGTACTAGGGGCTTCTAGCTGGAGGCAGAGAGCATAGGATACCCAAGTACAAGGGGCTTCTAGCTGGAGGCAGAGAGCATAGGATACCTAAGTACTAGGGGCTTCTAGCTGGAGGCAGAGAGCATAAGATACCCAAGGACAAAGCGCTTCTAGCTGGAGGAGGGAGCATAAGATACCCAAGTACTAGGGGCTTCTAGCTGGACGAGGGAGCATAAGATACCCAAGTACAAGAGGCTTCTAGCTGGAGGCAGAGAGCATAAGATACCCAAGTACTAGGGGCTTCTAGCTGGACGAGGGTGCATAAGATACCTAAGTACAAGGGGCTTCTACCTGGAGGAGGGAGCATAAGATACCTAAGTACAAGGGGCTTCTAGCTGGAGGAAGAGAGCATAGGATACTCAAGTACAAGGGGCTTCTAGCTGGAGGAGGGAGCATAAGATACCTACGTACAAAGGGCTTCTAGCTGGAGGCAGAGAGCATAGGATACCCAAGTACAAGGGGCTTCTAGCCAGAGGCAGAGAGCATAAGATACCCAAGTACAAGGGGCTTCTAGCTGGAGGAGGGTGCATAAGATACCTAAGTACAAGGGGCTTCTAGCTGGAGGAGGGTGCATAAGATACCTAAGTACAAAGGGCTTCTAGCTGGAGGAGGGAGCATACGATACCCAAGTACAAGGGGCTTCTAGCTGGAGGCAGTGAGCATAAGATACCCAAGTACTAGGGGGCTTCTAGCGGGAGGCAGAGAGCATAAGATACCCAAGTACAAGGGGCTTCTAGCTGGAGGCAGAGAGCATAAGATACCCAAGAACAAGGGGCTTCTAGCTGGAGGAAGAGACCATAGGATACCCAAGTACAAGGGGCTTCTAGCTGGAGGAGGGAGCATAAGATACCTAAGTACAAAGGGCTTTTAGCTGGAGGCAGAGAGCATAGGATACCCAAGTACAAGGGGCTTCTAGCCAGAGGCAGAGAGCATAAGATACCCAAGTACAAGGGGCTTCTAGCTGGAGGAGTGTGCATAAGATACCTAAGTACAAGGGGCTTCTAGCTGGAGGAGGGTGCATAAGATACCTAAGTACAAAGGGCTTCTAGCTGGAGGAGGGAGCATACGATACCTAAGTACAAGGGGCTTCTAGCTGGAGGAGGGTGCATAAGATACCTAAGTACAGAGGGCTTCTAGCTGGAGGAGGGAGCATAAGATACCCAAGTACAAGGGGCTTCTATCTGGAGGCAGAGAGCATACGATACCTAAGTACAAAGGGCTTCTAGCTGGAGGCAGAGAGAATAAGATACCCAAGTGCTAGGGGCTTCTAGCTGGAGGCAGAGAGCATAGGATACCCAGTACAAGGGGCTTCTAGTTGGAGGCAGAGAGCATAGGATACCTAAGTACTTGGGGCTTCTAGCTGGAGGCAGAGAGCATAAGATACCCAAGGACAAAGGGCTTCTAGCTGGAGGAGGGAGCATAAGATACCCAAGTACTAGGGGCTTCTAGCTGGACGAGGGAGCATAAGATACCCAAGTACAAGAGGCTTCTAGCTGGAGGCAGAGAGCATAAGATACCCAAGTACTAGGGGCTTCTAGCTGGACGAGGGTGCATAAGATACCTAAGTACAAGGGGCTTCTAGCTGGAGGCAGAGAGCATAGGATACCCAAGTACAAGGGGCTTCTAGCTGGAGGAAGACAGCATAAGATACCTAAGTACAAGGGGCTTCTAGCTGGAAGAAGAGAGCATAAGATACCCAAGTACAAGAGGCTTCTAGCTGGAGGAGGGAGCATAAGATACCTAAGTACAAGGGGCTTCTAGCTGGAGGAGGGAGCATAAGATACCTAAGCACAAAGGGCTTATAGCTGGAGGCAGAGAGAATAAGATACCCAAGTACTAGGGGCTTCTAGCTGGATGCAGAGAGCATAAGATACCCAAGTACTAGGGGCTTCTAGCTGGAGGCAGAGAGCATAAGATACCCAAGTACAAGGGGCTTCTAGCTGGAGGCAGAGAGCATAAGATACCCAAGGACAAGGGGCTTCTAGCTGGAGACAGAGAGCATGAGATACCCAAGTACAAGGGGCTTCTAGCTGGAGGCAGAGAGCATAAGATACCCAAGTACTAGGGGCTTCTAGCTGGACGAGGGAGCATACGATACCCAAGTACAAGAGGCTTCTAGCTGAAGGCAGAGAGCATAAGATACCCAAGTACTAGGGGCTTCTAGGTGGAGGCAGAGAGCATGAGATACCCAAGTACAAGGGGCTTCTAGCTGGAGGAGGGAGCATAAGATACCTAAGTACAAGGGGCTTCTAGCTGGAGGAGGGAGCATAAGATACCTAAGTACAAGGGTCTTCTAGCTGAAGGCAGAGAGCATAAGATACCCAAGTACAAGGGGCTTCTAGCTGGAGGCAAAGAGCATAAGATACCCAAGTACTAGGCGCTTCTAGCTGGAGGCAGAGAGCATAAGATACCCAAGTACTAGGGGCTTCTAGCTGGAGGAGGGAGCATAAGAAACCCAAGTACGGACAAGGGGCCTCTGGCTGGGGCAGAGGGCAGAAGATACCTAAGTACAAGGGGCTTCTAGCTGGAGGCAGAGAGCATAAGATACCTAAGTACAAGGGGCTTCTAGCTGGAGGCAGAGAGAATAAGATACCCAAGGACAAGGGGCTTCTAGCTGGAGGCAGAGAGCATAAGATACCCAAGTACAAGGGGCTTCTAGCTGGAGACAGAGAGCATAGGATACCCAAGTACAAGGGGCTTCTAGCTGGAGGAGGGAGCATAAGATACCTAAGTACAAGGGGCTTCTAGCTGGAGGAGGGAGCATAAGATACCTAAGTACAAGGGGCTTCTAGCTGGAGGCAGAGAGCATAAGATACCCAAGTACAAGGGGCTTCTAGCTGGAGGCAGAGAGCATAAGATACCCAAGTACTAGGGGCTTCTAGCTGGAGGCAGAGAGCATAAGATACCCAAGTACAAGGGGCTTCTAGCTGGAGAAGGGAGCATAAGATACCCAAGTACGGACAAGGGGCCTCTGGCTGGGGCAGAGGGCAGAAGATACCTAAGCACAAGGGGCTTCTAGCTGGAGGCAGAGAGCATAAGATACCTAAGTACAAGGGGCTTCTAGCTGGAGGCAGAGAGCATAAGATACCCAAGGACAAGGGGCTTCTAGCTGGAGGCAGAGAGCATAAGATACCCAAGTACAAGGGGCTTCTAGCTGGAGACAGAGAGCATAGGATACCCACGTACAAGGGGCTTCTAGCTGGAGGAGGGAGCATAAGATACCCAAGTACAAGGGGCTTCTAGCTGGAGGAGGGAGCATAAGATACCTAAGTACAAGGGGCTTCTAGCTGGAGGCAGAGAGCATAAGATACCCAAGTACTAGGGGCTTCTAGCTGGAGGCAGAGAGCATAAGATACCCAAGTACAAGGGGCTTCTGGCTGGAGGAGGGAGCATAAGATACCCAAGTACTAGGGGGTTCTAGCTGGAGGAGGGAGCATAAGATACCTAAGTACAAGGGGCTTCTAGCTGGAGGCAGAGAGCATAGGATACCCAAGTACAAGGGGCTTCTAGCTGGAGGAGGGAGCATAAGATACCTAAGTACAAAGGGCTTCTAGCTGGAGGCAGAGAGCATAAGATGCCTAAGTACAAGGGTTTCTAGCTGGAGGAGGGAGCATAAGATACCTAAGTACAAGGGGCTTCTAGCTGGAGGAGGGAGCATAAGATACCTAAGTACAAGGGGCTTCTAGCTGGAGGAGGGAGCATAAGATACCCAAGTACAAGGGGCTTCTAGCTGGAGGAGGGAGCATAAGATACCTAAGTACAAGGGGCTTCTAGCTGGAGGCAGAGAGCATAAGATACCCAAGTACAAGAGGCTTCTAGCTGGAGGCAGAGAGCATAGGATACCCAAGTACAAGGGGCTTCTAGCTGGAGGAGGGAGCATAAGATACCTACGTACAAGGTGCTTCTAGCTGGAGGCAGAGAGCATAAGATACCCAAGTACAAGAGGCTTCTAGCTGGAGGCAGAGAGCATAAGATACCCAAGTACAAGGGGCTTCTAGCTGGAGGCAGTGAGCATAAGATACCTAAGTACAAGGGGCTTCTAGCTGGACGCAGAGAGCATAAGATACCCAAGTACTAGGGGCTTCTATCTGGACGAGGGAGCATAAGATACCCAAGTACAAGGGGCTTCTAGCTGGAGGCAGAGAGCATAAGATACCTAAGTACAAGGGTCTTCTAGCTGGAGGCAGAGAGCATAAGATACCCAAGTACAAGAGGCTTCTAGCTGGAGGCAGAGAGCATAAGATACCCAAGTACAAGGGGCTTCTAGCTGGAGGCAGTGAGCATAAGATACCTAAGTACAAGGGGCTTCTAGCTGGACGCAGAGAGCATAAGATACCCAAGTACTAGGGGCTTCTAGCTGGACGAGGGAGCATAAGATACCCAAGTACAAGGGGCTTCTAGCTGGAGGCAGAGAGCATAAGATACCTAAGTACTAGGGGCTTCTAGCTGGAGGCAGAGAGCATGAGATACCCAAGTACGAGGGGCTTCTAGCTGGAGGAGGGAGCATAAAACACCTAAGTACAAGGGGCTTCTAGCTGGAGGAGGGAGCATAAGATACCTAAGTACAAAGGGCTTCTAGCTGGAGGCAGAGAGAATAAGATACCCAAGTACTAGGGGCTTCTAGCTGGAGGCAGAGTACATAAGATACCCAAGGACAAGGGGCTTTTAGCTGAAGGAGGGAGCATAAGATACCCAAGTACAAGGGGCTTCTAGCTGGAGACAGAGAGCATGAGATACTCAAGTGCAAGGGGCTTCTAGCTGGAGGCAGAGAGCATAAGATACCCAAGTACTAGGGGCTTCTAGCTGGACGAGGGAGCATAAGATACCCAAGTACAAGAGGCTTCTAGCTGGAGGCAGAGAGCATAAGATACCCAACTACTAGGGGCTTCTAGCTGGAGGCAGAGAGCATAGGATACCCAAGTACAAGGGGCTTCTAGCTGAGGAGGAAGCATAAGATACCTAAGTACAAGGGGCTTCTAGCTGGAGGAGGGAGCATAAGATACCTAAGTACAAAGGGCTTCTAGCTGGAGGCAGAGAGCATAAGATACCCAAGTACAAGAGGCTTCTAGCTGGAGGCAGAGAGCATAAGATACCCAAGTACAAGAGGCTTCTAGCTGGAGGCAGAGAGCATAAGATACCCAAGTACAAGGGGATTCTAGCTGGAGGCAGTGAGCATAAGATACCTAAGTACAAGGGGCTTCTAGCTGGACGCAGAGAGCATAAGATACCCAAGTACTAGGGGCTTCTAGCTGGACGAGGGAGCATAAGATACCCAAGTACAAGGGGCTTCTAGCTGGAGGCAGAGAGCATAAGATACCTAAGTACAAGGGGCTTCTAGCTGGAGGCAGAGAGCATAAGATACCCAAGTACAAGAGGCTTCTAGCTGGAGGCAGAGAGCATAAGATACCCAAGTACAAGGGGCTTCTAGCTGGAGGCAGTGAGCATAAGATACCTAAGTACAAGGGGCTTCTAGCTGGACGCAGAGAGCATAAGATACCCAAGTACAAGGGGCTTCTAGCTGGAGGCAGAGAGCATAAGATACCTAAGTACTAGGGGCTTCTAGCTGGAGGCAGAGAGCATGAGATACCCAAGTACGAGGGGCTTCTAGCTGGAGGAGGGAGCATAAAACACCTAAGTACAAGGGGCTTCTAGCTGGAGGAGGGAGCATAAGATACCTAAGTACAAAGGGCTTCTAGCTGGAGGCAGAGAGAATAAGATACCCAAGTACTAGGGGCTTCTAGCTGGAGGCAGAGTGCATAAGATACCCAAGGACAAGGGGCTTTTAGCTGAAGGAGGGAGCATAAGATACCCAAGTACAAGGGGCTTCTAGCTGGAGACAGAGAGCATGAGATACTCAAGTGCAAGGGGCTTCTAGCTGGAGGCAGAGAGCATAAGATACCCAAGTACTAGGGGCTTCTAGCTGGACGAGGGAGCATAAGATACCCAAGTACAAGAGGCTTCTAGCTGGAGGCAGAGAGCATAAGATACCCAACTACTAGGGGCTTCTAGCTGGAGGCAGAGAGCATAGGATACCCAAGTACAAGGGGCTTCTAGCTGAGGAGGAAGCATAAGATACCTAAGTACAAGGGGCTTCTAGCTGGAGGAGGGAGCATAAGATACCTAAGTACAAAGGGCTTCTAGCTGGAGGCAGAGAGCATAAGATACCCAAGTACAAGAGGCTTCTAGCTGGAGGCAGAGAGCATAAGATACCCAAGTACAAGAGGCTTCTAGCTGGAGGCAGAGAGCATAAGATACCCAAGTACAAGGGGATTCTAGCTGGAGGCAGTGAGCATAAGATACCTAAGTACAAGGGGCTTCTAGCTGGACGCAGAGAGCATAAGATACCCAAGTACTAGGGGCTTCTAGCTGGACGAGGGAGCATAAGATACCCAAGTACAAGGGGCTTCTAGCTGGAGGCAGAGAGCATAAGATACCTAAGTACAAGGGGCTTCTAGCTGGAGGCAGAGAGCATAAGATACCCAAGTACAAGAGGCTTCTAGCTGGAGGCAGAGAGCATAAGATACCCAAGTACAAGGGGCTTCTAGCTGGAGGCAGTGAGCATAAGATACCTAAGTACAAGGGGCTTCTAGCTGGACGCAGAGAGCATAAGATACCCAAGTACTAGGGGCTTCTAGCTGGACGAGGGAGCATAAGATACCCAAGTACAAGGGGCTTCTAGCTGGAGGCAGAGAGCATAAGATACCTAAGTACTAGGGGCTTCTAGCTGGAGGCAGAGAGCATGAGATACCCAAGTACGAGGGGCTTCTAGCTGGAGGAGGGAGCATAAAACACCTAAGTACAAGGGGCTTCTAGCTGGAGGAGGGAGCATAAGATACCTAAGTACAAAGGGCTTCTAGCTGGAGGCAGAGAGAATAAGATACCCAAGTACTAGGGGCTTCTAGCTGGAGGCAGAGTGCATAAGATACCCAAGGACAAGGGGCTTTTAGCTGAAGGAGGGAGCATAAGATACCCAAGTACAAGGGGCTTCTAGCTGGAGACAGAGAGCATGAGATACTCAAGTGCAAGGGGCTTCTAGCTGGAGGCAGAGAGCATAAGATACCCAAGTACTAGGGGCTTCTAGCTGGACGAGGGAGCATAAGATACCCAAGTACAAGAGGCTTCTAGCTGGAGGCAGAGAGCATAGGATACCCAAGTACAAGTGGCTTCTAGCTGAGGAGGAAGCATTAGATACCTAAGTACAAGGGGCTTCTAGCTGGAGGAGGGAGCATAAGATACCTAAGTACAAAGGGCTTCTAACTGGAGGCAAAGAGCATAAGATACCTAAGTACAAGGGGCTTCTAGCTGGAGGCAGAGAGCATAGGATATCCAAGTACAAGGGGCTTCTAGCTGGAGGAGGGAGCATAAGATACCTAAGTACAAGGGGCTTCTAGCTGGAGGCAGAGAGCATAAGATACCCAAGTACAAGAGGCTTCTAGCTGGAGGAAGAGAGCATAAGATACCCAAGTACAAGGGGCTTCTAGCTGGAGGCAGTGAGCATAAGATACCTAAGTACAAGGGGCTTCTAGCTGGAGGAGGGAGCATTAGATACCTAAGTACAAAGGGCTTCTAGCTGGAGGCAGAGAGCATAGGATACCCAAGTACAAGGGGCTTCTAGCTGGAGGCAGAGAGCATAAGATACCCAAGTACAAGGGGCTTCTAGCTGGAGGCAGAGAGCATAAGATACCTAAGTACAAGGGGCTTCTAGCTGGAGGAGGGAGCATAAGATACCTAAGTACAAGGGGCTTCTAGGTGGAGGAGGGAGCATAAGATACCTAAGTACAAGGGGCTTCTAGCTGGAGGCAGAGAGCATAAGATACCCAAGTACAAGGGGCTTCTAGCTGGAGGCAGAGAGCATAAGATACCCAAGTACTAGGGGCTTCTAGCTGGAGGCAGAGAGCATAAGATACCCAAGTACGGACAAGGGGCCTCTGGCTGGGGCAGGGGGCAGAGGGCAGAAGATACCTAAGTACAAGGGGCTTCTAGCTGGAGACAGAGAGCATAAGATACCCAAGTACAAGGGGCTTCTAGCTGGAGGAGGGAGCATAAGATACCCAAGTACAAGGGGCTTCTAGCTGGAGGAGGGAGCATAACATACCTAAGTACAAGGGGCTTCTAGCTGGAGGAGGGAGCATAAGATACCCAAGTACAAGGGGCTTCTAGCTGGAGGAGGGAGCATAAGATACCTAAGTACAAGGGGCTTCTAGCTGGAGGCAGAGAGCATAAGATACCCAAGTACTAGGGGCTTCTAGCTGGAGGCAGAGAGCATAAGATACCCAAGTACAAGAGGCTTCTAGCTGGAGGCAGAGAGCATAAGATACCCAAGTACAAGAGGCTTCTAGCTGGAGGCAGAGAGCATAAGATACCCAAGTACAAGGGGCTTCTAGCTGGAGGCAGTGAGCATAAGATACCTAAGTACAAGGGGCTTCTAGCTGGAGGCAGAGAGCATAAGATACCTAAGTACTAGGGGCTTCTAGCTGGAGGCAGAGAGCATGAGATACCCAAGTACGAGGGGCTTCTAGCTGGAGGAGGGAGCATAAAACACCTAAGTACAAGGGGCTTCTAGCTGGAGGAGGGAGCATAAGATACCTAAGTACAAAGGGCTTCTAGCTGGAGGCAGAGAGAATAAGATACCCAAGTACTAGGGGCTTCTAGCTGGAGGCAGAGTGCATAAGATACCCAAGGACAAGGGGCTTTTAGCTGAAGGAGGGAGCATAAGATACCCAAGTACAAGGGGCTTCTAGCTGGAGACAGAGAGCATGAGATACTCAAGTGCAAGGGGCTTCTAGCTGGAGGCAGAGAGCATAAGATACCCAAGTACTAGGGGCTTCTAGCTGGACGAGGGAGCATAAGATACCCAAGTACAAGAGGCTTCTAGCTGGAGGCAGAGAGCATAGGATACCCAAGTACAAGTGGCTTCTAGCTGAGGAGGAAGCATTAGATACCTAAGTACAAGGGGCTTCTAGCTGGAGGAGGGAGCATAAGATACCTAAGTACAAAGGGCTTCTAACTGGAGGCAAAGAGCATAAGATACCTAAGTACAAGGGGCTTCTAGCTGGAGGCAGAGAGCATAGGATATCCAAGTACAAGGGGCTTCTAGCTGGAGGAGGGAGCATAAGATACCTAAGTACAAGGGGCTTCTAGCTGGAGGCAGAGAGCATAAGATACCCAAGTACAAGAGGCTTCTAGCTGGAGGAAGAGAGCATAAGATACCCAAGTACAAGGGGCTTCTAGCTGGAGGCAGTGAGCATAAGATACCTAAGTACAAGGGGCTTCTAGCTGGAGGAGGGAGCATTAGATACCTAAGTACAAAGGGCTTCTAGCTGGAGGCAGAGAGCATAGGATACCCAAGTACAAGGGGCTTCTAGCTGGAGGCAGAGAGCATAAGATACCCAAGTACAAGGGGCTTCTAGCTGGAGGCAGAGAGCATAAGATACCTAAGTACAAGGGGCTTCTAGCTGGAGGAGGGAGCATAAGATACCTAAGTACAAGGGGCTTCTAGGTGGAGGAGGGAGCATAAGATACCTAAGTACAAGGGGCTTCTAGCTGGAGGCAGAGAGCATAAGATACCCAAGTACAAGGGGCTTCTAGCTGGAGGCAGAGAGCATAAGATACCCAAGTACTAGGGGCTTCTAGCTGGAGGCAGAGAGCATAAGATACCCAAGTACGGACAAGGGGCCTCTGGCTGGGGCAGGGGGCAGAGGGCAGAAGATACCTAAGTACAAGGGGCTTCTAGCTGGAGACAGAGAGCATAAGATACCCAAGTACAAGGGGCTTCTAGCTGGAGGAGGGAGCATAAGATACCCAAGTACAAGGGGCTTCTAGCTGGAGGAGGGAGCATAACATACCTAAGTACAAGGGGCTTCTAGCTGGAGGAGGGAGCATAAGATACCCAAGTACAAGGGGCTTCTAGCTGGAGGAGGGAGCATAAGATACCTAAGTACAAGGGGCTTCTAGCTGGAGGCAGAGAGCATAAGATACCCAAGTACTAGGGGCTTCTAGCTGGAGGCAGAGAGCATAAGATACCCAAGTACAAGAGGCTTCTAGCTGGAGGCAGAGAGCATAAGATACCCAAGTACAAGAGGCTTCTAGCTGGAGGCAGAGAGCATAAGATACCCAAGTACAAGGGGCTTCTAGCTGGAGGCAGTGAGCATAAGATACCTAAGTACAAGGGGCTTCTAGCTGGACGCAGAGAGCATAAGATACCCAAGTACTAGGGGCTTCTAGCTGGACGAGGGAGCATAAGATACCCAAGTACAAGGGGCTTCTAGCTGGAGGCAGAGAGCATAAGATACCTAAGTACAAGGGGCTTCTAGCTGGAGGCAGAGAGCATAAGATACCCAAGTACAAGAGGCTTCTAGCTGGAGGCAGAGAGCATAAGATACCCAAGTACAAGGGGCTTCTAGCTGGAGGCAGTGAGCATAAGATACCTAAGTACAAGGGGCTTCTAGCTGGACGCAGACAGCATAAGATACCCAAGTACTAGGGGCTTCTAGCTGGACGAGGGAGCATAAGATACCCAAGTACAAGGGGCTTCTAGCTGGAGGCAGAGAGCATAAGATACCTAAGTACTAGGGGCTTCTAGCTGGAGGCAGAGAGCATGAGATACCCAAGTACGAGGGGCTTCTAGCTGGAGGAGGGAGCATAAAACACCTAAGTACAAGGGGCTTCTAGCTGGAGGAGGGAGCATAAGATACCTAAGTACAAAGGGCTTCTAGCTGGAGGCAGAGAGAATAAGATACCCAAGTACTAGGGGCTTCTAGCTGGAGGCAGAGTGCATAAGATACCCAAGGACAAGGGGCTTTTAGCTGAAGGAGGGAGCATAAGATACCCAAGTACAAGGGGCTTCTAGCTGGAGACAGAGAGCATGAGATACTCAAGTGCAAGGGGCTTCTAGCTGGAGGCAGAGAGCATAAGATACCCAAGTACTAGGGGCTTCTAGCTGGACGAGGGAGCATAAGATACCCAAGTACAAGAGGCTTCTAGCTGGAGGCAGAGAGCATAAGATACCCAACTACTAGGGGCTTCTAGCTGGAGGCAGAGAGCATAGGATACCCAAGTACAAGGGGCTTCTAGCTGAGGAGGAAGCATAAGATACCTAAGTACAAGGGGCTTCTAGCTGGAGGAGGGAGCATAAGATACCTAAGTACAAAGGGCTTCTAACTGGAGGCAAAGAGCATAGGATACCTAAGTACAAGGGGCTTCTAGCTGGAGGCAGAGAGCATAGGATATCCAAGTACAAGGGGCTTCTAGCTGGAGGAGGGAGCATAAGATACCTAAGTACAAGGGGCTTCTAGCTGGAGGCAGAGAGCATAGGATACCCAAGTACTAGGGGCTTCTAGCTGGAGGCAGAGAGCATAAGATACCCAAGTACAAGGGGCTTCTAGCTGGAGGCAGAGAGCATAAGATACCTAAGTACAAGGGGCTTCTAGCTGGAGGAGGGAGCATAGGATACCCAAGTACAAGGGGCTTCTAGCTGGAGGCAGAGAGCATAAGATACCCAAGTACAAGGGGCTTCTAGCTGGAGGCAGAGAGCATAAGATACCTAAGTACAAGGGGCTTCTAGCTGGAGGAGGGAGCATAAGATACCTAAGTACAAGGGGCTTCTAGGTGGAGGAGGGAGCATAAGATACCTAAGTACAAGGGGCTTCTAGCTGGAGGCAGAGAGCATAAGATACCCAAGTACAAGGGGCTTCTAGCTAGAGGCAGAGAGCATAAGATACCCAAGTACTAGGGGCTTCTAGCTGGAGGCAGAGAGCATAAGATACCCAAGTACGGACAAGGGGCCTCTGGCTGGGGCAGGGGGCAGAGGGCAGAAGATACCTAAGTACAAGGGGCTTCTAGCTGGAGACAGAGAGCATAAGATACCCAAGTACAAGGGGCTTCCAGCTGGAGGAGGGAGCATAAGATACCCAAGTACAAGGGGCTTTTAGCTGGAGGAGGGAGCATAAGATACCTAAGTACAAGGGGCTTCTAGCTGGAGGAGGGAGCATAAGATACCCAAGTACAAGGGGCTTCTAGCTGGAGGAGGGAGCATAAGATACCTAAGTACAAGGGGCTTCTAGCTGGAGGCAGAGAGCATAAGATACCCAAGTACTAGGGGCTTCTAGCTGGAGGCAGAGAGCATAAGATACCCAAGTACAAGAGGCTTCTAGCTGGAGGCAAAGAGCATAAGATACCCAAGGACTAGGGGCTTCTGGCTGGAGGAGGGAGCATAAGATACCCAAGTACTAGGGGGTTCTAGCTGGACGAGGGAGCAAAAGATACCCAAGTACTAGGGGCTTCTAGCTGGAGGCAGAGAGCATAGGATACCCAAGTACAAGGGGCTTTTGGCTGGAGGAGGGAGCATAAGATACCTAAGTACAAGGGGCTTCTAGCTGGAGGAGTGAGCATAAGATACCCAAGTACAAGGGGCTTCTAGCTGGAGGAGGTAGCATAAGATACCTAAGTACAAGGGGCTTCTAGCTGGAGGAGGGAGCATAAGATACCTAAGTACAAGGGGCTTCTAGCTGGAGGAGGGAGCATAAGATACCCAAGTACAAGGGGCTTCTAGCTGGAGGAGGGAGCATAAGATACCTAAGTACAAGGGGCTTCTAGCTGGAGGAGGGAGCATAAGATACCTACGTACAAAGGGCTTCTAGCTGGAGGCAGAGAGCAGAAGATACCTAAGTACAAGGGGCTTCTAGCTGGAGGCAGAGAGCATAGGATACCCAAGTACAAGGGGCTTCTAGCTGGAGGAGGGAGCATAAGATACCTAAGTACAAGGGGCTTCTAGCTGGAGGCAGAGAGCATAAGATACCTAAGTACTAGGGGGTTCTAGCTGGAGGCAGAGAGCATAAGATACCCAAGTACAAGGGGCTTCTAGCTGGAGGCAGAGATCATAGGATAGCCAAGTTCAAGGGGCTTCTAGCTGGAGGAGGGAGCATAAGATACCTAAGTACAAGGGGCTTCTAGCTTGAGGCAGCGAGCATAGGATACCCAAGTACAAGGGGCTTCTAGCTGGAGGCAGAGAGCATAGGATACCCAAGTACAAGGGGCTTCTAGCTGGAGGAGGGAGCATAAGATACCTAAGTACTAGGGGGTTCTAGCTGGAGGCAGAGAGCATAAGATACCCAAGTACAAGGGGCTTCTAGCTGGAGGCAGAGAGCATAGGATACCCAAGTACAAGGGGCTTCTAGCTGGAGGCAGAGAGCATAGGATAGCCAAGTACAAGGGGCTTCTAGCTGGAGGCAAAGAGCATAAGATACCCAAGTACAAGGGGCTTCTAGCTGGAGGCAGAGAGCATAAGATACCCAAGTACAAGAGGCTTCTAGCTGAAGGCAAAGAGCATAAGATACCCAAGTACAAGGGGCGTCTAGCTGGAGGCAAAGAGCATAAGATACCCAAGTACAAGGGGCTTCTAGCTGGAGGAAGAGAGCATAGGATACCCAAGTACAAGGGGCTTCTAGCTGGAGGAGGGAGCATAAGATACCCAAGTACAAGGGGCTTCTAGCTGGAGGCAGAGAGCATAGGATACCCAAGTATAAGGGGCTTCTAGCTGGAGGAGGGAGCATAAGATACCCAAGTACAAGGGGCTTCTAGCTGGAGGAAGAGAGCATAAGATACCTTTGTACAAGGGGCTTCTAGCTGGAGGCAGAGAGCATAAGATACCCAAGTACAAGGGGCTTCTAGCTGGAGGCAGAGAGCATAAGATACCCAAGGACAAGGGGCTTCTAGCTGGAAGCAAAGAGCATAAGATACCCAAGTACTAGGGGCTTCTAGCTGGAGGAGGGAGCATAAGATACCCAAGTACAAGGGGCTTCTAGCTGGAGGAAGAGAGCATAGGATACCCAAGTACAAGGGGCTTCTAGCTGGAGGAGGGAGCATAAGATACCCAAGTACAAGGGGCTTCTAGCTGGCGGCAGAGAGCATAAGATACCCAAGTACGGACAAGGGGCCTCTGGCTGGGGCAGAGGGCAGAAGATACCCAAGGACAAGGGGCCCGGGGCCTGGGCAGAGATCAGAACATACCCGTTGCCAGGACAGAGGGCACGGGAGGCCCAAGATCAGGGAGCTGTGGGCGAATGTGAGAGAATGTGATAGCCAAGAATAGGCGGCCATGGGCTTGGGGAGGCTACAGTTGATGAAGTGCCAGTGGCCTTTCACTCTGCTGGCATCAGCCTGACTTGCCTCACACAAGAAGGATCCTTGAGGGCACAGCAGGGAGCTCTGGTGCTTTGTCTGGCAGAGGGTGCTTTCCAGGAATGTTATTGAAGACAAGTTGCAGACAGGAGATAAGATCCATCAGAAAAAGGAAGAACATGGCCCAGTTATTAGAAAGTAAAGTAGCCCAAGGTCAAGCTCCATGAATGTTGATCTAACAAGAATGCTCTTTCTAAGTATTCACAATGACCGGCTGTGTGAACAGCCGCTGCTGAAATATATCACACCACAAACATGAACACTGCAGTGCAAGTGCCACCCTAGGAAAGTGCCACCCTAGGAAAGTGGCACCCTAGGGAAGTGCCACCCTAGGAAAGTGCCAGCCTAGGAAAGTGCCACCCTAGGGAAGTGCCACCCTAGGGAAGTGCCACCCTAGGAAAGTGCCACCCTAGGAAAGTGCCAGCCTAGGAAAGTGCCAGCCTAGGAAAGTGCCACCCTAGGAAAGTGGCACCCTAGGGAAGTGCCACCCTAGGAAAGTGCCACCCTTGGAAAGTGCCAGCCTAGGAAAGTGCCACCCTAGGGAAGTGCCACCCTAGGGAAGTGCCACCCTTGGAAAGTGCCAGCCTAGGAAAGTGCCACCCTAGGGAAGTGCCACCCTAGGGAAGTGCCACCCTAGGGAAGTGCCACCCTAGGGAAGTGCCACCCTAGGAAAGTGCCACCCTAGGGAAGTGCCACCCTAGGAAAGTATTGTAATTATTGTGACATATTTAGGGAAAGATTAATTATTTGTATTCTGTAATTACAACTTGAATGCCAACGGGGTAGCACTTGCTCTCACAAGAAGTGGAAGCTTCAGCATTTGTAGCTAGTGTTCTGTGGATTTCCAGAGGGTTGCACCATAGCACTGAATGCAGAGGGCTGTGGTTTAACATCAGGGATTTCTTAGAGGGGACTGTGGGCTGGAGGCAAAGGTGCAGACTTTGAAGCTAAAAGACCTGAGTGTGATCCCATCTTCCCAATTTTATATTGTGTGATCCTGGGCAAGCCATGGTATGTGTTGTGCCTTGCATGAAAGTGCATTGCGTGCCATGCATGAAAGTGCATCTTTTCATAGTGAGGCAACAAAAAGTGCCCGACTGGGACTGGCCATGAGTGTGTCTGTCTAGCTGACAACACCCTACACCAGCTTCATTGCAGCAACTGTTAGTTTTGGAACTCCATCACCTGGTGAAGGTGAGCGGGTCTGATGGGCCATCGCTAGGGGTGCGCGCAGCCACTTCTCTGTGACATTCATCATGGCTAGAAATGTGCAAAATCTGGCTCGCCAATATCACGGGTGATGTTTTATTAAAAAATACATGAATCGTGGGTGGAACCTAGAATTACAAACTTCCCTGGAACTCCTGACGAGGCCTCATTTGAAATATTCACCATGTGGGTGGATGCCTTAGCTCAGAAGTCCCCCCTCTGCCACCCCAGGTACCCAGATTACAATAAAGCCTATTCACCTGCCCCCAGAGAGCTATTGGTGGAGAGAGGGACTGCTGCACCAACCAGCTCTTTCTTCCTGTCAGGGGGATGTGACAAGCTTGACTCTAGGTTTCAATGGGGCTGGCAGTGTCATCCAATGAACACAAGCATCCGTTAGAAAATGTCCTGGACAGGGTTCCTAGGTGTGGCCAGGACTTCACTTCTTCAGCTGAGTAAAAAGCTCTGACTGGGCCCCAGAAATAACCCCCATAGGCCTGGGCTCCTGGGCTCCCCTGCCTAGGCTCCAATCGTTGCCCTGTTGTGTCACAAAGTGCACAGGACAGGGTTCAGCAGGCCCGGGGATAGCTCCCCTGCATCGCTGAGGTGAAACATTCCGACCAGGCTGCAGTCAGAGCTCTGGTGGGGTCCCATGTCTGGAGGGGCCTGAGCCCAGGCCGGGCTCCGGCTGCAGGCCTGTGGTGTCCATCTGCACCTGGCTTGTCCCCCAAAGGGCAAGCTGAAACTCCCCTTGGACAGCATGGCTTGAGAAGATGGCCATTCTCGGAGTCGGACCATCTGGCTGCACGCAGCATAGGAATGCATGATACACCTAAATGGATGGACTGCCCAGGAAGTCCCAAAGAGGGCTCATTTGCAGCTTCTAGTCAAGCCAGGGGTTCAGGAAGTTGGATGCATTTGATCGAACGACCCCTCCTGCCACCCAGGGTGCGTGATTCCAACGAAGTTTAGTAACCTTTCTCTGGCTTCATGGGAAACAACCTTTACAACGCAACTTTTACAACGCACTACCATTACAAAGAAACTTTTACAACGCAACATCCATTACAACGCATACCATTACAACGCATAACATTACCATCCAACACTTACCCTACTGTTGCACCCCCTGGAGTTAGAATAGTAATTTTTACCCCATACACTATCCAACACTTACCAAACATGCAATGTAATGTTATGCGTTGTAATGGTATGCGTTGTAAAGGTAGTATGCTTTGTAATAGAATGTGTTGTAAATGTAGTTTTTAAAATTTCGTTGTAATGGCATGCGTTGTAATGGAATGCGTTGTAATGGATGTTGTGTTGTAAAAAATGTGTTGTAAAAAATGTGTTGTAAATGTATGCGTTGTAATAGTATGCGTTGTAACATCATACATCCGGCTTAATAGGGATAGGGTGCTAGGGGCCCTTTTGTCATCCGGTCATTCTTAGAGGGTACTGCAAGGGCCCCCTTCTTACCCTGCCCTATGGGGCCTGCACAATCCTGCATTCTCAGACAGCAGGCTGGGGCCCTGCACTCTGACCAATTGGGGATGGACTGCTTGGCCAGCCTCGGCTATTCTTTCAAGCAAGAGCTTCCACCCTGCCTGGGACTGTCTGCCTCAAGGATTGGCCTCTCAGGAAGTCCCTCTGTCAGAGGGTCTCCCCGTCCAGCAGTGCAAAGACTGAGCAGCCCGGCAGCTCACTACCCCAGTGGTCTGGCAAGGATGCATGCAGTAGGGGGCACCAGCCTCAGATGGCACCGGATGTCCAGCCTCACATGCCATTGCCATTTTTTCAGTGAGTTTATTTCCACAGTATCTCGGAATGATTGTTCCTTGGGGCAGTGAGGCCAGCCTCCTACATCTTGGACAGGTTGCACCTCAGTCCACCACTCCCTTCTGTCGGTAACGAGCAGGCTGGCTACCAGTGCCCTTGCGATCATCCTATCCTCCCATCCCTGCAAGCAGCAGAGGCTCGCAAGCTCTTGATAGGTGCATAGGGCTGTCTGGGACAGGCACACGTCTCCCTCTTTTCTCCAGCAGTAGCAACTACCTGGTTGATCCTGCCAGTATCACAAGCATGTCTTGGATTAATCCATGCATGTTTAAGTACAAATAGCCTGTACAGTGAAGCCGAAAATGTCTCAATAAATCAGTTATGGTTCGCTAGATCACTCCATGTGTTCGGATAACTGTAGTATTGCTAGAGCTAATGTGTGCTGAATAGATCTCCCCTCACTGGATGTATGCATTCATCAGACCAACCAATAGGGGCTCGCCAGGGCGCTTTGGTTGCTCAAGATAACCTCAGGCCAATTGCATGTGCACATGATGTCAAAAATACATTGGGATATCTACCTTGTCAGCTTTGAATCGTATTTTCTGTGTCTACCACGGTGAGAACCGGTAATGGGGAATCAGTGTTCGATTATGGAGAGGGAGCCTGAAAAATGGATGACCAGATCGAAGGAAAGCAGCAGGTGCACAAGTTACCCACTCCTGACTCGGGGATGTAGTGATTAAAATAACAACAGAGGACTCATCCAAGCCCTCGTAGTGGAATGAGTGCACTATATATCATTTAACAAGGATCTATTGAATGATCAGTCTGGTGGCAGCACTCATGGTAATTCGTGAATATTAAAATTTCTGCAATTTAAAAGCTTGTAGTTGGATCTTGGTATCAAGCTGGTGGTCTGCTGCAAGATGAGCTAAGATCCTATCCCAGCCCCTGCCTCCAGCCTCTTGATTCTCTTGACTGAGTGTTCTGGGGGGCTAAAGCATTTACTAAATTGGTGGAATCATTCAGCTATGAATAATCGAGAGAACTCTGCTTCAATTATGTTGTTTTTTGGAATTGGGACACATTGATCAATAAATCTTTTGGCCACAGGTTTTTCCCAGGGCTTTGTCTGTCTGAGGGTTTGCTTGAATGCCAATTTCCCTTTAGCTCTGCTGGAGCATGACTGTGGCTTTGCAGGAGGCTTTGTTCCCTCCCCCCCCCCCAAGGCCACACACCACTGGCATTATGTTATCTGTTGAATGCAGGTGTCTGGGCTGTCCCGGGCTTGATATCCTGGGGCACATGGCTGAGTGTCATGCGTGGCTGTCTGTATTGTCCCACGGCTGCCTGCGTACATTGTCTTGAGCATCTTTTCCACGACCAGGGATGGGAGGCCACCATACCCCCGGCTGGGGCAGTTCTAACTCTCACTTTGTGGACTTCGGTCTCCGATCTGGGAAAGGGCACACTCTTTCAGCCTCTATCTGCCCCATAAAGTTCCTTAAACTTCAGCATCCAATGGCGACCTCATATGAGACAAGGCAACCTAGTGAATTTAAGCGTATTACTAAGCAGAGGAAGACAAACTAAAAAGGATTTCCTCAGTAATGGCAAGTGAAGAGATCAGAGCCCAGCACATAAAGCCGCTTGGTGGGGGGTGTGGGCACTGTGGTGTACAACAGTATGACTCTCCAGTGCTGTTCAGGGGGCCCAAGTCCCTCTGATTGATGTTCACCTCACAAACAGTGTTAGGTCCGTAGTGGCCTTCGGCGCACCAGGATTGGCTCATCTCAGAGTTGGGGTTCTTGGGAATGTTGCTCAACATTGTTGGTAAACTCCATCTAATGCTAAATACGGATGCAATTCAAGTGGCCAAAAATTTCATAAGAGAAAGATAACAATAACTTTGAAGAGAGTTCAAAAGGGTGTGAAACCATGAAGAGATAAGCGGGTGGGGTCCGTGTAGTCCACCCTCAGGATTCAACATGATAAGAAGGTTGCTCAACCAGGAAAGTCGCACTCTCTGTGGGACTGCCACCTAGACACACCTGGCTCCTGCACTAATCATGTCCGCTGCAGCGGTGTGCCGCGACTAGTCTGGTAGGCTTGAAACACTTCAGAGTGGCGGATGGTTCTCTGCTCTGGTGGAGAGTGTTACAGCCGTGTCCCAGGGTGCTTAGAAGAGATTTACAGCCTCATTGACCTCCTCCGGCAACTGCCCTGCCCCTCTCTGTGGCTGCTCTGATAGGACAGGGCTGCCAAAGCGACTGTTCTTAGTGCACCTGATCAGATTGTGGTGCCTGGCGGACAGAACCACGTCAGGTACCAGGTAATCTAATCCAGTCCCTGCTCAGTCACAGTGGTCGTTATCACTACAGAATAAGGGGCATATTATCAAGACTCGGTGATAAAATTATCGCCGCTTTATCGGCAGGAAACTGCAGATAAAGTGTTGATAATGGGCTTGATAATATGCTCTATGGAATTCCAATCGAAGCTCATGTTAGATGTGAAGGACATTTAACATGAGCTTCGATTGGAATTCCATAGAGCATGTTATCAAGCCCATTATCGCTACTTTATCGGCAGTTTCCTGCCGATAAAGCGGCAATAATTTTATCACTGAGTCTTGATAATATGCCCCTAAGTCTTGTATAAGAGGAGTGTCTTAGAGATAGGACTATGAGAGAGAGAAATGGCAATGCTACCTAACATGAGACCAGATGGGGAAGTTCCTGGATCAAAATACCCTGTTAAGATGGCAAAGGGAGGTGCTGTATTTTCCAGAAATCATTAACCTTCTCACCGAATTTGAGCCCTTTACACCCAGCTCCCACAGCACAATTAACAAAAACAAAATGAATCAAAACGTATCGCCTGGTTCACCCTTTGTACTACTTGAAAATGAGGAAGTCTTTGATCTCAGTGAAACTCTTACATCTGTAGTTTCATCGATTATAGACGCGCCAAACACATCCAGACTTGAAAAGCTGCCAGATGTCTGCGATGCTGCTGACAAATCGAAAGAGAAGAAGGCTGACTTCATCAACAAAATCACCTACTGGAAATACCCCAGTGGAAGGAATAGCTGCAATGAATGCGGAGACAAAAAGGGAACCTACAAAGCATTTACAAAGCATGTCTCTACCAAGCACAAAGGATTATGCTTACAAACACACTGATCTAAGTTTGACAAAGAAGTCGAGTCCCACAGCCTTGCATCTCACTAGGCCAAATGCTAAGGCGTAAAAATGAAAGGAACGCTACAATTCCCATGCAGCTTCTTTGACTTGAGATTTGCAATGAAATATAGGGGCATATTACCAACCATTAGCGATATTTATCGCTAACGAGGCTTAGCAACGAATTTTTTAACGCTAATCATCGCCGGAAATTATCGCAGAGATAACTTGCTATTAGCGATCATCTTGGGCCCCACTTTGCATGTCAGTGATATTTATCACTAATGACATGCACAGTGGGCGTGCCAAGATGTTAGCGACTGGAAACAGTCGCACACATCGCTATCTCCTATTACCAACTTTTGGAGATATTCGCGCTAAGCGCGAATATCTCCAAAAGCTAACACCTGCCCTGAGCAGTTCTTAGCCATGTTATCCAATGGGAGGTGGATAACATGGCTAAGAGCATTAGCTCGGTAATGCATGAATATCGCTGACTTTTCAGCGATATTCATGCATTGCGGCCGCTTTTTATCGCATTTGCAATAAACCTTGGAAATACCAAGGTTTACCTGCGGTAAAAATCGCCGCAGCAGAGCGTTAAATTTTGTCTCTAACCAAGCAATAGCGATAATTATCGCTATTGCTTGGTAATATGCCCCTAGATTCTGACCCAATTGACAAAATCCCTAAAGAATGGGATTGTGAAAACATCTGTAAATTCTCATATCTTGTCATAACACAGGCGTTTGAAGAAGCCACCTTAAACAAAGCAGTTGGTTCTGACAATGTTCACTTAATGATCCGTACAGTGCCCATAAAATGAACAAAGATTGCTGCCCAGAATCTCATCAACATGTTTAGAAATGAGTAGAGTCCCAGGGCCTCATTTATGAGGCCGTGCGTCACTTTTACGACGCCGGTGCGTCACTTTTTGTGACGCACCAGCAGCGTAAAAAATGCGCCTTGTTGCACCATATTTACAAAGTGACGCATCTAGGTAGATGCGTCACTTTGTAAACCCCCGCACCACATTATCCCTGCGCCAGGTATAATGTATGCAAGGGGGGCGTTCTGGAGCAAGAAAGGGTCATGGAAGTGACGCAGTGAAATCTATGAGATTTCACTGCGCCACTCATAGGATGCAAATGTGTCAATTTCTTACGCCTGCCTCACAGCAGGAGTAAGACTAACGCAGGCCCTTTCACATGGGGCTTACCCCATGTGAAAGGACACATTGCTGGAGTTGCGTCACTCCAGCAATGCGTCACTTTTGCGCCTACAGATACGTCAGAAATACTGATGCATCTGTAACTCCTTGCGACATGATGTGTCATACTGTAAATATGACGCTTCATTGGTGTCGCAAGGAGTGCGCAGTGAAAAGTGATGCATCGCTGTTATCACGCAGCGATGCGTCACTTTTCATAAATGAGGCCGCCAGACTGCATCAAAAAGAGCTCAATACGAAACCCCGACAAATGCGCCTGTCAACGAATTCAACACAGTGAGCAATTGGAGACAATGACATTAGGGAAGGCATTCACGAAGATCTCAACAAACATTCTTACAAAAAGAAGCGCATGCTTTGCAAACATGAATAAGAGGCATAAAGGCTTCATGAAACTGAGGAATGTCTCGAGAACCTGACGCTCCTGCAAAACAACATGAAACGGGTGCGGGAGAACAGACACTCGTTTGCATTAGTGTTCATAGACCTTTCTAAAGCATTTGACTGTCATTCACCATCACATCATGCGGAGTCTCGGAAGGCAAAGAATCCTGCTGTGTCTGACTTAATAAAAAACACAAGGGGCATATTATCAAGGTACGGTGTTATGATTATCGCCGGTTCAGCGGCGGAAAACTGCCGATAAAGCGGCAATAATGGGCTTGATAATACGCCCTTGTGAATTCCCATAGAAGCCAAGGTTCTGGTGTGAATCTGGACTTCTATGAGAATTCTCTACGGCATATTATCAAGCCCATTATCGGCTCTTTAGCTGCAGTTTTCTGCCGCTAAAGCGGCGATAATTATAATGTCGTGCTTGATAATATGCACCCAAGATACTTCTAGGAAAGAAATCACAAATCAACAGCAGAGTTAACCATGCAATCCTGGGGAAGCCAGGTGATTCGCTGTCCCCACCCCTGCAGCCTCTGCTATGCGATCTTTAAATAAATAGCAAAGGTTTTACATTTTAGTCCCTCAGACTTAAAGAACCACTCCCTGCTGTAGCCTTTGCAGATGACTTAGTCATACTGAGTGGCTCATGAGCAGGAGGGCCAACTTGAAGATCAACAAGGAAACCAGTCTACAAGGAAACCAGTCTAAAATGAATCAAGAAGGGATGTTACAACGCACACTTTTACAACGCATAACTTTACAACACATTTTTTACAACGCAACATCCATTACAACGCATTCCATTACAACGCATGCCATTACAACGAAATTTTAAAAACTACATTTACAACGCATTCCATTACAATGCATAATACCTTTACAACGCATACCATTACAACGCATAACATTACATTGCATGTTTGGTAAGTATTGGATAGTGTAGGTGTAAAAATTACTATTCTAACACCAGGGGGTGTAACAGTAGGGTAAGTGTTGGATAGTGTAGGTGTAAAAATTACTATTCTAACTCCAGGGGGTGCAACAGTAGGGTAAGTGTTGGATAGTGTAGGGGTAAAAATTACTATTCTAACACCAGGGGGTGTAACAGTAGGGTAAGTGTTGGATAATGTAGGGGTAAAAATTACTATTCTAACTCCAGAGGATGCAACAGTAGGGTAAGTGTTGGATGGTAATGTTATGCGTTATAATGACTGAGTTGTAATGACATGCTTTGTAGTGGTGTGCATTGTAGTGTCATGCGTTGTAATGGTTGCGTTGTAATTGCATGCGTTGTACTGGATGTTGCTTTGTAAAAGTTTCGTTGTAATGGTAGTGCGTTGTAAAAGTTGCGTTGTAAAGGTTGTTTCCCATCAAGAGGACACCTGGGTTCTTTATAAATCATCACAACGATAAGAAGTGAGTCAACTGCAAACCATGGCACTCTGTCAAGCAAAATATCAAAAAGATACAACCAGGCAACAGTGAAAGATGCCTGGTTGATCCGTACGCGGGTCTACAAAAAACACCATATGAAATGAGGCACTGACAGATTGGCTGCAAAGTTCGGCAAATTACCAATCACGCCCACTCAAACCCACTCACAAAGCTTTAATACCTTGTCAAGTTGCTAGATTCCTAAGCTATCATACAAACTAGAATTGGTAGATAGAGAGAAGAAAACCTCCACAGAACTCCACAACACAATACAGAAGTATGTGAAGCGTTGCCTGCACCTACCAGGTCATACATGATTTATTGACACTGATAGAAGCTCACTACTTACACACTGGTAGGACAGAGTACTTTTTGGTCTCTTCCTCCTTTGAGAGTGTCTTTATGATCTCTTCCTTCTTGGCTTGCAGGCGTTCTTTGCGTCTCTTGCGAGCCTCCTTAGTCTTTGACCTGCGATCTTCAGCCTGGTCGGCCGAGAGCTTCTTGCGGGCTTTGTCTGCCTTCAGTTTGTGAATGTGCTCCATTAACCCCTTCCATGCTGCCGTCGGCCATTGGCCGACGGCAGCGCTACCTCACTGGTGCTGCCGTCGGCCAGTGGCCGACGCGGCCGCGCCTGTTTTTTAAAACGGCCGCACTGCCGCGAAATCGTGGAAGCAGCCAATGGGTTAAGATGCGCTTGTTTTTTAACACATTACCCTTGACTTTCAGATAAAGACTGTGGTACATGTGGCGGTCAATCTTCTTGGACTCACGGTATCTGCGGAGAAAACGGCACGGGATTCTCGTTCTCCTCATCCAAGAGAGCTTCTCTGGCATACGCGCATTGGCAGTACCCTTCCGCTTACCAACGCCCATGTGCCTGCTCTTTCTGCGAGCAAGCGTGTTCTTCCTGCAGTGGGCACGGGAGTGAACCGTTACAGGCTTGCAGATAATCACCAGACTATCTACGGCTGCCCGAGGCCACCCGGTGGCCGCTCAAGAGGGCAGCCCTCTAGTAACCGAGGGCTTCCCCCACCTTTCCTCTGCTCACCACTTCTCCCCTGGACAGGAGGAGTCCGGGAGAGGGAGGTGCGTCATATCCGGGTCGGCAGGCATGGCGAGGGGTACATAAGTCCCCCTCGCCATTTTCTAAGCCGTATATAATATATATAATAATATATAATCAGTACCAAAGGGGCAGCACATAGGTGGTTTGCCACGGTGCAGCCTGGCTCATCAGGCGGGCAGGTGGCGAGAATGCGGCCTGCCCTTGGATCGCCCATAAGCTAACCCACTATGATTACATAATGTTGTATGTAATAAACCTGTGCAGCCTTTTTCCAATCTAACATTGGTGTCTAGTCTGTTATTTGCGGGATGCATGCTAATGTGTGGGGTGAGGGGCCTGTTGCCATGAGGTTACTATTTCACCAGCTTTCTGATTTGCTGACGAGAGTTTGCGTTGGCACTCTCATTTGTTTCATTAGGATCCAGCCATTCTTTTTTCTTGCCACAGAGCAATACGCTGGAGGCAAGCCTCTTCTGAAGCCGAAGCATACTCATGGCGGCGGCTCGGCCGAAGAACGGAAAGGCTATACATGTGATGGTCTGGGGTACTTGAAAAGATTCAGGGGTGATTTGACAATTCCAAAACTAAGTGCGACAATAGGACTAAAGAAAGTGAAGTACTTACTACACGTAGGAGGAGCTCGAAGCCTGTACATTGCTCGCTCATTTATGTACGCAGGAAATATAATTAATGACAAAATAGACCATACCAGAAAAACAAACAGTGCAAGGTGGAAGAAAGTTGTTTCCTGAACTACTTGTACCAGTCATTAGCATAAGACTGGAGGAATGACAAGCTTGAAAAATGGAAAAATCTCCCAGTGCAGGGAAATGGCATCATTTATCTGAAGCGTCCAAAGCTCCAATTTTTGGATTACGAAGCGCATGAAAATAAAGGAAAATCAATACATAGCTGCCCTGATGTTGAGAGCGAGCATCTTGAATACAAGCGAGGCAATCTCCGGAGGGAGACATCGATCACTCGCGACCGGCCGGTGCTTCAAAGATGTTTGTGAGATGATTGCAGAAGTATCAGGAAAATGTCCCAAAACAAATGGCAAGGGAATAAAAAGGCACAAATAAAAGGATGTATGACATTACAACGCATGCTTTTACATTGCCTGCCTTTACAACGCGGTTTTTACAACGCATGCCTTTACAACGCATAGTGCTTTGGGGCGCTGCATAGTGAATTGTTTAATTTACTATTCCAACTCCAGTCCCCGTGGATAGTAGGGAAGGTGTTGGATAGTACATTAAACCTATTCCCTATCCTAGAGCGCCCCTAGCGCAATGCGTTGTAATGGTTTGCGTTGTAAAAATTGCTTCGTAAAGGCACTGCGTGGTAAAAGTTGCGTTGTAAAGGATGTTCCCCCAAATAAAACCTGGAGCTACTTATGCACAGTGAAATTATGGGGGAGGCTATCTTATAAGGAACCTCAATTAAAGAACAGCCAAGGTGAACTGAGGAGATCAGATTTTGTGGTCACCAAAGATGGTACTGCTGTAGTGATTGATGTAACATCATGCATAGAAAACTCTCAAAATGCCCTTGAAAAAGCCCTGAAAGCAAAGGAAGTAACCCCGGGAAATGAATTTTCTCACTGTTCCACTGTTAAATGTCTTCGTTTCATCATAGGTTACCGGGGAATGTGGCCACAATGGATTGATGTCGCTATAACAGTAAAAAGAAGGTCAACCTCACTATAACGATCTAAACTTAAAAACATGCAAAGTATTCATAGACAATTAGCAAATTCAATTATTATGTGCAGAACAATAGGTCTAGAAAGTTAACACATTTTCAAAACTTTTATGTGTGAATGTTGGTATTACGTAAAGTGTTATTATAAGGATTTGCTAGAAATATACTGTATGAATGTTAGGGTGTGGAGATAAAACTTTGTGTGTGACGATTAGGGAAAAATAAATAACATGAAAAACATTTTATTTCCCTTTGAAACATCAGACACTCACTGCATGTTACAATACGTTTTAAGTTATTGCTATTAATTCTTAAATAGCAATTAAAAAACCCAAGTTAATGATGAGATTTAATAATGTCTTTCAGTGCACATTTAGAGAAATCTTAAACATTAGAGTGGTGCATTCTATTGAATGCTAATCAATACCTACTCTGCACAGGACAAAAGAGATAAAATAATCCAGACGTTCAGAATTACGCAATGTTTCTTTGCAAGAGAGGTACTGGAAGGTGTTGTCTCTGTATCTGATGTGTGATTCTTGTTCTGCAAGGTGAGCGTGATCTTGAGCTGCACTGGAACAATCCTTGTGTTGTTGGAAACAAGACTGATTTGATGCTGGTGGGCAGCAATGATAAATACGAATGGCCTAATGTCACACCATCTGATGTCGAATGGATGAATACGATTCCCACTCTCTCTACCTATTATCTAGTTAAACCACAGCCAAGGGGACAGGATTGCCAGAATCAGCAGAGAAAGAAAGCTCTGTTGGACTTAGTCTGGTACTGTACAGAGACATGAGAGGTGTAGGATAAGTGTGAGACCCTCACGCTACCAAGGGGCTCTCACTTCTAGCTCCAAACGTTGGGCATCCATTGGGCACGACCCATCCTGGCAGTCAAGCAGGTCTTGACCTCTGCCCTCACAGACTTGGACACCGCTACCCCTGACTCCTAGCACTGCTGCTCACCGTATTCGTCCTCATTGTTGTTTCGGTTGCCTAGCAACCGCTTGGCATCCATTGGCTTCGCGTCTCGATGCAGCAGATCTTCTCGCTTTTGCCGATCCAACCCTCCTGCCTTCCCACCGGCCCTCCCCACCTCCCAGGACTATTTACAGAGGCCGTGACGCGGCTACAAAGTGGCACCATGGCAAGTCAGTCTGTACCCATGTATGGCTGGACCACGCCCAGAGCACCATGGGCAAGTCAGTCTGTACCCATACATGGCTGGACCACGCCCAGAGCACCATGGCAAGTCAGTCTTTACCCATGTATGGCTGGACCACACCCAGAGCTAGGAACCCTGGTTCTGCTGCCATC
The DNA here is from genome assembly GCF_964261635.1 of Lissotriton helveticus. Taxonomy (NCBI): domain Eukaryota; kingdom Metazoa; phylum Chordata; class Amphibia; order Caudata; family Salamandridae; genus Lissotriton; species Lissotriton helveticus. Next base: position 97,590,357 of record NC_136064.1, on the reverse strand, counting down.
CCTTGTTACACCATCTCCGACCCCTGGCCCCAGAGGCTGCAACAGCAACTGCTGCATTTCCTCCCATAGAGAGACACAGAATGACCCGTGGCGAACCACCGGCAACACTGAAACCCTCACCACACCTACACAACAGGCCTACAAACCTCCTGAACAGCTCCAGTGCTGCTCAATGCCAGATCCCTCTGCATGGTATCTCTCCCCTTTTAACTTATATATACGGCACTGGTGGATGGGTTCTCCAGGGCCTAAAGAGGCTCAAGAAGGGGGTGCCATGCGGCCCTCCTCCTCTTTAATATTTTTTTATCAAAAGGCCCTGGGCTATTGGGTCCCCAGGGCCAGCCCCTATCACCAACTCCCTGTCACGTACGTCCAAAGGTCCTGTCCAGTGTGAGGTTGGCTGCATGTGAGGGGTTGGTCACAGGACCTGGCAACAGTCCAGGCCTCTTGGCCAACCCCCCCACTGCTCACATCCGAAGGCTGTTTGCAGGGACCTCCTACTGCACAGCAGGGGATTGCATTTACGCATGGTAATTAAATATTACTTTACATTTTATGAAAACTAGAAATTCACTGAAGAAGCCAAAGGTTAAAGTAACGTTATAGTTAGGTGTTATAATAAGATCTTCTTATTTTTTTATTTTTAAACCTTAAAAATTCACTGTAAAAGCAAAGGTTAAAGTAAAGTTTTAGTCAGCTGAATATGTCAGGTGCAACATTAACGATTTGAACATACAAAACACGGAAAATCACCAGTTATAGTTATCAGAGATAACTATATCTTGCGCCCACCAACATGCACTGATTATTACCTCACATATTACATCACTCATGACATGTTCTGTGACATCACTTATGACTTCTGGTGACATGTGAAATGACATCATTGATAACCTTTGTTTTTTTCAGTGAATATCTATCTATCTATCTATCTATCTATCTATCTATCTATCTATCTATCTATCTATCTATCTATCTATCTATCTATCTATCTATCTATCTATCTATCTATCTATCTATCTATCTATCTGTCTGTCTGTCTGTCTGTCTGTCTGTCTGTCTATCTATCTATCTATCTATCTATCTATCTATCTATCTATCTATCTATCTATCTATCTATCTATCTATCTATCTATCTGTCTGTCTGTCTGTCTATCTATCTATCTATCTATCTATCTATCTATCTATCTATCTGTCTGTCTGTCTATCTATCTATCTATCTATCTATCTATCTATCTATCTATCTATCTATCTATCTATCTATCGCCCTCACTCTATCTATCTATCTATCTATCTATCTATCTATCTATCTATCTATCGGTATCTATCTATCTATCGTCCTCAATCTATCTATCTATCTATCTATCTATCTATCTATCTATCTATCTATCTATCTATCTATCTATCTATCTATCTATCTATCTATCTATCTATCTATCTATCGGTATCTATCTATCTATCTATCTATCTATCTATCTATCTATCTATCTATCTATCTATCTATCTATCTATCTATCTATCTATCTGTCTATGTTAATATTGATGCGATTGATGTCAAATTTAATATGAGACACTCACATCTACGAGCAAAATCGCATCACTATTATCCACCTAGCCCGTCATGAGCTCTCAATGAACCCGACTCAGAAATACGTAGTCAGACAGGCTCTGTGACTTAGGCCTGAGGTTACCGATTGGCAGGTCACAGGTGGGCTGGCACGTAGCTTGCACACAAACATGCAAACAAGCTACTCAGGTCAATCCCCCAGTTAAGCGCAGCGATACCACAATGGCCCAGGAAGATTGGCCCCAATAAACCCCACATGGCCAGTGGGGTGTGCGCGTTCCTGAACATCATAAAGTCAGATGCCAAACAAAGTTAGGAACATATAGCAAATCAGAACACAGAAGACACAGTACATGCAGTGATTACGTGCCCCTCATGCCGGACATCTGGACACGTTACCCCCAGGCCTCCATTGTTTCCTTGCAAGGTTAAGGCTCACCTGCATTTGTTATCAGGGCCTTATTTATGAGTCCACAGACAAGGACTGGATTCTTTTATCATAAAAGGATTGTCTGGCGTACGTTATGACACCCAAAAACTGTATAGAGGCTCATTTAGATTGATTGTATTTTTAGACAGTCCTCAGACCCGTTTTTGTAACTGTGCTCCTGGCCGAAGTGTTTAATTAAACCAACTGTTCCTGTTTTGCCAAACGCCTCTTGTCTTTTGTTTTTTTTAAGGTAAATTCATATTTGAGCAACATTCGAGAAACAAGAAAAGGACAGGGAGAAACAGAAGCAACCCCAGAGAGATAACACTAAGTTGGTCCAGCACAAATTGAAAAAGACCGCCCTCGAGGGGGCCGCATCGGCCGCGAGCGTACAAATGCCACCAGTCTTATAGGGGGCTCCACCCGCAAACACCAGAGGGTTTCAACCTAGCTATAATGGCAGAAGTCAGGGAGGTTGGCAGCAGCCAGACCTAAGAGAATGTTACTATTGCTACAGAATAGGCCACATGGCCGACCGATGCCGGCTAAAAGCTTACCACGAACAGAGGTCGATAAACCTGGGACAGTCCCAGCAAAACCGCCATCCACAAGACAAAACTCAGGGACCTCAAATGCACCCTGCACACAGCCTCAGAGAAGTTAGCCAGCTACAGCACCACCGGAACAGGGATCAAGTAGTTAGCCAAACGTTTGGCAACAGACTACAGACAGAAAACCCAGCCCAATTGGGGCCGGGTCCACAACTGTGACAGGGAAGGGAACTGTCTGGGGAGGCAATGCCTTTGCACAAACACAGAACGTAAATGTCCAGGAAGTCAAAAACCCCTATGTGAATCATCTATTTCACATGCACGCCACAATTCACTGCCCAACGTCAAAGAAAGACCAATAAGAAAACATTAGGAATTTGAGCTTTTACTTGCATTCGAAAATTAAGGGCTGCTGGGCGTGTTTTGTCAATTGGGTGACCTCACTAGAGTCCGCCATTCAGGGTGCCTGCCGGAGCCAACGGCCCGCTCTGCTGCTGATCCCTGTAGTATATTACTTCTTGCTGTTCTTCACTGAATAGAATGTTCATGACATCATAGAATGCCTGGGCGACTCTCTGGTTCATAACTGCCTCTCTCTGGCTCACAGTGTCAGTTGATCAACTCAGGCTGAGCTGCTTAGAGCTTGCTCCTGGTGGGGTTTTTACTTATACTTCCTATCTTCTCCTACTCATCTATCCTAGAAGGAATCTACAATAAAGGATTATCTAACTATACAGCTGGACTGTGTATTTTCCTTTACTACAATCCCCCAGGGTGGGACTGGCTGACCACACCCCAAGGGGAAGGGCAGTCTTCAAGGAAGCAGGGCTGCTCTCTGTCCATTCCTTAAAAGCAGGCACCCAAGTCACTGCACTCACAAGTCGGTTGGGATGGGTTCCAATTACCAAATCGAAAGGACCCCATTCTCGGGCCCCCACCCAGGACAAAAATTCCTTCATGGTGTGAGGTTCCAACACCCCCCCCCCAGAAAAAAAGTAGCAGCCAGGTGGAGGCACACTTTAAGTTCCAAAACGTTGCTGTCCTCCAGTGTTGGGAGCCAGGTTTTCCGTATTCTCGAGATAGCAAAGACCCTATAACTTTCAACGCACAAGATCCGAAGGGTTGCGAAGCACCGCATGATGCTGCCGAGTAAGTCTGGTGGGGAGGTCCACCCACCCAACTAACTGTCTCAGTCCATCACCTTCATTGGACACATTTCAACGAGTTCTCGACCTCAAACTCTGAATTTTCCATGGTGCAATGTTTTTCCTCCCTTCTCCCTCAAAATTTTCCAAGTGCCCAAGGCCTGTTCGTCGGGTGGTGCCCCTCCAGAATAACAATAGAAGCCTGCCACCAGTTAGAAGCCCCTAGTCACCGCCAGGAACTTCAGGTCCAAATACCCAGGGAAAGACATGGTCCAATGGAGACGGGGTGCCAGGGAAGAGGGAGTCCGCAAGTCCATCACAGCTCCGAGCCAGATTGGAAAACAAGAATGTGCCATTCCCGGTATCAGGCAGGCAATCAGCCAATACACCAGGCCTTACACGCACCATCTGAAGGAAACAATAAGCTCAATCTCGTGCACCGCAATATCGGAAGAACATGGAGGCCACGGGACAGCTTTCCGACCACCTCCATTTTCCTGATAAAACAAGATAGCAGATCACGTGAGATCTGGGGAAAGTGCCCAGAAGACCAACAAAAAGAAGCCCAAAGCTAGCCCAAATAAGAAGGTTCTAGAAAGAGGGTGTGGTCAAGACATCTGGCACCAATAGGGAGGGTCACGTTGCACGCCGGTATGCAACGTTTACAACGAAATTTTTACAACGCACTACCATTACAACGCAGGCATTACCACGCATACCATTACAACGCATTGCGCTGGGGGGCGCTCTAGGGTAGGGAATAAGTTTAATTTTCTATCCAACACCTTCCCTAGTGTCCACGGGGACTGGAGTTGGAATAGAAAATTATACTTACCACTATCCAGCACCTCTAAGCGCTATGCGTTGTAATGGTATGCGTGGTAAAAACCGCGTTGTAAAGGTATGCGTGGTAAAAGTATGCGTTGTAACGTCATACATCCTTGCACGCCGGGTCTAGAGGGGTATACACGTGACCTCAAGGTACGTTGCAATCTCTAACAAACACGCAGTGGCAACACGCCCCCTCTTTATACATTGCCCTGCGCACATGTCAGTCAAAGGGCACCACCCGCACCAATAGCACCCCCTCAAGTAGACATGGGAGAGAGGGTCTGGCAACGCCCATGGATCCCTAGCTAAAAGTGATACCATTTTCATACATGAGCAACTGAGCAAAATAGGAGAAGGAAGGAGACGGACAAAGTCCGACTAGGATGCTACTTCCTAGGTTCGCCCAGATTTCAAAAGATATTGAAATAGACACCTCACTTAGGGGCAGATTTACAAGCCCCTTGCAACACATTTACGTTGCCGTTCCGTCACTTCTGTGTCACAGCGGCGGCGTAAATCATGCGTCATGTTGCACCTTAGTTACAACGTGACGCATCTAGAGAGATGCATAACGTTGTAAACCCCTGCGTCACATGAAAACTCCGTCAGGTTTCATGTGGGCATTCCAGCACAGGGTGGGCGTTCCCTCGCAGGTACGCCTCGTAAAAGTGACGCAGTGAAATCTACAAGATTTCACTGAGTCACTTTTACGACCATGCTGCGTCAGAACCCTGCGCCTGCTTGAAGCAGGCGTAAGGTTTGACGCAGCATGTTAGGCATAAGGCACCCCCGAGCCTTGCTGGAGCCGCGCCGCGCTTACGACACGACTCTGGCAATGTGCCGCTTTTCCGCCGGGGGATGCGACATGCATCTGCCCATCCCAGCGCCACGGCGTGCCGCATTGTAAATACAGCGCATCAGTGGTGGTGCACGGGTGGTTTTGTGTGTCGCAAGTGTTCTGGCGCATCCCTGCTGATTTGCAGAGATGTGCCAGACCTTGTAAATCTGCCCCAGAGTTTATTGTGACCTGCGTCACCATTGGCGCCTATCTACACCCTGGAAGGGTGATACCACCAGGGCAGAATCAACTAAAAGGATGGGAGTTCCTAGATAAAATATTGCTGCATAAGCAGGGATCCAGAAAGAGAGTAGAAAGTGTAAAAATACCTTAAGGTATACCCAAAGAATTTCTTTTATTTGTAGGGTACCTGGGGCATAGATTAAACAATTCCAATGGTTCTTGTTGAATCTAATAGTTCAATCAACCCTAATACGTCAAAGCCAACATGTTTCGGGCCGCGCTATGAGCCCATTCTGGGTCTGGGGCCTTTGTCAGGGCTATTTATTGTGTATCCCTGCCTTCTTACACATGCATACCTGCACATACGTGAGGCCTATACCCCAGGTACCCTACAAATAAAGGCATTCTTTGGGTATACCTTGAGGTATTTTTAAAGTTTCTACTCTTTATCCGGGTCCAGCAAGATTTTATCTAGGAACTCCCATCCTTTTGGTTGAGTCCACCCTGGTGGTACCACCCTTGCAGGGTGTGGATAGAAACCAATGATGAAGCATGCCAGGATAAAGTGAGTGAGGCGTTTATTTCAATATCTTTTGATACCTCGGCAGACCTAGGAAGTAGCATCCTAGTCGGACTTTGTCCGTCTCCTTCCTTATCTTATTTTGCCCAGTTGCTCTTGGGTGATAACAGTGGATTTGGGAGAATGCAGCTGGACAGATTTTCTCTTGCTCTTCCTCTGTGAAGATAGATAACATTGATACCATCCCATGTTTACATGATTACTCTGTAAAAATCTTGCACCAATCTAAACTCACAACTAGGCACAGAGAGGGGGGAGGCCTAATAACCCATAAAACTAATGTGTCCCATGAACAATAACCTACTTTCAAAAATAGATACCCGACTGGGCCACCTTCTGGTGCCTAACTTGATTTGCATGAATAGAGTGTGGACAGCACACTCTTAAAAGGAAAGCACTGGAACCCCAAAGGAAACAGACGGCACATGCAATAATGCCCTGCTTTCTGTAATAACCAAATGAGCGTAGCTCTATTTCGTAGTTCAGTAGAGTGCCGCTCGCAGCTTCACTTGCATACCGTGACTTTGGCTTTCTGTCTCCTTGCCTGCTGTCCCCTGATACGAGGGCGAAAGATAGCATTTTGTCCGCGTGTGAGGCTGTTCTAACAGGGGCTGGGACTGCGAGACCCAGGGTTCAGCGCAGGATCACCGGAGCGCACCTGGAGTCTCTTCCCGCCCCCTGCTCCTCCTATAAAGTCACACCCCTGACGCTAAGCGGGACGCTTGCGGGACGCCGGGCGAAGACCGGGCAAAGAGCGGGCCGTTTGAGGCCGTTCGAGAACGGGAGAGTCCGGTCCGGCCCACCCCCCTAAGCTCTAATTTTCTCTGGACATCCAAACACAGGTATTTACCATTTCTCCGACCTCTTCTGAAACCCAATAGTCGCCATATAAAGTTCTCCTCATAGTTACCCTTTGGAAAATGAATACGAGAGCTAGCAAGCAAAAGAAACTTAAAAAAAATGGGATAGGAGAAACACTGCTAGGCCCAATGGACGATTTTCTTGCCAAAGCAAACACGTTCATCGACCAAAGTATAAGCCTAATTGAGAGGAGAGTTTCAACTGACCTTGCAATCGTACGTCGATCCTCAATGGGACTATTAGCAACCGCAAGAACCCCAGATATACAATCAGCACCAACCCAAACCTCGGTAGCTGCAAATAGACTTAGCCTCCCAAACAATGTAGACCTTTCAGCCTCCCAAATCTCTGTAACTTTCACTGAAAGTGACTTAGAAAAAACCCCAGATATCTTCCCTGATCCAACTCCCGAAGAAGTAAGGCAAGTAAGAGGGAGGCGGGAGGGAGCTATAAAGAAAAGGAATGCTAGGAAAAATCCAAATCACATCGAAAACACTAAAACGACCGACCACATACTTTTGGTTGGTGACACAAACCCAGCAGTATTAGCCCACCATTCTGCCCCCTCAACTAACAACGTAGTAATAATACATCAGCTACCTCACGATCTTCAAGATACCTCTATTCCAAATTCCCCAAGCCCACAACAATTAGGCAAAGAAAGAGAATCAGCGAGACTAATTAAGGAGATTGCTTCCCTCCTAAACTCCTATATCCGTCCTTTAGAAACTAGACTTAGTAATATTGAGACTCAACTAACAAAAATTTCCGGTTCTTTCAAACCCACACCCCCACAACTCATCCCAAAACCAGCCTCAAATCCTACGAGTACATTTCCTATACCCAACAAACCCGCAACCCCACTTCCTCCGCATACCATAAAACAACCCACAGTAAAACCCTCTACAGCACCAAACCCTCCCACTGCACAAAAATCGATACCCAAGCCCCTGACTATTCCCTCACAAATTAATCACCAATCTACACCAATAGTTAATACACCAACTGTAAACACACCTGCCCCCAAAACCCCCGCTACAACAATCACAAATCCACCAAAAACAAAAGGAGCCCCGAAAGGGACCACTGATCAAAGACCTACCTTAAACTTGCCACCTGAGGCATGTCCATTCGTGGTCGTTATGACGGGGGTCCCCGAACTTACAGGGGAGGGGACGGAACCCAATTGGTCATTAAAGAACAAAGTTCAGTATTGGCTGAATGCAAACCGCCCCGTCCCGCCATCCTGGAAAAGCAGAATAGCTTCAGTCTGCAGGACCTCGTGGGTGGGCCATAGGAAAAAAAGTATCCGGGGAGATTGTGTTGTAATCACTTTCGAGGACCCCAGTATATCTGAGTATATCTGCTCCTGGGAACATAATAACACCATAGGTGGGATCACCACAAGATCTTTGTCATACTTTTACCCAAAAAGATATAATAACAACAATTACATACGTGACACTGAGAACATTTGGCGGAAACCAATCCCACAGCCGTGGGAACTAGATGTCGCCGGTCCAAGACCACTTCCGCAACATAGTGACCCTGATAATTCCTGGAGGACAGTAAACCAGAATTACCAGCAAAGAGAAGTGCCGTGGCAGATCATGGGCCCACAAAATAGATCTAGAAAATGGGAGCAGTGGGAGAGACCACCCCACCAACCATACGGACTCAACTATAGAGATTCCATCAACTGGCAAAACTGGTCAGGCATACCGACTATGAACCGGTTTAGTGGCCTGGAAATGGTCGATTGACCAATAACCAAATCCTCGGAGTCACAACAAACAACCTTGGCCCCATCCATTTCCATTCCAGCCTCTTCACAAACGAAAAACCCAGCAGTAGACAATACATTCTCACAGCTTTCTGTGATCTTTTGGAATGTGGCGGGCCTCCGAAATAAAATAGAGGACGGTTCGGCCGCTGGTTTCCTGAGGGACACCCAAATCATTTGCCTACAAGAAACCTGGGCAACGATGCCCCTATACCTTGAGGGTTACAGGACATTTACATCCCCCGCCCTTCCTAGCATTTCAGGTAGACCTAAAGGAGGACTGGTAACCTACCTAGCAAACACAATTTCTAACATAAAGATCATTAAGGTAGACTTACTACCAAATTTCCAGATCCTCACCTTTATAATTGGAAAAAAAAATTTCATCACAATAATCAACCTATATAACAATCTAGAGGACGATAACTTCCTGAACGTCCTTTCTCTAATTCAAGAAAAAATAACCGAACACTGGCACCCCAAACAGAAAACGGAAAATGCCCACATAATCTGGGGAGGAGACTTCAATCTACATCCCTGCCCCAACACTGACACCTGTGGAATGGTGGACGAATATGAGAACTCTTTAGTCCACCTGATCCATTCAGGAGTGGGGTTAGCCATGAACAAAATTCTTTCTGATCTGGATCTGCAAATTATAAACCCCATCCAACTGTCAAATAACAAACTAGCTCCCACCTACAGAGGAAGGGACCACGAGACCACCGTTGACTACGTTATAGTCTCAGAAGGCCTCAAAGACCAAATTAAAAATTAAAAAATTTTAGAAAACATTCTCAGCGATCACTCTGCTCTAAGCCTAATCGTTCAAACAAACCAACCAAAAACACTGATGGCAACCATAGCAAATTCCTTAACACAGAATAGGCTAGAACTGGGCAAAAATAATGGATATACCATAAAATGGGAAAAAGTGGATCCCAATATTCTTACCAAACGGCTAGTAGAATCTGCCTATAATAACATTTTGATCTGTCTTGATCCTCATGCGGAGCCGAATCAAATTCTGGAAAACTTTAATATAATAATAGAGCAAATTAAAAAATTACTAATCAAAACACTTAAGCAAAACAAAACAAGCACCACTGGTTGGTTCAATCGAGACTGTACCAAGGCACTGACTAATCTGAGGAAAGCTCTTGGCAATACGAATAGAGACAAAATAAACATCCAAGCTCTTCGACGGGAGTATAATACTGCTAGAAAAGCAAGAAAAAAAGAACTGAAACAATCTCTGTGGAACGCTCTGCACAAGAGTGCCCTTCTGAAAGATAGCCAGGCATTCTGGAAAATAGTTAAATCCCCCTTGTTAACGGACTCCAACGGCCCAAAAATAGACGCGGCCATCGACGAGGACTCGTGGGTGAACCACTTCTCAAAAATCTTCAAATTGACACCCACTAGTGAAGAACACCATCCCAACATCTACCCAGTAGTATATCCAATATCAATGGATGTTGATCTACAGGATGTCGAATTGGCGCTATCTCTAAGCAAGAGTGGGAAAGCTCCCGGCCCCGACGGGGTCCCAGTCGACTTATTTAAACATCTTCCTGACCTCTGGGTACCAATACTCACAAGAGTCTGTATAGCAACAACGAAACTCGGCCTGTTGGAGTCATGGTCATCCTCCATCATGGTCCCAATATTTAAGAAGGGGGACCGACAAGACACCAAGTGTTATCGACCAATATCACTCCTCGACTCCTTGGGCAAGGTAGTTGGTAGAGTCCTTCTTGATAAGTTACAGCAATGGGCAGAAGATAAAAACATCCTCTCGGACTTACAGTTTGGGTTTAGGGAGGGCTTCGGAACTGTTGAACAGGCCCTAAATCTAAGCTTGCTAACATCAAAATACACTCATGCTAAACCCGGTTCCATTTATATGGTATACGTGGATTTGTCCTCCGCGTTTGACTGTGTGTCGCACGCAAAGCTTTGGTCACTGCTGAGTGCAATGGGGGTAGACCCTCCTCTTTTAGACTATCTGAGGGAACTATACAGCGAAGCCACGGCGAGAGTGAGGTACGGGTTAAAAGGAGAACTGACAGCACCATTTAGGGTAGAGCGGGGAGTGAGGCAAGGCTGTGTCTTGGCCCCCTTCCTCTTCTCTTTGTACACCAACGGACTAGAAGAGACCATGTTGAGAGGGGGAAGGGACCTCCCTAGAGCAAAAGATCGCTCGATCCCCGCTCTGCTCTATGCGGACGATGCAGTCATTTTGGCACGCACCCCCATTGAACTACAGAAATCTTTATCTAAATATGCAGACTTCATGGGTGCTCTGGACTTGCACATCAACGTCAAAAAAACGTTTGCCATGGTAGTTGGTGGATCAAGAAAAGCAACTAAGTCCATCTTTCTGAAAGATCAAAAAATTGAAAAGACCTCACAATATCCCTACCTAGGCATCATGATCGATGACGCCCTAAACTGGAAAGCGGCGGTCGAGGCCAGGAGACACCTCTTCAAACGAGCGATCATGGCGCTGATGAAATTCTCTAACAAGCTCGGACAAAAACCCCCATCAGAACTGCTACAGATTTATGCTGCGAAATGCCAAGCCATCGCACTATATGGTGCAGGGATTTGGGGTCATACATCCATCGGCTCCATACAAAAAGAGGAGAATATCTTCATTAGATTCCTTTTATCAACTCCAAGAGGCACCTCCACCTATGCCTCACACATGGAACTGGGAATCCCATACATCGAAGACTTACTGAAAATCCAACCTCTTTTACTTTGGAGGAGAGTCTGGCTGTCGGAAAAAAATAGCCTGACTAAAAGTATTTTACAGGACACTGGCTTTGGACCACGCTTACAAAATAGCCTGGCTGTCCTATGTAAGACATTTCTTTTCCGATCTGGGCCTACAAAAATATTACCACACGCCAGAAAACTTAAGAAATTTCCAAAAAAGAGCTGAAACTAGTCGCACTGAGACATTTGGAATCCTTGAGACTGACCTCGATGATCACAAAAAAATCTGTTACCCACGCAATTATGACGCAGCAGTCCCTGAAAATTCAGTCATATTTGACCCTGGAGATTACACCATATGAAAAGATGCTTTTAACAAGGTTCAGAATGAATCTCTTTTTCAGGCTAGTGACATTTCCCGAAAAAAACAACTGGAATACTCAGATGGATCCGTGCCCATGCGATGACCTTTCCCAACAATCCACCATACACACAATACTGTTCTGCAAGTTTTTCTACTCCCACCGAAAAATCTGGCTAATCCCTTTACTAAAAAAATGGGGCCATAGACAATGTCGCCCAGCTATGCTGGCTCTTCAAACTTTGGACTACGAATGTACTGTCTACCACGTACTGAATTTCCTAAAGTGTATTATGAGGCACAGAAATAACCTGTAAAACAGAGGATTAATTCGTTTATCACCCAACCGTTTACATTCTTGCTTTTTAACTGCACATTCAACTGTATATTTTAAACAAATCTTACTGTGAATTTTTCTATGCTATGATATCTTTAATGGTTTTGCAATGCTAAAAAACCGAATAAAGATTATTATTATTATTATTAGTTCAGTAGAATTTTATTGAATTTTGACAATGGAGAAATACAGAAATACAAACAAAAAACTGAAAAAATAATTCATTAAATTACATGGAAGCGATTAGTAATAATCATAAATATGTAGTCACCAATAAAATACAACGCAATAGAGTATTGTCAATCAAAGGAGAACTAAATAAAGGGGGGAAGGAAAGAAGGGGAAGGGGAAAAGGGAAGGGGAAATATACAATCCATCGCATAATAACTTAGATAAAAAGAGTTACCAATAACCTATTAACAATAAGAAAACAGGAATCATAACTGTACATATGAATCTATAGGAGACCAAAAGGATTGAAACTGTGAAGAATTATGATGAACACCTTGTAACGATAATTGAGCACCTCTTCTTGTAAAGATAATCCAAGACCACCAAGCATGGACTGAAAGAGAAGTAGCATCCTTCCAACAAAAAGTGATGGATTTTAACGCAGCCGAAACCAAAAAATTAAATAACTTTGCTTCAGTATCTGCAAGGGGTACACTCAAAACAACAGATTTACATATGATCAAATTATAAGAGGGCAAGTCAGAAAGAGGTAAAATTTTCAATATCACATTCCATACTTCAGACCAAAATTTCATAATAATAGGACAATCAAATAGCATGTGACATAAAGAACCAGGATGTAAATTACAATGCCAACATAAGTTTGATGGTAATAATTTAGCTTTAAATAAACGTAATGGAGTCCATAAACAATTAAATAAAATATAAGCATTGGTTTGGTAAATTGACACTGGTAAACATCCAGAAATACAATTAGTCCAAATTAATGACCATGAATCAGTTGATATAGACAAAGATAGTTCATTATTCCAAAAAGTGGAAATTGTATCAACATTGGAGCCTAAAGAGACGGTAAGTTTCTTATAAAATACAGAAACTGCTTTAGAAGACAAAGAAACAGTATTGACATAGATTAAAAAATCAGCTGATCCTATAGAAGGAATACCATTTGGGCAGGAATCTGAAATAGAATTACAAAGAAATTGATATTTTGACATATCTGATAATGGTAAATTAAATTTTGATTGGAGTTGAGCAAATGGAATAAAAGCATCATCTAAGAAAACATCTTTAAGATAAAAAATACCTCTAGCAATCCATGAAGACCAAAAAGAGACATTCCTATTTAATTTGATTAAGGCGCTGTGCCATAGGGACAAATGCACTGTAGAGAGTAAAGGGGACGCAAACTTGGAGTCCAAATCATTAAATATGAATCTCGATGATTTAATTATGGAAGAGGAATGTATAATCTTAGAGGAAGGAGACATAGTTAACAAGGACAGTGAAGGAAAAGGTTTTACAAGGGATGTCTCAATATGAAACCAGATAGGAGGATTAACAATAGGTGAAATATTAAACCATAACGAGCTTTGTTTTAGGATAAATGCCTTATGATACAAAAAGAAATCAGGTAGGGCAAAACCAACTTGGCATTTGGGAATCTTTAATTTTTTATAGGCAATACGGGGAGGCTTCTTGTTCCATAGAAATTTAGATAATAGTCTGTCAATATCTTTATAAAATTTGAGTGGAAATTGAGTTGGTATCATAGCAAGAGAATAAAACATTTTAGGGGCAATAGTCATTTTAATAGATTCCATTCTCCCCCACCAGGAAAGATGAAGGGAAGACCATTTGGAAGTTTTTTGCTTGATAAACTCAAGAATGAATTCGCAATTTAATTTCAAGGTAGCATGGATAGATGATGAAAAAAATATTCCAAGGTATTTCAACTTACTCTTTTGCCAAACAATATCCGGTGAAGGTAACATATCAGGAGTACATAACATATTTAACGGAAAAAATTCAGTTTTACTAACATTCAATTTATAACCTGACACAGTTGAATACTTAGAAATAATATCAAGTAAAAAAGGAACAGATGAAGCAGGATTACTAATAAATAATAACACATCATCAGCATAAGCCAAAGTTTAACAGTAACATCTTTGATAGTGATACCATGAATGTTTTCACATTTACGAACAAAATTAAGAAATGGCTCAATTCCCAATAAAAATAAAAGAGGGGATAGGGGACAGCCCTGACGAGTTTCTTTAAAAAGGGAAAATTGGTTAGAAATCTGGCCATTAATAAATAATCGAGCGGTGGGAGCATAATATAAAGCAGAAATCATACGAATAAAAGATGGTCCAAAATTAAAAGATAATAAAGTTTTAAATAAAAATTGCCAATGAATTTTATCAAAAGCTTTTTCTGCATCTAATGCCATAACGCCAGCGGGGACAGGAATTGTGGAGCTTTGTTCAATAATATGTAATAACGTTCTCGTATTGTTAGCAGAGTATCTATTTTTCATAAAACCAGATTGGTCGGAGTGGATGATAGAATGAAGGACAGGAGCTAACCTAGAGGCAATAATTTTAGCATATAATTTACAATCCTGGTTATTCAAGGAAATGGGACGATAATTAGCAACAAGGGTAGGGTCTTTATCAGGTTTAGGAAGTACAACAATTAATGCTTCAGAAAAAGAACCCGAAATGGTACCTGATGAAGAAAAATGAGAAAAAATCTGGTACAAATAAGGTAAAAGATGATGTTGAAACTCTTTATAGAACTCGGCAGGGATGCCATCAGGACCAGGGGATTTCTTCTTTGGAAGCGATTTAATGGCAGATAGGATTTCATCATTAATAATAGGCAAATCTAACCCAAGTTTATCAGAGGGAGAGATGTGAGGTAAATCAGAATGTTTTAAAAGGCATCAATTATAGACTCATCACAAAAATCT
This sequence comes from Lissotriton helveticus, assembly GCF_964261635.1. NCBI lineage: Eukaryota > Metazoa > Chordata > Amphibia > Caudata > Salamandridae > Lissotriton > Lissotriton helveticus. Next base: position 97,575,216 of record NC_136064.1, on the reverse strand, counting down.
GGTTTATTATATAATGTGGAATAAAAATTTTAAAATTCTTGAACAATATCATTATGGGAAAGTGCAATTTTACCGTGAGGACCTTGAATGGAGGTAATCTGTGTTTTATCTCTTTTAATACGTAAATAATTAGCAAGAAGCTTACCAGACCTATTGGCGTTAAAGCGGAATTTAGCATTGGATTTAGAAAGCTGAATCCCAGCCCTTGTACTAAGAATAGCATTAAATTCATATCTTAGCTTTTGTAGCTTTAGTTTATATTGAAGATCACTAGACGTAATAAATAGACGTTCAAAATGAGCTATTTGTTTGTCCAAAGATTTAACATTAGAATTAAATTTCTTATTTTCAAGAGCCATAATAGAAATTGTAGTACCTCTGATATAGGCTTTAAATGCATCCCATCGATTAGTAATAGAGGTAGAACCTTCCGGATTGAATGTAAAATAATCCTGAATCGCTTGGAACATTTTGGGTTTATGAGTGTCATTAAGGGCAATATCAGTATTCATACGCCATCTTAATTGTTTAGTAAAAGAAGATGAAACATTTAAAACAAATTAAATCATTGCATGGTCTGATATGTCAATGGTACCAATGGTAGGATTATTTGCAAATTGAATGAGGGAAGGGGAAAGTAAAAAATAGTCAATTCTGAATGGGAATTATGAGGATTGGAGAAAAAGGAAAACTCTTTACCAGTGGGATAGTACAATCTCCAAATATCCGCTAACTTGGTGGTATGAAGAAAATTCTTAAAGGCATGAAAAGTCTTGGATGGTCTAAATCTAGAGGTAGATAGTCTATCTAACAATGGATCCGCAAAAACATTGAAATCTCCACCAAAAATCAAAGGAACTTTCCCCAACTTTAGAACTTCAGTCGTAACAGTAGCCCAGAAAACAGGATCATCAGCTGTAGGGCCATACACATTAATCAAAAAGAAAATAGAGGCATGAATTTTAACTTTGGCTATAACATTTCTACCTTCAGAATCTGAAATCTTATGTAAAACTTGACAATGTAATCGTTTGGCAAAGAAAATAGCGACCCCATTCTTTTTACCTTTAGCAGGAGAAGAGACAATAGAGTCTACCCATTTTTTGTTCATATAATTTATAAATTTATCGTCAGCGTGTGTCTCCTGGACAAAACAAATATCAGCTTTAGAATTACCTAAATAATCTAAAATTTTCACACGTTTTGTTGGGTGTCTTAAACCTTTTACATTAAGAGAAACAATTTTAATATTATGAACATTAGCCATTAGGATATAAGAGAAAGGAGAGAAAGGAATAAGAACAAGAAGAGGGAAGAGAAAGACAGGTTAAAGGAGTAACTCTAAGCGAAAAATAGGAGAGGGAGAAACAAAAAAGAGAGAATAAGGCACAAACAAGCAACATGAATAAAGACAAGGAAACGCACACCCGTTCCTCAAGCATGGCCAGTTACCGTTGGAGCCCATGAAGAAAATTCTGCATAAACGTGCCACAAGAAATCAACGAACTCAAGTCAAGAATTAGGATCTTGTGTTTCCATGGATGGAGGAGCTTGCTGTTCAAGGAAAAGACGAAGATCTTCTGGACGCTGAAAAGATTTAGAGACATTGTCTTTCCAGACCCGCATTGTAGAAGGATCAAATAGTCCATATTTGAAACCAAGGCTCCTCAGCTGTGGACGAAGGGAAGAGAATTCTTTACGAATAGCCACAGTTTCTTTGGCAAAATCTTGATGGATGAAGATTTTGGTTCCATTCACCAACAATGACGGGATTTCTCTCACCGCTTTTCGATTAAGAACCAAATGATGATGACGCAGCACCTTAAATATCATCTGCCTTGGCTTGGTATGACGAGGTATGCGATGTGAAGGGACCCTATGAGCTTTGTCAATCTCAAATTTCTCAGTGAACTTAATATTCAAGAGACCAGGCAAAAGAGATTCAAGATAGAGCCGACAATTGGTCCCTTCAACTTCTTCAGGCAGATTAAAAATGCGAAGATTATATTGCCTATTGCGATTTTCCAAGTCCAGCAGTTGATTGTGCATTGGAATAATTCTGGCCATTAAAGGAGTAAAAGCGTCTAACTTATTTTTGTTATCTTGAATTTTAATGACATTATCTGACACCTTCATCGAAATAGAAGCCATATCTTTACGAACATTTTTGACTTCTGAGGCAATGGTGTCAGTATTCAGACGTAAGGCTTTAATTTCCTCCAAAATTAGGGCCAAAGAAGGTTCTGATGATTCCACCACCTTAGATTTGGTAGGAGGAGGGGAAACCTGCTGCTTCCTTTTATTAGTGGAGGAGTTCTTAGAATCCATTTTGAGGAGAAAAAATAATCCTTAAAACGTAGAATAAATAGAATGAGGAAGAATAGCCTCAAAATGTGAGCAAAATGTAGTAAATAAGGGCAAAAACGTCAGAAAACTCTATAAAACTCCAGGTGCAGCAGCTAAACAGGACAGTAGGCGGAGCTAGGCCCAAGCCAGCCTCTGTCATAAATATTACTCCACCCCCAGGCTCTCAATTCCGGCAGTACCTGGAGGAGCAGCTGGGAGCAGAAACCATGGAGGCTGAAGAAAACACTTCCAGCGTAGAAACTCATCAAAAAACAACTCCACAGGTAAGGATATACATCAGGAGGCAAGCGCCGGTATTTTCGCTGAATTTCTGACTGAAAATTGTCGTTAAATGAGCTTAAAGGCTCCGAGAATCACGGAGCTCCGGTGGCGGCGGCCATCTTGGTTGACGCGCTCGCGCGTCTCCAGCTAAGGCCTCAGCTCTATTTCAACAGGTTGGCAATCAAACATCCATGTGCACCACCTTTTTATCGGCCACATTAACACCCTGATGACATCTACAGTGTGCAAATTGAGAACTAAGAACTCTATCTTGAACTTTCTGTTTCAAACCTTCAAGTCAATAATCCCAAATCACCAGAGGATTACAAGACATCTATCCTGGAGTCATCCCAAATACCTGCAATGTCCAATAGGTTATGTATTATTGCACTTCTATCTACCCTGTGTGTCCACATCCATTCATCACTAAAGTACTGCCTAGTCAAATGGAGTCAATCCCCTAGCTATCACCACACTTGCATAGGGACTGCTCCCTTATCACTTATAATTACACCAAACCCATCACTAGCATTCCACATGCACTGCACAGCGCCCTCTTACACAACACATGGTAGCAGCACATGACCGCTGTGGGCTCCAAGACTACAGCCAGGCCATGTTACATCTGGTTGCTTATACCACATGCAGTAGGCGCAGACAGGCTTTACTCGTCCCGCGAGGTAGCCCAAGAAAGAGCAATATGCCTTCTCCACCTATCCCTAAGTAGGATTAGGGCCAAGATACAACCCAACGTAGTAGTACCTCCTTAGAGTAGTAGTGAATCTGACCCGATATGAGACCAATCCCACAGCATTGTACCTTTTCACTGAGCCTAGTGACATTCAGGCTGAGGTAGATATGATGAGCAGGAGAGGCACCATAGGGGAGGATGCTGTTTGGCCTCTAGACTTTCCAGAGAAGAGATTCTTGGAGGTAGCAAAGCCCCAACACCAATGCACAAACACATCCACTTCCATTTGTGGTCTCAGGGTGGCCCATAGCATATCTAAGGCTGTCTTTGTTAATAACAAATGGACACCCAAGGGAAACAAGTCTCATAGGCGAGGATTGAACCACAGCATATATGCCCCGTGTCAGGAAATCTGGGATACTGAGGTGAATCGATATATGAGATTCGAAGGAAAGGGGCAACCCCTAATTGTATGGAAACTTACACTATATTCCTTATGTTTCAGAGGTAAAGGAACCATTCCAATTGGAATGAATGAAAACTGTGGCACAATACTGCACATTCCGGACATGCAATGGGGCACCTCCACTCTGATGGATACCTGCTGGCAATGTGGTGAATTTACCTACACTCAGCTCATGCCTAGATGGCGAGGCCTCTGCTCCCTTGTCCCCATATGCACCCTGACCCTGGTCATTCGTGGAGAAGATCTGTCAGAGTTGCACCAACATCCACTAAAGAAGATGACAACTCTGTTGCATCAGGCTTGAGAAAAAAGAACTGCTGAGTTTTTTGGCTGGGCTCAGTACAAGGACATTCTGGAATAATTCAGACGGTTTTCTGACACACAGTAAATGAAGGAGGGTCCATACCCTTATTCACAGTGCAGATGAAAGCGAATGCCCACTGATTACAAATAACCATGTGCGAAATGCTGAAGATGATGAACATCACTTAGCTCGGCCTTAATGCAATCAAGGAAGAACTAAGAGCCATCCGCCTCATGGTGATGCAACATTGATATGTGCTGGACTTAACGCCCGGAATGGAGGGAGGGGTGTGTGGCAAGATCGGAGCTTCCAGCTGCATGTTTATCCCAGGCAATGATATAGACAACAGGACTTTAACTCTTGGCATTCAAGCATTGCACCGCTTACAAAGAGACATGGGCAAGGAGGGAGGTGTCCCTGAACTGATTTTCTGGCTCCGCTGGTGACTGACCGGACTGTGCAGGTCGTTGTCCATTTTCATATTCCTATTGTTGTTGTGTGGTTTCATGCAATTGGGGGTTTCCTGCTGTAAAAATGCAGTCCTCAAATTGGGTAAAATGCAAGTAACTAGGAAAATAGTATTAGTCAAAGCTGAAGAACAACAAATCCCCAATAATGTGACTGTCATGACGAACAGATTAGATAATGAAGTTGAAAATTCAACTAGATGGGGGAATGTTAATATTGATAAGATTGATGCCAATGTTTATAATGATACACTTGCATATACGAGTAAAATCACATCACTATTATCAAACTCGCCTGTCATGAACTCTCCATCAACCAGACTTAGAAATACTTGGTCAGGCAGGCTCTGCGACCTAGGCCTGAGGTTACTGGTTGATAGGTCACAGGACACTCAGATCAACCTCCCAGATCAGTATAGTGACACCACAATGGTCCAGGGAGAGTGGCCCCAATAAAGCACACATAGCCAGAGGGGTGCGCACATTCCGAAAACATCATAAAGTGAGATGCCACATGCAGTTAGGAACACATAGCAAATCAGGACACAGAACACACAGTGATCATGCGCCCCTCATGCTGTACATCTGGGCACGTTACCCATTAGCCCCCATTGTGGCCACGCAAGCACGGGCCCACCAGCATTTGTTATCAGCGGCCTTATTTATGACTCCACAGACAAGACCAAAAATTATTTTACCAAAAACGATTGTCGGAACTACTTTATGACACCCAAAAACTGAATAAAGACTCATTCAGGTTGATCGTACTTTGAGACAATCCTCAGACCTGTTTTTGTATCTGTGCTCCCGGCCAAAGTGTCTAATTAAACCAACTGTTCCTGTTTGCCAAACGTCTCTTGTCTTATATTTTTTTTCTAGATAAATTCATATTCAAGCAACATATAACTATTTGTTACCTAGTGGCGGTCGCAACGAGGCAGTTATAGTTAGGTCTGAGGTTTCCATAGATGGAGCATTTTTTGGTTTGCTAATAATTTTGGCCACATTTGACAAATCTTCACAAAATAAGTTCATCCAACTCAGCTCTTTCCTAAAAAGTTTTTTTTTTTTATTTTTTTTTTTATTTAAAGACCTTTATTGTACCTCAGATAGTAAAGACAGTGTCCGGCCTACAACCCCTTGGGCCGGCCACAATTTAGTCAGTAACAGTCTGTAATATTCGGATATCCTAAAAAGTTTTGAGGTAATCAGTCAAGCAGGGGCAGAGAAAAAAAGGTTCCAAAAACATAAATTCTCCATGCATTTTCGATAGACTTCTTTAAAACAGGTTATAGCAAAAACTGCTGAACTGAATTACACTAAATTTGAAGGAAGCTAGATCTTGGTCTACAGTTTGTGATGTTTGTGATTTGATATAAATCCGTTCAGTAGCTTTTGAGAAATTTATGGTAAAAAAAAAGGCAGACATTTTCAGTTCACATTATCACAATGAAATCATTGTTACTCATTTATTTGATACATCTATAAAGCATTTTTAAAGCCAATAGGTCTGGTTTGATTTAGGCATAGGTCTATTGGTGTTTTATGCCTGGATGTAGTAAAGAAAACTCCCAGAGGCACACATATACTGGCTGGGTTTGCCTCATTATGAAGCACAGGAGTCGGGTTCACATCTTTTCAGTCACACCTCTGGAAGGGATGCCTAGTTACACTTCTTTGGCCAAGCCCCTTTCAGAGATTCATCACTAATTCCAGTCCTTTTAAAGCACTGCTGCATAAGTACAATACTGTATGAACTTTCTTCAAACTAGCAATGTAGGGAATGGTACCCGCATGTTGTCTGTAGCCCCCCCAAAGGGCCACCATTAAAGTGTGTGTCCATCTAATCAACTCCTCCACACATGCATACAGGGTCAGGGCGACAGATTCAAACACTCATTCCACATTCCAAAGGTAGGTAGGTGCATTTGGGGCGCTCCACCTACTCTATTATTATAGTATGGTCTCAGGAGCCAAGTGGCATATTTACAAGAGCTTTATCTCCGCTTTTTTGGCTTAAAAAGCCAAAAAAGCGGAGATAAAACTATCGCCCTATTTACAAGAGGGTGCTACCATGCATAATCGCATGTTAACACCTTTTTTCCCAACGCCTCCCTTTGCATCTCTAATGAGATGCAAAGTGGGTGTCACTGGGCGTACCTCGGATGGACAACCTTGCAAATATCGCTGATGTTCACAACGCAATATTTACAAGTCTGCCCCAGCATTTAAGCACATGTTAGTTTTTGGAGAAAAACGCTGTTTTCTCCAAAAACTAACGTCTGCTAAAATGTAGACTTACCTATCCCTAACATTTGGGTTGGACTATGCTGATACAACCCTGTGGCTCCTATCAGCAAGGTTATCGCCGTTTTGCAGGGAACATCGCTGGAAAACCAGTGATGTTCCCTGCAAAACGGGGATAACCTCGAGATCTCGGGAATTTTTATCGCCCTGAAGAAACACGTTGTTAATAGCGCGCTACCAGGGCGATAAATTCCAGAGATAGCCTGCGATAAAAAAAATTATCGCTAAGCAGTGCCAGCGATAATTATCGCTGGCCGTTGATAATATGCCCCTTAGTTTGATTCCAGTCTCTCAGGTTTCTAGACTGATGGTTCATTCTGAAGAATGTCCCTCAGGGTTACAATCTGTTGCTGTGTCCTTGTATTGTCACAGGTGTCCTGTCCTATGGTGTCAAAGTCGGTCATCCTCATTTTGCTGTGCTACCATCTATTGTACCACAAATCGACTGAAATGCAAGTGTTAGAGAAATAGCCTATTTTTATTAGAAAGTCTCTTTGTCATATCTTCGGCAGGCCGCTTGCTGTATCGCTACTTGAGGGACCTTCAGAAGGATCGGATACGACGTAGTCTTCTCTGTGAATCTCCTCGCTCACCCGGCTCTAGCACTCACGCAATATGAATGCCAGGGAGGAGCTGCATTACAGAAGGTGTGACATGCAATGCAGTTTTACAAACCTGTTAAGTGTAATATTTGCTAAAAATAAACACATGAGGATATGCCTGATTGGCTTAACTGGAATCCCCGGCAGGTCTTGCATTGCATGGCTGGTATCTTGGCGCACATAGCCTTGGGGCAGTGCACACATACCTTACGCTGCCCCACACAGAGAAAAGAAATTAGAGGGAGCATTGTCTATGAGGCCATTCAAAGCCAAGCAAAGTGGCTTTGTATGGGCTCATAAGTATGATTTCAAGGTTTGCTTCTCCAGAGAGTCACAAAAAGTGACGTTCCAGCAGTGCAAGGGGCTCATAAATATGCCCGAAGTGCTGGGTCTGAGCACTTAACAGAAGCTTAGTGCGCATGCCCAGCCCAACCTGAACCACACTTTCTCCTCTTTACCCCTCCCTGAATGGCAAAAAGCAGAGTAAATGAAGTAACTAATTACAATTTATTTTAGCAGGACTTTCAGGTCAATTGACCAGTGGGCCACTTGGAAGGTGGAGTCCTGGAGAAAATCTCAGTTTAACCGTGTCTTAAACCATCTCTGGCCTCCCTCAGCCTTCTTGGCTGTGAACCCTCTAGTCTCTGTCATTCATCTACGCATGCTGCTCTCTGGTCCTTCTGTCTCTTCCTACCTACTGTCTCCCTCTGGTCAATCTTTGTTTCTTATCCCTTGCCTTCTTCCTCTGCTCTGAGGTGACTCTAAGCCCTCCTCTCTCTCCTGCTCTCTGGTATCTCTCACCCCCCCCCTCCTAAATCGTATGGTGAACACACTCTATCTGAGTGCATTCACTTTCCATTCCAGGGCATTAATGCAGCAACCTAATGCATTTTGGGTATTGTAGTCTTGGTTTGTTTCCAATGGACTAGTTACACTGACACACCTCATAGCAATGATTTGTGGGTTGAAAGACAAAGACTGTAAGCAGAATCTGTGATAACATTTCAATTACGCCAGCGTAATTGCTGTAATGGTAGTAATTCTGTCTAATGAAATTTACGCTAAATTACCGAGATTATGTCATTACGCCACATCGCAAAATGAGACTCCCATTCGGGAAGGAATCGCAGCTTGAGCTGTACCGTTCAGGCAGTTTTTTAGCTCAAGTGGCGGTGTGTGGAACATGAGCATCAGTTCCTTTAACGTGGATACTCATCAAACAATTCAGGTCGATTTTTTTCACCTGAGTGGACTGTTCAGGTACTTTTTGAGCACGAAAGCACAAATAATAACTTGAGCAAGAATATTTGAAAGTGAGTGGCTGGAAATCAGCTCGAAATTACATCTTCGAGTTCAATTTTTACCAGAACGAGATGCATTTTGCATAATTACACTTATTTTTGCATGGTTTTGTGGCAATTGTGCTATAGCAGCTCAGCTGCAGAAAGAGCAACACTTACTCAGCTCTCTTCATTCATCAACAGCTTCATTCTTGATCAGATCCAGGCGGAGCTGCAGCCCTCCATGGCACAGAGGGGGCCGCGCAATAATGAAGGCCCACCACTTACGGATGATGGTCAACAGATGGAGGCGGTGCGGGAGGCACTGCTGCCCAGTTCCTCTTTGATCTCTCGGTGACCTTTGACACAGTAGCATAGTCTGTGTGTCATAGGCCTTACTTAAACGAAGGAAATGGTGTCCCCAGCTGCTATCTGAACAATAAAATACAGCAATAATCAGGGTTCAATGGGCTGTTCAGTCCTCTGGGCCCCGGTGCACTGCACCTGCTGCACCAATGGAGGCCGCGCCCCTGCTTTGACACCATCTCTCATGAGATCCTAACAACCAGATTACATGAAGCAGGGGTCAGATGGTAAAGTGCTGGGATGGCTCTCCTCTTTCCGATAAAACAGTGACTTTTTCATCGTATAAATCTACTTCTCCTCCCCCTCAGCCGATGCTCTGTTAGGGATTGAATAGGCAAGATTATAGTAAACTGTTCAAAAAGTCTACCAAACTACGGATCACGTACAGTTCATGTGAGGCAGGCGTGTGAGGCAGGCATGTGCACATCATCGCCAGCCACATCCCACACCATGCCTCGGCATCAGACTTCAAAGGAAGCCGCTCGCACACCACCATTTGTCTGATCCTCGGCATCAGACTTCAAAGTAATCCGCTCCCAAGCCACTCCCCCCCCCATCAGACTTCAAAGGAATGCGCTCCCGCTCCCCCACCCACGCCACAGCAATGCCAAGAGCTTGATTTTTTTGCATCCATTTCGCGGGGAAGCCGTGTTTTGTTCGGCGTTCTCTGCACCTTTCTCGGTTTTTTTTCTGGACGAAAGTGAAAGCCTACCGTGCTTGTTTACAGTAGCCTTGTTCTTTATATATACCACGGGCCGCCACACATGTACTTTTTATGTAGACGGGCGCCGTGTTTTATTTCACTATGTTGAGTTGTGTATGCTTATTTTGTTATGTGTAGCTCAATGACATGTAGCATTTTGGCTGCCGCACTTTTTACTTATAGTTATAGCGCGGCTTGCCAAACCATTTCTTTATAGAAAATCTAATTTTCGAAAGCAGCAGCATGCCAGCTTGTTTTCTTTAGCTTTCCGTACACTAGGTAGTTTCAGTTGATAAGCTTCTCGGGCCAACCAACCAGCTGACCAGGATGCTGTTTGGTACCATATTACCAGCCCGGGAAGAGCCTCAGAAGACCAGACCGCAATTACTGCTGACATAAGCTTGCTTGTATCAATAAGGAAGCATATATTGTCATTCCCCCATCCTGACTCTTCCTGAGAGAAGCAAGTGAAGGCTTACGTGTCTGACAGTACACTTCTCTCTCCTTCACCACACGCATACAACCCAACACACATACAACCCCACACAAACCCAACCCCCCACACACAACCACACACAAACAACACCACAAGCACATACACACAACCACATACAACCACACTCAACCACACAACCACACACAACCCCACACACACACACACACACACACACACCCAAACCCCCCCACACACACCCACACACACACAACCCACTACACACAATCCCACACACAACCCCTCACACACAACCCCACACACACTGCCCCTTCACACACTTCCCACTCACACACTGCCCCCTCACACAACCCCACAAACACAAAATCTCACACACACACACAACCCTCCCCACACACACACAACCCCTCCACACACACAACCCCACACAGACACACAACCCCCCCCACACACACACAACCTCACACACACAACCCTACACACACTGCCCACTCACACACTGCCCCCTCACACCCCCCGCACACAATCCCCCACACACAAACACACAACCCCACACACACTGCCCCCTCACACCCTGCCCCCTCACACAACCCCACAAACACAAAACCTCACACACACACACACACAACCCCCCCACACACACAACCCCACACACACACTGCCCACTCACACACTGCCCACTCACACACTGCCCCCTCACCCCCCACACACAACCCCCCTCACACACACACACACAAACCCCACACACACTGCCCACTCACACACTGCCCACTCACACACTGCCCCCTCACACACTGCCCACTCACACACAACCCCACACACACAACCCAGCACACACAACCGCACACACACAACCCCACACACACACACAACCACACAACCACACACACAGCCACACATCCACACACACACCAGGATAGCAAAACATAGCATAGCAAAATAAAACATAGCATAGCATAACAAAACATAGCATAGCATAACAAAACATAGTATAGCATAACAAAACACAAAAAACATAGCATAGCACGACAAAGCATAGCATAACAAAACATACCATAGCATACAAAAGCACAACAAAACATAGCATAGCATCACAAAACATAGCATAGCATAACAAAGCAAAGCATAACAAAACATAGCATAAGAAAGCATAGCATAGCATAACAAAACATAGCATAGCAAAACAAAGCATAGCATGATAAAACACAACAAAACATAGCATAGCATAACAAAACATAGCATAGCATAACATAGCATAGCATAGCAAAACATAGCATAGCATAACAAAACATAGCATAGCATAACAATACACAGCATAGCATAACAAAACACAGCATAGCATAACAAAACAAAGCATAGGATAACAAAAAATAGCATTGCACAACAAAACATAGCATAGCAAAACAAAACATAGCATAGCAAAACAAAACATAGCATAGCAAACACAACAAAATATAGCATAGCATAACAAAACATAGCAAAACAAAGCATAGCATAACAAAACAAAGCATAGCATAACATAACAAAGCATAGCAAAACAAAACATAGCATAGCAAAACACAACAAAATATAGCATAGCATAAAACATAGCAAAACAAAGCATAGCATAACAAAACAAAGCACAACATAACATAGCAAAGCATAGCAAAACAAAACATAGCATAGTATAACAAAACATAGCATAGCATAACAAAACACAACAAAACATAGCATAACAAAACATAGCATAACATAACAAAACAGCATAGCATAAAAAAACAAAAACATAGCATAGCATTACAAAACATAGCAAAGCATAGTATAACAAAACACAACATAGCATAGCATAGCATAACAAAACACAACAAAACATAGCATAGCATAACAAAACAAAGCTTAGCATAGCATAACAAAACATTACATAACAAAGCATAGCACAACAAAACATAGCATAGCACAACAAACATAGCATAGCATAACAAAACATAGCATAGCATAACAAAACAAAGCAAAGCATAACACACATAGCATAGCATAACAAATCAAAACATAGGATAGCAAAACAAAACATAGCATAGCATACAGCGTCACTCAGCACCACCACAACATCACTCAGGGGCACCACAACATCACTATGCGCTACCACAGAATCACTGAACGCCACAGCATCAATCTGTGCAACCATTCAACAACTGGTTCAAATATGTTCTCTCAATGTTTCAAGCTTTATTACAAATGTCACAAAAAGATGTTAATATTTCACTTCTGTTCTTGGATTTTCGTCACAATAAAATACACTGAACATAATCTTCACAAAAGTTATTTACAAATGTTTAAGCTATTGCCATTATAAATTACAATAACTTTTATTTAAGTATTAATTATTTAAAAAATTAAAAGCCATTGTTATTTGTAATATCAATACATGTAAGTCACGTAAATACAACACACATTGCATTACAAATGCTATAGGTGTCACATTTGCAAAAGTTATAACTATTGGCATTGTAAATGACAAAGCTATTAATTTAGCTATTTTCAAAACCAACACATAAATAAAAGAATTGTCATTTACAATACCTAAGCTCAACCTTTCCTAATGCGAGACCTATTGCATTGCAAATGCTTGTTATCAGATGTTTTGGGTTTGAATCAGTGGTTTAACGAAACTTAGGGGCCCCTTGAAAAGTACATGGAGGGGACCCCCATGCCCTGGACCCAGTCAGGAGCTCTCAAGTCAGGGGCCTGCCGCCCATGCCCAGTGGTGGAGGGGGCCTCCTGGAACTTGGCCCCACTGCACAACAGGGGCTATTGTTACACCACTGGCTTGAATGTATGGCCTACGCCGATGACACACAAAGCATCCTCATGGGGTGACAGGTGTTTCATTACTTCTTCGTCCAGACTCTGGAACACACTGCCCCTCCACATTAAAACCGCCCCAACCCTCCTCAGTTTCAGGAAGAGACTGAAAACCTGGCTTTTCCCAGCTTAACCTATTACCTCAGCGATGGTTCGGTATCTTAGCGCCGAGACACCCACGGGTATTTGCGCGCTCTAAAAATGTCACAAACATAAACATAAACATAAACTAAGGCTATATGGCACTTCCGGGAGTCCCGGACAGCATTTGTCGCGAGGGCCTAGAGGTTTTAGAACTAGGGGGACCCCCTTCTCTTACGTCTCCCCACCGGTAGTCCTCCTTTCTGGAGACCTACCCCACCCCGGTTTCCACAGCACACAATATGGGGTTCATATTTAGGGGCTGTTCTGCAGGGATGTATCTATTGGGACGCCCTCTTAATAATTTCTTCGTCGTTCTTGGCCTGGCAGCGACAGTCGCGTCAGCCACCTGCAGCAATAGTGACATCAGGTCACTGTTGCCGCAGATTGGGCGGGCAAGCCAATATATTAACGAGAGAGATCATGCATGAGCCAAGATAAAAAATTATTTGGCATTTAAATCATGCAACAAACATCGTGTAAAAAACGACAAAATCTCTTCAAAATGCAAAAATGTGTATTTAACATGTGGAAGCGTTTCACCTTAGTGCATCAGATTATTTAACTAAATTAAGAGGTACTTATTAAAAGTGATAGTTTTTAAAGAAGAACTTAGAAACATGTCTGCATTCTCCCCTCCTACAATAATGCCAATACTAAGAGGCGGATCAGTTGACGTCCATCTTACATGCGGCCTAGATTCTTATAATAGATGGAGCAACATGATAGTCTATTAAATCAAACAATCAAGGTTTTATAGAGGGCGCCTCCTGACCTCACGCACTCAAAGGTAATCTCATATGTGACAAAGAAGAAAAGGGACACTCTGTCAAATAAAGTATTTGCCGAGGATCACACAGTTTCTTCAAGATTTCCTTGTTTCGTTTTGTGCAATTCGTCTCCTAGATGGGTATCTCTTTCTCTCACCTGTTTTACATCAAAGGTCACTGCTTTGTCATTAATTCCTGGCACGTGAGCTTAGAGCGGGGGTGGCAGGCAGAAGCCACGTGACGTTTCAGCTCCTTGTGAACTTGAGCCGTCAGTGGCTCACCCACCTCTAAGACTGGCCCTGGGGTGGACCAGAGTCCTGCGAAGATGTGTGTGTGAGGAATGGCATAGGACATGGAGCTAGCTGGGCCTGTGCCCGTCACCCACTTCACAAAAGCGTGCTGCCAGCAGGACTTCAGTTGGGTTGAGTCCTGCCTCCCGTCACTGCACCCATCCACTCAGGGCCCATGACAGCGACTGTTGTCTACCCGGGCAACCATACAGCACTGCAGTCACCCACAAGGGATGTATGTCACTACAACGCATGCTTTTACAACGCATGCCATTACGACGCAGTTTTACAACGCAAGTCGTTACAACAACTTGCGTTGGGGGGCGCTGGATAGTGAATAGTTTAATTTACTATTCCAACCCCAGTCCCCGTGGATAGCAGGGAAGGTGTTGGATAGTAATTAAACTATTTCCTATCCTAGAGCATCCTCCAGAGCAATTCGTTGTAATGACTTGCGTTGTAAAAGTTGCATGGTAATGGTAGTGCGTTGTAAAAGTTGCGTTGTAAAGGATGTTTCCCCCCACAAGAGAAAGGAAAGATGGAGACAGATGCAAGTGCATAGGGCACCCTCTGGTAGCCACCTGCAGCCGCAGCCGAAAGAGAGGTTGCTGCCGGCTGCAACTGCCTTCATCAAATCGCAAGCGGAATAGGAGTGAAACCATGGTCACCACCGGTGCCTACAGCCCCAATGCATCGCGCAGAGGGGACCCACACACTGAGATTGTACCCGCGTCCAGGAGAGACCACAACCCCCACTCCCAGGCAAGACAAGCTGAAGAGACTAGGCACCGTTCCCAGCGCAGCAGAGAGCAGCCGAGGGCACTGCCACCTGTTTGAAGGGGAGAAACTCCAAACCCACACATAGCAAAGAGGTACCAGGTGCCCAGGCCTGCCCCAGCACAGGAAAGCGTAAAGAAGCCAAGAACAGCAAAGCCCAGGAAGGCAGCAAGCCCCACAGGAAGCACAAGAAGACAGGGTGCATTGCGCGCTACCTCAATGGGCTGCCTAGACTATCAAAGGAAAAAGACTGTTGCAAGTCACCAAGGGCCCCAAGTAGCCCGAAGCTTCTCCAGCCCAGACAAGTGCCGAACAAACACAAGCAGCAACGCCAAAAACAGCCACCACCAGCAAGGGTGGAAGACCAGCCAGACAGCAACGTCTCAAGGTATCTATCCCCACCGAAAGAACAAGAAAGAGTGGTGCAGAGTACGCACCACAAGTGGCTGCCCAATGCCACCGCCAGAGAGGAGATCGCATCACTCACTCCTCCTGGTGTACAGACACAACCGCAAGCTACAACACAGGCACACCAAGTGCCAGAAGAGAGCGCCCAAGAAGAAGATTAGGTCAGAGGTGCGCAGAAGGCCGCGCCAGAGAACCTGACAGCATGGGCATGCACCCGGGAGATAGACATCTCCACAGAGAAGCACTGCTGAACGCAGCACAGAGAGCAACTACATCTCTACTGCACCAGCGAAGCCCCGCAGTGGGCTGAAGACAACGCAGAGTATCCTCCCTCGCACTGCCTCAAGACGGAGTCGTCGGTGACCCAAGACAGGCAAGAGAGGAGTCGCACACTCCACGTGGCAGGCTGCCACAGCAACATGTGCTCCGACGACAGGCGACACGTGGCCGGACGTCACGTCGCACAGCAAGCAAGGAGCACGTCACACGGAGTGACCAATCCTGCCAAGCATGCCGGAACGAAGGCAGAAGCAGGCACCACGATGGCACAGCCTCGAGGTCCAAGTGCAATGCCCTTGAGTGAAGAAGAGTGACAGTCCTGTCACTCCTAAGAACCAGATGAACACAGGTGCGCTGAAAAGACTAACAAGAGGAGAAGAACGAGGACTCGCATCACAAGCCAAGAACACACCCAGACACACCAGACAGCCACCAAGGCGGACCGACGTCCCTGGACACAGCCCCACGGGAGAATCAAACATAGGCTACAGCAAGCGCAAACCGCTTCTCTCCCCAATGCTTCGCAGTGCGACCGTCCATCTCCGAGTGTCTGCAGTCTAAGTCAAATGGCATTCCTGCTCCTGACTGCAGATGCCACGGGTGAGGATCAGCACAGAGTTTCCTTCCTCCCACCGCCTCAAGATGGAGTCGCCAGTGGCCCCAAGACAGGCAAGAGGAGAGTTGCACACTTCACGTGGCAAGCCACAACCGAAGATCAGCCTCAGCAAGGCGGAGACACATGGCTGCTAAGTCCCTGCAGACATCCGACTCTAACAACAAGTCAACCAACACCTGTTAACCCAACTCACCATATGTTTGGCAACTGCCATCTCGCCAGCCCTCGTCACATGCGACAAACACTACCATCTCCAGAGTACCGATGGACTGGAGTCCTACACCGTTGCCACACCAGCCGACAAAAAGAACCAGGGGCAACCTGCAAACCTGGCCTGCAACTGAACCGCGGCAGCGAGAGCATGTCGTGACCAAGACTCATCCACCCCTGAGTGCTGTGTGAGCTACTAGGTACTGGCTCCTCAGTGGTCTTGCAGCTGCCCCCAGTCGGCACACAAGTAGCCCCAGCACAGCCCTCCAGCATTCCCATAGCAACCCCGACAACGGGCCTCACCAGGCGGGAGAGTTGGACTTGATATTGCCCCACCGACGGGTTACAGGTTACAGCCAAGAAGTTTAACAGAGACAGTCGATCAGGCGACACCTCCCTGAACTCTCACCATGGACTCCATCCATGCTCATGACGCACCCATTTTATGAACTGTTAGAACCCAACACAGACTGTCCACGACGTCAGCAGAATGGAGCAACGCAGGGCCTTAAGACATGTTCTCACCAGTGTGCTGACGGGATGCAGCTGACGTCTCCAGGCCAGCGGTCATATCGGGAACCACGCAGGTTAAACTATGAGTGCCCGCCAAGATCATCCTGCTGCAGTCAGAGTTACCAGCCCCGCCCGCTGTCTTCCTACTGCCTGACACGAGAAGGGGATGGACCTCATGGTGTTTAGTTGACTTTTAATTGCCCCCCACAGTTTAGACTGATGTTTTGTTTTGTCCTTCAATAAAGTTCGGGAGGAATGCAGTGTAGTGCAGGACACATTCTAGTGTTTTAGCAAACACTTGTATTCCCAGCCACTCCCTTGAGGGCTGGACACACTTGCACCACCACCCATCCATCACAGGCGTCACAAGTCAATCAATCAATCAATCAATCATTACATTTATAAAGCGCGCTACACACCCGTGAGGGTCTCAAGGCGCTGGGGGGGTGCTACTGATCGAAGAGCCAGGTCTTGAGGAGTCTTCTGAAGGCCAGCAGGTCCTGAGTCTGTCATAGGTTGGTTGGGAGAGTGTTCCAGGTCTTGGTGGCGAGGTAGGAGAAGGATCTTCCGCCGGTTTTCCGGATCCGAGGGACTGTGGCTCGCGAGTGACATGACCCTGCCAATAAATGGGCGCGGTGTACATGCTCGGGGGCAGATACAGTACCCTACCACCTGGTGTCTGTGTCAGTCATTATCGTCATGCGGGTCTAAGGCCCGACACCACAGTGCTTTTCTCTTACTACACACCGCTCGGGAATCTGCAGCATTTTCTGCAAGTGTTTCGCATCTTTCTCCACGCCTGCGCTCTATGATTGTTCTCATCTTCCCAGCGTGGTCTGCTGCTACTTCTGGGCTACTAAAAGTCCCGCTTGCGCTGCCAGCCTGCGCCTGGTCTCCTGATGATATGGGCTTATGCCATCGGCTCTCCTGGGCCTCTCTGGCCACTGCTGCTAGGAGGAGCTGGACAGGAGTGGACAACATAGTCCAGGCGTCTCACTGAGGCCTTACGCTCGCTGGCCTTACTTTTCCAAATACTCGGAATCTAATGCCCCTATCCCTGTCTATTTGCACCACCCAGAGGTCTCAGACCCCCTATCCATTTTTGGTTTGGCGCATCTTGTTGTTTGCTGGGAATTCTCAGACTTCATCCCCCACCCTAATACTATTCACTAAGCTACGCCCTCGCTGTTCTGCTGCGATTGCCAAAGTTCCCTCTTGTTTTCTTTCATCGTAAAGGGCCAGATGTACGACCATAGGAAATTGCGACTCGCAAATTGCGCCAAATTGCGACTCACAATTTGCGAGCTGCAATTTCCTATGTACAACAGTGTCTGAGACACTGTTTGCGATTCCCAATAGGGTCGCCACTTGCATGCCTCATGCATAATCATAAGGTTGTCGCAATTTACAACCCCATTGAGAATGGCTGTCCCTCCCAGGGATGATTGCCTGCTGGGGTCAGCAGACCTCCATGTCTGGGTCCTGCTTTTAAATAAAGCAGAGCCCCCTCCGCCCCCCCTGCTCGGGTACATCTTCTCCTCCCAGGAGCCCCCCCCCCGCTGGGGTACATCTGTTCCACTCAGGAGCCCACCCCCCTGCTGGGGTACATCTGTTCCTCCCAGGAGCCCCCCGTTGCTGGGGTACATCTGTTCCTCTCAGGAGCCCCCCCTTCCTGGGGTACATCTGCTCCTCTCAGGAGCCCCCCCCCCCCTGCTGGGGTACATCTGTTCCTCTCAGGAGCCCCCCGTTGCTGGGGTACATCTGTTCCTCCCAGGAGCCCCCCGTTGCTAGGGTACATCTGTTCCTCTCAGGAGCCCCCCCTTCCTGGGGTACATCTGCTCCTCTCAGGAGCCCCCCCCCCTGCTGGGGTACATCTGTTCCTCTCAGGAGCCCCCCGTTGCTGGGGTACATCTGTTCCTCTCAGGAGCCCCCCCTGCTGGGGGGGTACATCTGCTTCTCGGGAGCTCCCCCTGCTGGGGTACATCTGTTCCTCCCAGGAGCCCCCCGTTGCTGGGGTACATCTGTTCCTCTCAGGAGCCCCCCCCTGCTGGGGTACATCTGTTCCTCTCAGGAGCCCCCCGTTGCTGGGGTACATCTGTTCCTCTCAGGAGCCCCCCGTTGCTGGGGTACATCTGTTCCTCTCAGGAGCCCCCCCTTCCAGGGGTACATCTGCTCCTCTCAGGAGCCCCCCGTTGCTGGGGTACATCTGTTCCTCTCAGGAGCCCCCCCTTCCTGGGGTACATCTGCTCCTCTCAGGAGCCCCCCCCCCCTGCTGGGGTACATCTGTTCCTCTCAGGAGCCCCCCCTTCCTGGGGTACATCTGTTCCTCTCAGGAGCCCCCCCTTCCTGGGGTACATCTGCTTCTCTGGAGCTCCCCCCTGCTGGGGTACATCTGTTCCTCCCAGGAGCCCCCCGTTGCTGGGGTACATCTGTTCCTCTCAGGAGCCCCCCCCTGCTGGGGTACATCTGTTCCTCTCAGGAGCCCCCCCTTCCTGGGGTACATCTGTTCCTCTCAGGAGCCCCCCCTTCCTGGGGTACATCTGCTCCTCTCAGGAGCCCCCCCCTGCTGGGGTACATCTGTTCCTCTCAGGAGCCCCCCGTTGCTGGGGTACATCTGTTCCTCTCAGGAGCCCCCCCTTCCTGGGGTACATCTGCTTCTCTGGAGCTCCCCCCTGCTGGGGTACATCTGTTCCTCTCAGGAGCCCCCCCTTCCTGGGGTACATCTGTTCCTCTCAGGAGCCCCCCCTTCCTGGGGTACATCTGTTCCTCTCAGGAGCCCCCCCTTCCTGGGGTACATCTGCTCCTCTCAGGAGCCCCCCGTTGCTGGGGTACATCTGTTCCTCTCAGGAGCCCCCCCTGCTGCTGGGGTACATCTGTTCCTCTCAGGAGCCCCCCGTTGCTGGGGTACATCTGTTCCTCTCAGGAGCCCCCCCTGCTGGGGGGGTACATCTGCTTCTCTGGAGCTCCCCCCTGCTGGGGTACATCTGTTCCTCTCAGGAGCCCCCCGTTGCTGGGGTACATCTGTTCCTCTCAGGAGCCCCCCGTTGCTGGGGTACATCTGTTCCTCTCAGGAGCCCCCCGTTGCTGGGGTACATCTGCTCCTCTCAGGAGCCCCCCGTTGCTGGGGTACATCTGTTCCTCCCAGGAGCTTCCCCTGCTGGGGTACATCTGTTCCTCTCAGGAGCCCCCCCCGCTGGGGTACATCTGTTCCTCCCAGGAGCTTCCCCTGCTGGGGTACATCTGTTCCTCTCAGGAGCCCCCCCCTGCTGGGGTACATCTGTTCCTCTCAGGAGCCCCCCGTTGCTGGGGTACATCTGTTCCTCCCAGGAGCTTCCCCTGCTGGGGTACATCTGTTCCTCTCAGGAGCCCCCCCCTGCTGGGGTACATCTGTTCCTCTCAGGAGCCCCCCGTTGCTGGGGTACATCTGTTCCTCTCAGGAGCCCCCCGTTGCTGGGGTACATCTGTTCCTCTCAGGAGCCCCCCGTTGCTGGGGTACATCTGTTCCTCTCAGGAGCCCCCCGTTGCTGGGGTACATCTGTTCCTCTCAGGAGCCCCCCCTTCCTGGGGTACATCTGCTCCTCTCAGGAGCCCCCCCTTCCTGGGGTACATCTGCTCCTCTCAGGAGCCCCCCCCCCTGCTGGGGTACATCTGTTCCTCTCAGGAGCCCCCCCTTCCTGGGGTACATCTGTTCCTCTCAGGAGCCCCCCGTTGCTGGGGTACATCTGTTCCTCTCAGGAGCCCCCCCTTCCTGGGGTACATCTGCTTCTCTGGAGCTCCCCCCGTTGCTGGGGTACATCTGTTCCTCTCAGGAGCCCCCCCTTCCTGGGGTACATCTGTTCCTCTCAGGAGCCCCCCCTTCCTGGGGTACATCTGTTCCTCTCAGGAGCCCCCCGTTGCTGGGGTACATCTGTTCCTCTCAGGAGCCCCCCCCTGCTGGGGTACATCTGCTCCTCTCAGGAGCCCCCCCCTGCTGGGGTACATCTGTTCCTCTCAGGAGCCCCCCCCCCTGCTGGGGTACATCTGTTCCTCTCAGGAGCCCCCGTTGCTGGGGTACATCTGTTCCTCTCAGGAGCCCCCCCTTCCTGGGGTACATCTGCTCCTCTCAGGAGCCCCCCCTTCCTGGGGTACATCTGTTCCTCTCAGGAGCCCCCCCTTCCTGGGGTACATCTGCTCCTCTCAGGAGCCCCCCGTTGCTGGGGTACATCTGTTCCTCTCAGGAGCCCCCCCTGCTGCTGGGGTACATCTGTTCCTCTCAGGAGCCCCCCGTTGCTGGGGTACATCTGTTCCTCTCAGGAGCCCCCCCTTCCTGGGGTACATCTGCTCCTCTCAGGAGCCCCCCGTTGCTGGGGTACATCTGTTCCTCTCAGGAGCCCCCCCTGCTGCTGGGGTACATCTGTTCCTCTCAGGAGCCCCCCCTTCCTGGGGTACATCTGCTCCTCTCAGGAGCCCCCCGTTGCTGGGGTACATCTGTTCCTCTCAGGAGCCCCCCCTGCTGCTGGGGTACATCTGTTCCTCTCAGGAGCCCCCCGTTGCTGGGGTACATCTGTTCCTCTCAGGAGCCCCCCCTTCCTGGGGTACATCTGCTCCTCTCAGGAGCCCCCCGTTGCTGGGGTACATCTGTTCCTCTCAGGAGCCCCCCGTTGCTGGGGTACATCTGTTCCTCTCAGGAGCCCCCCCTTCCTGGGGTACATCTGTTCCTCTCAGGAGCCCCCCCTGCTGCTGGGGTACATCTGTTCCTCTCAGGAGCCCCCCGTTGCTGGGGTACATCTGCTCCTCTCAGGAGCCCCCCGTTGCTGGGGTACATCTGTTCCTCTCAGGAGCCCCCCGTTGCTGGGGTACATCTGCTCCTCTCAGGAGCCCCCCGTTGCTGGGGTACATCTGTTCCTCTCAGGAGCCCCCCGTTGCTGGGGTACATCTGCTCCTCTCAGGAGCCCCCCGTTGCTGGGGTACATCTGCTCCTCTCAGGAGCCCCCCGTTGCTGGGGTACATCTGTTCCTCTCAGGAGCCCCCCCTTCCTGGGGTACATCTGTTCCTCTCAGGAGCCCCCCCTGCTGCTGGGGTACATCTGTTCCTCTCAGGAGCCCCCCGTTGCTGGGGTACATCTGCTCCTCTCAGGAGCCCCCCGTTGCTGGGGTACATCTGCTCCTCTCAGGAGCCCCCCGTTGCTGGGGTACATCTGTTCCTCCCAGGAGCTTCCCCTGCTGGGGTACATCTGTTCCTCTCAGGAGCCCCCCCTGCTGCTGGGGTACATCTGTTCCTCTCAGGAGCCCCCCGTTGCTGGGGTACATCTGCTCCTCTCAGGAGCCCCCCGTTGCTGGGGTACATCTGTTCCTCTCAGGAGCCCCCCGTTGCTGGGGTACATCTGTTCCTCCCAGGAGCTTCCCCTGCTGGGGTATATCTGCTCCTCTCAGGAGTACCCCCTGCTGGGGGTACCTCTTCTCGTCTCATGAGCCCCCCCCCTGCTGGGGTACATCTGTTCCTCCCAGGAGCTCCCCCTGCTGGGGTATATCTGCTCCTCTCAGGAGCCCCCCCTGCTGCTGGGGTACATCTGTTCCTCCCAGGAGCTCCCCCTGCTGGGGTATATCTGCTCCTCTCAGGAGTACCCCCTGCTGGGGGTACCTCTTCTCGTCTCATGAGCCCCCCCCCCTGCTGGGGTACATCTGTTCCTCTCAGGAGCCCCCCCTGCTGCTGGGGTACATCTGTTCCTCCCAGGAGCTCCCCCTGCTGGGGTATATCTGCTCCTCTCAGGAGTACCCCCTGCTGGGGGTACCTCTTCTCGTCTCATGAGCCCCCCCCCCCTGCTGGGGTACATCTGTTCCTCTCAGGAGCCCCCCCTGCTGGGGTACATCTGTTCCTCTCAGGAGCCCCCCGTTGCTGGGGTACATCTGTTCCTCTCAGGAGCCCCCCCCCCCCTGCTGGGGTACATCTGTTCCTCTCAAGGGCACCCCTTTCTGGGTGATTCATCTGCTCTTATGTGGACGTGCTATGGACTCACCTCACACTTCATAGTTGTTGGACATGGCCCTTCTTAGGAGAAATTACCCCCAAACATTTTGCTTTTCCCTCCTAGTCTTTCTACTTTCTCCGCATGACCTAAGGAATAGGGGCACCTTCTTCCGGTATTACAGAGGAAAGGTGCTCGTACCCGCCTCGCCATCACTGGGCAGCATACGCGATGGGTTCAGGTGCCCCGCCTCCATGAGCCCTGTGAACAGGTACACCACATACCCGGAGCAGGCACGGCACTGGCTAGCAGTGGGACGTCGCACTGCGTGTGCCGCCCACCAGACAGCCTGTCAACCATGCACCGGGCCTGTCGCGCAGGTCTGTGGGGAGCCATTGCGCCCCCATCCAGGATGGCATCACTCACCCTCAGCCAACCCTGAGTTGGTCGCCCCATACCATGAGGCCCACCTGATGGGCACATTGGGGTGTAGGATGATGCTGGGCGGGTACATAGGGATGTTCTCTGCCCAGGTAGTGAGGAAGCCCCCCATCTCTGCCTTAGAGTTCGGCTCTTCCCTGAGGATAGTCCTGGGCTGTTGCTGATTCTCCAGTGGGACCTCTGGGCTCTGAGCGCGTCCTCACTGTTGAGGCAGTATGGAAGTGCGTGCGCCTTCCTACACAGGCTAGGAAGAGGCGCTGGCACGATGTTCTGGAACATGGGCCGGACTGCCGACGCAGATCTGGGAGTGCTCACTTGCCCTTGTGGAGTGTTAACTGGGCTCCCAGCCTGACACACAGGTCTGGGTGCGTGCACAGCCCTCGTGCTAATTCAAATACGTGTCTAGCCTGCCGTTGCAGACTTGAGGTTGCGCCCTGGCACCTATGGACTTATGGATAGGTGCCCAGCCTGGCATCGTGGGCCGATGAGTGCATAACTGTACCCCCAGTGTTGTAACAACTGGATCAGGTCTGCCGTTGCAGGCCTATGTCTGTGCGCTTGCACCCATGATGCTAGTGGCAAGGTTCCCGGTCACAGGCCGGATGTGCCATCTCCGGCTGGGCCGTGGAGGGTCGTGTGCACGTATTTGCATGTAAGGTTCTAGGGCCTGGGTAAGCCCATGTGCCTGGCCTGTCATTGCAGGCCTGTGCGGGAGTATTTGCACCTAAAGGTGTTAGGTGCCCGGCCTGCCATCACAGACCGATGTGTGCGCACTGGCATCTATAATGATTAAACTCATGGGCACCCCACCTATGGTGCCCGTGATTGCGGGCGCAGCCTGCCATCGTAGGCCTATGTGTCAGCACTGACAACCGTATTAGTTAAACCTGTGTCCAGTAGGTCATTGCAGACTAGGTTGGGCGCACGTGCACCTCTGGTACTGGGGACTATGTGTCCGACCTGCCATTGCAGCTAAGGATGCACAATAGCGCACGTGCACCCAGGTAGTGAATAATACTAGTGTGTGTTTTCACTACCTATGAGGCTTGCTCTTCCCATTGGTTAACATGACATTGCTTCAGGCTGCGATAGTTGATTTCAGTGGAGCAGCCTCATGAGGTCTCATGTCAATGGATTCACTTTGCTAAACCCTTTCCAATGGTAAAGGTGATGTTGTCAAAATACGCTTAGAAATGCCACTTGTAGAATATGGTACAAAAGGGGGTGGTGATGGACGGAGCATCTGAACCAATCAAACACTCACACCCAGTCAAAAGATCTGGGTTTAATCCATCACCGTTCTTTAGCCCACTCTGCCACCCCAGTTCAGACATGGCCATATGCAAATCAGTCTTGACCCTGTGCCTCATGGGAACAGTCCAGCCCGAACTGCCAAGCCATGTCTTCCCTGGACCGGAAACAAGCTTCCGAGGACCGGTTTCTGGCATTTCAGCCGTCTTCAGCCCGGCTTGCTTGAATCCAGTGGCAAAGTGAGCAAGGGACTCACGTCTGAGCATACCCTGCCACACTTATGGCGGCCAAAGCGGTACAAAAGGGGGTGGTGATGGACGGAGCATCTGAACCAATCAAACACTCACACCCAGTCAAAGGCATGGCTTGGCAGTTCGGGCTGGACTGTTCCCATGAGGCACAGGGTCAGACTGATTTGCATATGGCCATGTCTGAACTGGGGTGGCAGAGTGGGCTAAAGAACGGTGATGGATCAAACCCAGATCTTTTGACTGGGTGTGAGTGTTTGATTGGTTCAGATGCTCCGTCCATCACCACCTCCTTTTGTACTTGTAGAATATGGGCGTGCCTATGCTCTCAGAGTCTTGTGTGCTGTGGCGCCCGGCTCCAGTGGACACCAGGGGCCCGGGGAGCACATCCGTGCATTCCCCAGCACCATGGACATACAATGGGAAGGACAGCCTCTGTCATGTGAGGGTCGGATGGACTCGATATGAGAGCGAGGTTTTGACACTTAGGGCCAGATGTACGCCGGCCAAAATAGCGCCTCTCAAATTGAGAGGCATTTGCAAGGCACTATTTAGGATGTACAACAGTGTGTAACACACTGTTAGCGATTCCCAATGGGGTCGCAAATAGAGAAGCTCATGAATATTAATGAGCCTCTCGCAATTTGCGATCCCATTGGGAATGGCTGGCCCTCCCAGGTATGGTGGCCTGCTGGGCTCAGCAGACCACCATGTCCGGGACTGCTTTTAAATAAAGCAGTTCTTTTCTTCAAATGCAGCCCGTTTTCCTTAAAGGAAAACGGGATGCATTTAAAATAGAAAATGAAACATTTTCGTTTCATATTTTAAGGGCAGGCAGGGGTCCCTGGGACCTCTGCCTGCCGTTAAAAAATATTTTCCCCAATGTTTGCAACCCCATTACCACCCTCTTGAAGAGGGTGGTGATTTGAGAGTGTTTTGCGCCCGCAATTGTGGACTTAAAACAGCTGTACATAGGGTTGCGTATGCTATTAGGGATGGAACGCCCCTTCCTAATAGCGAGTCACAAAACCCTATTTTGCGAGTCGCAAAAAAATGCGACTGGCAAAAAAGGGTTTGTACATACCCCATGCTGTTTTTGTATGCGCAAACGGGTTTGCAAACCCGTTTGCCCTTGCAAAAACCGTCGTACATCTGGCCCATAGCCTCTAGGGCCGGCCATGGCCCCACTAAAGATTAAGATCTGCATTCCACTGCCCCATGGCAGACAGACCTACAATTTGGAGGAGACATCTGTGGCTCAAAGGGAAAACCCAATTTTTTAAGGAAAATTATTATTAAAACATATAAACATATAGCACTCGACTTATGCACAGATTAAACCACATACCAGTGTGTAGAAAGACAGTCTCTTAATAATTTCTTACTAAAGGAGAGAAGGGACTAATCCTTCTTCTTGTCAGTTGGCTTAAAGATAATACAAATAGGTCCACAATAAGGTAAGCGTGATAACGGGAACGCTATCAGATAGACAAAGGGTTGTTAGTTTGTTTAAATAATACGCATTTGTAGACAAACGGGTATATCTCTGCTATCTGCTAACTATCTTTACTCAATCCAACACATACTTGAGCAGCTGATAGTGCGATACAATTTTATAGATCGAATGCACGCATATGAGAGGCGATAAGGCATAGTGAGAGTCTAGCCATCCAAAGTATTTAAATGAAACGATACACCTTGTGCCTACGATAATACATTAGTAGGTAGCTAAGCAAAGTCATTAATATTTAAAAACTAGCAAAAGACGAGTCTAATCCGGCTTGATCTCTAATCCATGCGATGAAGCATGGGATGGGAGTATAGTCATCAGTTCTCCCTTCTCTTCGTAGGTCCCGGCAAGAAGGCATTATCTGTCTGCCCCTTCCTGCATAGAAATATCTGAATCTTCACAGGATCAGGTGAATATAACAATATGCTGCACGTTGAATTAAGGTCATGATACACGACTGTTCAGAGTAAGATAATTTTAACTGTTCCCCCTAAACTAAATCTACATATAACATTGATTTAGATCCAGATAATTTTATGAACATAATCCATGATGGCATCTTGAGAGGTTGGCAGTATCCAAATGCGACCTGTACTTAGCCCGTATCTGGCTTCGTGACATATTTGTCAATTCTAGACAAGTCTATATATTATTATTCAGTAACTTTCTCTCCTATATTTAAACTCTGGAGTCCGATATGATTTGTTTTTGCATTTATGTTATTAGTTAACTGAAGAGATCGACATAATGCGGTGGCTCCAACCAAGCTAATCAGAAGTTCAATATTGTTTTTTATTGGTATGTATAATAGAATGCTTTGTATATAAAATAGTAGCAAGAAAAGAAGTAGTCACTAATTGTATATGACCTTGGTAAATTAGTGCTGTCTGTCTTATGAAACAACTCCTGAGAAAATAGATTGACAACCAAACATTGCTGTAACTCCATGTATAATAGAGAGATACTGTGAGGTATGTGTATAAAACATTGGCGAGTGCACCAGGGTATCATGTAGTAATGTCAGTAAATTTAGGGCTGTGATAATAATACAAATATTCTCCATTATTTAGAAAACTGTCCTGAAGAAGGTGAACACCATCGAAATATCACCGAAACGCCGCGTCGACTGCAGTTTTCTTTTTTAACAAATAATTGAATTGTTTTGTGATGTATAAAATGTTTTAATGCTTTTATGAAATTGTATTTTTATCAACATATGTGTAATAAATTGTAAAAATGTTTCTTGACAAATCTTATTGTGGACCTATTTGTATTATCTTTAAGCCAACTGACAAGAAGAAGGATTAGTCCCTTCTCTCCTTTAGTAAGAAATTATTAAGAGACTGTCTTTCTACACACTGGTATGTGGTTTAATCTGTGCATAAGTCGAGTGCTATATGTTTATATGTTATAATAATAATTTTCCTTAAAAAATTGGATGACATATGTGTGTCCTTCGTGTTTGGACATTGTACATTTTGTTTTGCTTACTTACCCAGTCCCTATCTCTAATTGTAGGGTATCTCCCTTTCTTTTTAACCATCAAAGGGAAAACCCTATACCCACTCCTAACTTCAAAGCCACACAATAGTATAACTACGGGTGGCATCCTTCAGAAATGGGTGAGATGCGCTTGTGGGGACGCAGGCTATCCAGACTGTGTGGTGCACACTGCCACAGGACTCTGTTGTGTACTGCCCGTGTAGTAGACCGTGTGCCCTTTCTGAATAGAGACTGACCTGGGCTCAGACCTGCTGAAGTGAGGTGCCCTGAAGTGTGCTCTCCAAGGGCCCGTCAGCAGGCCTCCTGTTCTCTCGGGCATCTCAGGGACATCAAAGATCTATCGCGAGGGACCTGCACCATCTGCATGTGACATCTGGAGAGCGGTGGCCTCTCAAGTGCCCCCGTCGGCTACTAAACAGGTAGTGTGGCGTGAGCGTGGAACCAAGACTTGTGCCTGGAGACTGGAATGTCTAATTCGGAGCCCAGAAATATTGCCTGCATCTAAGGCGTGTGGTTCTGGGATTGCAGGAACCCTGACGCTCATAAATGTCTTGCTGGTGGTGAGGGGATCCACCGGTTGCGGGATCAAAGGTGATCCACTGAGTTGATTGTGCTGCATCTCTCTCGTGTGACACGCCAACTGCATGCTAATTGTGTGCGGAGTCAGATTCACACGGTGCGACCCTCAAAGGTGGGGGTGCACTCATAGTAGTGTCTCATTCTACCTCATGTGGATCTGCGGAACTTTGGCTTCTGTGTGTGATCGGAATTATCTGGTGTAACCTGTATCATCGTGCACCGGACATGGTGCCTCCTTTCCAGGAAGGTATGGAATTTGCAACTCTTCGTTGTGTGTGACCGGAATTGCCTGGTGCAACCCATTTCAATGTGCACCGGTCATAGTGCCTCATTTCCAGGGAGGTACAGAATTTACAACTCATCGTGTTTGAGATCAGAAGTGCCTGGTGTGTCTCATATCAGCGCACACCCAACGCTGTGCCCGGACTGCCTGGGCACAACCATGATCATTGTATACCTGTTGGGGTGCCTCATCCTATCGAGAGGCTCCCCTGTGTTACCCCCCATTCATCGGTTGTTCCCTTTTTGACTCTCATTGCGGTGGACCAGCAGCTCTCTCCACACCTGGCCCCTCCTGAAGACATTGTGGCACCAGGTAGAAGGGAGAGAGATTGACTGGGTTGAAGGAACGCATCCGAGACGGTACGGTCAAGAGTCTTCATGACTCCATTGTGTTTTCAGACCTGTGGGTGAACTCCCCCGAGTGGCTGCTAAACTCTCCTTGTTTACGTCTACCTGTTAATTAAACTTTCTACGTATTCCCACCTGGTTCCTGAGGACCCAGACTAAGTGACGTTGGCCGCGTGTGGACTCGTGTCTGGGAGACCGGGTCGCTTATTGACCATTCTCGGGGTAAAGGACAATTGGGGTGAACTAGAGGGTGGAGGGAGGCTTGGGCCACGGAGTCTGCAGAGTGTAATCCATCGACCTGTTGGGTACCAGCGGCCCCGCATTAGGGTGCTGAGTGCCTATGTGTGCAAGAGTATGGACTGTGCTGGATACCTGATGCACCATGTAGCGGTGCGGAGTAAGTGTGTGCGAGTGGGAGTGATAGTGTGTGGATCGCCTGTGATTCATGACACTGGCCGGTGGTGCCGCTTTATACTTTGATTTCGTGTCAAAAGCACAATGCATCTGACATTGAGTTTCCCGCGTGCCTCCCGCCTGCTGTGCTGCTAAAAAGTACTCTTGTTTCATGTTTGTACATATTGGTGATATCGTTGTGACTCGGGTGTACCATATAACTGTGTGGGACTGTATTAATAGGATTGCAAGAGGGGCCTGCGGTGGACAGCATGAAGCACAGCATAAGGGTCCTCTCCTGTGGAGGTGAAGGGGGTTTAGATAAGGAATTTTTCTCCACGTGCATACTGTAGATATCATAACAATAAGAGTGGGCCTAGAACAACTAGTAATAATTCCAAATGTGTTTTATGCCCCCACACTCCTGAGGTTCATGTTATAATGAGCAAATATGTGTGTTGAAAAAAAACGTTTTTACATACATCCCATGTGAAGTCTCTTTTGTGACGCTCGGTGTATTTATCGCGAGTAACTGCTGTGCCTTTGTGTTACACATTGCCTCTGGATTAAGCCTGACGGCTCAGTGCCACGCTACCCAAGGGTGAGCACAGGTTATACAGTGAGTGTAATCACCCGCCCTTGACGGGAGCGGCAGGTTCTGCCTGGCTGAGGCATCCCTGCAGCCAACCAGAGAGTGCCCGTTCCAACAATGGTGGATTGTTTGCCCTTCCAAAGCTTGGCTCTAGCTGCGCCCTGAGGTAATCCTAAAGCCCCGTGCCCAAGGCAGGAGACCAGGAAACAAGTGCCCAGGGCAGAGGGCCAGGCAGTTTGTAAGACAAGTTGGCAGCCCAGGACTTAGGGGCAACCATTGAGTAAAAATGCAGCAGGAGTGCAGGGCAGGGGGCTGTGTTGCACTCAGCTGGCCTCACCCTGTACACTCAGAGAGGGTATCCTGGCAGGCTAGGGGGGCACCCGCCCAGAACTACCCACTCTGCCCTTCCCAGAAGCAAAGGATTGCAGGGTTGGTGACTGGGAAGTGGTGGTGACGTTGTGATGTCAGATATGATACAGGGGTAGCATTGCACACTTGTGCCCAGGCCTGCTGTTATTCAGTTACTTTTCTCAACAATAGAGTTGTTGTTCCTGCAAGAGAAACATCCACAGATACTGATCTGTGCTTGTATCCTTTTCACGAGTCATGTCCTCTTCCCAGAAGTCAAGGTGGGGTCGGTGACTCTTCAGTATCAGAGTCTGATCACCCCTCTTTCTACTCTACCAGGAACCGAAAGCACTTTCCAAATAGACCAATGCCTTGGAAAAGCCGGTTAGGCTGAGGGAGGATCAGTCGTAAAACAGGATGACACCCATGCTGTACCTGGCCAGTGTGTGGTAGATGATTGCACTTCTGTTGCTGCCTGTAATGTGCTTGTTCAGAGAGTAAGGGAAGCTTGCACTACTGCCCTCCGTGCCTCACCAGTTCTCGGTGAAGGAAGCTGGCACTGCTGCCCTTCATGCCTCACCAGTTCTCGGTGAAGGAAGCTTGCACTGCTGCCCTTCATGCCTCACCAGTTCTCGGTGAAGGAAGCTTGCAATGCCATTGCTATTCTGTATCTGTTTTATGAGTGAACAGGAAGCTTGCACTGCTGCCCTCCGTGCCTTACCCGTTCTCGTTGAATAAAGCTTGCAATGCCATTGTAGTGTATCCAATTTCCTGAGTCTACAGGAAGTTTGCACTGTTGCCCTCGATGCCTTACTGGTTCTCAGTGAAGGAAGCTTGCAATGCCCTTGCTGCAGCGTATCGGTCACATGTGTACAGAAACCTTGTACTGGTGCCCTCCAGGACTTACTGGCTCTCAGTGTTGGAAGCTTGCAATGCCATTGCTGTTCCGTATCTGTATCATTAGTGTACAGGAAGCTTGCACTGCTGCCCTCCATGCCTTACTGGTTCTTGGTAAAGGAAGCTTGCAATGCCTTTGCTCTAGGTTATGTTTCCCATATGTGTGCAGGAAGCTTGCATTGCTGCCCTCAAGGCCTTACTGGTTCTTGTGAAGGAAGCTTGTAATGCCATTGCTGTTCTGTATCTGTATCATTAGTGTACAGGAAGCTTGCACTGCTGCCCTCCAGGCCTTACTGGTTCTTGAGAAGGAAGCTTGTGAGAGAGATAGAGTGTGTGAGAGAGTGAGTGTGTGTGAGAGAGAGAGAGTGTGAGAGAGAGTGCAAGAGAGAGAGTGTGAGAGAGAGAGTGTAAGAGAGTGAGTGTGTGTGAGAGAGAGAGAGAGTGTGAGAGAGTGAGTGTGTGAGAGAGTGTGTGTGAGAGAGTGTGAGAGAGTGAGTGTGTGAGAGAGTGTGAGAGAGAGAGTGTGAGAGAGAGAGTGTGAGTGAGAGAGAGAGTGTGTGAGAGAGAGAGTGTGTGAGAGAGTGAGTGTGTGAGAGAGAGTGTGAGAGAGAGTGTGAGCGAGAGAGTGTGAGAGAGAGTGTGAGTGAGAGAGTGTGAGTGAGAGAGAGAGTGTGTGAGAGAGAGTGTGAGAGAGAGAGTGTGAGAGAGAGAGTGTGAGTGAGAGAGTGTGTGAGAGAGAGTGTGTGAGAGAGTGAGTGTGAGAGATTGAGTGGGTGTGAGAGAGAAAGAGAGTGTGAGAGAGTGAGTGTGTGAGAGAGAGTGTGAGAGAGAGTGTGTGTGAGAGAGAGAGAGTGAGAGAGTGAGTGTGTGAGAGAGAGTGTGAGAGAGAGAGTGTGAGAGAGAGAGTGTGAGAGAGAGAGTGTGAGAGAGAGAGTGTGAGTGAGAGAGAGAGTGTGTGAGAGAGTGAGTGTGTGAGAGAGAGTGTGAGAGAGAGAGTGTGAGAGAGAGAGTGTGAGAGAGTGAGAGAGAGTGTGAGAGAGTGTGTGAGAGAGTGAGTGTGTGTGAGAGAGAGAGTGTTTGAGAGAGAGTGTGAGAGAGTGTGAGAGAGAGAGTGTGAGAGAGTGTGAGAGAGAGAGTGTGAGAGTGTGAGAGAGAGAGTGCGAGAGAGAGAGAGTGTGTGAGGAGCGTAGAACTGGGGTGCAATGTCGGCACTATTAAAGCTGAGCAGCAAATTTGACACAAAAGAATGCATGTGCCACGAGCGCTGGGAGGGGGCTGGGCAAGCATGCTAGTATTCACAAGCAGATGGTCCTGTTTATGACCTGCAGCGCGTGAAGTGCTGGTGGCAAATGGACTCAAAGCAGCCGGTCGCTTTGATGTTCTTGGCTTGTCTTGCTTGGTGGTAGGGGAGGGGGAGCGTATTTCTTTGCACCCGCATTTCTCACATGAACTGCATGGAATCCGCAGTGTTTAGAGTTTTGAAAGTCGCTTACTATATATCTCGCCGAACAATGTTACGCATTGCTTTAACGAGACCTAAAAAGCTTCCAGCAATGCCGGAAAGGAGGCAGAGCCGAAATTCACAAAGGCTGTTGTGGGCTCCACCATTGAGACTGTGCTGCTTAAGGATTTACTTGAGGAGAAATGCCAAAGTGTGTTTTTTCTGGTAACTGGCTACTTTTGCAATAACATGACTATGGAGGGGAAAGGAATTTCGAGAAGACTCGAAGGTCTAGCATCTACCCATAAATCTGTCCCACCTATTCTCACAGGCTTCTGCACTTACACTTTAACCATCGCTCAGTGAGAGTTTTCCCCTGCGCATGCACTCCATCCATATTTTTATTTATGTTTTACAAACAATACTCCCAATCATCAAGTACATGCCGTGCACACATGGCATTAGCAGGACACTGGCAGACAATGCACATGACCCACAATTCAGCTCATCGTGTCGCTTTGCAGGCTAATAGTGCCGGGCAGCGGATATACGGTACAAAAGGGGGTGGTGATGGACGGAGCATCTGAACCAATCAAACACTCACACCCAGTCAAAATATCTGGGTTTGATCCATCCCCGTTCTTTAGCCCACTCTGCCACCCCAGTTCAGACATGGCTATATGCAAATCAGTCTGACCCTGTGCCTCATGGGAACAGTCCAGCCCGAACTGCCAAGCCATGCCTTCCCTGGACCGGAAACAAGCTTCCGAGGACCGGTTTCTGGCATTCCAGCCGTCTTCAGCCCGGCTTGCTTGAATCCAGTGGCAAAGTGAGCAAGGGACTCACGTCTGAGCATACCCTGCCACACTTATGGCGGCCAAAAGCGGTACAAAAGGGGGTGGTGATGGACGGAGCATCTGAACCAATCAAACACTCACACCCAGTCAAAAGATCTGGGTTTGATCCATCACCGTTCTTTAGCCCACTCTGCCACCCCAGTTCAGACATGGCCATATGCAAATCAGTCTGACCCTGTGCCTCATGG
Source organism: Lissotriton helveticus (assembly GCF_964261635.1). NCBI lineage: Eukaryota > Metazoa > Chordata > Amphibia > Caudata > Salamandridae > Lissotriton > Lissotriton helveticus. The sequence continues at coordinate 97,541,281 of NC_136064.1, read as the reverse complement.
GAACAGTCCAGCCCGAACTGCCAAGCCATGCCTTCCCTGGACCGGAAACAAGCTTCCGAGGACCGGTTTCTGGCATTCCAGCCGTCTTCAGCCCGGCTTGCTTGAATCCAGTGCAAAGTGAGCAAGGGACTCACGTCTGAGGATATCCTGCCACACTTATGGTGGCCAAAGTGGTACAAAAGGGGGTGGTGATGGACGGAGCAGCGGATATACCGCGCACTACAAACAATGCATTTTTTAACAATCAAACCAACAAGTTGCGCGAATCTTAGCTAAAGCCTGCTTAAAGATAGACAAAGGTTATGACAAACTATGATGCCTTCAGTTGGAAAATCACAGTTCTTAATTTCTGAAGGCACATTCCAGTCTATCGCTATCTATCTATCTATCTATCTATCTATCTATCTATCTATCTATCTATCTATCTATCTATCTATCTATCTATCTATCTATCTATCTATCTATCTATCGCCCTCACTCTATCTATCGCCCTAACTCTATCTATCGCCCTCTATCTATCTATCTATCTATCTATCTATCTATCTATCTATCTATCTATCTATCTATCTATCTATCTATCTATCTATCTATCTATCTATCTATCTATCTATCTATCTATCTATCTATCTATCGCCCTCACTCTATCTATCTATCGCCCTGAATCTATCTATCTATCTATCTATCTATCTATCTATCTATCTATCTATCTATCTATCTATCTATCTATCTATCTATCTATCTATCTATCTATCGCCCTCCCTCTATCTATCTATCGCCCTCACTCTATCTATCGCCCTAACTCTATTTATCTATCGCCCTCAATCTATCTATCTATCTATCTATCTATCTATCTATCTATCTATCTATCTATCTATCTATCTATCTATCTATCTATCTATCTATCTATCTATCTATCTATCTATCTATCTATCTATCTATCTATCGCCCTCACTCTATCTATCTATCTATCACCCTCAATCTATCTATCTATCTATCTATCTATCTATCTATCTATCTATCTATCTATCTATCTATCTATCTATCTATCTATCTATCTATCTATCTATCTATCTATCTATCTATCTATCTATCTATCTATCACCCTCACTCGATCTATCGCCCTCAATCTATCTATCTATCTATCTATCTATCTATCTATCTATCTATCTATCTATCTATCTATCTATCTATCTATCTATCTATCTCCCTCACTCTATCTATCTATCGCCTCCCACTATCTATCTATCTATCTATCTATCTATCTATCTATCTATCGCCCTCACTCTATCTATCTATCTATCTATCTATCTATCTATCTATCTATCTATCTATCGCCCTCCCTCTATCTATCTATCTATCGCCTCACTCTATCTATCGCCTCACACTATCTATCTATCTATCGCCTTCACTCTATCTATCTACCTATCTATCGCCCTCCCTCTATCTATCTATGTCCCTCACTCTATCTATCTATGTCCCTCTATCTATCTATCTATCTCTATCTATCTCCCTCTATCTATCTATCGTCCTCTATCTATCTATCTATCGCCTTCTATCTATCTATCGCACTCTATCGCCCTCTATCTATCTATCTATCTATCTATCTATCGCCCTCCCTCTATCTATCTATCGCCCTCACTCTATCTATCTATCTATCGCATCACTCAGCACCACAACAGCATCACTCAGGGGGCACCATAACATCACTATGCGCTACCACAGCATCACTGAACGCCACAGCATCACTCGTCGCACCACAACATCACTCAGCGCCCCACAGCATCAATCTGTGCAACCATTCAACAACAACTGGTTCAAATATGTTCTCTCAATGTTTCAAGCTTTATTACAAATGTCACAAAAAGATGTTAATATTTCACTTCTGTTCTTGGATTTTCGTCACAATAAAATACATTGAACATAATCTTCACAAAAGTTATTTACAAAAGTTTAATCTATTGCTATTATAAATTACAATAACTTTTATTTAAGTATTAATTATTAAAACAATTAAAAGCCATTGTTATTTGTAATATCAATACATCTAAGTCACGTAAATACAACACATATTACATTACAAATGCTTTAGGTGTCACATTTGCGAAAGTTAAAACTATTGGCATTGTAAATGACAAAGCTATTAATTTCACTATTTTCAAAACCAACACATAAATAAAAAATGTGTCATTTACAATACCAATAGCTCAAACTTTCCTAATGCGAGACCTATTGCATTGCAAATGCTTGTTCACTTGTGGTACTTCCCAGGGCCAGACTGGGAACCAAAACCGGTCCCGGCAAAGTGCTCGGCCGGCCCCCTGGGGGAGGTCTGAGCTCTTTGCTGGGGCCGGTTTTCGGCCGATTTTGTTGCAGGGACGATTTTGTAGCTATGCTACTTAAACGGCCCAGTAACAAAACCGGACCCCAGGAGCACAAAACCGGCCCTCACCCTTGCGGCGCAACGGGGGATTGCCCGGTGCCCGCAACGGCCAGTCCGGGCCTGGTACTTCCTCTGGAACACTGGGTTGTTTGGCTCCATGCAGGACTCTTGGGTGCGTTTGTTCCATGTGCACAGTCACCTAAAAAGAATTCCACTCCAGTGCCAGAGATGGTAGGCCAATCTTTACTTTTATTTTCACTTTCATTTTTTTTAATCCCATTTTAAGATGAGTCATGCTTAGCTCATGTTATTGCACGCATATGCGTGCCACCTTTGGATTACTGCCAGATACCACAATTACTGAACAGAGAGTGACTTACCTGTGAGAACCGGTCCAGCAGCGACGATGCACCATACCTCTCCTTCCCCACCCCCTGAGACTCAACCAAGCGACCCCTCATTCTGGAGGAACTCCAAGGGAAATGGGACAAAATAAGAAAAAAGCCAACTGCTGACTGAATGACAGCTTCCTTGTATCACCCTTCAGGCACCTCTTGTCGACTGCCTCTCAGTGTGCGAGGGCCTGAACAACAACAAGAACAACAAATATTTCAATTTTTCAAGAAAAAAAACCTTCACAGCTTTTGATTGACAGTGTCAATCCTTTACATTGTCTCTCTCAATCTAGGCTCAATATACCTGTTAATTCTCATGAGAATCCTTTAAAACATTAGTTCTTTCTCTTCTATTTGTTTCTTATCCAGAAATAAACTAGTCTCTTGATTTGGCACATGCTGCATGGTTTCCTTTCTGGCTCTCTGGTTAGAGTAGATTGCGCGATTCGCTGAATTATAATCAAGTATTTGTAAATAATTAAGTATCTTACATTTTGTCAGCCTAGTTCTTTGACTGATGCTCAATTATGATTCCTTTGTCTCAAATTCCAGCCTTGCATGCACGCATGAGGAGGTAAACATTAAATGCACTTAGTTTTCTCTCGTCTCTTTTATCTCTTGCAGATCGCCGAGAACTCGCTCCAGGAAACGCAAGGTTCATGAGGGAAGAACATTTCCTGGATGTGCAGATAAGCTGGGTCGGTGGGAGAAACACGAGTGATGTCTGCACTGGAACTCCGATTGCTTGGCACAGGGTGTGGTCCAAGGGAGTGGTGTTTATACCCGTCTGAAATCAAAGATGGCTGCCACCAATCACATGGCTGTTTACAGAACCTTCTGGCTTGTTCCAGATGGATTGCCATGTGCTGTCAATGTCTATCTACTATATTATCAAAGGGGGAGGGACTGGGGGATGATTGTTATAGGTCCGATTACTTTAATGGTCGGATTGTTATAGGTCCAGCATACAGGCCCAAGATAGTCCAAAACAAAGTGCTATGCAGAATTACAGCTCAATGTGTGTATTGATGGAGACCCGAGAAAATCTTTTCTCCTTTCAGAAAAAGACCCTCACACACCCAGCCAGCTAGGTGTCTTGCTTCATCACTGGGTCTGCTCCTTATCGGGTCGGCGCCCGTGATGGGGCCTTCTTGAGGGCCCTAGTGAGTGTAGATGTATGGTTGTGAAAAGATGTGTGATTAAAACAGGAATAGTGGTCCACCCAAAACAATTTTAATGAACGTGGTCTCTATCCTGATTAAAATTGGTGATGTGCGCAAACCTGCTCTGAGGTTGCAGGGATCTGCGCTAGAGAATCAGGCCAACATGTTTCTTGCCTCGTTTCAATTTTGACGGCAATTCATCATGACCTATGTGTGATCTATCTACACTTTTTGGTGGTGGTCAGTTTAATGAATCAATCAGTGACCACCCACACAGCACCCTAAAAAGTGGTACCTGTAGAGCTACAACAATACCCAGTTTGGGTCAGCAATGTGTAACAAAGTGTACCGGCAGGTGTAGACACTGTAAGGTGCAGTGTCGTTTCGCACTCCGTCCATCAACGGTTGATCTACCCCTCACTCTGCCAGTCCCGGGAGGTGTCTATCGACTGACTTCTTCCAAAACCCTCTGGCCTGTTCCAGAACCTTCTGGATTGTTCCAGATAGATTGCAATGTGCTTTCGAAGTGTATTTATCTGCAATTAGTTGACAACCTTGTTTCCTTTTACCAACAGTCTTAAAGTATGTGTGTTCTTACAGTTCTATAAAACTGTAGCTGTGACTCCCCCTTCCCCTCAAAGCTATGAGGACCATATTTTTGCATCTCCACAGCATCCCCAAAAACGCACCCTGGGATGTTCCATGAAAAACCTACCTTTGTAAACTGGGAGGCAACGACAATTACAGTATTTTAGCTATTTATTACTTTTACATTTATAATGCCTAATATATGCCTGCAATTTTTTCATTGAATCGCATCCCTGTCAAGGCCTGACCTATTGGTTTTGCCACTGCTTCTTGCATTCTAGTCTCTGTTGGCAGATATTTTAGATGCATGTTAACGGGCCCGATTCACTAACTTTACGTCTGCACTCGGGCCCGGATGCGGAGCTTGCGGCCCAGAGGTGGAGATTTCAGCCATGGCTAAACCCCTACCTCCGAGTCGAAAGCTCTGCCTCTGGGCCGCAAGCTCCGCCCCCAAGCCAGAAGCTCCGCCTCCGGGCCGGAATTTCCAGCCCGAGTGCGGACGTAAAGTTAGTAGTCTTAGTCTTAAATCTATTCTGTGAATACCGAAAGTAGTAAGTTAATTCTGTGAATCCCGAAAGTAGTAAGTGCATTCTGTGAATACCAAATAGTAGTAAGTTTAGGATTTAGTCTTAAGTTCATTCTGTGAATCGGGCCCAACATGTTTTGTGGTAAAACTAAAGCATGCACTTAACCTGCACATATCAATGTTGGCTTTTCTCATGTGTTGGGATGGACAAGGTTCCTGTGCATCTCTCTCTCTCTCTCTCTCAGAGAGAGAGAGAGAGAGAGAGAGAGAGAGTTCCTGACTCAAGTGCTCCGTAGCAAGCTGTAGTGTTTGTATGTGGATTGCAGGGTTCCTCCACAGAACATTCTGTTGTCAGACTGAGGAGTGAGACAGAGGGACCCTCTGAAGCAAGGAGGTTTCCTCCTGCCCCTTCCTGTCCCACTGTTCTCTGTGGGAGCAGGCCCTCGCAGGTTAACTTGCAGTTAAGTGGGACAGCCTTGCTTGCCTGTGTGCTCTTGTTTTGAGTTGCTACTGAGAGGAGACTCCCAGCTCCCCCCTGCCATTCTCCCAGTCTTCATCAGATATTGACTGAGAGCAAGAGAAGGAAAAACACACAAAGTGAAAAGATGGAGGAAGAGAAAGACTCAAAACTTGGCACAGGGGGAGAAAGTAGGGACCAGGAAGTGTGGGCAGAAGCGTCTGGTAGTGGATCAAAGAGGCCTGGGGTGAATTCAAGACTACCCAGCCTTGGTATTCGGGGCACTGATTTTTAGTGGCACCGCCGGTCCAGAGCTTTGGGCACCGGCGCTCATTCTTTTAGAAATTAAGCACTGCATTCTGAGAACATCTGTAACAAAGACCATGGATGGACCAGTCTGTGTGGAAATAGAAAAACTTATGAACTGGCCAAAACCTGTTACTCAACTGAACCCCTGGAACTCACAAGGACTGTCTGCATCCGAGTACAAAGATGGAACGGAAACTTCCAGTCAGGGTGCCAAGATCTTCTGACCTTCAGCCTGAGGTGTCTCTCCAGTGGTGACCGGTTGATTACTTAGAGCTCCAGGGGTGGGGTACTCACGTCAACGCCCCGAGCCAGGTTCAGGACCAGCAGCCTGTTGAGAACTCAGCAGGTTTGCCAAGAGGGGCTGCCTGTACCCTACTTCATGGGCGAGAGCTGACTGGTCATTCAGGAGGGCAGTTGGATGCTCCCTGCACAAACAAGACACTACTCATCACAAGAGAGGACTGCAAAGGAGCCCAGATGTGTCGCACAAGTAGAGGCGGCATAGATACCCGAGGCTGAGGGGGTCACTGACCTTGGCAAGACACGAGTTGCTCTACATTTTTCAGATCCAAGAAGTGTCCAAAATGCAAGGAAATCCACAGCCACCATCCGAGGTCAGACTTAGAAGAAATTCCAAATATCAAGAAAAGATCAAAGTTGCCAGAGGAGTGTCACCACTGGGTTCTGGGGTGGCACCTGCTTCTTTGGGTGAGGAATACTAAGGTGGCAAGATCTCCAGGACCGCAAGCACGGCGACACCCAGCGTGCTTCCTTGGCACAGGTGCTGAAGCTACTGCATCTTACTGGAGGTTGCAGGTCCAAGATCTCCAGCATCTCTTCCTTTTGGGCCAATCAGGACATACCCCACCCTGAGCAGATGCGCCTCTGCCAACCCGTAACGCTCACAGGCGCTGGATGCTCAAGCACTGCCCTAACTCTGCATGTATGGTCAGGTACTGTGGCATTGCACCCCAAACAAGGGGGGGGGGGACCACATATCCGCTTGGGAGGGAGAATTTGTATGCTATCCTGTGGGCAGCACAATGCTGCAAGGTGCCATTGCCCAGCAGACGCGCTCAAAATTCAGTCGCAGAACAAAGGACAAATCTACTTTACCATTAAAAACTGTCCTGCAATTACTTTAGGAGACTGCTCTACCCAGTAGTAACACAGGTAAATGCCCTATGTTGAGTGTGCAGCAAGTTGTGTTGTGTGCAAAGTAGTATTAAAGTACTTTACTTTTTCATAAAGTGAAGCACTAGCCGGACAATGATTCATTGCTTGCTGAGTTCTGACTCTCTAACCCCACACCACCTCCCTGATTGAGCCTTGGCAAGCTGAACTTTGCTCAGCTGAGAGTCTAGTCCTAAAGAGAGGTGCTTGGTGATCAGTTTTGGGTGCGATAGAGAGGTTACCCCTCAGGACACCAGTGGTAAACAGATCTGAGTCACTCAAACTGAGACAGGATCATCTGACCGCCCGAGGACTCCTGAAAAAGTTCCCACACAAAGTATGGTAAACAAGGAAGAGTTTGGTTTCACTCTGTCTCAAACATCCTAGTGGAACTCACCCATATACAGAAGATAGGATTATAAAATAACGTTTCTTGGAAAGCAAATCGTGGAAACAGTAGATCGAACAAAACCACTTCAAACTGAACTTCAGCTCAAGGAAGGAGCTCTTGAATTCATGGGAAGTCCCCTTTCACTATATAGAACAATACTCCTTCCTGGTTGCAAAGGCAGCTATTGACCATAGACCAGTGTCTACACTGCGGAAGTGCATTCTTCTAGAACATTCATGCTCCATTACAGCGTAGAAGGAAACACTCAGGGGCATATTACCAATAACTAGCGATATTTATCGCTAAATGGGCTTAGCGAGTATTTTTTTAACGCCAAGCATCGCCGGATATTATCGCAGAGATAACGCCATATTAGCAACGTTTATCTCTAAAGCGATAAAATATCCGGCGTTAGCGGCGAAATACGTGAATATCGCTGGTAATCCAGCGATATTCACGCATTATCGCTAATGAGGACTTAGCCATAATATCTAACTCCCATTGGATAACATGGTTAAGAACTGGTCTGAGCAGGCGTTTTTGGAGATATTCGTGCTTAGTGCAAATATTTCCATTGCTACGCCTGCCTTGCTAATAGGTGATAGTGACGTTAGTGACTGCTTTCAGTCGCTAACAGGTTGGGTACGCCCACTTTGCATGTCATTAGCGATAAATATCGCTGACATGCAAAGCGGGCCCCAAACCGCTCGCTATCGCCTACAAGCTGTCGTTAACTTCTGTTAGCGACAGCTTGCTAATAGGGCAATAGAATTATCGCCGCTTAGCGGCCGAAAACGGCCGCTAAAGCGGCGATAATCACATATCGCCCGCCTTGGTAATATGCCCCTCAGTGTGTTACTGTTGGAAAACGAGTCAGTATCTGTGAGGCCTGCACAAATAACATATTACATTTGTCCTTCGCTGGGAACCAAACACCCTAGGGCAGCGCCTGACTCTCAGAGGGTAGCATCGCAGAGCAGTCTGTGGCTTCCTCAAGGGAGGTGATGTGGGCTAGTATTCTCCATTTGCAGGTGCGCAGAAATAACACTCAATAATTGATTGTCCAGTCTGTACTTTGCTTTATAAAAGTAAGAGAACATTTATTAAACACACACACTACTTAATACTATGCACCAATTTACAAATACACATAAGCTGTTGGAATTACTTTGCGACATTGCATAACATCTCCACCCCTCCCGCAGGGGGGTTGGGGTCTAGTACCACCACTCCCATGTATGCACATCATCTTGCCCCCCTAATGCAGTTAGTTGAACATAACCTGGAGCGAGGGCCCTGTGCACTGACACCATCCCAGTGGCGACCCACCCCATTATCTCAACCAGCATTTAAAATAGGCACACCTGCCCTGGTGACACATTACCCTGACTGAGCATCCCATACTGACCATGAAGTATACACCTCTATATCTTAGGGAATAACAAGTCTGGGTACTTCTTCACCTAACGCAGCAGCAAGAATACAAGTTTAGGCATCACTTTAGAATGGCAGTACTCATCACATTTGTTGATGATTATAATGTATTGCAATTACAGCCCCTAAAGGCATCACAGATGAAATCACAGGATTATTATTATTACTGGTAAACTTATAAAGCGCAATGGTTACTCCAACCAAAGTGTCCCCGCGCTAGGATAAAACTAAACCCCAACAACCCTCCCCAGCTGCCACCAACGTGGGCATCCAAACTAGGTGGAACCTGACCACTACATTCCTCCCTGGGGAGAACGGAAGAGCCATGTTTTCAATTTCTTACGAAACAGAGATTCCGACTCAGTTGTCCTAAGATCCACTGGAAGCTCATTCCAGACCTTAGCTGCCAGGAAGCCAAAAGATCTTCCGCCCAGCCGCGCCTTACGCACCCTGGGCACAATCACTCTTGCACTACTCAATGATCTCAAATTACGAGCAGGCTGGTGGGCTGTCAGGAGAGGCCATAAAAAGCACAGCCCCCTCTCCCCAAGAATCCTATGACTAAGGAATAGTGGCTTAAAGGTAACTCTAGGCCATATAGGAAGCCAATGCAGTACCTTTAAGGCTTCTCCCACCGATGCCCTCCTAGGTACATTCAGGATGAGCCGGGCTGCGGCATATTGGACTTTCTGCAGGATGTTCACATTTTTAGCCGTTACCCCCATATTCAGGACATTGCAGTAGTCAAGGTGAGATGTGACCAATGCCTGTACAATCGACCTTTTAGCATTTAGGGGGAGAAAGTCCAAGATCTTACCTATCATCCTCAAAATGCCAAAACACGTCCCAGCCACAGCTGATATTTGCGAGGAGAAGGAGAGATCATCATCGAACCACACTCCCAGATTTTTCACCTTGGCTTTCGTCACTGGACAAATTCCCAGTGCTTCGGGCCACCAAAGCTGTGTCCAGAGAGAGGGCTGTTTTCCAACCACCATCACCTCTGTCTTCCCTGCGTTTAGCTGGAGACAGCTCAGTCTCATCCAGGATTAAGCATATACAGCCAGACAACCTAGCAGGAATGTCTAGCAACATAACCCCCTTTAGCTTATGACGTCACCTTACACAGGTACTTCACATAACACATGTGAATTTCAGTTCTTCGAAAAGAAATAACGTTAGCAAATGCCTTTCTGATGCAATTACACCTACTATTCACCTCCAGGGGATGTCCTTCCCCAGACATCCCCAACTCAGCCCTTCATCCCTTTGGCGTAGTCCCTAAGGCACCCACAGCTGAAGAACAAAAGTTCCAGCAACAGAATGAAATGAAATGAAATGAAATGAAAAATTATATTTGTATAGCGCGCACATACCCTAAGGCCTCGCAGCGCTGTTGCTGCTGTTGACGCCTGGCTGAGCCCTTAAGGGATTATTCCTTCCAATTCCCAAGAGACTTAGGGAGGGACTTTACTCATGTCATGCTGAGGGAGTCTGCTTACTCCTGTGCTCCGCCTTCACCTTTGCACACATCTCGCAGTGATCCGATCCTCCTGGGGCCACCGCAGGCCAAGAAAAAGCTGCTTTCCCTTGTAGGCATTATGGGTCGCTTCTCCTCAGCCCTATGCATATTATAGTAGCGTCTTCCCCGCTACTTCGGGGAGTGCTGCGATCACCGCTGTCGGCCTCCTGCTGCTTTGCTGCTTCATTAGAGGGTCCGGTCCCACCCGGACCCACAGGTGAGTGATGCGGCTCAGGGAGCCCACCCCCGGCTGTTCTGCCTATTTTCGGGGGCCCGATCCCACCCAGGCCCCGGGCACCTTCACTTTTTCTGCCTCAAGGTCCCAGTCCTACCCAGGAACCCTTTACCGCAGGCTCGCTGAAGAGCCACTCGAAGAGACCAACCCGGGAGGCTCCCGCCGGCTCCCTACTCGGCCCCCTACTTGGCCATAACCCTCGCGTGCTGCCGAGGGAGCAGGCACTTCTCTTTTGGTCTGCCCGCTCCGGTGGGCAGACCCGGAGACTCTCCTTGGTCCCGCCGGACCCCAGGGGAGTGCAACAGCTCTACCCCCACCTTCCTCCAGCCACGGGGGAGGGCGGCGGCACTCCTCCAGCTTCGCAGCACACACCGGATCCCGGAGTTGGGGCCCCTCCTGGTTGAGGTCTTCACGGGGAGCACGACGGCGCTCCCCAACTTCAGTGTTGGTCTTCGGGGCCCAGAGTTGGGATCCCGGGCCCCAGGAGCATTTTTCACAGGGAGCGTGACGGCGCTCCCCTACTTATCTTTGGCCCAGCGGGTCCTCAGGGGAGTGCAACAGCACTTCTCCCTCCTCCGCTTTCACATCGGGCCCGGAGATGGGGTCCCAGGCCCCTCGCTATCTTCACGGGGAGCGCGACGGTGCTCCCTGGCTTTGCTTCTCTACACCGGGGCCCGTAATTGGGATCCCAGGCCCCAGAGACATCTCCGCAAGGGGGTGCGATGGCGCATCCCACCCTCCGGCCTTGTCGGGGGCCCAGGGTGGGCTCCTGGCACCCCCTTGTGGGCAGTTTCACGGGGAGCGCAACGGCGCTCCCCTGTTTATCTTCTTTTGGGGGCAGCCCCCGGGACCTGAACCACCACAGGTGCATATTCAAGACCGGTGGCAGAGCCCTACGCGCTTCATTGTGGGTCCAAGTAGAGGTCAACGGTCGCCTACCTTCCTGGGGGCATATCTCAGCCCTCAGGGGTCTGATCTTCCTAATTTTAGCCTCTTCTTGCTCCTGGTGGCACTCCCCAACCACAGGAGCACTTTTCTTCACCCTCTTGCTCTCCAGGATGGTGAATGCAGCAGGGAGCGATCTTCACTGGCTCCCTGCGCCAGCCTTTCACCTGGCTCTCTTCCTGGGCTTCTCTTCTCCTTATGCAGAGGCCCAGGCTTCTGCTCACTGGTCCTGGACTCCTCTCCTGGTGGTATTCAGGATCCTTCTTCATTCCAACTGCCCATTGTGCCAGGCTCCAGCACCCTCCGCCTCAACAGACCACACCCCAGAGAGAGCTTCTCTTCCTGTACAAACACATTTTAAAGAGTGGGGAGGGGGCTGGCAGGAAGTCTCTGTTTGCCCTATCAAACAGCGACACATCACTTCACTGCCCCTGCTCCCTCCTTCCTGCCCAGGCCTCTGGGTTGGTTCAAGATGGCGTCGTCCAGGGGTCCCCTGCCACATGGTCTCTGAAAGCCCCTTCCCCCTGTGCTACCTTATCCCTTGTGCAGCTTGGTGCCCGGCACCAGGTGACAGCTGCTGATGGATCAGCCTGTAGCTCCACCCACTTTCTCTTCTTGGAGAGGAGGCTTTCACCCTTGGAAGGTGCCAATCCAGCCCCCAGCCAGGCCCTGGTTATGAGCTGACTCAGAGAAATATGACATTTCTGGATGACCCAAAAGTAGTACAAATATGACTTTGGACTCTGCAGAATACTTCTTCTCACATACGTTACAGTGGACTTTAGGCCCTGGGAAAGTGAAACTAGACCATGTGCTTCCCATCCTCAAAGGAGAATAATGGAGTGAAAAACAGTAAAGCACACTGACGTTCCCTGGCATGTTTCTTCCCAGTGTATATAGCCTATTCCATGTCACCACCCAATTCTGCATAAGTCCTGCCACACCTTTCACTTTGTAGCTGCACCTGGGCTGCGCACGCCGTTACACTTGTGCACACGCATGTACACCCGTATCTGCATGTAACCAGCCCGGTGCCCCTTACTCCAGCTGCTGCGCAGTGGCCTAGTCAAGCCAGGGGGACACCAGTAAAACCCACATGCAGTCTCTTTCATCATGAGTTCACTGTGGGTGAGTCCCAACTTATGAGGCTCCCCCACAGTAAAAGCACAGCAATTAGGTGCTCAAAAAGCCAAAAATCAGGGCGGCTCAGAGTGTCAGAACCACCTTCTAACAGTTATTTTCTACATTTCATCAATTTCAAGGGCTGCTCTGGAGAGGTTGCCGAGTGCCACCAACCAGGTTCAAGCTGTGAGCAGCGCTGGTAGAAACATGGTAGAATGCGGGCTGACTCATCAGTGTGACCTGACCCCAAGAAACCTGCCGCCTCCCCCTTCTCGACTCTCACAAGAGTGCTGCTTTTGTTATTGATCATGAAAGACTTTGGGGAGGGTCATCATGGGGTCAGGCCTTCTCAATCTGTAAAGGGACTACATATTGGGTCGACATTTTAAAGATTACCTCATTGAGAGAGGTGATCCGTACGGCGAAGAAGGTCCTAGAAGATGTAGAGGAAAAAAGGAGGAGGACTAGGGAGATGAGTTGGACAAGCAGGAGGAGAGCCTGGAGGACCAGGAAGGAGAAGAACAGGAAGAGGAGAACCAGGGGTAAGAGAATGACTCAGAGGAGGAAGGCCACAACCATCACATCCACCAGGACAGCGAGGACGAGACCTCTGACCTCCTGGTCAGTGAACTCTGCTCTCCCCTCGCGCAGCTCCGTTGTTGCGCCACTGCCTCCAGCACCTCTCAATTCACCAGTAGGTGCTCGAGGCCCTCATCCACCAGCAGGCTCCTGCCTGAGCCTCATCCCTGGTGGTCCAGTGGGAGAGTCTTGCTGGTCTGCTCAGCCTGCCCTCTGTTTTTATGTTTTATCCTTTTTTCTCTGTTTTGTTTTTGGTCTATTTGTCTTTTGGTCTATTTGTGCCTTCTGTGTTGTTTTGTGCCTTTTTGCATTGTTCCTTCTGTTGCTGTTCTTTCCATTTTCCTTTCCGCTCCCTTTCCCTCTGCTGCTGTCCCTGCGGCCACTCCCCCCAGCCGGTCCTCCCACCCACCTCCCACCTGCGTGCCCTTCCCCGTTCCCTATTTAATGGTGGCCATTGCCCGCCGCAGGGCGGCGTGTGTAGTGGGTGCGCCACTGGCACACCAAAGGCGTGCCATCTGCACCCGACCACGACCAGCGCCAGGGACTCTGGTTCTCCGACTCCCCACCGCTACGACACAGCAGCTCTCTATGCAATCAACCCCTGAAGAAACAACAACTGCCAGCTGTCGACGCTGAACACCACCCACTGCCAGTTTTCCTGCCGACACTGCCGCCAAACCTTCCACAACCTCCGTTCCCTCATGGTCACCGCCCATCCTCCGGACACCAGTGCACCCGAACCCTGAGGTGCATCCTCCTCAATGTGCGCTCCCTGCAAAGACATGCAGTAAAGATCTGAGACCTCCTCAACACCCTTTCTCCAGACATCACCTGCCTCAAGGAAACCTGGACTAACTCCACCCCGGACATCGCAACCGCCACCACCACCGCCATCCCCGAGGGATACAAGATCCAGAGGAAGGACCGCCTCAACCACCCAGGAGGAGGACTCGCCATCGCACACAAGAACTCCCTCCTACTCACCACTTACAGCACGAATGACTCCTCATCCCCTGTGGAATACCTTCATTACCTGATCCAGACCAGCCCCAGAATTATCCTATGTGGCACCCTCTTCTACAGACCTCCCGGACCACGAACCGAGTTCACGACAACCATCACAGACCTCATCGTACCCCTCACCTCCTTGGACTGCATACTGTTCGGAGACCTGAACTTCTACCTTGACAACCTCAGTGACCTCAACTCCACCACCCTCCTGGACTACCTTGCCAACATCAGAATGAAACAGCTCATCACCACCCACACCCACAAGGCAGGACACACCCTCGACCCCATCTTTGCAGGAGGAAACAACAAGCCACACCACACAGCCCCCCTGGACGGACCACTACTGCATACACTTCTCCTTAAAATAAAAGCACAGTTCACAAACATACACCACGCCCTCCACAAAGGAATTAGAGCAAGGTCACTGAGGAGCACCTCAACTCCACCCTCATCCACGATCCCCCTCCCACCACAAACAACGTCAACTCTGCAGCCAACGAACTCCACACATGGATCACCAACCACGTACACAAGTTTGCCCCCCTCAGTACCTCTGACAGACAGTGCCCCATGAAAGCCACCTGGTTCACCACCGATCTCCGAGAAACCACACGCACCTGCTGACGCCTCGAGAAAGTATGGAGAAACACCAAAACCACAGAAGTTCGGGCCAGCTACAAGAACGCCATGACAGACTACAACCAGCACATGAGATCTGTTAGAAATGGGATTTCTGGTTGGCTAAGGCTTGTGCCAAAGCCAGGCAGAAACCACCACTCTAGTCAGGGCAAGGGAGTCACACGCCAAGATAACCCCTGCTCACCCCCTTGGTAGCTTGGCACGAGCAGTCAGGCTTATTCCGGAGGCAATGTGTAAAGCGTTTGCGCAACACACACACACAGCAGCAACACACTAGGTTACCACAAAAAGGAACTCCAAACAAGGTTATATATAAAAATAGCCTTTGTATTACCATTAACACATTATATCATAATCACAGAATTATACTGTGCCAACTGGCACTAGGCAGTATTTACAAGGGATTATATACACAGGACAGGACCACGTGGGCTACTGCCAGAATCAGCACTTAGTAGAAATAGCACTTAGTAGAAATAGCACTTAGAATAACTGTAGAACAGGGGCGTAACACAGGGGCGTAACACAGGCCCCCGCAGCACCTGCTGTGCGGGGGGGCCCTAAGCTCCAGGGGCCCCTTCGGCACTGCACTCTGCCCAGAGAGCTCCTGATTTAGCCCGGAGGGGGCCCCTCTACCCTCTACGTACCGTGCAGGGAGGCCCCCTCAATTTTCGTTACGCCAGTGCCTTAGCACAAAATAACACTTGTAGAACACAACTACTAACTACTGGTAAAAGGTAGGTACACACTACGCAATCCTAACCACCTTAGGCATATATTACGCAGGGAACCATGAACTCACTAGCATAACTATACCAGGCAAAACAACCTCCTAAGCATAAAAATACAGTTAGAGGTATCACAGGCATAAAGACATTGCATATTGTGCATAAATCACATTAGGCATCAGGTCATTGCCAACATGAACACAAATACCATCACCTTGCGTAGAATAACATTAGATACTGACCCCCAGACCAACTTGGCCTCTCAGGGGCTCAAACGCCCTTTGTCCAGCAGAGTCAGGGCAGGCTGCGCAGGCAGCCAAAGAAGAATGCGCAAGGCACCACCTAAACGTTGCAGCTGCCCACTAAGTGCTGGGCAGCTGGGGAACTGAGCCTGGGCACCAGCGTGCACCCTGGCTCTCCTCTGGGGCTCTAGATACCAAATGCGGCCAAACAACATTGGAGCCACGTGGGCTCTAAAGCAAAAATGTCCCCACATGTTGGAGCCTATCAGGCTCTACCTATAGCAAATGCCCCAGTGTGCGTGGGAGCCACGTGGGCTCTAAATCGACATATGCCACCACACCATGTTGGAGCCTCTCGGGCATTGACTACAACAATGTAGTAATCAAGAGCCTCGTGGGCTCTAGATACAAAATGCCCCCGCAATCGTTGGAGCGGCCCGCTGCCTTCCGGGGCCGCTCTACCACCGAGGAATACCCCCCTGATGTTGGAGTCCCGCTCTAGGGACTCAGAGAACAATGGCCCCCACACGGTCAAGTCCCACTCCGGGGACTCGGACCTTCACTCACGGTCTGTCCTCAGGCTGCGGGAGGCCCTGTCTCCTCGGGGCTCCGTCTTCGGCTGCTTCATGGGCACAAGTAGGCAGTCCAGGTCTCTCCTCTGCTCGCGGGGTCTCGGCGGTCTCACTGGGCCACAGGAGAGCTCCCGCTCCTCGGGGCTCTCTCTCACACTTCCTGGTGCCCCTCTTTGTCACGTTCCAGCACGGGGTAGGCACCCGCCTGGGCTCCCCGAAGGCGGCGCTTCCTGGGATCGGCTCACTTCTCCCCCAGGAACCGGAGCGCGGGGTGTGCTCCTGGCGGCTTCCGGCTTCCTCTTTCCTCTCGGCCCGCCCACGTCACCACACAGGTTGCCTGGCTTCCTGTGCAAGCCGGGCTGCAGCGGTGATTCCTTACTACGGGACAGAATGAGGGGTAGGTACCCTCGGAGGGAATATAAATGTAGAAGCGGCAATTTCTGCAGGGTGGGCGCCTGCTTAGGTTATCATAAACATGCGGCCAAAATGCAGGGTGGGCACCTGCTTAGGGTGGTAGTATGGGGGAATCCCTATGCTGGGGATTCCCTCTCTCTCCCCCAGCAGCGCGACGTTGCAGAGAGTCTCCCAGAAATCAAGGTGGAGCGCTCCCCAGGGCAAATCCCTCAGAGCCCAAAGTCTCAAGTCCAGGGCAAAGTTCAGGGAAGGAAGACAGGGGGGCAAAGGCTGGACCCGGGGTCCAGCTCACAGGGCCTTCCAGGCAGGGAGGCAGTCCCCAGTGGCGGTACCTCCAGGTGCCCAGCAGCAGCAGGCCCCCCTCATGATAGGATCCACAGAGAACATTTTTCATGGGGTCACAGCCCCTTTTTATATACACATTTCCTTTGTCCCAAGGGTGCAGGGTGGGGGAAAACCAGAAGCAGCTGGTTCTGAAGCACTTTGTTGTGCTTAGCCCCTCTCCCCATTCACTGGCCAGGCTAGGGACATCAGACGCACCACAGGGGGCGGAGCCAGAATTGTGGAGGGAAGGCCTAGCCCTAGTCAGGTCCCAGGTGCACTCCTCCCTCCCATAAACATGCAGATCTCTCCATTCACCATTCACCACCGGGGCAGACCCATCCTGACTCCTGGAGCCAGGCACACCAGCCAGCTCCAGCCAATCACAAGCCAGACAGTCAATTCACATTTACTACACAGACATGCCAACTTCTAGAAGTGGCACTTCCACACCAGACACATTAAATTCACGCACATCATCGCGCAGCATTTAATCTCACGAGTTCCCACATACCAAACTCGAGCCTGCACTCCCCACACATCAGGAACTACCATGGACACACACATTCCCCATGCATTCCTATGGGAGGGCAGGCCAATCTCACAACACGCACTCAGAGTGCGCACGCACTTTACACTGGGACACAGTGTTAAAGTGCGCAGAAGCCAAAAATAACTAACACCCAGTCACATTAAAAAGCAAAACGTTTAGGGGTGAACCTGCCAGAAGGGCCAAGTCCAACAAGATCCACCAAAAAGACCTTCTTCCAGGACAAAATCCTAGCGAACTCCAGCAACTCGAAGAAACTCTGCAGCAATATCCAGGAATTCACCAAACCCCCTAGCGAAGCCTCGGACATCACACCTTCCCAGGATCTCTACAACAAACTCAGATCCTACTTCCATCTCAAGATCAAATCCCTCTATGACAATTTCAATGAACAGACACCCGATGCCGAAACTACGCCTACCTCCAGCTACGCCAGCCAGCCCACTGTCTCAACCTGGACCCCGATCACCAGCAAAGACACCACCTTGACCATGAAGATCACTCAGGAGCCCCCACGGACCTCTACCCGCCACACATCTTCCACAGAGCTGCCGCCGCCGCCTTAGCTCCCGCGCTATGTTGCACCATCAACGCCTCCTTAGAATCCGGCCCTTTCCCCAACAGCTGGAAATATGCAGAAGTCAAGCCCCTCCTCAAGAATCCCTTTGCAGACCCAACAGACCTCAAAAACTACAAACCCATCTCTCTCCTCCCATTCGAGGCTAAAGTCACAGAGAAGATCGTCAACAGCCAACTCATGAACTTCATCGAAACCAACTCCATGCTCGACTCTTCCCAATCTGGACTCCTTAGCAGCCACAGCACCAAGATGACATCCGCACCTTCCTCGACCAAGCCCACACGGCAGTACTCATCTTATTTGACCTCTCTGCAGCCTTCGACACTGTCTCTCACCACACTCTCACCGCCAGACTCCACGACACTAGTATAGAGAGAACTGCCCTCGACTGGATCTGCTCCTTCCTCACCGGCTGAACCCAAAGGATCAGAGTCCCGCCTTTTGTCTCCGAACCCACAGAGATCAACTGCGGAGTACCCCAAGGATCGTCGCTCGGCCCCACGCCGACGACACCGAGCTCATCCTCTCCCTCATGAGGCAATCCAACATCACCAGACTCAGATTCCAGGAAGGAATGAAAGACGTTGCATCATGGATGAGTGACAGCTGCCTGAAGCTTCACTCAGAAAAGACAGAAGTCCTCATCTTCGGACCCACCCCCTTAGCATGGGACAACATCTGGTGGTCCTCGGCAGCCCCCCTACTCCCACAAACCACACCCGCAACAATGGCATCATACTCGACTCCTCCCTCACCATGACCCAACAGATCAATGCCGTCTCCTCCTCATGCTACAACACCCTCTGCATCCTTCACAAGACCTTCAAGTGGATCCCCCACGAATCCAGAAAGAACATCTCCCACGCACTCACCAGCAGACTGGACTACGGAAATGCCCTCTTCACCGGAATCAACAAATCCCTGCTCCGGGAACTCCAGACCATCCAGAACACCGCAGCCAGACTCATCCTCGGCATCCCACGACATGAACGCATCACCCAGCACCTATGACACCTCCACTGGCTCCCCGTTGAAAAGAGAGTAACCTTCAAGCTACTGACTCACACTTACAATTCCCTCACAGCACTTGACCCCAACACCTCAACGAAAGAGGCTCCTTACACGTACCCAAGAGAAACCTCTGCTGCGCCAACCGCGCACTCGCCGAAACCCCCCACAGTCACAGAGCCAGAGCGAGTGGAAGAGCCAACTCCTACATCGTGGCAAAGACCTGGAAGAACTCCCACTCAACATTAGATGTTTCCCCCACTCTGCATACCCTCAGGAAGGGCCTCAAGACATGGCTCTTTGGCTGAATCAGGAGCTGTATGACCCCTCCTACCTCCCCCCCCCCAGTGCCTTGAGACACTCACGGGTGAGTAGCGCGCTTCACAAATCCCTGATTGATTGGTTGCCCACAAGAGGCCCAGGACCAGCAGGAGGTTTGCTCGAAAGGACCAAGGAACATGACCAGCAGCACTAGAAAGTACAAGGACCTGGAGGATCAAGAGGACGAGGACGAAGTGGACACGAAAACCAGTACCAGAACCTTGGACCAGGAGAACCAGGATCAAATGGACCTCGGTCGGAACCCAGTGCTTATGCGTGTTGTCGTTGGAGATGGGGGGCGCTGACTCTCATTCTTGTTGACTTATTTTTCCTCATCAGACTTTGACTCAGAACATGATAGGGAGAGGCAGACAAAGGAGAATGGTGGAGGGTGAGAAAGATAGAACAAAAGTAACAAAGCGAGAAAGCAGGGATGACCAATAACCTGCAAGAGTGAAATAAATGTACAGGGAGTGGTGGATAAAGGAAGCATGAGGTGTGATTCAGACTAGACTGCCACGGTATTGGACAATGCCGGCATTCAACATCATAGGCAGAGGGCTCCTAAGAAAAACATTGCCTACACTTTATTATAATTTTTATGTTTTGCAAATTAAGCAATATCCTAAACGCCACACCACATCTCATCCAGAACCTAAAGAAATACAACCACATCACTCCCATCCTGATGGAACTCCATTGGACTCCCTTGCCGGTCTACACCATCCTCAAAAACAGCATCCATGCTTACCTTGAGGACAAGCTCATCACCTCTGGTGACTCTCAGCACACCTGCACCAGGCACCATCAGACTGCAGACTAAAAAACTGTCAAAAAAAATAAAAATAAAAAAAGTCAGGAGACCTTTGCATCGAATCTGGGACATATCACCACACCCCAAAAGCTGTTTAAAGTTGGAAAATAGTTGAAAAAGCACACCTTTACAGAACACTGTCTCACAATGGATTAACAGTCCACCAGCCATCCACCTCTCCTATCACTGGCTAACTTTATGCTTGTCTTACACCCTGTACAGAGATCCAAGCCTTTTGGTTAGGTTTCTGCAACAGAAGTACCACAGACATAGAAAAATACCAGAGAAATATAGAAACAGTGCAGGCCGATGACATCACAGCCTGCCAGACTGACCTCATAACATACATTCAATTCCACGCAGAACATTCCATTTACACTCACTCTGGGTACTCGTGGGAGATAAGGCTGCACAGTATTGTGACGTGGAAGCATTAGTATATAGATTGGGTGCTGATGGGAGAATTTCAGCTCGTTCAGAGCTGTGTGTGAATCCGTAGCCTTGTATAGCGCTAGAGGTCCAGCCGCTGCTTCAAGGCACCGAGGTGTGCGAACTCAGACTGTGTTTAGCATATGGTAAGGCTGAAAAGGATAGTTTTCAATTATCTGCACATCATTTGTTCTTTCTCCTCGCCAGGACAATCGAGGGTTGTCCACAATGACTGACTTACAAATGGCTGTAGATTGTCAGTAGTTACAGGGGGCGCCCAGATTTCATCAGACTTGAATGTAATGCCATATCTGTCTGCAGGACCGGCCTCTGGCATGGCTGAGCTGGGCCCATGCCCAGGGCGCCCATCTTTAGAGGGGTGAAGAGAGCTGTCTCGATGGGGTCATTCAGGCAGACAGCGCCATACCTCTCACCAGGTTCTAGTGACTGCTCCTATACTGCTCCTAATTGTTTTTTTAATGTTAGAGGTGTGCTTTTTTAACATTCCATCATCCCCTTTCCTTCCCCTCCCATGGTGCTCACACTCCCAGCCCACTTCCCCCAACAGCCCGCATGTAGTGATGTAACATTGTGTTGGCCACGCCCACCTTCAGATGTTCTCCAGGTTCCGTGACTTCCCTGGTCTGCTTATGGGGTTCGGAGAGAGGGCTGGGCCTTGTCATTTGCATGGGGGTGTGGCCTCATGCAAATTAGGGAATCTCTTTGCCTCTGTGACCACGCCCTCTTATAGACACGGGCGCAAAGCTAAGGAAGCTGTCAGTAGGCGCGCTGACATGACAGCAGCCCTCTGCAGCAGGTGAAAGGGGTCCTATAGACCCCCCCAGACATCCCCTTGAAGGAGGGTGCTGTCACTCACTGCATCGGCCTGCAGGGCCGGACTGGCTGTTGCAGGCACCGGGCAATCCGCCGGTGTGCCGCACGGGTGGGGGCCGGTTTGGGGCCCCTAGGGGCCGTTTTTGTTACAGGGCCGTTTTTGGAGCATAGCTGCAAAATCGGCCCGTAACAAAATCGACTGAAAACCGGTCCTGACAGAGAGCTCGGCGGCAACCCCCGTGGGGGTAGGGGGGCCGGCTGAGCACTTTGCCAGGGCCGGTTTTGGTTTCCAGTCCGGCCTTGTCGGCCTGCAAAGGGATCGCTAATCCAGCAGGCGGGTTGACACCTGCACAGTGAAACACAGAGCGGCTGCTTCAAAGCCACCTAGTATTTCACTTGAATGGGCTGCCCCCAGGGCATTCGATTTAATGTGGCGCACTCTCCTTGTTAGCACCGAGTGTACCTTTTGAAAGGACCGCCTGGCAATAACAAAGAAAATGCGCCGCATTGTATAATACGGCCCCTGGTGTGATCTCTGGATCTAGCAGGGTCCGCACCTCGGTGCCTGACGGTGCAGTGTGAAGTTGGCGCAGTAAATGGGCTGTTTCCTGCCATGGCTCGGAGAGAGGAGTGTGGCCGAGGTCAGACTGAGACAGAAATTTGGCCGGGGCACCAAAAAAATAAGTGGCCCCCATTAGTGCATCAGATAACTAAAAAGTGGCCCACTTTTGTACATTTTGAACTTGTAAAGACATATTGTACAAGTGTTTTGCAAGTTATGCATGCATTTGTGTTTGCTACAATCAATGTTTTCTATAATAACATTGAAATCTACAGTAAAAACCGGCCCACCTGACAATAAAAGAGACCCACAAACCTCCAAAACACCAGCCCCATATTATCTTATCAGACCAGCCGCGCCTCTTGTACTGCCTGATCGCCCTGTAGGCCAGTCCGACCCGAGTGTGGGTGCACTTTAACTCAACGTCTTCTTTTGTGGAAGAGACATACATGGAGGAACACTCAGGGTACAGGTCGGTGATACACGCAGGTACACGGCGTCCACCCACTATTTTCAGAGGGTGGACGCCGTACACCCTGCCAAGAATTTGAGCCCCACCGAAGTATGTTGAACCTGTCCCGTGTCATTTTCAGACACCGGACACGTTCAGCAGCGTGCAGACAGGGAGGGGGCTTTTTGTTCACCTCCAGCCATGGGTGTAGGAAGTGTGGGGGATGCGGGGGGATATGTCCCCCCCAGATTTTGGAGTGGGAGGGACACGGGGGACAAGGGTGGGGGGGGCGAGGGGACAAAAGAATTTCTCCTCTCCCTTCTGTTATTCAGCAGGGCCATTAGCACCAAAAGCGCTACCTCGTGGCCCTGCACTTGACCTGCCTGGAGTCAAAGAGGCCCCGCCCTCTGCCCTTTGTTATGCTGCAGGAAGGCTCAGAGGCCTGGGAAGGACAGAGAAGGGGAAACAACTGTCTCTTTTCCTTCATACTCATTTCTGTCTCTGTCTTGTTCTGATTTCAAGAGCTCCTATTACTCTCTCTTGCATCTCCTTTTCTTCATTTGTTTCTCTGTGAAATGAATCCAAAATAGGCGGACACTGGCTGGAAATGTCCTCATTTACTGACCGTTTTATAATTCCAAAGAAAAACCTCGGGATGGAGAGAAAAAAAAAATGAAATACCTAAATTAAGCAATACAGAGTGGTCAGCAGACAGGCCAGATTGTTATTTACACCCACACACATTAGCACCACTTTACAGAGTTTGCCAGTGTAAGCGCTACTTTCTTTTTTTCTTCTTTCTTTGAACAACATTGTTTTCCCACGGGAAGTGCACCATTCCTAAAGGGACTGCAATACCTGGTTGATGAGTGGAGTGGAAATGTTTAATATGATCGTTTTCAACTGTTTTAATTATTTTAGCTTATAAAATGTGTACTGCGGCTCTGTGTTCAGGGATGTGATTTTTTTTTAACCAAACTACTTACATTTTGAAAGGATATAAGCAATGGACATTGAAACGGGTCCCTTCCTGGTCCTGTAGCCATGTCCTGAATTTTTCAGGCAAAATCACTTACTGATTTCTGAATAATGAGTTTAAAACTGTTACGGTAACCATGTTGCTCCTGAATACATTTCACATGATTTGCCTATTCTTGCATTGCTTATGAGTGTTTGCTTTTTTCAGGGTGTTATTCATTTTTTTTCAGGCAGCATTTTACTGTTGTGTGGTATATAAATAAATAATACCGGATCTATTTTTGAATGAATGAATGAATAACAGATAGCTCAATAAAATAAGAGTCAAGATTCGAGGTAGTAGGAGTTTCTGCAGGTTTATTACAGCATAAGGACAGGATCAGGACAACCTGCATAGGAATAGGACAATAAGGCCCGGCAGGACAACTGGGGCCCAGCAGCTGCCGGGGCTGGGTCTGGGATGAGCGCGCTAACATTCAATAACAAAACACAGGCATATATACATAGCGCGAACACATAGCATTACATTGCAGTAGGCGTAGCAGTGGGTGGAGCAGAAGGCGTGACGCGTAGCAGTCGCGAGAGATAACAGTAAAAGTAGGTGTAACTGGGCGTGTACATAGACATGTGGTGCAAACGTAACAGAATATGTCATGAATGGGCGGAATCATTGGAGGGGGCTACCTAAGGAGCCGGGACCTTTAACCTGATGGTGCGCGCAAACTGGCAATGACGTGTTACGAGGAGAAGCTGGGGGCTATGAACTCTGTGCTAGGAGCAGAGACTAAAGTCTGGAGGGTCGGAGCGACATGTACCTAAACCCTATCTGGTATCTGATGTTTAGGGAACATGTTGATATAAACTAGAAGTCATGAGGGGAAAAGCTAACTTGATTCTAAGACTGGACCATGCATTATTCTACATGTAGTGCGTGATGAAGAATATTAAATGACCATTTAAATACAGTATTTCTCTAACGTGGAGACGAGAAGGCTAGACAATGACGGAAACTATTGATGCAGTTCAGTAGCTTAGGAATGCAGAGAAGGAGGACTGAACTGATAACTGGAACTATAACATACTTTTGGCAGACTCAGAGGCAGAGCCAAGCTGCACCGGGCACTGCGAGGCAGGAAGTAAGTGAAAGGTCGAGGATACAGGTGGGGGCTGTATCGCTCCTCAGCGAGGCTTTCAGGAGACAGGAGCTGAATCTAGGGTCCAGGCCCTGTTGAGGCCTAGAAACGGGGACTTTATAATGGAATAACGTGCACACTGAGAAAACGTGGCAACGTAACTTTACATAGGCCTGATATTCGTAGTATTCACGAGGACTGGAAACTGACATACCAGAGGTGGACACAACTGTAATTGCGTCATTAATCAGACATGGGGAATAACATATGCATATTGGTCATGCACACATAACATATGATGGATGAGGCGTAGGGACACAGAACATGGCAAAATTTACTTTTCCACATTCCCTCCTTGTCACTACGTTTCCATCAGGAAACATCAATATTCATGATACCATCTATTATTTCATACAGTACCATTTGCTCGTCTCGAATTGTCTTGGAACGGGATTTAGAACGGGGCTTAGGACTAGGAATACAAGAGGTAGCACACATGCTGCAAATCGCAGGGCCACATTGTATACAGAGGCAGCAGCTAAATATGATCGCTACTGCAATACCTAGAGAGGACAGGAATTTCCATCCCCATGCGGAAATTATATTCCAGAACCAACCGGACCATGTCCAGGTGCCTGGGTCTTGGTGTAACAGATGGGCAATTTTATGGAGTCTGGTTATAGCTGAATAAACAGACGGCGCGTTATTTGGAATGAAAATGCAGCAACTAGATCCGAGAACTCTACAGGCCCCGCCCCTATCGGCCAGTATGACGTCAAGGACGAGACGATTCTGTAAAACGACAATTCTCATAAAGGATTGCTCTTCGGTTAGGTTACCTAGAGCGGAGGCAGTCTCATCTACTACTGCTTCAAGGGTTCTTGTTAACCTACGGATTAGCTTACTATTTACAACTGTACCTAAATAAGGGAAAACACCTTTATCTATATCAATGAATTGTTGTGCGGCGGTTTCAGTATAATCGACAATCGGGAGATTTCTCTTGTGTCTAGTATGTACTAGGAAGGAATTCCTATGGTAGTCAGGTGGGGCTAGGAAAACAGGTGGCAGTAGGAAGGCAATGTAACAGGTTCCCTCCCAATCGAGGGGCAGACGAACATATGCGGTTTGACCACAAACAAAATAAGAATGACGTGAAGCTTTAAAAATAGATTTCCCACTGTCACTATACTTGATAACAGTAGTACATTCACTATGTCCTACGTGTACAGAACCATAACTACGGACACATAATTCGCCTTTGACTGGTAGTACTGAAATAGCAGGTGAGTCTGGAGTAGTATCAGACTGAACATTCAGGACCATGAAATTCGACGAATAATTACCTAAATTATAAACTTCATTTTCTAGATCTAAACCTGTTCTGTGGGGGAAACCTTGCTTATCTGGAAAACATGTACTGTTAAGAAAAGACATATCTGTTGCGGATGACGTTAACGTGGACCATGCTCCACACGAACCATTATGTGAAAAAGGATAAGGAAAGAGTGGCAGAACTCCCTTCGGTGTCTGGAAAGGGGGGAGTCGACCACACACCCAACAATTAGTGGCATTGCTGGTCTGGTGTGAGTAATGTAACATACGGATAAATGTGTTGTTGCGCATAGCGAGGCGGTAAGAATATTCGTGAGGAGGCAGATCACTAAACGTGTGCTCTACTGTAGCATTAGCAGACATATTTACATGAGGAACTGGAAAATACAGATAGAACGCATAGCTGATGCAGGAAATCATAATGCTGATGAATAATATGAAACTTAGAAAAACGATACATCTGATTGAACTTTGACTGACTCTCTCACTATGGGGGTCTATTTTATACATGTCAGAAACAGTCTAACCGTTTCACCTAGGGGAGGACTTATACAATCAAACTGACTGACTTATTTTACTAGACCTGAGCTTTAACTTATACTCCTGCTGCGGAGTTTTCTCTAACAGGGAAGGGGTTGTAACAATGTCTTTTGCGGGACAGTCCTTTAAAACAATGTTTTGGCAGTCTTTAGAATCTTGGGAATCCTTGGAAATGTTCTTGGAGACTGGTTTCAATCCATTGAAAAGTTTTACATGAGAAAGATGGACCCACCCCTTCCTGCCTTCCAGCTTGACGGCAGTACGGGTGGTCAAGAGGACCTGACGTGGCTCTTTCCAACGAGGCTCCAGCGGACTTGATCTGTCAAAATTTCGGACCATCACAAGGGAACCTGGAACAATTTCATGCGGTGCCACCTCGGTGTTGTCTGGAAAGGCGGCAGCAACCTGTGAACGACATGAGTTGAGGGCAGACATCAAGGAAGCTAGGTAATCTGTCAACATATTACATGAAACATCGGTAATACTTCGGGGTCTAGGAGTACCCCACATGTTAGGGGGGCGGCCGAAAACGACCTCATACGGGGACAGACCTGATCTGGAATGTGCGACCATGCGCATATAAAACAAAGCGACTGGCAGAGCTACTAGCCAGTCCACACCTTTTTCTTTACAAACTTTGGCAATACGGATTTTCAGGGTCTGATTATGTCTCTCGACTAGACCGGCTGCTTCGGGATGGCGTACACAATGGAACTTCCACTGGTACCCTAACAACAGGGAAACGTGCTTCATTAACTCTGAGGAGAATGGCTGACCGTTATCAGAATATACGACTCTAGGGAGTCCATATCTAGGGAAAAATTCACGAACCAACTGCTTGGCAGTGGTCGCGGCTGTGTAATCTGGGACTGGATATGCTTCTGTCCACCTGGACAAAGCGCATACTACTACAAGGACATACTTGAAACCTCGACATCGCTCCATCTGAATATAATCCATCTGGAGGACCTCAAAAGGGTGGTCAGGGGGCTGGAAACCACCTTGTTCCACCGGGACACTTTTACCTGGATTAAACTGACAACATATCATACAGGTACGGACTTTCTGCTTGGCTGCAGCTCGTAAATGCTTATTGAACCAAATATTCTGGATACTGTCTAACATAGCTTTTTCTCCTAAATGTGCTGGACTATGTGCGGTATTGATAATGACTTGAACCATAGAGTCGGGGAGAAACCATGTGGCTCTACCCTTCGTTAACCATCCTTGATCTGTCTGGACCCCTCCTTGTTCAGACCATTTCTTGATTTCTTCGGGAGTAGCATGTAACTGGATATCTATGACATCTTGTGTAGGGTCCTTAACTGTCATGCATGTAGTCGGATCTGGATTATGTTAACTGGAATGTCTGGAGTCTGTGCTGTAAGCTTGGCTGTGCGATCTGCTAGATCATTACCTTGGGAAATAATGTCAGTAATTTTCGTATGTGCTTTGCATTTCATGATAGCAATGGATGTCGGTAAATGTATGGCATCTAACAGGGCTTGAATAAGGAGACCATGCTGAATCTTGGTTCCATGAGAAGTCATGAAACCTCTCTCCTGCCAGAGCACTCCGAAGTCGTGTACAACTCCAAATGCGTAACGTGAATCTGTGTAAACATTAACTTTCAGGTTCTTGGCGTGTATACAGGCTTGTGTCAGAGCGACTAGCTCTGCTGCTTGAGCGGACAGGATATCAATACGGTGTGTTTCAATAACTTCAGTGTCAGTAGTCACTGCATACGCGGCGACTAGTTCTCCTGTACTAGTTCTCATACATGAACCATCCACATAAAGTGTCAGGTCGGGGTCTGGCAACGGAATGTCTGTCAGGTCTTGTCTTGGCTTTGTCGTAATGTTAATTACTTCCACACAGTCATGTGGGTCAGAATTTGAACTAACTGATGGTAACAGTGTAGCAGGATTCAGGACGTTGCAGCGTCTAATTTCTATGTGTGGCTGGAACAGTGTCAATTCATAACCTGTTAAACGTGCAATTGTCAAGTGCTGAGTTTGTGTTCGGTTCAAAAGAACTTCCACGGAATGTGGGACTTGTACTGTCAGGGAATGTCCTAAAACTATGGAATCACTTTGTCTGATAGCTAGTGCTGTGGCTGCAACTGACTTGAGGCACACAGGCAACGCCTGGGCGACTGGATCTAATGTGCTAGAAAAATAAGCACAGGGCTTGTATTGTCCTGCTTGATCTTGTGTAAGAACAGATAATGCTGTACCTTCACGTTCAGTAACGAAAAGTGTAAAAGGCTTACTGTAGTTCGGTGTAGCTAGAACTGGAGCTTGGCATAGGGCTTTCTTTAACTCGTTGAAACTAAGTGTATGTTCAGATGTCCAAGGGAGGACAGTCGATACGGCTGCCTCCTGTGTCGTTAACTGTATCAGTGGCTTGGCTAGAAATGCATACTGGGGAATCCATTGTCTACAATAAGAAGTAAGGCCGATAAAGGCACGTACCTCCTTCTGGGTTCTGGGCTGGGGAAGACTCGCTATTAACTGGATACGGTCGGGTGTCAACTGCCTACCCCTCTTGGACAGCAAGTGTCCTAAGTATACCACTTGCTGGACACAGAATTGAAGCTTCGAAGGTGACACCTTGTGCCCCATCTCGGCTAGGAAATACAAGACTGTAAGTGACGCTCGCTCGCAGTCACGTTCAGAACGGGCTGTGATCAGTAGATCATCGACATACTGGAGCAGGGCAGTGTCAGTTGGCATATGAACGTTGTCTAGTTGTCTCTTGAGTGCTTGACTGTAAATACTAGGGCTTTCTGTGAAACCTTGAGGAGCGTGTGTGAACATATAGCTCCTTCCATTAAAACAAAATCCGAAAAGAAACTGGCTGTCTGGATGAATTGGAACACTAAAAAATGCATTCTTGAGGTCTATGACAGTGAAGAACGTGGCTTCAGAATCAATGGCTGTTAATAGGGAAGAGATATCTGGGACTACTGGGTACTGAGGAATAATACATTTATTAAGCTCTCGTAAATCAATCACTAATCGATATACTGGGGGTGCATTTGGATCAGTACGTTTCATGACTGGAATGATCGGAGAATTACATACATTGGAGTCAGTTTCTACAACTACTCCTTGAACAATGAGCTCGTCAATAATTTTGGATAAGGCTGCTACAGCCTCAGGTGGCAATCTGTACTGTCTGATTCGTGGTAACACTACACCTGGCTTGAGAGTCACACGATAGGGTGTGATTTGCATATAACCTACATCAGTTGGACCTTGCGCCCATAAATGCTGTGGAACATTAGACAATCTTGAATCAAAATCTCGTAATACATAGTGACCCTTGAAGTCACGTAGGAACAGACGTATTCCCTCTGGGGAACAGCAAATGACTGCACCTAACTCTTTCAGTGTCTTAATGCCTAACAGATTTTCTGGACATGACTTAGTAAGTAACAGATCAGTAGTGCGGGACAATGGACCTACTTCTAGAGTAACTGGCTTAGATATCTCATTAACTATTGGCTTTCCTGAAAATCCAAGGGAAACATTTCTTGAGCCTGAGAGCGGAGCCCCTGGAACTTCGGCATGACTAATTGTGGTCCTACTTGCCCCTGTATCGATCAAAAACTTTCTATCTTTCCCTAATACTTGACTGTGAACATAGGGACCTTCTTGATCTACAGGTATCTCGATGAGAGGCAAGCCTACCTCCCTCTCTAGGCTGTTTCATGAATATGGCTGGTACTCTGGATACTCAGACTGTGCATACTGGTACATCTGTGATGTGACATGCTGTGTTGCAGCAATAGGCTGCGGTACTGTAACTGTCTGTTGTGCATTCTGTGACTGAGGAGTCTGTGAAACTTGTTCTTGTCTAGGCGGACGTGGTCTTTCTTTAGTCTTACCAGTGGCTATGTTGTGTTTCAGAACTGCACACTCGTTTATAAAATGACCTGGCTGTTTACAATAATTGCAGTTCCCTTTAACGGGAGCTGCAGGATGACTGACTTGATTCGGACCCCTCTTCTGACTGTCTTGAGGAACAGATTGTGCAACCAGCACTTTCATTTTCGTGTCTTTCATACGTTTTCTCTCGTGTTCTTGCTCTTCCCTGATTCTATTCTGGTGATACTGAAGCATCTGGAGCATCTGGGACGGAGTGTTTGCTTGCCAGGTGCTTTCGACTTTCAGAACTCGGTTTTTAATTTGTGGACTTGAATTCTCGACTAATTTAGTAACGAAAAGGTGAGGGTATGACTCACTACTTGTCTTGAGACCACTGTTAATACTGAAACATTTTTCAAACCTAGAATAAAAATCACTAATATCTTCATCTTGTTTCTGTTTACAGGCTGAGATTGCATCCCAGTCTTCTTTTCTCGTTGTCAATAATCTGGGTAAAACTTGAATCAATAATTCTGGTAATTCTTTACATTTATCTCCAAGACCGGTACCTGGTACTCGTGCCTTGTCTTCAGCTTCTAGAACTGTCCAATCGATCTTTTTCTCTCCCACCTCCCATTCTTTTTCCTTTAACTTTTCATACACCCCTGCGGGTAACAGGACCTTTAACATTTTAATGATATCTGGGTAAGTGTATTCTCCCATACGGAGCATGTCTTTTAATTCTCGATGGAACCCCGCTGGATCTTTGTCATGACAGGGAATTAATTTCTTCATTTCAAGAAGTTCCATCTTTGATATTGGAGTGTATACAAACACTTGTTGCATTTCGCCACCCGTCCCTCTGACTGGGTGGACTTCTCGTAACGGATTCTGTCTGTCTATGTAAAACGGTTTACTTTCTGGGGGTGAGACATGAACAAAATGCGGGTTCAAGAACGTTCTATATTTGTGGCGCTGTTCTAGAATTACACTAATTAAATCGGTACCTAGACCTCTCCATTTGTACTGGAGTAACTCGTTCAGAATATCATGTAACGGACCTGGATCAGAGTGTTGACCCTCATACAGAGTAATGAGGTGCTGAATCATATACATACCCACCAGTCGTTGCTCGGCTGGGGGCAGTTTCAGAAACATTTGTGCCACTATTTCGTCTGGAAAAGTGGTAGAATCAGTAATCCATCGGACTGCTGATCGGGCTAGTTCTTGTTCATGCATAGTACTTAACTCACTGTAACCGACTCGTGATTTCAAAATGTGATCGGTATCTTGAAATACTTGTTCTAGAGAACCTTGTTCTGGTGCTGAATGATGAAAAATAGACTTGGGTTCTAGGCGTAAATGGCGATCTGGAAATCTAGATTTTCCTACATACGCTATTCTGGCGGGATTCTCGTTCTCTTCCTCTTCAGGATCAGAGATACTTTCTTTCTCGCTTACTTGTGCTGCTTTACGCTGTTCGTGTATCTTTATTATCTCTTTACGGATTTTCTTGTACATACTCTCCATAGCACCGACGGTCTTGTGCTTACCCTCGGCTATATTATCACTCCACCTTGTCAGGATTCTCATTTCGGCGGGATCTTTAGACGGATAATCTTGTTCTCTTATTAGACAATTGATCAGAAACTTTAATATCATGAGCTGGATCTCGGCTTTCCTTTGAGACATGGCTTCGTGAATACTTTCTGGATCATCCCCTGTACGGATGAAACGATATATTCTGTCTAGATCTTCCTTCATATTCGGTAAGGTGACTAGATACTCGGCCACCTTTCTTACGCGAAATGAATATAAAACCATATTATCCTCGCCTGGGACTGGATCATAGCAACATTCGGCAAGGGATTTTCTTATTTCTGCAACAGACTGATACCTAGGCGTACGCTGTAATGCTTGTGCATGTAATTTGGCTAACGTTAAACGCTTGTGTGGCGGCGGGGTTTGAGGAGGACCTCCTCCTGCGGCCCCTAAACTGGAGTCATCGACGGACATTCTTCGTGGCGGAGCGGGAAGTTGAAATGCTGGCTGGACCGGGGGTACCGTAGCAGGTACTCCGGTGTCTGGAAGAGCGGGAAGTGCCTGATTTATAGGGACTGGCGGAGCGCGAACAGGATTTGCATATTCGGGGACTGTGTCGTCCAAATAGGACGAAATAAAAATATCAGCTGCGGTCGGTTTGTGACGTAGCTTGGTCGGAACTAATGGTGGCGGGAAATTACTGGATGCCTCTGGGGTCGCTTTTGGCAAGCCCTCGGCAAGAAGAGGATACATACCCTTAATGAGGGCATGCCTCTGTCTGTCTAACTGTTCGGCTTTGACTTGTTCACCTATCTCGATTAATTCTCTTTCTTGGGCTCGTCCTTGGGATTCTCTACTTAACTCTGACTTTCTGACTTCCTTTTCCGTTCTTTTATGCGCTTCTTTACGCCATAACTCGATGGCATCTTTCTGTGACTGTCTGGCTTTCTTTTTCCATAATGCTTCTTCTACTCGCATGATACATTCGGCATCCCATGTACCCGATACGGGCCATCTATACTTTTCTTCTAACTGTTTGGTATACTCTACCCATAAATCTAGATATAATATGGCGCTTATGCCATGTTTCTGATACATAAAGTGACCTGGACTGTCCCTAGGCGGAACAGGAACTGCTGCTTCCAGCAGACCCTTTCTAGTTTTTAACTGACGTAACTTGGAAAATATAGGCATGACTGAACTGTAATCTGGACACAATACAATATACAATGAAAACACGAAATCACATCACACTCATACCACAACATTAAAATACATAAAGAACATTATAAATAACAGTTCGAACAGAATATTACCTGAAATACTGAGAACAGAAATACAAGAATTTTCTCGAGAACGGAACAGACTAGAATTACTGGATGCACTGCTGTAACAGTACGGAACATACCGGTCCCATAAAGGAACGCATCAAGACCCGTATCCACCTAGGTGAACACTTCGTTTGTGAGTCTGGGCACCACCAACCCACGGACCAGGAGTCAATTTAGATTGGTCCTGTCTAGATACTACCCCAGCAATGGTACTCACCGGGCAGCAAGGAACGGAAGGCCTCGGACTGGACTGGATTTCTACGACGACGAACTTCGGACTTCAGTTACAGGTGGGCCTCCGGATACCTCGGACCTTGGACTCTCGGCTTGGGCTCTGGTCGGGACTCGCCGCGTTCCTCCACCGTCTCGTTCGGATGCTGGACCGCCTCCTCCGTCTCCTCCGTGGGCCTGAGGGATACTTGGAGCAGAAATATCTGCCAGTGCACGGTATGGTTCCGTCACGACTGCAGAGGGTCAGGGGGTCGGCGTGGCTTCACCGACGCGTGGGGAAAGGGCAAGTCCCTGTTCGGGCGCCATTATGTGGTATATAAATAAATAATACCGGATCTATTTTTGAATGAATGAATGAATAACAGATAGCTCAATAAAATAAGAGTCAAGATTCGAGGTAGTAGGAGTTTCTGCAGGTTTATTACAGCATAAGGACAGGATCAGGACAACCTGCATAGGAATAGGACAATAAGGCCCGGCAGGACAACTGGGGCCCAGCAGCTGCCGGGGCTGGGTCTGGGATGAGCGCGCTAACATTCAATAACAAAACACAGGCATATATACATAGCGCGAACACATAGCATTACATTGCAGTAGGCGTAGCAGTGGGTGGAGCAGAAGGCGTGACGCGTAGCAGTCGCGAGAGATAACAGTAAAAGTAGGTGTAACTGGGCGTGTACATAGACATGTGGTGCAAACATAACAGAATATGTCATGAATGGGCGGAATCATTGGAGGGGGCTACCTAAGGAGCCGGGACCTTTAACCTGATGGTGCGCGCAAACTGGCAATGACGTGTTACGAGGAGAAGCTGGGGGCTATGAACTCTGTGCTAGGAGCAGAGACTAAAGTCTGGAGGGTCGGAGCGACATGTACCTAAACCCTATCTGGTATCTGATGTTTAGGGAACATGTTGATATAAACTAGAAGTCATGAGGGGAAAAGCTAACTTGATTCTAAGACTGGACCATGCATTATTCTACATGTAGTGCGTGATGAAGAATATTAAATGACCATTTAAATACAGTATTTCTCTAACGTGGAGACGAGAAGGCTAGACAATGACGGAAACTATTGATGCAGTTCAGTAGCTTAGGAATGCAGAGAAGGAGGACTGAACTGATAACTGGAACTATAACATACTTTTGGCAGACTCAGAGGCAGAGCCAAGCTGCACCGGGCACTGCGAGGCAGGAAGTAAGTGAAAGGTCGAGGATACAGGTGGGGGCTGTATCGCTCCTCAGCGAGGCTTCAGGAGACAGGAGCTGAATCTAGGGTCCAGGCCCTGTTGAGGCCTAGAAACGGGGACTTTATAATGGAATAACGTGCACACTGAGAAAACGTGGCAACGTAACTTTACATAGGCCTGATATTCGTAGTATTCACGAGGACTGGAAACTGACATACCAGAGGTGGACACAACTGTAATTGCGTCATTAATCAGACATGGGGAATAACATATGCATATTGGTCATGCACACATAACATATGATGGATGAGGCGTAGGGACACAGAACATGGCAAAATTTACTTTTCCACAGTTGTCTAGGGCATCATTTGAATTTAGTTGCAGCACAATTGAGTTGTGACTGAAGGCAGTTCAAGTTTCTCTCAGTGGGGCACTATGGTGTTCAGTGTGGAAGAGGATGTGGCACTCTGGCCAGAGCTGCTGAATTCGGAACTGGAGCACCATTTTCAGCCTTCATGACCAGTCCACCAGACCGCACTCCTGACAGAGCTCATTCCGATGCTTCACCTTAGAAGGCCCGATAGACCTTAGAAGCCCTGGTGTTTTAGCACCCGCAGGTGGACCCCAACGGTGGCAAGTGTGGTGGCAACCTAGAGATCATCCTCAACCCCATACTCTCCATGACAAAGCAGGTCAACGCCGTCTCCTCCACCTGCCTCAACACCCTCCGCATGCTTCGCAGGATCTTCAAGTGGATCCCCACTGAAACTAGAAGGACGGTCACCCAAGCCCTCATCAGCAGTAGACTGGACTACGGCAATGCACTCTACGCAGGAGCCCCGGCCAAACTCCTGTCATGACTGCAACGCATCCAGAACGCCTCCGCACGACTGATCCTCAATATACCCCGCTGCAGCCACATCACACCCCACCTGAAAGACCTGCACTGGCTCCCGGTCAACAAGAGGATAACCTTCAAGCTCCTCACCCACGCACACAAGGCACTCCACAACACCGGACCGGCGTACTTCAACAGACGACTCGGCTTCTACACCCCCGCCCGCCAGCTCCTCTACGCAGATCACGCCCTCACCATCGTCCCCCGCACCCGAAGAGTGACCACCGGTGGCAGATCATTCTCCCACCTCGCCACCAAGACATGGAACACCCTCCCCATCAGCCTACGACAAACCGAAGACCTTCTAATCTTCAAGAGACTCCTCAAGACCTGGCTCTTAGAACAGTAGCAGCCCCCCCCCTAGTGCCTTGAGACACTCACAGGTATGTAGCGCGCTTTACAAATGCTATGATTGATTGATTGACATGTCAGTTTTTACATTGCGGCAGATGATGCAGCCAGCAGCACCTGCTGCAATGTAAAAGATAGGCATTACAATGCAACCGCCACTATGGCGTTCGCAGTGCCTATCGTCGGGCCGCCACCTTGAAGGCCAGCGGTCCCATTCCCCGATTCGATGGCGGACGGACTGAAGTCCGCCTGCCTTCGTAATAAGCCTCTACGTTTGCAAACTTCATGGCCTCTGCTTCATTCACAAACACTTTTAACATGTGCAGCCTTCTTTCGGGCCACTGGAGTTATGCAGCAATGGAGGCCAAAATTATGTTGCAGTGTTGACTAAATGATGCAACATTAATAAGTCTGCAGCGTAATGTGGTGCATTTTAAGATACTTTATTATTTTAACATATTTATACATACTAACAGCCTCTGCAGAGCTTTTGCCTCATTAGTACCTGTGTAACATACAAATGCAGCACAGGGAAAGGTGACCAGTCAACCTTTGCAAAGGGCCCTGCACTGCACAGCAACATAATTCACATTTCTTTTGGTAATTTTGGAACCATTTGAGCTACAAAATAGTTTTGGGTCAAATCGTTAGATTATGCAGCTGATGATGTATTATGTGGCAAATATGATACAGCCATAGTTAAGTGTAATTTTTTTTTCCACTTTACTTAATTTTGCCCCAGCATTGTGGTTGATCAATTTATACGTTCCCCAAACCCAAAAGTCGAGTTTGGGCACAATTTGCATTTTAGAAGCAGTCCTACAACACAGGGCTACTTTTAAACTGACCGCAGGCTTCAGCAGTGCACACATGCAAATGCAGAAAGGGCTGCTGGCCTCTAAACTGCAATGCCCTATTATATTCTAGGGACTTAAAGGTAGTTCTAATCTCCCTGCCCTATTATGAACTAGGGCCTTATAGGAGAGGTCATGCCAATCATAGGGGTACCCTAACCCATAGTGCACCCTAATGTATGTAGGTGTTTTCACAGTATCTTTAAGTGTCTCTTTCAGAATAGCACTGGCCCTGGGCCTGTTCAGCCAGAGGCCAGGGTCAGTCAGTGTCAGGTACCACCAGTACCAGCCAGCAAAACTTTGGGGAGTGTACAGGGCACAGGATGGCTTTGCAACACTAAAGAAGCACAAACTCAGAATTTAAAACATAACACCATGGTTGGGGGGTTCGCTTTAATAATCAGAATTGATTTCTAGCCTAGTGAACCCATTTTCCAACATTAGGATAAGGAAATACTGGGGAAAAATCATAGCGTTCTAATCTATACCTTGAAGTTTTCATGCAGCTCTTTGATGACGTTTAATAGCTCACTGTTCAAGGTTAGGATTTTAACTTATAAACTGCAAATACCAAAAGAATCTCTCAGACAAAAGCAGTAACCCGTCACTAGGAGGGTGCGGGGGGTGCGGACCGCACCGGGCATCACCCCATCTAGGGGTGACACCAATCCAGCAGTAAGTTAAGTTAGCTGCCTGGCTGCCGGCTATTTTATTAAATATAAATAGTGAACTGCAGTCAGCAGTGCAAGCCAAGCGCACCCGCGCGCCGCGCCAAGAACCGCACCGCCGCTGGGCACCAGATTAGGTGTATGATCATGATCATGTATTCTGATCATCATCATCGGTGCGATGCGGATGGGATGCAACGGTGGGGCGCGGCCGCGGCATATGCCGCGTACCCGGCAGCTGCCTGAGTGTGTCAATCAATTAGCGCGCTGCGCACGCTGCCTACACCTACCAATGATGACAGCCCACCGCCAGAGGTCGGTGCATGCGCAGCAGTGGTGCGTGCGTCGTTGTGGGACTACTGGGAATAAAGAATTAATAGCGACAACGACATCACCGCCCAGCCCAGGCCCAGCAGAGAGACAAGAGGGAGACCACCATCATCAATCTTGATATCGCGATTGGATTCGCGAGCCGAGCGAGCGCCGTCGTGGTCTCTCCCCTGATGGTCACGGTGAGAGAGAGAGATATAATGTTTTATTTATACTGCATGAACTTACTAACTATGTGGCAGTGCAGTGGCACACAAATGAAATGAACTCAACTGATCACGTCATGTGAGATAATCCATATTGAACTGCGCGGTTCCCCTGACAGTACAATCGATTAATAGATGCTTATTTTTATTTACATATGCAAACACCTGTATAGAGAATTTCAGTTCATTATTCTAAATCTGCCATGCCATCGAAACTAATTGCAAAGTGCGAAGTGCCCACCAAATTTATAACATCATAATGTTGCGAAACAAATCAAATAATAATTGGAAACTGAGTTAAAGATCATTAAGATTTGACTGGTCTCTTTTTTATAGGAAGCTCACTTTTAAAGCTAGTCTGTGAATTATATATCAGGAATTTGCTAACCAGTCTGTACAAATAGTTTCAAACATCTACTGATTTTTTTTACTAAAGCTATTTCACTCTTGAACTGTCTTGGATTGTTCTCTACTTGGCCGCTATCATTTAAGTGATGCCATTTTTCTTGTCTCCTTAGCCAGGAGGACGCGATCAGGATTTTGCTCTTAAATCCAGTTCTGTCAATGTGGTAGCCATGCATTCCTAAATCTCTCAATAGTAGGCACACTAATCAAGCATGCTGTGAAGGATGTGTGTGTGTGCTCCCATCATGCAGCGGGGGTTTCCATCTAAACATTAGACTGATCATCTTAAGGGCTCTGCTGCTATTTATGTGTGAAGGGTGGTGTTCTCAGTTAGTGGAGACGTAAATCAGCGCTCTAGTAGAGCTTTAAAAGGTTGTGCCCTCAGATGCCATCAAGGCTGCCTGAAGTCTGCAGCGCAGATATTCAGGAATCTTTTCTAACATGCACTGGCAAAGTCACAAGGACTCACAAGATGTATTAGATTTGTCCATTTTTTTTATGGTATGGTATGGTGTTGTGTGGTATGGTCTATTATTGTATAGTATGCTACAAGCATGCACCATGCAGGTCACAGATTTGTATTTTACGTAGGAAGCGCAGCGAGTTACTGCTTTCATTGCAGACATTCTTGAGTGAGAAGAGATAGGTCTCAGGTTACCATCCTTGTAATACACCTCCTTAATGAAATTATGAACCATCTTTAAGGAACTGCATACTTAACTGCAAGGTATAAGTTTAGAAACAGTGCTTTTTGCTCAGTATTTCATTATTCAAATTTTTCACAAAAGTGTTCCTTTAGTAATAAAGACGCATTAGTAATTGCTTTTATACATTGTTATTAGTTTAATTACTCGTGTAGATAATGCATCAGCATCTGGCATTCAGACAGTGGATGTGAAGCTCTTACATTCAGGGATTGGAAAATGCAAAACCTGCCTTCAGTCATAGTTTATCTTTTAAGCACTTGTAACCTGCACACATGTCACTTTTTCCTCCTGTAACGCACCGTTTGCAACCTCATGTATTTTGTTTGTTCACAATTGTCACTTTTGCCTCATGTAACTTAACGTTTGCTTTTGTAATTTGTTCACTTGTAATTTTCTCCTCATGTTTCATTACTGTTCCTATTGTGAAGCACTCTGGCGCCTTTGGGTAAAGTCTGCGCTATATAAAAACGCATAAATAAATTGAAGACCGGAAGACCATGTCCGGCCCCGCTCTTGCAGCCTCCTAGGCTAGTCCTGACCCAGGCGGTGCATTGTGCTTGCAGTTGCACACGGCCGGCTGCATGAATCGATTAATTGCTCAAGGCAGGGAGCAGGCCAGGCCTTTCCTTGAACTCGTCACTTCACTTGCAGTTGCAGGTGGTTCACTTCACAGTTAGTTCACTTCATACGTATACTACGAAGTGAACTGCTTTGGCTGAAATATGCCTGCTTTGCTGGTCAGTCTTTATCCTGCTGCCTTATTGTCCATCCTGGCTGTGGCAGCTTAGAAAGATGAGAGAGGGACAGAAAAAAAGAGGTAGAGGAGGAGAGGTGTAGTAAGAAAGAAGTAAGACCGTGAGAGAGGTGAAGGGAACAGTGGTAATTTTTAGGACAACACTCTGGAAATTGTTCCGACCAGTGCCACTGGCCTGGGTGCCCTCCTTTGACATTTTCATGCTTTCTGGCTGGCCTGTGTGCCTTTGACTGACTGTGACGTTTCCATGCTTTCTGGCCACGGTGCCTTTGTGTGACATTTCCATGCTTCCTGGTCTGAGACCAAGAACTCATGTGTGACATTTCCATGCTTTCTGACCTGAGGACATTTCCATGGTTAATGGCCTGGGTGCTTATATGTAGCATTTCCACGGTTTATGGCATGCTTATGTCAGGTCATCATTTACGATTTACTGTGCTTTGAAAGTTAATACAGCTAAATATGTAAAGGAAAATGTGTTGTGCACCATTTTGGTCTTTCTTATTTCCAAATGTTCTTGAGGGGAGAACTCCCCCAACCCCCCAAACACCTCTAGCAGTCGTTAAGCACAGGGAAGGGGAACCTCCCAGCAAAACCTCACTATGCGGCTGTAAGTCATTACCAAGCAACTCCCCAGTACCTTGACTGCCCTTCACCTCGGCCGGGGCCATTTAGTATCCTAATGCCACTCGTACGCTAGGGCCACTGCATTTATGCAGCAGAGGTGGGCCACATTATGTGGAGGGTTGACTAAATTATGCAGAAAGAAAAGGGAAATAACCTGGCGTAATGTGGCACAATTCTTGATAGGATGGTTCTATTCTGAGTATTTTACGCACAGTATAACTGTCCGTTAGAGCGTACACATGGTAAAACTGTTAATTCATTAGAAACACTCTAACAACCAAAGACAGTAATTAACAACTGAATGATGACCAGTCCACCTCTACGGAGGGCCTTCTGCACTGGAGCACTTCTCACACGTTTTTATTAACTTTTGATTTGCTTCACCTAAAGACAGAATTTTATTTTCACTAACTACAGGGTATGAAGCAGGGCCACATTACAAGAGGCTCGCAACAATGCCATGATTCCCAACTGTGGTTAACAAAGCAGAAATAATCAATCATTCTACTGAATTCTATATTTTCATTTGCAGTGCCACTGCCTGTCTTTATTCTTAAACCGTATTTAACATGTTTGTTAATAACGCTTATGAAGAAAATGCAATAATGAGCATGTTTGTTCAGCGGGTAATAATAGTCAATCCCGGCTTACATCTTTTACAGGCTTATTACCATCGATAAAATAGGCGACAAGTATAAAAACAAAAAAATGAACAACAGCACAAGGCGACCAAGATGAAAACCTCCCAAATCATTTGCACGAACCACTCGTACTAGAGGCGACACTGACAAGAGGAAGGAGTTCAAATAGAAGAAAATGAAGCAGGAAAACAAGGAATGAAAATTCACATGGATGAATTTGAAGCAGAAGACAGTACTGAAAATGACTCTGACTATGATACTGTAAATGAGTCGATGAAGGGCGAAAATTTGAATATTTTAGATGATGCTTCTTTTTGGAATATACCAGTTCCAGATCATTTGCGGGTTGAAATCATCAAAAGAGGAAGTGCGTCTTTCCAGAACAAAGATGGCCCTTTCAGAATTGCGACAAGGCAAGATCCAAAAGCAAAAGGAGATGTTCGCCAGCTATCAAAAGAGTGGTTTTACAAGGTGATGCCAAATGGCGAGAAAGTGTTACGATCATGGATGGTTTACTCACTGGTCAGTGACAAATTATATTGTTTTTGCTGCCGACTCTTTGCCGCTAATCATGCTACAGACACGACATCCAAATTTGTGACTGGATTTCAGACGTGGTGGAAACTGAGCCCGAAAGTGCATAATCATGAGAGATCTGAAGAGTACTTACATTGCCTTGAAAAATGGAAAACATTGGCAGCAGGACTTAGACGGCACAAAACAATTGACGCTGAAAGTATTGCTTTGATGGACATAGAGAAGAAAAAGTGGAGAGACATTTTGCACAGGTTGCTCGATATCACATTGTTTCTTGCCAAGCAGAATCTGGCATTCCGGGGCCACAATGAAGATGAATCTTCATTGAATAAAGGAAACTTTCTTGAAATGGTTGAGATGCTTTCTAAATATGACCCAGTGCTGAAAGAGCACCTAATGAGATTAAAGCGAAGCACATGTAAACTCAAAGCATCAGTATCTTATCTTGCACCACAAACTCAGAATGAGTTCATACATGTACTAGCAAATCATGTGAAGGAGAAGTTTGTCATGGATATAAAATCTGCCAGGTATTTTGGGATCATGTTCGATAGCACACCTGACACATCACACACTGACCAAATGTCTGAAGTGATCAGATATGTGAAAATCCAAAATAGGAAAGTTGAAGTAAGAGAAGTGTTTCTGGGATTTTTCCCTTTAAAAGGGAAAAAAGCTGTTGACCTCAGTTCTGATATCTTTAAAAATCTGGAAAGTGATGGACTCGACATTATGATGTGCCGCGCTCAAGGTTACGACAATGCTGCCACTATGGCTGGAATCCATGGGGGTGTACAAGCCATTTTGAAAAGAAAGAACAGGAAAGCTATTTTTAATGGATGTGTGGACCATGCACTTAACTTGTGCGGCCAACACTCTTTTGCTGAAAATGCTTCGTGTGTGACTTTTTTTAGAACTCTTGAGACAATGTTTTCCTTCTTTGCTGCTTCCACTCACCGATGGGATGTTTTAATGGACCACACTGGAGTCTCAGTGAAAAGACTATCAACAACACGCTGGAGTGCTCATCATTCTGCAGTAAAGGCAGTGAAAGAAAAATTCGATGAATGTGTGGCGGCAATTGAAGCTCTATGTGATCCAGAGGAAAATTTAGACACAAGAGGTACAGCCCGAGGTCTTTTGCCTGCTGTCTGCAATTTCACGTTTCTGTGCTACCTCTACTTTTGGTGTGATGTACTTGAAGAAGTTAATCTTACACAGCTGTACCTTCAGACTAAGGGCTTAACTCTTGACAAGGTGGTGAAAAATCTAGAGACGCTAAGACTTTTCCTGTACGACGAGCAGCGCAATCATCTAGTAGATAAGGCAATTGAACAGGCGCTTTTAAAATCAGACCAATATGGAATTTCAGTAGAGAGCAGAGTCAGGTTCAAGAAGAGGATGACAGGTGAGAAGACAAGAGATGTTGGACTAACTCTGCAAGAAGAAAACAAGAGGGCGATGCTTGAGTGTATTGATCGTTTCCATTCTGAACTCCAGATCAGATCAAGAGCCATCAATGAAGTAGCAGCCATGTTTGAGGCTGTTCAAGCTAAGAGTTTGATATCTGCCACTGAAGAAGAGTTACTGGTATCCATTCCAAAATTGACCACTTTCTATGATGAGTTATCCGAGGGAGAGCTTTTATTAGAAATACCAAGGCTGAGAAGGCACCAGAAGGC
Source organism: Lissotriton helveticus (assembly GCF_964261635.1). Taxonomy (NCBI): domain Eukaryota; kingdom Metazoa; phylum Chordata; class Amphibia; order Caudata; family Salamandridae; genus Lissotriton; species Lissotriton helveticus. Next base: position 97,497,775 of record NC_136064.1, on the reverse strand, counting down.
AGCAGAGATTGATCTCGGAGAAGCCAAAGACTGGTCAGTATTGGATGTTTTGAAATTCATAGCTGAATGGGACTTCATAGAATCTCTCCCATATCTCTCATTGAGCCTACAACTATTTCTTACGATCTGTGTGTCTGTGGCTTCATGTGAGAGGATTTTTTCAAAGCTAAAGTTTATAAAGAACTATTTGCGATCTACCATGGGACAGTCAAAGCTTTCTGATCTTGCAATATTATCAATTGAAAGTGATTTGGCGAAAGGAGTTGATTTTGATGAAGTAATTAACAAGTTTGCAGCTTTAAAGGCCAGGAAAGGAAAATTCTGATTAGTCTAGATTTAATATGACATTGTCATTTGTACTGTTGCATACTATTCTGGCAGTTGCTGATTGTGCAAACCCAATGCAGAACTGTTACAACCTTACCTCCTGTAACAGTAAAATTTAAAGTTTAATGTTAAAATAAAAAAACAGTAACATATTTTCAATGTAATTCTTAGTTCTTAACTTCTTACAATCTTTTACCTCCGACCTTGTTGAATTAAAATTTTCTTCTATGGCCTTTGTAAATATAGGAACTAAATTTACAAACGTTACTAAGGATTCTGTATGGTCCCGTTATTTGCCACCTGTGTCCACTGGCGGACTCGGAACGGAGGAGGTCCATGCGGACGGTAAGTCGTGAGGGGGTGACACCAAGAGTTATCCGCACCGGGTGACACCAACCCTAGTGATGCCACTGTCACTGACCAATTTACATGATATGCATTTTGTGATCTGCCTGGTACACGTTTTTTGCAGCAGGCATATTACCCCACTGTGGCTACCTTACCAAGAGTCAAAACTTCCACTAGACAAACCTCCGATCTTTCTCAATAAAGAACATTAATCACCAAAGTTATCTTCACATTTTATTGTTGCCTGAAAATTGCTGGAGACCTGGAATGCAGCAGCAGGTACTTTTCATACCATAATACACTTGCAAACACGACGCCCCCACTTTAAAACAGCGACCTATGTTTGCTTGGTGCATCATGATGATTCATATACATGTTTTTTTAACATTTGGTCTGATTACTATATGAATGTAAATAACAATAAAGCATAAATGAAAATTGTGACAACATGCCTGCTTTTCTTAATATTTCACTTTGAATGTTTGCGATTGTAATTGTTTAACGGGCGGTGATTTGTATAGGGTCACTGGAAAGTCCACAAGGTTCTCCCTGTCCCCCCCAGAATTTTAGTGTCTCCTATGCCCCTGCCTCCAGCTGGGCCGAAGTTAAGGGGCCATCAGGCCTCCTTTTGTTTGAATATCCTAACTGGTGGCGGCCTGGAACCCCACACTTAAAAGTAAATGCAACGGCGGGGTAACAAAGGCACACGGCATGTTATCTCTTCACAAGTACTTAAGAGAAGCAGCTTTTGCCTTTCTTCAGTCCCTGTATAGAAGAGATGCATGCACTGTCAGAATGTCAGATGTGGTGGCCTGTCCCAGTATTTACACAAATAACGATTTCAATAGCACTGTTTTATTTATTTCATAGCGCTACGCAACCCAATGCAGGGTGTCAGAGCTCTTTATAAAACATAAACATTGAAAGTTGACAACTAATCATGTAAGTGTGTAAATCAATGTAGAAGATGAGTTACATGAGGCAGGGTTACAAGTGTAGGAGTCACATGTCCATATCTCACTGTGCTATATTAGAAGAATAGGATAGGATAGCACTTATAGAGCGGCCTTATACCCTCGGGTGTCAAGGCGCTATAGCAGACAAAGAGGAGACAGAATAGAAGGATTACAATTTATGAACTGCAGGTAACTAAAGAACCTCTGTGTAAAAAACAGTAACCCAGTTACCTATCTACATAAAATAAACATCTGTCATCGGCAGGTTACATAATGTGCTTAGCAGGAGACAGATTAACCTCCTATACTACTTTGATTAGAATCTGGGACTTTACAAAACACAGATCTGTCCCACAAATGCATTAACTTACCAGAGTTATCTCACCATTACTACTATTCCCTGAGGTTTACTAGGCACCTGTGCAGCAGATGCCTTAACCCACTCAAATATTTTAAAATGCAGACTTTGCAACAAATTAAGCAGAACAGATCTACTGCCATGCTTCTCCTTGTTGCCAATATCTTTGTGGCAGGGTTTTAAAAAAAAAATGTATTAGTTGAGGCCCAGATTTTGCGTCAGGATTGCGCCACTTTTTTGGCAAAACCCCAATGCAAAATAGCATTTGTTAAATTTCATAATGCGCTCAAATGTACTCATGATATATCTGATAAATATATGTGAGAGGTCTTAATATCTGGTGCCACTTCTTCTTATGTCACTTCCTGTGATGTCACGTGCAATGTCTCGCGTTCACTTGCATACTGCCTAACTTGGGTAGTCCCCCTACTTCTTTTTTCTTAGGGCTTGTGCCCTGGGTACAGTCCTAGGGCACATGTGAGGTTGGAGTGCAGGAATGTTGCGCTGCAGCACTCAGGCCCTCATGCTTCTAGTTAATTAACAATAACAAGCATTTATAATGCAATGGTCTCGTCTTTGTTAAAGTTAGAGCTATCGGCATTGCTCATGACATTATTTTTGTTTTCAAAACATATAAATAAATGGCATTGTCATTTACAATGGCAAAAGCTTAATCTCTCGCAAATGCGAGACCTATTGCATTTGCACCCACACACACACACAGAGCCACACACAGAGCCACACGCACCCACACAGAGCCACACACACACATAGAGCCACACACAGAGCCACACACACAGAGCCTCACACACACACACACTGAGCTACACACACAGAGCCAAACACACAGAGCCACACACACAGACAGAGCCACACACACAGAGCCACACACACAGCGCCACACACACACACACAGCATGCCACACACAGAGCGCCACACACACAGAGCGCCACACACACATGCAGCTCGTTTTAAGTGTTCACAAAGTACGCAGACAGTTAAGCCAAAATACCGACTAACGTGGTCAAAAGTATATATGAAAAAGCAATACAAACATCTTCCCCATTGTAATATTAAAAATTTATAATAAAGATAAGTCTAATGGTATTCAAAATAAAAAAAAACGTTATTGACAGTTACGCCAACATCAATAACGATGGAACTATGAGCACCAGCAGTGGTGATAAGAGTAGTAATAGCAGCAACAATACTACTACTACTACTAACAATAATAATTATTATTATTAGCAGCAGTAGTAGTGTAGTAGTGGTAGTAGTATTAAAGTAGGTGCCATCACCCTGATGATCAAAATGCATTCTAACCCAGCATACACCCTGCATACAGTGGGAAGGACGGTCCATTGCACAACGTTTGATAAAATACAATTTGGCGTTGGGGTAGAAAACGCCTAAAAGGGTTAATGTGTCACCATCACTATCGTCTTTTACCACGGCCCCTTCCCTAGCATTCATCTGCCAGGCCCTTAGTCACAGCGGCTCCTGGGGACACCAGATGTGAAGCATACCACCTTGGTGACCCCTCAGGGGCCCGCACCACAACAGGTTGGGTCGCGCATGGTACATTCCTGCACCGCAGGGGGTGCCCCCCTGTCACCAAGGGATCTCCAGCAGTGCCCAACCCTCTAGCTCCCCTCTCACCAACCTCGAAGCCTTCGCTTCTCGCCGAGGCTCCACCGGCCCCTAGGCTGCCAGGCCCCCCGCCATCCTGGGCTTTGCGTTTCTTCGACATTGAGGCAGGGCGAGCGGGGAGAGCTACAGCAGGGCGCTTTTATTTCCCTGCTCCTGGAAAGGGTGCGCGGGGAGGGCTGTCCGCGTTGTGGAGGAGAGAGAGGGGTACTCTGGAGTGGTAGCAGAGTTAAAGAGAGCCAAGACTACAGTGGGGGAACCCTCACAGGATCAATTCCATCAGTGCCTCCCGGCGCTGTCTGGCCGAGTGCTCTTCTCCGTGTGTTCCTCCGCCCCTTCTGCCTCTCGGCAGGAGCGCAGGGACAGTGGCACCAGGTGAACGGGGACGGGCTCTTCACTGGACTCTGGATGATAGTGGGGCAGCTGTAGTTTGTTGTGGACTTTGGGTCTCCCTGTTTAAGAAATGCATGAAAGATTGTAGTGGGGAGTGCAGAACTAAGTAGGAGAGAGCAATGAGAGCGTAGAGAGATGGGGGAGATTGAAGGGAGGGAGGGAAGTAGGTAGAGTGAGGGGAAGAGGGAGGTGGACAGCGAGAAAGCAGAGAGAATGAGGCATGGGTGGAAGGTGAGAGCGGGCAGCAGTGGAACTTACAAAGTTCCGCTGTGGACCACGCCATGGACACCACCATGTTTCTCCGAGGTCAAGCAGAAATGCCTCGGAGAAACGCCCCGTCATTTTCGGACTGGGGGCGTGTTTTTCTTTCTCTCCTCATCCCAAGGCTAAATATAACACATTGGCTGGAATGTAAAATTCCAGCCAATGGGAAGAGGAGAGAAAGAACCTAAAAAAACACGCACCTCAATCCGAAAAAGACGGGGCTCAAATTAACAGACGCCCGTCTTCTCCAATGGCTGGCCTCCGTTTAGGAAGGCAGCCACTGGAGAAGAGGGGCGGGTTCAAGCCCCGCTCTGGAAAAGATAAGATCTCGCCGATGAGACTGCGCAAGCGCAGCCTACGCGAACCGAGACCTAAAAAAGATTGAGGTACAAGGTCACTCACAGCCCGAAGAACGCGCATTCCATCTGCTGAAGCTTGCGTTCCAAGCCTCAGGTTAGTGTGGGCGGCCATTGTGAGGCCAAGGAAAGGCTGGACAAAGAGTGACATTCCATACTCCATATATTGCAGCCAGAACAGAGACTCGTCCTTGACCTGCTGGGGCATGCAATGCTAACATCTATGCATCTTGATGCTACATTTATTCCATTGTTCTCAATACAAATGATTGAAAGTGCGAAAATGTGATAGAAACAAAGTGTTTATATAATCACTGTCGAGCAGTGCCAAGACGTAATCATAGTAAGAATGTGGAAGGACCTTGGGGAGAGATACAGCTAACACGAACAGGAGCTGGCTCTACTGTTTCCTAAAATCCTTGCTTTCTTGTGTCGGCTTCAGAATGAGCCCACTCCACTCTTTGCTGACATGGTTCAGCAGGAATTGGAAATAATTTCAAATTCAAGTAAGTGTGCAAGGATATTAAGGTTTTTAACTGGTATAAAAACGAAATCACAGCTGATTAATAAAATACAATTGTGCACACATAAAAGACAGACATGGACGCTCGCATCGGCATAGTAAATACACACAAGCATTACAGGCACCTATGCAAGGGAATTCACTGTTTATAGCTCCCTTTTTCACTGGGAGGCAAAAACACTACACCTCAAGAGCAAAGAAGCTATCAATTATGTTTTGAAACCTCCTTTACCACATATTTCATCATCTTCGAATGTACCTAGCAGATAAGTATGGGCAACACGCTTATTAATTAATACAAACTTATTGGACAATGCACGTAATCAATTTAATTATCAGATATAAAGTTATTCAGAACAGGGCGGCTGCAATCGTGATTTCAAACATCTTCATTCCCCGATTCCTAAATATTCCTGACAACCAAGGCCAGATGCCGCCATTTTAAATCTCATTTAATTTCTTTTTATCGTCTATAATGTGATTCAATCAATCAATCATAGCATTTGTATAGCGCGCTACTCACCCGGAGGGGTCTTAAGGCGCTGGGGGGGGTCTGCTACTGCTCGTAGAGCCAGGTATTGAGTTGCTTCCTGAAGGATAGATGGTCCTGGGTCAGCCGTAGGTGGGTGGGGAGGGAGTTCCATGTCTTGGCCGCCAGGTAGGAGAAGGACCTTCCTCCGGTGGTGGCTCTGCGGATGCGTGGAACGGCGGTGAGGGCGAGGCTGGTCGATCGCAGCTGGTGGATGGGCGTGTAGAAATTGAGGCGGTTGTTGAGGTACCTGGGGCCCAGGTCGTGTAGAGCCTTGTGTGCGTGGGTGAGGAGTCTGAACGTGATTCTCTTGCTGACGGGGAGCCAGTGCAGGTCATTCAGGTGGGCAGAGATGTGGCTGTGTTGGGGGATGTCCAAGATGAGTCGTGCGGAGGCGTTCTGGATGCGTTGGAGTTTTTTCTGAAGTTTGGCTGTGGTTCCGGCGTAGAGGGTGTTTCCGTAGTCCGATTTATCTGTTCAAGTATGCTATGTGAGGTGCTAGAGAAGTGTGTACAACACTCAGAGCCTAGTATAACACCTTTAGAAGAATGGACTTCTGGACATCTAACTCAGGGTTATCAAACCTAGGGAAATGGCGGTGGCATTTGCTACTTCTTCCAATATTTCAGCTTTGTATCTATTCGCTATCTATGCCGCACACCATGGATTAAGCCTCTGGGAGGGATAAACATTCTTGGGCCAAGCACAAGTGTGCATGGAATGCTGAAGGAATGAGGAGAGACAGCTTAGGACATATGGTTGCATCAAAATATCCATTCCCCCGCCTTGCACGGTTGCATCAGGAAGCCGCCCATGTCGGTAGTGATGGCATGTTTCTTCACTCTAAGTTCCTCACATTTAAAACAAATTACTGTCTTTTCCTGTTATAAATATGACACCATGTGTACAGGCATGGAGGTGGAGGTGTGGCGCCGCGGCTAGGGCGACTGACGCTGGAATCTGGGGATCACGGTTCGATCCCCGGCTCCGACGGCAGGTTAGCCCAGCACCATGTGACTCTGGGCAATAGTTTGCTTAATCTTCCCGACGGCCCCCAGCGCCTAGAGACCCTTACGTGTGATTGTTCACGCTTTACAAATGTGGATTATTATTATTATTATATTATTAATGGCCACAAGGAGTAATATGCCTGCTGTTTGTAAAGATACTTTGACATGGGATAAAATTAAAACGCCGAGTTGTAAGTAATGCATATAAACATAAAGTTAACTCTTCAGTTGAATTTTCTCCCATTTCAAAGTGTTGCATTTATACACAGCAGTCACCTTGTTCCCAGTGACTGGTAGAGACGCTGCCATAATCATAATTGAAAAATACAACCATTGTTTTTTTAATGAGGGAAAATTGAAAGGTCAGAAAAACATTCCATCAAGTACACATTTTTTTTACTTATTATGAAAAAATGTGCAGAACGTTCTTCTACACTTTACATTTCTCCCGTTTAAAAAAAAATGGTTGTATGTTTGTGTTGTACATGTAACGAAGCCACATATGGCTAAAGGTATGTCTTGTGCCACATGTACATTTGACACAGGCTCTCAGGCACCCATTCACACGCATGTTCATACATCCCCACAGACCATGCACCCACTGATGGACATGGCAGCCCTGTCATAGGACCTCTAGTGATAGTATTTTGGGATGTATGTCGTTACAACGCATGCTTTTTCCACGCATGCCTTTACAACGCAGGTTTTACAACTCAAGTCGTTACAACGACTTGCGTTGGGGGGTGCTGGATAGTGAATAGTTTAATTTACTATTCCAACTCCAGTCCCCGTGGATAGTAGAGAAGGTGTTGGATAGTAAATTAAACTATTACCTATCCTACAGCGCCCCCAAGGGCAATTCGTTGTAACGAATTGCGTAGTAAAAGTTGCGTGGTAAAGGTAGTGCGTGGTAAAAGTTGCGTTGTAAACGCTGTTTACCAGTATTTTGTCAAACCATAGTATCGGGCTCCGTGGACATTAGGTTTAAAGTCAATGCAGCTGGGCGTGGGGGTGTCTGATAACAATGTGCAAGTTGCTCGGCCTTCAGTAGCTCTTGACGAATTTCACTGATCAGAAGAAGCTCTCATTTCAGAAAAGGTTGAAGGCTCCTGTAATTGCAGCCACTAATAGTTAGAAGCTACACCTCCTATAAACGTTACTTTGTTAAGTGTGGTAAGCCTCCCCCTATTGTGGCCCCAACCATTTCCAGCCCATTTAAACACAGCTCTGCCCTTATTTCCGTCTTCGATGGTTTAACCCCTTGACCGTGGCGCAAATTCGGCTGCGGTTTATGGGGAATTAATGAGTGGGCATGTTTCGGACGGCCCCCGGCCATCCTCCGCACACGCCCACTGTGACGTCCCCGGCCATCCTCCGCACACGCCCACTGTGACGTCCCCGGCCATCCTCCGCACACGCCCACTGTGACGTCCCCGGCCATCCTCCGCACACGCTCACTGTGACGTCCCCGGCCATCCTCCGCACACGCCCACTGTGACGTCCCCGGCCATCCTCCGCACACGCCCACTGTGACGTCCCCGGCCATCCTCCGCACACGCTCACTGTGACGTCCCCGGCCATCCTCCGCACACGCCCACTGTGACGTGGGACTGCATTCAACGGGTTAAAATTCTTGTCTCCAACTTGTAACACCTCTGCGCGGCATCCACGGTCTGTAAGCGAGACACATTAGTCACAATTAGCCGTTTCTGACTCCTCGGATACCTTGACGCAGCTAACCTTCAGAGAGGCGGCTCTCCTACCAGGAGCTGCTGCACGCGCCACCGGGGATCAGCTGTGAATTAGAGAGAGGATTCATCTCCCCAGAAGAATATTAGGATAAATGATCCTCCTGCGGAGAGGCTGTCACACACCTAAGAGGGCCACTGGGCCGACCAAAGATTTATTATTCAGACACAGATTTGGTGAGGGGGCCTTTAGTCACTGTCAGATTAGAGCCTCGGCTAACTGTACAGTATTCAGAAGTTATATAGCGGATAACTCATACTGAACTATCTCATGGCGCTTTAACAGTATGTGCTATTAGTAGACGCTGAATAATACTCTGTATATTGTCCAGAAAGATGAAAGTATGAGCCTGCCCTGCAAAATACGACTCAGCTACCCACAGGTCACACCATGGCCTCTGCCACAGCTGCTTAAACCCAATGATCTTCCATGGTGATCTGAGAGTCAGGGCAGAAGTTGAGGCGAGAGAGGGCATTTATCAGAGGTTTCTGTTAGGGCGTTGATCGGCGTCGAAATTTAATTCAGGAGAAATACAAAAAAATAAGCAAATAATATGAAAGAGACAAGAAGGGAAATGGGGACAGTGTATGCTTCCGGAGACCCAATAGGAGGATCCAAGCGAGGATGCCTGAGGGGGTCAGCAGGAATGCCCCCTCCCAGGAGACGGGCTGAACTTCTGGCAATGGTGGGACGGTGCACGAGAATCGAGTGGGCGACAGGAGTAAAACATTTGCAAGCATTTGCATGCCTAAGAATTTTCAATTCTATTAAGGACACTGAGGCGAGGATTATGCGTCACTTCCTTTACTGCAAAACATACAGCAGCCAACGAAAAAACTTTTTACATATAATAAACACTACATATTCCATGATATAACCACCAATCGTGACCCAGTAGCCCTTATGAGTGCAGATAACACCATCTTGAGAGGCTCTTTCTTTGCTCATAACAGTCCATCGTAACTCGAACATCAATGATAACCAACAGCACCCGCAGGGAAAACTCCAGTGGGCATCTTGAAATTGCAAGCAGCAGCTCAACCAGCAACAGGAGCGCGAAACGCTAACTCACGAGACGAAACCGGAGCATGCTCAATCGGCTTCTGCTCAGGACCTACAAAATAAATAAGGTACCATAACCTTAATATAGCTCAGAGGAAAAAAACAGGTAGGACAGACATTAAACAGAACAGTCAAAAGCTGGCATTCCCAAATCAGTGACTGATATTACCGAGTGGGATAATCCCCGCCTTCATGTCCTTAATGGAACTTAAAATTCTAGGCACGAATGCTAGCAAATTTGTTATTCTATTTCACGACTGGAGGCTCCGATTATGCTAGTTTAAAGCTTGTTGAATACCACAGAGGCAATATCACCAACTGGCTGATAATAAAACTGCTTAAAAGTAGAGTCAGCGGCCCAGTCGGCTGATTTGATGAAGTCTTGAATAGTGGAGCCTAACATAACAGGTATGGAAGCCATGGCACCTCGAACCGAATGTTCTCCAAACACTTGATATCTATACCAGCTTCCGCCATGACCGACTTTAACCGCCTGGCAATAATGGCCGATGACACTGGCTTAAAAGGTTTCTTTAAAGCAATTAACTGGCCAGAGGAATCATTTCGCAATGTACAAGTACATTCTTCATAAGCTTTCAAGCATTTTACGACACATAACTAATTATTATTAGGAAATGCATGATACGCAATAGATTTTGAAAAGGTTTTTGTCCTGCAAGTAATCGCAAACAAAACTCCTTCAGGAGCCAATGCTGTACCTGCAATGTCCAGAACTCTCACATCCAAAGTTCTTAGATGGGGAGAGTCGTAAAAGCATTGCCAATTTTGCCGACAACTCTTTCCTCGACAATTGGCTATTGTACGGCATCTTTCAAAACGGTTTCAAACTAAAATCTCATCCCATAAAAGATACTTAGGCCTCGGAGGATTAATAACCCTGATGCTTTTAAGAAGTTTACAAATGACAGGGTGCATACCTACAGGGAAACATCACTTACAACGCAACTTTTACCACGCAGTGCCTTTACATCGCAACTTTTACAACGCAAACCATTACAACGCATTGCGCTGGGGTGCGCTCTAGGATAGGGAATAGGTTAATTTACTATCCAATAACCTTCCCTAGGGTCCACGGGGACTGGAGTTGGAATAGTAAATTAAACTATTCACTATCCAGCGCCCAAAAGCACTATGCGTTGTAATGGTATGCGTTGTAAAAACCGCGTTGTAAAAGCATGCGATGTAAAAGCATGCGTTGTAATGTCGTACATCCATACCTACAGGCTTATCATTAACCTGTATTTGTCCCGCTGAGATTGCAGAGTGAAAATTATTCACCGACCTGTAAGATAAACTCTAAGTAGCCTTCTGAGACAAAACATTCACTATTAGGGACAGGTCTGCCACCACAGGTTCCACGTACCGTCCCAGGCACCAACCCATCCAGCATCTCCATGCTAAAGAATACCTCTTCCTGTTGGAGGGGGGCCAGGTTTGTTTGATGAACTCGGAAGCCGCATCTGAAATGCCTTGCAAACTCCACTGCTGCCGGAAAGCCTCCATGCCATCAAGAACAACTGCTCCAAAATTGTCATCGGATGTAGTTCCCCGTCAGGGCCCTGGAGCATCGTCTGAGACCAGGGAAGAAAGAGAGGGAGAGCACGTCAGCTCCAGGAGGATCAGAAATTAGAAATGCGCTTTCCACACAGGGGTGACTAAACCTACTTCCCCAATCTGTTTCTTGATCTGAGTTGCCACCCTGGGGATCATTGTGAACGGGGGAAAGGAATAATTCAGGGACCTTGACCAATCATGAGAGGAAGCATCCGTCACCTCCACTAACAGATCCGGCCTCCAGCTGAATAACTCCTCTAATTGGCAGTTCAGTCTGGAGGAAAAGCGCTCCACTTTGCAGGGAACCCAAACAGTCTGTATCATTCTGAAAAGACGAGTGTGGAGTTGCCAATCGTTGTAGTCTATTAGGTATCTGCAGTTCCAATCCACTACCCCGCTGTACTGACTCAGCATATATTCCGCTACCACAGATACCTTGTGGCTCATGCAACAATGCCAACAATCCTTGGCTATTGCCACTAACAGAGACAATATCGAGCTAATCAACTTGTTGATATACCTCACCGCAGAGACATTGTCCATCCTGAGGAGGATGCAACAAGACATATTCTTCGGGGAAAGGGTCTTGATGGCAAAGGACCCTGCCAGAAGCTCTGTTGCAATTGATATGGAGCTCTAACTCTTGCAGGGGTCACCTGCCTCCTGTTGAGATATCTCCACAATGCGCTCCCAAACCCCAGTGGCTAGCATCCGACTCTATTACCACTCCTGGATGAGAACCGAAGATGGTTCTGCCGTTCGACGCATCTACGTTTCCCAGCCACCATCGGAGCTGCTCCTTCACATCCTCCGTCAGAGGAACTTGGGCTGTGTAGGCCAAATCCTTCCTTAAGAGTTGGATTTTTAATCTCTGCAGGGCCCTGTAGTGAAGGGGTCCCAGGAAGATAGCCTGGATGGAGGAATCTAACAGACCAACCAGACGAGCGATCATCCTCAGCGAGAAGGCCTGACGAGATGGGACCCATTTCAGTTCCTTTTTTATATCCCTCAGCTTTGGTTTGGGAAGCTTCAATTGAGCTAACTGAGAGTTGATCGCAAACCCCCGGAATTCCATGGTCTAACAGAGGACCGATTTGGGCCTGTTGATAACAAATCCCAAATCCTGTAAGAGAGACACCGTCACCTGCAGATGCCGCGTGACTTATTCCTGGGAGTGTGCCATGATCAGGATATCATCAGAGTTAATGATTATGCGCACTCCCTTCTCCCTGAGGTGTGCTATCATCGGTTTCATCATCTTGGTGAAGCCCCACGGTGCAGAGGAAACAATGAAAGGAAGGGCCAAATATTCCAGGTACCTTTCTCGCCATATGAAATGTGGGAACCGTCTGTGTGGGGAACAGATGGGAATGGATAGAGAGGCATCTTTGAGGCCTGCCATTAGATGGATACCCTCCATCTTGAAATACCTGTACATGATGTAAGGGTTGAACCCTCTCAGATTCAGAACCAATCTGTGTCCACCCCATCTCTTTTGTACTCAAAAGATGTTGCTGCAAAAGCCTGCGGGATGAGGGTTGCAATAGGACACCACTCGCTTATGCAGCAAATCTTCCAGTTCGGAGTCTATAAAATGGACACTTGTAGGGAAAAATGTAACTATTGATGGGGTCCCTATTGTTGGGGTGTCTGATAAAATTCCCGTCAGAAACCTGGAATGGTTTGTAATACCCAGGCATCCTGAGTCAAAAGACTACAATGAGCATATTTACAAAGAGGTGACTGAGCGCGGTGTTAGCCTTCTTGGCTTAACGCCGCGCTCCTGCACTTCTGAAACACGGGCTACAATAATACGGTGCAGCCCTTCATTTCCCCTTGTACTGGTACTAATTTCAGCTGTCTAGTGCCAACACGGGCACCTGATTGTTTATGTGCACATAAACAATCTCAAATGGCAATTAGTAACTTCTATGTGTGCTGCAACTCGTCATTTTTTAAATGATTGTTTATGTGCAGGAAGGGGCACCTTCCTGAACATAAACAATCATGCATGGTGCTTTGCGGTTTCTATGTGTGCTGCACAATGCAGCACACATAGAAAGCAAAAATGAGGAGAAATAAAGCATTTCTCCTCGTTTTGCCATTTTAAGACCAGGTTTTATTTTGGTCTTAATTTTGGCGCGGCCTCCTGTTTACCCCACCCTATCAAATAGGGGGCAGCGTCAAAATCAATGGATGTTGCAGCGGAAGACCCACCGCAACATCCATTGCCTGCCGATTTCACGCTAAGTGTAACGTAAAAGGGGGCCTTATTTACAAGGCAGTGTTAAGCCACATAAATAAGGTGAAGCCTGTATGCCACAGAAATGTTTTTAAACATGATGTTCCTGTGGCGATAGGAACTTGTAAATATGCCCCCAATTGTGAAGGAAGAGTTGCACTCAACCCCTCCAATTGAACCTCGGAGGAATTATTAGACTGGAATCCTTGCCTGGAAACATTTCTATGAAAAGCGGTGTCAGGAGAATCGCTGTCTGGCCGAGAAGAAGCTTCCGCCTCTCGTTGAGTCCTGCCAGTCTCCACTGCCAAGGCCGCAAGCTCCTCTGGGAGGGCGTCTTGGTAGCAGTAGTGGCCTGGCAAGCGACCACTGCCTCACCACGCTTATGCAAAAAGGCCAGCTTGGAACACCTTCTTGAGGATGGATTGTGCTTTGTCTAATTACGTGAATATGTTAACGTACTTGGAAATGTCTTTAACAAATTTGACTCCGAAGAGATGTCCCTCGGGTAAGGGACAAGCATTGGCCGAAGCAAGTTCTGTCAGGTTAATGTCCATGTGCACGAGAAGAGATTTCCATCCCTCCGAAGACGTAGTACAGTTGGCGTTGCCCGGTAGTCATACAGCCTGCTGGATCCACCCTGCCAGGATGTCACGGTCGGAGAGGGCACCAGTCTCCTTGGCCATCATGGCCATTTCCAGAATTTTGGGGAGTGGTCTTGTGAGATCTAACATCTTATTCTGACACCTGCGCCAGGCGTGGTCGATGTCCTTCTTTAGATCTTTGGCAAACTTTACAGAAAAGGTAACATACTAGGGTCGATCTCTGGAGTTTCTGCAACCTTGTTAGGGAGATCTGGTCTTGGCCATTCCGCTCTGAGGCAGTTGCGATCTTCTCTGGCAAACCCTTTACATAGTTTATCATGTATCTATTCTGACACTGCCGGAGCGGGGGCCCAATCAGATGACCTTGGGTGGACGATGTCCTCAGGGTTAAAGCTGAATGGACTGGAAGGGGATAAAGAAGGCCCTGGAGGAGAGGCGGAGGCCGGCCTGCCTTTCAAAATTCCTTTGCTCTGGTTGTTCAATAGTGTCCATCTGTCCCGCCTGTGGGTGCTTGGTTCCCTCCCACAGGACATCACCGATTGATTCTTTTGGTTGGCCCTCTCTGGCTATCTGTTGCCCCCTTGCTGGCAGACCCTCCCTCTCTTCATTGCTGTCCTTAACCTCCCCAGTGTAGTCCCCACACCCCCACCTCCCATTGGCCGTAAAAAGACCTCTGTTCAAATATTATATATACACCCTTGATGCTTAGACACCCCTATTATGTTTTTAGGTCGAGCAGACGTACTCTCAATGCGTGAGCATTGAGAGAGTCTGCTTCAGACCTAATCTTGCCCATTATTGGGAGAGTGGACACCAATCTGACACGAGCGTTTCCTTCGCGGTTTTCACCGCGGGAGCGCGCGTCTCACCCGCGCATGCGCAGAGTAACTCAGCATTTTTTTTTTTTTTTTTTTTTTTTTTATTTCCCAGCCCCGAACCGAATCATGTATCAGAGCGCTTCACATATAGGCAGCCCCCACCCCCCACCCCCCACCCCTCTGCATGCGCACACACAGGCGAGCGCATGCACACGCAGGCACACGGCAGACACTCGCTCACACACACCCCTCTCCCCCACAGTCACACACACGCACTCCAGACACATACACACGCGCGTGACCCCCATCCCCACCACTTACCGGGCTCTTTCGCCGTGTTCAGTGTCTCATCGCTCCACTTCTTCCTCGGCGGCGGCGGCTGTGGCGGCGGGCGGGACTTCCTGCTGGATTGCAGGCCCCGCCCCCGTCTCAGGCAAAAGTGCCTGACTTCCGTTTTTTTTAAACTGTGGCTCTCTATAACGGAAGGATAAACCCTGTGCCATATAGCATGCGCGTGAATGGACACTCACTGATCAACAGCACATGCGCTTTGATTGCAGTGTCAGATGTCTATCTGCGCAGTGCAACGAAAAGAAAGCGCCAAGTCCACTGCTGTACCGGTGGCCACAAGGGGGCTGTAACTGTGGTCACTGGTGAATCCCGAGCAGCTCGGAGCTGTACACTGGTTACCTGCTGGGACGTATGCACTGTTCAGTAAAACAGTGCTGGCACAAGACAGCGCTTTGCTAACGCATTGCTGGCACACGAGGGTTCACCACTGGTGCAAAGCTGGTACATGGAGCATCTCTACTGGTTCTGTGCACCAGTGATGGTGCAGTATTTGGAGCATGTTAAGCCAAGTGTGTAACTGCTGTTTCAAGAAGGATCGTGTGACCTCCCTGCACCCCCTGCCACCCCCAGGTCACAAAAGGCCCCAATCCCAGTGAGACAGTAGTTAATTCGTTTATAGCAAGATAGCACGTGCAACTATATAGTGAGTAACTTCCAGATAATACTTCCAGCTGAAAAGAAACCTGCGAGTGAACGAGCATGCACCTCTCTGCACAACATACATGTCACATGCTGCAATACCACAGGTTGTGGATTTCTGTACCAGAGGAAAGACATTCCCATGCCAGTGACAATTCATGTGGTTAAAGCACATGCTGCAGATGTCTGTCAACCCCGTTAAAATCTCACAGGTTAGCGAGCGCACTCCAGGGACTCGTGCAGTCTGCAAATAACGTGAAGCCTGCAGCACTGCGGGTTATCGCACCTGCTGCAGGGAAGAGCGATCGCCTGCTTAAATGTCACTGATTGTGTAACTGTTGAACTTACTATATGGAGACTGTGACGGGTCCAACACTCGTATGGTTAACATTCCTACTTCACATGCAGGTGAATAACTCACGGGCGCAGGTGGCAAAGCAGTGCAAGTGCTCAGCGGGTAAATGCACCTGCTGGACAACAAACTTGGTCTGCAGGGCAGCATGCTCCAAATAAAGAACAAGCATTTGCAATGCAATAGGTTTCGCATTTACGCGAGTTTAAGCTATTGGCATTGTAAATGACAAAGAGTTTTATTTACGTTTCAAAAAATAAAACATAAATAAAAGACATTGTCATTTACAATACTAATAGCTCAAACTCATGTAAATGCGACACCTGTTGCATTGCAAATGCTTTTTTTTAATGTTCATCTGTTTAGTTCAACTTTTAACGACATGCTTTACATTTGTAATTAGTTAGCTCCTCTGTTGGTTTGGGTCAATTGGCCTTTGAAGGAGGGTGGACATTCCTTTCTTTATAGATTTATAAACTTTTTTGAGCCATGGTCTGACCTGCCTGGAGCCCCTCCACTTGCTTATCCACATCCACTTCCATCAATGTGCTGCCCCAGTCTTCAGGGTTCTATATCTATCATGTCCACATAATTGTATGACAACACGCCAACTCCCAATGCTTTGTTGACTTCAAGCCTCTGCTCATTTCTCTGTACCTAGTCCGATGCCTGGGTCACCATTGAGACTGTTCCTCTCTATTTTGAAGAGCAACGCAGACAGAATGCACTTTGGCCACAGGTGCTGTGGGTTTCATTAATTTTCTTAAGAGGAAGACAAATTTGTGTGTTTTTTTTAAGTTTGATTTAAAATGTAAAACAAAGATAAATCCTAATTAAAAAGGCTCAATGTGATTTCCTACGTTTTTCAGTTGGGCTAAGCTATTAGCATTGTAAATGTTTAAAAACAAAAACATAAATAAAAGGCATTGCCATTTACAATGCCAATAGCTCTAACTTTAATAATGCGAGACCTATTGCATTGCAAATGCTTGTTTTGCTTTGGTTTTCACTTTCTCCGACCGTTTGATGGCATAGCAAATGAAACTATAAGCTTCATGTAGCCCATCTCTGTGATTGTGTGGGCTGAGATAGCTCAGGGTGTCATTTGGAAATTATTCTTCGTAGCCCCCGGTAAACTGATGTGGAAACCTACAGCCACAATTACCAACACTGCGGTAATTGCCTGGGATGGTGTTGCTGCATTATTTCTAGTTTTCACCCTCAGTAAGATGATTGACAGCTCAGTTCAGTGTCTGGACACCAATTTCTATACGTTTTCCCTAATTTCCCAGCACTTTTTGTAATTATTTTCCACCGCTTTTGACTAGTGAAAAGGGCGGGGCTTTTCCTCAAAAATGTTGCTCCTTGTTTCGCGGCTAGTCCCAGGTGGGAGACGCCTCACCGTTAGATAGAAGGAGAGCCGGTTGTTTGCTGTTTCTGCATCTGTTCCTGTTTTCTTTTAACAACGAGAAACCTCGCGGAACCCGCTGCGCGGGTCCCGCATCGCCCGCCTGACAGGGCGCTTCGCTTGTGTTGGGGCTTGAACTGTGGACCAGAGCCCAGGGACGCGTGAAGACTAGCAGGGCTGCGAGCGCCAGGTGAGGGACAGGGACTCACTCCATTGCCCAGGAGCCCCTGCGCTGTCATCACCTGCACCTGGACGCTCTCCCTGTCTGCCACGCCCCCCGAGCACCGAGTGAAAGGTGCCTGCCTTCCCCTGTAAATGCTGGAGACGCCTCACCGTTAGATAGAAGGAGAGCCGGTTGTTTGCTGCTTCTGCATCTGTTCCTGTTTTCTTTTAACAACGAGAAACCTCGCAGAACCCGCTGCGCGGGTCCCGCATCGCTCGCCTGACAGGGCGCTTCGCTTGTGTTGGGGCTTGAACTGTGGACCAGAGCCCAGGGACGCGTGAAGACTACCAGGGCTGCGAGCGCCAGGTGAGGGACAGGGACTCCATTGCCCAGGAGCCCCTGCGCTGTCATCACCTGCACCTGGACGCTCTCCCTGTCTGCCACGCCCCCCGAACACCTCCCTCCCATAATTGGAGCAGCTTTCCCCGCTGCGCGGGAGCGCGCGGGAGCGTCCCGGGAGAAGCCTGGGACAATGGCGGGACAGTCTGCGACAGTCCGCGACTGGCAGAGACTGGACTGGGCCAGGAATACTGCCCTTTCATCCTCGTGAGTGATTATAACTTTTCGTGATAACTTGGAAGTATCATAGCTCCTATTAACGATTATAAGGAGAGGTCTAAAAGTACTCGCATGCAGGGACTCTTGGTAAACAGGCTTGATATTATTTTGGGTCACTGTGATTGTGGAGTGTTTTTCTTTTTTAGGTATGTCTAAACAAAAACAATGCACTGCCCCTTCAAACACTTTGGACAACTATTTATTTCAAGTGGTCGCTAAGATAAACAATGATAGAAGGTCTTTCCTGGGTTTGAGTCTAACACCTAACAAAATTTCAACTGATTCCCCCCAAGTTAATTCACAGGATCTAGACAACTCCAGTGAACCAGGGGTGTTCACCCAGATTAGTACAGATAGCCCCGCTCTTAATGCATCGTTGCCTCCCATACTGAGTAATTCCCGAGTTAACTTACAGGAAGCTGAAGATGCCAGGGAGGCAGGGGTGCTTTCCCAGATTAGTACTAATAACCCCGTGTATAATGTATCGTCACCGTTTATATTGACCAAAATAATCGAGGCTGATCATGATGAAACAGATTTGGATTTAGAAATCGTGGAGGATAGCTCCCCCAAACCGGTACCTGTTCCTGCGCCTAGGGTGACTAGAGGGGCCACAAAGGGACAACCTAGACGTACCGGATTACGTTCTAATAGAAAAAGACCAGCAACCCCACCTAGGAAAAACAATACAGAGATTGTAGGAGCTGAGGACGAGGGCAGTATGCTATGGGATGAAGTCAACATCAAGAAACTCATTGGAATGTTTGACTAAAAAATGAGGGATATAATCAAGCCATTGTTATCTAAGATTGACCAACTAACTGATAAAGTGCATAAACTTGAGGGTCTCCTGTTGAATACAAATGAAAATATGGGAGAAATACCCAACCAGGTGATGGATAAATTTGAGCAAATTAAACTCAGGGAAGGTGGAACTGGAGAAGGTGGGGAGTCGGTGGTTCCGATTCATCCACCTATCCCCACCCCATGCTTAACAGTAAATGCCCATCGCGCATTAGATCCGCTAGCAACTAACGGGTCTGGGGAAGATCCTTTTCCGGAACCAGGTCCCGTGGAGTTAATTGTAGAAGCATCCCCGCTGATCCTGGTTCTAGCAAATGTACCAATCTTGAAACCTGGCCAGATAGAGTCTTCCCAATCACTCTTAAGTAAAGCTTTATACTGGCTAACCAATAATATGCACATCACCCATTGGGGTAAACACAAACTCTCAGAGGAATTATTAATTGCCAGAAGAGTGAAATGGATAGGCAGTAGCCCTAAAAGATTTGAAGGAGACTGTGTGGTACTTAATTTTAAGGGGCCAGAAGTATTGCCTGATATCCTACCTAATCTTCTGCCCCCTCAACGTAGAACAGCAGAAATTATCCCTCTCACACTCGACTTCTTTTATAATAGAAGAGGCTTTATTGCTAAACCAAGTGTCTTGAGAACTAAATGGACCACAGTGGCAAACAGAAGGGGTGGGAGTATGGGTGGGGGTGTTCAAAGTGGCGGCTGCGGTGTTAACTTAGAAAATAGATTTGCAGCACCATCTAATCTAAATGACAGCGATTGACTCGTATATCAAGCCCCGACTCAGATAGTCAACCGCAAGGAAGCTCCCAATAGTAAAAACAGGGAGGGGGGGCCCGATACCCTGGAGTGGTATAGTAGTTTAGTCCGGTGTAACGGCAGTGAGCCAGTACTGGAGACTCGCCTACTTGATCCCATTGATATTTCTTCGAAATTTTTAGCAGTAGAAACAACACAGCAGAATATAAATATAAGTAGCCTCCCAAGACTAGGCCAGACAGGGCTTGCCATATCTAATCCATCATTGTCTCTCATTTCTTGGAATCTTGCTGGGATAGCGAATAAAGTAGAAAGAAGTTGAAGGCTGGGCACTCCTTGATTTATATGATTGTGTAGTCTATTTATAATTTTTCAAATGCGTGCTGCTAAGGTAAGCACAAAGTCCAGATTGTGCTATTCAAACTACTCACAACTCAAGTTGAGTTGTGAATAGCGAATAAAGTAACATCCCCTGAATGGTGTGCTTTTATCGACCTTCACGATATCATATTATTCCAAGAAACTTGGTCGCAAAGCCCTGTATATCGAGTGGGATACCTTAACTTTTTATTTCCGCAGTGACAAATGGTAAAGGCCGCCCATCTGGAGGTTTGCTAATTTGGGTTCGTCAGTCGCTGAAGTGTACAATCCAGCAAAGATCGCTTCCAACTGGGGATATACTATCAGTTAATATTAGATGGGACAATGGTGAAGAGTTAGCTCTCTTTAACATATATGCTAGGGGAGTTGGAGGGGGAAAAACCTCAGATGTAATAACGGTCCTCGAGCAAGAGCTAGAATCATTGCCCCTAGAACAATTTATTATTGTAGGGGGGGACATAAATACTACTTTTGAACCCTTGGGTCAAGAGGATAAATTCTTAGCCGAGGAAGAGGACATTAAATGGGGAATCCCCCAGCTTGAGATAGCTGCAGTCAAAAGATGGAGTACGGTGGCTATCCAAGTGAAGAGCCTTTGTTTAGCCAGAGGCCTTAGAGCCGCAAATGGTCGCACATTTTCAGACCGTGAGGGGAACAGTACATTTGATAACGGTCGGGCATCTAGTAGAATTGACTATTTTCTGGTAGATACCAGGGTCTGGAATAAATTGATTGATATGACTGTAGTAAAAAGAATGGAAAGCGATCATAACCCATTGTGTATGACCTTCAAGCCCTATTTAGAGGAAAGGGTGATAAGCTTAGAGGAAGAGAGGGTGACCTTGGATGTAGTATGTACAAACAATCAGCGGCAACTAAAATGGGGGAAGCTAGTAGAGGACGAGGGGAAGCTAGATGAACTCAAGAGAGTAGTAGGAGAGGAAGTAAATAACATAAAACTACTCACAAGCAACTCTAACTTCCGAGATATTTTAATGGAGTCTCATAAAAAACTTTTTTGTAGACTGCAAACATTCTACCTAAAATCAGTAGGCCATAACAAAGGCAAAAAACACCAAAGTAAACAGGGATGGTACGGAAAAAGCTGTAGACTGGCACGCCAGAATCTTAGTAGAGAACTTCAATTAGGAAACGCTGACACAGTCAGGAAAGCAAGGGACATATATAGACGTACACAAAAGCAGGTGAAGAGGTTATGGGATGAGGAACTATGGGGTGAGCTTAAAACTGCATGTACAGCCAAAGACTCGAAGCTATTCTGGTCCATAGTGAAGTGGGATCGGGGAGGGTTGGCTGAACCCCCTCAAAACAATGTAGCCATTAATAATTGGATAGAATTCTTCAAACCTCAATATGCTCGAAATCAATCGCAAGCCTGCGTTACTTTGCCGCCGGCTGTTTTCTATAAGTATAATGTGTTTAATGAAAATGATGTAAACGCAGCCCTTGACTGCGTAACGAGGGGAAGAGCGCCAGGTATGGACGGAATACCAGCAGACGTCTACCTAAGTGATCGGAATACATGGTGTATATATTTTGCTTGGCTTGTAAATGCAGTGGCGATGGGTGGTGAAGTACCTTTGTCCTGGAAAGGGGCGGAAATCATCCCAGTTTTTAAAAAAGGTGACAAATCCCTCCCCAGTAATTATAGACCCATCAGTCTCATTGATTCAGCCCAGAAACTGATGGGACGAATGGTGCAAAATAAGCTCCAAGTATGGATAGAGGAAAATAACATCCTGTCACCATATCAAGCGGGGTTCCGTTCCCTGACAAGTTCCATTGACCAGGTTTTCTACTTCATTGCCCTGTACTGGAGAAACGTCATCTTAAATAACGGCCCTCTATATGCTGTCTTTGTGGACCTAAAGTCAGCTTTTGACTTGGTTCCCAGGGACAAACTCTGGAGGGTCTTAGCTGACGCAGGGATAAGCCAAGAACTTCTCACTCTCCTGATGCGACTGCATGAAAATAATTACCCCAAAATTAGATGGGGCTCACAGGGAGAAGTAACTGAGCCTTTCCCCGTAGAGCGCGGGGTGAGGCAAGGTTGCGTTCTAGCACCTACACTGTTTTCGATATATATAAATGGTATAATAGAATTCCTGAAGAGGTCCCCTTCCGATGCCCCCAAAATAGCTGGATCACATGTTCCCGTACTAATGTTTGCGGACGATAAGCCTATATTATCGCGTACACCAAGCGGTCTCCAAAAGGCGGTAAACGCATTTGGTGAGTTCTGTGATTCTCGAGGTCTAGAACTGAATACCAGCAAGACAAAGTTTATGTGTATGAACCATCATTCATTGTTTAAAGGTGTTATCACATTCAAAGGTATCCCCCTTGAGCAGGTAGATGCTTTCACCAACCTTGGAATAACACTACAGGGGAACTTGAAATGGAAGACACACATAGATACTGCTGTACTGAAGTTCAGACAATTAGCAGGAGCATTATCATTAAAACATAGAGCTTCTCTTACCAAACCAGTAAACTGTGTTCTTGAGATTTATCACATGAAAGTTATAAGTGCTAGCTTATATGGTTCAGAGCTATGGGGCCTTAGTGACCTAGCAAACCTGACAACTGCAGAAAATAAGTTCCTTCGCGGGCTGGTAGGGGTACCACAAAGTACGCCAACCATCCCTCTAAAATTAGATCTTGGTAGGAAAAGCATTGCAGATTTAGCGAGGTTGCGTCCACTGCTGTATTGGAGACGTTTAATGGTGACCCCAGAGTTGGCACACTACGCTTTAGCACTGACTGACATTGTTCTACTTGATCGCTTTCATAAAATCGCCTGGTTGAAAGAAATACGGGGGGTATTGCAGCAAATAAAATTAGATCACTTATGGTGTAATACTGATGTGTCCTGTTTCCCCTCAAAGATCAAGCTGAAACAAATGTACTGGGAGATGGTGAACCTTAGAACTTTTTCTAATGGGACTAACACTTCGCTGACGAGGCGCTTCCTGGACTTAAAAATGGCTCCCTCGTATGAAGCGTACTGGGACTTGATTGAGAAGCCGTACGACAGGAAGCTGTACTTTCAATTCAGAGCTAGATCACTCCCAGTAAATGTGTTTAAAAAGAAATGGTCTATATCCTGGGACGAGCATTGTTACCATTGTAAGGACAAAGTTGAGCATGTCTCCCATGTATTGTTTTGCTGCCCTTTATATGCCAACCCGCGTCACAAATGGATAAGACCCGTTTGTCTTAACTTGGGGACGCGTAGCCAAGCTATAGCACTTAGAATTCTGGAAACTGACTGTTCTCCACAGTTCGCAATTGCTGTTGCAAAATTCTTAGCCTGGGCTTGGGTGATTCGAACACGCACCCTACTAGGAAAAATGTTGTGAGGTATCTCGTCTACTATGTTTTTAATGCCTTGACTTGTGAGTACGAGCCGGGGTGGTTCTTAAAAATGCTATAAACAGCTAATGTATTCGACGGATTTTTTGTTTAATACTTATTTTATATTCTGTGTATTAGATTTAGTATTTATTGTATAGAGTTAGGTGTAAATGCTTTTATGACTGAAGGCGAATAAAGCTTTGAAATTGGGTTGGCTAGTCCCAGGTGGATCTCACTGTTTAAGAAGCTTGTCATGAAAGCCTCTTTTCTGTGATGTCACTCTTCCGCAGAACCGTTTTGCTAGAGTTAAACATATTTGTTAGCACTGACTGACAATTCCCCAGTGTCGAGTAAATGCAGCGCATCATCAATCACTTGCAGCACAGCTGTTTCAGTGCTGGAATTTTGGATGAAGCGAGGTTAGAAAACGTCAAGGAGATTATTGTCCATAATATGTAGTCAGTTGTTTCGCAACACATTTTTTGGCTCTATTATAGAGCGCTCTGGCACCTTTGGGTAATGTCCGCGCTTTATAAAAATGCACAAATAAAATAATAAAATAAATAAAATAACTATCACAATAGTCACAAACTTCATATCTGACTGTGAATGCAAACCACTTTAGCACAGCTGCACAGTTTTCAGTAGAGCTTTGCAAAGTCTGCCCACCGTTAGTTACATACTCACTTCACCTCTCTCAACTCCAGACTTCACATCACAGACCCCGCTCCTCCCAGGTGGCATCTTCCATGGGGTGCAGAGCTGCCCCAGCCCCCCTCTCCCTCAAACATGCCTGTCTGGGACACGGTCGAGGTCTGCTCCCGGTTTTGGGGAGGCCGAGGGTACAACGCTACTCTTTGCACGGCTAATCTTCCCTTAAACCTATCCCTCGAGGCCTCCTTTCAAGAGAATATATGATGTTACCACGAATACAAGTTCCACGCATGGCAATACCACGCGAATTTTAGTTCGCAAGTGGCTTTACCACGCTGGAATTTGCAACGAAGGATTATACCACGCATTTTAACCTTCGTTTAAACACAAATAATAAAGAATATTTTCTTACCTGACACCTTCCCGTCTTTCACGAGCAGCCCGTACTTCCATCCACCATCGAAACAAGCGTCAAAACACGTCTGCCAAAATTAAAAAAGGACTACTATTTTGACGTAACGGCACGTCTTTGGGGGAGGCACTTTCCTTTTACCTCGGTGGTAATGAAGTGCGTTTTTTTTAAATTTAATTAACCCGCTCCTTTGTTTATTTTTGGGGGGGAGACCCCCCCAGGCCCCCCCAGCCCCTCCCCCAGCCGACCCCCGCCAACCCCCCAATCCCACGCTGAACGACTGGAAGGAATTCCACGCCTCCCCCTAGCCAGAACGTATATGCGTGGTAAAGACTGTCGTTGAAGGCATACGCGTGGAAAAGACGTTTGCGAGGTAAGTGCCTCGTAGTAAACGTCACGCGTAGAAAAGCCTTCGTTGAAAATGATGTTTCCCCTTTCAAGAGTCTCTCGTGATGGAGAGGCCACTGTGTGTTTCCTCTCTCGATTCCCGCGTTTAACCCTTTCCGGTTCCTTCCCGCCTCACTGCTTCCACGTGTCTTTTTCTGAGCGCCTTGTCTCGTCTTCCCACCCACTTCCCGAGTGATTTCTCTCCTGTTTGGGGCAGGAACTCCTTCTTTAACGTGTCAGTCATAAAGCCTGCTAGAACTTTTCTGTCAGTTGCAACCATGAGCCGGAGCTGTGCAGGGGGGGGGGCTCTCACCCCTCCACAGACATGAATATTAAATGTGCATTTTATACAAACGCACCAACATTTCACTTCTTCTCTGGAGAACGCGGCGGGTGTAAATTGTGTGAGCACCATACGTGCAGTGCTCGAGGGCGGGAGCCGGAAGAGACGGAAGAGATTTTTTTTTCTTTGAAAGTTTTGGCTTCTAAGAACCTTTTGCCCGGGGCGCCCGCCCCTGTGCCCCCGCCCCGCCCCGCCCCTGCCTGTTGGCAGTGTGCCCGCGGCTGGGCGGCTGCACTCTGACAGGCACCGACAGGGCTGTCCCTGTCACGGGTGGCTGGTGCTGGTTGCCATGGCAGCGGGACTTCTCTGAATGTACACTCCCAGGTCACGTCCCAGCACTGGTGCTCTGCCTCCAAGGAGCCCTGCTGCTTTGGAAAGAGTGACAGGCACTCGTCACCCCTGTCCCCGTCCACCTGGGGTGCTGCTCACGCTGCAGTACGTGGGGCACTGTTTGATATGGAAAACACATTGTCATTTACAACGCCAATAACTCCAACTTAGACAAGTGCGAAACCGATTGCATTGCAAATGCCTGTTAAGAGCTGTGATTCGTGCTGTTCATATCCACAGTCCTTTAGCAAGCATCCTTTGTTTTGACTGTGCTGCCTGCTCCATGGAGTCATGCATAGCGCTTAGAGCTTTGGCGCTATACCACTGTTGGCGGTGGAATCTCTGGCATGGACAGTGCTGGAGACTTGTAGTTTTTAGGTCTCGGCCTATTTCCATTCCGCAGGAATGGAATAGGACGAGTCTATAGCAGTGAAACCAAGAGTTTCACCATGAGCCCAAAAAAGAGGTTTTTCACGAGTGCATGTGCTCTCGTGCACGAGCTTGCCCGAGCCTTCTGCCTGCCTCCTGCCTTGAAGGCAATCTGCTTCTCCGCCCCCTGCTGTTCCCTCCCACTCGCTCGCACATCAAAGGCTGCTCACTGAAACACCATATGCCTGCTCCCCACCCCCGCCCCCCACCAGACTTCATTGGAATGTGCTACGTGCATTCTCCCCTCCCTTTCAGCCCTTTTAGCCTCTTTAGCACCTCCCCTCTCTCTCCCCGCACACAGCCTTACTTGGATTTCTCCTCCCCCTCCCCAAAGAGATTCTAATCTGTGCTTTTCCGCCAAAGCCATTACAACTTCAACGGCTGTGTCTCCATAAGAAAATGAATAGTTCTACAGCCATAATTGGGCTTGATTCTTTGGTGAAATCCCTCAATAAATAGATGCAGTTGTGCTACATTCACGTGAAGTAGCAAGATGTTATACCTACTTGCAAGTAAATAAATGTTTCTTTTGAAGACTGTGTTTTTTCTCACATATGCCTTTGTTGGCAGTCTTATGGAATTGTCCTTGTGTTGGTGCTCGTTAAACTCGTTGCTTGTTATTAGTGTGTTATTGTTCACTCCCGTAAAAATAAGCACCCTGGATCATTGTGTTTCCCCTCAAAAGAGGCACCTCCGTGAGGCATTTCAGGTGGTCTGATGTTTTTCCGACAGCCCGTATCACCCATCTGCTGAGCTCGAGTCCCACCCAGCCCACGTCCTGCTTCCGTAGAGGCTAAAATGACCGCACTCATTGGTGACGCCAAATTCACTTTTCTGGGCTTTCATTGGGGGAGTCCGGCACCAAAGCCTGCCTCTCCCCTGAACGCTAGGAGCAGGGAAGACTGATGCTAGTGTGAGAGATTCAGAACTTTCCCTCATACTTCAGTTTCCTTTGGCCGCTCCCCCACTAAACTCCACATTGTTTTGGCAAAACCAAACCGATCAATGCAGTTTACTTTAATAACTTATTTTCATTCCCTTTGATGCATTTCGCTGACAATACTTTTGACTTCTAATTTCCCAGATAGGCGCTCAGCGTCAGGTGTCGGTGGTAGTTCCTATCCTGATAGTTTCAGTTTTGACTTGCTAATTATTTAAATAGAGAACTACAAGTACCAGGAAGCAATTAAAGGGCAGGGAGGCAAATGATGGTTTGATATCTATAATCTATGCGACCTGCTGGTCTCTTACTTCGGTGCTTTTCTTTGAAGCGTTTATGCAGTAAAAATCTCTGTCCCCGTGGAGTGGGTCATCAGTTGTGTCTAGGAGGTTAGAATAACCTGCCTCTGTAGTAAGTGACCCGACCGCTGAGAGCGGTAACCCCGCCTCCACCAGGCCCGGACTGGCCGTTGTGGGCACCGGGCAATCCCCCGGTCGGCCGCAAGGGTGGGTGCCGGTTTTGGGTCCTGGGGGCCGTTTTTGTTGCAGAGCCGTTTTTGCAGCATAGCTGCAAAATCGGCCCTGTAACAAAATCAGCTGAAAAGCGGCCCTGGCAAAGCGCTCGCCCCCCTCCCGCCCGGGGGGCGGGGGGGCCGGCCGAGCACTTTGCCAGGGCCGGTTTTGGTTCCCAGTCCGGCCCTGGCCTCCACGCACCTGAACATGTGGGTTTAATCCAGTTTTTGAAATGGGCTGCAGGAGTGGTACAGTCCTGTCCCGTGGAAGGGAGCCGGTGTTTTTTACGGTCGTCCATGTGAAAGTCGAATTCACACGCCTGGATTGGTAATTTTTCCACTATTCAGTTATTTAGATGCTGGGGCGTCTCTCTTGCCAGTTATCAAGATGGCGGGCAGCTTGAGTCTGATAGCAGCACCGGGCTTGCTTTCCTTGTCTGTGCTGCAGTCTGCAACGGCTGTGAACGTACTCCTTGTGTCCACGATAAAATGTCTTCAAGACTTACACCGTCATCTCCTCCAAGAGGGCAGTGCTCAGTAGGCGATCGCATGCACTGTGAACATTAGGTTAACAGGTGTGTGCATTACATACTATCCATATTGCTTTCTGTCCATAGCTGCTTCTTTCAATTGTATACACTTTTCGTAAGCAGCGCGGCACAGGAGGTGTGCTGTGCTGCTTCCGAAAAAGTAGCATTTTTCTTTCTTTCTTCTGCTTTGTATTCTGGTATCTGTAGTTCTGCATTATTTATCATTGAAAATTGAATAGTCGTAGTAAAATGGGGGGCAAGAATATAATCAGTAGCGAGTGGAAGTCCTGCTCGAGACACTGGAGAACCGGGCATCTCTGGCTCCAGGTTACATGTGGTGGGGAGAGGTCTGCCGTCCCTGTCGTTACCGAGTACTTTGTAAACTGAGGGGTAGGGGTGGTGTTAGCGACTTCGCTGTGAAGCACTAGCAGTTACTACAGCCGGTTGATGTCACTCTCTGTCTCACTGCTGATAGATATGTATCACGAGTAGGGCGAGACTATGGAGAGATGAGTGGTAGTGAGGGAGTTCATGAAAGACGTCATGGTGGGGTGCCCAATAAAAAGACTGTTGCACCGGGTGCCAACACCTCAGATGCCGGCCCTGATCACAAGGATCAAGCACTAGTCCGGGCCATTACTACAGTTTCTGTGTTAAATATTAAGGGACACCACCACATCACTCAGGGACACCATCACACCACTCAGGGACACCACCACACCACTCAGGGACACCACCACACCACTCAGGGACACCACCACATCACTCAGGGACACCACTACATCACTCAGGGACACCACCACATCGTCACTCAGGGACACCACCACATCATCACTCAGGGACACCACCACACTACTCAGGGACACCACCACACCACTCAGGGACACCACCACATCACTCTGGGACTCCACCACACCACTCAGGGACACCACCACACCACTCAGGGACACCACCACAGCACTGAGGGACACCACCACAGCCCTCAGGGACACCACCACAGCCCTCACGGACACCAACACGGCACTCAGGGACAACACCACAGCCCTTAGGGACACCAACACAGCACTCAGGAACACCACCAAATCACTGATGTACACCACAAAATCAATCAGGGACACCACCACACCACTCAGGGACACCACCACACCACTCAGGGACACCACCACACCACTCAGGGACACCACCACATCACTCTGGGACACCACCACATCACTCACGGACACCACCACATCACTCTGGGACACCACCACATCACTCTGGGACACCACCACATCACTCTGGGACACCACCACATCACTCTGGGACACCACCACACCACTCAGGGACACCACCACAGCCCTCAGGGACACCAACACGGCACTCAGGGACAACACCACAGCCCTTAGGGACACCCACACAGCACTCAGGGACACCACCACATCACTGATGTACACCACAAAATCAATCAGGGACACCACCACAGCACTGAGGGACACCACCACAGCACTGAGGGACACCACCACAGCCCTCAGGGACACCGCCACAGCCCTCAGGGACACCAACACGGCACTCAGGGACAACACCACAGCCCTTAGGGACACCAACACAGTACTCAGGGACGCCACCACATCACTGATGTACACCACAAAATCAATCGGGACACCACCACATCACTCAGGGACACCACCACACCACTCAGGGACACCACCACACCACTCTGGGACACCACCACATCACTCTGGGACACCACCACATCACTCTGGGACACCACCACATCACTCTGGGACACCACCACATCACTCTGGGACACCACCACATCACTCTGGGACTCCACCACATCACTCTAATACACCACCACATCACTCAGCACCATAACAGCATCACTCAGCACCACAACAGCACTGTCCTTGCTGGCTAACAACAAGCATTCCCATAGCCAATAGGACTCGCATTAGGAAAGTGTAAGCTATTGGCTTTGTAAATAACAATGCTATTAATTTATATATTTTCAATGCCAACACATATTAAAAAAATAATTGTCATTTACAATACCAATACCTCACACTTTCCTAATGCGAGACCTATTGGCAACGCCAGTGCTTGTTTTGCTTATCATCTTTTTCTGTACAGTATAACACTGTCTCAACAACTGTATTAGTGTTTTCTGCGCTCTGGGCTTTTAACCCCTCCCATGCTCTTGACGAGCTCAGCTCGTCATGAGCCATGGTGGCCGTGTGCTCATGACGAGCTGAGCTCGTCATAACGGCCGCAACGCTCGTACGCGGGGCTAATTCCCCCGCTGTGCTGAGCGTTCCAAAGAAACGGGTGTGGCCGTGACGAGCTCAGCTCGTCATGAGCACAGCGCCACCATGCTGCGTGACGAGCTCGTCACGAGCACCGGGGTGCTGTGCGCCCCCCACCCCCCAGCACAGCGGGGGAGTTCAGGCTGCAATGCTCGCCTCTGGTACCCTGGGAGAGTCAAGCGCTAACAGGAGCTCAGCTGGGATTCAGTGGTATTGCGGCCACGGGACACAGGTGTTGAACCACACACTTTGTGCTCGGCAACTCCTGACTGCCCTAAGATCTCAGGAAAAGGTTCTCCCATCGCGCAAGAACTTATTTTCCACAACTTCTTGGTAAGCAAGAAAGGCCACTTTATTAAGACAGGTGTAGGCAAAACATCTCTCAACATATTTCGATTATTTATTTAATAATACTCAAATCCTTCAGCTCACTGAGCAACCCTGATAAGAAGTCAACCCCCCACCAAATAAAACCTAACAAACCCAGGCAACTGAATCCTGTACTATCCCCTCCTGTCCTTTACCTGCCCTTTGAGGATTGACCAACCCGCTCCAGGCTGCCCACCCCCCACTAAAAACCGCCTACAAAAGAAAAAATTACAACCTGTCTTACCGTGGCAAACCTAACAAAATTATCTAAAGCACAATCGCAAGAAAAAAAGGCCTAAAAGACAAAAAAGAGGGGAGGGTGGGTGGGGCAAAACAAACTCCGCTGTGCGCCTCCCGCCGAAAAGCCCTCTCTAAACCCTGCCCTGGCCCTATATATAGACTCTGTCCCTCGCCTTAATCAACCTCACCTGTGGCCACTCCGTCTGCGCGAACCTACCCAGGGAGAGACCGGCTCGCGCACGGCTCTCCCTGGGTCCCCCCTCGCGCAAGAACTTATTGTCCACAACTTCTTGGTAAGCAAGAAAGGCCTCTTTATTAAGACAGGTGTAGGCAAAACATCTCTCAACATATTTCGATTATTTATTTAATAATACTCAAATCCTTCAGCTCACTGAGCAACCCTGATAAGAAGTCAACCCCCCACCAAATAAAACCTAACAAACCCAGGCAACTGAATCCTGTACTACCCCCTCCTGTCCTTTACCTGCCCTTTGAGGATGGACCAACCCGCTCCAGGCTGCCCACCCCCCACTAAAAACCGCCACCCAGGAAAACCTTTAGAGTTTTCCTGCCCCACCAAAACAGTAAAGTAAACAATGCCCGAGAACACCACAACTGCACATCCAGAACTTTTGCGATCAATCCCGCAATTCCAATCGATAGAAGGACTGACCCATCTGAGAAAGGTGAACCCCATCCTCATGAAACAAGTGACGCTCAGAAACCTGTAAGTGAGGATGAGCCAAAATGAAAATATCATGCCATTACAAAACAGTTGCATAGAGTTGTTCAGTGTCCTCGCTCCGCCCAGAGCTGTGCGATGTAGAACTCCATTCCAGCAGAGACGTGGCACAAATGTCATCCAGATCACCATGGTGCTCACCCAGGCGTCCGTGAGGACGTCCGGATCCATCTGCATCATTCTTAACAAAGACAGACCAGAGAGAGAAAACCAGATCATTTCCACTCAGCTGAAGTTCTAGCAAGACTGGCGGACCCCCCCCCCTCCCTCACAGAGCGGAGACAAAATGAAACAAGCCCCCCAACACAGGCCCTAATTACCATGCCAATACACTTCATGCGTGAACTGCTGAGACCAAGAGACCTCCCACCAATTATGGCATTCTGCAAGGATTGCGGCCCATTGCAAGACGGAGTGACCAACAAACCAAACCCTCCGTGGAACTGTGACCATCCTGCGCAAAAGGACCTAGGAGAAAAAAACACATCAACAAAAGAAGGTGCACTACCGTCTGACAAAGTTCTCGCAGCATCTCGACCTCCATCTCCCAATTCTGCGGATCTGAGACCAATCCCCCCCAAACTTGCGGCCTCAGAACCGCCCCAAGCCGAAAAGAATGAGTGCTAAAGTGTAAAGGAGTCAACCCCAACCCCAAAAGTACCTTCCTGAAAACGGTCAACAACTGGGCAACAAAAAATTGGGCTGGCTTCCTCACAGCAAATTGAACTCCTGGCCTAAAACAGAGGAATCCAGAAAAACCTCCCATTCCTAAACCGGGCAACAAGAAACCAAACCACTCCACCCCAAGAAAATCCACGTATCCCACCCAACTGATCCATCTCAGACACTTAGCCAAAGGCGCAATCCATACCCCTCCACAAACACCTCCGTACTGGACATGTCCAAACCCGGTACGCAAACCCAAGAGTTCGGAAGCCCAAAACGCCCCAAAAATAACCATACAAAACAGAACCGAAACATAACGCACTCAAAATCATCAGAACAGCAAGAAGGCAACTAGGACAACATGTGCCGAAGTAAGGCAAAAGGACAGGCTGCCGCAGCCGCTTAGAACCAGCCTGTAGTCTACCCAAAACGTTCAAAAACCTGTTCAACCTAAAACACCCCCCACCGGATCCCTCCCCCACCTGAGCTGCCCATAAAAGAAATCCCGGCCATGTAACCAGGATAGTGGTGTGCGAAAAACCTGTGTCCACCAAGTGTAATGAGAGGTCTCCGGAATATGTTGTGCTGTGAAAACAATATGCAGCTGCAGGCACCGCAACGGAAAGCACACAACAGCTGCAGCACACACAAAGCCCTTGCTCTTCGCCCGGGAACCAATTCCACAAATGCCAAATTATCAACCTGGAAGAACCCAGTCCTGTTCTGGAATTTTGCGCCGCAGATGTACAGGGCCACCAGCAAATGGAACAACTCTAAAAATGCAACACTGCGACCCTGATGCTACAGTGAACAGGCCAGCACGCAACGCACCAGCGCCCCACCCAGAAGAGGCCAAATCCCAATAGGTCAACTTCCAAGTTATTCCCCACAACCCGGGGACTCTAGTTCGCGGACTGCAAGTCATCCGACTCCTACCCTGCCGGGTCCCCTGTAACCAATCGCGAAACCCACCGTGAAGCCCCATAACAAGCGCACTGCTGCAGCAAAGTCCAGAGAATCCTGCAACCACTTGTCCAAGACCGTCACCTTTAAAGGAGTAGGAGCACTTTGGGACAACCAAAAGAACTGGCCTCTGCCCCCTTGTCCCCCCCCCCCCATTGAAAACCCAAAAATTTGTCCCAGGAAGCAGTATGCGAAAGGGTGCCTGCCCCCACATTGTGAACACGGTTATACCTAGCGTACTGTCAGGTGACACATCAACAACAGCATGATACCAAAATCCTGGATTTTTTGTTGTGCCTGACAAGTGAGAAACCAATGGCATACCAATACCTGAAGAAGGCCATTGCATACGGTTTTGCGTATCCTCTTCCTCCTGGGCCTTGTGGTGATCAGAGTCCCCTGTCTGCCCATGTGAAATGGCAGCATCGTCCTACATGCTCATCCCCAATCCCAACAAGTACACGTAACTGGGAGACTCTCCCCTTGTCAACCAATTTCCGTCGAAACACCACAGGGTCCCCTTGTCGCGGCTTAGCTGGACGAAGAGAAAACGATGAAACACGTGCCTTTGCGTGGTCCGCACTAGACTCCTGCAAAAAACGTGCCTTTGCGTGGTCCGCACGAGACTCCTGCAAAAAACGTGCCTTTGCGTGGTCCGCACGAGACTCCTGCAAAACGTGCCTTTGCGTGGTCCGCACAAGACTCCCGCAAAAAACGTGCCTTTGCATGGTCCGCACGAGACTCCTGCAAAAAACTAAGTGAACCAGAAAGCCCCCAAAACTCCCCTCCGAGTCATGACTGTCACAAGTGGAACTTCCACATCTCGTAATGCACCCTCCTCCAGATCATCATCATAAACATCCATAATCAGGTCATCTGCATGCCCAGCATAAACCCCAGCCACTGGGCCAGTTTCCATCACTCCCACCATCGGGAAAGTGCCATAAAAATATCGTCATTGCGCACTGCGCCTCACACCCCAGAAGAGAAATACGCTCCAGATCCCCCTCCTGTACCCCCCACCCCAGACTGAACCAAGTCCTGTATAGGGTAATTTGTAGTACATGTTATTGTCCCCTTCGTCAGGAACCATAGGTGTAGTAGCATCCCCTGTCCGCCCATCCTGAACGGCGGTGGCGTCCCCTCCAGACTCAGCATGCACATCAGCTTGCCGCACTGGCAGCGTCTTAAGAGCAACTTGCTCCCCAACAGCCCCATCCCCAATCAATATCGAATGCGCTGAACGGGGAGACTCTCCCCCTAGTGCCACACCTACCACCAACCCGCCTTACCTGTAGGCAACTGCAGCAATGTCCGAAAAATTGCCATAAAATCGTCATTGCGCACTGCGCCTCACACCCCAGAAGAGGAATCCGCTCCAGAACCCCCTCCTGAGCCACCTCCCCAGGCGGAACCGCCTCATGCGCAGTCCGCAATGTCTTCACAAAGAAACTGACAACGTCACCGCAGGCGGTAAAAAGGCAGCCCCTACCACCCCTCCCAACGGAAGAGGCTCACCCTGAAGCGGCAAACCCCCCCCCCCCCATGCCCCACAACCAAGCCAGCTGGGGAAACAGAGGTTACATTTATTTATTTATGCGTGGTTATAGAGCGCGGACCTTACCCCAAGGTGTCAGAGCGCTTTACTATAGGAACAACTAAAAAATGAGAACGTGAGAAGAACAAATCACAAAAACAAAAGGTACAGTAACTGAGGCGAAAGTGTCAATCGTGGGCAAACAAAATACCAGAAGTAGCAAACAGTGCATAACGGGAAGAAAATTACGTGTGCAGGTTCCCAAAAGCGTACAAAGTACAAGTAGCAGTAGAATACCGCATGAAATGGAAGACACTCAAACACAAGAACCAACGTACGTAGGCAATGGTGGCACAAGAGTACAAAGACGAGTGCACAGTACAAAAGAGCACCAAACACAGGCAAAAGGGGGGCATTACTGCAATAAATGCAGTCTCTCAAACCACACGAACACACTGCGAAGACACGGCCATAGACATGGAGACTAGAAATTCTCCACACGAAAGGGCCCTCCCACAGACAATTACCAAATACCAAGGGTGGAAAGGAGACACAACAGAAATCCTGAAATAACACGGCAAGGCCTGAGCAAAAAACCCGGCCAGGACCAAGACATACCGTGAAGCAGGGGCAGTGGGAGGTGGGAAACAGTGAAGTGAGCAGGGGCATTGGGAGGTGGGAAACAGTGAAGTGAAAGCTGCTCACAACGACAGGGCTCGCTCGCTCCCCCCACCCACCCACCCACCCACAGAGCAGCCCGCCCAAGGGACCGCCCCCCGCCTCACACCAGACACCCCCCCAGCGGCCCCCCCCACCCCTGAGGGGGGGCAGAAGAGACCTCTGGAGGAGCGAGGGGGCATCACCAACCAACTTGCACCCGACCCCCCCACTTACCGGCTCATGGGGCATGGCAGCAGCGCCATCCGTCGAGTCGACGGCGTATACAGGCAGGCAGAGACCACCCAAGCCACGCCTCCAGCCGCCGTCCTGCCAGGACGCGCGCGCCCAACCAGTGACACCAGAAGCTCCAGCCGCAAGAGGGGAGGGCACTACCGGAAAGTACTAGGCGAGCCCACCCAACCTCCGCAAAACAAACTCCGCTGTGCGCCTCCCGCCGAAAAGCCCTCTCTAAACCCTGCCCTGGCCCTATATATAGACTCTGTCCCTCGCCTTAATCAACCTCACCTGTGGCCACTCCGTCTGCGCGAACCTACCCAGGGAGAGACCGGCTCGCGCACGGCTCTCCCTGGGTCCCCCCTCGGCCTAAGGGCGCTGCAAGCTGCAAATGTAAACAGGTGTCTCACAAACCTCGCCGTTTGTGTGTGGTCGCACGAGCCCGCCTTGACGTGCCTGCCTGGAGGGCGTTAATAGGGATTAAATGCCCAGAGTTTTACACACTTTGTTCTTCAGTTGGTCTGGCATGAATAGCCACAGACTGAATCTGGCTCAGGCTACTTAACCCGACCAAGGACCAGCGTACATGAACCACCGCCTGAACGTCCACCGACCACCCAGAAACCTTGACTCCGCCCCCTCGCATCCGCCGTAGCCACAGCAGGGAGGGGGGAGGGGGGGGGGGGTGATCCTTCGCCCACCTCGCTGCCGAGTCTTAGGAGGCCCTCCCTCTCCACCTCTGAACTTCACCCTTGCTGGCAGACTTCAGAGACTCAAGACCTGGCTTTACAACTAAATCCAGTAACCGAGCGCCTGGAAACCCTCATGGGTGATAAGGTGCGCTTTAAAAGCACTGATTGACTGACTGAGTGAACGCTTCATTACTGAGAAGAAACACTGACACGAGTAATCGGCAAGTATTTTTTTTATTAATTAATAAATAAATAAATAAATAAAATAAATCTACAAGTAATGTAAAAGGAATCACGAGGCTGAACACCCCATGGACCGGGCAAGAAACGAAGAACCCTGAGAGAGACACTCAGACAGGGGTATCACAGCCCCTCATCCCCCCCCCGACCCCAGTGCCTCACACACGGCTGCTCACTGGGGCAACAAACCGGCCAGGGCTCCTTGTAGGACAGCTCATGCCCTGGATAAGAGGTGAGACCGTCTCATGCCAGGACTCTCTGTCAGACCTCTCATGGCAGAGGGGCCTTTCATGCCCGAGCTGGTAACCAGTCAAAATATCGAGTTTTTTTTATCGACTAGACATAATATCGAGTCAAAAATATAGAATAGACATAATATCGACTAGACAAAATATAGACTACCAAAATATCGACTAGAAAATTTTAATATCGAATAGAATGGACATAATATGAATCAAAAATATAGAATGGACATAATATCGACTAGACAGAATATAGACAACAAAAATATCGAATTTTAGGTAAGTTAATATTAATTTTTATTTTTTGTGCAATATAATTCTGTAGCGGGTTTTGGGTTTATAGGGTGGGAAGTAATTTAATTATAATTAATTAAATATGTTAATTTATTTATTGTTATTTATTTAGATTTAATTGTTAATTAATTATTAATTGGTAATTAATTAAAATATAATTGGTAATTCATTTTAATTGATTAATTGATAAATATTTTAATTTTAGTAATTTATTTTCTGTAGCGGGTTGTGGGTTTATAGGGGAATAGGGTGGGAAGTAATTTAATTATAATTAATTAAATATGTTAATTAATTAATTGGTAATTATTTTGAATTAATTGGTAATTAATTTTTAAATGATAATTAATTAATTGTTAATTGATTATTAATTTTAATTAATAGTTTAATTGACAAATATGTGAATAATATTTTTTTTCTATAGCGGGTTGTGGGTTTATAGGGGAATAGGGTGGGAAGTAATTTAATTTTAATTAATTAAATATGTTTATTAATTAATTGATTGGTATTTATTTAGAATAAATAGTCAAATAAATATAAATTGGTAAATATTTATTATTTTTTTATTTTTATTTTTTTTAAACCTTTATTGTTACTTAAATCAGTTACAGTCACGGGCCTACAAACCGTCACGGTCGGCCATCAGGACAGAGGCGGTCAAATCAAATCAATTAAGCCATAAAAATGCAGAAGTCCGCCTCCCAAATGCTCTGTTATAACTCAGGAGAACATTCATACCATATTGGTACCAGGATTAAAGAAGGTTTCATTTTTAAAATTAAAGAAAGAACAGGATCTGATGTCGTACAATTAAACCATAACAAATCAAGGGATATTCATAGGACAGGATATTCACAGTCAGGACTACTGTAGGTAAGATATTAGCGCTGGTGTACATAATCAGGATAAACAATAAACAGTACATTTCTCCCACCGAAACAGTGTCTGCCCGCTGTAACGTAGAGCATTGGAAAGACATCCACCCTTATTATTTGAACTAGCAAAACGTACGGAGAGTTACCTCTACTCAGATCCCGGGAAGAGAAGAAGAAAAAGAAGAAAGTTAAAGAAAAGCCAAGTATGACAAAAATAAAGAAGGCCATAGAAACAGAAAAGGAAAAAAAAACAAAAACAAAAAAAACAATAATACCCCTCCCCCATACCCCCACCCTGCACCCCTGCATACGGCTACGGCCTACCCCCCTAGCAGCGTGCCTGTCGCCCAGTGTCTAAAACCCGAAATATAGAAGGAAGAGAAATAGAACGGAGAAAGAAACAATAATCTACACGAAAGTAGAAGGAAAAGGGAAGGAAAAGAAGTTAACTAAAACCCCACGATAGGAGAAAGAAAGAAAACTTGGAGGGTTCCCAGTACAGGCCCCCGGCCCCCCCCCCCCCACCGCCGCGTGGCATTTCAATTACACCAGAGTTGTTACCAAAGCATCAATGACACCAACATAAACAGGATAACAGTCGCCGCTCAGCTCCTAAAATCACACAGCTAAGATGAAAGTCCCCCCGTGTAGCGACAGAAGAAACCAGAGTACCATTAATGCACGTAGACCCACCCAGCCCTAATCATAAACATATCCCAGTCCGTGTGGTGCAGGGTCGGGCAATCAAAGTACCAGAGTGAACAAGCAGGCCAGTCCGGAGAGAAGCTGGAAATCTTGCAATGCACCAGGATACGACACACTCGAAAGCCATCCACCGCCACTTGGTCTTTCACGATCCGGAGAACAAAGTTTAGCGCAAAAAGAATAGTCATTACGCAGTTTCTGGGTCTCATGACGAAACCCGCCACCGGAGAAGGAGCGTGAGAGAGAGAGCGATAAACACACATCTGGTGGTTTCTCCAACTAAACCATGTACCCATGGAACCAGGTGTCCCTGTGGCGATCCACTTGAAACGAACAGGGAGTCCCTCAAGTACAAACATTCGCCTCTCAGCCACCGATAGAGTCACCTCAACACCCCACAGCAGCGTCTTCACGGAAAACTGGCCACACAAACAAAGTCTCCTAAA
Organism: Lissotriton helveticus; assembly: GCF_964261635.1. NCBI lineage: Eukaryota > Metazoa > Chordata > Amphibia > Caudata > Salamandridae > Lissotriton > Lissotriton helveticus. Next base: position 97,458,430 of record NC_136064.1, on the reverse strand, counting down.
GATAATACCGGCATCGGGCTCTCTTTCCATTTCACATGTACCGGGATCATCCCCGTATTGATCTATTCCAGATTTTGTCCTTCCAGCACACAGGGGGTATCCGATCTCCTCCCTTCGATCTTCAGTGCGCACTGCCACCGCTATGGTCAGGTATGTCTTATTGAGGCGCTACTTCCAAAGGGGACTCCCAGCATGAGCGCCGCTCAGACGGACACCAGAGCCGCCAGCCCTTGATATAGAGAGGAGCATAGTACCACCAAGTCCTCCACGTTTGCACACAGTATGGGTGCCATTTCCACTTCCCCACTTATGGTCACATACGAGCCCCCTCAATCCAAAAAGTGCCGCAACAACGTTGTGCCTCAACCGGCTCCGATCACCTGGAGTGCGGGATGTAAACAGCTGCACGCGGGCCAAACAAGGTTCCGTTAGGGAAACAAAGAGCGGCGTCTAGGTTCCCATTGCCATCAATCAGCAATCGGGGGGGGGAGCATGATCGGCATAGAGGGATGGCATATTGCACGTTCACCAGGCTCCATGGATCGAGCGCTGGAAGCACGCTCTCGGGGGTGGGCTGACCTCCATAGCGGTTGACCGGCACCTTCTGGGTCTGTGTGGCCGTTGTTGTTGCACTCGCGGCCGGCAGCAGCATCACGCGGAGTCCCGGCTTCGGCTTCGGGTCTCGTGCAGGCCATAAGGTACGAGGGTCCATATCTCCGTCTTCAGGACTCGAAAATCCCTCGGAGTCGAACACAACAACACAGCACCCTTTCCGACGTTCGGGAGCACTGTAGCAGCGCAGGATAGTCGACAGGATCAGGCGGCGGGGGAAGAAGGTCGACGGAGCCGGGAGTCCGGGCGACCATCTTGGTCGCCGGTCTGGCTCCGCCCCCTCAATAATTAATTTTTAATTGATAATTAATTTTTATTTCTTGATTAATTGATAATTATGTGAATAATATTATTTAATTTTAGTAGCGGGTTGTTGGTTTATAGGGTAATAGGGTGGGAAGAAATGTAATATAATTAATTAAACATGATAATTAAGTAATTGGTATTTGTTAAATTGGTTATTAATTTTTAATTGGTGATTAATTAATTCTTAAATGGTAATTAAAATGTAAAAATTGATTAATTTATAATTATGTGATTTATATTAATTTATTTTCACTACAGTAGGGATATTAAAATTTACCCCTACACTATCCAACGCTTTCCCTACTGTGGCATTCGCTGGAGTTGGAATAATAATTTTTACCCCTACGACATCCAACGCTTTCCCTACAGTTGCACTATCTGGAGTTGGAATAGTAAATTTTACCCCTACGCTATCCAATGCTTTCCCTACTGTTGCACTCGCTGGAGTGGGAATAGTAAATTTTACCCCTACGCTATCCAATGCTTTCCCTACTGTTGCACTCTCTGGAGAGGGAATAGTAATTTTTACCCCTACGCTATCCAATGCTTTCCCTACTGTTGCACTCGCTGGAGTGGGAATAGTAATTTTTACCCCTACGCTATCCAACGCTTTCCCTACTGTTGCACTCTCTGGAGTTGGAATAGTAAATTTTACCCCTACGCTATCCAATGCTTTCCCTACTGTTGCACTCGCTGGAGTGGGAATAGTAATTTTTACCCCTACGCTATCCAACACTTTCCCTACTGTTGCACTCTCTGGAGTGGGAATAGTAATTTTTACCCCTACGCTATCCAACGCTTACACTACTGATGCACTTGCTGGAGTGGGAATAGTAATTTTTACCCCTATGCTATCCAACGCTTTCCCTACTGTTGCACTCACTGGAGTTGGAATAGTAACTTTTGCCCCTACGCTATCCAATGCTTTCCCTACTGTTGCACTCGCTGGAGTGGGAATAGTCATTTTTACCCCTACGCTATTCAACGCTTTTCCTACTGTTGCACTTGCTGGAGTTGGAATAGTAATTTTTACCCCTACGCTATCCAACGCTTTCCCTACTGTTGAACTCTTTGGAGTGGGAATAGCAATTTTTACCCCTACGCTATCCAACGCTTTCCCTACTGTTGCAGTTATTGGAGTGGGAATAGTCATTTTTACCCCTATGCTATCCAAAGCCTTCCCTACTGTTGCACTTGCTGGAGTGGGAAAAGTAATTTTTACCCCTACGCTATCCAACGCTTTCCCTACTGTTGCACTCTCTGGAGTGGGAATAGTAATTTTTCCCCCTACGCTATCCAACGTTTTCCCTACTGTTGCACTCGCTGGAGTTGGAATAGTAATTTTTACCCCTACGCTATCCAACGCTTTTCCTACTGTTGCACTTGCTGGAGTTGGAATAGTCATTTTTACCCCTACGCTATCCAACGCTTTCCCTACTGTTGCACTCGCTGGAGTGGGAATAGTAATTTTTACCCCTACACTATCCAACGCTTTCCCTACTGTTGCACTTGCTGGAGTTGGAATAGTAATTTTTACCCCTACGCTATCCAACACTTTTCCTACTGTTGCACTCGCTGGAGTGGGAATAGTAATTTTTATCCCTACGCTATCCAACGCTTTCCCAACTATTGCTCTCACTGGAGTGGGAATAGTAAATTTAAACCTCTCGCTATCCAACGGAAAAAATATTGTATATGTTTTGTTAATAATATGTATATGTAGCTATATATATATATTTAAAATTAAAAAAAAATGTTTAAGTTACAATAGTTATTGATTAATTTTAAGTTTATTTAAGTATTTTTAGTATGCTTTAATTAATTATATTTATTATTATAGTACTTTAAAATTACTTTTAAGATATTTAAAAAAATCGATATTTTGGCAGTCTATATTTTTTCCTATCGATATTTTGGAGTCGATATTTTTGTACTTACCTGTTTGTAGATAGGAAGTCGATATTTTGGCATTCTATATTTTTACCTCGATATTTTGGTAAGTCGATATTTTGACTGTCGATATTATGTCAGTGATCCGCCCTGGCTAAGGGGTGAGGCCGTCTCCTGCCAGGGCTCTCTGTAAGACCTCTCATGGCAGAGGGGCCTCTCATGCCCTGGCTAACAGGTGAGACCATCTCTTGCCAGGGCTCTCTGTCAGACCCCCACATGCCCTGGCAAAAGGGTGAGACCATCTCTTTCCTGGGCTCTCTGTAGGGCCTCTCATGGCAGCAGACCTCTCATGCCCTGGCTAAGGGATAAGGCCGTCTCCTGCTAGGGCTCTCTGTCAGACCTCTCATGGCAGCCGACCTCACATGCCCTGGCTAAGGGGTGAGACCGTCTCCTGCCAGGGCTCTCTGTCGGACTTCTCATGCCCTGGCTAAAGGGTGAGGCCGTCTCCTGCCAGGGCTCTCTGTCGGACTTCTCATGGCAGCCGACCTCACATGCCCTGGCTAAGGGGTGAGACCGTCTCTTGCCAGGGCTCTCTGTCGGGCCTCTCATGCCCTGGCTAAGGGGTGAGGCCGTCTCCTGCCAGGGCTCTCTGTCGGACCTCTCATGCCCTGGCTAAGGGGTGAGGCCGTCTCCTGCCAGGGATCTCTGTCGGACCTCTCATGCCCTGGCTAAAGGGTGAGGCCGTCTCCTGCCAGGGCTCTCTGTCGGATTTCTCATGGCAGTCGACCTCACATGCCCTGGCTAAGGGGTGAGACCGTCTCCTGCCAGGGCTCTCTGTCGGACCTCTCATGCCCTGGCCAAAGGGTGAGGCCGTCTCGTGCCAGGGCTCTCTGTCGGACTTCTCATGGCAGCTGACCTCACATGCCCTGGCTAAGGGGTGAGACCGTCTCTTGCCAGGGCTCTCTGTCGGGCCTCTCATGCCCTGGCTAAGGGGTGAGGCCGTCTCCTGCCAGGGCTCTCTGTCGGACCTCTCATGCCCTGGCTAAGGGGTGAGGCCGTCTCCTGCCAGGGCTCTCTGTCGGACCTCTCATGCCCTGGCTAAGGGGTGAGACCGTCTCCTGCCAGGGCTCTCTGTCAGACCTCTCATGCCCTGGCTAAGGGGTGAAGCCGTCTCCTGCCAGGGCTCTCTGTCGGACCTCTCATGCCCTGGCTAAGGGGTGAGGCCGTCTCCTGCCAGGGCTCTCTGTCGGACCTCTCATGCCCTGGCTAAAGGGTGAGGCCGTCTCCTGCCAGGGCTCTCTGTCGGACTTCTCATGGCAGCCGACCTCACATGCCCTGGCTAAGGGGTGAGACCGTCTCCTGCCAGGGCTCTCTGTCGGACCTCTCATGCCCTGGCTAAGGGGTGAGGCCGTCTCCTGCCAGGGCTCTCTGTCGGGCCTCTCATGCCCTGGCTAAGGGGTGAGGCCGTCTCCTGCCAGGGCTCTCCGTCGGACCTCTCATGCCCTGGCTAAGGGGTGAGACCGTCTCCTGCCAGGGCTCTCTGTCGGACCTCTCATGCCCTGGCTAAGGGGTGAAGCCGTCTCCTGCCAGGGCTCTCTGTCGGACCTCTCACGGCAGCAGACCCCACGTGTCCTGGCTAAGGGGTGAGGCCGTCTCCTGCCAGGGCTCTCTGTCGGACCTCTCATGCCCTGGCTAAGGGGTGAGACCGTCTCCTGCCAGGGCTCTCTGTCGGACCTCTCATGCCCTGGCTAAGGGGTGAGGCCGTCTCCTGCCAGGGCTCTCTGTCGGACCTCTCATGCCCTGGCTAAGGGGTGAGACCGTCTCCTGCCAGGGCTCTCTGTCGGACCTCTCATGCCCTGGCTAAGGGGTGAGGCCGTCTCCTGCCAGGGCTCTCTGTCGGACCTCTCATGCCCTGGCTAAAGGGTGAGGCCGTCTCCTGCCAGGGCTCTCTGTCGGACTTCTCATGGCAGCCGACCTCACATGCCCTGGCTAAGGGGTGAGACCGTCTCCTGCCAGGGCTCTCTGTCGGACCTCTCATGCCCTGGCTAAGGGGTGAGGCCGTCTCCTGCCAGGGCTCTCTGTCGGACCTCTCATGCCCTGGCTAAGGGGTGAGACCGTCTCCTGCCAGGGCTCTCTGTCGGACCTCTCATGCCCTGGCTAAGGGGTGAGGCCGTCTCCTGCCAGGGCTCTCTGTCGGACCTCTCATGCCCTGGCTAAAGGGTGAGGCCGTCTCCTGCCAGGGCTCTCTGTCGGACCTCTCATGCCCTGGCTAAAGGGTGAGGCCGTCTCCTGCCAGGGCTCTCTGTCGGACTTCTCATGGCAGCCGACCTCACATGCCCTGGCTAAGGGGTGAGTCCGTCTCCTGCCAGGGCTCTCTGTCGGACCTCTCATGCCCTGGCTAAGGGGTGTTGTGAATAGAAGGGTTAGACCCATGTAGTCAGTGGGACCTGGGTAATTGATTGGGGTATATGAAAAGGGTCCCAGACCAAGAACATAGAAAAATGTTTTCAATCACATAATTATTTAAATAGAATCAAAAAAGCAAATGATGGTGCTCAGTGTTTTTATTGTCACTGCACCAAAGGACATTCAATGTTCGAAAAATCATACATATAGTACACAAATTTGGGTGCGCCCACAGAAGGGAAGGAAGGTGTGTGAGGGAGGGGGTATATTTCAATTAGTTATACATCACTAATCAAAAATTCATAAAACATGAAATTCAGCATTCAAACCATGATTGTCATAGATCCACAAGGAAGAGGTCAAAAAACACACATGTCCAATAAACCAATTTACAAAAGAAAAGAGACTCCCATAATGATTATTACTATCAAACTGGGGTTAGGAGTTCTTGATTGTAGAGGATGGTCTACGTTTCGACCCAAAGGTGTAGGACTGTAGATCCTTACTCGCGGGTCTTCATCAGGACGTGAGGGACAGGGGGGTGAGGGTAATGTGGGGCTGGTTCCTAGGCACAAATTTAAAAACACTAAATTACTTGAAACGGTCTCAAAAGAGTCCCGACATAATCATTCATCAAGACACCCAGAAGGGGTATTTTAAAAATTAAAGGAAGAATAAAGGGGTTTGGAAGAGAGGTTAGCTTATACTGAGGAAGAGCTCTAGAAAACCAAGTTACGTGGTTAGGTTTACCTGACGATGCAGGTAGAAAAAACGGCCTGCCCGTTGGGCGTGGTCCGTGTTCGAGCGGTCCCTTGTTCCAGTGTGGTATCGTCTGGAAATCATAATGGAGAAACTGACATTGAAGTAACAGGTACCAATTGATTGATGCATTTGCTACAAGGTCTGGGGCGTGAACAGGGGGCCTACCTTGTAAATGTAAGCGTAGAGGCGCACCACAACAACAACCCAAACAAGGATGTAGTTCTTATTTTACTTTTATTTATTTATTTAAAAAGCATCACACATATGCAGTGAATACACCCAAAGTATTTTGTCCATATCAATGGACTTCTTCAGGGCAAATATAATCTCAGATGGTATTCGGCCAAATGGAAATGTCGGGAAAACAGATTAAGAGAAGTTACAATAAATGATTCAGCAATATTCCCGGTATGAGAATCACAAGCAATATCTATCCTTATCGTCTAGATCTAAGGCAGATGTACGCTGCTATGATAATTCCCAAGTGGGGTGATTACAAGGGAAAGGTAGGCCACTAAACCCTAATGGGAAATCTGATTGGTGCTAGAGTCGCGAAAGCCTGTCCGGTTCACCCGCGTGCAGGGCGCGAAGACCGATGACAGGGTTGCATATTGTTTGTGATTCACAAACCAGGATTATTGAGAAAGTATATTATTTTGTCTTTTTTTAATCCTTTTTTTCGATGCAACCACTTGACTGCATATCCTCTGAGATTATATTTGCCCTGAAGAAGTCTGTTGTTATGGACGAAACGTGTTGGCTGTCTTCACTGCATATGTGTGATGCTTTTACAGAAAATAAAATAAAGGCAAGAATCACATCCTTGTTTGGGTTATAGTTGTGGTGCGCCTCTACGCTTTACACTGTCATTTGTAACCTGTGTTGGTTTATGCACCTTGGGAGCAGGTGCTTGTAGAGTGTGCACACATTTGTATGTACTTGTGTTGAATTGTACCTTCGGAACACAGGTCTGGTGCAGTCTTTATGGTCCTTTGCTTTTGTCCTATGTTAACCATTACACATAACAACCAGTCCTGCCTTGCCAATCACCTTTGGTCACAACTTTGGGGCATATTATCAAGGCGGGCGATAAGAGATTATCGCCACTTTAGCAGCCGTTTTCGGCCACTAAGCGGCTATAATTTTATCGCCCTATTAGCAAGCTGTCGCTAATAGCAGTTAGCGACAGCTTGTAGGCGATAGTGAGCGGTTTGGTGCCCGCTTTGCATGTCAGCGATATTTATCGCTAATGGCATGCAAAGTGGGTGTACCCAACCTGTTAGCGACTGAAAGCAGTCGCTAACATCGCTATCACCTATTACCATTGTAGGCGTAGTGATGGAAATATTCGCGCTAAGCGCGAATATCTCCTAAACGTAACGCCTGCTCAGACCAGTTCTTAGCCTGTATATCCAATGGGAGGTGGATATTCAGGCTAAGTCCCTATTAGCGATAATGTGTATGATGTATGAAACTTATATAGCGCAGGACTTACCCTGGGGCATCTCCGCGCTTGCTTAGGGAACCCGTCCTGGTATTCCCCTGTGAGAAACCCCGGCAGGGTATCCACAAGGTGAAAGCCAGGCATCCCGCCGCGAGGGGCCGATGTGGAGATTAAGCAAGCTATTGCCCAGAGTCGCAGAGTGTGACCCCGTGAGTCGAGTAGGCACCGGAGCGAGAATTGTCGAGACCGTGGAATTTATGAGCCCGAGACCCGCCGAGGCGGGGAATCGAACCCTGGTCCACGGTCGATCTCAGATTCCGGGTCTGCCGCCTCTAACTACTGAGCCACACTTCTCCACTAATAGTGGATTTCCAGCGATATTCACGCATTTCGCCGCTATCGCTGGAAATGTTATCGCATCGGAGATAAACGTTGCTAATAGCACGTTATCTGTGCGATAAAATCCAACGTTGCGCGGCGATAAAAAAATTATCGCTAAGCTCATTTAGCGATAAATATCGCTATTTGTTGATAATATGCCCCTTGGTTTCTGCCACTCCCCCACCATCCACCCAGTAAAGAGGGGCCTTCCAACGTGGATAAAGCTTCCATTGTAGCCACTCGACATGAGAGGCATCAGGAGAAGCAGGAAAACAATATCAATTCTCACTTTTGAAACTGAGGAAAAACTGAGCGAGAGATTCCACTTATGTGTGCAGCAGTAACATTTCTAACATAAAAGTTTTACATAGCAGCTGTGGCAGCGCACTGCAGGGTGGCGGTCAAATGCAGAAAATGACAGTAGAGGTTTGGGGTAATTTCACCCAGTTTATAAATGTGATTGGCAAAGACAAATTTGTAGCTGGGGTAATCTTTTGTTAGTAGCTTAGTGAGTGTAAAACATGCAGTCTACATATTTACAACACTGTCCTTTAGTTATCACTCTTATTATTATTATTATTATTATTATTATTATTATTATTATAATTACACTTGATTAAGCGCACAGCTACCCGAAGGTTTCCCGGCGCTAAAGACTCTTGTCTTCCAACTTGCAGCCTCATGTTTTCTATTCAGTTTTGATCTCTTCTAGACAGCGAGTGTCAAATGTCAGGCAGTAGGGAGCTCAGTGCAGGGGCCAGGAAAGTAAAGTACTAGAAGGTGGATTTGGGGTGACCAGATGGCTGAGATTAGTGGTTCTCAGATTCCAGGAGGCATATTATGAAGAACGGCGATAAAATTTATCGCCCTCATTCAGCGGCAGGAAACTGCTGCTAAAGTGGCGATAATGGCCTTGATAATATGCCCTTGTGAATTCCCATAGAAGCCCAGGTTCTGGTGTTAACCGGGGCTTCTATGGGAATTCTCTACGGCGTATTATCAAGCCCATTATCGCCACTTTAGCGGCAGTTTCCTGCCGCTATAGCGGCTATAATTTTATCGCCGTTCTTGATAATATGCCCCCAAGTTCCTGTACAGCGTGATATGGTGTTGGAGAGGTAGACGCTTGCCAGGTTAGGTACTGATTCGAGTAAAAGTATATGTTGCTTGAGTTCGAAATCCCTTAAAAAACAGAAGACAAGAGGGATTTGGCAAAAAACAGGAACAGTTTGTTTAATTAAACATTACGGCCGGGAGAACAGTTACAAAATGTCTGAGGACTGTCTCAATTTACAATCAGTCTGTGCTCTTCTTATATACAAAACTCGATAGGTTGTAAAAGTTTCAGGCATACCATATATGGGGGCAGATTTGCAAGCCCCTGCGGCACCGGTACGTCACTTTTCGTGACGTACTGGTGGCGCAGGGGGCTCCTCCATATTTACAAGGAAAGGAAAAGCCACCCTGCGTGACTTTTCCTCTCCTTGTAAATACGGCCCCTCGACACGCAGCACTTTGCGTTGAAAGGGCGTTCCATGGGTGTTGCTGTGGGTGTTCCCACGCAACACCCATGGAACAAGGCACATCTCCAGATTCATGCAAAATCGTAAATAGGGAGATGAATCTGAATGCCAGGCCACCCTATATAGGTGGTGTAGCGAGTCACGAGGAGACATTTTTTCATTTCTCCTAGTTTTTTCGTCTTTCAATGCGTGCTACATTCTACAGCACGCTTTGAAAGAGGAAAATGCCTGTAGTGATTGTTTTCATGCACGAGGTGCCCCTTCCTGCACAAAAACAATTTCCCCGCAACGCAGGCATCCTTGCACCATGGTGCGCGGGTGCCTGTGCCGGTGCTTGGCAGCTGTTTGTGCGCCAGCGCAGTGGGAAGCACAGACATGCGACATATTCTTGTTAATATGTCGCATCCCTGTACTTCAAAGTGCCGCAGCGTGGCGCAGCCAAAGAGCTTGCAGTGCCACGCGGTGGCACTTCCTTGTAGATCTGCCCCATGGTGAGGAATGTTGGTTGCTGCCTTTGGAGCCCTAAATTAATTGCCTAATGGGTTCAGCAGGTGGGTCGCTACCTCGCACGGACACAATGTGGCCAGTGGATACATGTCCAGACGTCTGACATGGGGAGCGCATGATCACTACGTGTACTAGGTCCTGATTGGCTATGTGCCCCTAACTCATGTGGCATCTGCCTTTTATAGTGTTTTTAGGAGTGCACGTACCCCCTCCAGCAATTTGTGCTCTATTCACACTATTTCCCTCGACCCTTTGTATTATCAATGCGCCTATACGTGGGATTGATCAAGAGTTTCCTGCCAGGACGTAAGTCTGCCAGCTACCCCCCCGCCCCCACCTGTGACCTATCAATCAGAAATCCCGGGCCTTGGTCTCAAGGCCTGTTTGACCACATATTTGCGCGTTGGGTTGATGTAGAATTCACAACATGTGATTCTATTAATAAAGATGAGAGTTTCATGTTCGATAAATGCATCCATTTCCATATTAATATATATATATAGTATTTCTATAGTGCAAGTCTAGCCAAGTAGAAGTGGACGCTGTATATGGTCGAAGCAAGCTTAAAGGTGACGAGTGATAGGAGAGGAAGCCGAGTTGTGGATGCCTAACGCATTGTGATGTAGTGTTCTTTAAGCAGGCGAGCCTTTTTCCAAATTTTGGAGCAGTCTTGGGGGGGTAAACAACGTTTAAACTAAACTTTTTGTCCGCAGGGAATCATAACGCGGTTGTTGCAACAACCAAGTTGTGATTCCGCATACCATTACTCCGCAAGTCGGAACAACGACTTGCGGAGGTGCGGAGGGGGGGGGGGGTTGAAAGGCATTGGATTTAAAATCCAACACCTTCCCTAGCGTCCGCACAGACTGGAGTTGGAATAGTAAATGATACTATACCAACATCCAGCGCGCCCCCCCCCCCTCCGCAAGTCGTTGTTACGACTTGCGGGGTAAGGGTATGAGGAATCACAGCATTGTGATTCCCTTTGGACAAAAAAACTGCGGGATAAGGAAGCATATTCGCCTTAGGGAGGTCCTGATAAATAGGGGGATGCTGTTTCGGATCCTGGGTGCATAGATGGAGAAGGCCTGTTGTCTTGTTTTGTCATTGTTTACACTTAGTCCGTAGTCTTATTGTGTCCTGGTTGCAGGTGTATCGAGAACCACCAGAGATGCTGTCAGAAGTTTCTAGATGACTCTTTCCTTGGCCACGAGCCAGCCAGTTTGGTAGCTGTATGCCGAGATGACGATATAACTGCGTAAACTGCATAGTATGTGGGATGTGAAGTTTAACACCACTTCCAGAGACATTTTAAGGCAAGGGCAAAGTGGGCCTTAGCCCAGGGCCCCAGCCTTTCAGGGGGTCCCTGATAGAGCTACCTCTGTTCTGCAGAATCTTGCAACGATGGTCGTGATTAATTCTTAGACAGATTGCTTTAAATACCATTTTCCTTAAATTTATTTTAATGTGGGTGATGTATAATGTGGGTGATGTATGGGAGTCTATTACAGACATTTTGCATTGAAATGTTTCTTTTTGAACACTAAGCAGCCACCATAAAAAAAGTTTCCTTTAGATCAAAACAGGACTTCACATATGAGAACCGGGAGAGGGTCACAGAGATTATTTGGAATAATATGAGTGTGCTGCGGTAGTATTGTAATATTGAACACACGCATCACCACCCCAGAATTTTAGATGCAACTATATTTAGAGTTTGGACCAGTGTGCCCCTGCTCTATCAGTGACCTGGTCAAGGTGGCATGAAAGAACTGAAATCGGATCATAAATTCAAAGCTGTTCCGAACAGGGGCTCACAAATTATGTTTGGGCCAGGGCCCCCGAAAACCCTAACTTTACTACTCCTAAACTGAGAAAAATCCTAACTTTAAGACTTTCAGTATTCACAGAAGCCATTTAGGAGTCCTAAAGTTAGAACTACTAACTTCTGTGAATACTGAAATGAGTAAGTGCATTCTGAGAATACCAAAATGGTAGTAAGTTTAGGATTTTGTCTTAAGTTAGTTCTGTGAATCGGGCCCTTCATGCCGAGTGGCGAAGAGTTGTGGCTGTATTGATTGGGGTGAGTGTTGCATATGTTTCGTCGCTGATAGCATGCTGTAATGGCTGAAAGTAACTTCAAGGGTTCAAGTCGAATGGCCACATTTCAGGGAGTCAGGGGGAGGAGGCTAGGGTTGGTAAGAGGGAGAGGTGCAGTAGAGGAAGGGAGGCATAACTCTTTAGTTTCTAGAGGTAAGCACCTTCTAGAGTCTGGTGGCCATGAGGCAGTCTGAGGTGCTTGACTAAAAGAGGGGTGTAAGAGTTTCAAAGGAGAAGAAAGTTTGGTTGTCACCAGTCAAGAAGTGTTATAAGGAATCAAACAAGATGTTGTCTCAGGTGGCACATAGTGAGAAAAGAAGAGGTCCAGTGACCCAGCCTTGTTGTATCCCTTGAGTAGGGTCGCTGTTGATGTCTTAAAGTCGGGAAGGATTTAGTAAGAGCGGCCAGGGGAAGCGTCTGAGTGCTCGGCCAGTGGTGGCCAGAGAGGACAGTAGGGTGGCCAAGAGGGTTGAATGCAGCAGACAGGCCCCAAAATATGAGAATGGAAGACAGCAATTTTCCTTATGGGCAAATTCCTCGCCTAACAATCGCATTTTCAATCTCCTCTATGACCTTGTACCACCCGCCTTGACTTTCCTGGATGGTACCTCCCGGCCCTTCTGGGCTTCCCACCCGAGAGCTGAGACTACCTTTTTTCTTGTATAATGACTCTACCTGTTTTTATCCCAAATTTATCCGGAACTTGAGACTGCCTGTTTTTCCTGCACAATGTACATAACCCTTGTATCTCTTTGATATCCTCCCCTTCTATGCCCTTTGTTTACCACCCCCTCAATCCTGTAAAGCGCTCTGATACGCTCACGGGTCTGGTTCGCGCTCTTAAAACCTTAAAATAAATAAATAAATAAAATAGCAAGCAGTGGGGTGCAGTAGAGGTGAACTTTGACATGCGCGTTTGTGCTGTTTCCATGGGGTTGTTGAAACCTGCCTGGAGAGGGCTCTATAGACTGTTTGATGACAGCACGCGAGGGATTGAAGACCAGTTCTTTCAGTATCGCGGAGAAAAAGGAAGATGAGACACTGGATGTAAACTGACGGAAAAGTCAACTTTTTATGGTAGGTAGAACACCTGAAATGAGACAACAGATGAAGAGAGAGGTTAGTCAGCAAATGGCGCTGGACATGTGGATAGAGTTTTTATGCTCTTAGGACTGAATGGGTCAGATGGTGCCCAGGAAGGGTCAGTCCTCAGTAATCACGGGGTTTGGTTCTGTAAGCCTTATGGGGAGGGATCCAGAAAGTCTTTTTTTTCCCTATCAGTGATACATTTTTGGAAAAAAAACTTGATTAATCTTTTTGAGCAAATATCTTTATTGCTTAGTTAAAAAAAAATTTGCAATACAGTAGCAATACATAAAATCAGAGTCAAATATATTATAACGAAAAATTAAAAAGGACTTGATGACAAAGAGCTAATGGACTGGGATAAAAAGATGTCAAAGTTATCATATAAAAATGATCCGATAAATGTCATGACAGATAACAAGTATTGTAAATTTATCAAACATTAAGTATAACTTGATTCATCTTTGACAATAATTCTTAAAATTCCAGTGGTGTCCAGCTGCAACTGGATAAACGCCCTGATGATGACCTTATGTAAGTAGCATCCCGCACCCTTGAGGTCGAAACGCGTTGGCGCTAACATTTGAGTTGAGTCCGGAGAACATTCCTTATTTCAAAACAAACAAACTTTTGAAGAGGAACTGAAATTGAATAAACTAACACATTTGTGAGCTGGAATTAGACTTTTTCACAAATCTCCCCTCCCCTGGGATACCATTGACTGTCGTACAAATAAAGAGAGCGGAAATATACACATTCCTGATTTTTGGACACAGACATTTTTTCAAGACGTATTGGTTTAGAAAGCTAGCTGTTTTGTCATTGTTTGGTGGATTAAATAATTTGTTACCTGTGCAGATTGTGTACCTTGTGTATCACTGCACATAACTGTAGTATGTCATAATTGTTTGTCTTCTGTTAACATTTTCTCTTGCTTGTTTAAAAATAATTAAATAAAATTGGATATTCATAAATATTTTTAAAATGCACATAAATTAATTCCACGATATGTTGGATGAATCACTGTTAAATTCATGGCCAATGGGGTTCTTCTTGTTTTTGATTGTTCAGGATGAGTTGGTGGCTTTAGCTATCAGCAGGAGTTTAGTTGAGGATGTCTTTACAGAGTGTGAGATTGTGGCTGGATGGGATAAGGTCAGGGTTTCATGGGTGACAAGGAAGCAGTGCTTAATTTCAGCCGGTGGTTTCCAGTGCTGGGCGCCGGCACTTAATTGTCAACACTAGCGCTTATGATGGTCTGCCACTTGGTGGTGCTGTTTATTTAATTTGGTGATGAGCACACAACAGTTGTTTGTTAATTCAATATACCTTAAAAATGACTCATACCTGCCCCCAAAGCCATTTGCATAACTTTGGGGCCTGGAATAGTCTGAATTGTCACACTTGGAGGGGTGTGATGGTTAGTAGTTGTGCTGGTGCTGTCATTGGCAGTGCAGACAGGGGCAATGGGTTGTGCAAGCTGCAGTGGCCTACTGACAACGGGCCAGCACTTATTTTTTCACAAATTAAGCACTGCAAGGAAGGTGGTGGTGCAGTAGTAAATAGCGCAGCCAAATGTCACCAATGGTACTGACATTTGAATAGATGAGAATGTGTTTGTATTTATATAGCACACTTCTACCCAGAGGTCTCGTAGCGCTGTATTCATACCACTGTGGAACCCATCCTGGCTTTCCTGTGAAATGTCCACTCCTGGGAACCCCCAAGGTGAAGCCAGGCATCCAAGCGCTGCTGGGGCCGTTGTGGAGATTAAGCAAGCTATTGCCTAGAGTCACAGAGTGGGACCCATGATTAGACTAGGCACCGAGGCGAGAATTATCAGGTCCGGGGAAATTGAGTCCAAGAGCCGCCGAGGCAGGAATTGAACCCTGGTCCCGGGCCAGACCTCTGCATCAGGGTCTGCCGCTCTAACCATTGAATGCACACCTAGTATAATTAATTGCTAGGCGGACAAACCATTTGTGATTGATCACTTGTATTTTTATGAAAAAGTTTTTTTGAAACGTTTTTTGGCAGTTCCTTGCAGCTTGTGTGTCCGACGTGCAGACCGATTGAATCGTCAAAAATTTTCTGAACTGCAGCGGCGGCTGCCGCTCGAGTTCGTGCACAGTCACAGTCACGAACGTCTACCCAACAAGGCATAATCCTCGTAATCTTTGATTTTATGCACATCGGCACCCCATACACTTTTTAGTGTTGTACCCATCAAGGGAATACCCACAGGGAGTATCCTGACATTCCAGTACAAGCAACAACGACCCCCCAATCCTTGTCCTGAGGAGAACCCTCAACTTATTCAATGGGTTCGAAACGCGTCGGCGTCCTACTCCACCCAGATACTGCAAATACCAGGGCACAATAGGAACATAATTCGCACAAATTCTACACTTCCGCTTAGTTTTGTGTGTTCCTATTCCGTTGTACCACATGTCAAAATTAATACGTATCTAGTGGTGGTGGAAACAAGTAGGCTAGTATTTTATTTTTCTGTCCACTTGTTCATTTTGTATTCAGGATTGGTGCCTCAGCACAACGTTATATTTTGAGGCATAGCACAGTTGTTTTTTGTAATCACAATTGTTATATGTGTACATTGTAATTTTATGTATTGTTTTTGGTTTCAATGCATTTGTGTACTTCTGTGAATGTGGTGTGCATCCCTTGATGCCAAAAAACGTTTCAAAAAAACTTTTTCATAAAAATACAAGTGATCAATCACAAATGGTTTGTCCGCCTAGCAATTAATTATACTAGGTGTGCATTTGTTTGTATTCATTCAGACTGTCCGGCACTTTCTTTTGTTTGGTTTATAAGAGTGGTCCAAGCCGGTCAGAGACAGGACCCAGCCTTTCCCTCTTCCCTGCTCTAACCATTGAGCCACACTTCTCCATAGATGCAAAGAGTAAACTTGTGGCTGACAGATGGGTCACTGAGTTGTTGTGAGTGACTCATATGTGTTGTTGAGTGAGTCTGGTGACAGTTGATAAGGGATCTAGAGCATCGGATGTGACGTCCTCATGGGTGTTGCATCCTGTGAGTAACACTTGCTTGCATTCCTAGAAGTCTGTGGTGGGTTTGTTCTGTGGGCTCACTTTAGTTCTGAGACTGAGAATGCTGAATTAGCCCTGATTCTAGGTACAAGGAGGAGCCATGTTTGAGACAGGATGGAGAGAGGGGTGAGAGAAAGAGAGAGAAAAGAAAGAGAGCGAGAGAGAGAGAGAAAGTTAGGCCCACTCTCTACCCTTAATCATAAATATGAAGGGCCCGATTCACAGAACTAACTTAAGACAAAATCCTAAACTTACTACCATTTTGGTATTCACAGAAGGCACTTACTCATTTCAGTATTCACAGAAGTTAGGAGTCCTAACTTTAGGACTCCTAAATGCCTTCTGTGAATACCGAAAGTCTTAAAATTACGATTTTTCTCAACTTTACTACTACTAAACTGAGTAAAATCCTAATTTTAAGACTTTTGGTATTCACAGAAAGCATTTAGGAGTCCTAAAGTTAGGAGTCCTACCTTCTGTGAATACTGAAATGAGTATGTGCCTTCTGGGAATATTAAAATGAGTAAGTGTCTTCTGTGAATACCAAAATGGTAGTAAGTTTAGGATTTTGACTTAAGTTAGTTCTGTGAATCGGGCCCATAGAGAGTGAGAGTGTCTGTGCCTAGTTTTTGGTACCCAGGCATCCATCCAAAGAAAGGCAGACTCTCAAACACAGGTGCCAGGAGTCTCTGGGGAGTGGCCCCACCTATAATTTGTGGTTGGGCTTCCCTTTCATGTGGTGCCAGGTGCCTTCTCTCAGAAAGACTGATCAGCTTTTCAAAAGAGCTCTGAAGTGGGGAGTCACAGACATGAGGCTGCAGCTCAAAGGCCTCCCATTTCTCATGCTTCATTAATGCACTTGTTCAAAAACTGCCCTTTTAAATGAAAGGAATCACACAAGTGCAACCCTTGCTTTATAATGTCATTTCGACTCATTCATGAGGCCAGCTTCTCAATGCATATGCAGGTGACTTCATCAGTTAAATAACTCTAATGATCTTTCCACGTTTCCATTTGGGATAATATCCAGTTTATATTTTAAAGTTTCTTTTTTTATAGTTCTGAAACGGTCAGGAGGCCTCTTCAGGTAACCAATACAAAGAAAACATGATTATAAAGCAGTTAACCCCTGCAGGTGGTTTATGTTTTTAAAATGCACACTGTCAATCATGCCTGCAGGTATGAAAAACATTGCTATGTTTTTATCTCACCTATGAATGTAATGGAGGGTGTGATGAGGTAATGAGAGTTCTGTGATGACGTCACATTGATGTTGATTGCCTATGCTCATGTTTCCCTCTCCTATAGTGCATCTAGCACTGCTTGGTTGGCGCTACATAAAATGGATGAATAAGTTGTGTATGTGTGGTTCTTGGGTTAGAGGGAGGTAATTCCAGAGTCTTGTCCATGGACCGCCGTGTATGTGGGTAAAGCCAGCCTGCGGGGCACGCGCACCATCCCGCCTCCCCGTGGAATGCTCACATGAAGTGGACGTTGATGCAGCCTGGCTTTCAAACCACCCTCCCAACCATCTCACTAATCCAGGAGCAGCTTATTTTACTCATCGGTGGGACCCATAGCACCGCGAGTCACACACACTCACAAAAAAAAACACACTGCCCCTGAATCAGCGACAAGTGGATGAGCTGCTGCATATGCAGGGTACCTTATTAACCTATACAATTACCTTTATGCATTATATACATTAAAATGTTCAAATGCTCAAAAGTCATAAAGAACAAACCACAAGGTACTCCACTAGTTGATCGATGGACCAACTCGTAGGAATCAGTTGATGGCGATTAAGTCCAGCTCAATCACAGTATTCCCATAACTTTTAACATTAGATTGTCATGACTTTTATTTTAATAAACACCGACTCAAGTTTATATTTTTATAGAATTTTATCTCGATTCATTAGGAGAGAATTTTATATTGTAAAGATCTTATTATTATTAGACAAGCACATTCTAAACATTATTCAATACATTTTAAGCAAAAAAAATTGAGAAATACTCATTACCAATTTGCCATAGGTCGATGACAGAACTGCATAGAACAGGTTCCCAAGCTGACTGTCTTTCCAACCTCCTCGATGTCTCCCTCCCGACATAGAATCTCCGCGAGAGATCTCGTTTCTTTCCCCATCAAAGTTTAAAGTCCAAATTATTTCAAAGTCTCTTGAACCAGAAAAATCGTCCAAACCAACAGCTTGTCGTGGTGCGAAAATAAGGAACCTACGGAACCAACTTAACCCTCATTCGCACAAGCTCTTTTATACCCTTTTTACTAACTATCTAAACCCAAATTGAAACTTTTAGTGTCCACACTCATCTCTCATTGGTTTATGATCACCTCATGTCCTCCTTGCTTAAACCAGTTCGTAAAAAAATTCAAAGTCATATAGACGTTTCTCATGACTTAATGTTCACATTTGTACTTGTCTATCATTTTGCATCCATTCCAAACACTCATGTTTCAATTCTCATATTTTTCCCAGACTTTTGAATGCAAGCAACTTTGGCACAACTCCCGTTCATAGGCCAGGCTGGCCTTGACATCTCTTGCCCCGGGCATAGGCCATACACTCGTGACTTGTCATCTCATTTGCGCATGCTTGGGGCCCATCTTTGGATTTCATTTCCACCATCGCATTTAAACAGCCACTTTCCGACTAGGCCGCGCAGACCAAAATGGGAACTAACATGTAAACAAACACAACAGAAATTAGATATAGAAATTAAGCCCTTCTGTTTACCTCCCACCATTTTAATTTTCCCATGTTAGGTGTTACCTAGCGAAGCAAACATATATGCGATTTTTAATTACCACCTGCATTCTTTTGCCACAATACAATTCTACCATAAGCACAAAACACGAGCGTTTATTCGGTTATATCTACGACACCATAGCTCTATATTAGTTCAACTCATTGTTTTTATTGGCAAATTAGAGTTTTGCAAAACAGCAGTTAGCTTTCCCACATTTTGTGTCTAAATCATGTGCATTTTGTTGATTAGTTTACTTGCTTCACACAATTAATATTATTACGGTTATGAGGGAAGAATTTTACAAGGGGTACAACATTTTTTGTTTCTCCCCTGCTCCATCAACGTCACACCAGCACTCAGTGATTTGTCTCATTGGCTTGCAGACGGTCACTTATCCACCCCTCTGGCTTTGAAGGTGTTCCAAGGGCTTCCTCGCTTGATTCAGGAGAGAATAGAGGAAAGTACAGTGGGTAAGCAATGCTTCACCCATCGCGTCAGACTGGGGGTTCGGGATACGGTCCTGGCCTTCGTAGCTCCCACATATTTCCTTTCCAAGGGATGGCATCATCAGCTTAATGATTTTTGTGGTTATTGAGATTAGTCTTGTGCTCTTCAGGAACCCACTGCATGCATTTACTCTATTTTGTATGTGGTGGATTAAATAAATAGGAGTTAGGAGTGATTGGCATCAGGAGACGGGGTATATGAATTCTTGTCAACGGATGGCGGTATTAGGAGACGAGCTACTGGAGCTTAGGTATGGTTCGGTTGCAGAAGTATTACTTTTTGTAAAGTTGCTTGTGATCTTTGAAACGAGGTGCGGGTACGTTGCAGGGATGTAATAACAGGGATTAAGGCGAACATGCATGTGATTTAGAGTAAGCTGTGCTCAGAGACAGGAGTCGTGCAGACAGTCGAACATAAGTGGAGGGTACATAAATGATATCACTGAGAAATTTAAAAACAATAATGATGAATCTTGTATTATTTAATTCAATATTTCTTTATTCTTTGGTTGAATCAGTTCTACAGCAATACAGCCATAACATGTTTCGCGCACACTAGTGCTTCTTCAGGGCTCTTAGATTACTTATTGTGCTCCACAGAATGAACCCTGCAGTTGGATTAATCTTTAATCTGATACGTTTTATGTAAGTATCAACGTGGTGTCAATTTCACACTTTTCAATATATTCTAAACAAATCACTCACATGCTTCCTTCACACAAACCATGTTTGTAATGTACCTGTGTTCATTATTAAATATTAATTCTAAAATACGTCAAGTCCTGTCGGTAAGGTAACTGATGAATCCCCCTGATACGGGATACGCTGTTAGTTGACAGCCCGCCTACCTTCATGTTCGGTTCAAAGTGTAGGGTCAGCTGAAAGAAAAAGATAGACACCAATTTGAAGTTTTAAAGCAAGGTCAATTTTACCTATAAATACAAAGTATGCTTTTCAACATTATTTGCATGTGAGACAGTACTATTTTAGGGATTTTAATAAGCTCTAGAATCTGGCATTTATCCCCTCAAAGCAAAAACAGCTGATCAGCTGAAGGGCTTTCATACGCCCAAGCCACTGACAGGTGTCAAGATTCAAAGAGGAGCGCCAGGTGCTGTTGGAGGTCATGTTCCTCGATGTGAGTGGAGTTTTTTTTAGGTGCCATCGCTGCAGATTCTTGCAAAGTGGGTTTTCTTGCCACAATTAGAATACATCCTGTCTTGGGTTGAGCATTGTGCAGCCAGCTATGTGTTGGTCGCCACTGCAGTATCCACAGATGCTCCAGTCAGTCTTGTAGTTGTTGCCAGTACATGTTCCACTTACGGGGTTGCACCAGTCTCTTAGAGCCTCAATGGATTCTGTCTTGATGATAGGTGTACCCCCAGGTTCTTTTTTTATCGGCACTATGGCCAGTGCAATTTTCATTTGGCATGCTATGATGTTTGATAGCTCGTGCAGCTTCTCTAGCGTAAGGATGCCAGGCTCGTATCATGCCCGGCTGCCTCAGGATCAAGAGGTGGAGAGAAGATCTGCGTCCTTGCATCACTTGAGCTCTTACTTCCTTCGTTGGTCTTCAGTGCATGCACAGATGAGGTTGCTGAGACAGGCGTGGAGCTATTCAACGGATTCTCCATGTGCGTGGCTTGTCTCAATTTAAATATTTCAAGATTTGGGTTTAACTCTGGGTTGAAGTACTCCTTGAGAGCAGCTACTGCGCATTTGTAGTCTTGGTCTTCACAAATGTTAGACAGGTTGTGGAACACCTTGAGTTTCTCTTTGTGAGAAGTTGGCCTGGCATATGCTGGCCACTATTCTAGTGGGCACCTTGCACCAGTCTAATCAACCCTTATTGATGGTAGATTAAAGACAACCTTTATAGAAAGCTATTCTAGTGGTAGCTGTGGAGAGCAGCCTTCAGGCTAAGTCTTGGAGGAATGCAAAGCAGCTTGTTTTCCCAGGCTATAATCTCGTGAATGACCAAATGAAAGGAGAACCACACCAGGTATATATATAAAATATATGTATTTATTCTAAACACATCCCACTAGTCCCTTTATGAGGCTAGAGGCAAAAGTGCATTCAGTAAACATATTTAGTACACAGTAAATGAGCCCTAGGGGTGTACTAAACCATATATTAAGAAAGTGGTATAAGAACCACAACTTGCATATATACAAGGCCTAGAGCCTTCAGAACCGCTGTGGCCACCAGGAACCACCCAGGGTAGTGGCAAAGGGGACCCACGGGGGACGCGTGCAGTGTCTAAACACAGCCACGAATCACCAGTAACTTCTATGGGGAAAGTCACAGTTGTAATTTTAAGGATAAAGGACACTTAGAAGAGGACTTGGAGCAAACCCCTTTAGAACTAGGAGGTTCTAGAGTCAACACCCACGTGAGCCCCGAAATACTTGAGTTATCTCACCCAAGGAAGCCGGATGCATAGGTGTTTTTTGATGTCGCGTTCCGTCGTTGATTTCAATGGCGATCTGCTGCAGGAGTGTTGATGGCGACCAAGTGGACAGTGTCTGGAGTGATCCAAGCCTGGATCGAAGATGAGAAGAAGCTGAAAGCAGAAGGGACAGAGTCTAGGTCACTAGCCAGTGACCAGGAAGGCAATGAGCGGATGCCCACCGATGTCGGGTGCTTGCAGGTGAAGAAGGTGAAGCTTGACTCTTCAGCCACGAGGACCAGGAGGCGTCGACGATGACCAGGCACTGGATTCAAGCTGTACCACAAAGGATGTTGAGTGCTGCAGTATCGGTGCATGGATTAGACCCAACAAGCCTTGGCAACAGGCAACCCACGTAGAAAGCAGAGATTGGCTTCGGTGCAGACCAGCAAGGTCTGAGGGACTCACCCTTTGGTGGGGAGTCAGGGCAAGTCTGGAGCAACTAGCGAAGCCCACAGAAAAGTAAAGTTGCCTTCGAGGAGACCTACCAGTTAACGGACCAGGGACCTCGAGCTGAAATGCAAGGAGCAGGCCCGTGGAAGACTCATGGAGTGTAGGCCCACAATCCTTGGTGCAGATGGTGCTTGGGGCTTGGGCTACAAGTAACCCAATGCACAACTTCGGGAAAGCTTGGGAAGTTGATGCACTAGCAAATGTGCAAGGTGTCCAGGAGTTCCGGTCCCATGTCACTCGTGAAGGCTGGGGGTCTCAGCTTTGCTGGGATCTCGTGTCGGCCTCTGAGAAGTCTGGAAGTCCATGTCCTGTGTTGAAAATACTTTGGAGTCCGGCAAGAACTTCGAGAATGCAGACCAGCAAGATGCTTCGTTGGTGCCTGTTTGAACAGCGAAGTCACTCCTTGACCCCAAGGGAGATTCTTCCGTCCTCTAGTCTTGAGTAGAGCATCGAAGTTCCAGGATTCAGTATCAGAGTTTCGTTCAGGTGTAATCTAAACCAGGGTTCCCTTACTTATACTGAGAAAAGGAGTTGGACATACTCTGGGGACCCACCTATGGGAGGGTTTGGAAAGAGGGGTGGTTACACCCATTTCCTTTGTCCAGTTTCACGCCAGAGCAGGGGCTGGTAGCCCCTGCAACGGGTTTGAACTGGGCTATGCACTGGGACGCCAAAGGTGCCCCCAGTGCAGACATCAAAGCACTCTGAGAGTGCACCCACCCAGCCCCAATACACTAACGCCTGTCTGGGAGGTGGTTACACCTCCCTGTGACATGAAAGTTATTGTCCAGGCCTCCCCAGCAGCAGGAGGCCAGACTTGTGTCTGAGGCTGCAGCATCCTTTTTGTGATGCTGGGGCTCTTTTAAACTATTACCGGGCAGACCAGTGTGTACAAATCTCTCCCTCTAGAAGGGTGAAATTCTACCCCCGCCGCCAGGGCTGGTGGGGGGGAGGATTCCAAAGTGTTTGACACCAAACACAACATGTTTCCATGCAGCCATTCCAAAGTTAGCATTAACCGCAAGGTTATAAGGCACTTAAGAGTATATGGTCTGGCTGCATCACAGAACAGCCTCAGAGAATAGGTTCCGAATGCTGCAGTGGGGCCCTGCTCATGCATGGGCACCCTCTCACACAAAACCAAGCACTCTGCCTTCAGGATTGAAAAGGCCTGCCATAGGAGTGACTGATAGGTTTAGATGTGTCAGTGATTAAATGTAGATATAGGTAAACTATATCTGAGTAAGGGGTGCATGCACCACCTTACCCAGGCTGCAGTAGCAGACCTGTGGTGCCATTTTTGAAGTCCTACCAGGGGTGGCATAATACATGATGCAGTCCCTGGTAGGCCTCTGAGGTACCTATGTCCTTGGTACCTAAGGTACCATTTACTAGGGACTCACAAGGGTAACCCAGTAACCAATCTGGAGTGTAACTAATGTACATGCAATCAATTTAGAGAGGAAGCAGCTAGGCCGGGGTCCTGAATAGCAGAGCCCCAGCCAGACTAAAGTAAAAAAAACAGTGAAACACCAGCAAAAAGTGGGGGTAACCATAGTAAGCAGATCCAACTCTCCTACAATCTTCACCTGCATAGTGCAAGAGCAGCCATCTCATGAACACGCTATCTGTTCCCATAGTCACTTTGAAATAATTGTGCCATTCGCATGCACCAATGTGGTGTGGCTGTTGCGGGAACAGCCAGTTTGCTGAATGCCAGAAGGGGTTGCCAAGCAAATGGTGGTATATGGTTCCTTGCATTGTGATGTACCACTTGGTTATACACCTCTACACAACCGGTTGCCTGTGGTATGACTTGTGGTTTGTGGGCCGCCGTGCCCCCTCCAGACCTTTGGGGAGGTCAAGTTGAGCGCTGGAGACTGGCCAAGGGCGCCCGGGTAGATGCATCGGCTGCTTCACTCTCGTGAGAGTGAACAAGGGGTAAATGAGTGAGTACAAACCTCTTCATCACCAATGTGGTGCGATGCACTGCCCGTCGCACAGCAGCCAGCCACAGGTGGTGATGCAACCTCAGACATAGACCATTGGGGGCCCCGTCTCTTCCAGAGTTACGAAAGTACCTGAAGACCTGGCTATTCGGCTAATCAACCCGGCGTATGTGTCGGATGGCTGCTTATGTGACCGAGGGCATTTACAGCGGGCAAAGGAAGGTGGTGAACAAATTCACTTGTTATTGTCTGCACACAGCCTTTTTTTATTACTACTACCAAACGTAAATGATGTAATTACCAGATAACTGGTTATACATCCAAAATATTAAAACATCATCAAACAGCTAACATTAGAAACAGAAAGACAAGACGAAATGTGTATAAACGTCTACCAAAAACTGAGAGCAGCCCATCCAGCCAATGCCTAAAGGGGACGTAGACAAAATAGCCAATTGATGAATAGGACAAACCTAAACTCCCCTGTCTGCATGTTTTATATATTGTGTATTGTGTGAGGTGTGTGGTGTATAGTGGTAAAAAAAGTCCCCTAAGATCAGAAGGAAACACACAACTCTTCAATCAGTATCTTGTGAGACAGCAACGCTCCCGGGGGCGGGGGGGGGGAGGGGGACAGTCACAAGAGCAGGGAGGAAAGACATTGAATCAAGAGCAGACAGCTGAGAGAGAGACAGGAGAGCCCAGACCTAAAAATAACCATCATCACATGTCATCAATCATGTATCCCACCACTTTCCGCTATCTCGGAATTTACATCTATAGAACCCTGCCAGATGTGCTGGATGGCAATCTGGTGAGGGCTATCTCCTCCTTACAAACACAGATGTCCTTTTGGAAGACCATTCCCCTAAATGTGCCCAGCCGTGTCACGCTGACAAAGATGATAGTTTTACCTAGACTGTTGTATTACTATGCCAATCTCCCAGTCTATGTCCCGATCCGTATATTCCGAGAGCTAGAATCCTTGATCAGAAATCTTATCTGGAACACTGGTAGGCCTCGCGTGGCACTGAAGAAACTCTACGGGTCTCCAGATGCTGGGGGCTTGGCAGTTCCCAATCCGAAGCTCTATTATCTAGCGGCTGAGCTACAGTGGGTGGCCGGATGGCTCAGCGGGACAAATCTGTGCGACACCGCCACAGACACCGATGTCTGGACCCAAACGCAGATCCATACCTTGTTTCACCCCTTAACCAAGACTCCCTGCCCGTCACAACTGCACCTGCAGTGGCACGCAAATGTTTTGTGAGAAGCCTAAAGCTCACTCGTGCTGTGACACCGTATGCCCCGGTGCTTCCACTGTTGGGAACGCCCAAGGAGGGAGGAATGGTGACGGAAGCAGCACTAGAGCGCTGGACGCGTGCGGGAGTAGACACGATGGGTGATTTGTACGCTGAAGGCGCCTTGATCCCCTTTGAAACACTGGTCACTGACACGAGCCTTCCGGCCGGACAGTTTCTACTCCACGCCGCGCTCATACGCACGTTCACGCGGACTTGGGGCGACATCTCTGAGGAACTACAGACACACTCCCTGATGCAATACTTACATGTCATGGGACATGGCTCCCATATGGTTCATTGTTTAGTGCAGGCTCTCCTGACCCACACGCAGTGCTCTTCCCAAACCCTGAGAGATAAATGGACAGAAGACAGAGGAAGGGCATGGACTGATAAGGACTGGGCGGTGGTGCTGGCCGGCGCCACCAATATCCAGCGCAACTCCCGCTTCAAACTCATTCAATTCTATATCATACATCGCGCATATCTGTCACCTGATAAAATCAACAAGTACTTTGGTGTCATGACATCTGCGTGCCCGCGATGCGCACTGGTGGGCGCGGACCTCCTACACATGTTGTGGTCATGCCCCACACTACAGACCTACTGGCACACTGTGACGTCCACATTGGCGGAGGGTGTCGGCGGGGAGCTGGGGCACACGTGGGAAACATGCCTATTGGGACTATATGGAAGGTCGAAGCAGACTAGAGTCCCCTCCAGATTTTTGGACCTCGGGCTGATTACGGAGAAGAGACTGATCACTAAGTGCTGGAAATCCATTTTGATAATGCTGGAGACAATTTAGCAGCCAAACTGGCACTGGATTTAGCGGCTTTTCAGCTCCACCTGGGAAATCGCCAACCCACCCATATATTAGGGCATCTCTTAGATCCTATTTTTTCCAATCATGCTGATCTTAAAGTGCGGGCACCCCTCCCTGTACCCTGGTCAGACCATTTCCTGATACCGTTCAGCTGGTGGATTCCTGCTACTCCTCGTCCTAGATCTGTCCCCAGTATGCTCGCACGCCCTTGGTCAAAACTGGAATCGGAAAAATGGAGACACATTTTGGAGCTCTCCCCTCCTACTTGTGACTCCGACCCTGTATCAGCAGACACCAAGTTTTCCATGTGGATTGAAAACTCACTGGATATTGTTCTCCCGAAAAAACCTGCCCTTAAACCTCGGGGAAAGACCACCTCCCCCTGGTTTACTAAGGAGGTTCGTCTCCTAAAAAAACGGCAAAAAAACAGAAAGGGAATGGAGGAAAAATGTTGATCCCCAAAAAAAGCAGGATTACAAACTTACGATTCTAAATTATAAAAAGGCCCTAAAATCTGCACAGGCTACATTTTTTGAAAGAAAAATTAGATCCTCTTCAAACTCGTCAAGAGAAACCTTTCGTATTGTGAAAAGGCTCCTCAAAATCCCTGACACCCCCTGTCCTTTGGACCCGTCCAATCACCGCTGCAACGAGCTAGCCGAGTTTTTTGACCACAAGATTCAAAACATTTTGAAACATCTCCCTTTGCATAAACCTGACGACCTATTAGAACTGCTCCCTTCAGTTTCACAGCAAACTGCTTTTAGGTTAGAAACATTCTCGCCCCTCACAGAAGACATACTCTCTCCCATTCTCCAATCAATTAAAAGCGGCTCCCGGCGAGACCCAGACCCATTCAACATCTTAAAGTTAATCGCATCTACCATTCTCGCTCCTAAGGCGAATTTGATCAACATCTCCCTCTCACAGGGCATTGTCCCTCCGAGCTGGAAGAGGGCCATAGTAAAAGCCCTGCTCAAAAAAACCAACCTTGATCCCTTGGATCTGAGCAACTATCGGCCCATTTCCCTTCTGCCAGGTATTAGCAAGGTGGCAGAAAAATTCGTCAACCGCCAGCTATCCGACTACCTTGAATCAAAGGACTTACTCCAGCCCTCCCAGACAGGCTTTCGCCCGGGCCAGGGTATGGAAACTGCAATGATTGCGGTGGTTGAAGAGGCTAGAAAGTTCCTAGACTCAGGAGGATCAGTGGCAGTGATCCTCCTGGATCTGAGTGCAGCCTTTGACACTGTGAATCATCTTACCCTGGTCCATCGGCTTAAAGGTTTGGGGGTTACTGGACTTGCCCTGTCCTGGCTGAAATCCTTTCTCCATAGCCGTTCTTTCCAGGTTGCGGAGGGCAATTATATCTCCAACATAACCCCGGTACACTGTGGTGTTCCCCAGGGCTCATCCTTGAGCCCTACGCTTTTTAATGTGTACATGTCTCCCCTTGAGAAAATTGTCACCCCACATGGTGTCAAACTTTTGTCCTATGCCGATGACACCCAACTCATTGTATCACAGAGCCAGCTGGATCGCCCCTCCACCGATCTTTATTCCTGTCTTAAAGACATAACTAGCTGGATGGATAGGTCCCATCTCAAGTTAAATAGTGACAAAACGGAGATTTTGGTTATAGGTAACCAATCTCATTTTCGTCCAGAGACTATGTGGCCTCCTTGTATGGGTCCGGCTCCGATCCCGAAGCCAGACATCAAAAGCCTGGGAATCTGGCTGGACCAAGGCCTCACGTTTAACACTCAAGCCAGGAAAACCACGGGAACCTGTTACGGCCTCCTGCGCACTTCCCGTAAAATTCTACCTTTGCTCCCCCTCCAGTATAGGAAGCTTCTGATCCAGGGCCTTATACTGTCCAGGTTGGACTATGGTAATGCTCTTTAACTCGGGGCCCCTAAGAAAGTCACTGCCAAACTGCAGGACGTGCAAAACACAGCTGCCAGGCTCCTTACTGGCACTAATAATCGGTGCTCAGCGAAACCGGCTCTTGGCTCACTTCACTGGCGACCGATACTGGAAAGAGTTTATTTTAAAACTCTCTGTACCACCCATAAAATTCTCCATGGCAATGGCCCCCCCTTCTAAAAGATCTCATTGTCCCTTACAAAACTAACAGAACCCTTCGTTCCACTCCCCTTCACCTGGCTTCTACGCCCAGGATCAAGAAGGATCGATCTGGGGGACGCCTTTTTTCATTCAATGCGTCCAAACTGTGGAATTCACTTCCAATTGACATCTGCGCCCAACCCAATCTTCTTTCTTTTCGTAAACTTCTGAAAACTTGGCTTTTCCCTTAAATCCCCTTCCCTTTTCTGCACTAGCTCACTCACTAGCACTGGGACGCTCAAGGGCAGCCATGCGCTCTATAAATCTTATATAAAATAAATAAAAAATAAAAATGCAGCGAACCCCCTCAGGCAGCGCACAGTTCTTTTGATAATTGGGCAAAGGCGGAAAGCACAACCCTTCATAGAGAAGAAACGGCGGGATTCCCCATTGCGCAGCTCTGGGATGACCCACTGAAATCTTTCCACCTGGCGTGTTTTCGCAGAGGAGTTGCCTAGACGTGTCCTCCCCTGACCCCACCTGAAAAACAAGCGATCTAAGGCGCCGTGAGCTAACACGACTGCTTTATGACTGGCACCCTCAAGTAGTACACTTCAGCCACACCACATACACGCGCTGCTGTCCCACACACTAGAGGCCTTCCCTTCGTGCCACCGAAGACCTGACACCCGTATGGCGTGGGGTGTTCACTCCCCCCTATTTGTGAAAAGAAATGGGGCCCCTGCCTGAAAGGATGAACCCTAGCAAGGAAACTAAACTTGTTTAGAAAGAAGGAAAAAAGCACCGGGTTATGTGCATGTTTTTACATGGCACTGCTGAACGCTGAACATAATAAGGTCAATGTCTGGATGGATTTTTTTATGAAATTATTTTTCTTTTTATTTTATTTTATTTATGAACTTTTGTAGAATATTTGAAGCAATTGATAAATAACTATATATTTTTTACATGTGTATAATACAATTAAGTGCTTTACAATTCAAAACATAAAACATAAGATAAATTGTTTCAAATAATACAGAATTAATTCCCCTTCAACGCGTTTCGGCGGTTGGCCTTCCTCAGGAATTCTGTATATGTGAGTTGATACTACAAAAAGAGAATCATGTTTACAGTTAGTCTTTGACCATTTGACCTACAAAATCTCAAGCGTTCATGCAGTTACATTATCAAAAAATGACAGCAAGTCTATACACTGATTCAGTCTAGAGGGACTACTCTGTCATCGTTAGGTCCTAGCTCAGTCTGACAATTCTATTAATATTACATACTTTCTATGTGCAACCTAACTATACATCTATATACATTTCTTCTCCCACCGACATGCTATACAACTATACAATATGTACATTGGTTAAGACAATCACAGATAGAACAGAGATGTGAATATAGTAATTCTAAGTGGGATCACTGATTACGTTTCTGCAAGAAACAAAACTGTATGTTACACTGGTGAAGTGTAGGACCCCCAGTGCACGAGTTGGGACAAGCCGGAAACTAATTAAAACAAACCCCAACTGCTAGACCCATAGACAGGCACTTATCTAGTTATGAATTGACAATATGTACTGACAGCATGAATGTATCTATCGACAATACTGTTTACCTATTGGCAAGGTTTAGACAATGCCTTGAATAATCTCTTGGTCCTGAAATTCTCAGTCGAATCCTGACTGGTTGGTGTTTCTGTAATGATTTCTGAAAAATGAAAAGGAAGTGGGATTGTATATGCTACCCGAGACCAAATGATTACATAACTAAATCTATGTGTGCAGAGAATGCACTGGTAACATTAATGATTCTCTCCCCATAGCTCCGTACCTTTTCGCAAGGCTAACTGGGGCCTTAGGCTAATGTCTTTATTCACGATCTCTCCGTTGGATTCGATCTGGTTGGTTTGTCTCTGATAATTTCTGGATAATAAAGAAGAAACAGATGTATGTGCCAACCAATTCCGGAGGGATGAGAGACTTGTCCTATACATGCAGAGGTATATAAAGTCTGATCTTACCTCAGGCCTCCTGCAAATTTGCCGGAATGGAGAATATACAGTTATGTTGGTCCTCAATTAATGATTTACGGTGCAGGCCACGATATAATGCATCTCTGTAAGGGTGTAACAACCCATCTTAAAGAAAGGGTCTGCAGGTATCTGTGAAGACATTACTACATTACGATAGTTACCACCCTGCAATCCAAAAGAACAGCGTCCCATTTGGGGAATTTTTACGTCTAAGACGCAATTGCACCAGCATCTTGGACTACGACAACAACTCAGCCATGATGAAAGCTAAATTCTTATCCCGAGGTTACCCTAAAAAAATCATACGGGACTCATATAAGCGGGCTCGCTTTTATGATAGACAGCATCTTTTGGAACCAAAGGTGAAGAAAGACACTCCTAGCCTAGTGTTCATAACCAAACATTCTATGCTCAACGAAAGAATACGACAAACTATATGTGCCAATTGGCACATTTTGAATGTGAATGTGGACAAAGCCGATCAATTGCCTAAACCCATGTTCGCATACAAAAGAAACAAGTCCTTGAAAGATCACATTGTGAGATCCCGTATGACAAATACGACATCATACAATCAACAATCATTGGTAGATCCACAACCAGTTCAAGGCACATATAGTTGTCTGAACTGCAAGTCTTGTGCTACAGTAATTCAAGGCCCTAGTTTGAAGTTCAATAGCCAATTGATTAGGCCTGCGGATCTTAATAATTGCAGAAGTACCCACGTAATTTACTTAATAATTTGTCCCTGTCAGAAGGGTTACGTGGGACAAACAGGCCGAGCATTGAATGTCAGATTAACAGAACACAGGTCAGCGATCCGAACTAAAAAATTGACATCTCCCATGGTCTCTCATTATGTAGAGAATAACCATACCCCAGAAAGTATGTCTTGGTATATTTTAGAAAGAATACACCACAAGACAGGTCTTGATATAGACAAAATCAGAAAAATGAGAGAGGTTTATTGGATCTTCATTTTGGGGACAGCCATTAATGGATTGAACATAGACCTTCCGTGGGAACAGGCAATAATATAATTAGCCCTATGCGATGTTTAACAGCTGCCATGCCCATTTCTCTGTACAGTTATTCTAATATGGGACCGTTACGTTTCTGCATATATCTAATTTTAATTTTGGTATGTTTATACACATGATTAGATCCCCAGTGAACTCCAGACTGTTGCAGTCTGTTGGTCTAGATTTCATAAGCTCAACAGTTCATACATATACAACCCACTTAAACCTCAGCTGCAAATGGCGCACGCATTTGCGTCGTGTTGAGCCATGCACTAATCTGGAGGGCCTCCAGACCCCGGTATAATATCAGAGAGGTAACACTCCAACAGATCTAGACATGCTCAGGAAATATAGGAATTAGTCCTATCTAGGTGAGACACTTGGCACCCTGGGGTCCAGCATTAAGTGTAGTGTTTAGTTTATTAACTACGCACTCAGTACTTGCAGGGGCACATTTTTACAAGCGGATGCAATTTATTCTTAGGCAAATAGAGATGATTTAACGATCCCGCTGTTTGCACCTAGCGTCTACATTTAATCCGTACCGGCACGCAGGTTCTACGAGTGAACTGTCAGGATATAGGCATATATTCAATGGCCCCGAGAGTGCTTTAAGATGGCGCTCACATTAGCTTAGGGTTATCACTCACTGCGGATACTGGTTTACCGCATATCGCGAGACAATTAGTGAGGCAGGTCAGTTGGGGGCTTATTTAAGCAGTACTTTCATCCCAGACTGGCCCATAACTTCATCGGTGCCGGCCGTGCGGAAGGGAGTCACCAAGTCTACGAACAGTAAGTACAAGCCCCGTCCGAGAGTTGTAGTTAACGCATGTAGGCGTTTGCATCTTAATCTTACATTCAAGCCGAACCGCGAATAAATCCAGTCTCAGTCCATGCTATGTTTTGTAACCTGCTTTGCGTACCACCATTCCAGGTCCGCATTTCGACTCTGTCGTTTCTAGTTTATCTGTTTGAGTACGGACGCGAGCAGACAGCATACTCCCATTACAGTCTGGAGCCTAACTCTAACCGTGAATCTTGCGAGCCCGTGTTCTCCGATGCACCCTTGCTGTAGCTTAGCGTACCTGTTTCCCATGTTCGCACCAGGTTTTATGTAGTTTCCTTGTTAGCTGACAGAATGCGGATGCTCTCTGTTGTCATTACTGCTTAGCCGGCTTTAATTGATATGTCCGGTTATTGTAGCACGCGTCAGCAATGGCATGGCATTTAATCTAAATCACAGCCTTCCTAGGCCATAACTACGATTTTTTATTAATCACCAAAATGCTTCTGAATGCTTTATTAGCATGTCGATCCTGCATTCGCCTCTTTATTAGATGTAAGAAGGGTGCATCGTTCCCATTAGCGCCCAGCACTACCCGGCAGGCGATTCTCGCGCCACATTTAAACTATGCACAGGTAGCGCGTCCTAGGAGAGGACTAATCACTGGCATCTTTTTTGGGTTCACAGATACCTGCAGACCCTTTCTTTAAGATGGGTTGTTACACCCTTACAGAGATGCATTATATCGTGGCCTGCACCGTAAATCATTAATTGAGGACCAACATAACTGTATATTCTCCATTCCGGCAAATTTGCAGGAGGCCTGAGGTAAGATCAGACTTTATATACCTCTGCATGTATAGGACAAGTCTCTCATCCCTCCGGAATTGGTTGGCACATACATCTGTTTCTTCTTTATTATCCAGAAATTATCAGAGACAAACCAACCAGATCGAATCCAACGGAGAGATCGTGAATAAAGACATTAGCCTAAGGCCCCAGTTAGCCTTGCGAAAAGGTACGGAGCTATGGGGAGAGAATCATTAATGTTACCAGTGCATTCTCTGCACACATAGATTTAGTTATGTAATCATTTGGTCTCGGGTAGCATATACAATCCCACTTCCTTTTCATTTTTCAGAAATCATTACAGAAACACCAACCAGTCAGGATTCGACTGAGAATTTCAGGACCAAGAGATTATTCAAGGCATTGTCTAAACCTTGCCAATAGGTAAACAGTATTGTCGATAGATACATTCATGCTGTCAGTACATATTGTCAATTCATAACTAGATAAGTGCCTGTCTATGGGTCTAGCAGTTGGGGTTTGTTTTAATTAGTTTCCGGCTTGTCCCAACTCGTGCACTGGGGGTCCTACACTTCACCAGTGTAACATACAGTTTTGTTTCTTGCAGAAACGTAATCAGTGATCCCACTTAGAATTACTATATTCACATCTCTGTTCTATCTGTGATTGTCTTAACCAATGTACATATTGTATAGTTGTATAGCATGTCGGTGGGAGAAGAAATGTATATAGATGTATAGTTAGGTTGCACATAGAAAGTATGTAATATTAATAGAATTGTCAGACTGAGCTAGGACCTAACGATGACAGAGTAGTCCCTCTAGACTGAATCAGTGTATAGACTTGCTGTCATTTTTTGATAATGTAACTGCATGAACGCTTGAGATTTTGTAGGTCAAATGGTCAAAGACTAACTGTAAACATGATTCTCTTTTTGTAGTATCAACTCACATATACAGAATTCCTGAGGAAGGCCAACCGCCGAAACGCGTTGAAGGGGAATTAATTCTGTATTATTTGAAACAATTTATCTTATGTTTTATGTTTTGAATTGTAAAGCACTTAATTGTATTATACACATGTAAAAAATATATAGTTATTTATCAATTGCTTCAAATATTCTACAAAAGTTCATAAATAAAATAAAATAAAAAGAAAAATAATTTCATAAAAAAATCCATCCAGACATTGACCTTATTATGTTCAGCGTTCAGCAGTGCCATGTAAAAACATGCACATAACCCGGTGCTTTTTTCCTTCTTTCTAAACAAGTGTTCACTCCCCCCTCCAGGGGGATCCCGACTGCAGCAGATACTGCCTCCGAACTCCCACATTGGCTATTCCCTGGACCGAAGACACACGCGAGTGACAGCACGCAGATGTTCTCTTTGCTTACTTATTATATTCTTCTTTTTCTTTTGCTATTATCATTTAGTATCTTAATGTTCATACGGTTTCATATTATTGTTAAGCAGTTTCGAATATCGACTTGTGCACGTGCTGCCCAGTACCAGCACGCTTTTCATAGCAGTACAGGCCCGGACGCTATGTCCCATACCTGTTTACCGATATGGATAGATAGAGGCACACAGGCACAAATTATACCTCATTGCACCAAACCCACCAAACATAAATACACAGTGATTATGAACATGAAGCTGCACACTCTCTGAAATCACTTCTGCTACATGAACCTCTTTGAGTGCTCACGTCACGCCTTGGGCCCTGTGACGGTTCACTAGTTCCTTAGAAGTCCTCCTTTTCTGAAGCCGAAGCTGCCGCTTCTCCGATATGTGATTTATTTTGCAACCAAGGTATCCCTGTGTGAATTTCTGATTTATGTGATGCGATATATGACTAATGTCCTGTGATGACTTGTTATTTTCTACTGCATAACTCTGTACAACCACGGGATGCTGTGTTGAGTTTCTTCTGTTTTATTTTGCATTATGATCTGTACTGTGCATAACCTGCGAAAACCAATAAAGATATTCAAACAAAAAATCACATGTCATCAATCATTAAAATACTCTCTGATCCCATGGGCAGCGTGAATAAATCTCAGGTGTTTAAAGCGCCTCCTACATGCTCTATGTAGGAGCTCAGTGATCTTAAGGGAGCGGAGAGTCTTGGTTACCACCTCACACTCTCTGCCCAACCCCCTTCTCAGGGGTACTCCTTTACCGCCCCCGGCATCGCAGGGGATTTTATTGAATCTAGTGAAGATTCCTTGTCCCCTCACCGCCTTAAATTGACCCACTTTACCATATTAAGGGACTTCAATATCCATGCTGTTGACCCCCAGGCCCACTGGTCTGACCGCACGCATGCTCTGAATCCGCCCAGCTGGTTTTTGGTCCCACGCACTCGGCAGGTCACACTATCGATCTGATCTTCT
Organism: Lissotriton helveticus; assembly: GCF_964261635.1. Taxonomy (NCBI): domain Eukaryota; kingdom Metazoa; phylum Chordata; class Amphibia; order Caudata; family Salamandridae; genus Lissotriton; species Lissotriton helveticus. The sequence goes on along the minus strand of NC_136064.1, from coordinate 97,422,956 downwards.
CAAACTGCTTGCTATCCATTTGCCCTCCAAAATCTTCCCTGTGGTCCGACCACCACTTGACTTTCTTCAACTGAACCTATGCTGTCTCTGGTCAGCAGAATAGGCTATCGGACCGCACGACCATAAGGGCATGGAAGAGGTTGAAGCCTTCGGACTAGGTAGACCTCCTTGCCAACAGATGCCACCATCTTTCCTAATGTTGAGGCAGTCGATGGATGGCTTCTCGGGCAGCGGACGTGCTCGCCCCTCTACAGGAGCAGAAGAAGGGCAAGGCCAGATGTAATGTAATGTAATGTAATGTATGTATACTTGTAAAGCGCACCGTTACCTCGTTACGTGGCGTCCTGGCGCTGTATACTGCTGGGGAACCGGTCCTGGCTTTCCCTGTGAGAGGGCACCCCCAAGGTGAAGCCAGGCATCCCCGGCGTTGCTAGGGCCGTTGTGGAGATTAAGCAAGCTATTGCCCAGAGTTGCAGAGTGGGACCCATGGTTAGCGTAGGCACCTAAGCGAGAATTATCGAGTCCGCGGACATTGACCCAAGACCCTGCCGCGTCGGGAATTGAACCCTGGTCCCAAGCCGACCTCTGCTTCAGGGTCTGCCGCTTCTAACCAGTGAGCCACACTTCTCTACAAATGCCTCTGCCTTATGGTTTTCCTTACACTTGGCTGAGGGACGTAAAGCCGGTAAAAAGCTTGAACGCATCTGGCGTAAAGACTACTCTCCTGACAGCAAGGCGGTATACAAATAAGCGCTCAGAGCATATCATGCCTCTCTTAAACAGGCTCAGCGCCAGTTCTTTACCGATAAGATCATCCTTGCTGAGCAGAGCTCCTGCTCTCTCTTCCAGATTGTGACGTCTTTTACTTCTCCACAGTCTTGTCATCGAGTTACTGGTCCGGCTCAAGAGGTTAGCAATGGGCTGGCAACCTTCTTTGAAACAAAAATCTCTGATATCCAGAAATCACTGCCTGCAGAGGTTACACTCTCCCTGCCCGCCTGTCATTATGATCAGCTCAGCCATAGGTTGACTCAGTATAGACCTACATCCTTAAAATACAAGTCGGGGTCCCCTCTCGATGCTTGCAGAAGCTGTGGACATTATGTGATTAACCCTGTGTTCAATCTTTCTCTTTCCTCCGGGGCTGTTCCCGACGCCTAGAAGCTCGCCAAAGTGGTCCCCCTGCACAAGAAGCCTGCATTGGACACCAGCCTTTTCTCCAACTATAGGCCAATTTCCTTGTTGCCGGCTTTGACAAAAATGATGGAAAAGCTTGTTAACACTCAGCTTTGCGAATACCTTGAGGAAATTAATACATCCCAGCCAATCTGGGTTTCGTCCCCGTCATAGCACGGAATCAGCAATGCTGGAAATTTCTGACCATATCAAATGGTCATCGGATTCAGGGAAAAGGGCGGCCTTGATCCTTCTCGACTTGTCTGACACTTTCAGCATCATCCCACACCCTATGCTCCTGCACCATCTTTACGCTTTGGGTGTGGAGGGTTTTGTGTGGGGCTGGTGTAAGTCATTTTTGACTGCTAGAGGCCAATTGGTTTGGCTTGCTCCTTTTTCATCGGAGGTCAAGGCAGGTAACCAAGGGGTCCCGCAGGGCTCTTCACTTGGCCCTACCCTCTTTAACTTCTCATTGGCCCCTTTGGCATCTGTTGTCGAACCGTTCAGTTGTAAAATCATTTCTTATGCCGATGACACGCAGCTGATCCTTGCCTTCGAGGCCCTGCCTGCTTCTATCGCAGCTCCTTCCTCTGAGTGCAGCTGCCGTCAAAGAGCACCTTGGCAGATGAATAGATAACCTGGCTGCCGCATTTTGAACCACCTGCATGTGCTTCACTTGTGCTGTCACAACCCCTAAATACGAGGTATTCACGTAATCCAGACACGAAGTGATAAGGGCATGGATCACTACTCTTCTCGCCTCCAAAGGCAGGAGAGGGAGGCATTTCTTGATAGTCTAGACCAGCACGAAGCATTGGCCTACCACCCCAGAGATCTGAGCCCTCACAGATAGGGTATTGTCCAACTTCACCCCTATGTTTTTAACCAATGGGGAAGGGGGCGGCGGGGCTGGCAATGCAGAGGGCCAAGGTTCTTCCCACCAGTTGGACACATGACCCAAAGGAGATGGTTTCAGTCTTCTCTGCATTGCATTTAAGTTGGCTGCTCTCCACCCAATCAAAGACAGCACACACCCATGCAGTCAGAGAAAGTAGCTGCGATAGAGGCAGACAGGCCCTCGAAGGCAAAGAGCAGCTGAGCAACATCAGCATTAGAAATTATACTACAGCCAAACGGCTCTACAACAGAAGCCAAGGTGGCCATACAGATGTTAAAAAGGGTAGGACTGAGGGAAGAGTCCTGCAGGACTCTTGGTTAACTGCCTTGAACTCAGAGGAAAAAGAAGCAAGACAAACCGATTGGCCTCCCAGGAGCCTCCCACACTCAGAACAGGAAGACGGTGCCGGAGGAGAGAGTGTGGGACGGTGTCGAAGGCAGCAGACAAGCCAAGAAGGATCAAGCCCGCATTGCTCCCTGAATCTAACCCCCATTTGATATGGTCAGATATTTAATGGACATGGTCTACTTTAAACAATGTTTTCCTGCTAGGAATGCAAATATGAGGGCCATAGGCCCGCTGCCCCTTCCAAGCCTCCTATCCTGTGTTTGCAGGCATCAGCAAGGCTGTAATAGAACCTCTCCTACCCAATTCATATTCATAAGACAGGAGGTTCTGTGACCTGCAAATCTGCATGTTAGTTTGTGACTAATTCCTACATCAATCGCATCACAAAGTGACAGCCAAGTAGCAGTCCTCTCAGTGTACAAAACACCAACTCCCCCCACTACCAATGACAATATCAACACAACTACTAACCATCACACTCCTAGGTATTATTCCTATGTAATGCATTTTGACAAAAAAACACTATTGTTGTTCTCATCTCAAAATTAGATAGACAGCGCCACCATGCGGTGGACACTCACTAGAGCCGCTGTTGACAATTAAGTGCCGGTGCTGAGTACCGGAAACCACCGGCTCAAATTAAGCACTGACTGCGACCTGGTGTTTAGGACATTGGACTCCAATGTTTTTATAGATTGCTCCATCACACCTTTCCATTTCTAAACGTGTTAAAAGGCATTAGTATATCCTAGTTTAATGGTACTTATTCAACAACCCCTCAAGGATGGAAATCTGAATCCCCTTGCTGGGATTAAAACTAATGATTTTCAGATCACTGCATGTTTCAGCAGCAACAGTTCAACTCGCTGAGCTATCCTGTTGGATAAGGGTCAGGGGTCCCAGTCTCACCCTTTACACCTATGGGGTGTTGGCTACCCTAGTGGTGCCCTAACCCATGTGATCCACTGACAACTCCACAGGAATACGGCTGTCTTCTTTTTCTAGCTCGGTTCTTTTTTTGCAGTTTTGTGTAATCTCTTTTCCAACATTTTTTAGGTCTGGCATGACGATTCAGCAGTCTCAAAACCTTACGTGACCAACAAAAAAAGAGCTTTCAGAATGCTACACCCACATGTTGGTTGCCCTGAGTACAGGATTTGATTGGGCAGAAACAGTGTTCTTCCACTAAAAGGACTGCTTGTATTGAACATTTTCTCTTGTGGCAAATCTTACACTCGATAAAGCAGGAGTGAGCTGGTTATAGTGGCAAGCCAATGATCATGGCTATGGGGCTGCTCTGTTTATTATAAAATGAAATGATAAAGGTAGTAGGCCTGGCGTATTTATCGTGAAAAGTTTGTTAACATCAATCAATTTAAGGGTGGTTTGTTATTACTCTCAATGGAGGCCTGCAGGGGGGGATCCTGTTACATGGAATCTCACAGTTGACTCTGGTATACAAGGGTTTTGGTGCTGGTTATTAAGCAATAGACATAAAAGATTGCTTCCCTGAGAATTTTTGTTAAGCCCCCTTAGGAGGAGAGAGAGTATTTTGCCTCGTGAACTGTAATTCTGTATCTCTTTATAATTGTAGGCCCATGTGTCTCATGGCTACCTTGTGAGAAAGGTTGCACTCAAAACAGTAAGCCAGAGTTGGTTATGGTGACACACTACAGGCCTGATTGGTGCCCTGAAGAAAATGCCATAGGCCTGCTCTGCTTATTATAAAGTTATGACAAAAGGCAGAAGGCCTAACTTTTTTATACTGGAAACCATTTGTTAAAGCCAGCAGGCCTTTAAAAGTGGTCTGTTATGACATTGCGTTACAGGCTCTGGGTTACGGGCGGTTAATGCATTGGTGCAGTGTTCTTTACCGTGGTGAGGCTTCAACTCTTTCCTAAACTGGAGCAATGTTGGGGCGTCCAAATGGATACGGGGATGCTGTTCCAGATCCTGGGTGCATAGATTGAAAAGGCCTGTTGTCCAGGAGCGGCCCGTGCAGGTAAGAGCCGTGGGGTGGTGGGGCAGGTTGGATGGGGGGACTCGACAGACGCAGAAAGGGGAAAATCCGTTATTTATTTAACTTTCCATCATCGTAGTCTGTTGAGTCCCCCCACCCCTCCCCAATGACCCACCGCTCTTACCTGCACGGGTCGCACCTGCCGTTGTCTTGTTTTCCCTTTTTAACACTTCTTAGTCTGCAGTCTCATGGTGCCCTTGTGATGGCTTTGTGAAGAATATAGCATGCTACAATGCATGCAAATACATCGCGTTCCGTAACAACGTGGTTATTACAACTACTGTGTTGTTACAACGCGATGCCATAACTACGCAAGTCATTACATCGACTTGCAGTAGATGGCGGTGTAACATCAGGAATGTATAATTTACTATTCCAACTCCAGCCTATGCAACAGTACGGAAGGTGTTGGAATAGTAAATGATACTATTCCTTATGTTAGAGTGCCATCTACTGCAAGTCGATGTAATGACTTGCGTAGTAATGGCATTGCGTTGTAACAACGCAGCCGTTGTAACAACCGCATTGTAAAGGCATAGCGGGCTAATGACCGCGATATAAAGGTTGTTCCCCCTTTGTAAATTGTAAATGATAATGCTAATTCTGATGATGATGCGGGCCGACAATGGAAGCCAACGGAGTTCCATCAGGGTGGGGGTGATGATCATTTATTTTATTTATTTGAAACATTTTATATATTGTACTAGACCCGGAGGTATCAGACCGCTTTACATGAGTTACAGGTTACATAGTTACATCACTTAAATCAAAGAGTCACAGGAGGAGGAGGAGGGGGAGGGAGGGAATACACAACGGGAAAACGAGGAAAACAATGTCAGATGTACGGCTAGGTAGGTGACGGCCGATGGGGTGAAACCAGGGCCAGACTCCTCTTTAGCTGGATATGACTGCTCCACCCGGCATCGGCCAAGGTTGCTCGTGTATCGAGGTGAGTACAAACAGTTTTGACGCCCATGGGACGTTGTCAAAGGTCCATCAGAAGTTCACAGGAACGTTATTTATGAATTATATATAGTGCTGGCTAGACCCGTAGGTATCAGGGCACTTTACATTAGGCTACACAATGTTACAGAGAATGAAAACAAATACACATTACATCAAAAATTAACCAACAAATTGGGAGAGGAAAGACAGGTGAGACAAATAGAGAGGAGGGGAGAAGGGGGACATGTGAAGGGGGAGGATGAAGGAAAAGACGGCAGGAGAGATGTTGGACAGGCCCCACGAAGGGCTCGCTCCCTCCCCGCATGACAGGGCCCAGACACCGGCTCTCCGGGGGCTACCCGCAGAAGCAACCCGCAACCCGTCCCCTCCGGGACGCCTGCTCCCGGATATCTCTGTGTCACGGGCCCGGGCCCCCGTCAGCCCCATTACCCGGCCCAGCCGCCATCTTGGACACTGCACCACGCGGCCGCGTGGCCTCAGCTCGACCCCAACCCTGGGCCCGGCCAGGCCCCGCCATCCCGGCACCACCATCCATCCAGGAGGTGAACGGACCACTTGGCAGGCTAATGGGAGAAAGAAGTGTCGATGGCTCTCCCCCGCCAGGTGCCGATCGCCCCCAGCCTCCCCGGGTGCTGGCTCCACCCCCCTGCTGGGTGTCTGGACTCCCTCATCCCGGACCTCCCGACCTCCCAGTGCGAGGGTCCGGACATCAAAGGGCGCCAGACCTATAACCGAGGCAGCCCCAGAGCAGGAAGGCAGTTGTATCCTGGAGTCGAGAGACACCGAGAAGAACTCATCCTTGACGGACTGCTGGCGCTGCCGCAGCCCTGCCTTGTGAACTATCGTCCTGCCTGCTGGCGCTGCCGCGGCCTTCTGCAACCTTCATCCTCGTGGGACCTGCTGGCGCTGCCGCGGCCCGTTGTAACTTCCATCCTCGTGGGACCTGCTGGCGCTGCCGCGGCCCGGTGTAACCGTCATCCTCGTTGGGACCTGCTGGCGCTGCCGCGGCCCGTTGCCACCTACGATCTCTTCGGGACCTGCTGGCGCTGCCGCGGTCCGACCCGTCCGACCGCCGAGCTCGAGGATTGTGAGCTACCGCCGTTTCACCTCAGTACCCGTAGGTACCAAGACTGTCCCGCTACCCCCTTTCCCTACTAGAGACTAGAATTGAGAGGATCATCGTGTCCTGATCTCCTTGTATCGTACTACCTTACTTCAAGAACTGCCTATAAAAGGTGTTAATCTGATCTTCGTGTGGTGTCCATCTGTGGGGGGGGAAGTTACTTGTCTGTACGATCGCTGGAGACGGCCCTCACCGGAGGCCTCTCCCCTTGTGCTCGGCCGACCCTCCAGGTCCCCGTCTAACATTGGTGGCCAGCGGCGCGATCCGAACCAATGCGTAACCGTACAGAGAGTAACTCACCCTACGACTAATCCACAATGACGACCAGAGAGAGCGGATCTGCAGAGAAATTCCAGATGGAAAAACTGGAAGAGTACAACCACCGAGAGCTAAAACAATTTTGCATAGAACTAGGCATTGCCACCACCGGTCTGAGCACGAAAGAGGACTTCAAACACGCCCTAGAATCCTGGGCAGAGACAAATATCGCCGGACCCCGGGACCCCGAAGCCCCGGAGACAAACACCACTCTGACGGAAGAAAGGAGAACAGATCTCTCCCGGGAAGAGATCCGAGAACGAGAGAAAAATAGACTACACGAGTTAGAGTTGGCACGGCTCAAATTAGACGGAGAATTGAAACTGGCAGAACAAAAGATGAACTTAGAACACTTACGGCTCCAAGAAGAGCGAGAGGAAAAGCAGAGACAGAGAGAACTCGAAGAGAAAAGACTGGCATACGAACACGAGTGCAAGCTAGCGGAGATAGAAATGCGCAAACAGAACAAAGACCATGGGGTGCCCGAGCAACCGCGCCCCCCAGGTACTACCGAACAGAAGGTCCAAGGATGTGGTCCGGGAATACTATCGGAACGACGACATACAGCAGTGGTTCAAGGCCTACGAGATCGCCATGACTGCCCACCGGATCGCTCGAAGTGACTGGGGAGCCGGTCTATGGGGGAGATTCGTCAATGAAGGCCGGGATGCCCTGCTGCAGCTTCCGGACCATCAAATGACGTCCTATGACCACATGAAGGCCGCCCTCCTCAGTCGATATGGGCTGACGCCCGAGATGTACCGCCAGAGGTTCCGCAACTGCACCCGGATCCCGGGTACAACCTGGATAGAATATGTGAACTATTTCAGCCGAGCCTTTGAGGGATGGATCAAGGGTAGCAACGTAACAACCTACGAACAGCTCTTCAACCTCATTGTGTGGGAGCACCTCTCCAACAACTGCTTCGTCGAGCTCAGGCAGCACCTCCTCGACAGTAAATTGACTGACCCACGGCAGCTCGCTGCCGAGGCTGACCGATGGGAGAGCACCCGAGTGACCCGGAGTGGGCCAAACGAGCAGAACAGAACCAACCAAGGTCATCATCGTCCCCGAGGAGGAGGAGGAGGACAGGGCCGGGGCAGAGACGCCGTCCCGGCCGCTCCCGCCAACAACACCCCGCCCCCGGCCGGCCGGGGCAACCCCCCGATGCGCCCGGGGTTCCGAGCCAACGTTACGTGTCATCGATGCCAGCGAGTCGGCCACTATGCCAGTGACCCGACCTGCCCAAAGAACCAGACCCCCGGACCCCGCCAGGTGGCTGCCGCCGCCCTAGGAGAAGAGCAAGTCTCCGAAGAGCCTGAAGAGTATGAGCAGGAGCAGCCCGAGTGGGAACCTGCCGCCATGACCCTGGCCTGCCTAGGGGTAAGAGACCTGATCCCGCGGGCTCCCCTACCAGCCAAAACCAGGAAATACAGCCAGTGGGTGAACATAAATGGGCGTAAGGCCGAAGCCCTGCGTGACACAGGGGCCAGTGTGACGGCCGTCCGTTGTCACCTGGTGACCCCAGAACAAATTCTGCCAAACGTTCTTTGCCCCGTCCGATCGGCCGACAATTCGGAGAGCCTGTGTCGGATGGCCTGCGTCTCCTTCGAATGGGGAGGAGTCTCCGGTATGTTAAAAGTGACTGTCCGCGACGATGCCCCCGTGGACTGCCTCCTGGGGAACGATCTCGAGAGTTCCCCGTGGGCAACCGTTGAAAGAAGAGAGCACCTGGGGATGTTAGGCCTCCCGGGCTGGGCGTGCGTAACAACCCGGTCCATGACCGCCGACACCATCCCTAGATCTGAAGAACCCGAATGGCCAGCACCTCCTCCCCCGATCGCTCCAGAGGGAGACTCCATCCCTACCGACACCCCGGAACAAACCCACGAAGAGCCCGCTCAGCCCCAAGACCTTCCGGACCTGGCTCAGTGGCATCAGGAAGGGGGGCCCACCCAAGAACAATTCCGGCAAGAGCAAAAGACATGTCCCTCCCTCGAGGGACTGCGACAGCAAGTGCTCGCCCAGGGCGCAGGAGACACCGCAGGGGCCCACTGGATCTATTGGGACAATGACCTACTGTACAGCGAACAAAGAATAGCGGAACTGGGGGCCAGTCGAGTACTGGTGGTGCCCCTCCGTTTCAGAGACTTCCTTCTGAACTTGGCCCATGATGTCCCCCTGGCTGGACACTTAGGGCAAGACAAAACATACAACCGCCTGGTGACTCACTTTTACTGGCCGAAAATGAGAAATGACGTCTCCACCCACTGCCGGTCCTGCCTGACCAGCCAGGCCAGCGGGAAGAGCGGCCGCAAACTCAAGGCACCTCTGCAACCATTCCCCGTTGTGACCACCCCGTTCGAAAGGGTGGGAATAGACATTGTGGGGCCCCTGGACCCCCGAGCAGCACAAGGGCATCGATTCATCCTGGTCCTTGTGGACCACGCCACCTGCTATCCTGAGGCGGTTCCCCTTCGAACTGTAACAGCACCAGTGGTAGGTCGAGCCTTAATGGGGATCTTCTCTCGAGTGGGCTTCCCCAGGGAAGTCGTCAGCGACAGGGGCACTAACTTTATTTCAAAATATATGAAATCCCTATGGCAACAGTGCGGAGTCACCTACCAATTCACGACCCCCTATCACCCGCAAGGAAACGGACTGGTCGAGCGATTCAACCGCACTCTCAAGGGGATGATCATGGGGCTGGAAGAACCCCTACGCCGCCAGTGGGACGTGCTACTACCGTGCCTCCTCTTCGCCTACCGAGAAGTCCCCCAGAAGTCCCTCGGCTTCAGCCCTTTCGAACTCCTGTACGGACACCCTGTTCGCGGGCCTCTCAGCCTAGTTAAAGAAGAGTGGGAAATGGCCCCCCTGAAGACCCCTCCAGACGTCTACAAGTACCTCCTGACCCTCCGTAATCAGACCCGGCGATTCAGAGAGCTCGCCAAAGCCAATCTTGAAGCCAGTCAGGAGGACATGAAGAAGTGGTACGATCAACATGCCTCCTCCATCGAATTCGAGCCTGGCCAGCAGGTATGGGTGATGTCCCCCATCGAACCTTGTGCCTTACAGGACAAATGGACGGGGCCCTTCAAGGTGATCGAGCGTAAGAGCCCCGTCACCTACCTCATCGACATGGAATCCCCCCGGAACCCCCTCCGGGTCCTCCACGCCAACAGACTCAAACCCCACTTCGTGCGCTCGGAGCTCAGCCTGCTGATGGCTACAGACAGTGGGGCGGAAGAGGACTCCGAGCCCCTCCCTGACCTACTGGGGGCCGGGGAAAAAGATGGTTCGGTGGACGGGGTCCAACTCTCCGAGGCTCTGACCCCGGAGCAGCGCCAAGACTGTCGGGCCCTCCTGCTGCAATTTGCAAACCTATTCTCCCTCACACCCGGGGTCACCCCCTGGTGTCTGCACGACGTGGACACTGGCGACAGTCCTCCTATCCGACACCGGCCGTACCGAGTACCAGATCGGGTACGCACCTGCATCCAAGAAGAAGTCTCCAAGATGCTCGCACTCGGAGTCATCGAACCCTCGGACAGCCCCTGGGCCAGCCCGGTTGTACTGGTCCCCAAAGCTGTGGCCCCGGGCACCACACCCGAGCTCCGGTTCTGCGTCGACTATCGGGGTCTGAACGCTGTCACCCGAACCGACGCTCACCCCATCCCCCGAGCCGACGAACTAGTTGACCGCATGGGGGCGGCCCGCTACCTAAGCATCTTCGACCTGACGGCGGGCTACTGGCAGATCGGCCTCACCCCCAGGGCACAAGAACGATCCGCTTTCTCCACCCCGGATGGACACTATTTCAGAGTGATGCCATTCGGCATGAAAAACGCTCCAGCCACGTTTCAACGACTTGTGAACCAGGTATTGGCGGGCCTCGAAGAGTTCAGCGCCGCATACCTGGACGACATCGCGGTGTATAGCCGCCACTGGTCAGACCACCTCCGCCACCTCCGAGGGGTCCTGCAGGCCCTCCAACGGGCCGGCCTCACAATCAAGGCCAGCAAGTGCCAAATCGGCCAGGGGTCCGTGACCTACCTCGGACACCAAGTGGGGAGCGGTCTGGTGGCCCCCCTCCAGCTCAAGATCGCTGCCATCCAGTCCTGGCGCCCCCCCGTAACCCAAACCGAGGTCCGAGCCTTCTTGGGGCTCACCGGATACTATCGGCGGTTCGTAAAGGACTATGGCAGCATTGTGGGGCCCCTCACGGAACTCACATCCAAGACCAACCCAAAAACAGTCAACTGGACTCCCGACTGTCAAGCGGCCTTCGAGAGGCTGAAGGCCGCCATGTGCACCGCTCCTGTGCTCCAGGCCCCCGACTACAGCCGTGAGTTCATCGTCCAGACTGATGCCTCAGACCATGGCATCGGGGCCGTCCTCTCCCAACTGAACCCCGAGGGAGTCGACCAACCAGTGGCCTTCATCAGCAGATGCCTCCTGCCCCGAGAACAGCGCTGGAGCACCATTGAGCGAGAGGCCTTCGCAGTAGTATGGGCCCTCAAGAAGCTCCGGCCTTACCTCTTCGGAACCCACTTCCGGGTACAAACAGATCATCGGCCCCTGCAATGGCTAATGCAAATGCGGGGGGAGAACCCCAAACTATTGTGATGGTCCATCTCCCTGCAGGGGATGGACTTCACTGTGGAGCATCGCCCTGGCCAAGACCACGCCAACGCGGATGGCCTTTCCCGCTTTTTCCGCCTCGACGACGAGAGTCCCCAAGAGGATGGGTGACTCTCCCCGCCTTCAGCTGGGGGGGACGCATGTTGGACAGGTCCCACGAAGGGCTCGCTCCCTCCCCGCATGACAGGGCCCAGACACCGGCTCTCCGGGGGCTACCCGCAGAAGCAACCCGCAACCCGTCCCCTCCGGGACGCCTGCTCCCGGATATCTCTGTGTCACGGGCCCGGGCACCCGTCAGCCCCATTGCCCGGCCCAGCCGCCATCTTGGACACTGCACCACGCGGCCGCGTGGCCTCAGCTCGACCCCAACCCTGGGCCCGGCCAGGCCCCGCCATCCCGGCACCACCATCCATCCAGGAGGTGAACGGACCACTTGGCAGGCTAATGGGAGAAAGAAGTGTCGATGGCTCTCCCCCGCCAGGTGCCGATCGCCCCCAGCCTCCCCGGGTGCTGGCTCCACCCCCCTGCTGGGTGTCTGGACTCCCTCATCCCGGACCTCCCGACCTCCCAGTGCGAGGGTCCGGACATCAAAGGGCGCCAGACCTATAACCGAGGCAGCCCCAGAGCAGGAAGGCAGTTGTATCCTGGAGTCGAGAGACACCGAGAAGAACTCATCCTTGACGGACTACTGGCGCTGCCGCAGCCCTGCCTTGTGAACTATCGTCCTGCCTGCTGGCGCTGCCGCGGCCTTCTGCAACCTTCATCCTCGTGGGACCTGCTGGCGCTGCCGCGGCCCGTTGTAACTTCCATCCTCGTGGGACCTGCTGGCGCTGCCGCGGCCCGGTGTAACCGTCATCCTCGTTGGGACCTGCTGGCGCTGCCGCGGCCCGTTGCCACCTACGATCTCTTCGGGACCTGCTGGCGCTGCCGCGGTCCGACCCGTCCGACCGCCGAGCTCGAGGATTGTGAGCTACCGCCGTTTCACCTCAGTACCCGTAGGTACCAAGACTGTCCCGCTACCCCCTTTCCCTACTAGAGACTAGAATTGAGAGGATCATCGTGTCCTGATCTCCTTGTATCGTACTACCTTACTTCAAGAACTGCCTATAAAAGGTGTTAATCTGATCTTCGTGTGGTGTCCATCTGTGGGGGGGGAAGTTACTTGTCTGTACGATCGCTGGAGACGGCCCTCACCGGAGGCCTCTCCCCTTGTGCTCGGCCGACCCTCCAGGTCCCCGTCTAACAAGAGACGAAAGGTAGTCTGCCCAAAGACCGACTGGGTAGGTGACGTCCGAGGAGGGGATCCACAGCCCATCACCCCAATAAACAGGTAGCTCCATCGGGCATCAGTCAGATTGCTAGGTCTCAACTGATGAGGGAAAGTTCACAGAAGAAAGTCCAGTGGATAGATAGGGTGGGAACTATGAGCAAGGACGGGTGAGGGCAAAGGTTAATAGCTGGAAAGAGGAGAAGAGTAGAGAGGAGGGGGTAGGGGTATGGTGAAGAGGAGAAGGGAGAAAAGTCCAGTAGAGTTTGCCCAAAGACCAACTGGGTAGGTGAAGTTCAAGGAGGGAAATCCATAGCCCATTTCCCCTTTAGCTCGCGAGGTAGATCCACCGGGCGTCAATCAAAATGTCAAGGTCTCAGCTGCCGATGGAAAGATCTCCGAGTCAATCAATCAATCAAGAAATTTGTATAGCGCGCTACTCACCCGGAGGGTCTCAAGGCGCTGGGGGGGGGAGGGGGGGCCGCTACTGCTCGAACAGCCAGGTCTTCAGTTGCCTCCTGAAGGAGAGGTGTTCTTGGGTGAGGCGGAGGTGGATGGGGGGGAATTCCAGGGCTTGGCTGCCAGGTAGGAGAAGGATCTTCCTCCCATGGTGGTTCTTCGGATGCGTGGGACGGCGGCGAGGGCGTGGTTGGTCGATCGTAGTTGGCGGGTGGGAGTGTAGAAGGTCATGCGGTTGTTGAGGTACCTGGGGCCCAGGTCGTGGAGTGCTTTGTGTGCGTGGGTGAGGAGTCTGAACGTGATTCTTTTGCTGACGGGGAGCCAATGCAGGTCTCTCAGGTGTCTGGAGATGTGGCTGTGGCGGGGGATGTCCAGGATGAGTCATGCGGAGGCGTTCTGGATGCGTTGGAGTCTTTTCTGCAGTTTGGCTGTGGTTCCGGTGTAGAGGGTGTTTCCGTAGTCTATTCGGCTGGTGACGAGTGCCTGGGTGACCGTCTTCCTGGTTTCGGTGGGGATCCATCTGAAGATCTTTCGGAGCATGCGTAGGATGTTGAAGCATGAAGATGAGACGGCGTTGACTTGTCTGGTCATCGACAGGGAGGAGTCCAGGATGAAGCCCAAGTTGCGTGCGTGGTCCGTTGGTTTGGGTGCGCAGCCTAGGGCCGGGGGCCACCAGGAGTCGTCCCAGGCGGATGGTGTTGACCCAAGGATGAGGACTTCCTTCTTGTCTGAGTTCAGTTTCAGGCGGCTGTTCAAGTGTCATGGAGGGTGAGCAGGAGCGGGGTCGGGTGAGGGCTGATCCAGAACAGGAATATGACCAATGATTTTAGATCAGGAGAGATACTTGACCCCGTGAAACGTCCCACCAGCTCAGTTTGGGAGTGCCCGGGTACCTCAGGAGTCCCCCGCGGCGGTAGTCAGGACTGGCCCCAGTCGCCATCTTGGGGACAAGCACAGCAGCAAACTCTACCTCCGCCTGAGATGCAAGCATTGTGAAAGGCAGAGGGGAGGGGGGCCAAGAAATCATGGTAGCCTTTCCAGCAGGAGACGTGGACCAAGGTCCAGCAGGTCGTTGGGCCAAGAATCCGAAGGTGTAACAGGTACTCACTGTAGACGGTGAAGGTTCAGCTGAGCGTCGGGTGCTCCTCATGGCAGCCATGGCACAGGCCCAAGATTCTACGGCACAGGGCATCTACCAGCTCCCCAGCCTCAGCGATGGTGTGCACTGTGACTTGGTCACGGTTACGGTGCTGATTGAAGCGACACGATCGGGGAAATTACCGCTGCCATTTTGGAGTCAGGCAGGGACAGGCAGTATCGCAGTGCCGATCACCGTGTATGTAGGTGACAAGCACCGAACCATAAAACAAGGTGTACCTTGAGCAGAGGAGTGTGAAAGGCTTCCCTCATAGGCAGCAGCCACTTGGTAAAGGCAATATAAGTACTCCTAGGCTGGAGGTGCCAGGATGGTTGCGCCCGCCATTTTGAAGCCAATGCTGATTTGACTATTGGGCAGAGGCTGCCGGTGACCGACCTGTAGCAGGTGTATTTCTGCCCTCCCCTCAGAGTCTCTTTGTCTGCTTCCATGGCGGCTATCTCCCTCTCACGACCTCTGAGATTCGAGACCCCCGACCCGCAGCGTGTGCTGGTTATCCTCAGAGCGAGTTGGGTCTCGGTCTCGTCAACATACGGCCGTTCTCCGAGATCATAGGATGTTGCTGTGCGTCTCTTTCACTGCACGTACGGTTCTCTGTGATCGATTGCGGCTGGACCTTGTGGCAGGGTCAGGGTTAATAGCGGATTATGACTTGTAGTGGCTTGGCCGGCCGGAGATTATCTAGGTTTCGACCGTCATGTTGGCATGGTGCAACTGCGGGTCGGTGCAGCTGAGGTTGATGCAACTTTAGGACGCTGCAACATTGGCTGATACAACTGTTGGTAAATTCAACTATGGGTCGGTGCAGTTGTGGTTTGTTTTAGCCGTGCGTCAATGTAGCGGCAGGATGATGCAGCGGGCAGATTACCATTGGTTAATGCATCTAGCCGTCGCAGCAGTTGTGAGTTAATGCAGTTATGCCCTCTTACCAGATGCCGGTGATCAGCTCTGTGGAGCAGCCGTGAGTGGCCGGAGATCCAGGTCACGGAATTCTATTCGGGCGCTGAGTCCTCAGGGAGAGCCTTGCAAAATCACCAGGTCAGCACTTGGCTAGTCGTCCCGAAGCGTCCTCTACCCAGATGTCGGCACAGCGCCCAGGAACAGCTGCGTGTGGCCGGAAGTCGGGGTCGAAGGACGATTCTTGTAAAGTAAGTATAATCATGCTATTGAGGTTAAATATTGCTGTTCAATGGTCCGGATATCCAGAGATTTACGCCAATGGCGATACCTTACCCCAAGAGCCCTCTGGAAGAGCACCTACCCCAGCGGCCATCTTACCTGATATCACATTTCTTCAGACCCTGGATTAGACATGCTGAGGTGTGTAGGGGGCCCACAATGTGGAGTATGGGAGGCCATGGGGTGGATCATTACCCCCAGATGTGAGACTAGAACAACTTGAGCAGCAGTTCTGAAGCTGCATTCTGGATGAAACAATTTGGCTTTCTTTAGAAGAGAGAGATGGTAGCATCCCTTCTTAGTTTTTCTGGCAAGGTGTTCTTTGAGGGAGAGGTTGTTCCGGGTGAATGCAAGTGATTTTGCATTTCCCTACTGTTGCACTGACTGGAGTGGGAATAGTAATTTTTACCCCTTCGCAATCCACACTTTCCCTACTGTTACACTCACTGGAGTGGGAATAGTAATGTTTACCCCTACACTATCCCGTACTTTCCCTACTGTTGCACTCACTGGAGTGGGAATAGTAATTTTTACCCCTTCGCAATCCACACTTTCCCTACTGTTACACTCACTGGAGTGGGAATAGTAATTGTTACCCCTTTGCTATCCAGCCCTTTCCCTACTGTTGCACTCTCTGGAGTGGGAATAGTAAATGTTATCCCGCCACTATCCAACACTCTCCCTACTGTTGTACTGCCTGGAGTAGGAACAGTTATTTTTCCCACACCGCTATCAAACACTTTCCCTACTGTCACACTCACTGGAGTGGGAATAGTAATATTTACCCTTCGCTATCCAAAACTTTCCCTACTGCTGCACTCACTGAATGGGAAAGTAATTTTTACCCCTCCGCTATCCAACACATTCCCTACTGTTGCACTCACTGGAGTGGGGAGAGACATTTTTATCCCCCCGCTATCCAACACTTTCCCTACTGTTACACTCTCTGGAGTGGGAATAGTAATGTTTCCCCTCTGCTATCCAACACTTTCCCTACTGTTACACCCACTGGAGTGGGAATAGTAATTTTTACCCTTCTGCTATCGAACACTTTCCTTACTGTTGCAGTCACTGAAGTGGTGATAGTAAATTTTATTCCGCCACTATCTAACACTTTCCCTACTGTTGCACTGACTGGAGTTGGAATGGTCATTTTTACCCCTACGCTGTCCAACACTTTCCCTACTGTTGCACTCACTGGAGCGGGGATAGTAAATGTTATCCCGTCACTATCTAACACTTTCCCTACTGTTGCACTGACTGGTGTGGGAATAGTAATTTTTACCCCTCCACTATCCAACACTTTCCCTACTGTTGCACTGACTGGTGTGGGAATAGCAATTTTTACCCCTCTGCTGTCCAACACTTTCCATACTGTTGCACTGACTGGAGTTGAAATAATAATTTTTACCCCTCCGCTGTCCAACGCTTTCCCTACTGTTGCACTCACTGGAGTGGGAATAGCAATTTTCACCCCTCCGCTATCCAACCCTTTCCCTACTGTTGCACTTACTGGGCTGGGAATAGTAATTTTAACCCTCCGCTGTCCAACACTTTCCCTACTGTTGAACTCACTGGAGTGGGAATAGTAATTTTTATCCTACCACTATCCGACATTTCCCTACTGTTGCAGTCACTGGAGTAGGAATAGTAAATTTTATTCCACCACTATCCGACACTTTCCCTACTGTTGTACTCACTGGAGTGGGAACAATGATTTTTACCTCTCCGCTGTCCAACGCTTTCCCTACTGTTGCACTCGCTGGAGTGGGAAAAGCAATTTTTACCCCTCCGCTATCCAACACTTTCCCTACTGTTGCAATGACCGGAGTTGGAATAGTCATTTTTACTCCTTCGCTATCCAACGCTTTCCCTACTGTTGCACTTTCTGGAGTGGGAAAAGTCATTTTTACCCCTCCGCTGTCCAACACTTTCCCTACTGTTGCACTCACTGGAGTGGGAATAGTAAATTTTATCCCACCACTATCCGACACTTTCCCTACTGTTGTACTCACTGGAATGGGAACAGTAATTTCTACCCCTCCGCTATCCAACACTTTCCCTACTGTTGCACTGACTGCAGTGGGAAATGTAAGTTTGAAGATTTTTAAATAGTTTAATGTTTTAATTTATAAAATAATGTTTTTATTAGATTGTATGTTATTGGTATTGGTATATATATATATATATATATATATATATATATATATATATAAATATGTATAAATAAGGACATGTTTATATAATTTAAAAATGATGAAATATATTAAAATTAGTAGTTTATTATTTTTTTAAAGTAAATATATATTAATTATTAGTGATGTGTGTAACTTTTTTTAAGTTTAATTGTTATTTTGTTTAAAATGTATATTAAATCTACTTTATTATTTATATACATTTTATTATTCAGCATATTTAATATTTATTATTTTATTTTATATATATCCAAAAATAGATATTTTGTACAACTATAGTTTTTTACATCAATATTTTTTCTCTCAATATTTTTGTACTTACCTTTTCAAGTATAGGGAGTCAATATTTTTGCATTCTATATTTTTTCATCAATATTTTTTCATCTATGTTTTTGTAGTCGATATTCTGTCAGTGAACCCCTCCTATCTAAATGAGAAATTGAAAATCACTGGAGCAAACAGGGGCTCAATCACTGCTCCTGGAACCCCCCACCTTCAGTCGGGAGTGGTACATGACCCAGTCATTCTCTGGTCGCGGCACAAGACTCTGGAACTCTCTGCCTCCCTCCCTCCCTCCGTCCAACCACCGGCCTAGTCACCTTCAAAAGGAACCTCAAGCTTCTCCTATTGGACAGACGCCTTGGTTCACCACCCTCGACCACACGTATGTACTCTCTCCACCAGGATATGAACTACCTTTGTCATGTGACCCCAACATCTTAACCGATGCTTGAACCGTGTATGACCCGTGACCAATCCGTTGCAATCGTCCTGGTCGCATCTACTGATGCCAATGTCTGAATGTAATTATTGTACCTGTAACTCGCTGTACACTTGTATTCTGCTACTGTTGTAAAGCGCTGGGATGCCTTCGGGCCACGTCCAAACTATATAAAACTGCAAAAATAAATAAGATAGAAATGTGGAGACACTTTATTTATTTATTTATTTATTTATGCATTTTTATAAAGCGCAGACTTTACCCGAAGGTGTCAGTGCTCTGTACAATAGAACTAGTTCTGTTACATGAGAGAAGTGTTACAAAATAGAATGTACAAAAATAGCAGGAAACAGAATCGAACACAGCAGGCAAGAGGAACACAATATCCAACACAGCAAGCAAGGACTGTACAAAAATAAATAAATATTACAAATTTACAATGACTAGTGGACTTCCTGGCGGGGTCTGAGAATGAAGGGCTTAGTTCTGAAAGTGTCTTTGGAAGAGAAGAGATTTGAGGTCGGCTTTGAAGATCCGGATGGAGGTGATGATTCGGAGCGATAGAGGAAGCGAGTTCCAGATTCTCACTGCATTACCGGAGAACGATTGAGCCATCAATTTTTCCTTTTTGAAGGAGGGGGGCTCAAGAAGAAACTTTTTAGCATTCCGAGAAGGTCTCAAGCCTCCAGACAATTTCTGTTTATTTGCCAGATAGCGAAGGGAGGACGTGTGCAAGGCTTTGTGGGTGATGCAGGCCGTTTTGTAAATAGCTCTAGTCTCGATGGGAAGCCATCAGAGAGAAGACAGGATAGGAGTGACGTGGTCACTTCGTTTGGACCCTGAAATGAAGCGAGCTGTTGAATGGAGGACGGATTTGAGGGGTGAGATTTGGGAAGGGCAGTCAGAAGAGAATTACAATAATCCAGTCTAGAGAGAACTAGTGATTGGACCAAGACCTTTGCTATGGAAACGCCTGTTCGGTTTCTGCACTTCCTGCGTGCTCCCTGGAATCCTGTGCTGTCACCCCCTGTGACATCACCCCCTGTGCTGCCACCCTCTGTGCTGTCCTGTGCTCTCACCGCCTGTGCTGTCACCTCCTGTGCTGTCACCTCCTCTGATGTCACCCCCTGTGCTGCCACCCTCAGTGCTGTCACCCCCTGTGCTGTCACCCCCTGTGCTGTCACCCCCTGTGCTGCCACCCTCTGTGCTGCCACCCTCTGTGCTGTCACCGCCTGTGCTGCCACCCTCTGTGCTGCCACCGCCTGTGCTGTCACCGCCTGTGCTGTCACCGCCTGTGCTGTCACCTCCTGTGACGTCACCCCCTGTGCTGTCACCCCCTGTGCTGTCACCCCCTGCCCTGTCACTGCCTGTGCTGTCACCCCTGTGCTGCCACCCTCTGTGACGTCACCCCCTGTGTGGTCCTGTGCTGTCACCTCCTGTGACGTCACCCCCTGTGATGTCGCCCCTGTGCTGCCCTGTGCTGTCACCCCTGTGCTGTCACCCTCTGTGACGTCACCTTCTGTGCCGTCACCCCCTGTGACGTCACCCTGTGCTGTCACCCTCTGTGCTGTCGCCTCCTGTGCTGTCACCCCTGTGACGTCACCCCCCTGTGACGTCACCCCCTGTGCTGACACCCTCTGTGCTGTCCCCCCTGTGCTGCCACCCTCTGTGCTGTCCTGTGCTTCCCCCCCCCTGTGCTGCCACCCTCTGTGCTGTCCTGTGCTGCCACCCTCTGTGCTGTCCTGTGCTGTCCCCCCCTGTGCTGCCACCCTCTGTGCTGTCCTGTGCTTCCCCCCCCCTGTGCTGCCACCCTCTGTGCTGTCCTGTGCTGCCACCCTCTGTGCTGTCCTGTGCTGTCCCCCCCTGTGCTGCCACCCTCTGTGCTGTCCTGTGCTTCCCCCCCCTGTGCTGCCACCCTCTGTGCTGTCCTGTGCTGCCACCCTCTGTGCTGTCACCTCTGTGCTGTCCTGTGCTGTCACCCCCTGTGCTGCCACCCTCTGTGCTGTCCTGTGCTGTCCCCCCCTGTGCTGCCACCCTCTGTGCTGTCCTGTGCTTCCCCCCCCCTGTGCTGCCACCCTCTGTGCTGTCCTGTGCTGCCACCCTCTGTGCTGTCCTGTGCTGTCACCTCTGTGCTGTCCTGTGCTGTCACCCCCTGTGCTGCCACCCTCTGTGCTGTCCTGTGCTGTCCCCCCCTGTGCTGCCACCCTCTGTGCTGTCCTGTGCTTCCCCCCCCCTGTGCTGGAATCACTGGACGACTTTCTTGACGCCACCGGTGAGCGAAGAGATGGAAAATGTCTGACGTTACTGCTCCAGTTGGTGGGCCATGAGGGCCGACGTTTAATTAGAACATTTTCTGAAAAGGACACAGAGACTTATGAAAGGCTACAAGAGACACTACGCGCCCATTTCAACGCAAAGGATGACGTGGATCATGAACGCATCGTTTTCAACACAGCACGGCAGGAACCAGGAGAATCATTGCCAAACTTCATCACCCGTTTGCAGAGTCTGGTACAACGCTGCCACTTCAACACATTTACAAATGAGGACGCAGTTCGACTTAGAGTAATCGAAGGATGTTCAAGGTCTCGTACAAAGCACAAGATTCTTCGAGGGCATTGGTCGCTAAAGGAAATAATCAAGAAGGCCGAAGCTGGAGAGCGGGTCAAAGCAAGAGACCTATCAAAAGAACCGCACCTATGTGCAAGACACCAAGATACCAGAAAAGAGACATCTCGAAGGTCGGTGAATAAAGCACAAGAAATAAACAAAACCAGAAACGGGGAGGATGAAGACGGATCAGAGATAAGACAACGAGAGAAACAAAGTAACATGAAGTACTCCGAGTCAACAACACAAAAGACAGAGATGATCCAGGAGTACGACAGCGTCACGTATTCAACCTCAAACTCAACGTGTAGTGCAAGTGATTATGAAGCAGATGAAGCATCAAGTGAGACAGATCGCACCAATGGACCAGATGACAGCCTGCCCAACAAATGTGCAAGAAAGGCAAATTATAGAAGTCTGGACCAGTTACGCCAGCACTGGAATTCGGTACATGATCACACCGATAACACAGACGTCAGTGCACAAAACTGGGAAGAGGAAGACAAACACATCCACGACATCCGAGACAATGAAGAAACCGAGAGGAGGCCATCATCATCACACGAAAGAGGTAGAAATGAAATGCCAAGAGATCAACCACAAGAGCTAGATATACCAAGAGATCAACCACAAGAGATAGATATGTGGTCATCAAACAACTCATCCAGTAAGACGACATCGAAGTCATTTCGAGAAAGGTACCCGGAGAAATATGCCAAAGAGAACTCCGACTCTAGGAGCAGCTCGTCACGGCCTACCTATTTCAAAAATCATCTATTCAAGACACACTCAAGAGAACGGTATCAAAGGACATCGTCAGAAGACTCCTCTGATTCAGAAAGCACGTCTGTTCGATCCCTCGAGTCGACCGAGTCATGGTCCCGACGACGGCCATGGCGTCAACCACCTGAACACACCTCAGAACCAAAGGACATCAGTCACGTCAAGAGTAACGTATCTCACATCAATGTCCCTGAGTACTCAGTCACTTCACAAGACAACCTGTCATGTCAACCGCAGATACATCAAGATACAAACCATATACCTTCACCACGGATAGGGTCAGCGAGGCTGACCCACAGGGCCTACGGAAAGAAAATAAAGATAGTGGACACTACCAACCGGATGGGAAAGGAATATCCAGTCACCCCGCAAGGAAGACAAGACGTCTTAAAAGAGACAGACCATCATCCGAGGAGAGAGAAACATGCACAGGCCCAGACAGTCAAAGAGCTCACCAGTCCTAAACATGAGTGGGAGTGGATGAGGCAAACAGAGGCAGCGAATGAGTCCCCGAACCAAACCAGGATGGTCTTTTCAGATAGCGCCTCACCGTCTGGTATACATGACTCTGAACCGGAAGGCAGTGTTGTCCTGGACCAGACAAGACAAAAGGAAGTACAGTCATACGCGGGTGCTCGGAAAAGAACCCGAACAACACCCCCTCATGAAGAAAACCGAGCGTCAATCAAACAAGAGCCCCATATGAAGACTGACTGCCGCCATCAAGTTGAGCTTTTCACAGTCACCTCAGAAACTGAAAATGAGTGGATCACCCAGAGGCTGATTGGAAACCACCACGAACCTGAGCACAAGAAGACCACGCGGGTAAAGGCAACAGAAAGCCATACAAAAGCAATGGAGATGCATCTTCGTAGCCCAAATAGGCGGCCTGCAGACCCGTGTGGCTGACTGAGGAACTATTAAACATATTAGACGCTAAGTTTATTTTGTCAACAAGGGGGAGATGTAATCGTGGGATGCAGTCCAGCGTTTCAACAAAACGGAACTATAAGAACTGCAGAGGCTGACGGAAGACGACTCACCCGCATCGTGAAACCGAAACGAAACTGGAACAGAGAGATCCTGAGACACTGCCAACTGACAGTCAGGCACTGATGAAGACTGCCGCTGAGAATGAGCCCGACAGGCCATACCGTATCACTTCATCGAAGAATTCAAAAGAAAGACAATTTCCTGTTTTGCTGTGGTGTATATTATTTTGTTTCTTTTATTCACAGAGGGGGGAGATGTAATGATGTTGATGCAGTGCCCAGTGACCCAACTGGTCAGGCACTAGGACCGGCCTGAGTGAGGGACGAGGGCAGGCGGAAAGGGAGGAGCTGGGGGACCAAGTGGGCAGGAAAGGCAGTAAGCTGTGGGGAGTCAAAGAAGAAGGATGATCAATAAAGAATGTCCATGACCCTACCTCATCGTGTGTGCCTGAGTTCTTGGGGCTGGACACGACACCACCCTCTGTGCTGTCCTGTGCTGTCACCTCTGTGCTGTCCTGTGCTGTCACCCCCTGTGCTGCCACCCTCTGTGCTGTCCTGTGACGTCACCCCCTGT
This sequence comes from Lissotriton helveticus, assembly GCF_964261635.1. Taxonomy (NCBI): domain Eukaryota; kingdom Metazoa; phylum Chordata; class Amphibia; order Caudata; family Salamandridae; genus Lissotriton; species Lissotriton helveticus. The sequence goes on along the minus strand of NC_136064.1, from coordinate 97,399,530 downwards.
GCTGCCACCCTCTGTGCTGTCCTGTGCTGTCACCCCCTGTGCTCTCCTCCCTCTGGGAGCCCGGATGTCCTCGCCCCTCCACTGTTCATGGTTCACAGGCCGCTGACAGCCAGAGACAGTGGGCAGTGGAGCAGAGAGAGACTGATGCCCGGGTCGTGCTCCTGCCCTCTCATCCGCCAGCCCTGGACTGAGAGGCGCTCATTTGCATCCGGGAACTCAGGAAACAAAACAGGTTTGTTGTTGGCATTCTTGCCGCTTCAAAGGTAACAAAAGGTCAAGAGTTGTAGCTGTCCGTGACGTCAGTGCGTCAGGAACAAGTGGAGGTGTCGACCTCTTCCGCCTTGAAACCGGCTGGCACCGGATTATTCAAAATATCAACCTGTTTCTGTCTTGCAGTGTTTACTCGCCTCCCCTTGGACCGCCCCATCCACGCCTCAGCTGCTGCCTGTGACATACAAAGCACAACTGACTGGAACCGTGTGTGCCGCAGAGCACACGGGCTGTCATAAGAGGCGCTGGGACCGCCCCATCCACGCCTCAGCTGCTGCCTGTGACATACAAAGCACAACTGACTGGAACCGTGTGTGCCCCAGAGCACACTGGCTGTCAGAAGAGGCGCTGGGACCGCCCCATGCAGGCCTCAGCTGCTGCCTGTGACATACAAAGCACAACTGACTGGGACCGTATGTGCCGCAGATCACACGGGCTGTCAGAAGAGGCGCTGGGACCGCCTCACAGGCCTCAGCTGCTGCCTGTGACATACAAAGCAGGACACGTGCAACTGACTGGGACCGTATGTGCCGCAGAGCACACTGGCTGTCAGAAGAGGCGCTTGGACCGCCCCATACAGGCCTCAGCTGCAGCCCGTTACATACAAAGCACAACTGACTGGAACCGTATGTGCCGCAGAGCACACGGGCTGTCAGAAGAGGCGCTGGGATCGCCCCATGCAGGCCTCAGCTGCTGCCTGTGACATACAAAGCACAACTGACTGGAACCGTATGTGCCCCACAGCACACGGGCTGTCATAAGAGGCGCTGGGACCGCCCCATACAGGCCTCAGCTGCTGCCTGTGACATGCAAAGCACAACTGACTGGAACCGTATGTGCCCCAGAGCACACGGGCTGTCATAAGAGGCGCTGGGACCGCCCCATACAGGCCTCAGCTGCTGCCTGTGACATACAAAGCAGGACACGTACCACTGACTGGAACCGTGTGTGCCGCAGAGCACACTGGCTGTCAGAAGAGGCGCTGGGACCGCCCCATCCACGCCTCAGCTGCTGCCTGTGACATACAAAGCACAACTGACTGGAACCGTGTGTGCCGCAGAGCACACGGGCTGTCATAAGAGGCGCTGGGACCGCCCCATACAGGCCTCAGCTGCTGCCTGTGACATACAAAGCAGGACACGTACCACTGACTGGAACCGTGTGTGCCGCAGAGCACACTGGCTGTCAGAAGAGGCGCTGGGACCGCCCCATCCACGCCTCAGCTGCTGCCCGTGACATGCAAAGCACAACTGACTGGAACCGTATGTGCCCCAGAGCACACGGGCTGTCATAAGAGGCGCTGGGACCGCCCCATCCACGCCTCAGCTGCTGCCTGTGACATGCAAAGCAGGGCACGTACAACTGACTGGGACCGTATGTGCCCCAGAGCACACGGGCTGTCAGAAGAGGCGCTGGGACCGCCCCATGCACGCCTCAGCTGCTGCCTGTGACATACAAAGCACAACTGACTGGAACCGTGTGTGCAGCAGAGCACACGGGCTGTCAGAAGAGGCGCTGGGACCGCCCCAACCACGCCTCACCTGCTACCTGTGACATACAAAGCAGGGCACGTACCACTGACTGGAACCGTGTGTGTCGCAGAGCACACGGGCTGTCATAAGAGGCGCTGGGACCGCCCCATCCATGCCTCAGCTGCTGCCTGTGACATACAAAGCAGGGCACGTACAACTGACTGGAACCGTGTGTGCCGCAGAGCACACGGGCTGTCAGAAGAGGCGCTGGGACCGCCCCAACCACGCCTCACCTGCTACCTGTGACATACAAAGCAGGGCACGTACCACTGACTGGAACCGTGTGTGTCGCAGAGCACACGGGCTGTCATAAGAGGCGCTGGGACCGCCCCATCCACGCCTCAGCTGCTGCCTGTGACATACAAAGCAGGGCACGTACAACTGACTGGAACCGTGTGTGCCGCAGAGCACACTGGCTGTCAGAAGAGGCGCTGGGACCGCCCCACGCCTCAGCTGCAGCCTGTGACATACAAAGCACAACTGACTGGAACCGTGTGTGCCCCAGAGCACACTGGCTGTCAGAAGAGGCGCTGGGATCGCCCCATCCACGCCTCAGCTGCTGCCTGTGACATGCAAAGCACAACTGACTGGAACCGTGTGTGCCGCAGAGCACACTGGCTGTCAGAAGAGGCGCTGGGACCGCCCCATCCACGCCTCAGCTGCTGCCTGTGACATACAAAGCACAACTGACTGGAACCGTGTGTGCCGCAGAGCACACGGGCTGTCATAAGAGGCGCTGGGACCGCCCCATGCAGGCCTCAGCTGCTGCCTGTGACATGCAAAGCAGGGCACGTACAACTGACTGGGACCGTGTGTGCCGCAGAGCACACTGGCTGTCAGAAGAGGCGCTGGGACCGCCCCATCCACGCCTCAGCTGCTGCCTGTGACATACAAAGCACAACTGACTGGAACCGTGTGTGCCGCAGATCACACTGGCTGTCAGAAGAGGCGCGGGGACCGCCCCATGCAGGCCTCAGCTGCTGCCTGTGACATGCAAAGCAGGGCACGTACCACTGACTGGAACCGTGTGTGCCGCAGAGCACACTGGCTGTCAGAAGAGGCGCTGGGACCGCCCCATGCAGGCCTCAGCTGCTGCCTGTGACATACAAAGCACAACTGACTGGAACCGTGTGTGCCGCAGAGCACACGGGCTGTCATAAGAGGCGCTGGGACCGCCCCATCCATGCCTCAGCTGCTGCCTGTGACATACAAAGCAGGGCACGTACAACTGACTGGAACCGTGTGTGCCGCAGAGCACACGGGCTGTCAGAAGAGGCGCTGGGACCGCCCCAACCACGCCTCACCTGCTACCTGTGACATACAAAGCAGGGCACGTACCACTGACTGGAACCGTGTGTGTCGCAGAGCACACGGGCTGTCATAAGAGGCGCTGGGACCGCCCCATCCACGCCTCAGCTGCTGCCTGTGACATACAAAGCAGGGCACGTACAACTGACTGGAACCGTGTGTGCCGCAGAGCACACTGGCTGTCAGAAGAGGCGCTGGGACCGCCCCACGCCTCAGCTGCAGCCTGTGACATACAAAGCACAACTGACTGGAACCGTGTGTGCCCCAGAGCACACTGGCTGTCAGAAGAGGCGCTGGGATCGCCCCATCCACGCCTCAGCTGCTGCCTGTGACATGCAAAGCACAACTGACTGGAACCGTGTGTGCCGCAGAGCACACTGGCTGTCAGAAGAGGCGCTGGGACCGCCCCATGCAGGCCTCAGCTGCTGCCTGTGACATACAAAGCACAACTGACTGGAACCGTGTGTGCCGCAGAGCACACGGGCTGTCATAAGAGGCGCTGGGACCGCCCCATGCAGGCCTCAGCTGCTGCCTGTGACATGCAAAGCAGGGCACGTACCACTGACTGGAACCGTGTGTGCCGCAGAGCACACGGGCTGTCATAAGAGGCGCTGGGACCGCCCCATACAGGCCTCAGCTGCTGCCTGTGACATACAAAGCAGGACACGTACCACTGACTGGAACCGTGTGTGCCGCAGAGCACACGGGCTGTCAGAAGAGGCGCTGGGACCGCCCCATACAGGCCTCAGCTGCTGCCTGTGACATACAAAGCAGGACACGTACCACTGACTGGAACCGTGTGTGCCGCAGAGCACACGGGCTGTCAGAAGAGGCGCTGGGACCGCCCCATCCACGCCTCAGCTGCTGCCTGTGACATACAAAGCACAACTGACTGGAACCGTGTGTGCCCCAGAGCACACTGGCTGTCAGAAGAGGCGCTGGGACCGCCCCATCCACGCCTCAGCTGCTGCCTGTAACATACAAAGCACAACTGACTGGAACCGTGTGTGCCGCAGATCACACTGGCTGTCAGAAGAGGCGCTGGGACCGCCCCATCCACGCCTCAGCTGCTGCCTGTGACATACAAAGCACAACTGACTGGAACCGTGTGTGCCGCAGAGCAGAGGCGCTGGGATCGCCCCATGCAGGCCTCAGCTGCTGCCTGTGACATACAAAGCACAACTGACTGGAACCGTGTGTGCCGCAGAGCACACGGGCTGTCAGAAGAGGCGCTGGGACCGCCCCATCCATGCCTCAGCTGCTGCCTGTGACATACAAAGCACAACTGACTGGAACCGTATGTGCCCCAGAGCACACGGGCTGTCATAAGAGGCGCTGGGACCGCCCCATACAGGCCTCAGCTGCTGCCTGTGACATACAAAGCAGGACACGTACCACTGACTGGAACCGTGTGTGCCGCAGAGCACACGGGCTGTCAGAAGAGGCGCTGGGACCGCCCCATACACGCCTCAGCTGCTGCCCGTGACATGCAAAGCACAACTGACTGGAACCGTATGTGCCCCAGAGCACACGGGCTGTCATAAGAGGCGCTGGGAGGAAGGGTGCACGCAGTCCAAATGATCATGCTGGAGCTCACAAGGTGAACAAGCAATGAAGAGGCCTTTAAATCTTCTTCTTGTCACATTTGCTGCAAGTTCAAGGCCAGAGGTCAAAGGTCAAAGGCCAGGCTGTGGCTTCTGTAATGTTTCTGCTGATTCTTTTAACATGGAGAGTGGTGTTTGCTTTTCTTCCTCTGACCACAAAACTAGAGGGTTCAAAGTTACGGAATATTCTAAGATGAACTATCTGACAATCTAGGCGGGGGTGCCCAGAGTGTGAAAGGAAGGGGTGGAGGTGTAAGTTTTTTTCAACCTTTAAATGCACTTACAAATCTATCACCAGTTAGGAAAGAACCCATGAAGCACATGTTTTTGTAATTCTGAAGAGTGATGGAAACAAATCAAAAACGTTTACTTGGCGATGTCCAAATGATAAAAAAAAATAGCTAAAATTCACTTTCCACGCATTATTTGTTAAACATTTTGGGGCATATGTATGAAAGATCTGTTTTGCGAGTCCTTAATAGTGATTTTTTGAGAATCGCTATTAACGACTCGCAAATTGCTATGTGTGTAGGATTCGTACTACTAATTGCGGACCTACATATTCCTATATTGCGAATCAGAAATTGCATTTCGCAATTAAGGAATCCCTTCCCATTCATTTCTATGGGCCTCTTGGCCCATAGGAATCAATGTGAATCGCATGCGCAATTTGCGAATATTCAATAGGTACTCGCAAATTGTGCATGCAATTTCATGGGTGCAAGGGTTCCAAAAGGACACCCTGTTGCACCCCTGAAATGTGCTTGTGTGCACATGTGGCGCACATACATGCCTTAAGGGCATGTATGTGGGCCACAAGGCACTTTGAACAAAGCAAAAAAGTGCTTTTTTCGATGAAATCGCAAATTACCACCAACTTGAAGTTGGTGGTAATTTGCGATTCCTTACAGCAATATCGCAATTTGCGATGGCTACTAGAATAGCATTTAGGGAATCGCAAATCGCGATTCCCTAACTGCATTCACAATTTAGGTAATAGCAAATATTTGCGATTACCCAAATTGAGAATTCTTAAAACTTGATACATAGCAACACGCATTTTGGAGATCGCAAATGGGCCGATTCTGTGAATCGTCCCGTTTGCGATCGCAAAATGCGTTGATACATCTGGCCCCTAGTTTTCCCAGTAAAGCGTCATGTCCTTGCGTAAATTGTGGGCATTTCAATGGAAACTGTGCAGTCTGTAACTGGCAGTGAGCTACCACAGCATGCTTCAATGATATATTTGTGACAGAGGGCTCCACAATGCACCGCCAGCGACAGACCACACCCTTCCCGCTCTCCTGCAGGGTGGGCGTGGCTCATGCGTGACACTTGTTCTTTCTGTGAGGCTTGGATAGTCCACCGTCCCTGTGACTTCAGAGATGTAACACTGATGGCTGCACCCCCCTGTACCCCCACTCTGTAAATTGTTCCAGCCCCGCTGTGGCCTAGTGATATTTCCTCTTTCCTGCTGCAGTGCACAGTGCTATATGTTGTGTGGTCTCCCCGATACATGCCCCAGAAAATATGATCTGTTCAAAAGGCACTTTGGCCCACATGCATCAAAGGAAGAACCGGTCGCAAACGGGCAGATTCTCAGAATCCGCCTCTTTGCGACCGGTATTTTTGCATTTGGGATGTGTAGGAACTGGGGTCCCCAGTTCCCCGGGGGTGGCCTGGCACGAGCAGGTTGGCACCCGAAAGCTTAGGTGTTAAGTGATTACACAGCACACACAACCACTGAGACAATAAAAGGCACGCAAGGACTGACGCCACTCCAGTGAGTTTGATTAAAAATCAAATAACTTTTATCTAAGTTCAAGGTTCAGGAGTGGAAAATCACAGTATCGATTACTCATCAAAGCATTTCATCAGAGGGGAGAAAAGGGAGCAGTTCAAAGATCAATTTAACAGGTTACAATAACATTTCATTAGAGAATTAGCATGGACAACCAGCTCAGCAGGTAAGGATAAGCAAATCCTGTGCACAGGTCTTCAGGTGAGTAACCTGTTCAGTAGGCAAATCAATTAACGTCTCACCAAGCAAGGGTGAACATTACATAAACTCTCTAGCAGGAATAAACTTTCTGAATAAGCATAAGTAATTAATTCATCGGCAACATCTCGTTATAAGAGAACTAACATCTCATTAGATAAGAATAAAGTTACTTATGCAAGAGTAGCACATATCCTTCAGCAGGAATAAGCAGTGCATTAAATGAGGATAAAACATTTCATTAAATGTAAAACATTTCATTAGGTATAAACCAGCCTGTCATCAGGTATGTTTACACAATGCCTCCAGCATGGGTAAAATATTTCATTAATAAACAACCCCTGCAGTATAGCACTTTTAGGCATTTGGGCCACTGCTCCTCAGATAGGGTAAACATTTCACGAAGCATAGCCTTAAACATATAAAACTTGGCTTAGGCATATGAAACATTCCCTTGGCAGAAGGAAAACATTTCTTTAGGCATAGGCAAAACCTTTCCTTAATTGGGAATAACTATTTCCTTTAACCTGGGTAGCATTAACTCCGATAAAAACAGTTCCCTAATTAGGAATCACCATTTCATTCCCCAGGTTAAACCCTGCATAAGGCTAACATGAACATTACATTAACCTAGACTTAGCCATACCTAAGGCCTAAAAGAGCTTTCCATTATGGCAAAGATAAGCCAGGCCTCAGGCAACCAGAAGTCATGTTCCCCTAGTCAGGGGTTAACTTTTAAGGGCTCACCAGTCAATTCGGGCCTCTGCCCAGTTGAGGGAGTGCAGGGGGGCCAACGGGGCCCAGTAACAGCTTTTCCCAGGGGAGGGGCAATCTCGGGGCCTTCCGTGGCCTCCCGCCCTCCCCCCCGGGGATCACCTTAATCTTCGGCCCCTTCGGTGCCCTTGCGACGGTGATGGCAAGCTGGGGGAGGGCTCGTTCTCTTCCCTCCGAGCCCTCCGATGTGCACCACTCTGTCGGGGCTGGTTGCAGCACAGCAGGGCTACACAGAGCCCGCGCTGCTGGTGTAGTCGGGCGGAGGCTTCAGCTGGCCTCGGAAGGGAGGGAGCCTATCTAGGGAGCCCGCTCGCTCCGCTGCTCCTCTCAAGGCTGGTGTAAGCTCTTGGGCTCCTTCGGGGGGTCAGCGCTGGCTCCTCTCCTGGTCCCGGGCCTCCCGGGCTTTCCCGGGCTCAGGACCAATCAGAATACGGCGATTGGGCAATGACGGGGGCGCGGCCGATGACGCGGCCGGCGCCCCCGTCACGTGATGGGGGTATTCTTGGCCTTCAAGGCCTGACAGGATTTTGCGGCAGCCTACCTCAGGCACCGGGGGCCGCCGAGAGGATTCCTCACTCCTGGGCCGGATGACGGGGCCTCTTCGGCTCACTCTACCGGACCTGGCGCGGCCCACGGCACACGGCGGCGGCCCTCTCTAGGCACCGAGGGCCGCCGAGGGCAAATTACAGCTCTCCACAACGGCGGTGAGTGGGGATTAATGTAGCTCCTCGTGAGACAGCGCTTCAGGGCCCTCACACAGCGCGTCAGCAGGTTGTGGATTACAGCGCTTCAGGCAGGAATAGCGCCCAGGAGCTTCAGGCAATTCACTCAGGTTAGCAGTTCAGGAGGCTAGCGCTACGCAGAGTTAGCACTCGGGGCAATTTCACAGTGCTTAGAGGCACAACAATTCCGGCAGTCCACAGCGCTTCTCAGGGGCACTATAGGAGAGCGCTGATTAGGCAGGACTTTCAGAGTTGCAGATCAGATAAGTCAGGTCAGGCCACATGACAGTGGCAGAATAGCAAAGGGGGTCCAGGATAATATTGAGGGGCGCAGAGGTAATACAGCCCAGTACCTGGTTGATCCCCAGCAGTCCTGTGGTAGTTAGGTTTCTTCTTGGCGCTGGATGGTTTTGGCGCCCTTGTAAATAGCAGTTCCTTGTTTCTTGAAGGGGGTTGAGTTGGGGGCTGCTGACAGGATCCTCAGCAGGTCACTGTAGATGGTCCCTGGGTTCCCCTCCCGCCGGGCCAGATCAGTGGGCTAGTTCAGGGTACCTCACTCAACTTAAGAGGCAGCACCTAAGCCCTTTCACTCCCAGTGGCATAAGTCCCTGACTAGGCCCTACCGCCTAAATCTCCTGCGTGGGTCCCCCAGGTCAGTGATGCCCCAACTGACTGGAAAGTTTCCCTCCCTTTCCTTTTATAGGCCCAGGTCAGGTGACCACCCTCTAAGGTGGCAAAACTATGCTCCGCCCCTATTCTAGAAGGTGCCAGGAGCTTCCCTACTCTAACTGTGGGCAGGCAAGCCAGGCTGGAATGGCAACAATGTATGGGGACTCAGCCAGCTCCTGACAACTAGAATGCGCCTTAACCAGACCACGCTGCAGTAGCAGGGGCCTATGGCAGCCATGTTGAGGGTAGAGGGCACCTGCACCTTAGCATAGATTTTAACATTACACAGGGCATTTTAACCTCACAGGGCCTATACAACTACATTACAATGGGGGGACATCCTGAATTCGGGGAAGCAAAAAGCAAAAAAATTTTCAGTGAAAAGGGCCAAGTCTAACAGGATGCATCATCCCAAATGCAAAGATCGCAATTTAAGTAAACTCTAATTTGCGATTACTTAGATTGCCATTGCATTTAAGGAATCACAAATTGAGATTCCTTAAATGCAATGCATTCAAGTAAAAAAACTAGTGATTTCGCTAATAGGGGTCACAAATTACCATGAAGTTGAATTTCATGGTAATTTGCAAAAACTTTGAAAAAGCACTAAAGTGCATTTTTCAAAGTTCCATTTTACACACACACATGCCTGTACTCTTATGCAGATTTCAGGGGTGCAACAGGGTGTCCTTTTGACACCCTGGCACCCTTGAAATTGCATTTTTAATTTGCGATTCTCTAATGGAGAATCGCAAATTGAGAATGTCTTCCCATTCATTCCTATGGGCCGCAAGGCCCTTAGGAATGAATGGGGTGGTATTCCTTAATTGCGAGTCTCAATTTGCGAGTCGCAATTAAGGAATGTTTAGAAATCCCTATTTTGTAAGCGATTTCTACATGCATTTATTTATTTATTTGCGTGTTTATAGAGCGCTAGAATAAACTCCCAAGGGAGTATCTCCGCGCTATATGACTGCAGAACCTGCAGGAGATCGAATTACATGGCTGCAATCTAGTTCTTAAACTGAATGGTTAGACCTGGAACAAGAACGTCTTCAGCTTTTTCCTGAAGGCCAGATGATTTTCAAGCTGCCTAAGCTGGAGAGGGAGACCATTCCATATCTTCGGCCCCCTCACAGACAGAGCCTTACCCCCTTGTCTTACCCGCTTGATCCTAGGAATCGTGAGAAGCAGTTGGTCACTGGACCGTAGAGCACGGGAAGGGACATACGGCACAAACTTGTCTGCCAGATAGGAGGGACCCAAACCATGAAGTCCTTTGTGGACCGTACAACAGATCTTAAAAACAACTCTCTGACGGATGGAAAGCCAGTGAAGCCTGGCAAGAAGAGGTTTTGAAGATGTTCTGGGAGGGGCATTTAGAACCAGCCTGGCTGCAGTGTTTTGCACGACCTGTAACCTATCCAGATCGTCCTCATTAGCTGACAGCAAGAGGCCATTACAATAGTCGAGACGACTGATAACCAATGCCTGGACCAGGGTCTTTCTGATGGTGTCTGGAAGCAATGGAAAAACTCTGCGCAGCAATCCTATGGTCCGAAAGCAATATCCAACAAGGTTGGTAACATGCTGCTTCAGGCTGAGTTCTTGTTCCAGACAGACCCCTAGGTTCTTGACTGTCTGCTTAGGCTCAGGGACTGGGCCTAGATCTAAAGGCCGCCAGTCAGGAGCCCAGCAGATCTTAGCCTCACCGAAGAGCATAACCTCTGTCTTTGAAACATTGCACTGCAACATGTTCAAAGACATCCACTGGGAAACTGCTCTCATCCCCTCAGAGAAAGAATGTAATACCTCTGGAGTTAGATGGTCAAAGGGAAAGAGCAGCTGGGTATCGTCAGCATATGACACTGGGCAGAAACCAAAGGCTCTCAGGATATTAGCCAGGGGGGCCACATAGATGTTGAATAATGTAGGGCTCAAACAGGAGCCCTGTGGCACCCCCTTAGTAATCCTGGTCTCCTCGGATCGGAAATCTCCCATGGTGATACATTGGGTCCGATCCGAAAGAAAGCTCTTTAGCCAAGCCAGTGCCATGCCCCCTAGTCCACTCCCAGTCAGACGCTCGACCAAAATCTCATGTGAGATGGTATCAAAAGCTGCCGATAAATCTAGCAGCACCAGGACAGCTGATGTTCCTTTGTCCTGGAGCATGCGTAGATCATCGGTAATCGACAGCAATGCTGTTTCCGTGCTGTATTTTGGTCTAAAGCCCGACTGAGAAGGGTCTAGTGCACCAGTGTGTTCCAGGTGATTAGACAAGTGCTTATTGACGTGCTTTTCTATGAGCTATCCCATGAATGGTAAAAGGGAAATGGGTCTCAGATTGGTCATGTCAGCCCACGCAGTGGCGGTGTTCTTGCGGATGGGTCGCACTTGGGCTCTCTTCCATTCTAATGGGACACGGCCTGTGTCCAAAGAGAGGTTGACCAAACTTTGGATTTCTGGTGCTAATATGCTTCTCACTGAAACCATCACTCTCGGTGGAAGCTGATCCATAGGACTCCCACTCTTTATAGTTGTAATGAGTCCCTCCACTTCAGCCAAGGTGATGTTAGAAAAATTCGTCAAAGTGGAAACGATGATCTTTTTACTCGCTGGGACCACAGTGGGGAGAGTAACTTGTCCAATGGAAGCAATGGAGGCATGAATCTTCTCATAGATGGTTTCAATCTTGTTCGTAAAGAAGCAAGAAATATCATTACAAAATTGTTGAGATGATGTGTCAACACTCTCGCATGCTGCCGGCTTCAGGAAGGAGTTCAGTATTTGGTAAAGCATCCTCGGCGCATTTCCTACCGCCTCTAACTGTGAGGTAATGTGATGTTTACGAGCTGTTCGAATAGCTTTGTGGTAGGATTTTAACGCCCTCTGATACTCCAATTAATCTGACTCCAAATGGGATGTACGCCAGGTTTTCTCAAATTTTCTAGTTCTACGCTTCATGGACCTCAGGTCCTCTGAAAACCACACCTCCTGATTTTTCGTCGGGCGGGTCTTAAAGGTTTTCATTGGAGCTATATGCTCAATGGCAATGGTTACTGCCTTTTCATATTTCTCTAGCGCCACATCAATATCGCTGGTGGTGGCGTGATCTTGGATAGAGAAGGCATCCCTAAAAGATTCATTAGTTATCTTGTGCCATTGTCTCCGTTTCATAGGGATCTGAGTAGATCTCTTAGGAGTTGGTCCTATCTCAGGGATATAAAATTCCATCGTAAAATGGTCCGTCCATAGATTTGCAATAGGGGCAGAACACTCAGTTCCAGGAAACCTGGACAAAATGAGGTCCAAAGTATGTCCGGCCCTATGGGTGGGTCCTTTATTGCGGAGCAAGAATCCCAATGAAAAAAGATCATTTAGGAAATCCTGGGCTTTTACTATTCCTTATTAGCGAATCCTTATTTTTTGCTAATAAGGAATTGCAAATGGCATTATTGATGCATGTGCCAGTTTCTTATTAAACATCCTTTAAGTGAGAAACCAAGTCATATAGAATCATTCTCCATAACCAAAGCATCAAAACATTGCTGACTCCCTGCAGTGAAAACTGACAGTCATCAGGGAAAATACACATGGGTATGCATTGAATACACTTTATTTTCTGTACGAAAACAAGATTTCCAACAGTATAACAATCCTCACACAGCTCTGTCAGTGCACCACCATCATTGTATGCAGCCCCTAGGTGACTGGAAGCTGAAATTAAAGTGTCTTTTTTTTATTAAAAAAGGGCCTCCTTCCTAATTCCATGGTATTGTACATGCAACAATGTGGTCCACTGGCAATTTATTTACAAGGAAAATCACGATATTGAATAACGCATTGTAATCGTGGCGAGAAAGAGAAGAAAGAGAAAGGAGAACAAATGTGGTACCTTAAATATCAATTCAATTTACATTTTTCAAAGGTTTTCTGGTAATACATACATATGTTAAGCAATTTATATCACGGTTGCTACAATAGGTGCACAGAAAAACTGTGCATAGAGTTTCTCTTATGCAGGGTAATACAGAAAAGAAGAATGGTGATTGCCAGAGTTCTATTGTACAATTTCCAACAATGGCGAACGTGCCTCAACTTAGCCAATGTAATATGCCTGCTTGAAAAAGAATTATCTGCTCAAAAGTAATGATCAATAGCTAAGAGCCGGCGGTGACTGAATCCTAACACCCCGTCCATAAGGATCTATGGATTCAATCCGGGCTTGAAAAACAATGTTGACGTTTCGACCCGACTGTTGTATAAGGTGAATTAAAACCTTGATTGTGGATCTTCATCAGGACAGTAGTGAAGAACTAATTGGGCAACCTAAAACGAAACAACGTAATTAATTATATGACGCAATTAACATGCCAAAACTTTAAATGCTCTCTCAATGCCAAAAAGGAAAAAGCATCTATTAACCTATAGTAGTGCAAACACAAGGTGGGTATTGGGCTTCAGCTCGGAAATACCCGTCATAAGGCCCAAGGCTCTTAAGCCAAAAATTCAACGTAGTCCAAAGAATCTGAGATACAAATTATACTAATTATTACTCAAAGTTAATGAAGTCTTGTAGAGACCCCGGGGAAAATGGAAGAAGCTCAACTCTTCACAAAGGCTTTGACAAAGAAGTCCGGTCCCGTCTAAATTCTGAATGCTCTAGGCCTGATCTCCCTCATAAAACTGCTCTCAGCCCTGCCATTGACACCTCCATCCTGACTTTTCTCAAAAAATAAAACAAAGACCCAAAGAAGGGCATTGAGAGAGCCCTCTGGCCCTTGGCTAAGATACTTGAACTGGCCCTTCATGAGCAAGAAACAGGTGGTCCCTTTCACCCTGAGGTGCTTGCCGGATGGACCCAAAGAGCGATCTGCCTCCTGGGTAACGGTAAATGTGCACTAGCTTCCAAACTCCCCAAATCAGTCATCTGTGGATTGATTTGTAGCTGATGGAATTGGCAACAGCTGAACTGGGCCCCCTGGCTGAGGGGCAGTTATTTGGTGATCGGTTTGTGGAAGGCATTGCCAAATTTGTCAACACAGCTATATCCCTTGATAAGTCACAATCTTCTTTAAAACGAGTATTGAACCCCCTTTTTAGCTGGGCCGGTCACGGCAGAGGACGCTCGACATGCCGCTTCGACCAACAAGGTCCTCTACTTGGTTTCAGGCCATGACGCAGGAGTTATGATCAGGATCCAGCCTAGGCCAGGCGCGGTGCATCCATTGGGGCGTGGGGGCACAGCCCCCCCGCCCGCAGCTCCCTCGGCGTTTGAACTTAAGTAAACTGAATCAGTTTACTTAAGTTCAAAGACGCCGAGGGAGAACTAGTCAGCATGACGTCGGACCGCCCACGAAGGGGATGGGCGGTCTGGCGTCATGTTCACTGACATGACTGTCACCAGGGGCAGCAGCACAACACAAGTGCACATGAGTGGGGACGGAGGGCGAATTTCCGCACCGTGCCCACTCATGCGCACTTTTGTTTTTCCTTGTTTGCGCATGCCCATTAGGAGCCCCTCAGCCTCCTAATGGGGGTGCTGCGGGTGAAAATTAGCCGTGCCCTAAGCCTCGCCTGGCGCTGCTGGCAGCACCAGGATTGGCTGAGAGGGGCCACTCCGGGGTTGTTTGTGTACAAGGTGCCAAGGGAAGCAGCAGAGGTGGCGCGGACCGGCTGAAGTAAGTTTTCCTTTTGTTTTATATTTATATTATATTTAATTCCCTGCCACCCACCCCCGCGTGGAACCTGCCCCATGAGCCGCTACTGATTAATATGTTTGTGTGCAGGCTATTCCATTTTGCTTCCGTTTCTTGTCAATGGCATTGGAAATTATTGTAAATTGAATCAGTTGGTGCGGGCAGAATCAGAAACGTGCCTGCTTTTATTACTGTGTGGAAATAATTACATTGGGTCTGGAGCATCGTTCGACATTTCCACGTTGGACGGATGTAGATAGATATTTCTCATATATATAGGATACATGTCAGCCCGCTTTGTATTTTTTAATCTTCTGCTCGCTTTAACACATGGGTGTGGTGTGCACTTTTTTAATCTGAATGAAAGGACGAAAAGCAATAGGATCATGGTGGACAAAATGAAGCAGTTTGCAGATTTATTTTTATCAAAGCACAGAACCCCCCCCCCCCCCACACACACACACACACACCCCTCCCCCCCCACACACACACGTAGCCAGCTTCTTTCCCTGTTTACAAACACAGTGCAATTGGCACGCATGAACCAGGAGAATGGTGTTTGAATCTTACGGTGCAGCTCCCATACTCCTCGTTTTCCTCACAGCCGCTCATGAAGATGGGGGTAGATTGAGATTTAAAAAAAAAAAATCGAGAGAACATATTTCCCCTTTTGGCTTGTACTGACTTGGGAGCAATTTCAGGCCGCGGAAGAAAGATAAATAAAACCCATGTTTGGCTTTCAAATTCAAGCGTCTCCCACCTGGATACAGTCTGTTGCTGCCATGTATGCAACCCACAACCCACAGCCGTGTGATAAAGACCAATTTAAAATGGTCAGGCGATTCAGTTGATGTTTCCTAAGTTAAATTTGCCCGGCGTAAAACGCCTCTAATACCATACGAAGTTATCCAATAAAGAGGCAGGCGCTGGAGACAGGAAGACAGGAAACAAGTTTTATTCCGACGGAGCAGAACACGTCAGATCGGACAACAAGGTATCGTCTCGAGGTGCTCTCCCAGCCTCTCTGAGACCTGGTCTTTTATACACTGGTTTAAGACATGTGAACGCTCTTTATTACAACAAAGACTTTGTGAAGTATGAGGATGACATCCCCGGCACCCCCCCAGTTCCGGCCCATTCCAACACATGACAACAGTAGAGGCCCTTACCCCTCATACAATGGGAGGGGGCTATCACACAGCTGAGTGTTCTGCCGATTCCTTGGAATGTGTGCGCCTGATCGAATCTCAGGGGGTGGGGAGGTCATGATCAATAGTGGCTCCTTTCAAGAAAGGCGAGTGCATACAGTAGTGGGCAATAAACTGTATCCTCAGGCTAAGGGATGACCAGCGGTCCATGTAGAAAATCAGGTTCAGAGGAAGAGGTCATCAAAGGAGAGACATTCATGAAAGGAAGGATCAGTGTGGAAAATCGAGCGTAGAGAAAAGGGTTTATCAGAAGAGGGGTATTCATGGAAGGAAAGGAGGTGTTGGTCAGGCGCGGGGTGTGATTCTCAGAGACAGAGTCATGCGGGAGGGGAGGGCTCATGACTTGTGCATGTGAGAGCGGGGGCAGCCAGGGTGCGTGGGGGAGGCTTGCAAGGTTCAGGGAAGTGCGCTGACGGGCGATCGTGAACAGGGAGACCATGGTACCTAAAATGGCTGTCGTGTATGTTCATACGTGAGTCTGCAAGATGGCGTAGATGATGTTCAGTACACAAACTAAAATTCCACAGTCCTCCCTTTTAACATGTCTCGCCAGCTTGTCAGTTAGGATCGATCCCCATGAGACCACGCACCTCTATCTCGTATAGGGGACTCATGCCGTCAGTTTTAAAGTCCAAAGTCTTAGGGCACATACAGTTGGAAATGAGTGCACACAAAGGTGGTAAACATTGAATACTTAAGCAACACCCACACAGTATTATGATTGGTATCAATATAAACGTGAACAATCTCCATCCCCAGTCCTTCAAAGTGTCCCAGAACCAGCCTCCAAGCGACCATCCTTCCTGCTCCTGGTGAACCTCCGAGGACAGTCTGTGAAGGTGTTCGATTGCCTTGTAGACTGAAGGCGAGTTGTCTGGCACGTAGGTGCAACAGCTGGAGCCGATGATGCGGCATGCACCTCCACGGTCGGCCAGAACCACATCTAGAACAAGGCAGTTTTGAAGGGCCACCAGGCGGACTGCCTGAAGCTCAGCCGTGTTGTTAGCAAGGATGCCAGCCGTGATGTTAATGGTTGTTTCCACTGCCTGTGTCAGGTGTCGGATAGCGCGGCTATTTGCCATTGGGCCCCACAGAGGAACAAGTCCCTTTGCCGCATCCAGGAACTGTGCTCCGGTGGAGTCGGCTTGTCCAATGTCTCCGGCGCGCTTTTGCCGGTGATGGTAGGCTGGGGCCACGTATGTGGGAGGAAGAATGAAGGTGATGTAGCACGTACCCCTCCAGCCTTTCGGGAGCCAAGTGTAAGCTTTGGTGCCACAAACAAAGTACATATTCGGAGAAGCAACAAAGGAGGGGGGGTCAGCTGAGACCAATGTTTTGGTGATGCGACAGGAACTGTGACCCACCAGCTGCGTTCCCTGGCCTTCGAGGCATACGAGTCCTGTGACATTGATGACAGACAGGGCCACGGTCAGGGTGGCAGCCGTTTGTTTCCGCAGGTGGGAGAAGGTGGGTCTGGCTGGATTGTGGAGCACTTGCATTTCGACTCTTTCTTTGGCAGGGATGTTCGTAAGGAAGGCTGAACCTGAAATCACGGGACAAAAGGGGGCAGACGTCTTTCCTGTTTTGTTCAGCCAGAATCCATAGTAGAAGTGTGACACTGTTTGACCAGAAGCGGCGTTGTCCTTGTGGCTTTCCTGCAAGAGGATCAACCAGGCGAGGCAGGAGCCGTGAACTGAGAAAGGAGAAGGGATGAAGGGGATGGAGTGTCCGGTAGCATGCGGGAGCAACCCGCAGATCCAGCAGTTCGTGGCATTTGCAGCAAGGTTGTGCTGGTGCAACAGTTGCACAAAGGAATTGTTCCAGAACTCCTTACGCCTTTCTCGGAGCTGAGGTGAAAGGGTGATCAGGTGGTGCTCTTTCATGGTGGTTGGCTGTACAGTGGTCGGCAACATCTGGTGAGCGGGTGTGCTTTCCTCCAAGATCCAGAAGGAAGTCATGAGGAGGAGGCAAAAGAGGAAGACAATGAAGAAAGCGATTGTCTTTGATTTGTGCAAATTATCAGTCTTTGGGTTCCTGTAGTGGGTATTTCCTGTTGCTTCCGACGTCTTCTTATCTGGCGCTTCCATCATCTTCTTATCTGGCGCTTCCATCATCTTCATCTTCAAGGTGCTCGGTAGTGGGCAGAACCACAGACTTTGTTTAGCTTCTCTCCGGGTAACCCTTGGTTGCTTTGGGCCACCGTTCTGAGATTTTTAACTTAGTCAGTGGCCTACTTAGCCGAAGCTCCCTCCTTTCGATGCAGGAAATACCCTTCTCGGGATGGCACAGTGGGATCAGAGTGTTTTGCAAGTTCAAGTGCCTCGGTATCAGGATAGCAGTTCAGTGATGGTCGGTCTTTGTTCAGGAGCTCTTCTTGGGTGCTGACGTTGTCTGTCGTGGCCAGGGTCGAGGAGACCTTTTTGCAGTGGTGTGCGTGCAGCCAGTGCTTCTTCCCCTCTACTCGAAGAGCCGTCCGAGTGGTGATCAGTACTTGCCAGGGGCCCGTCCACCGGGGTTCAAGACTCTTTGCCCGTTGAAAATTCCGGACTAGGACATAATCTCCCGGTTGGATATCGTGACCGGGACCCCTGGAAGCATCGGGGATGGCCTGCTGCACCTGTTGATGAATGACAGACAACGTTTTAGTTAACTTGTATAAATAATCTGACAGCAGGACGTCGGGGACGTCGTGAATGGAGGTCGGCTTGGGGGCAGTCCAGAGGTTCATTGGTCGCCCAAACACAACCTCGTAGGGGGTCAGGTGGTGCTTAGTGGGAGTGGAGCGCATCGATAGTAATGCCAGTGGGAGGGCATCTGGCCACTTAAGTCCTGTGGTGGCCACTATCTTTGACAGTTTCAGTTTCAGTGTAGCGTTGTGCCGCTCAACCAGGCCAGCGGATTGGGGGTGGAAGACTTCATGGAACCTCTGTTTTACCCCCAACCCCTTCAGGATTAGTTGGATAACTTCAGCTATGAAGTGGGGGCCATTGTCGCTCCATAAAATTCGACAAAGGCCGTAGCGAGGGAAAAACTCTTTCAGTCGTACTTTGGCAGTATTCATGGCAGTGTTATCTCGGGTCGGATAGGCTTCCACCCATTTGCTGAAGGCACATACAATGACTAATACGTACTTCAAGCCTTGGCACCTCTCCAGCTGGATGTAATCCATCTGGAGGACCTCGAAGGGGTGGTCAGGGATCCCAAACCCTCCCCGGGGTACCACAGTTCCTTTCCCGGGGTTGTGTTGTAGGCAGATAAGGCACTGCTGGACCAGGCGTTTGGCTGAGTCGGGGATCTTGTTGTTGTTCCAGACTTTGGAAATGAGTTCAATCATGGGGGCAGAACCTATGTGTGCAGGGGAGTGTGCCATTGTCAGTATGGGGATCAAGTATGCATCAGGCAGCAACCATTTGTTCGTGTCTTTTGTCCGCCAGCAGCCTTCATCGTCCCTTAGACCCACCCGTGCCCACTCAGTCAGTTCGTGGGGTGTGCTGGCCGATTGGATGTCCCTAATCGTTTCCCTAGCGTCGGTCCATTTATCTGCTTGTGACCTGGTCACATACATGCGTGTCATCGTCCTATTCTCAGCTGTGGTTCGGGCAGTGATGTCGGCTAGTGCGTTTCCCTGTCCGACTAAATCTGTCACCTTCTTGTGTGCCTGGCATTTGATCACTGCTAATCGTTTGGGGAGAAGAACTGCTTCAATTAGGGCGGAGACTAGATCTCCGTGAAGGATGGGCGTGCCGTGGGACGTCAGGAATCCCCTTTCCCTCCACAGGAGCCCAAAATGATGAACCACCCCGAAGGCATACTGGCTGTCCGTGTAAATGTTCGCCGTGGTTCCTGCTGCTATGATACATGCTCGTGTGAGGGCAATTAGCTCTGCTGCCTGTGCGGATCGTTGTGTGATGCGGGCTGTTTCAACTACTATTCGGGCTGTCGTCACCGCATAGGCAGCTGAAGTGGTGCCGTCTGGGAGTTTGATACAAGAGCCATCTACCCATAGTTCTCCATCAGGGTCTGTAAAAGCAATGTCTCGGAGGTCAATTCTACTCCTAGTCTGTTCGTCCGTGAGGGTCACACAGTCGTGTATAGGGGGCACATCGGGGTCATTTTCAGGCAAGGGCAACAGTGTAGCAGGATTCAATGTCGTGCATCTCTTCAGAGTGATGTGGGGTGCAAGTAGAGTCAATTCGTACCCTGTCAGTCGTGCACTAGTCAGGTGTTGAGTCTTGGTCTGGTTCAAAAGGGTGTCAACTGCTGTCATGTAGCTCCTGAATATCCTTATATCGTGTTAAGTTAGCATAGGCACATTTGAGGTTTAAACGCCATTTTCCATTCTTGCAACTTCTGCACACGACACTTAATTGTTGACTTAGCTTTCAACCTAGTAGTTTGCTGTGGTTTATGTGAGAATAATATGTTATTGCTCTGATATCAGCTTTGCTTAATAAACTATGTCTGCACGAAGAGTGCTGAAGTTTCAGGAACAACACGATATGGAATTGTTATGAGGTCTGATCTCCACGCCTTCATAGTCATAACACAAGTGCAGCCTTTGCCAACTCTGGCTTCAGGCGGGATTGATATTGCTTTGCATGAGACACATAACACACACTTGATGCGGTGCACATGCAGAGAGAGCTGGTGTATGCTGATGTGATTCCTTCATGCTAGGACACTAAGGTATGGGCCCGACCTAAACCAACCCAAAGAGACCTTCTTAGCAAATAATATAATATGTGTATTAGGGAGGGTGAGATATAAGTGTTATTAACTCTTATTCATTTACAGCATGTTAACATGCTGTCACCATTCGCTTTTTATGTCTTAGTAACTATGCTGGTAATTTTGCTACTGATAATATGTATACTTGTATTATCTAAGATACTGTGCCTGAGAAGACGGCATTAGTAAATAAACATTTCAAATGCACATGTGTTCTTTTTTACTCCATGTTCTGGTTTGTAATGGTAATATAACGAAAGAGTGTTCATGAGTTCCACGTATCCTGAGGTACTGTAAGTTCATGTTCTGGTTTGTCTAAACATTGGGAGTTTGATAAGACCAATGAGACACTGTAGCTAGCTCGGTAAGGGGTGAGTTGGGTACTAAGGTGAGTTTTGGGTCACCCTAATTCGCCGAGGTTCCAATCCTCTGTGCACAGTTCTGTGTGAGAACAGAAACCCTGCGACATGGCGCCCAACGGTTTCGGTGGTCTTATATCATGACACTCGAGTAGTATATCGTTCTAACCTTAACCCCTTCACGTCCGTTTCCGGAAAACGGGGTGTCGGTGAAACCTACCTATTTTTTGAAATAGGTCTTCTTCAAGCTTGATTCTTTCTAAAACGGTTTCTTTGAATTACTACCCAGTTGTGCTACAGAGTATTCTTTGTATTTTCTTATTTCCGGTGTTGTCATGGCGGCGGTAGCCATTGCGCAACATAGTCACGTTGCGGTGCGCACACATCTCCAGGCGTACCAAGTCCCGGTGGATGGAATGGCTGTGGTTTTAGTGGTGAGTGCAGATCCGGCGTTCCCTTTTGAGTTGTTTTACTCTTGGGTTACGTTTCCGGCGGTGGATGCAACTTCTGGTTTGTTCCACTCCTACACCGCCTCCGCTGTCCCAGCTGAATATACACCGTACAGGGCACTGGAAATACCTATTGATCATTGGCAGCATAGAGTTTGGTTTGATGGCGCCCTCCCCCACTCTTTGTCCGCTGCGAGGTTAGGTCCACTCTCAATTCCAGGTGCAAACTGGCCTGCATTGGGTGGTTTTACCCCGCACCCGAATCACGGCGCTTGTACCCTTGCAGAAATTCGTAGGCTACATGTTGTTTCCATTTCCGTGATTCGAGCCCTAGTGCAATACATCGGTCGCCATCTTCCTGGTGGTCCCCAGGGGGGTGCGGCCGTTCCAATGGATCGAGGCGGTATACGTCTTAATCCGGTGATGGTAATTTCGGTTTTTGGTGCGCGTCCAGTTGATAACGATGACTTCCCATTCTGGCTAGCTGAGAAGTTTGACCAACTGGAAGCGGTGTTTCCGAATACTACTCCTGCTGACAAGCATAGAATGTTGACGATTACTTTACCGAAGGATTTAACTCCTGAGCTAGTTGACTGTGAAAGCTGGGGGAAAACATTTGCGGCCGTTTATACGAGGTGCTTTGGCACCCCGTCTATGAATGCACTGCCTGAGATCATTAAACGTGTTCAAAATGATCACGGACCTGAGGCAGCGGTTGAATTGGGTATGCGCCTGTGTGGTTCTTTTGAGATTGTAAGTGATCTCATTCTCTCCAATGTTAAAGGAGATGCGGTGAACTTTCAGGTGTCGAATGCTTTAGCTGCTCTGCCCGATGCCGAAAAACCCCGACAGTTAGCGAAGATAGTTGTGGCCGCCTATAAGACAATTGGCCGCACAAGTAGAGGTCTGAAATATTTTGGGAGAAAAAACAACCACGGGGACAATCTGCAGTGTCAGATGTCCAGCCCAAGTCCAAGGAACAAAATTGGCCTAAAAAACAGACACAGGGGAAGCAAATTAAGCAGTCTCAGGATTCTTTTCCTGCACAACAGCCGATACAAGATTAGCTCCCCCTGAAAGACTTTATGAAATTGTCCTGTTGATTGAAGGTGACATACAGCGTACAGTCAGAGGGGTATTTTGGGAGAATCTTTCTTCTACATATGACATTTTGCTTTCGGAGGCTGACTGGCCCCCACCTTTTGTGCTTGCGGCGCCGCGAGGGGAGGAGGTAATCCTTCCCAGTTTCGCGAAAACTGTCTCAACGGAGCATGCGCAGCATTTTGCAGAAGAGTGGGCTCGGGCTCTTGCGCCGGCTCTGTACCGCAACCAATGTGGTTGGGATAAATTGTCTCCTTGCCACGAAATTCCTTTGCGGTCTCAGCCGCAGCCTCAGCCTCAATATCCCATACGGCGTGAGGCAAAAACTGCCGTCGCACAAATCCTTGAACAATTGGAATATCAGGGAGTTATTGAAACGTGTGTGTCACCGATGAATAATCCCCTTTTTACTGTGACCAAGCCAGACGGATCATATCGTTTGGTATTGGATTACCGGCATTTGAACTCGCATTGCCGTAACTGTGCAGTACAGAATACTCACGGCTCTGCTCTAGTGGATAGTCTAGTGCGTAAGCGTTTCAAGACAACGCTTGACATTTCCAACGGTTTTTATGCCCACAGATTGGATAGCTTTAGCTCCCAATGGACAAGTTTTACGTCCGCTGGAGTGCAAAAACGCTTCCGGCGACTCCCGATGGGCTACAAGAATAGTCCTGGAGTTTTCACCTCCCGAATAGTCACTCTTTTGGAGAGTATCGATCCGGATGCATGTTCTTATGTGGATGACATTTATCTCACAGACGACGAAATTTGGATGCATCTGTGTCGAGTGAATTCAATCATTTGTAACTTTGCAGATATGGGTTACAAATTTAATTTTGCAAAAATCGCACATTGCACACACACAGTGTTGTTCCTCGGCTATGAGCTGAACAATGAGGGTCGAGGATTGGCTCCTCACTTCTTGGAGAAATGCGCACAATTGCGCGCTCCTACAACACTGAAAAAATTACAGTCTTTGCTGGGCTTCTTGAATTTCGGCAGAATTTACGTTCCGGAATATGCCCAGCGTATCAAGCCTTTGTATGCTTTGATACAACCAACTTTCTCTAAATCATGCTGGCTGCCTGAGCATTCGGCCATTTTGCAATCTTCGCAGGCTGATCTGCTCGCCTCTAAATACTTACTGACTCGTGATAACCACACCAACCTGGTGATATGAATAATTCCAGGGGCGGTGGGTTTCACGTACCTGACTTTTAATGAAGGTGACACAGTACCTATTGCTTACAAGTCACACTTGTACACTTCGGCTGAGTTGCGGTTTCCCACTGTGGAGAAAGTTTCAACTGCTGTACAGATGGCAATTCTTAAAGAACGAGCTCTGTCACAGGGGAAGCGCATGTTAGTGGTAACACCCTGTCCTCATTTGGAGGCGGTCACGAAAGCCAGTGTACCAAATTCTAAAGCTTTGCACCCACGGTGGATTCAATGGGCAGCGTCATTGGCGTCCACGGATGTCACGTTTATTTTTGACGCCTCCTTACGGTCGCAAGAGTACTTGCAGTATGAATTCGTTCACCCTGCTCCTCTGGCTATGCGACCTTTGGAGGACTTCCATTGCATCATTTACACTGATGGGTCGGCGCAGGTTGCGCATGGCTCTAAACATGCCTATGTTTCCGCATGCGCTATTGTGGTTGGTGCTATGTTGAACGATGAGTTAATTTCCAGGGAAGTACACACGTTGCCCCTGGGCGATTGCACTGCACAATTGGCTGAGCTTCGTGCTCTTTTACTAGCGTTGGAGTACGCAGATCCTAGTGTGACTACTCTGATTGTAAGTGATTCTTACTACTGTGTCCAGTCTTACAATGAGAACTTGTTCTTTTGGATTCAAAATGATTTTCATGATTCCAAGGGTAGCACAATAAAACATAAAATGATCTGGGTTCGAGTGGCAGAGCTTAAGGCTATGTTGCCACTCGTTTATGTGATTCATACTCTCGGTCATCAGCGCGTAGGAGTTCTCGCTGTTGGCAATTCGCTTGCTGATGAGGCAGCAAAATCAGCAGTATCTACATACTTAGTTGCAGCGGTTACTAGATCCAAAACCAAGATTGATAGCGACATCTTGGCGGCAGTTGCTGCCTCTGAAAAGGGAAGTAAACATCCTGCGGGATTCCCTTCTAAGTACAAATACCACTTAAGTCCCGAAAAGGTTCCTTTTGTGACAATTCCTGAAGTTGGGGAACGGCTGATTCCCAACTCGGATCGCAGAGCAGACTTGATTACAGCGGCACATGAAGGTGTGGCGTCTGCGCATGCGGGCGTCTCGGCCACTGTAACTCAATTACAACAACGTTTCTGGTGGCGGGGACTGTACAAACAGACGCGTGATTATGTCCTTCTTTGTGACATTTGCCAGCAGATTAAACCTTCGACTGCTACGCGTCCGCCACAGACTCAGTTGTACATTTCTAATAAACAGCTAGGTTGTGTTTATTTAGATCACTGCGGTCCTTTTTCATCTGATACTGCGTATAAGTACATCTTAGTAGCAGTTGACTCATGCACACGCTTTGTGTGGGTATGGCCACATCGCAGCGCTGATTCACGGACTGTCATTAGAGATTTGCGTGTCTTTATAGGGATTTTTGCCCGTGGTACCTTCCATTCGGATCAGGGTCCGGCTTTCGCCTCTAAGGCGTATAAGGATGCCATGACTTCGATGGGGGTCCAAGTTAAGTTTTCGTCTCCCTACAGACCTGAGGGTAACAGTGTAGTTGAGCGAATGAACCGTGATTTAAAGCAATCTTTGACAGCCCGAGTTATAGGCACTGGCAGAAACTGGCTGGCTCACCTCTATGGCGTGCAGCGTGCTCTTAATAATCTCCCTAGAAGGTCTCTGGGTGGGCGGACCCCATACGAAATGCTCTTTGGCATCAAGATGTACGTCCCTGACCTTGACGGTCTAGACTGTGTGGTTCGCGCCACTTCCTTTGACGCAGATGAACATTGCAATGTTTTACAGAATCTACAAAAGACCAGAGACAGTCTTGCAAAGGAACATTTGCCCTCCACGTCGGATGATGCATTGCAGATCCCGGTAGTTGGCTGGCTACCCCAAGTTGGCGAACTGGTTCGAGAGAAGATCGATAACAAGAAAGAATTTGGTCCTTCCTATCGAGCTCCGGTCCCAGTCCTTGGAGTGAAGGGCACAAGAACAGTCATTTTACCACCACTTCCTGGTCGTAAGGAAAACAGGTTTATTTCAATTGACAATGTCAAGATACACAGAGTGGCCGATTCTTCTTAGCATGACTCCGGCTGTTTCCTGTCCTTCCATTGTGAGCAATTCAGTTATGCCCACTAATTCTAATATTGAACCTGAAGTGGCCATCAAGTTACCTGCTCTTTCCAGTCCTTTATTAAATAATTTACCCGGAACTAACATTGATGAGATAGACTATGCCTACCCCACTGATTTGTCCATGCCTGACCTGCAAGCACGTGTAGCCACAGAATCCAGATTTTCATTTGACTCTGCTTCCCTTGCCTCGAAAAAACCCTCTCGGATTGCAGTTTATGCTAGCCTGTTTAAGAAACATTTTTTAATTCCCCCTTGGACATACATTTGGCTGGTCCTTTTTTCAGTTTACCTTTTTATGTCAATTGGTTTTGTGTTTTATTTTTTTCGTATCATCAATGGACACTATGTCAAGGAAAGAAAATGCATTGCTCATTTAAATGGAACTTTGGCCCCGCTTTCCTCGTCGCATTCTACACACAGATTTAAAAGAGACTTGACTTTGGTTAACATCACAGCATGGCCTGTCCTTGATGGAATCGTGTGGGATGCAGTTCGGTTTCAGATTCATGGCCCGACGGAAGTCGTAAATGTTCCTAATGTACTTAGAGTGAATATGGGGGATGTGGTGAAACAAAACATTCGTTCTGACGACTGGGATGTTAATGCAGTAGAAAGTTTATTTTCTGATTTGCAATTCTATGCTGCCTTTGATGCTGAAGATTTATATTTAGAATCTGCTAATTATGGTGAATTATTCTGTTACCAACATTATGGCAATCACTTCTTACACAAAACATCATCACGAAGGGATACTGTTAATTTTACTCAGTGGGAACATTGCCCAGCACCTAAACAAGGGAGTTCAGAAACATTTCTGAAGAAATATACTTATTTCACTGATTTTAACCAGTCCAATCCCGAGTCCTTTTATTTTAAATTTCATAACAAGCCAATGTCCAAGGTTAGACTTACCGATACTAAATTGTTGTATTCGAAGGCCTTCCTTGATCAATTAGTTACTGGAGGCTATGAGCTATGGAAGGAAGCGATAGACCTTAAATCAGTTTGGGGTTCAAGGGCCTTTCAGGTACAAGGCACTGAGGCTTTGCACCGTGCATGTCTCATCCCGAATCATATGTTTTTTTTAAATGAAACAATTTCCCAGACTACATGCTTTGGATTGGCTACTTCTAAAAAGTTAAACACCCCTACTTACCCGGAGTTGGAGGAATATGATGGTTGGAGTAATTTTACTCAGTTGTCCATTAGAGAATTACAGGCTCTACTTCTTATTTCCTCCTTTAACATTTCCAGTATGAATCCTAAGGGTTGGCTGCTTTGGCACCGTAGTGCTGATTCTTGCCAAAATAGATTTTTGGGTTTCACTGACGGTTTTAAAACTGTTAGATCTGATCCCCGGTTTGACTTGGTTCAAACTGTCACTTCTTATTCTGTAGGCAAATTGTGTCAAAATTGGCTGAAACATTCAACTTTACCTGCGGTTAAGAGTCATCTATCTCAACTGAATGCAGACGTGGATTTGAATGATTTCATTAAAGGCCCGGCTAGTGGCAGGTCGAAAAGGTGGTTATATGGGGTTTACAATGAAATTTGGAAACTATCACAGATTGAGGCTGCTACACGCCTTAGGGCTATTGATCAGGCGAATCTTGAGAAAGTACTTGCAGTTGTTGACAATAGTATTAACGTGCTTTCCTCTAGAATTTACACGTTGGATAATATTGTGTCGTCAGTTGTCGATATTGTGCATGATGAAGTGTCAGTATTATACCATGGTCAGAATCAATTACGATCAATCATGCAGTTTGCATGGACCCTTCAGACTCTGAAAAATGGTAAAGTTCCCTGGGGGTACATGAACGTTTCTTCTTTATTTGCACCGTTTAATTTGACTGACAAACAACGCTTGCTTTCAATGCGCGATGCTTCCTTTTCTATGTTACATATTGAAAGGTTAGAATCTTTACCTTTTTCCGTGGCAGAAGCCACTGCTGCAACGTGGCTTATCCACGGTTTAATAACGCTGCCTTTTGCTTTATATAAGTTTTCAAATTGTATGAAATATGTGCCCATTGGTCGTTATGAACCATTAGGTAGCGGTTTCCTGCATGAAGTCTGGTCGCTTCCATACACATACAGATGTTTCAAGGATGAGCAAGAAGTTTATCTGAATGGGGAAGAGTGTACTGAGACGCCAGATCATTCTTTAATGTGTAGACACATACAGTTACACGGTTCATGCAACAAAGACCGACCGAATATGGCTTGCGTTTTACAGGGCACGCCTGTTCCTGCTATCATCCCCACGTTTAAATTATTAGGAAATGGTAGTTATTTAATGCTCAATAATGAAGATTGTTGTGGGTTAATTAAAGGTATAGCTTTCATCGTTACAGTAAGTGAGCGGGTTATTTGCTGCAGAAATGTGCTGTATCCTCCCACACATGAACATAGGGAATCTTCCATCTGGCCACAGATGCCAACCTTGGGAGCAGAATTCAACGGCATGTCAAGAATAAGGGCTCTATTGTCCCAGAAAGAGGTGGCCTTGAGCTCGGCCCGTGAAACTTTCGTGCTTCACATTGCGAACACCCGTACAGAGGTTCAAGCTCTTTTAAATACTGATTTGCCTTTGCATTTCGGAGCGATGGTTCGTACTATCTTTAACGCGTCCTCCACAAACGGCCTAGCACATTTTTTTAAAATTGTTAGCAGTGGTCTCGTGACTTCCTTTGAAAAGATTTTTGGAGTCATCCCTGCTTTCTTCCATTCTATTTTTTCATCGTTGTTTGGAGGATTCCCATTTTTACTTGCATTAGCGGCTGGCGCTCTAGTGGTTTTCTGTCTTTTTAAATATGGATGTCCTTCCTGTGCAAGACCCCGCCCAACAGCTACTGACGCTGTTTCGCAATCGCATGCTTGAATATTATGGCACATTGCTGTTGGCGATATTGAGCGCGGCATATGGATTATCTTTTCGATTCTCCTATTTCACCTGTGTCCAGCCTGTATTTCACTGCCTGACCTGTGATTTCCAGTGGGCCATTGATTTGTGTCTCTGCGGACCGGTTTCTCCTGACGTCGATTTTAATCAGCTGATGAGTCCTATCATTGCTCACGAGTTGGTTTGTTCTGACGAGAGGATTATGGCCTTAGCAGTGGCGCATGGACTAATTGGTCCCTGGAATATATTGTCGGCAGCACAGAATTTCTTGGAACTGAGTTTTCTTGAGAACCCACCGAGCTGTCCTCTGATGGTTATAGAGGATCCGGTGCTGGGAGAACACGTATGTTCTTTTCATCTTTTAAATTGGATGGCTGAACTGTTTTCGAAT
The DNA here is from genome assembly GCF_964261635.1 of Lissotriton helveticus. NCBI lineage: Eukaryota > Metazoa > Chordata > Amphibia > Caudata > Salamandridae > Lissotriton > Lissotriton helveticus. The sequence continues at coordinate 97,370,478 of NC_136064.1, read as the reverse complement.
GAAGACGGTGATTTCCTATTGGAGGCTGTTGCTACTTACTTTGCATATACAGTCATAGACACTGCCTCGGATTGACATGCTGAGCAATAGCATTTCATTGATTTTATTGACTTATTTGTCAAGTTTTTTTTTTTATTTCCTTGCCTATTGGCTTGAGCCACTATATATATTTTTTTTGGGGCTATTTTTTGGCATTAATTTTTTGATATTTTTAATGTTTAGTTTCGGATCATGCTCATTTACTGTTGAGTTCTGCTCTCATGAGATGGCACTTCTGTTATCGTATTTAGTCCGTTCTCGGATCAAGGGGGGGTGTCATGTAGCTCCTGAATATCCTTATATCGTGTTAAGTTAGCATAGGCACATTTGAGGTTTAAACGCCATTTTCCATTCTTGCAACTTCTGCACACGACACTTAATTGTTGACTTAGCTTTCAACCTAGTAGTTTGCTGTGGTTTATGTGAGAATAATATGTTATTGCTCTGATATCAGCTTTGCTTAATAAACTATGTCTGCACGAAGAGTGCTGAAGTTTCAGGAACAACACGATATGGAATTGTTATGAGGTCTGATCTCCACGCCTTCATAGTCATAACACAAGTGCAGCCTTTGCCAACTCTGGCTTCAGGCGGGATTGATATTGCTTTGCATGAGACACATAACACACACTTGATGCGGTGCACATGCAGAGAGAGCTGGTGTATGCTGATGTGATTCCTTCATGCTAGGACACTAAGGTATGGGCCCGACCTAAACCAACCCAAAGAGACCTTCTTAGCAAATAATATAATATGTGTATTAGGGAGGGTGAGATATAAGTGTTGTTAACTCTTATTCATTTACAGCATGTTAACATGCTGTCACCATTCGCTTTTTATGTCTTAGTAACTATGCTGGTAATTTTGCTACTGATAATATGTATACTTGTATTATCTAAGATACTGCGCCTGAGAAGACGGCATTAGTAAATAAACATTTCAAATGCACATGTGTTCTTCTTTACTCCATGTTCTGGTTTGTAATGGTAATATAACGAAAGAGTGTTCATGAGTTCCATGTATCCTGAGGTACTGTAAGTTCATGTTCTGGTTTGTCTAAACATTGGGAGTTTGATAAGACCAATGAGACACTGTAGCTAGCTCGGTAAGGGGTGAGTTGGGTACTAAGGTGAGTTTTGGGTCACACTAATTCGCCGAGGTTCCAATCCTCTGTGCACAGTTCTGTGTGAGAACAGAAACCCTGCGACACTGCGTGGGGTACTAACACAGTGAGAGAGTTCGAAAGTACAATTCCCTCACTCTGGCGGATAGAGACAGCAGCAGCGGCTACTGCTCGAAGGCAGGCAGGTAAAGCTCTGGCGACTGGATCAAGAGTGGCAGAGAAGTAGGCACAAGGGCGTTGTTTGGCGCCGATGGGCTGAGTTAGAACAGACAATGCGCATCCCTCCCTTTCGTGAGTGAAGAGGGAGAAGGGCTTGGAGTAATCTGGCGTTCCTAGGACGGGCGCCGAGCAAAGGGCATCCCGCAGCTCCTTAAAGGACGCTTGGCATTCGGGGGTCCAAGGGAGTGGGAAAGGGACATCTTTGGCCAACAGGGAAAGTAGGGGTTTTATGATGAGACTGAAATTCGGTAACCATTGTCGGCAAAAAGAGGTAAGGCCCACCAATGAACGGACTTGTTTCTGTGTTTTTGGGATGGGGGTGTCTAGGATGGTTTGGATTCGGTCGGGCGTAAGTTTCCTCCCTTCTTTGGACAGGAGATGGCCTAGGTATGTCACTTGAGGCTGGCAGAACTGCAGTTTCTTTTTGGAGACTTCGTGGCCATTCTCCGCAAGAAAGTGCAAGAGTTGGATAGTGGCCGTGATTGCAAGTGGAGTGGTGTCGGCCGCCAAAAGGATATCATCGACATATTGGATCAACACCACTCCATCTGGTAGCTGGACGGCGTCCAGCTGTCTTTTGAGGGCCTGGCTGTAAATGCTGGGACTTTCAGTGTAGCCCTGGGGAGCTCTACAAAATCGGTATGAACGGTTTTTTAAAGTGAAGCCGAAGAGATAACGGCTGTCTGGATGGATGGGGATAGAGAAAAATGCATTTTTAAGATCAATAACGGTGAAGGAGGTGACAGTGGACGGGATGAGAGTCAGAATGGTGGCGATGTCTGAGACTACGGGGTACTGTGGTACCACCACTTTGTTGACTTCTCGCAGGTCGATGATGAAGCGGTATGCTTTCTCATCTCCCTCACCTTGCTCCTTAATAATGGGTAGGATAGGGCTATTGCAGACATTACTAACCACTTCCTCTACCACTCCTGCATTTACCAAGGACTGAATAATTGCTCCAATGCCTTCTCGCCTTCGGGCGATATCCGGTACTGTGGGAGTTTCGGGAGTATTGCATCTGGTCGAACAGTTATGTGTACAGGATCGATCATGATTCGTCCTACATCCGAGTCGTTTCTGGCCCATAGGTACAGGGCTAGGGTCTCGAGCAAGGATGGGTCAGCATCTGTTATGGTGTAGATATGTCTTGCGGGGTAGGGTCTGGACATGCTCGGGTTGTCGTACAGGATGACTCGGACTCCATCCTGGGAACACCTAATAGTAGCTCGGAAATGTTTCAGTAAATCAATACCCATAATGGCGTCAGGGGAGTTGGAGGAGAGCAGAAATGTTGTGTCAGTAGGGTTGTCTCCTAGGTCAAAGGAGATAGGTACAGACAGGGGGTTAGTGGAGGGCGTTCCATCGAAACCTATCGATGTAATGTGTGAGCCAGACAAGGGTGCCCTTGGAATCAGTCGCTTTGATAATACACTACGTGTCGCTCCAGTGTCTACCAAGAATGGAGACTTTGTACCCAGGACCTTAGCAGTGACGTAAGGACCTTGCTGGTCAACGCAGAGCTCGACTGGATCCCTCCCTTGCCCCTGGCAGTCCTATGCAGAGTCGTGAGCATTGTTGCAGTCGAACTGTTGGCACTGATTCTGTCGGAGGCGGTCAAATGTGTTTGGTCTGCCAGGTCGGTCATTGGTGGTGTCGTGGGTCTGCCCTCGCCCCTGCCCTCCAGTTTTGGGGCCATTTGTCATGTCCCTTGTCTCTTTAATTTTAATAATTTCCCGAAGGGCCAGGCATTGAGACTTCCAATGTCCAAATTCTTTGCAAAATGCACACTGGTTCTCATCGAGGTCGGTTCGTGGAGTGCCGGGTGTGGGGTTGCGGTCTCTAAGGGGCGGATTCCTAGGGGCATTCGACTGGTAGTTTCCCCTATACCATTCCCTTCCTGTAGTCACTCCCTGCAATTGAGCAATCATCACTCGTTCCTTTAAGTCCTTTTTCTTTCTCTCAGTCGCCCTCTCGTTCTCGTTCTTTTGGTGTTCGTAATACTGAGCCATCTGAAGGATAGCTGCAGGTTTGGAGGCTCCCCAACTACTCTCGCTCGTCTGTAACTTTTGGGAGACCTCTTGCGATAGCCCCTTTACGTAGTTTTGCACGAATAGGTGTTGTCCGGTTGCGGTGGTCATATCTTGGCCACTGTAGTCGGAGAAAACCGTCTCAAATCGGGAGAAGTATTCTGATACGTCCTCCTGAGGTTTCTGGCGGCAAGCCGTGACTACCGACCAGTCTACCTTCTTCTCTGGGATCAACGTCTTTAGCTTCTGCACTATTTTGTCGGGGAGTTCCAGTATGTCTTTTACAGGTTTCTTTCCGGGCTCTCGCTGCCTATCTAGTTCATTGAGTTGTTTCCAGGTGTGTCCGAACAGATCTGTGTGGTCGGCTTTCCGGATTTGCTTCCACACATCGGCCGGCAGACACAACCCGAAAAACAAATCAATGTCCGATAGAGTCATTATGGTTGAGCCCAAGGCTGTGCCTAGTTCGGTATAAAATGCTGTAGGGTTCTTTCTTAAATCGGGCAGGGTTTGCCTAAAAGTTAAAATATCTTGCCGATCCCATGGTTGGTAAACCCAATTATACACAACCCTCCCTTTTGCATCTGCGTGGTTGATATCGTCGTTTGTTCCCTGACCTCTTGGGGGAACCCAGTAGGGGGCGGCTTCTCTGATAGGCATCATAGTGTTGGCTGCTTCTAATGAGGGCTCAATCGTCTCAGGGACTGTGATCTTGACCTCTGGTTTCTGTTCCGCGAGGTGGCGGAAGACTTCAAGAGTTTGCATGAAGAGGTCCGTCACATCGCTCTCAGTCCCATCTCCAACATCGACCCTTCTATATAGAGCCGTCAGTTTAGCAGGACCCTTATTCTGGTACCTATACTCATATGCGTTCAGGGTGTGGTAGCTGAACCGTAAAATGAAATGCCGTCGGTGACTACCGGCATGTGAGTTGTGCATATTCATCGTATATTCTTCGCTCTCCTTCCGTTCTACCAATGTTTTTGCTATCTTGTCGATTCCATCCCGCTCATCTTTGCTCAACCTATTTGGTCTGGCTGTTAGCTGCCTGCCAGTCTCGAGTTCATCTGATGTTGTTACCAATGCGGCCGGTGCGAAGGTCGTAAGAGCCGGGGCACGAGCGCTAGGGTCACCCTCGCCTGCACTTTGAACTGGTGAGTGTTGTGCTAGAGGCTGGCAGGGAGCATAAGTAGGGGGCATGTAGATAATTGGAGGACCGAGCAGTAACTCGTCATTTGCCCGCTGTTTGGAGGGCATCTCCGGGTAGAGCGTAGGGGGGGTCCTGACAGGGCATTGGCCTGCCAGTCCTGATTCTTGTGTTTGTTTAACTTCCTCTTTTCTTCTTATTTCTTCATCTAGTTCTTTTGCGGCCAGATGGGCGGCTTTTCGTAACTCTTTCACTATTTTTGCTTCTTCTCTTTTCCTTCGCTGTTCTGCTTCTTTGCGCCACATGCCAATACTATCGAGCATAGTGGGCGTTGCCTTATTTATTTTTACAGCTGCTTCTAACGTTTTTATTTTATTTTCATCAAAAGAACCTATCAGTGGCCACTGACTTTCGGGATCCTTTTTTGTATATTTATGCCATAACTTACTATAAGCTATAGCGACTAGTCCTTGCTTAGTAAACATGTCCTTATTAGGGGTGCCTTCCAATGGAGCTGGATGGTTCATCTCTAATAAGCGGTCCGGGTTGACCCAACTACTAACCAATGGGGAGAAGATAGGCATGACGGATTACAATGGGGGGCAAAAGCCTGCACTACCTATCTTTTCACTACTTGCAAAGACTGGACAGAATATTCCATTCTACGCTGTTTGCAAACAGAGAATACCTCCAGAAAGAACCAATTCCAAACAGTCAATGTTTGTGAGGAAAATTGAATTTTGCCCTGTCATGTGTCCCTACGTGTTCCCCATCGTATGTTATATGTGCATGATTAATATGCATATTTACCCCCTTGACCGAATAAAGACGCATTTATAGTTGTGTCCAACGTCAGTATGTCAGTTATCCAGTCCTCCTGAAAGCAACATGAATTAGGCTTTTAGGCCTATGTTGCCAACGTCTTTACATTGTGCACGTTAAATCATCGAGTTGTCCCCGTTTCTAGGCCTCACAGGGCCCGGACACCAGATTCAAGCCTCAAGTCTCCTGAAACCACTCCGAGGAGCGATGCAGCCCCTCCCGCATCCCTGACCCTTCACTTACTTCCTGCCAAGCAGCGCGGTGCCCGGCCTGGCCTGCCTGCCTGTTTGCCAAGAATATGTTATGCCTCTAGTTATCAGTTCAGCTCCCCGGCTTCACATTCCTAGCTAACGAACTGCATAAACATCTTCATTTATAGTCTAGTCTTTCTGTCTCCATGCAAGAGAATTACTGAATTAGTATCCATAGAAGATTCATAGCACACGCAATACATTAGGAAATATATGCATGCACCACCCTTAGTGACAAGTAGCCTTTGCCCTGATGACTTTTAGATTCTAGCAACATGTACTCCAAACACGAGATATCAGATATGCTATAGGTACAGGTCGTCCTGACATCCCAGACTTTAGTCTCCTCTTCTAGTGCTAGAAGTCAGAGCCCCCAGCTCTCCCCAGTTACACGTCATGGCCCGTTTGCGCGCACCAGTAGGTTAAAGGTTCCAGCTGCCCATGTAGCCCCCTCCATATATCCACCCATTTATGACACTTCTGTGACGTTTACATCACATGTCTCCGTGCACGCCCTGTGCACGCCTTCTTTTTACGCCCATATGTTCTTATCTTCCGTTTGTCACTTGTTACGCCTACTGTATTCAATGCAATTGTACTGTTTTACTATATATACTGTATGATGTTAATATGAGGGGCTGCGCGACTTCCCTTTTGTCCTGTGTCTGTCCCTTCCTGAACCTTTGCAGGTGATGGAACCCGATGGTCCATTGGCTCGAGCCATCTAATTAAAGCCCGTATGACTCAGATACCACGGATTCTGCCTCTTATTTATTGAGCTATCCTTTTCCAGTTAATGCATAGAAAAATAGTACCGGTAAATATTTATTTATTTACCACATAATAGCGCCCGAATAGGGACGAGCCCCTTCCCCATGCGCCGGCGATGTAACGCAGGCCCCCTGACCCTTCTACAGCCGTGACGGACCCCTACTGTGCACGTGCAGATATTTCTGCTTCAAGTCTCCCTCAGGCCCACGGAGGAGACGGAGAATGCGGTCCGGCATCCAGACGAGGCGGTGAGGAAGGCGGATCGTCCCGACCAGAGCCCAAGCTGAGAGAGCAAGGTCCGAGGTATCCGGAGGCCCACCTGTTTCCGAAGCCCGAAGCCCGAGGCGCATGCGTAGTGCGTAGCAGTAACCAGACGTCGTAGCAATCCAGTCCAGTCCGAGGCCTTCAGTTTTGCTTCCCGGTGAGTACCGTTGCTGGGAACGTATCTAGACGGGTTCATTAATTTGTGCCCGGTCCGACGGGTTTGGGTACACAGATCCGGTCCGACGTGTTCACTTAGGTGGATACGGTATGACGTGTCTCTTTAGGAGACCGGTATGTTCTGTACTGTTTTAGCAGTGGATCCAGTAATTCTAGTAAGTCTGTTCTCGAGAAATTCAAGTATTATGTTTTCCATGTATTAGGTACCTGTTCGAACTGTCATTTATGTGTTTTTGATGTCGTGGTATGAGTGATTTGTTTGCTATTCATTACTGTGTTCATTGTGTATTGTGTTCAAGTTCAAGTACGGTTCAAATATGCCTCTGTTTTCTAAGTTACGTCAGATAAAAACCAGAAAAGGGTTACTCGAAGAATCAGTTCCTGTCCCTCCCAGGGACAGTCCTGGACATTTCATGTATCATAAACATGGCTTAGATGCCATACTGTATCTAGATTTATGGGTGGACTACACCAAAGATCTCGAAGAGAAATATAGATGGCCTGTTTCAGGAACATGGGATGCCGAGTGCATCATGAGAGTAGAAGAAGCATTATGGAAAAAGAAAGCCAGACAATCCCAGAAAGATGCCATAGAATTGTGGCGTAAAGAATCACATAAAAGAACAGAAAACGAATTCAGAAAAGCAGAACTAAGTAGAGAATCTTCAGAAAAAGCCCAAGAAAGGGAATTACTAGAAGAAGGTGAACGAGTTAGAGCAGAACAGTCAGACAGACAAAGGAATGCCCTTATTAAGGGTATGTATCCCCTTCTCGCCGAGGGTCTGCCTAAAGCAACCCCGGAAACACTCTGTAATTTACCGCCAACATTGGTCCCGACTAAGCTACGTCATAAACCGACCGCAGCCGAAATCTTCCTTTCTTCCTATTTAGATGACACTGTCCCAGAATATGCTAATACGAATCCTACTCCGCCTGTTCAAGTTCAACCTCAACCTCCTGTTAATAACGTAATTACTGTGCCTCCAGTCGTTGGTCCCGGGAATCCTGTTAATGTGCCAGTACCCCAGGACCAACCCACATTACGTACACCTACTCTACCAGTCACGTTACCAGCAGCCGCACATTCAGTATTAACTGATGATTCTAGTTCAGGAGGAGCAGGGGGAGGTACTCCTATCACCCCGCCTCAAACAAAACGCCTGACGCTGAGAGACGCAGCATTACAGCGTACGCCAAAAGTGGCCACGTACGAAGCACTCAAAAGGTTCCTTAATGATTGCAGATATGACCCAGTGCCAGGCGAAGATCACATGATATTGCATTCTGTACGTTTATGACGAGTTGCAAACTTCTTAATTACCATATCAGATATGAAAGAACACTTAGACAGAATATATCATTTCATCCGAACAGGGGAGAAACCAGAAAGTATTCACGAAGCTATGGCACACAGGAAAGTCGAGATTCAAGACATGATTTTACAATTTCTAATAAATTGTTTAATAAGAGAACAGGATCGCCCTGATAAAAATCCAGAAGAGATGAAAGTCCTGATAAGATGGAGTGACAATATAGCAGACGGAAAACACAAGACACAAAATAGTATAGAAACCATGTACAGAAAGATTCGTAAAGAAATTATAGGCATACACGAGAGGGAGAAAGCAAGGATAATAGCAGAGAAAGAGAATGACTCTTCAGACGAAGAGGTAGACAACGAGAATCCCACCAGAATAGCGTATGTAGGTAGGACGAGACATTCTGATAGACACACACGCACAGACTACAAGAAAGCTTTTCCTCCTCTCGTACCAGAACAGTGTTCCCTTGAACAAGTATTCCAGGCTACCGATAAAGTTCTGAAATTACGAATAGGTTACAGTGAGCTTAGTACCATGCATGAACAAGAACTAGCCCGATCAGCAGTTCGATGGACTAGTGATTCTACCACGTTTTCAGACGAAGTAGTGGCTCAAATGTTTCTGAAATTGCCCCCAGGCGAACAGCGACTGGTGGGTATGTACATGATCCAGCACCTCATTACACTGTATGAGGATCAGCATTCTGATCCAGGTCCTTTATATAATGTATTGAACGAGTTACTCCTAAACAGATGGAAAGGTCTAGGTACCGATCTGATTAGCGTCATTTTAGAACAACGCCACAAATATAGAACGTTCCTGACTCCACATTTTGTACCTGTTTCACCCCCATTCTACGTAGATAGACAGAATCCGTTGCGAGAAGTGCATCCTGTTAAGGGAACGGGGGGTGAGCTCGAACGAGTATTTGTTTACACCCCTATAACGAAAATAGAACTACTCGAAATGAAGAAGTTAGTGCCCTGTCACGATAAAGATCCAGCAGGGTTCCACCGAGAGTTAAAAGACATGCTCCGTATGGGAGAATACACGTATCCAGATATCATCAAAATGTTAAAGGTCCTGTTGCCTGCGGGCATATATGAAAAACTTAAAGAAAAAGAATGGGAGGTGGGAGAGAAGAAGATTGACTGGACCGCGTTAGAGAACGAAGATAACACACGAGTCCCAGGTACTGGTCTTGGGGATAAAGCCAAAGAATTGCCCGAATTGTTAATACAAGTCTTGCCAAGATTACTAGCCACGAAAAAGGAAGACTGGGATGCCATCTCAGCCTGTAAACAGAAACAAGACGAAGACACTAGTGATTTTTATTCCAGATTTGAGAAATGTTTCATTATTAATAGCGGTTTGAAAACAAGTAGTGAGTCGTATCCACATCTTTTTGTTACTAAACTAGTTGAGAATTCTTTACCACAAGTTACAAATCGAGTATTAAAAGTCGAGAGTACCTGGCAAGCTAATACCCCGTCCCAAATGCTACAGATGTTACAGTATCACCAGAACCGAATCAGGGAAGAGCAAGAACACGAAAGGAGACGTATGAAAGATACGAAAATGAAAGTACTAGTTGCACAGTCTGTTCCAGCAGATAGTCAGAAGAGGGGTACGAATCAGACTAGTCATTCTACAGCTCCCGTTAAAGGGACATGCAATTACTGTAAACAGCCAGGTCATTATATAAACGAATGTGCAGTTCTGAAACACAACATAGCTACAGGTAAGACGAAAGAGAGACCGCGTCCTCCTAGACAGGAACATGTTCCGCAAAATTCGCAACCACCGCAGAACACACAACAGACAGTTACAGTATCGCAGCCTATAGCTGCCACACAACACGTTACACAACAGATGTATCAGTACGCACAGTCAGATTATCCAGAATATCAGCAGTATTCATGAAACAGCCTAGAGAGGGAGGTTGGCTTGCCTCTCATCGAGGTTCCTGTAGATCAACAGGGTCCCTATGTACACAGTCAAGTATTAGGGAAAGACAGAAAGTTTCTGATTGATACAGGGGCAAGTAGGACTACCATCAGTCATGACGAGGTTCCAGGGGCTCCACTCTCAGGCTCAAGAAATGTTTCCCTGGGATTTTCAGGAAAGCCGATTGTTAATGAAATATCGAAACCAGTTTCCCTAGAAGTTGGTCCATTGTCCCGAACTACAGACTTGTTACTTACGAAATCATGTCCTGAAAATTTACTTGGTATTAAAACATTGAAAGAGTTAGGTGCTGTAATATGCTGTTCTCCGGAAGGAGTGAGATTGTTTTTACGTGATTTTAAAGGTCATTATGTGTTACGAGATTTTGATCCGAGATTACTGAATGTACCACAGCATTTATGGGCGCAAGGTCCAACTGATGTGGGTTGTATGCACATTACACCATATCGTGTTACTCTGAAACAAGGTGTTGTATTACCACGAATCCGACAGTACAAATTGCCCCCTGAGGCTGTAGCAGCCTTATCGAAAATTATTGACGAGCTCATTGCTCAAGGAGTAGTTGTAGGAACTGACTGCAATGTATGTAATTCTCCTATCATTCCGATTCTTAAACGTACTGATCCAAATGCACCTCCAGTTTATCGATTAGTGATTGACCTCCGAGAACTCAATAAATGTATCATACCTCAGTACCCAGTGGTTCCAGATATCTCTTCCCTATTGACTGCCATTGATTCTGAAGCTACGTTCTTTACTGTTATTGATCTCAAGAACGCATTCTTTAGTGTCCCCATTCATCCAGACAGCCAGTTTCTTTTCGGATTCTGTTTAAATGGAAGAAGCTATAAATTCACACGTGCTCCTCAAGGTTTCACAGAAAGTCCTAGTATTTACAGTCAGGCACTTAAAAGACAACTAGACAGTATTCACATGCCAACTGACACTGCCCTGCTCCAGTATGTCGATGATCTATTGATTACAGCCCGAACAGAACGTGACTGCGAGCGTGCATCACTGACAGTCTTGTATTTTCTGGCAGAGATGGGGCACAAGGTGTCCCCTTCGAAACTGCAATTCTGTGTCCAGCAAGTGGTATACCTTGGACACTTGCTGTCCAAGAGGGGTAGACAGTTGACACCTGACCGTATCCAGTTAATAGCACATCTTCCACAGCCCAAGACACAGAAGGAGGTACGAGCTTTTATCGGCCTCACTTCTTACTGCAGACAATGGATTCCTCAGTATGCATATCTAGCCAAACCACTGATACAGTTGACAACACAGGAGGCAGCCACATCGACTGTCCTCCCTTGGACCCAGGAACATACACTTGTTTTCAATGAGTTAAAGAAAGCTTTATGTAATGCACCTGTGTTAGCGACACCAAACTACAGTAAGCCTTTTACACTTTTTGTCACTGAACGTGATGGTACAGCATTATCTGTTCTCACACAAGATCAAGCAGAACAGCACAAGCCTTGTTCTTATTTTTCTAGCACATTAGATCCAGTAGCCCAGGCTCTGCCTGCGTGCCTCAAGTCAGTTGCAGCCACAGCTCTAGCTATCAGACAAAGTGATTCCATAGTGTTAGGACACTCCCTGACAGTACAAGTTCCACACTCCGTGGAAGTTCTTTTAAACCGAACACAGACTCAGCACTTGACAATTGCACGTTTAACAGGATATGAACTGACACTATTTCAGCCACACATAGAAATCAGACGCTGCAACATATTAAATCCTGCTACACTGTTACCCTCGATTACATCAAACCCTGCCACACATGACTGTGTGGAAGTTATTAACACCATGACAAAGCCAAGACAAGACTTGACGGACATTGCATTACCTGATCCAGACCTGACACTTTACGTGGATGGTTCATGTATGAGAACAAGTACAGGAGAGTTAGTAGCTGCGTATGCAGTGACTACTGAAATTGAAGTTATAGAAACACATCGTATTGACACCTTGTCTGCTCAAGCAGCAGAGCTCATCGCTCTGACCCAAGCCTGCATACGAGCCAAGAACCTGAAAGTAAACATATACACAGATTCACGTTATGCATTCGGAGTCATACCCGACTTTGGAGTCCTCTGGCAAGAAAGAGGTTTCATGACCTCTCATGGAGCCAAGATTCAGCATGGCCCCCTCATTCAAGCTCTGTTAGAAGCAATACATTTGCCGACAGCTATTGCCATTATGAAGTGCAAAGCACATACGAAAGTCACTGACGCCATTTCCCAAGGTAACGATCTAGCAGATCGAACAGCCAAGCTTACAGCTCAGACTCCAGACGTTCCAGTTAACACGACAAAGACAGACGTTCCAGTTCAGACGACTTGTATGACAGTTAAGGACCCTACACAAGACGTACTAGACATACAGACACATGCTACCCCGGACGAAATCAAGAAATGGTCTGAACAAGGAGGGGTCCAGACAGATCAGGGATGGTTGACGAAGGGAAAAGCCACATGGTTTCTCCCCGACTCTATGGTACAAGTCATTATTAATACAGCACATAGTCCAGCACACTTAGGAGAAAAAGCCATGTTAGACAGTATCCAGAACCTGTGGTTTAACAAGCATTTACGAGCAGCAGCGAAGCAGAAAGTGCGTACCTGCATGATCTGTTGTCAGTTCAATCCAGGTAAAGGTGTTCCCGTGGAACAAGGTGGATTCCATCCTCCTGACCACCCTTTTGAAGTTCTCCAGATGGATTATATTCAGATGGATCGATGTCGAGGTTTCAAGTATGTCCTCGTAGTTGTATGCGCTTTGTCCAGATGGACAGAAGCATATCCAGTCCCAGATTACACTGCCGCGACCACTGCCAGGCAGTTGGTTCGTGAGTTTTTCCCACGCTATGGTTTGCCCAGGGTCGTGTATTCAGACAACGGACAGCCATTCTCATCTGAACTCATGAAACAAGTATCTCTTCTGTTAGGGTACCAGTGGAAGTTCCACTGTGTACGACACCCCGAGGCAGCTGGCCTCGTCGAGAGACACAATCAGACTCTGAAAATACGTATAGCGAAGGTATGTGCAGAGAAAGGTGTAGATTGGATGGTAGCCCTGCCGGTTGCCCTTTTCTACATGAGAATGGTCGCTCACTCCCGTTCAGGTCTGTCACCTTTTGAAGTTGTGTTTGGTCGTCCCCCAAACGTGTGGGGTACACCTATGCCACGTAAAATTACCGATGTTGACAGTAACATGCTGACAGATTACCTAGCTTCCTTGATGTCTGCACTACTCTCTTGTCGTTCACAGGTCGCGGCTGCCTTTCCAGACAACACCCAGGTGAAACCGCACAAGGTCGTTCCAGGCGATTTGGTCCTCGTAAGGAATTTTGATCGTTCAAGCCCGCTGGAGCCCCGCTGGAAGGAGACGAAACTTGTTCTGATGACCACAAGAACTGCCGTGAAGCTGGAGGGCAGGAAGGGCTGGCTACACTCCAGCCACATCAAGCGTTTCCATGGACTCCGTCCAAAGACTTTTTTTAAGGACTGCCCCGATACTGACTCTAAACTCCCCCTGTTAGAGAAAACTCCGCAGCAGGAGTATAAACTCAAATTAAGGTCTAGCAAGTCAGACAGCGTTTAATTGTTTAAGTCCCTCTCGGGTGAAGCGGTTAGACAGGTTCCTGACATGTATGAGATAGACCCACATAGTGAGAGAGTTAGACGAAACTCCAAGAAAATACGTTACTGTAAGAATCTGCGAAGCAGATGTGTTGTTACTTTATTGTTTATGTTATTTCTGAGTCTTACGATCACATGTATAAGTTATGTTTTACATGTATTTTTTCCTCCTCTTGGTTCGCATGTACATTTTTCCTCTAATGATACAGTAGAGCACACTTTTAGTGAACTACCCCCTCACGAGTTATCCTACCGACTTGCAATGCGCAACAATACTTTTATACGTATGTTACACTATTCACACCAGACCAGCAATGCCACTAATTGTTGGGTGTGTGGTCGACTCCCCCCTTTTCAGACACCGAAGGGAGTTCTGCCACTCTTTCCCTATCCATTCTCACACAATGGTTCGTGTGGAGCATGGTTTACATTAACATCATCCTTAGACGATAAGTCCCTTTTGAATAGAACATGTTTCCCAGACAAGGAAGGTCTTTCCCATAGGACAGGGTTAGATCTAGAAAATGAAGTATACGATCTAGGTAATTTCTCCTCGAATTTCATGGTTTTCAATGTTCAGTCCGAGACTACTCCAGATTTGCCTGCCATAACAGTCCTACCAGTGAAAGGCGAATTATGTGTTAGAAGGAATGGTTCAGTACATCTAGGACACAGTGATTGTAATACTGTGGTCAAGTATAGTGACAGTAGGAAATCTACTTGCAAAGCCTCACGTCATTCATACTTTGTATGTGGTCAGACCGCATATGTACGTCTGCCCCTAGATTGGGATGGAACATGTTATATTGCCTTCCTACTGCCACCAGTTTTCCTAGCCCCATCCGATTATCACAGAAATACACATCTAGTACACGTCAGACATAGAAGGGAGATCGAGTCCCCAATTGTCGATCAAACTGAAACTGCATTAGAACAGTATACAGATTTCAATAAAGGTTTCTTTTTCTTCATAGGACCTATCCAGAATAGTAAGCTAATACGTAGGTTAACCCGAACCCTTGAAGCAGTAGTGAATGAGACTACTTCCGCTCTAGGTAACTTAACAGAAGAGCAATCTGCTATGAGATTTGTTGTTCTTCAGAACCGCCTTGTTCTTGACGTCATACTGGCCGATAGGGGCGGAGCTTGTAGAGTCATCGGATCTAGTTGTTGCGTTTTCATTCCTAATAACGCACCGTCTGTATATTCAGCAATAACAAGACTTCATAAAATAGCCCATCAGTTACACCAGAATCCAGGCACCTGGACATGGTCCGGTTGGCTCTGGAATATAATATCTGCCTGGGGATGGAAAGTACTGTCATTCCTAGGAATAGTAGTAATGATCATATTCAGTTGTTGTCTCTGTTTACAATGTGGCCCTGCGATTTGCGGCTTGTGCGCTACCTCTTGTATTCCAAGTCCAAAGTCCCATTCCCAAAAGATAAGAGACGAGCAAATGATGCTGTATGAACAGATAGATGGTATCATGAATATTGATGTTTCCTGAAGGAAACGTAGGGAACAAGGAGGGAATGAGGAAAATTGAATTTTGCCCTGTCATGTGTCCCTACGTGTTCCCCATCGTATGTTATATGTGCATGATTAATATGCATATTTACCCCCTTGACCGAATAAAGACGCATTTATAGTTGTGTCCAACGTCAGTATGTCAGTTATCCAGTCCTCCTGAAAGCAACATGAATTAGGCTTTTAGGCCTATGTTGCCAACGTCTTTACATTGTGCACGTTAAATCATCGAGTTGTCCCCGTTTCTAGGCCTCACAGGGCCCGGACACCAGATTCAAGCCTCAAGTCTCCTGAAACCACTCCGAGGAGCGATGCAGCCCCTCCCGCATCCCTGACCCTTCACTTACTTCCTGCCAAGCAGCGCGGTGCCCGGCCTGGCCTGCCTGCCTATTTGCCAAGAATATGTTATGCCTCTAGTTATCAGTTCAGCTCCCCGGCTTCACATTCCTAGCTAACGAACTGCATAAACATCTTCATTTATAGTCTAGTCTTTCTGTCTCCATGCAAGAGAATTACTGAATTAGTTTCCATAGAAGATTCATAGCACACTCAATACATTAGGAAATATATGCATGCACCACCCTTAGTGACAAGTAGCCTTTGCCCTGATGACTTTTAGATTCTAGCAACATGTACTCCAAACACGAGATATCAGATATGCTATAGGTACAGGTCGTCCTGACATCCCAGACTTTAGTCTCCTCTTCTAGTGCTAGAAGTCAGAGCCCCCAGCTCTCCCCAGTTACACGTCATGGCCCGTTTGCGCGCACCAGTAGGTTAAAGGTTCCAGCTGCCCATGTAGCCCCCTCCATGTATCCACCCATTTATGACACTTCTGTGACGTTTACATCACATGTCTCCGTGCACGCACTGTGCACGCCTTCTTTTTACGCCCATATGTTCTTATCTTCCGTTTGTCACTTGTTACGCCTACTGTATTCAATGCAATTGTACTGTTTTACTATATATACTGTATGATGTTAATATGAGGGGCTGCGCGACTTCCCTTTTGTCCTGTGTCTGTCCCTTCCTGAACCTTTGCAGGTGATGGAACCCGATGGTCCATTGGCTCGAGCCATCTAATTAAAGCCCGTATGACTCAGATACCACGGATTCTGCCTCTTATTTATTGAGCTATCCTTTTCCAGTTAATGCATAGAAAAATAGTACCGGTAATTATTTATTTATTTACCACATTTGGACAAACAATCAATCAATGAGGAATGAAATAGGCACGACGGGTTACAATGGGGGCAAAAGCCTGCGTTACCTACCCTTCACTTTCCACAAAGGGAGAGAGAATATTCCTATTCTTCCCCGTTTGTAGGCAGAGAAGATCCTTAAGAGAACCAACTTCGAACAATTCAATGCTCGATTCAAACAATTAATCCATGGGGAGAAAAATAGGCACGGCAGATTACAATGGGGGACAAAAGTCCGCGTTACCTACCCTTCACTATCTGCAAAGGGAGATAGAATATTCCTATTCCTCCCCGTTTGCAGGCAGTGAATATCTCAGAGAGCGACAAAGCAAATACTAGTATTTCAATCAATAAGAACAATCAATCAATTTCGCAATTTGTCGTGTGTCACGACCTTACCCGGACCGCATGGACAGTTTCTCGTCTTCCGCTTCCAGCGCCCGATCGTCCTCTACTCTCTGTTGCTATCGCGGCACTCCTGGTGGTTCCCAGTCAGGACCGTAGATCACTCGGGAGAGGTCTGCTCGGAATCAGTGAAGTTCAGATGATCGGCTGTCAGACGAGGGTCTATCGGACAGGAGCTCTCCCGATCGTTGCAGTCGTTCACTCTGTCGTCGGGACCTCTCCCACTGGATCAACGTGTCGCTGATGGGCCCCGCGTTTGGGACGCCAATTGATAAAGATCAATTTAAAATGGTCAGGCGATTCAGTTGATGTTTCCTAAGTTAAATTTGCCCGGCGTAAAACGCCTCTAATACCATACGAAGTTATCCAATAAAGAGGCAGGCGCTGGAGACAGGAAGACAGGAAACAAGTTTTATTCCGACGGAGCAGAACACGTCAGATCGGACAACAAGGTATCGTCTCAAGGTGCTCTCCCAGCCTCTCTGAGACCTGGTCTTTTATACACTGGTTTAAGACATGTGAACGCTCTTTATTACAACAAAGACTTTGTGAAGTATGAGGATGACATCCCGGCACCCCCCCAGTTCCGGCCCATTCCAACACATGACAACAGTAGAGGCCCTTACCCCTCATACAATGGGAGGGGGCTATCACACAGCTGAGTGTTCTGCCGATTCCTTGGAATGTGTGCGCCTGATCGAATCTCAGGGGGTGGGGAGGTCATGATCAATAGTGGCTCCTTTCAAGAAAGGCGAGTGCATACAGTAGTGGGCAATAAACTGTATCCTCAGGCTAAGGGATGACCAGTGGTCCATGTAGAAAATCAGGTTCAGAGGAAGAGGTCATCAAAGGAGAGACATTCATGAAAGGAAGGATCAGTGTGGAAAATCGAGCGTAGAGAAAAGGGTTTATCAGAAGAGGGGTATTCATGGAAGGAAAGGAGGTGTTGGTCAGGCGTGGGGGGGGGGCTCATGACTTGTGCATGTGAGAGCGGGGGCAGCCAGGGTGCGTGGGGGAGGCTTGCAAGGTTCAGGGAAGTGCGCTGACGGGCGATCGTGAACAGGGAGACCATGGTACCTAAAATGGCTGTCGTGTATGTTCATACGTGAGTCTGCAAGATGGCGTAGATGATGTTCAGTACACGAACTAAAATTCCGCACGTGCTCTGCTTCCACCCTGAGAGCACCATGTTTCTCTTGTAGGCGCTAGTGATCTTCTTTATAAAAGCTCTATTCTTATTTGCAGAATTGCAGTTTTCAATTGTAGCACAGGCTTGACCAGTATGTATTGGAGTGCTTTACCAGTTACAATACATAAGAACACATTTAGTTTTTTTAGGCACGAGGAGATTGTGATCTTCCCAAAATGAATCCTAGGATGCTGTTGAACTGATGCTGAGAGTGAGACTTAAACCTGGTTCTCTAGTTTCCACAGCTGCAACTCTGTCTATTATCCCACATTTGCCCTGCTCTCATTGGCCTGAGATACAGCCTTCTGGAGGAAGGTGAGGGGTCAGAGACGTGGACAATACGCATTCCCTCCACGTTTAACTTCGGAGCAGGATTTCCCCCTTTTATTTCCTTCCCTAGTTTAGTTTTCATACCTCGGCCTAAACTTTCACAAGTGAAACTGTCTAAAACCATGTGGAAGTCGGCTGAAACAATTTTTAACACATTTTAGAAATGCAGACTGGCACATGTTCATGGTACTGAGAAGGCGCCACCAGTTTGGGCCTTGAGGCAAGGGTGCTAAAGTTTTAAAAAGTCTATGGTAGTGGCCCCAGCGCTTCGGTGCAAAAACAAGGAAGGAAAATAGACTCCCATCATCTGTCTTCTTAGTTCAAAAACACCTTTGGGGTGCGGAGGGCCCTTGTGCAACAGTACCTGCTGCACTAATGCTATTTATGTTGCTGCAACCATGTGGAGTAGTCACAATTCCAATTTCACAATTGCTTTTTTTGACCTTCTTGCTTTTGTCAAATTTGCTTGGAAGTGCACCATTTGCCCACTCTTTGTTCAAACTTTTCTGGGAGGTGTCCCCCGCGGAACACCCTTAGGGCAGTCAGGCTCACTCGATACTCTCCCTCACATGGGACACTCAACCCAAACTTTTACTGCACACCACTTTCAAATGTCACCAGCCGCCACTGGCCCAGGCGGGTTTACACCATACCAGATCCAGAGGATACCATGGTCGCTTTAACAGAGGAGTCAACGGGGGTTATCGCAACTCCGACAACCAATCATCAGGTAATGAACCCCTCTCTTCCTTCATATCTTCCTCTGGGGGGCAGACTGGGCCATTTTTCACACAATTGGGCCAAGATCTCTTCGGATTGTTGGGTACTCGATACAGTCCTAGGCTATGGTATAGAACTGTTCCAACCGTCTCTTCCCCCTCCTCTCATTTTTTCCCAACACACATGTCTTTTATAGACTCCGAAATTCTAGAATTTTTGTCAAAACTAACTATTGCACCAGCGTCCCAACAGCCACAGGGCTTATGCAGCAACGTGTTTCTGGTTCAGAAGACGGGTGGAGGTCAGAGACTAGTTCTCAACCTCAGACAATTCAATCCCTTTGTGATTCGGAGTGGTGTGGCTCACTGTTTAGAGGCGGCAGACCCGGAAGCAGGAGTCGGCCCGGGACCAGGGTTCAATTCCCGACGCAGCAGGGTCGTGGACCAGGGTCAGCGGACTCGATAATTCTTGCCTCGGTGCCTACTCTAACCATGGGTCCCACTCGGCAACTCTGGGCATTAACTTGCCTAATCTCCACAACGGCCCCATCAACGCCGGGGATGCCTGGCTTCACCTTGGGGACTCCCAGTAGGGACCATCCCACAGGGAAAGCCAGGATGGGTTTCCCAGCGGTATACCGCGCCAGGATACTCCGGTAGTAATTGAGCGCGTTACAAAACAGCTTATTATAACATAACATTCCCTTGTGTTCCCAGACTCCTGAGGCATGAGCCGGGAGCGTGAAATGTGTGTTGTCAGCACTCTGTTCTTAACAATTTTGCCACGCACAAATTGCATTCTGCTGCGTTCTTTTTCTCATTTTAAATCACACAAGTTCTTTGCTTGAATTGTCACTACATTTTAAACTTACTTGCTCTTGTATTGTTGGCAAGTGCGGGGAGGCAGGGCAAGGCACTAGGCTGTAGCTTTCCCGGGACGGCTGGAGTGTTTCCGCCATCTTTGGGGGAGTGAAAAGTCAGCGGGACAGTTGTTGTGGCTCAGATCGCCCGGACTGCTTAAATGCAGGCTCAGCTGCGGCTGCGCAGTGGACGAGCCGCTGGCGGGCCAAAGGCAAGCCCTTCTGCGCCCATCCACGCCGGACCGTCACCAGTCGCCAGGACCCCTGCACCTTTCTCCGCGGTTTCTATCAGGTACTCGCGGGAAGAGCTCCTGGCTTTGGCATCCAAGTGCCCTTCTTCTCTTTGGGCCCCACAGGATTGCTCTTTTAACCCCTTCGAGGCGGATGACGAGCTCAGCTCGTCATGAGTTACGCCTCTCGTACGCTCATGACGAGCTGAGCTCATCATGCACCGCTGGTTTTTTAAAAACTCAGCGCAGCGTGGAAATCTGCACCGCACGCATGCGGTTAAATGGGAATTCTGTGCTTTTAAGCTAGCCCCAGTGGAGCAGGCCCCATGTCCTCCAGGACATATGGAGTACAAGTTCCTCAGCCTGAACTGCCGCTCTTTGGTGAAACACCATGCTGAGGTGTTTGACCTTTTATCTGATGAGTCGCCGGACGCTCTATTTCTAACAGAGACGTGACTCACCCCAGACTCAGTGGCGGAGCCCTGGTTGGCTCTCCCCAAGGCTATGTACTAGAGACCATAAATAGAGTGGCGGGAGAGAGGGGGCGGGATTGCAGTGGTTGTTAAGGAGGCTTATTCTCTTAGCCCGTGTAAGGAGAACATAGTGGACTGTGAAAGTGCCACATTTAAAAACAGGCTCAACCACAACTTCACAGTATCAGGCCTTTTAATTTAAAGGCCCCCCCCGCGCCCTCGAGTTTGGTTAGGGATGACCTGTTGAGTAAAGTGGGTCAATTTGCTGGTAAGGCGGCAAATTTCACCATCGTAGAGGACCTCAATCTCCATTTAGAGAATGAGGCGTCCATTTTGTCCGGACTGGACTACGGGAATTCCCTCTACTTGGGCGCCAATAAGGCTAGCGTTAGGTGCCTGCAGAGGGTCCAAAATGCGGCAGCCCGGATTCTGGAGGCATTGCCTAGATCTTGCTCAGTGGCACATGTTCTTCCTAAACTCCACTGGTTACATGTCGAACAGCGCATTCAGTTTAAGGAGCTCTGTATATCTCATAAGATCTTGTCTCACCAGGCTCCATTGGGGCTGTCACATCTGTTAGAACCATATATGCCTGGGCATACGCTGAGATCTGCCGAGTTCCGCTGTCTGGCTGCAAAACTTTGGAACTCGCTCCCGGCTACTATTAGAGCCATGCCGCACCATCTGGCATTTAGAAAAGCTTTAAAGACATGGCTTTTCTCTATTGCCGCTGTCTAAACACCCTGCCACACCTTTAGGCTCCCATCTCTCAGTCTCTGGTTGCGCTGGGACGCCTCGTTGCTGAGGCAGCCATGCACGGTACAAATTCGAAATAAATACATTTATCACCATTTCAAGATGGAAGGCATCCATCTGCTTAGGGATTTGCTTCAAGAAAGATATTGGATGGTTCCTTTCGATCTCAAGGATGCCTATCTATCGGTCCCCATTTGTCCCTCTCACAGACGGTACCTGTAGTTCCGCTTCAGAGGTCAGTTGTACGAGTACCAATCCCTTCCTTTCGGTCTCTCGTCAGCTCCCTGGATGTTCACCAAACTCCTGAAACCCGTAGTTGTCCATCTACGGGTGATGGGAGTTTTCATGATTGTCTATCTGAATGACACTTAGCTCAGGACAAAAGTCAGCTGATAACGCATCTGTCTTGGACAGTGTCTGTATTACACGATCTGGGGTTTGTGATTAATACCTAGAAGTCCATGATGATTCCCTCTCAACAAAGTAGAATTCTTGGGGTTTCAGTTGGATTCTGTCAAGGCTCAATTACTGCTTCCTCCCTTGAAAGTGAAATCCATCAAACGAGAGTTGAGGTATACCCTATCCACACGGATGGTGTCTTTAAGGTCCCTGGCTTGGATTGTGGCGGTGCTAGCGTCTTCGATTCAAGCAGTGTTCCCAGGTCCATTACCCAACAGGGCTCTTCAATACCTAAAAATTCATTATCTGCAACGGGGTTTTAGCTACGATCACCTGGTCCCTTGTCCCCCGACACCCAAGAAGAGCTTCAATAGTGGCTCTGTCACATGGACGCGTGAAATGGCAAAGCCATTTTGGGTGCCTCCCCCGACGTGGTCATCGAATCAGATGCTAGTCGTTGGGGTTGGGAGCACGATCAGGAGAGTTTTTTACTGGTGGTCGATGGTCGTCCGAAGAATTGCGACTTCACATCAACTGTTTGGAGCTCCTAGCAGGCTCCTTCGCCATTAGGTCACTTTCACCCATCAAGAGCAACTGCTGCATACTCCTGTGGATGGTCAATGTCTCGACGGTTTGTTACATCAACTGCTTGGGGGGAACAAGATCAAGCCTTCTGGCAAACATTGCCTGGGAGTTCTTGCATTTCTGTCTGTCCCAGAAGATAACGGTTCTGGTGGAGTAACGTCCGGGCAAAGACAATATTGTGGCAGATTGTAATTCCAGGTTCCTGATGGATTACAACAATTGGAAGGTCCATCCTCTCATGTTCCGGAAGATTGTGCTTTCCCTTAGGCCCTGTCAGGTGGACCTTTTTACATCCTATCTGAACGCTCAAATGAAGGATTTTTGCAGATGGAGACCGGATCCGAAGGCCTTTGGGACAGATGCCTTTCTGCAGACTAGGACAGGCCCAGTGAACTATGCGTTCTCACCTTTCACCATGATTCCGAGGGTCGCGACTCACCCCAGGCATCAATCGACAACACTTGTGCTGGTTACTCCACTTTGGAAAGCACAGTCTTGGTTTTTGACTCACCTGGAAATGTCAATAACCCTTCCCATCCTTCTTCCTGTCTTTCCGCATCTTCTCTTGGATCCGGAGGGATCCCCACATCCTCTGATTCTTCAAAACCAGCTTACTCTCATGGCCTGGAAGATATTAGGAGACATGGCCAAATTGCAGATCTTTCGTCTGTGGCTGCTGGCTTTATACACCAGGCTTGGGCTCCTTCCACCCGCAAATGATAATCTTCTGCATGGACGAGATGGGTGGGCTGGTACCTTCAAAGGTAGGTGGATCCGGTGGGATCCAAGTTAAAAGATATTTTAAATTTCCACTCTGAATGTGCTGAATCTGGATTATGTTACAGGTCAGTAAATCATTTTAGGTCAACTTTCTCTGCTGGTCATGGCTTCTTTGATGGCAAGCCGGTAGGTAAGCATCCTCTGGTATGTAAGTTTTTAAAAGGTATTAGGGTGGCTCACCCTCTGAAACCAGGATACTGTTATTGAATGTGACAAATATTCTGTCTCTATTGGAGTCATGGCCTGACAAATCTGTTTTATCCCTGAAACAGCTTTCTTCCAAGCTCACTATGCTTTTATGTTTGGTTTCATGCCGACGAGAGTCGGATGTGCGAGCTCTTGACCTTGCAGGTAGGTTGTTTTCTCCAACTGGTGTTTCATTTCTTATTTCAAAAAGGACAAAGAGTATGTAAATGTCCATTGACTATCCTGCTTTTCCCTACAATGCAAAGTTATGTGTCGAAAGTTTACAAAGAACGCACTTTGGCACATATGCCTGACCCTCTAGGTCCTTTGTTGTTGGTTATTCTAAAACCTTTCCGTCCAGTTTCGGCAGCAACCTTGGACCGTTGGGGCCGCTGGGTCATGTCGGAAGCTGGGACTGATATTTCCTTGTATGGTGCTCTACAGCTAGAGGAGCCATGGCGTCTAAGGCTTTTGCTCTGGGGTCTAGACTAGAAGATATTCTTTGTGCTGCCGATTGGTCGTCTGATTCTATGTTTAAGATGTTTGATTATAAACCTATTGTACATGCTTCTTCTGTTGTGGTTGTTCAGCTTTGAACCAGCATAATTGGAGCCTCCGGTCCTGCCATAGAATAGAACATTCTGTATTATTTGCGACAAAAATTTTCGATTCTATTAAGGACACGGAGGCAAGGATTATCCCACCCGATGGGACAGGTAAGATATTTGGTTTGCTTGTTTGCTGTGTACAGACTGTTTCTTTGGCGCCCTTGTGATGATGAGATTCATTCTATTTTTCTTTTCAGGATCTGAATTGAAGCAAAACTGATGCACCTGTGGAAAGCTGTTTTACTGTGGACTGCGTTCACGACTCTGGTTGCTATAGTTGCAGTTCCTTCGTTTGGGAGATAGAAGGCCCGATTCACAGAAGTAACTTAAGACAAAATCCTAAACTTACTACCATTTTGGTATTCACAAAAGGCACTTACTCATTTCGGTATTCACAGAAGTTAGGAGTCCTAACTTTAGGACTCTTAAATGCCTTCTGTGAATACCGAAAGTCTTAAAGTTAGGATTTTTCTCAGTTTAGGAGAAGTAAAGTTAGGACTCCTAAACAGAAAAATCCTGACTTTAAGACTTTCGGTATTCACAGAAGGCATTTAGGAGTCCTAAAGTTAGGACTCCTAACTTCTGTGAATACCGAAATGAGTAGGGGGCAGATGTATCATCCCCAGCATTTGCGATTCCCAAATAGCGATTTTTAAGGAATCGCTATTTGGGAATTGCAAATTGGGATATCTGTAGAAATTCGCTATTTTTTAGCGATTTTTTTAAATTCCTTCATTGCGATTAGCAAATTGCTAATCGCAATTAAGGAATAATTTCCCATTCATTTCTATGGGCCAGGAAGCCCATAGGAATGAATGGGAAATTATTCTCAATTTGCGATTCGCAATTTGCTAATCGCAAATTGAGAATAATTTCAAGGGTGTCTTAAGGACACTCTGCTGCACCCTCTGAAATTGACATGTGTGCTAATATGGCGCACATACATGCCCTAGGGGGCATGTATGAGCGTCACATGGCACCTTTAGAATTTTTAAAAAGTGCATTTTTAAAAGAATTCGCAAATTACCACCAACTACAAGTTGGTGGTAATTTGCGATTTCTTAGCCTAAATTCGCAAAGCTTAAATGCTACATATATAGCATTTAAGGAATCGCAATTTGCGATTCCTTAGATGCTTGCGCAAAATTAAGGAATCACAAATTTTGCGATTGCTTGATTTTGCAGTGCGATTTTTTGATACATCGCATTTGCCGATTTTTTTGTCGCAAACGCTGCTTTTTTGCGAATCGCAGCATTTGCGACAAAAAAAACGGATGATACATCTGCCCCTAAGTGCCTTCTGTGAATACCAAAATAGTAGTACGTTTAGGATTTTGTCTTAAGTTAGTTCTGTGAATCAGGCCCGATGTTCTGGACTACGGTAACTCTCCGTTGAGCATCGGTTGAACTGTTTTCTCGTTCATCTCATGGGCTTGGTTCTTAATTCTTAGGACTGTGTTTTTTGCACAGAAAGAGTCAGGCAAGATGGTGCCTCTCTATTTTGTAAGTGATACCAAGAGACTATTGGTGGGTTTATAAGAGGCGTGGTTGAAAGCCTCATGGGATATGTAGCATGTTTTACTGTTTACTGTTTTCTCATTGGCTGCTATTTTTGGAGTAGTAAAGATTGAGAAGCACAATCCTCGCCTCAGTGTCCTTAATAGAATCTAAAATTCTTGTTGCAAATAATAGAATATTTTCTATCCTGAAATTCAAGCTTCTGTCCCTCAGCGTGCTCAGTGGATGCGCCATGTGTACTGCTCTGCGCGCACGGCCGGACTGGGAACAGCAACCGTCCCTGGCAGATTGCTGCTTGACGGGTCCCGCGAGCGGGTGGGGGGTGCTAGTTAGAAGCACGGCCTACCGCTTTTGTTATGGGGCTCGATATTGCATCACTGCTGCAAAACTGCCCCCAGTAACAAAACTGGCCCACACGGGTACATACCCGGCCCCTACAGGTACAAAACCGGCCCCCACTCCTCCAGCCTTTCGGGGAAACGCCCTGTGCCCGCTACGGCCAGTCCGGCCCTGTCTGCGTGCATGCGCTCTCACAACTAAAGCACCGCTAAACACCAGGCACGTGCTTGCAATGGACACAAGGGCAGGAAGTGTATGACAGCAGCGACCCTGGTGGTGGGGAGGGTGCAAGGAGGAGGGACCCCTGCGGCCTGGGGTCTCCGGGGGTCTCGGCCTGGGGTCTCCGGGGGTCTCGGTCTGGGATCACCGGGGTCTCGGCCTGGTCTGGGCAGTGACTGCAGCCCCTTAGATATGGCTTGCTCCCCATGTGCTGGTCTCTCGTTCAGTCTGTGGAGTCAGGGACCGGCCCACGGGTGTCATAGCGCTGCATGACTGTAGGGAACGCACAGCACAGATCGAAGCGCTGTAGCAACCACCAGCATTGACTGGAATAAAGCACCAGGAGGGGGGTGGAAGCATTACACAGAGGAGCCGCACACTGAACAGCATAATATAGAAACAGAGAGGACAGAATAAAACATTATCGTTACCACCAAACTATTGCAAAGTGTAAAGTGAGAGGGGAGAAGAGGAAACATTCCAGGTGCAGGGGAGGGGGGGCATTCCACAGCCCACGAGTCACTACCAGGGGTTTGTATGTAGAAGAGGTGGAGGTAACCCACAGGCCCAGTGATTACTGGCAGGGTGACTCAGCGAGCTAACCTCCCACTGCTGACTCGAGGTCATCTCAAGGTCAGAGGGAGGAATCGAAGACTGGATCGTTGAATTGGGTAACAGGCACGTCTGTTGTTTGGCACAAGTGCGGTATGTAGTGTTATGTAAATGTAAATCTACAGGAATTTATATAGCACAAATCACCGAGCGGTTTCTAAGCGCTTTCTTAGGGGACCCGTCCTGGTATTCCCCTGTGAGATAACCCCGGCAGGGTGTCCGCAAGGTGAAAGCCAGGCATCCCACTGCGAGGGGCCGTTGTGGAGATTAAGCAAGCTATTGCCCAGAGTCGCAGAGTGTGAACCCGTGAATCGAGTAGGCACTGGAGCGAGAATTGTCGAGTCCATGGACCTTTTAGGACTCAAGACCCCGCCGAGCCGGGAATTGAACCCTGGTCCCAGGCTGACCTCTGCATCAGGGTCTGCCTCCTCTAACCAGTGAGCCACACTTCTCCACACATAAGAATAATATTCATATTTACTGTTTGTTTGATTACAATCGTCTGAATAATAAATTGTTCCAAAATACACTGAATTGAATAAATAAATGAAATGCAATAATAGTTTGATCTCCTGCAATCCATGGATAAAGTTAAAAGGTAAGATTCAATGTTTGGTTAGACTCAGGCTGAAGAGCTCAGGGCTGGGGGTAATCCGTGGACCTTATTATCAGGGTTTTGTCATTGTCCACACAGACCGTTTAAAGGGCACCGCTCTTCCCATAATCAATCATTGCCAATTATGCACTCACTTGTAATATTTCAAGAGCCAAATTAGCCAAATTCACACATGTAACAAATTGGGTAATAAAAAACTGTCAGGGGTGTTTCAGCAGTAAATTGCTGCATTGAACATTTGTGTGTCCAGTATCTTTAAGAGCGCCATTAACATCTGTCTCTGCAGAGCGGCTCTTGCTGGGCGGGGACAGACCACACCAGCCAGGCTTGAGGCTTTCGGTGAGGTGGCTGCAAAGCCCCCTGGCTAATGTCATCCTCTTGATTTTCCATACTTGTCATTTCTCCTTTATCAAAGGGGCCTAATTGAATGTGAAGATATTTTAATCTTAATTGCTCAGAAATAAAGGTAGCGTAAGCGTCTTGATTGGTTGCATATTTTTCTTTAATAGGAAAGGAGTGATCCTGTATAGCGAATATTCGTAGATCTCTGGCAAGGGACTGAATTGAGATGTTAATCGATGAGAAAGGGAGGTAAGAGATCTATCTAAAAGACTTTCTAGAAACCTCTGGCACTTTTGTTTTGTTAAAAAAAATACAGAAAAGGACTATTATTAAAAAAATTAGACATTATTAAATTAAATTGAATGGATGTTTGATTAATTTTTTTCTTGATACACTTTGTAGACTTCGAAACAACTTGGGCCCAGTTAAACTTAGACCGGAAGTCTAACTTTAGATCTAAAGTCTAAGGGCCCGATTTAGAAAGGTAAACTTAGAGCTGAAGTCTAACTTTAGATCTAAAGTCTAA
Source organism: Lissotriton helveticus (assembly GCF_964261635.1). Taxonomy (NCBI): domain Eukaryota; kingdom Metazoa; phylum Chordata; class Amphibia; order Caudata; family Salamandridae; genus Lissotriton; species Lissotriton helveticus. Next base: position 97,342,274 of record NC_136064.1, on the reverse strand, counting down.
GGGACCGATTCACAAAGGTAAACTTAGACTTGAAGTCTAACTTTAGATCTAAGTCTAAGGGCCCGATTCACAAAGGTAAACTTAGACGTGAAGTCTAACTTTAGATCTAAGTCTAAGGGCCTGATTCACAAAGGTAAACTTAGACTTGAAGTCTAACTTTAGATCTAAGTCTAAGGGCCCGATTCACAAAGGTAAACTTAGACTTGAAGTCTAACTTTAGATCTAAGTCTAAGGGCCCGATTCACAAAGGTAAACTTAGAGCTGAAGTCTAACTGTAGATCTAAGTCTAAGGGCCCGATTCACAAAGGTAAACTTAGAGCTGCAGTGTAACCTTAGATCTAAGTCTAAGGGCCCGATTCACAAAGGTAAACTTAGAGCTGAAGTCTAACTATAGATCTAAGTCTAAGGGACGATTCACAAAGGTAAACTTAGACCGGAAGTCTAACTTTAGATCTAAAGTCTAAGGGCCCAATTCACAAAGGGAAACTTAGACCCAAAGTCTAACTTTAGATCTAAGTCTAAGGGCCCGATTCACAAAGGTAAACTTAGACCGGAAGTCTAACTTTAGATCTAAAGTCTAAGGGCCCAATTCACAAAGGGAAACTTAGACCCAAAGTCTAACTTTAGATCTAAGTCTAAGGGCCCGATTCACAAAGGGAAACTTAGACCTGAAGTCTAATTTTAGATCTAAAGTCTAAGGGCCTGATTCACAACGGTGAACTTAGACCTGAAGTCTAACTTTAGATCTAACTCTAAGGGCCCGATTCACAAAGGTACACTTAGACCTGAAGTCTAACCTTAGATCTAAGTCTAAGGGCCAGATTCACAAAGGTAAACTTAGACCTGAAATCTAACCTTAGATCTAAGTCTAAGGGCCTGATTCACAACAGTGAACTTAGACCTGAAGTCTAACTTTAGATCTAAGTCTAAGGGCCTGATTCACAAAGCTGAACTAAGACCTGAAGTCTAACGTTAGATCTAAAGTCTAAGGGCCCGATTCACAAAGTGAAACTTAGACCTGAAGTCTAAGTTTAGATCTAAGTCTAAGGGCCCGATTCACAAAGGTAAACTTAGAGCTAAAGTCTAACTTTAGATCTAAAGTCAAAGGGCCCGATTCATAAAGTGAAACTTAGACCTGAAGTCTAACTTTAGATCAAAAGTCGAAGGGCCCGATTCACAAAGGTAAACTTAGACCAAAAGTCTAACTTTAGATCTAAAGTCTAAGGGCCCGATTCACAAAGGTAAACTTAGACCAGAAGTCTAACTTTAGATCTAAAGTCTAAGGGCCCGATTCACAAAGGTAAACTAAGACTGGAAGTCTAACTTTAGATCTAAGTCGAAGGGCCCGATTCACAAAGGGAAACTTAGACCCAATGTCTAACTTTAGATCTAAGTCTAAGGGCCCGATTCACAAAGGTAAACTTAGACCGGAAGTCTAATTTTAGATCTAAAGTCTAAGGGCCCAATTCACAAAGGGAAACTTAGACCCAAAGTCTAACTTTAGATCTAAGTCTAAGGGCCCGATTCACAAAGGGAAACTTAGACCTGACGTCTAACTTTAGATCTAAAGTCTAAGGGCCCGATTCACAAAGGGAAACTTAGAGCTGCAGTGTAACTTTAGATCTAAAGTCTAAGGGCCTGATTCACAAAGGTAAACTTTGACCCGAAGTCTAACTTTAGATCTAAAGTCTAAAGGCCCGATTCACAAAGGTAAACTTAGAGCTGAAGTCTAACTTCAGATCTAAAGTCTAAGGGCCAGATTCACAAAGGTAAACTTAGAGCTGAAGTCTAACTTCAGATCTAAAGTCAAAGGGCCCGATTCACAAAGGTAAACTTAGAGCTGAAGTCTAACTTTAGATCTAAGTCTAAGGGCCCGATTCACAAAGGTAAACTTAGACCTGAAGTCTAACTTTAGATCTAAGTCTAAGGGCCCGATTCACAAAGATAAACTTAGACCGGAAGTCTAACTTTAGATCTAAAGTCTAAGGGCCCAATTCACAAAGGGAAACTTAGACCTGAAGTTTAACTTTAGATCTAAAGTCTAAGGGCCCGATTCACAACGGTGAACTTAGACCTGAAGTCTAACTTTAGATCTAACTCTAAGGGCCCGATTCACAAAGGTACACTTAGACCTGAAGTCTAACCTTAGATCTAAGTCTAAGGGCCAGATTCACAAAAGGTAAACTTAGACCTGAAGTCTAACCTTAGATCTAAGTCTAAGGGCCTGATTCACAACGGTGAACTTAGACCTGAAGTCTAACTTTAGATCTAAGTCTAAGGGCCTGATTCACAAAGGTGAACTTAGACCTGAAGTCTATCTTTAGATCTAAAGTCTAAGGGCCCGATTCACAAAGTGAAACTTAGACCTGAAGTCTAACTTTAGATCTAAGTCTAAGGGCCTGATTCACAAAGGTAAACTTAGAGCTGAAGTCTAACTTTAGATCTAAAGTCAAAGGGCCCGATTCACAAAGTGAAACTTAGACCTGAAGTCTAACTTTAGATCAAAAGTCTAAGGGCCCGATTCACAAAGGTAAACTTAGACCTGAAGTCTAACTTTAGGTCTAAGGGCCCGATTCACAAAGGTAAACTTTGACCCGAAGTCTAACTTTAGATCTAAAGTCTAAGGGCCCGATTCATAAATGTAAACTTAGAATGGAAGTCTAACTTTAGATCTAAGTCTAAGGGCCCAATTCACAAAGGGAAACTTAGACCTGAAGTCTAACTTAAGATCTAAAGTCTATGGGCCGGATTCAGAAAGGTAAACTTAGACCGGAAGTCTAACTTTAGATCTAAGTCTCAGGGCCCAATTAACAAAGGGAAGCTTAGACCTGAAGTCTAACTTTAGATCTAAAGTCTAAGGGCCCGATTCACAACGGTGAACTTAGACCTGAAGTCTAACTTTAGATCTAAGTCTAAGGGCCCGATTCATAAAGGTAAACTTAGACGTGAAGTCTAACTTTAGATCTAAGTCTAAGGGCCCGATTCACATAGGGAAACTTAGACCTGAAGTCTAACTTCAGATCTAAAGTCTAAGGGCCTGTTTCACAACGGTGAACTTAGACCTGAAGTCTAACTTTAGATCTAAGTCTAAGGGCCCGATTCATAAAGGTAAACCTAGACTGGAAGTCTAACTTTAGATCTAAAGTCTAAGGGCCCGATTCACAAAGGTAAACTTAGACCTGAAGTCTAACTTTAGATCTAAGTCTAAGGGCCCGATTCACAAAGGGAAGCTTAGACCTGAAGTCTAACTTTAGATCTAAAGTCTAAGGGCCAGATTCACAAAGGTAAAATTAGACCTGAAGTCTAACTTTAGATCTAAAGTCTAGGGGCCCGATTCACAACGGTGAACTTAGACCTGAAGTCTAACTTTAGATCTAAAGTCTAAGGGCCCGATTCACAACGGTGAACTTAGACCGGAAGTCTAACTTTAGATCTAAGTCTAAGGGCCTGATTCACAAAGGTAAACTTAGACCTGAAGTCTAACTTTAGATCTAAATTCTAAGGGCCCGATTCACAAAGGGAAACTTAGACCTGAAGTCTAACTTTAGATCTAAAGTCTAAGGGCCCGATTCACAAAGGGAAGCTTAGACCTGAAGTCTAACTTTAGATCTAAAGTCTAAGGGCCGGATTCACAAAGGTAAACTTAGACCTGAAGTCTAACTTTAGATCTAAAGTCTAAGGGCCCGATTCACAACGGTGAACTTAGACCTGAAGTCTAACTTTAGATCTAAGTCTAAGGGCCCGATTCACAAAGGTAAACTTAGACCTGAAGTCTAACTTTAGATCTAAGTCTAAGGGCCCGATTCACAAAGGGAAACTTAGGGCTGCAGTGCGGCGGTGGATGTGGCGGTGGATGTGGCGGTGGATGTGGAGGTGGATGTGGAGGTGGATGTGGAGGTGGAGGTGATGGTGGATGTGGTGGTGGATGCGGTGGATGTGGTGGTGGTGGATGTGGATGTGGTGGTGGGTGTGGTGGATGTGGTGGATGTGGTGGTGGATGTGGTGGTGGATGTGGTGGTGGATGTGGTGGTGGATGTGGTGGTGAATGCGGTGGTGGATGCGGTGGTGGGTGCGGTGGTGGATGCGGTGGTGGTGGATGTGGTGGATGTGGTGGTGGATGTGGCGGTGGATGTCATGGTGGATGTGGAGGTGATGGTGGATGTGGTGGTGGATGTGGTGGTGGATGTGGTGGTGGATGTGGTGGTGGATGCGGTGGTAGTGGAAGTGGTGGTGGATGTGTTGGATGTGTTGGTGGATGTGGTGGTGGATGTGGTGGTGGATGTGGTGGTGGATGTGGTGGTTGATGTGGTGGATGTGGTGGTGGTGGATGCGGTGGATGTGGTGGTGGATGTGGTGGTGGATGTGGTGGTGCATGCGGTGGTGGTGCATGTGGTGGATGTGGTGGTGGATGTGGTGGTGATGGTGGATGTGGTGGTGGATGTGGTGGTGATGGTGGATGCGGTGGTGGATGCGGTGGATGCGGTGGTGGATGCGGTGGATGTGGTGGGCGCGGTGGATGTGGTGGTGGTGGATGCGGTGGTGGATGTGGCGGTGGATGTCATGGTGGATGTCGAGGTGATGGTGGATGTGGTGGTAGATGTGGTGGTGGAATGCGGTGGATGTGGTGGATGCTGTGGTGGAAGTGGTGGTGGATGTGTTGGATGTAGTGGTGGATGTGGTGGTGGATGTGGTGGTGGATGTGGTGGATGTGGTGGTGGATGTGGTGGTGGATGTGGTGGTGGATGTGGTGGTGGATGTGGTGGATGTGGTGGATGTGGTGGTAGTGGATGCAGTGGATGTGGTGGTGGTGGGTGTGGTGGATGTGGTGGTGGATGTGGTGGTGGATGTGGTGGTGGGTGCGGTGGTGCATGTGGTGGATGTGGTGGTGGTGTATGTGGTGGTGGATGTGGCGGTGGATGTGGCGGTGGATGTCATGGTGGATGTGGAGGTGGATGTGGTGGTGATGGTGGATGTGGTGGTGGATGTGGATGCGGTGGTGGATGCGGTGGTGGATGCGGTGGTGGATGCGGTGGTGGTGGATGTGGTGGATGTGGTGGTGGATGTGGCGGTGGATGTCATGGTGGATGTGGAGGTGATGGTGGATGTGGTGGTGGATGTGGTGGTGGATGTGGTGGTGGATGCGGTGGATGCGGTGGTGGTGGAAGTGGTGGTGGATGTGTTGGATGTGGTGGTGGATGTGGTGGTGGATGTGGTGGTGGATGTGGTGGATGTGGTGGATGTGGTGGTGGTGGATGCGGTGGATGTGGTGGTGGATGTGGTGGTGCATGCGGTGGTGGTGGATGTGGTGGTGGATGTGGTGGTGATGGTGGATGTGGTGGTGATGGTGGATGTGGTGGTGGATGTGGTGGTGGATGCGGTGGTGGATGCGGTGGATGCGGTGGTGGTGGACGCGGTGGATGTGGTGGTGGTGGATGCGGTGGTGGATGTGGCGGTGGATGTTATGGTGGATGTCGAGGTGATGGTGGATGTGGTGGTGGATGTGGTGGTGATGGTGGATGTGGATGCGGTGGTGGATGCGGTGGTGGATGCGGTGGTGGATGCGGTGGTGGATGCGGTGGTGGTGGATGTGGTGGATTCAGTGGTGGATGTGGCGGTGGATGTCATGGTGGATGTGGAGGTGATGGTGGATGTGGTGGTGGATGTGTTGGTGGATGTGGTGGTGGATGCGGTGGATGCGGTGGTGGTGGAAGTGGTGGTGGATGTGTTGGATGTGGTGGTGGATGTGGTGGTGGATGTGGTGGTGGATGTGGTGGATGTGGTGGATGTGGTGGATGTGGTGGTGGTGGATGCGGTGGATGTGGTGGTGGATGTGGTGGTGGATGTGGTGGTGCATGCGGTGGTGGTGCATGTGGTGGATGTGGTGGTGATGGTGGATGTGGTGGTGGATGTGGTGGTGATGGTGGATGTGGTGGTGTATGCGGTGGATGCGGTGGTGGATGCGGTGGATGCGGTGGTGGTGGACGCGGTGGATGTGGTGGTGGTGGATGCGGTGGTGGATGTGGCGGTGTATGTCATGGTGATTGTCGAGGTGATGGTGGATGTGGTGGTGGATGTGGTGGTGGATGCGGTGGATGTGGTGGATGCGGTGGTGGTGGAAGTGGTGGTGGATGCGGTGGATGTGGTGGATGCGGTGGTGGAAGTGGTGGTGGATGTGTTGGATGTGGTGGTGGATGTGGTGGTGGATGTGGTGGTGGATGTGGTGGATGTGGTGGTGGATGTGGTGGTGGATGTGGTGGATGTGGTGGTGGTGGATGTGGTGGTGGTGGGTGTGGTGGATGTGGTGGTGGATGTGGTGGTGGATGTGGTGGTGGATGTGGTGGTACATGTGGTGGATGTGGTGGTGCTGGATGTGGTGGTGGATGTGGCGGTGGATGTCATGGTGGATGTGGAGGTGGATGTGGAGGTGGATGTGGTGGTGATGGTGGATGTGGTGGTGGATGCGGTGGATGTGGTGGTGGATGTGGTGGTGGATGTGGTGGTGCATGCGGTGGTGGTGCATGTGGTGGACGTGGTGGTGGATGTGGTGGTGATGGTGGATGTGGTGGTGGATGTGGTGGTGATGGTGGATGCAGTGGTGGATGCGGTGGATGCGGTGGTGGATGCGGTGGATGTGGTGGTGGTGGACGCGGTGGATGTGGTGGTGGTGGATGCGGTGGTGGATGTGGCGGTGGATGTCATGGTGGATGTCGAGGTGATGGTGGATGTGGTGGTAGATGTGGTGGTGGAATGCGGTGGATGTGGTGGATGCGGTGGTGGTGGAAGTGGTGGTGGATGCGGTGGATGTGGTGGATGTGGTGGCGGAAGTGATGGTGGATGTGTTGGATGTGGTGGTGGATGTGGTGGTGGATGTGGTGGTGGATGTGGTGGATGTGGTGGTGGATGTGGTGGTGGATGTGGTGGTGGATGTGGTGGTGGTGGAAGCAGTGGATGTGGTGGTGGTGGGTGTGGTGGATGTGGTGGTGGATGTGGTGGTGGATGTGGTGGTGGGTGCGGTGGTGCATGTGGTGGATGTGGTGGTGGTGTATGTGGTGGTGTATGTGGCGGTGGATGTGGCGGTGGATGTCATGGTGGATGTGGAGGTGGATGTGGTGGTGATGGTGGATGTGGTGGTGGATGTGGATGCGGTGGTGGATGCGGTGGTGGATGCGGTGGTGGATGCGTGGTGGTGGATGTGGTGGATGTGGTGGTGGATGTGGCGGTGGATGTCATGGTGGATGTGGAGGTGATGGTGGATGTGGTGGTGGATGTGGTGGTGGATGTGGTGGTGGATGCGGTGGTGGTGGAAGTGGTGGTGGATGTGTTGGATGTGGTGGTGGATGTGGTGGTGGATGTGGTGGTGGATGTGGTGGTGGATGTGGTGGATGTGGTGGATGTGGTGGATGTGGTGGTGGTGGATGCGGTGGATGTGGTGGTGGATGTGGTGGTGGATGTCGTGGTGCATGCGGTGGTGGTGCATGTGGTGGATGTGGTGGTGGATGTGGTGGTGATGGTGGATGTGGTGGTGGATGTGGTGGTGATTGTGGATGTGGTGGTGGATGCGGTGGTGGATGCGGTGGATGCGGTGGTGGATGCGGTGGATGCGGTGGTGGTGGACGCGGTGGATGTGGTGGTGGTGGATGCGGTGGTGGATGTGGTGGAATCTGTGGTGGTGGACGCGGTGGATGTGGTGGTGGTGGATGTGGTGGTGGATGTGGCGGTGGATGTCATGGTGGATGTCGAGGTGATGGTGGATGTGGTGGTGGATGTGGTGGTGGATGCGATGGATGTGGTGGATGCGGTGGTGGTGGAAGTGGTGGTGGATGCGGTGGATGTGGTGGATGCGGTGGTGGAAGTGGTGGTGGATGTATTGGATGTGGTGGTGGATGTGGTGGTGGATGTGGTGGTAGATGTGGTGGTAGATGTGGTGGATGTGGTGGATGTGGTGGATGTGGTGGTGGTGGATGCGGTGGATGTGGTGGTGGTGGGTGTGGTGGATGTGGTGGTGGATGTGGTGGTGGATGTGGTGGTGGATGTGGTGGTACATGTGGTGGATGTGGTGGTGGTGGATGTGGTGGTGGATGTGGCGGTGGATGTCATGGTGGATGTGGAGGTGGATGTGGTGGTGATGGTGGATGTGGTGGTGGATGCGGTGGATGTGGTGGTGGTGGATGCTGTGGATGTGGTGATGGTGGATGCGGTGGTGGTGGTGGATGGGGTGGTGGTGGATGTAGTGGTGGTGGGTGTGGTGGAAATGGTGGTGGTGGGTGTGGTGGATGTGGCGGTGGATGTGGCGGTGGATGTGGCGGTGGATGTGGTGGTGGATGTGGAGGTGGATGTGGCGGTGGATGTGGAGGTGGATGTGGAGGTGGACGTGGAGGTGATGGTGGATGTGGTGGTGGATGCAGTGGATGTGGTGGTGGTGGATGTGGATGTGGTGGTGGATGTGGTGGATGTGGTGGGTGTGGTGGATGTGGTGGTGGATGTGGTGGTGGATGTGGTGGTGGATGTGATGGTACATGTGGTGGATGTGGTGGTGGATGCGGTGGTGGATGCGGTGGTGGATGCGGTGGTGGATGCGGTGGTGGTGGATGTGGTGGATGTGGTTGTGGATGTGGCGGTGGATGTCATGGTGGATGTGGAGGTGATGGTGGATGTGGTGGTGGATGTGGTGGTGGATGTGGTGGTGGATGCGGTGGATGCGGTGGTAGTGGAAGTGGTGGTGGATGTGTTGGATATGGTGGTGGTGGATGTGGTGGTGGATGTGGTGGATGTGGTGGATGTGGTGGATGTGGTGGATGTGGTGGATGTGGTGGTGGTGGATGCGGTGGATGTGGTGGTGGATGTGGTGGTGGATGTGGTGGTGCATGCGGTGGTGGTGCATGTGGTGGATGTAGTGGTGGATGTGGTGGTGATGGTGGATGTGGTGGTGGATGTGGTGGTGAATGTGGATGCGGTGGTGGATGCGGTGGATGCGGTGGTGGATGCGGTGGATGTGGTGGTGGTGGATGTGGTGGTGGTGGATGAGGTGGTGGATGGGGTGGTGGTGGTGGTGGATGGGGTGGTGGATGTAGTGGTGGTGGATGTGGTGGTGGATGTGGCGGTGGATGTGGTGGTGGATGTAGCGGTGGATGTGGCGGTGGATGTGGTGGTGGATGTGGTGGTGGATGTGGTGGTGGATGTGGTGGTGAATGTGGTGGTGGATGTGGAGGTGATGGTGGATGTGGTGGTGGTGGTAGTGGATGTGGTGGTGGATGTGGTGGTGGAAGTGGTGGTGGATGTGGATGTGGTGGTGGATGTGGTGGATGTGGTGGTGTTGGATGCGGTCGTGGATGTGGTGGTGGTGGGTGTGGTGGATGTGGTGGTGAATGTGGTGGTGGATGTGGCAGTGGATGTCATGGTGGATGTGGAGGTGATGGTGGATGTGGTGGTGGATGTGGTGGTGGAAGCTGTGGATGTGGTGGTGGTGGATGCGGTGGATGTGGTGGTGGTGGATGCGGTGGTGGTGGTGGATGCGGTGGTGGTGGAAGTGGTGGTGAATGTGTTGGATGTGGTGGTGGATGTGGTGGTGGATGTGGTGGTGGATGTGGTGGTGGATCTGGTGGATGTGGTGGTGGATGTGGTGGTGGATGCGGTAGTGGTGGATGCAGTGGATGTGGTGGTGGTGGATGCGGTGGATGTGGTGGTGGTGGATGCGGTGGTGGTGGATGGGGTGGTGGTGTTGGTGGTGGATGGGGTGGTGGTGGTGGTGGATGGGGTGGTGGATGTAGTGGTGGTGGGTGTGGTGGATGTGGTGGTGGTGGATGTTGCGGTGGATGTGGCGGTGGATGTGATGGTGGATGTGGTGGTGATTGTGGTGGTGGTGGATGTGGTGGTGGTGGGTGTGGTGGTGGGTGTGGTGGTGGTGGGTGTGGTGGATGTGGTGGTGGATGTGGTGGTGGATGTGGTGGTGGATGTGGTGGTGGATGCGGTGGATGTGGTTGTGGTGGATGTGGTGGTGGATGTGGCGGTGGATGTCATGGTGGATGTGGAGGTGATGGTGGATGTGGTGGTGGATGTGGTGGTGATGGTGGATGTGGTGGTGGTGGATGCAGTGGATGTGGTGATGGTGGATGTGGTGGTGGATGCGGTGGTGGTGGGTGTGGTGGATGTGGTGGTGGATATGGTGGTGGATGTGGCGGTGGATGTCATGGTGGATGTGGAGGTGATGGTGGATGTGGTGGTGGATGTGGTGGTGGATGCATTGGATGTGGTGGTGGATGCGGTGGATGTGGTGGTGGTGGATGCGGTGGTAGTGGATGTGGTGGTGGATGTGGTGGTGGAAGTGGTGGTGGATGTGGATGTGGTGGTGAATGTGGTGGATGTGGTGGTGGTGGATGCGGTGGTGGATGTGGTGGTGGTGGGTGTGGTGGATGTGGTGGTGGATGTGGTGGTGGATGTGGCGGTGGATGTCATGGTGGATGTGGAGGTGATGGTGGATGTGGTGGTGGATGTGGTGGTGGATGCGGTGGATGTGGTGGTGGTGGATGCGGTGGTGGTGGTGGTCGATGCGGTGGTGGTGGAAGTGGTGGTGGATGTGTTGGATGTGGTGGTGGATGTGGTGGTGGATGTGGTGGATGTGGTGGTGGATGTGCTGGTGGATGTGGTGGTGGATGCGGTGGTGGTGGATGCAGTGGATGTGGTGGTGGTGGATGCGGTGGATGTGGTGGATGCGGTGGTGGTGGTGGATGGGGTGGTGGTGGTGGTGGATGGGGTGGTGGATGTAGTGGTGGTGGGTGTGGTGGATGTGGTGGTGGTGGGTGTGGTGGATGTGGCGGAGGATGTGGCGGTGGATGTGATGGTGGATGTGGTGGTGGATGTGGTGGTGGATGTGGTGGTGGTGGATGTGGTGGTGGTGGGTGGGGTGGTGGTGGGTGTGGTGGATGTGGTGGTGGATGTGGATGTGGTGGTGGATGTGGTGGTGGGGGATGCAGTGGATTTGGTGGTGGTGGATGTGGTGGTGGATGTGGCGGTGGATGTCATGGTGGACGTGGAGGTGATGCTGGATGTGGTGGTGGATGTGGTGGTGGATGTGGTGGTGATGGTGGATGTGGTGGTGGATGTGGTGGTGGATGTGGTGGTGGTGGATGCGGTGGATGTGGTGATGGTGGATGCGGTGGTGAATGCGGTGGTGGTGGTGGATGGGGTGGTAGTGGTGGATGTAGTGGTGGTGGGTGTGGTGGATGTGGTGGTGGTGGGAGTGGTGGATGTGGTGGTGGTGGGTGTGGTGGATGTGGTGGTGGATGTGGTGGTGGATTTGGCGGTGGATGTGGCAGTGGATGTGGCGGTGGATGTGGTGGTGGATGTGGTGGTGCATGCGGTGGTGGTGCATGTGGTGGATGTGGTGGTGGTTGTGGTGGTGGATGTGGTGGTGGATGTGGTGGATGTGGTGGTGGATGTGGCGGTGGATGTGGAGGTGGTGGTGGAGGTGGTGGTGGATGTGGTGGTGGATGTGGTGGTGGATGCGGTGGATGTGGTGGTGGTGGATACGGTGGATCTGGTGGTGGTGGAAGCAGTGGTGGTGGTGGATATGGTGGTGGTTGAAGTGGTGGTGGATGTGGTGGTGGATGTGGTGGTGGATGTGGTGGATGTGGTGGTGGATGTGGTGGATGTGGTGGTTGAGTGGTGGATGTGGTGGTGGATGTGGCGGTGGATGTCATTGTGGATGTGGAGGTGATGGTGGATGTGGTGGTGGATGCAGTGGATGTGGTGGTGGTGGATGCGGTGGATCTGGTGGTGGTGGAAGCGGTGGTGGTGGTGGATATGGTGGTGGTGGAAGTGGTGGTGGATGTGTTGGATGTGGTGGTGGATGTGGTGGTGGATGTGGTGGATGTGGTGGTGGATGTGGTGGATGTGGTGGTGGATGTGGTGGATGTGGTGGTGGTGGATGCGGTGGATGTGGTGGTTGATGTGGATGTGGCGGCGGTGGATGTCATGGTGGATGTAGAGGTGATGGTGGATGTGCTGGTGGATGTGGTGGTGATGGTGGTGGATGTGCTGGTGGATGCGGTGGATGTGGTGGTGGTGGATGCGGTTGATGTGGTGGTGGTGGATGCGGTGGTGGATGCGGTGGTGGATGCGGTGGTGGTGGGTGTGGTGGATGTGGTGGTGGATGTGGTGGTGGATGTGGCGGTGGATGTCATGGTGGATGTGGAGGTGATGGTGGATGTGGTGGTGGATGTGGTGGTGGATGCGGTGGATGTGGTGGTGGTGGATGCGGTGGATGTGGTGGTGGTGGATGCGGTGGTGGTGGTAGTGGATGTGGTGGTGGATGTGGTGGTGGAAGTGGTGGTGGATGTGGATGTGGTGGTGGATGTGGTGGATGTGGTGGTGGTGGATGCGGTGGTGGATGTGGTGGTGGTGGGTGTGGTGGATGTGGTGGTGGATGTGGTGGTGGATGTGGCGGTGGATGTCATGGTGGATGTGGAGGTGATGGTGGATGTGGTGGTGGATGTGGTGGTGGATGCGGTGGATGTGGAGGTGGTGGATGCGGTGGATGTGGTGGTGGTGGATGCGGTGGTGGTGGTGGATGCGGTGGTGGTGGAAGTGGTGGTGGATGTGTTGGATGTGGTGGTGGATGTGGTGGTGGATGTTGTGGTGGATGTGGTGGTGGATGTGGTGGATGTGGTGGATGTGGTGGTGGATGTGGTGGTGGATGTGGTGGTGGATTTGGTGGTGGTGGATGCAGTGGATGTGGTGGTGGTGGATTCGGTGGATGTGGTGGTGGTGGATGCGGTGGTGGTGGTGGATGGGGTGGTGGTGGTGGTGGTGGATGGGGTGGTGGTGGTGGTGGATGGGGTGGTGGATGTAGTGGTGGTGGGTGTGGTGGATGTGGTGGTGGTGGGTGTGGTGAATGTGGTGGTGGATGTGGCGGTGGATGTGGCGGTGGATGTGGTGGTGGATGTGGCGGTGGATGTGGTGGTGCATGCGGTGGTGGTGCATGTGGTGGATGTGGTGGTGGATGTGGTGGATGTGGTTGTGGATGTGGTGGTGGATGTGGAGGTGGTGGTGGATGTGGTGGTGGATGTGGTGTTGGATGTGGTGGTGGATGTGGTGGCGGATGTGGTGGATGTGGTGGTGGTGGATATGGTGGATGCGGTGGTGGTTGAAGTGGTGGATGTGGCGGTGGACGTCATTGTGGATGTGGAGGTGATGGTGGATGTGGTGGTGGATGTGGTGGTGGATGCGGTGGTGCATGTGGTGGATGTGGTGGTGGTGGATGTGGTGGAGGATCGCGCGGGGGATGTGGCGGTGGATGTGATGGTGGATGTGGAGGTGGATGTGGAGGTGCATGTGGTGGTGATGGTGGATGTGGTGGTGGATGTGGTGGTGGATGCTGTGGATGTGGTGATGGTGGATGCGGTGGTGGTGGATGTGGCGGTGGATGGGGTGGTGGTGGATGTAGTGGTGGTGGGTGTGGTGGATGGGGTGGTGGTGGGTGTGGTGGATGTGGCGGTGGATGTGGCGGTGGATGTGGCGGTGGATGTGGCGGTGGATGTGGCGGTGGATGTGGCGGTGGATGTGGATGTGGAGGTGGATGTGGAGGTGGAGGTGATGGTGGATGTGGTGGTGGATGCGGTGGATGTGGTGGTGGTTGATGTGGATGTGGTGGTGGGTGTGGTGGATGTGGTGGATGTGGTGGTGGATGTGGTGGTGGATGTGGTGGTGGATGTGGTGGTGGATGTGGTGGTGAATGCGGTGGTGGATGCGGTGGTGGGTGCGGTGGTGGATGCGGTGGTGGTGGATGTGGTGGATGTGGTGGTGGATGTGGCGGTGGATGTCATTGTGGATGTGGAGGTGATGGTGGATGTGGTGGTGGATGTGGTGGTGGATGTGGTGGTGGATGTGGTGGTGGATGCGGTGGTAGTGGAAGTGGTGGTGGATGTGTTGGATGTGTTGGTGGATGTGGTGGTGGATGTGGTGGTGGATGTGGTGGTGGATGTGGTGGTTGATGTGGTGGATGTGGTGGTGGTGGATGCGGTGGATGTGGTGGTGGATGTGGTGGTGGATGTGGTGGTGCATGCGGTGGTGGTGCATGTGGTGGATGTGGTGGTGGATGTGGTGGTGATGGTGGATGTGGTGGTGGATGTGGTGGTGATGGTGGATGCGGTGGTGGATGCGGTGGATGCGGTGGTGGATGCGGTGGATGTGGTGGGCGCAGTGGATGTGGTGGTGGTGGATGCGGTGGTGGATGTGGCGGTGGATGTCATGGTGGATGTCGAGGTGATGGTGGATGTGGTGGTAGATGTGGTGGTGGAATGCGGTGGATGTGGTGGATGCTGTGGTGGAAGTGGTGGTGGATGTGTTGGATGTAGTGGTGGATGTGATGGTGGATGTGGTGGTGGATGTGGTGGATGTGGTGGTGGATGTGGTGGTGGATGTGGTGGTGGATGCGGTGGTGGATGCGGTGGTGGATGCGGTGGTGGATGCGGTGGTGGTGGATGTGGTGGATTCAGTGGTGGATGTGGCGGTGGATGTCATGGTGGATGTGGAGGTGATGGTGGATGTGGTGGTGGATGTGTTGGTGGATGTGGTGGTGGATGCGGTGGATGCGGTGGTGGTGGAAGTGGTGGTGGATGTGTTGGATGTGGTGGTGGATGTGGTGGTGGATGTGGTGGTGGATGTGGTGGATGTGGTGGATGTGGTGGATGTGGTGGTGGTGGATGCGGTGGATGTGGTGGTGGATGTGGTGGTGGATGTGGTGGTGCATGCGGTGGTGGTGCATGTGGTGGATGTGGTGGTGGATGTGGTGGTGATGGTGGATGTGGTGGTGGATGTGATGGTGATGGTGGATGTGGTGGTGGATGCGGTGGATGCGGTGGTGGATGCGGTGGATGCGGTGGTGGTGGACGCGGTGGATGTGGTGGTGGATGCGGTGGTGGATGTGGCGGTGTATGTCATGGTGATTGTCGAGGTGATGGTGGATGTGGTGGTGGATGTGGTGGTGGATGCGGTGGATGTGGTGGATGCGGTGGTGGTGGAAGTGGTGGTGGATGCGGTGGATGTGGTGGATGCGGTGGTGGAAGTGGTGGTGGATGTGTTGGATGTGGTGGTGGATGTGGTGGTGGATGTGGTGGTGGATGTGGTGGTGGATGTGGTGGTGGATGTGGTGGATGTGGTGGTGGTGGATGTGGTGGTGGTGGGTGTGGTGGATGTGGTGGTGGATGTGGTGGTGGATGTGGTGGTGGATGTGGTGGTACATGTGGTGGATGTGGTGGTGCTGGATGTGGTGGTGGATGTGGCGGTGGATGTCATGGTGGATGTGGAGGTGGATGTGGAGGTGGATGTGGTGGTGATGGTGGATGTGGTGGTGGATGCGGTGGATGTGGTGGTGGATGTGGTGGTGGATGTGGTGGTGCATGCGGTGGTGGTGCATGTGGTGGACGTGGTGGTGGATGTGGTGGTGATGGTGGATGTGGTGGTGGATGTGGTGGTGATGGTGGATGTGGTGGTGGATGTGGTGGATGCGGTGGTGGATGCGGTGGATGTGGTGGTGGTGGACGCGGTGGATGTGGTGGTGGTGGATGCGGTGGTGGATGTGGCGGTGGATGTCATGGTGGATGTCGAGGTGATGGTGGATGTGGTGGTAGATGTGGTGGTGGAATGCGGTGGATGTGGTGGATGCGGTGGTGGTGGAAGTGGTGGTGAATGCGGTGGATGTGGTGGATGTGGTGGCGGAAGTGATGGTGGATGTGTTGGATGTGGTGGTGGATGTGGTGGTGGATGTGGTGGTGGATGTGGTGGATGTGGTGGTGGATGTGGTGGTGGATGTGGTGGTGGATGTGGTGGTGGTGGAAGCAGTGGATGTGGTGGTGGTGGGTGTGGTGGATGTGGTGGTGGATGTGGTGGTGGATGTGGTGGTGGGTGCGGTGGTGCATGTGGTGGATGTGGTGGTGGTGTATGTGGTGGTGGATGTGGCGGTGGATGTGGCGGTGGATGTCATGGTGGATGTGGAGGTGGATGTGGTGGTGATGGTGGATGTGGTGGTGGATGTGGATGCGGTGGTGGATGCGGTGGTGGATGCGGTGGTGGATGCGTGGTGGTGGATGTGGTGGATGTGGTGGTGGATGTGGCGGTGGATGTCATGGTGGATGTGGAGGTGATGGTGGATGTGGTGGTGGATGTGGTGGTGGATGTGGTGGTGGATGCGGTGGTGGTGGAAGTGGTGGTGGATGTGTTGGATGTGGTGGTGGATGTGGTGGTGGATGTGGTGGTGGATGTGGTGGTGGATGTGGTGGATGTGGTGGATGTGGTGGATGTGGTGGTGGTGGATGCGGTGGATGTGGTGGTGGATGTGGTGGTGGATGTCGTGGTGCATGCGGTGGTGGTGCATGTGGTGGATGTGGTGGTGGATGTGGTGGTGATGGTGGATGTGGTGGTGGATGTGGTGGTGATTGTGGATGTGGTGGTGGATGCGGTGGTGGATGCGGTGGATGCGGTGGTGGATGCGGTGGATGCGGTGGTGGTGGACGCGGTGGATGTGGTGGTGGTGGATGCGGTGGTGGATGTGGTGGAATCTGTGGTGGTGGACGCGGTGGATGTGGTGGTGGTGGATGTGGTGGTGGATGTGGCGGTGGATGTCATGGTGGATGTCGAGGTGATGGTGGATGTGGTGGTGGATGTGGTGGTGGATGCGGTGGATGTGGTGGATGCGGTGGTGGTGGAAGTGGTGGTGGATGCGGTGGATGTGGTGGATGCGGTGGTGGAAGTGGTGGTGGATGTGTTGGATGTGGTGGTGGATGTGGTGGTGGATGTGGTGGTAGATGTGGTGGTAGATGTGGTGGATGTGGTGGATGTGGTGGATGTGGTGGTGGTGGATGCGGTGGATGTGGTGGTGGTGGGTGTGGTGGATGTGGTGGTGGATGTGGTGGTGGATGTGGTGGTGGATGTGGTGGTACATGTGGTGGATGTGGTGGTGGTGGATGTGGTGGTGGATGTGGCGGTGGATGTCATGGTGGATGTGGTGGTGGATGTGGTGGTGATGGTGGATGTGGTGGTGGATGCGGTGGATGTGGTGGTGGTGGATGCTGTGGATGTGGTGATGGTGGATGCGGTGGTGGTGGTGGATGGGGTGGTGGTGGATGTAGTGGTGGTGGGTGTGGTGGAAATGGTGGTGGTGGGTGTGGTGGATGTGGCGGTGGATGTGGCGGTGGATGTGGCGGTGGATGTGGTGGTGGATGTGGAGGTGGATGTGGCGGTGGATGTGGAGGTGGATGTGGAGGTGGACGTGGAGGTGATGGTGGATGTGGTGGTGGATGCAGTGGATGTGGTGGTGGTGGATGTGGATGTGGTGGTGGATGTGGTGGATGTGGTGGGTGTGGTGGATGTGGTGGTGGATGTGGTGGTGGATGTGGTGGTGGATGTGGTGGTACATGTGGTGGATGTGGTGGTGGATGCGGTGGTGGATGCGGTGGTGGATGCGGTGGTGGATGCGGTGGTGGTGGATTTGGTGGATGTGGTTGTGGATGTGGCGGTGGATGTCATGGTGGATGTGGAGGTGATGGTGGATGTGGTGGTGGATGTGGTGGTGGATGTGGTGGTGGATGCGGTGGATGCGGTGGTAGTGGAAGTGGTGGTGGATGTGTTGGATGTGGTGGTGGTGGATGTGGTGGTGGATGTGGTGGATGTGGTGGATGTGGTGGATGTGGTGGATGTGGTGGATGTGGTGGTGGTGGATGCGGTGGATGTGGTGGTGGATGTGGTGGTGGATGTGGTGGTGCATGCGGTGGTGGTGCATGTGGTGGATGTAGTGGTGGATGTGGTGGTGATGGTGGATGTGGTGGTGGATGTGGTGGTGAATGTGGATGCGGTGGTGGATGCGGTGGTGGATGCGGTGGTGGATGCGGTGGATGTGGTGGTGGTGGATGTGGTGGTGGTGGATGAGGTGGTGGATGGGGTGGTGGTGGCGGTGGATGGGGTGGTGGATGTAGTGGTGGTGGATGTGGTGGTGGATGTGGCGGTGGATGTGGCGGTGGATGTAGCGGTGGATGTGGCGGTGGATGTGGTGGTGGATGTGGTGGTGGATGTGGTGGTGGATGTGGTGGTGAATGTGGTGGTGGATGTGGAGGTGATGGTGGATGTGGTGGTGGTGGTAGTGGATGTGGTGGTGGATGTGGTGGTGGAAGTGGTGGTGGATGTGGATGTGGTGGTGGATGTGGTGGATGTGGTGGTGTTGGATGCGGTCGTGGATGTGGTGGTGGTGGGTGTGGTGGATGTGGTGGTGAATGTGGTGGTGGATGTGGCAGTGGATGTCATGGTGGATGTGGAGGTGATGGTGGATGTGGTGGTGGATGTGGTGGTGGAAGCTGTGGATGTGGTGGTGGTGGATGCGGTGGATGTGGTGGTGGTGGATGCGGTGGTGGATGCGGTGGTGGTGGAAGTGGTGGTGAATGTGTTGGATGTGGTGGTGGATGTGGTGGTGGATGTGGTGGTGGATGTGGTGGTGGATCTGGTGGATGTGGTGTTGGATGTGGTGGTGGATGCGGTAGTGGTGGATGCAGTGGATGTGGTGGTGGTGGATGCGGTGGATGTGGTGGTGGTGGATGCGGTGGTGGTGGATGGGGTGGTGGTGTTGGTGGTGGATGGGGTGGTGGTGGTGGTGGATGGGGTGGTGGATGTAGTGGTGGTGGGTGTGGTGGATGTGGTGGTGGTGGATGTGGCGGTGGATGTGGCGGTGGATGTGATGGTGGATGTGGTGGTGGATGTGGTGGTGGTGGATGTGGTGGTGGTGGGTGTGGTGGTGGGTGTGGTGGTGGTGGGTGTGGTGGATGTGGTGGTGGATGTGGTGGTGGATGTGGTGGTGGATGTGGTGGTGGATGCGGTGGATGTGGTGGTGGTGGATGTGGTGGTGGATGTGGCGGTGGATGTCATGGTGGATGTGGAGGTGATGGTGGATGTGGTGGTGGATGTGGTGGTGATGGTGGATGTGGTGGTGGTGGATGCGGTGGATGTGGTGATGGTGGATGTGGTGGTGGATGCGGTGGTGGTGGGTGTGGTGGATGTGGTGGTGGATATGGTGGTGGATGTGGCGGTGGATGTCATGGTGGATGTGGAGGTGATGGTGGATGTGGTGGTGGATGTGGTGGTGGATGCATTGGATGTGGTGGTGGATGCGGTGGATGTGGTGGTGGTGGATGCGGTGGTAGTGGATGTGGTGGTGGATGTGGTGGTGGAAGTGGTGGTGGATGTGGATGTGGTGGTGAATGTGGTGGATGTGGTGGTGGTGG
Organism: Lissotriton helveticus; assembly: GCF_964261635.1. Classification (NCBI taxonomy): domain Eukaryota; kingdom Metazoa; phylum Chordata; class Amphibia; order Caudata; family Salamandridae; genus Lissotriton; species Lissotriton helveticus. Next base: position 97,323,012 of record NC_136064.1, on the reverse strand, counting down.
ATGCGGTGGTGGATGTGGTGGTGGTGGGTGTGGTGGATGTGGTGGTGGATGTGGTGGTGGATGTGGCGGTGGATGTCATGGTGGATGTGGAGGTGATGGTGGATGTGGTGGTGGATGTGGTGGTGGATGCGGTGGATGTGGTGGTGGTGGATGCGGTGGTGGTGGTGGTCGATGCGGTGGTGGTTGAAGTGGTGGTGGATGTGTTGGATGTGGTGGTGGATGTGGTGGTGGATGTGGTGGATGTGGTGGTGGATGTGCTGGTGGATGTGGTGGTGGATGCGGTGGTGGTGGATGCAGTGGATGTGGTGGTGGTGGATGCGGTGGATGTGGTGGATGCGGTGGTGGTGGTGGATGGGGTGGTGGTGGTGGTGGATGGGGTGGTGGATGTAGTGGTGGTGGGTGTGGTGGATGTGGTGGTGGTGGGTGTGGTGAATGTGGCGGAGGATGTGGCGGTGGATGTGATGGTGGATGTGGTGGTGGATGTGGTGGTGGATATGGTGGTGGTGGATGTGGTGGTGGTGGGTGGGGTGGTGGTGGGTGTGGTGGATGTGGTGGTGGATGTGGATGCGGTGGTGGATGTGGTGGTGGGGGATGCGGTGGATGTGGTGGTGGTGGATGTGGTGGTGGATGTGGCGGTGGATGTCATGGTGGACGTGGAGGTGATGCTGGATGTGGTGGTGGATGTGGTGGTGGATGTGGTGGTGATGGTGGATGTGGTGGTGGATGTGGTGGTGGATGTGGTGGTGGTGGATGCGGTGGATGTGGTGATGGTGGATGCGGTGGTGAATGCGGTGGTGGTGGTGGATGGGGTGGTAGTGGTGGATGTAGTGGTGGTGGGTGTGGTGGATGTGGTGGTGGTGGGAGTGGTGGATGTGGTGGTGGTGGGTGTGGTGGATGTGGTGGTGGATGTGGTGGTGGATTTGGCGGTGGATGTGGCAGTGGATGTGGCGGTGGATGTGGTGGTGGATGTGGTGGTGCATGCGGTGGTGGTGCATGTGGTGGATGTGGTGGTGGTTGTGGTGGTGGATGTGGTGGTGGATGTGGTGGATGTGGTGGTGGATGTGGCGGTGGATGTGGAGGTGGTGGTGGAGGTGGTGGTGGATGTGGTGGTGGATGTGGTGGTGGATGCGGTGGATGTGGTGGTGGTGGATACGGTGGATCTGGTGGTGGTGGAAGCAATGGTGGTGGTGGATATGGTGGTGGTGGAAGTGGTGGTGGATGTGGTGGTGGATGTGGTGGTGGATGTGGTGGATGTGGTGGTGGATGTGGTGGATGTGGTGGTTGAGTGGTGGATGTGGTGGTGGATGTGGCGGTGGATGTCATTGTGGATGTGGAGGTGATGGTGGATGTGGTGGTGGATGCAGTGGATGTGGTGGTGGTGGATGCGGTGGATCTGGTGGTGGTGGAAGCGGTGGTGGTGGTGGATATGGTGGTGGTGGAAGTGGTGGTGGATGTGTTGGATGTGGTGGTGGATGTGGTGGTGGATGTGGTGGATGTGGTGGTGGATGTGGTGGATGTGGTGGTGGATGTGGTGGATGTGGTGGTGGTGGATGCGGTGGATGTGGTGGTTGATGTGGATGTGGCGGCGGTGGATGTCATGGTGGATGTAGAGGTGATGGTGGATGTGCTGGTGGATGTGGTGGTGATGGTGGTGGATGTGCTGGTGGATGCGATGGATGTGGTGGTGGTGGATGCGGTTGATGTGGTGGTGGTGGATGCGGTGGTGGATGCGGTGGTGGATGCGGTGGTGGTGGGTGTGGTGGATGTGGTGGTGGATGTGGTGGTGGATGTGGCGGTGGATGTCATGGTGGATGTGGAGGTGATGGTGGATGTGGTGGTGGATGTGGTGGTGGATGCGGTGGATGTGGTGGTGGTGGATGCGGTGGATGTGGTGGTGGTGGATGCGGTGGTGGTGGTAGTGGATGTGGTGGTGGATGTGGTGGTGGAAGTGGTGGTGGATGTGGATGTGGTGGTGGATGTGGTGGATGTGGTGGTGGTGGATGCGGTGGTGGATGTGGTGGTGGTGGGTGTGGTGGATGTGGTGGTGGATGTGGTGGTGGATGTGGCGGTGGATGTCATGGTGGATGTGGAGGTGATGGTGGATGTGGTGGTGGATGTGGTGGTGGATGCGGTGGATGTGGAGGTGGTGGATGCGGTGGATGTGGTGGTGGTGGATGCGGTGGTGGTGGTGGATGCGGTGGTGGTGGAAGTGGTTGTTGATGTGTTGGATGTGGTGGTGGATGTGGTGGTGGATGTTGTGGTGGATGTGGTGGTGGATGTGGTGGATGTGGTGGATGTGGTGGTGGTGGATGTGGTGGTGGATGTGGTGGTGGATTTGGTGGTGGTGGATGCAGTGGATGTGGTGGTGGTGGATTCGGTGGATGTGGTGGTGGTGGATGCGGTGGTGGTGGTGGATGGGGTGGTGGTGGTGGTGGTGGATGGGGTGGTGGTGGTGGATGGGGTGGTGGGTGTAGTGGTGGTGGGTGTGGTGGATGTGGTGGTGGTGGGTGTGGTGAATGTGGTGGTGGATGTGGCGGTGGATGTGGCGGTGGATGTGGCGGTGGATGTGGCGGTGGATGTGGTGGTGCATGCGGTGGTGGTGCATGTGGTGGATGTGGTGGTGGATGTGGTGGATGTGGTTGTGGATGTGGCGGTGGATGTGGAGGTGGTGGTGGATGTGGTGGTGGATGTGGTGTTGGATGTGGTGGTGGATGTGGCGGTGGACGTCATTGTGGATGTGGAGGTGATGGTGGATGTGGTGGTGGATGTGGTGGTGGATGCGGTGGATGTGGTGGTGGTGGATGCGGTGGATGTGGTGGTGGTGGATGCGGTGGTGGTGGTGGATGCGGTGGTGGTGGAAGTGGTGGTGGATGTGTTGTATGTGGTGGTGGATGTGGTGGATGTGGTGGTGGATGTGGTGGATGTGGTGGTGGTGGATGCGGTGGATGTGGTGGTGGATGTGGTGGTGGATGCGGTGGTGGATGCGGTGGTGGATGCGGTGGATGTGGTGGTGGTGGATGTGGCGGCGGTGGATGTCATGGTGGATGTGGAGGTGATGGTGGATGTGGTGGTGGATGTGGTGGTGATGGTGGTGGATGTGCTGGTGGATGCGGTGGATGTGGTGGTGGTGGATGCGGTGGATGTGGTGGTGGTGGATGCGGTGGTGGTGGTGGATGCGTGGTGGTGGTGGATGGGGTGGTGGTGGTGGTGGATGGGGTGGTGGATGTAGTGGTGGTGGGTGTGGTGGATGTGGTGGTGGTAGATGTGGTGGATGTGGCGGTGGATGTGGCGGTGGATGTGGCGGTGGATGTGATGGTGGATGTGGTGGTGGATTCGGTGGTGGTGGATGTGGTGGTGGAAGTGGTGGTGGATGTGGATGTGGTGGTGGATGTGGATGTGGTGGTGGATGTGGTGGATGTGGTGGTGGATGCGTTGGATGTGGTGGTGGATGTGGTGGTGATGGGTGTGGTGGATGTGGTGGTGGATGCGGTGGTGGTGCATGTGGTGGATGTGGTGGTGGATGTGGCGGTGGATGTCATGGTGGATGTGGAGGTGATGGTGGATGTGGTGGTGGATGTGGTGGTGGTGGTGGTGGATACGGTGGATGTGGTGGTGGTGGATGCGGTGGTGGTGGATGTGTTGGATGTGGTGGTGGATGTGGTGGATGTGGTGGATGTGGTGGTGGATGTGGTGGTGGTGGATGTGGTGGTGGATGTGGTGGTGGATGTGGTGGTGGATGCGGTGGTGGATGCGGTGGTGGATGCGGTGGTGGATGCGGTGGTGGTGCATGTGGTGGATGCGGTGGTGGTGCATGTGGTGGATGTGGTGGTGGTTGTCATGGTGGATGTGGAGGTGATGGTGGATGTGGTGGCTCTTAGATCCAGCGACCAGTTGTTATTAAGTGTCCCTAAGATAACCAAGTGGTGGATGTGGTGGTGGATGTGGTGGATGTGGTGGTGGATGTGGCGGTGGATGTGGAGGTGGTGGTGGAGGTGGTGGTGGATGTGGTGGTGGATGTGGTGGTGGATGCGGTGGATGTGGTGGTGGTGGATACGGTGGATCTGGTGGTGGTGGAAGCAGTGGTGGTGGTGGATATGGTGGTGGTGGAAGTGGTGGTGGATGTGGTGGTGGATGTGGTGGTGGATGTGGTGGATGTGGTGGTGGATGTGGTGGATGTGGTGGTTGAGTGGTGGATGTGGTGGTGGATGTGGCGGTGGATGTCATTGTGGATGTGGAGGTGATGGTGGATGTGGTGGTGGATGCAGTGGATGTGGTGGTGGTGGATGCGGTGGATCTGGTGGTGGTGGAAGCGGTGGTGGTGGTGGATATGGTGGTGGTGGAAGTGGTGGTGGATGTGTTGGATGTGGTGGTGGATGTGGTGGTGGATGTGGTGGATGTGGTGGTGGATGTGGTGGATGTGGTGGTGGATGTGGTGGATGTGGTGGTGGTGGATGCGGTGGATGTGGTGGTTGATGTGGATGTGGCGGCGGTGGATGTCATGGTGGATGTAGAGGTGATGGTGGATGTGCTGGTGGATGTGGTGGTGATGGTGGTGGATGTGCTGGTGGATGCGGTGGATGTGGTGGTGGTGGATGCGGTTGATGTGGTGGTGGTGGATGCGGTGGTGGATGCGGTGGTGGATGCGGTGGTGGTGGGTGTGGTGGATGTGGTGGTGGATGTGGTGGTGGATGTGGCGGTGGATGTCATGGTGGATGTGGAGGTGATGGCGGATGTGGTGGTGGATGTGGTGGTGGATGCGGTGGATGTGGTGGTGGTGGATGCGGTGGATGTGGTGGTGGTGGATGCGGTGGTGGTGGTAGTGGATGTGGTGGTGGATGTGGTGGTGGAAGTGGTGGTGGATGTGGATGTGGTGGTGGATGTGGTGGATGTGGTGGTGGTGGATGCGGTGGTGGATGTGGTGGTGGTGGGTGTGGTGGATGTGGTGGTGGATGTGGTGGTGGATGTGGCGGTGGATGTCATGGTGGATGTGGAGGTGATGGTGGATGTGGTGGTGGATGTGGTGGTGGATGCGGTGGATGTGGAGGTGGTGGATGCGGTGGATGTGGTGGTGGTGGATGCGGTGGTGGTGGTGGATGCGGTGGTGGTGGAAGTGGTGGTGGATGTGTTGGATGTGGTGGTGGATGTGGTGGTGGATGTTGTGGTGGATGTGGTGGTGGATGTGGTGGATGTGGTGGATGTGGTGGTGGATGTGGTGGTGGATGTGGTGGTGGATTTGGTGGTGGTGGATGCAGTGGATGTGGTGGTGGTGGATTCGGTGGATGTGGTGGTGGTGGATGCGGTGGTGGTGGTGGATGGGGTGGTGGTGGTGGTGGTGGATGGGGTGGTGGTGGTGGTGGATGGGGTGGTGGATGTAGTGGTGGTGGGTGTGGTGGATGTGGTGGTGGTGGGTGTGGTGAATGTGGTGGTGGATGTGGCGGTGGATGTGGCGGTGGATGTGGCGGTGGATATGGCGGTGGATGTGGTGGTGCATGCGGTGGTGGTGCATGTGGTGGATGTGGTGGTGGATGTGGTGGATGTGGTTGTGGATGTGGCGGTGGATGTGGAGGTGGTGGTGGATGTGGTGGTGGATGTGGTGTTGGATGTGGTGGTGGATGTGGTGGCGGATGTGGTGGATGTGGTGGTGGTGGATATGGTGGATGCGGTGGTGGTTGAAGTGGTGGATGTGGGGGTGGACGTCATTGTGGATGTGGAGGTGATGGTGGATGTGGTGGTGGATGTGGTGGTGGATGCGGTGGATGTGGTGGTGGTGGATGCGGTGGATGTGGTGGTGGTGGATGCGGTGGTGGATGCGGTGGTGGTGGAAGTGGTGGTGGATGTGTTGTATGTGGTGGTGGATGTGGTGGATGTGGTGGTGGATGTGGTGGATGTGGTGGTGGTGGATGCGGTGGATGTGGTGGTGGATGTGGTGGTGGATGCGGTGGTGGATGCGGTGGTGGATGCGGTGGATGTGGTGGTGGTGGATGTGGCGGCGGTGGATGTCATGGTGGATGTGGAGGTGATGGTGGATGTGGTGGTGGATGTGGTGGTGATGGTGGTGGATGTGCTGGTGGATGCGGTGGATGTGGTGGTGGTGGATGCGGTGGATGTGGTGGTGGTGGATGCGGTGGTGGTGGTGGATGCGTGGTGGTGGTGGATGGGGTGGTGGTGGTGGTGGATGGGGTGGTGGATGTAGTGGTGGTGGGTGTGGTGGATGTGGTGGTGGTAGATGTGGTGGATGTGGCGGTGGATGTGGCGGTGGATGTGGCGGTGGATGTGATGGTGGATGTGGTGGTGGATTCGGTGGTGGTGGATGTGGTGGTGGAAGTGGTGGTGGATGTGGATGTGGTGGTGGATGTGGATGTGGTGGTGGATGTGGTGGATGTGGTGGATGTGGTGGTGGATGCGTTGGATGTGGTGGTGGATGTGGTGGTGATGGGTGTGGTGGATGTGGTGGTGGATGCGGTGGTGGTGCATGTGGTGGATGTGGTGGTGGATGTGGCGGTGGATGTCATGGTGGATGTGGAGGTGATGGTGGATGTGGTGGTGGATGTGGTGGTGGTGGTGGTGGATACGGTGGATGTGGTGGTGGTGGATGCGGTGGTGGTGGATGTGTTGGATGTGGTGGTGGATGTGGTGGATGTGGTGGATGTGGTGGTGGATGTGGTGGTGGTGGATGTGGTGGTGGATGTGGTGGTGGATGTGGTGGTGGATGCGGTGGTGGATGCGGTGGTGGATGCGGTGGTGGATGCGGTGGTGGTGCATGTGGTGGATGCGGTGGTGGTGCATGTGGTGGATGTGGTGGTGGTTGTCATGGTGGATGTGGAGGTGATGGTGGATGTGGTGGCTCTTAGATCCAGCGACCAGTTGTTATTAAGTGTCCCTAAGATAACCAAATCTAGGCTAGGTGGCAGGGCTCTGTCTGTTGTAGGTCCCAACCTGTGGAACTCACTCCCGCTCTCATTGAGGCAATGCAATGACCACCTTCAATTCAGAAAATATCTGAAAACTTTTCTGTTTGGTTTACTCTAACTAGTACTTCTGTAGGCTTTAGGATCTGTACAGCACTTTTAATTCTCTGCTTCTTTTATCAGTTTCTGTACCGGTTGTCTGCAGCGCGGAGATACTCCTACGGGAGTTTATTCATAGCGCTTTATAAACCTGTAAATAAATAAATAAATGGTGGATGTGGAGGTGGAGGTGATGGTGGATGTGGTGTTGGATGTGGTGGTGGATGTGGTGGTGATGTGGTGGTGATGGTGGATGTGGTGGTGGATGTGGTGGTGGATGCGGTGGATGTGGTGGTGGTGGATGCGGTGATGTGGTGATGGTGGATGCAGTGGTGGTGGTGGATGCAGTGGTGGTGGTGGATGGGGTGGTGGATGTAGTGATGGTGGGTGTGGTGGATGTGGTGGTGGTGGTGGATGCGGTGGATGTGGTGGTGGAAGTGGTGGTGGATGTAGATGTGGTGGTGGATGTGGATGTGGATATAGCGCATACTTATGGCATGACTAAAAAAAAAGCAAGCTGGTTCTGAGACGCTGCGGGCTCTTAACGACAGATGAAATCAGCAGCATTCCTGGATTTCTTAAAGTTTGTCGGAGGGAAGGGGGGCCGTGGGCTTTGCAGCACTCCTGAGGAGGTTTTATACATGTTGGTTATCCATTCGTTGTGGGAAAGAGATGGGGAGATTACCAGTGACGGAGGGCGCAGACCTTTGCAGCTGTGAGCGCATTCAATTAATGGAAAAAAAAAAGAAAAGGAGACATGGCCGGCCGGCCGTGAAACTGAAAGCACGGCCGGCCGGCCGTGAAAAAGCCTTTGATGCAGCAGGGGGTAATTAGGGGAGGAGAATGGCTGGGCTGAGGCAGAGCGCAAAGCCTTGATGCAGCAGGGGGCGGAGCGGGAAGAGCTGCTGGCGGAACCAAGCTGATGATTTGATGCTGTGCACGCGCATTTTAACTAATTGCGCTTGCGCATTGAGTTAAAAGTGCACATGCACTTCATCAAATCGCCAGTCTAGGTAAGCTCTGTTTAATCCCCTATAGTCTCGCTCTGCTCAATGCGCATGCGCATTGACAGGCGAGACCTAAAAATGCACCACAGTCGAGTGTCGTGGTGTTTTCCTCCGTGAGGTTAGAATCTCGACTGCTTTGCATAGGGTGCCTACGAAGGTCTCGTGAGTTGATATTTCAGAGGCAGTAAACGGTGAAGGCCAGAGGGGGGGGCAGCGAATGGTAGAACTTCTGCAGAAGGAGAGGCTCCAGCGAGGCGAGGATTTGGAGCGGATTCTTAGGGAGTATATTTATTGGGACTTGGCACAGGGCGGTGCAGGTAGTCACCTTGCTGTGCTGCCCTGTGTCACAGGGAAAGGGCAGGGATGCATCGTATCTATGCATATAGCGCATTCCTGTCCTTTCCCCCTGCACTGATGCTATTTCAGCGGCCTAGCTCCAGCACGTGCACCCTTGCACCATGGTGCCTGTGTTGTCAGCAGGATTGTTTTTGTGCAGGTAGGTTCACCTTCTTGCACAAAAACAATTCTTGGAGACCTTTTTTCTTCCTATGAGTGCTGCAGAGGGCCTTGTTGCGCCTTCCCTTGGGAGGCGTAAGGTTTTGGTGCTGACCCAGGTTTACATGATCTTAGAAATTTGGGGATGCGTCAAAATCCATGGGTGTTGCGTTGGAACACCCACCGCAACGCCCATGGAATACCTCCCTAGGGCAGAATAAGACAGCGCAGCAATTTGCACTGCTTTGTCTTCCCCCATATCTATGAAAGCCATACAAAGTGGCTTTGTGTGACCCCATAAATATGATTTGGTAGTTTGTGCTGCCGTTGCGTCACAAAAAGTTAAGTAGCGCAAGGGGCTTGTAAATATGCCCCTTAGAGTAGAAAGGTGGATGAGGTGAAGCAGGAGTAGAACAGTCCACCGTGCTCTACCCTGCAATGCCGCCCCGTATTTGAGCAGATGAATGCCACTTTATATGTTTTCAAACTCGTATATTCACAATGCTTCCAGACAAGTGCTAAGGGGTGTTGCAGGGTTTCTGTACTCACACAGAACTGTGCACAGAGGAGTGGAACCTCGGCAAATTAGGGTGTCCCAAAACTTACCTTAGCAACCAACTCACCCCTTACCGAGCTAGCTACAGTGTCTCATTGGACATATCAAACTCCCAATGTTTAGACAAACCAGAACATGAACTTACAGTACCTCAGGGTACGTGGGACTCATGAACACTCTTTCGTTATATTATCATTACAAACCAGAACATGGAGTAAAGAAGACACATGTGCATTTGAAATGTTTATTTACTAATGCCGTCTTCTCAGGCGCAGTATCTTAGATAATACAAGTATACTTATTATCAGTAGCAAAATTATCAGCATAGTTACTAAGACATAAAAAGCGAATGGTGACAGCATGTTAACATGCTGTAATGAATAAGAGTTAACAACACTTATATCTCACCCTCCCTAACACATATATTATATTATTAGCTAAGAAGGTCTCTTTGGGTTGTTTTAGGGCGGGCCCATACCTTAGTGTCCTAGCATGAAGGAATCACATCAGCATACACCAGCTCTCTCTGCATGTGCACCGCATCAAGTGTGTTAACAATTCTCGTGCAAAGCAATATCAATCCCGCCTCAAGCCCAAGTTGGCAAAGGCTGCACTTGTGTTATGACTATGAAGGCGTGGAGATCAGACCTCATAACAATACCATATCGTGTTGCTCCTGAAACTTCAGCACTCTCCGTGCAGACATGGTTTATTAAACAAAACTGATATCAGAGCAATAACATATTATTCTCACATACACCACGGCAAACCACTAGGTTGAAAGCTAAGTCAACAATTAAGGGTCGTGTGCAGAAGTTGCAAGAAAGGAAAAATGGCGTTTAAATCTCAAATGTACCTATGCTAACTTAACACGATATAAGGATATATAGGAGCTATACAACACCCCCCCATGATCCGAGAACGGACTAAATAAGATAACAGAAGTGCCATCACATGAGAGCAGAATCCAACAATAAACGAGCATGAATAAAAATTCAATTATAAAAATTAATGCTAAAAAATAGCCCACAAGTATAATGTGGCTCAAGCCAATAGGCAAGCAAAAACAAAATTTCTTGACCAAAACAATAAAATCAAGAAAATGCTATCAATCAGCATGTCCATTTGAGGCAGTGTCCATGATAAGACTGTATATGAAAAGTAAGCCGCAACAGCCTCCAGGAGGAAGTCACTGTCCTCATCCGAAAACAGTTCAGCCATCCAATTTAAAAGATGAAAGGAACATACGTGATCTTCCAGCACCGGATCCTCTATAACCATCAGAGGACAGCTCGGTGGGTTTTCAAGAAAACTTTGTTCCAAGAAATTTTGCGCTGCCGACAACACATCCCAGGGACCCATTAGTCCACTGCCTTTTGCTTTATATAAGTTTTCAAATTGTATGAAATATGTGCCAATAGGTCGTTTTGAACCCTTAGGTAGCGGTTTTCTTCATGAGGTCTGGTCACTCCCATACACATACAGATGTTTCAAGGATGAACAAGAAGTTTATCTAACGGGTGATGAGTGTACTGAGACGCCAGATCATTCTTTAATGTGCAGACACATACAGTTACACGGTTCATGTAACAAGGACCGACCGAATATGGCTTGCGTTTTACAGGGCACGCCAGTTCCTGGTATCATCCCCACGTTTAAATTGTTAGTCCATAGTGTCCATTCATAATCCGAAAAAAATAAAACACAAAACCAATTGACATAAAAAGGTAAACCGAAAAAAGGACCAGCCAAATGTATATCCAAGGAGGAACCAAAAAATGTTTTTTAAACAGGCTAGCATATACCGCAATTTGAGAGGGTTTTTTCGAGGCAAGGGAAGCAGAGTCAAATGAAAACCTGGATTCCGTGGCTAAACGAGCTTGCAGGTCAGGCATGGACAAATCAGTGGGGTATGTATAGCTGTCTCATCAATGTTAGTTCCGGGTAAATTATTTAATAATGGACTGGAAACAGCAGGTAATTCGATGGCCACCTCAGGTTCATTATTAGAAGCAGTGGGCATAATTGAATTCCTCACAATGGAAGGACAGGAAACAGCTGGTGCCATGCTAAGAAGAATCGGCCACTCTGCGTATCTTGACATTGTCAATAGAAATAAACCTGTTTATTGCAAAGAGCATTTCGTATGGGGTCCGCCCACCCAGAGACCTTCTAGGGAGATTATTAAGAGCACGCTGCACGCCATAGAGGTGAGCCAGCCAGTTTCTGCCAGCTTGTATTGCAGGAACAGAATCCTGAGTTTGCCCAGTCTGCTTCCCCTGTGTCTGTTTTTTAGGCCAATTCTGTTTTTTGGACTTGGGCTGGACATCTGTCACTGCAGATTGTCCCTGAGGTTGTTTTTTATCCTTCACTGGAAAATATTTCAGACCTCTACTTGTGCGGCCAATTGTCTTATAAGCGGCCACCACAATCTTTGCTAACTGGCGGGGTTTGTCGGCATCGGGCAGAGCAGCCAAAGCATTCGACACCTGAAAGTTAACTGCATCTCCTTTAACATTGGAGAGAATGAGATCACTTACAATCTCAAAAGAACCACACAGGCGCATACCCAATTCAACCGCTGCCTCTGGACCGTGATCATTCTGAACACGTCTAATGATTTCAGGCAGAGCATTCATAGACGGGGTGCCGAAGCACCTCGTATAAACTGCCGCAAACGTTTTTCCCCAGCTTTCACAGTCAGCAAGTTCAGGAGTTATATCCTTCGGTAGAGTAATCGTTAACATTCTATGTTTATCAGCAGGAGTAGAATTCGGAAAAACCGCCTCCAGTTGATCAAACTTCTCTGCTAGCCAGAATGGGAAGTCATCGTTGTCAACAGGACGCGCACCAAAAACCGAATTAACCATCACTGGATTGAGACGCATTCCGCCTCGTTCCATGGGAGCGGCCGCACCCCCCTGGGGACCACCAGGAAGATGTCGACCGATGTATTGCACTAAAGCACGAATCACGGAAATGGAAACAACATGTAGCCTGCGAATTTCTGCCAGGGTACAAGCCCCGTGATTCGGGTGCGGGGTAAAGCCACCCAACGCAGGCCAATTTGTACCTGGAATTGAGAGTGGACCTAACCTCGCAGCGGACAAAGAGTGGGGGAGGGCGCCATCAAACCAAACTCGATGCTGCCAATGATCAATAGGTATTTCCAATGCCCTGTACGGCGTATATTCAGCCGGGACATCCGAGGCGGTGTAGGAGTGGAACAAACCAGAATTAGCGTCCACAGCCGGAAACGTAACCCAAGAGTAAAACAACTCGTAAGGAAACGCCGGATCTGCACATACCACGAAAATCACAGCCATCCCATCTACTGGGACTTGGTACGTCTGAAGATGATTGCGTACCGCTACGCGACTATGCTGCGCAATAGCCACCGCCGCCATGTCAACACTGGAAACAAGAACACACAAAGAATACTTTGTAGCACAACTGGGTAGTAATTCAAAGAAACCGTTTGAGAAAGAATCAAGCTTGAATAAAGACCTATTTCAAAAAATAGGTAGGTTTCACCGACACCCCGTTTTCCGGAAACGGATGTGAAGGGGTTAAGGCATGAACGATAAACTACACGAGTGTCATGATATAAGACCACCGAAACCGTTGGGCGCCATGTTGCAGGGTTTCTGTACTCACACAGAACTGTGCACAGAGGAGTGGAACCTCGGCAAATTAGGGTGTCCCAAAACTTACCTTAGCAACCAACTCACCCCTTACCGAGCTAGCTACAGTGTCTCATTGGACATATCAAACTCCCAATGTTTAGACAAACCAGAACATGAACTTACAGTACCTCAGGGTACGTGGGACTCATGAACACTCTTTCGTTATATTATCATTACAAACCAGAACATGGAGTAAAGAAGACACATGTGCATTTGAAATGTTTATTTACTAATGCCGTCTTCTCAGGCGCAGTATCTTAGATAATACAAGTATACTTATTATCAGTAGCAAAATTATCAGCATAGTTACTAAGACATAAAAAGCGAATGGTGACAGCATGTTAACATGCTGTAATGAATAAGAGTTAACAACACTTATATCTCACCCTCCCTAACACATATATTATATTATTAGCTAAGAAGGTCTCTTTGGGTTGTTTTAGGGCGGGCCCATACCTTAGTGTCCTAGCATGAAGGAATCACATCAGCATACACCAGCTCTCTCTGCATGTGCACCGCATCAAGTGTGTTAACAATTCTCGTGCAAAGCAATATCAATCCCGCCTCAAGCCCAAGTTGGCAAAGGCTGCACTTGTGTTATGACTATGAAGGCGTGGAGATCAGACCTCATAACAATACCATATCGTGTTGCTCCTGAAACTTCAGCACTCTCCGTGCAGACATGGTTTATTAAACAAAACTGATATCAGAGCAATAACATATTATTCTCACATACACCACGGCAAACCACTAGGTTGAAAGCTAAGTCAACAATTAAGGGTCGTGTGCAGAAGTTGCAAGAAAGGAAAAATGGCGTTTAAATCTCAAATGTACCTATGCTAACTTAACACGATATAAGGATATATAGGAGCTATACAACAGGGGTCAATTAGGATGGCAAAAGGACTGCCACCGCCGGTGGCAGTCCTTCCGCTATCGCACAGGATTTACTCACCGCTCAATTAGGATGGCGGTGGGCACCGCGGCGGAGGGAAAGTCCGGCCATCGCTATTCCGCCAGTAGCAATCGTCATGATTGCCCGGCGGAGCTTGTCAGCTTGCTCACAATGGTGGCGAAGCCAAGCAGGCTCCACCGGCACAATTATGATGCCGGCGGAAGCCAGCCTTTCCGTGGCGGTTGAACCGCCATTGAAAGGCTGGTGGAGAATGTCTGCCGGGGCCCGCTGCGGGCCCGCCTTTTGTTGGGGGGAGCTGTGGGTGCCTTTGGGGGGTACCCATGGTACCCCCCCTACATTTCACTGCACCAAGTGTCAGGCACCGTGTAGTGCCTGCCACGTAGTGCAGTGAAATGTACGACATGCTCTTTTTAACATCGCAGTGGTGCTGCTGTCAGCAGCCACCGCCGCAATGTTAAGGGTGCGGAATTCGTCCGCAGCGGTGGCGGTCCCATCATAATTGGATGGGCGGGACTGCCGGACGCATGGCGGTCGGGCCCAATCACCGCTACGGTGGTGGGCGGATCAATTCCGCCCACCATTCTAATGAGCCCCTAAGTGCCTTCTAGGTGTAGACCTCCTTCTCTTAAAAACTTTGATAAATAATGACCTCATTGCTCTAGGTCAGTGGTTATTAACCATGTGACTTCTTGGGCCCCCAATTAATCATTACTGGAACCCGGGAACCCCCTCCCCCAAATCATTATTGGAATCCAGGGACTCCCCACTCAGTCATGACTGATAGCCGATTGTAAATGATTTGAACCGCAAAACAATACTCAAAAATACAGAAAAAAACTTTCAAACAAATACACAAATGATGACTGATTTTTATTTAATTCAAAATAAATATACAAAAAATCATAATTTTAATATGAAGGTTGGAGCTTTTCTAAATTCAACTGAGGCCGCTCATCGTCCGTACTATATTCTGTTTGATGCACCTGCACTTCTCTAACGAATCAATCTGAGGATACTAATTACATTTTTAATATTCAATATCAAATTCCTTTACATTTACAGTACATTTAAAAATGTTCAATTGTACATTTAGCTTCTTTATTTATATACACTTCATCTGTTATTGTTGTTTAATTTTCTAAGTATTACGTAGACCCTCTGAAGAGGCTACGCGGACCCCCATGGGTCCAAGGACCACAGGTTGAGAACCACTGCTCTATGTTAATTGTTATTGTTTATGTCATATTGTAATGTTTAACAACAGCGATACCTTTATTCTTATCGCCCTATGTAATTTGATTATTCTTACAGTCCAGGCTGATACCCTGCTCTGCTGAAAATATATAGAAATGTCTCCTGTATGACCCATAATGTGCAATGCTGATCAATATCTAATGAGCAGTATGTAATATTAAGCGGAACGCTGTTTAGTTTTGAAAAATGCAATAATTAAAGATTTAAAAAAGCAGGACAGTTTTAGCCTCAGTGAGTAGACACCGGGCAGGTGAGTGTGAAAGGTGAGTCCTGCGCCTCACGCGCTCCCTGTGAAGACCACGTGCCAGGCAGTCACCGGAAGCTCCAGGGGGCGGGACTTCCATGTGACGGGGGCACACCCTGAGAGTGGAGCCAGTGCTCAGTGTCTGTGAGGTCAGGTGCTTCGAAGCTCCTAGTGTTCGTCCTGTGGGCGCTTGCCAGTCTCCCAAGTGAGCCCAGAGAGTTAACTGCTTGTAAATCAAACTAGAGTAGACAGAAATATCAGGCGATATAAATGTCATGTTTTACAAAAATCTCTCCCCTCTGGGTGTACTTTTTTAGGTCTCGCCTACCGATGCAGCGCATGCGCTGCCCGCGTTGGCAAAATCTATTGTTGTCGGTTTGGTGGGCGAAGTGAGACAGGACATGTGCACACGTGTTTAAGACAGGACATGTGCACGCGTACGTCTAACAGTTTAACTGAAGACACAGCAGATGCACGTGTACGGCTCTGCTCGGTTGCTTCCTCTCTCCTTCTGTGTCTGTGCGCACGCAGCACAAAACATATGCACGCGCTCTGCTTTAGATGTTAAGGACAAAACATATGCACGCGCTCTTTCTGTAGCTTGTTTATACGTTCACTGTCACTTTTAATTATGGAGTGCCTGTTTGCAGGTCCACGCGGCCCTAAATACAAGCCTTGCAAATAACAGCCGGCGCGCCGCCACGCGCCCTGTCCACGGTCCCCAAGCGCGTTGGCAGCCTTGAGATTAGCAACTCTCCCCTTGACACAGGCGAGGCATAACATCCCTCAGTTTGAGACACATTAGTCCTTTTCAGGGAGCGGTCAATATGCACTCCTCCCCCCTCCGAAGCCCATCACTCAGCTGACCAATTGTCCCGGACAACGCACTTAAAAGCCTCGCTTGTTCCTCGTGTTCAGCTTGACTCCTCGGGACGTCCAAATTGATGAGGTGTTTCCCTGCGCGAGCAGGCCATAAAACCCCGTGGAGGTGTCAGGACGGCTCTCTGTCACGCGTCCCTCTCGTCCCCCTTGTTTTTAGTGGCGTCCAACACTGCAGCCTGACGACATCGGGCCTGGTACATAAGTGGTTTTACACAAGTCAGCCTCCACCTTGGAAAAATTAAAAGCGGAATCGAGCCCTTTGGGGGGGTTCAACTTAAGTACTGAAAGTTACCGAGAGTGCACTAACTCACCATGCTACTGCGCCATAAATATGTGAACGTTTAGTCTGTAGGTCACCCAAATACGTCAGCAGTATATGTATTAAGTCACTAAGCGATACCTCACGTATTTTAACATTTAACCTGCAGGTTATATTCTGATGTTTCCAATATGCTCTTTAACTCACTAACCTATGTCACCAGTATGTTAATAGGGTGTGGCTTAACGGCTAGGGCGGAAGACTTTGAAGCTGGGGAACCAGGTTCAAGTCCGGGAGGCTCGAGCATCCTGTTTTTTTGTGCAAATCACTTAATCTCCCCATGCCTAGAAATCAATGTGTCCCTCTGTAATACACCTGATGCAGATCTCTCATACCTCCAGGTCGAGTTCGCAATATAAAACTACAAAAAAATATATATATAACCTTTAGGTTATAGACCTATCGCTTCAGCAGGTGCACTAACCCACGGCGCAGATTTGTAGCGCGGTGCACAGGTATTCCGAGGGCGCCGGTTCCCAGCATTTCCCCCTCCTCTCCAACTTGTTTGGGCGGTGCCTACCTAAGACTCCTCAAGCCTACAAACTCCCGACGCGGTCACATAAGGGGTCTGTTTAGTCTGTAAAATGGGTGCTGTCAGTTACTGAGAGAACATTTTAGAGCCAAGGGTCACAGAGCAGAAATAAACGCAATGATTTACGCCATGCCACAGGGAAGACAAATGGATTATTTGACTTCAGTGGGGAAGGAAAACAGCACAGAAGATGTGTAATGCATATTTCATGGCGGCGTCTTGATGTCTCTACGACCAATTGTTTGTATATGTAGATTCATGTACTATTCGTTTTCGCTTTCCTTACCTCTACCCTCCCTTTCTTCAAGTAGGCGAATGAGGGAACACCTCTTTTCTACACTCGTCTCCATAAAATGGGACCGTTGGTGTAAGAACGAACATGTCAGCTTTTGGGCCGGTCGTCTCCAACTGGGGGCAGTTGGGAGGGGTGCCGTATTTGATGGAAAACTCTCAAATCCGTCCCAGTGATCTTTAGTTTGCCTCTTATGATTCAGTGCGTCAGACAGTCGCCATTTTAATTCAAGCGATGGACGTTTTTGTGTTTCCATATAAATGCTTGTTTTCCACCTGTCAACACTGGGCGCAGCCCCCAGGGTCCATAGTTCTGGAGCTGGCCACTAACCCACATCTCTCTCTCTCTTTCTCTCTCTCTCTCTCTATTCCTGGCACTCTCTCCATTGCTTTTTGGTGCACTCCCCAGCACCCGGCACTCTGTCCATCGCTCCAGTCTCCTCTTCATCCGTCCTCCCTGCCCTGTCCCCTCGATCCCAGTGTCTTTGTTCCCTTTGGAGTCCTATTGCTTCAGTGCTATTCCCCCCACTCTCTTAGTGCTAATATCGGCCACACTCACCAGCCCTTCCGCAGCAACATGCATGTATCGTAAATAAGCAGACAAGACAACTTTTTGTTGGGATAAAGTCGCTGCAGGTTTATTAGCATATACATATGCCAACATGGTGGGTTATCTTACAGACGATCCAAAGGCAAGCCGCCCCTCGCGCCCTACCACCTGATGGGCCAACTTGCATCGTGGCCTTAGCCAATCGGTGCTTAGTGGTTGTGGTGAGTGGATAGCCACTCCCACTTCTGGTGAACCATCGGTCCACCCTCTTGCTCACGCCCCCCCCCCCCTACGAGGGGTGGAGCGTTCAAGCGACCACCGGTTGTACAGGTTTCCAACCGCCCGTAGGACAGACGGGGCACCGTCGCACCCCAGGGTCCACCGCACAGATTTCCTGGGGATATTAGGCCTCAGCAACCTTTGTGCTCCTGAAGAGGGTACCCCTGAGTACCATTCCGCCTCTGGATCGCCCTGTAACTCCGCCACAGCCCTGGGTGTGGCGACCGTCGCAGCCAGGGCCCCCACCAAGGCCGGCATTCCTCCTCGCTATTCCTTACTTGCTATTACTAGGGCCTCCTCCCTGCCCAGCAAAAACAGGTCCATGCATAAAGTGGACCGCTGTACCCAATCGTCTTAAAACGCCCTGTGCATTTGGTGTGTAGCACACATGTCTAATGAAGCCAAATCTCTGCCCAGTGAAATTACGCACAGCGCAGACTTCCGGCGCGCAGGCTCCATCGCCTCCCCTGCCAAGCTCCCTGCCACAGGAGCCAGGGGTGAATTCCGACCACCGAGGATTACTTGTCCCCCACTGGTTGCTAGATTGCCCCGTGAGGTCATTGTGGTCTTCAACCCTGGTTCATACTTTGCCACATTGACCAGACAACTTCCTAGTACTTTCAAATAATCCCTGGAGCCCTTAACGCTGGTGACAAAACAGGTTTGAGGAAAAAAGAGTATGGTGTCCCTCATTAGACCTGCACCGCTTTGAGAAGTGCACCTACAGATGCCCAGACACTGATATCCACCTGCGACCCTTGATACCAGTAATGGTGTCGTACCACCAGATAGTGTGTCACATGTTTTTGCTATAGTCCTTCTGGTGGATTCGTTGGGACCCATCTGTGTTCCTGCCAAAGCTGAGTCACCCACTTCAGCCCCCAATTCCCTAGCCCGTTCCTCAAGGACACCTTACAGCCTGATATCCCCGCTGACTTTGTGAGGGGGGTTTGGGCCCAGGACACCCTGTCTATGATTCTACCTTATCTCCCTTACAGGCTCCAGCTAGTGTGAGCGGCTATCCCTGTCCTGGCGAGGCACACAGAGGCCATTTCCCACCTAGGTGACTATCCTGCCAAGGAATAAGTGACATAGAACGGGTGTCCATGAGTCCTTGTTGTATCAAAAAAGGGGGGAAACACCTGAACGCCAAACACTTGTCCCAGTATGGGCAATCGGAACGCCAAAACAACCTTCAATCATTGTACCAAAATATGTCAAAATATGTTGACCCCACGTTCTCCTCAAGTTATTGCACCGCAACACCCACTGTAACTGGCAGCTACCACCACTGCCTAGCACCCTGGCTCTCGTGCAGGTGCTAATGTCTGTCTTGACTGGCTTGAGAATCCAGCACATGGTGCATGCTTACCCTGAATGTAATCATCTTGGTAGTGCAAGCACCTGCCTGGCCGCCGGCTTAGCAAAGCCCCGGCGGAAATCACCTGCCTGTGTAAGCAGCCAAGCTACCTCCCTTGGCATCCCGACCCTATAACATCAGGCTTACCTCTTTAGGCGTGTCACTAATTGTCTCCATCATGCGTAAAAGGCTAGTTGAGGCCTGCTTAAACAATCTCCCTATTTGTACCCCGTGCAGAGTAACTATTCATGTCTGTGACTAGACCAGTCACCCCGATTGGGCACTCGTTGGACCGAAGGTGGCTAAAACAAGCCCCCCATCCAAATGTATAAATCCAGTTGGGCAACTTGGGACACTATTACTTTCTCCCTTTGTACTTCCCGGCATGGAAATACTGCCTAAGATCTCCCCACCTTAGATCCTCAATACCCACTAAGTAACTCTTGACTCAGGCCGAACGAGTACTAATGTACCTAGCTGAGGGCCCTCCCCTGTGTGTGAACCCTTGCATTTGGTTTAAGACTGTTGTTATTACTTGCCCCCATCTGGGCCCTGCCAGTAAAACCCAGTCAAATCAATCGCAGGCCCTCCTGCTAAGCACAATCCAAACTGGGCGTAAACGTGCCAATAAGTGTCCAGGTTAATCTGGGCACCAGAATTAAACCAACCAATAAATCCAAATGCGAAGTCACCAGTGATCTTGACTTACTCCGTGGCTGATGTAGCGGTCCTCTCTGAAAGCCAGACAGTGCTGATAATGACAATTGAGGGATGGTGCCGCGCACCAGACACAACCACCCTGTAAAGCTAGAGCGCCGGTGCGCTAGCTGCTGAAAATGGCAGTGGCGGGCCATAGCCGCACCTCCGGACGTTAAAAAGGGGAGGTTAAAAGGTACCAGTTTGACAAGTGTGTACCCCGCAACTAACTAGGTGGGAAAATTAGTGAGGGCCCCTCCCCCTTGTGTGACACAGGTGGATGCCATGACAGAAATTTTAAATTAAATATTTTAGTGTGTCCAGGTGTATTTTCGCACAGCAAGTTGAGGAGTTCAACAATCGCTGAATTGAACAAATCCAATAGCTTCTAACACAATTCTACTAGCTGTACTTAGTAACGTAAGCATTCCTACGAGCCCTATCAAGTGGATGCAAAAGCGTTGCCTGCCAGTACATGTGCGTGAGATAATTTGCCACTTATATCCATGTAACTACCCTTTAGTCCATGTTAAAGGGACATGCCCCTTAACACTATAGTGCAATCAGCTAATATCCTGCCCTCATAGTGAGGCTCCCTGGTGCGACCGGGCCAAAGCAATGAACTATTTTGCTATACAGGAGGCTGTAACTAACGTGAATGGTTCAAGTAACACAATAGTGTAATGCTGGGTCTTAACAAGGCAGCTGTAAAGAAAGTTTAGGTCTCTTCCCTGCAACATTCAAATTCATGTTGTAAACAAGGTCTAATGTGGTGCTACATGACTGAAGAGCCGCCCTGTAGTCACAAAGTACAATGTTGATAAAGACAGGACAGTCACTGCATCCCCTGTGGAGTGACCCATCCAATTCCCATAACCCTACCTGCTGCCCAAAAGAGACCCTTGGTGTTGAACCAACCATGCCCTTGTTTGCTTAGTAGCCCCCAGCATTGCTAGCCCACCACCGAAATGTGTGAAGTGGGCATGCCTGTCTCCTGGAGGTACTGGTGGACGTATGTAATATGCGGTTCTTGTGATATCCCATGCCCTAACATACACATGCATGAGAATTGCACGCTGAAGACAGCACGGAGCATGCCCAAGTAACTGCCCCTTGTTATGAGACTTGAGGACATGCAACACCCCCTATGGTGACCTACGCACCGCCCCCGCTGTGCCCACCGCCCCACCAAACCCAGTGTGTTATGGCCCTTATACTGTTGATGCTTCAGGTGGCCCCCCATGTGAGTAAGGTGGTTCCAATGTGGTTCCTGCATTTGAAACAAAACAACCATTAAAATCCCTGCCCCCCCTCAATAACAAATGAATTCACTGCAATGGGACAGGGGCCAACAATGCACCACGCAACTAAGGCCAAGTTTGTCTGTCAGTTACGAGAACTTGGTCGACCACATACATTCTCGTAAGGAGTTGGTTGGGGCAAATACTAAGTAATTATTCAAATGCTAAGTCGAAATGACCAATGCACGTTGTTTACTTTTCATCCCCTAACCACCTCCGCCTCCCAGGCCTTAAAAACTGACCTTAACGTTCTCCTCCTTCAAGAGACTTCCAAATTGTCATGCCCTTTCTATTATCTGAAAGAAGACCTATTATTATAGAAAATGTGATTCTCCTTGACTATGGAAGTGTCCTCCCAGTGTGTTCTTGTGGATTGAGCGTCAGCTATTTACGAAGAATAACCTTCTACCTGTGTTTGGTGCTCTATTGAAACATACACACCACTTTTCTCTTGTAACACGCTGCTTGCTACCTCTTACATTGCATTTGCACAGGTAACAAGATACTGTATATTAGTAGGGTGGACAATTGCAGCACTATTAAAGAGCCGCGGTGACATTCTCCATAGAGGGTAAACTCCAGGAGGCTGTACTTAGAACGCCTGAAGCAACTGTTAAAATAGTGGCTCACTGGCAGGGGAAATTATGCGAGTCCCTCCCAGTAACCATTCCACGGAAGTTACTTCCTCCACGGCTATCCAAAACTGTAGTCCACGAAGGAACTATCTAAGACATCTACCAACCTGTCCGCCCGGGCATCAGGCTCACAGGCTGCACCCTGCTGAGGCACCTGTCCCTTCTAGCCTCAACACCTGCTGAGAAAAAGGCCTGGCCAGCAGGAGATACCTCACGCCGGTAATAACTAGAAAGAAGGTGCCCCTAGTGCGACATGTGATAACAGCCTGACTGACATGCCAAAAAAGAACTGTGAGGCAACTACGCTGGAGCTCATAACCCTCTGTGTGCTCCTTGTCACCCCCTACCCGCTGAGTTGGGGGCCAATCGAAACAGGGAAACTCTGATCCACTCTAACTGGATCTAGAACTGTTCTGTGCTGTTTCATCTTTTCGAACTAGGGGGTATATTACCAACAACTATCGATAATTTTTGTCTCTAACTTGTTTAGAGACAAAAATTATCGCCGCACATCGGCGATTTTTATCGCAGATAAACCTTGCTATTAGCAAGGTTTATCGCAAATGCGATAAAAAACGGCCGCAATGCATGAATATCGCTGAAAAGTCCGCGATATTCATGCATTATCGAGCAAATGCTCTTAGCCATGTTATCCACCTCCCATTGGATAACATGGTGAAGAACTGCTCAGGACAGGTGTTAGCTTTTGGAGATATTCGAGCTTAGCGCGAATATCTCCAAAAGTTGGTAATAGGAGATAGCGATGTTAGCGACTGTTTCCAGTCGCTAACATCTTGGCACGCCCACTTTGCATGTCATTAGTGATCAGGGCTTTAAGTGGGAGAAAAAAACTGGGGGTGCTCTAAAATGGGCGGGGCAAACCACGCAAAGGGGCGTGGCCAGTCCAAGTAGGGGCGTGGTCTAAATCAAGATAACTAGCATTGCGTTAGGGCTGGGGCAGGATCACGCCGACTAGTTCCTCTCTCTGCTTTTTAATTGTTGCTTGATTACACTGCAGCCTTGACGCTCAGTGTGAAAAGTCAGAGCAGGGTTGTGCTGGAGCAGGCTGCCTGTGGTCGTCTCTCTCCTAATCATCCCATGATGTGAAGGCTGGCACCACGAAGACTTTGCACCTGCGCTGCAGGAAGGGAAATCCTGAGAGAAAATGGCTCTCTTTAAAGCCGCGTTCCTCCTACAACGCGCCTCACCTGGCATGCTCACTACCTCCGCCGCTCAGTAGTGAGCAAAATGAGCATGCGCTCATCGATGTGCATGCTCTCACTGCAGTCGAGGGAAAAGAAAAAAAGAAAACGAACTACCTTTGGAGGACTGAAAATAGTGCCTGATAGAGACCCGTTTCGAGGCCCCCTGAAAATCACTGCCAGTGCTCAGACCCGAACAGACCCGGCCCACTTAAAGCCCTGTACTAAACATGCAACACAAACCGTGCTCTGCCAACCAAAGCTGAGAGTGAGCAGTTACATTAAACACCTTATATCAGCAATAACGTGTTGCACAAAGTACATGAAACAAATGCACTAAGCCTAAAATACCAATGACATATGTCAAAGTAATATAGCACACATTAGCTTTGTTTGAGTGCCTAGATGCGGGGGCCTTTTTTGTGTGTCCTTGGCAGGGAAAGTTTCATTTACTATCCAGTGCTTCAAACGGGCATGTGCTCTCCCGCACAGAGTGCCCACACTTTTGTAAGTTGAAGGGGAGAGAAAGAGTACCTGCACTTCTCAGCAGTGCTGCAATATTTTTTATGCTAGAGTACCAGCACTTCGCAGCAAACATCCGTTCTGTAGGTAGTAGGTAGGTGAACTTTCCTATTTCCATGAAATCAAACGGAGTCCCCTAGCACAACAAAACTCCTGTCACCACCCCACTCCTGTCCCAACGGGCAGGTGCACATCTTTGCATTTCATCATACGCTGTCAATCCTTTTAAAAATGGGTGTGAGGAGGTTGGCTTACCCCATCTCTGCGCTGTTAATGAAAGGATCGCAGGCACAGTTGGAAGGGTGCTAAGTGACTAGATCCGAAATAATTGTGAAACTGTCACACTTGGTGAAAGGAACCACCCAAATGTACTTTTCATTTTCGTTGCAGCCGGTACGGAAGTGCGAAGCAGTTGCAGCAGGTGGGGGGCAGAGGGAGGGGTGACTTTGGTTTTTCGGCTGACGGTATGAATGTGCCTGCACATTGTTTTTCGAGTGTCTGCCCAAATTATGCTCATCACTTTATATAAAAAAAATATGGCGAAGGAAGCACACTCGTATGTTTGAATAATATTTGAGGGTATGTTGTGCCTTTCTGACCCGAGACAAAAAACACAGTAATTAAATGAAAACGCTGTTCCATTTGGACACACTGCCTTTGGGGTAGTTTTGTGATCAGTTATGGAGATTGGAATGCAAGGCTAAGAAACGCTTCTTCACATGGACAAAATTAATTCCAAGGGCTTTTAGATGATCCCGTGCCCGTTACTACGCAGTTGCCTACTGCTCGTCTTCCTGCAAGATGGAGTTGTGACCCTGTGACACTGCTACTCCTGGCTTCTGCTGCTGAGTAGTGGGGGCGAGCAGGGCCGGTTCTAGGATTTTTGGGGCCCGGGCAGAAAGGGGATGTGCGAGGCCCCTCTAAATTGCACAGACATGTTACATTCAGGCCCTGCACTTTGAAATAAGCTTACAGGGCATAATTTCAGAGCAGGTCGTGGGAATAAGTTTCACATACTCATTGAAGTATGTTTGCATGTTAGTAGCTGAAGGCTCTCAAGCTGCTTTATGCAGGACCCCTGGTGTGCTGCAACGCCTCCCTGTATGCCTACCACAAGCATGTCGTCCACAGCTCCTCAAGAGCTGAAAGAAAGTTGTTTATCATTTGAAGGCTTAAACGTGCGGGATGTGGGGTGTCCTGCAGTGCCTCTGAGTGGGCAGCGGGAGACTAGATCCCCAGGTACAGGCAGTGATTAGCCCTGGGAGAGGCCCTTTGTTCCCTGAGCATCGCAGTGATGGTGTAGCGCTGCGAGGCCCATGGGATGAGGCGCTCCTTCCCTGTACCTCGCAGTAATGGCAGTGTGGCGACTGGCGATTCCCGGGGAAGTGCGTCCCTGCTCTTATTATTTCCAGACCTGCACATGATTGCGATGTCTTGGGCCTCGCAGCGCTACATCAGTCTTAGATGTGCGGCCCCCCCCCCGTTGGTCGGGTGTGCAGGGGGCCCTGGGCAGCTGCCCACACTGCCCATGCTTTGCGCCGGCCCTGGGGGCGAGGAGACTGGAGAGGGAGTGTTGTGAATTCGGGGACAGCGCGACAGCTACTGTAAAAGTGAAAGCGCTGTAAGGGGCCCTGTTAAAAAGTAAGAAGTCAGTGCTTCTGAAGTTGTCGGTGAGCATGGGCACATCATGTGCATGCTCTCACTGCAGTCGAGGAAAAAGACAAAGAAAACGGACTACCTACCTTTGGAGGCCTGAAAACAGAGCCCGATAGAGACCCGGTTCCAGGCCCCCTGAAAATAACTGCCGGTGCTCAGACCCGGACAGACCCGGCCCACTTAAAGCCCTGTTAGTGATAAATATCACTGACATGCAAAGCGGGGCCCAAGATGGTCGCTATCTCCTATTAGCTGTCACTAACTGGTGTTAGCGACAGCTTGGTAATAGGGAGATAATTTTATCTCCGCTTTCTTGGCTTTTAAAGCCAAAAAAGCGGAGATAAACCCCTTGATAATATACCCCTAGATCTCCCCATCTCTTGAATCCCAAACAATACCGAACATGAGAGCGCAAGTGCCCCCGAGCTAACCTAGTGCTAAAGACTGCTGGCTCTTGCTACTATCGACCTCCGCTAGGTGAAAGGCAGAATGACCTCGCCAGGAAAAGAGCCTGTGACCAGTGGTCAAACACTGACCCCTGCCAAGGGGCATCTGGTCACTGCGCCAAGAGACCCGGTCCTATCTATAAGAAGGCCGGAGCAGCTGGCTTGGCTCCGTCGACCGCCCACCCCGCGAGCCCCGGCAGGAAACTAACCATGGACCCCACAATGGCCGCTAATCATTGGCCGGCCAAACCAGGACGTGGGCCCATCCCTTATGCCCAGGAAAAGCATATAAATACTTGCTTCCCTTGCAACCAAGCAAACTAGCGTGACACAATGGCTCTCCCCGTTTTGCATATTTCAGTGCTCTTGTGGGACCTCAAAGATTGACTGACCAGAAATTAGAATGTATAGAATAAAACGATGCAGCGTCAATCCTGTTAAAATTGGTCTGCTCTCTGAATCATAAAACAGTACTGTAGCGCTATCCCTTGTACATGGCCACCAAATGTATTGTCACGGTAGGTAAGGATTCGCCCAAAGGACGAAAGTGCTTGGCGCGCTGCGTGTGCATGCTAAACAGGCAAAGCTAACCACCCACTGTGCCCCCTCGACCTGATCTGCAACTACGGCTGATAATTGTCTCCCTTGCAGGAGGATCCATGTAACAATCGGGCAAGGAAACAGGGAAAGGACACAGTGGATCAGACAACCTGCCCAACTCCAGCCAGTACATTAGCATACTATCGGAATTTTAAGACAGATACCTTAACTTCTGGTATCAGACCGCTTTACGCGAGGACCCCGTCTGATACCCATCAGTGGGAGCAGGCACTGTAGGGAATGTCCCTTCTGACGGGGTGAAGGACACGGACCTGCCTATGATATGTGAAAGCGTACATGTGTCTGGGACGGTGCCAGTGCCTTCGGCGACTCGGCCCGATTCACTGCTGCTAAGGGTAGAGGTAATAAAAGTTAACACACATCGAAGTCCGAGTCCCTCGCATTAGAGGCATAGGATGAGAGTGTGCAGAGGTAACCTTCACAAAATATGCAAATGTACAGTTCCCCTCTTGTACTGGAAGTAGCAGTGGAAGCGTCTTGATAATACAGCTCTCGACCTGCACGCTAGGAGTGCATTGCTTGGGAGGTAAAGATTCTTACACCCTTGTGTGCAACTCGAGAAAAGGAAGTGTAGGTCAACCACCTGATCTCGAACCCTGGTCTCCTGCACCCAAGTCGGCAGTCGTAGCTGCCGTCCTAACACCTCTCCCAATGCAGTCCTCCTCCTTGGCATAAGTTAAAAGTAAGCAGAACGAGTGCACACCAGGCATAGCACTGTGTGGAGAAATAGTGCCAATATCGGCGCGCCCACCATCCCTCCAAATACATGAACCCCATCAAAATAATTGGACAAGACAACTTGTTGTTGGGAAAACGTAGTCGCAGGTTTATTAGCATATCATTGCTAAGACATGGTGGGTTAACTTACAGATGATCCAAGGCAAGCCGCCCCTCGCAGCTTGCCACCTGATAGGCCAAGTAGCCCGCGGCCTTGGCCATGCGGTGCTTAGCGGTTGATGGTGAGAGGGTAGCCCCTCACCTGTCCGGTGAACCATTGGTCCACCCTCTAGCCCACGCCCCCCCCCTACGAGGGGCGGAGCGTTCAAGCAACCCCCGGTTGTCCAGGTAACCAACCGCCCGTAGGATAACGGGGCGCCGTCGCACCCCCAGGGTCCACCGCACGGATCTCCCAGGGATAATAGGCCTCAGCACCCTTTGTGCTTCTGCATAGGGTACTCCCAAGTACCTTTCGCCTCTGGATCATCATGTAACTCCTCCTGCAACACAAATAACAATTCATTAAATCCTAACCCCCCCTTGCCACCTGAGATGTAGGGTAAGCGGCAGGGAGGGCAACATCGAGGGCAGCAAACAAAAGAGACTGCTCAGGGGCGTGGAGGAGACATAAATACCTTGTCCCCCCACGCCCCCCCAATAAATAGCGATGACGTCATGGCCCAGGCAGCGGCCTCCGGCCACTGGACCCCTGAGGGCTGGTGCGCCGGCTTTCCTGTGGCACTACGGTGCCCGCCCTCTTATGAGGGTCACCTGCGGCTCCGTGTCAGGCGGCCTGCATAGTGCCAATATCGGCGCGCCCACCATCCCTCCAAATACATGAACCCCATCAAAATAATTGGACAAGACAACTTGTTGTTGGGAAAACGTAGTCGCAGGTTTATTAGCATATCATTGCTAAGACATGGTGGGTTAACTTACAGATGATCCAAGGCAAGCCGCCCCTCGCAGCTTGCCACCTGATAGGCCAAGTAGCCCGCGGCCTTGGCCATGCGGTGCTTAGCGGTTGATGGTGAGAGGGTAGCCCCTCACCTGTCCGGTGAACCATTGGTCCACCCTCTAGCCCACGCCCCCCCCCCTACGAGGGGCGGAGCGTTCAAGCAACCCCCGGTTGTCCAGGTAACTAACCGCCCGTAGGATAACGGGGCGCCGTCGCACCCCCAGGGTCCACCGCACGGATCTCCCAGGGATAATAGGCCTCAGCACCCTTTGTGCTTCTGCATAGGGTACTCCCAAGTACCTTTCGCCTCTGGATCATCATGTAACTCCTCCACAGCCCTGGATGTGGCGACCGTCACAGGCAGGGCCCCCCACCATATCTACCTCCTATATGCAGCCTGAAGAGCTTAGTGCCTCCTGAATGTCCAGAAGAAATAAGTCCATGCCTACGTCGGACAGGTGGACGCCTTCTTCGTCTAGGCAACCAGGGGCTTTGGCATGGAGTTCCCCGTGTCTAATAAAACCAAAGCCCATCAGCTCAGCGAATTTCCGCATAGCGCAGTTTACTTTTCTTCGCGCCCCTTCCACTGCTTGCACAGAGCGAGCACCTAACCAACACCGGCGTGGTGTGATTTCCGACCACCAAAGATCGCAAGGACCCAATAAGTTGCTGATTTTGATGATGTTTACTTTCATGTCCCTTAAGAGAAATCTTTTCCCTAGGCAAGGTAGGTCGTTCCCTTCCACGTACAGGATGAGCACGTCTGGGGGCTGAGCGTTCCCTTGTAATTCACGTGTTAGCAAACCAAGCACCCCGCTCCAGCGTAAGCCAGTGACTCCATGCCAAAGAAACCGAGTTCTGCTAAACCCATGCTTCCACTTTCTCTTTTCTGCCCTCTGGGCCAACCTGGAAACCCCCTCGTGTCCCAGCACCCAGACCGTTGTTCCTGGTACATAAAGAGAAGTTTTGTATGTAACTATTTATTAAACACACACCAAATCAAATCTCAGCCCAAGATATTCACGCATGGCGCAGCAAACCTCCTGCGAGCCAGCTGCCTTACTGGTCCATCAGGGCAAAATGCCACTGGAGCTCGGGATAAGAAATCAGACCACAGAGCTCATCTGTCACTAACGTGTGGGCAATTCCCCTAGTGTTCTTCTTCTAAAGTGGCTGCTAGCCCCAGAGCTCAGACAAATTACCAATACTTCTCCAAAGCTGCACGGCGACACAGCCTGGTGTCACAACAAGGTGGAGGGGAAAGAGTCCTGACAACCTCCATGCAGGGCCAACAAATGCAGGCACCCTGCTTGCTGACCCAGTGACCGGACACAGTAGACCCGGTGCCTGCTAACCACCCAGCAACACCAAGGGAGTTTGGCTTGTGGCCCACCTGCAGAAGGCCCGATCTCTGCCCAAAATATTTACCCATGGCGCAGCAAACCTTGTGCGAGCCAGCTGCCTCACTGTCCCAGACAGGTCATCATGCCACTGGAGCTCGGGATAAGAATCAGACCACAGAGCTCATCCGACACCAACGCGTGGCCAATTCCCCTTGTCTTCTTCCTCTAACGTGCATGCTAGCCCCAGAGCCCAGACAAATTAACAATACTTATCCGAAGCTCCCCGGCGACACAGCCTGGTGGAGGGAAAGAGGGTGTGTTGCGTGTGGATAGGTACTGAAAACCTCCATGAAGGGCCAACTAGTGCAGTCTACCCTGCTAGCTGACCCTATGACCGGACCCAGAATCCCGTTCCCTGTTAACCACCCGCGTGAGTCTAGATGCATACACCAGAACGGTGTCGGGCTATCATGTTTTGTGTCACCTGCTTCACTGAGATCCCTTTGGGGGCTCCGCCGGGACCCATATGTCCCTGCAAATACTGCGTCCTGCACTAGGCCCCTAATGCCCCTCTCCGTCCCATGAGGACATTTGCCAGCCCGATGCCCCCTCGCAGCTTATGTTAATGGCATAGGGCCCCGCACCCCCAGTCAGAGTATGTTACCCGCATTACTTGAAGGTGACCAGAAAAGAGAGTGGCTGGTCCGGTCCTGTTAAGGCCTGTAACTGGCCGTTCACACCTAGTAGTGACTGTCGTGCCATGGGAAGAGTGACATGAGCACGGGTGTCCCAGAGTACAAGCCCGGTAGGAGGGGGAACTACCAGAATGCAACCTGACCCTGACTTCGGCAGTGGGAACGCCATTGAGTCAAAAAGACTGACAAGACAGATCCCGAGGATCAATTCTTTGTCCCCGCCTGCCCCCCTCACATAATACCTTAGTTGAGCAGCCCACCGCTGGACGCAAGCCTCTCCATCAAGCGTATGAGGCCAGTGAGACATTCGCGCAGGCCACATCCCTTATAACACTGTGTAGGGAATCCCTTCGTGGTAGACGCATGCCATGGCGCCCCCCTGTGCCTGGCCTAAGTTGTACTCTATGAAGCTTAACAAGCAGCCTATACAACCGTATATGCATCCTGTGGAAATCAGGGAACTAAAACTTCCTCCTCTTATTACCTGGTAAGTGAACACTGCCAACGGAAGCCCGACTATCTTACCAGAATAACCACTAAATTGATGCTGTCTGGTTTAAAAGCTTACCCAAGCACCTAGCCAAGGGCCCTCCCTGCGAGTCAACCCCTGATGAGGGACTTAGACTGGGGAAATTCCTGTCCCTTGCCGACCCTTCACCAACGGACAGCTAAAGCAATCGCCTACCTGGGCTACCCAGCTTGTTCGGGCAAAAAGTGCCGAGAAGTGCTTGGTGATAGGCCGCTAAGACAACGCCTCCCTATCCTTACGTGGAAATGGAGCGCTAACATACAAACCCGGCCGTCTCATAGTAGAGTCAAACTAAGCCACAGTAACAGCTTTCTTGCAGCAGAACAAGAAAAGTCGCCCCCCTCCATAGCTATCTAGGTGTCAACTGCTATGTGTGACCTTTCCATCAATACCGTGTACTAAGAGTGACATCAAAGGACAAGAATAACACTTCCGTGCCAGCCATGGAACATGCAGCTGAGTCCGACCCAAATCAGTAAATCCACCAAATGACTAACAAAAGACTCTAAAATGTCAAGGATAAGGCTGTATATGTAAGAAATTCCCGTGCAAGACGTATGCCTGTGTGAAACAATGCCGTATATCCGCTACTTTGGGAGTCAAAGTGCCAGTCAATGCTGCTTGGTTGCACAAGAATAGAGGCCAGAATAGAACTTCCTTGCATGGTCCCGCACGAACTAGCCACCCTTAATCAGGCTACCCGGGATCAACCGCTATGTGTGACCTGTCCAAGGTACAGAGCACAAAGAGGGACATTGGTTCTTCCCCTGCAGTTTGCATGAAGACTGTTATACCTGTCCCCTCTGGGCCCTACAAGTAAAACCTAGCCAAAACCATTGCAGGCCTACCTGCTAAGACACAACCCAACTGGGTGACGCGTGCCAAAAAGTGTCAAACTAATCTGTGGATGGGAAATTAAACAAACCGATATTACCGATATAACCGTAACAAATTACGATAAGCACTCCTACTATCCCTATCAAGAGGAGGCATGCACGTTGCCTGCTAGAAACATGTGCATGAGACAATTTGTCCCAATAATACATGTACCTACCTTTCCTACATGTTATAAAGGCAAGCCCCATAGACTAACGGTGAAAGATTTTACCCTGCCACATTTCTAGGCTTCTTGGTGCATCCTGTCGAAAGCAATACAGTATTTTGCTTTCCAGGGAGCTGGAACAAAATAGCATGTTACAAGGAACCGAAATGTGTATAGTGGCTCCGCACCCTAGAGGGACTCCAAACTAGGATAAAGGACTACTCTGGAAGACAAAACTCACTAGGTCAATCGGGCCACATTCCTGCTGTTCCACGAACAATCAAGTTCAACACTCCACAACTCGCAACTTTATCGCTGTGTTACACAAGATAAGGGCAACCTGTCAACGTATCCAAACGCCACAAATAATTAGAACCTTACCCTTAAGCGTCACCATCCTAGCACCGTGACGAGCAACACTCTCAGGCAACTCAGCAGCTTCCCTCCCACTTTGCCTGCTGGTTAAAGGCTCGAAACAC
The DNA here is from genome assembly GCF_964261635.1 of Lissotriton helveticus. Lineage (NCBI taxonomy): Eukaryota > Metazoa > Chordata > Amphibia > Caudata > Salamandridae > Lissotriton > Lissotriton helveticus. The sequence goes on along the minus strand of NC_136064.1, from coordinate 97,290,792 downwards.
TGGAAGCTAATAGCTAGGTACCCTGAGTGACCCCTGCTAGCCCTCCTTGCGAGGGGTGGTCCTCATGGACTCCTTTTCTTGCACCATATTGTAGCTGTGCCCTTAGAAGACCTTTGTCGCGCTGCAGTCACCTAATGAGTCTGGCCCTGCGCCAGCAGCTCGCTTCGGCTTTGGACCAGAACAAAATCACCGAGATCCTCCTCAGAGATCGCATACAGTATGTGACCAACACGCCTTATTCCAGTTACCGCAAGCAAGACTATAGCCTCCAAATAAAATCGGGAGTCACAGCCATTAATCAGAACAAGGTCGGGCACAATCCAAATCTACTGATGCCCAACTGCTAATTACAGCCCTGACACATGCACGCGTGCAATTCAGTTTGTTCCGTGCCCAAGTAGCTAGGGACGGCTTCGTCAGCAGGCCACATAATTCTAATGCAACTAGAAACCAGCGAAGTCTTCACACAATGCAATAGATCGGAACCACTTAGTTTACGACACATGCCCTCCTAGGCACCACAACGGGCCAAGCTGAGGTTTGTACAGAGTATCCCAACTTTCAGGGAAAGCACCCACCAACCAATCCACTGCGCCGATCTCCTACACATGCACCTGACCCGCCTGCCATATCCTGGTACTCTACCTGTTCTGCACTATCTAGTGCCTGGAAAACCAGTAAAATAAAGACTGCATGAGAGAGAACATGCAAATGACACGCGAGTGGCCATTGGCAAGCGGGCACAAGTTCTGAAGAAAATTGCTCCCAGTACATCCAAATGATGTGCCTGCACATGGGGGGGGGGGGGGGAATGGAGGGGTGCACTTAGTGCCGCTGCACCTAGGGGGCGCTACACAGATCACGCCTGACCCCGTAGTCTCCTGCTGCGGTTAGCTCCACTAGGATCACTAAGCTCCAGCATGGGAAGCGGATGACACGTTCGCAAGCCATGGGGAAGTGCCACTTGGTGATACCGCAACCCCCTCGAGGAAAGGGGCTTACTCCTCCCAGTGCAAAAAACAACACTGTACAATATAAGGAAAAGGTAGAAAAGGGAGTGCACACCGCTACGTGTTAGGCCATCCTAGCGTTCTCCTCATGCCCCTATAAAAGCCACTTGCGATATCTACGAAGGATTACTACCACTGTCATGGCGCCATACTGTAACCACTTGTGCTACTACCTGCGTGAAACAATTAAGTGAAATGCAACCAGCTGTGAAGCGTGCAAACATAACTTTACTTAAGCGCAGGCCAGAGTGCCCCCCCTTGTTACTTCCTGAGACATTGGAGCCGTGCAAACAAGGACTTGTAAACATGTATAACATGGGACTGCTTTAACTGTGATAACGGTACCGAATCGGTCGCCTACATATCCCTGCCTAAGTACGAAAATGGCAGGCATGTGGAGGGATCAGAGCAATCAAAAGAAACATTTCCAAGTATATTTAAGATAATGACACCAACACTGCTATAACATCGAGACAGCCTTAAAAGTACAACATGACAGTAGCATGTGACTGTGTCACCATCGATGACCGCTCCGAACGTCGGTCTGAAAAGATACTCTTGCCAGCCTAAAACTGGCGCGACCACAGAGATCCATAACCCGCTACAAGTCCACATACCACTCCTTAAAATGGTACGCCTACAACGTCAGATGCGAGACTGCTCAGGGGCGTGGAGGAGACATAAATACCTTGTCCCCCCACGCCCCCCCAATAAATAGCGATGACGTCATGGCCCAGGCAGCGGCCTCCGGCCACTGGACCCCTGAGGGCTGGTGCGCCGGCTTTCCTGTGGCACTACGGTGCCCGCCCTCTTATGAGGGTCACCTGCGGCTCCGTGTCGGGCGGCCTGCACTATAATGAATTGCCCGTCCCGGTGTACAGCTGAACTACGCCGCGCCCCCCCCAGATGAGAAACGCGGTGCGAGGGGAAAGCGGTGTCCTGGTGCGCACATTTCTGTCACTCTTCGCACTACCCAAACACAAATAATCCCTCGGTGAGAAAGCCGTATTAAATGAAGCATGCTCGTCACTGAGAGGCCATAAACCCCTTGCCACTACTGACGTATCCCGCTCCATCGAACGCGCAGGGGGTACGTACGATGCGGGTAGAATCTAAAATACGGAAATAGTTAAGGCTTTTTACAGAATCTCAAAAACTGCCCGTGTTCACGGGCAACCCGGCCCGTTCCCCGCCTATCTCGCGCCTCCCAGCCGGGCCGGTGCGGGTGCCGGCGCTGCGTGGCATCCATCCAGGTGGAGAGTGGGGGCACCCGACACTTGGGCGCGAACCTCAACCCAGACATGCCAACCCTCCCGATTCAGGCGTGAGACTACCGATTTCAAGGCTAGTCTCCCGCCTCCCGATTCCTGCAAGCAAAACCCCGATTGGTTTCAGCTGACAGGGCTTGGTATTTATTGTGTAACGTGCAGGGGCTATTGAAGGGGTGAAAAACCAACAAAGTGTCATTAACAAGGGAATTGTCTTTTAAAGACATGTGAAGTACTGGGGGGGGGGGGGCTGTGTGTGGGCCTGGGAATTTGTTTCAGCCTGGGCTCCCACAGGGGGGGGGGGGGGAACGGGGGTGCATGCAATGCCAGCAACCTGCCAAGCCAGTGCACAACCCTTCCATCACCCTCTCTCTGCCTGCCATTGCGCTCCTTGCTTCTGAAAGGTAAGAAAAAAACGTGCATTTGCGTTTCAAATGTCCGATCCTGCAGCAGTACACTTCCAAAGCCCATACATGCAGTAACCCGATTCAAGGGCCCATTCTCTAGATTTTTTTTCTCCAAATCTCCCACTTTGCTCTTCTGAAATGTTGGCATGTATGCCTCAACCCCCGCATGGTGCCGCGGCCTACCAGCAAAGGAATGCCCCTGACCGCAACAGCCAGCGAGGCCTGTCCGGCCGTAGCATCCGGTGCCCCGCGCACTGGAGGAGCCCTCAAGTAGCATGCTACCTCCCTCCATCGTGCCCGTTCTAAATGGGCATCGGGCACAGGCCCAGAAGGGACGAAACCTGTAGTGTCGTGCTCCAGTCTTTGCACGTGGCGTGATGACGCAACGCGCAAAGACGCTTTATCCCGCGGAGCGCGCATGCACAGAATGACCGCGAGTGCCGAGAGAAGGACTCTCGCTCGGCGTTCTCCCGCGACATTAATATTAATAAAGGAAACCCTTTCCTCTACTCCCAGTGTCTGCCTCCTCATTCCGTGAAGTTGGATAACAACTTCACAGTGGCGACGAGGAGTGGGATTACCCACAGCACAATACATCAAAAAAAAAAAAAACACAAGAAAACGGAAGAGCAGGGCAGGCCAAGGGGAACAACCCCACACAGGCCCAATTGAAAGGGGGACAGCTCAAGAAAAAAAAAAGAAAGTCAAGAAAGGCTGGAAAGTCGCAGGGAGAGCACGGCAGAAGCGCGAAGAGGCAAGAGCACCCGCCACGTGTACCAGGGCTGGAAACTGCGGTGACCAGGCGGAGAAGCACAGAAGGGGGTTGATATTGCCCCACAGAGGCCCTGGCAGAACTAGATGACCACAAGGAAGGGAGAGCAGGAGAACCCCGACCGAATCCGGCGGTTAGCAGGAGAGCTAGTGCGCCAGGCAGCCCAAGAGGCCAGGGAGCAGAACAGGAGGAGCAGGTGAAATGGGAAGACTTGAGGGAATACTTCAAAAACTACCTCGCAGCCCTGGAAGATGAAAATGGGGAGCCCTTCCCCAGTGCGAGGAGGAGGAGGATACTCTTGTACAACCTGGGCCCAGAAGGGATAAGAGTATTCACCAACTTAGTGCCCACCGCCAGACCACAAGCGGACGTGGACGTCTTTAAGCACGCCATAGAAGACCTGGACAATCACTACCGTCCAGCGGTGTGTGTCTCCATTGATCGCTACAACTTCCAGCAAAGGAAGCAAGAAGCGGGGGAGTCCATAGACGACTACGTCGCAGCATTAAGAAGGTTGGCGATCACATGCAAGTACGGGGCCCTCCAAGACGACTTCATAAAAGATCCAATTGTTATGCACACGACCAATAAGACGGTACAAGATAAGTTGTGGGCACATGGGGAAGCGACGCTGAAGGAGGTCATAGCAATGGTAAAGAAAGCAGAGTTGTCGAAACGATGTGCCGAAGCTGCGAAAAGAGAGACCGCCCAGATGACCATGGTGAATAGAGTGGAAGATTCGGAACCCTCAGGAAGGAACAGAACGGCGCCCGGCGAAAGCAAGGGAGCGAACAGATGGGCGGGAAAACCTGGACAGACAAAACAGGCAACAGAAAGCAAGACCACGTGCTACAGATGCGGAAGCCCGATGCACTCAGCTCAAGATAAACGCTGCCCTGCGTTCAGGGCAAAATGCATGTTCTGTGGCCTAATAGGTCACTACGAAAAGGTGTGTCGCAGGAAGGTAAAGAGACCTGTGGTGAAGTATGTGGCACAAGACCAACCAGAAGGAGAAGAGGATGAACTGGAGGACGATGACCTGGTGTTGTGCATAGAAGAGCAAGTGTTGGGAATAGACAGCAAGCGTTCCAGTAAACCACAATGTGACATGCTGATAGGAGGAGTAAAGATCAAGATTGTGATAGACTCAGGATCCCCGTACACTATAGTACAAAGATCTGTGTGGGAAGAAGAGTTCGAGCCCAGCCTAGGACCCAGATTAGAACCTCCAGACATAAGGCCGGTGTCGTACACAAGCATGCCCATCCCCATGGTGGGGTATAGGACTCTAACGTTCAAATTCAGAGGAAGGACAGCGGAGTGCAAGCTGTACGTAGCGGAGAAGGGTCCGTCAGTGTTAGGATGGATGGATCAAGGTGACCTGGGAATAAAACTGGACCCGGGAGGAGACATACAAGTATTGATGACAGACCATGAGTACTGGCCGGACCTGGAGAAGATGAAAAAGGACTTCCCGAAGGTGTTCGGAGGGAAGGTCGGCAAACTGGAGAAGTTCACACACAAAATCCTGCTCAAGGTAAACTCCAATCCAGTGTCTCACAAGGTGAGGAATATTCCCCTTGCAGTAAAGGAAGCGGTGCAACAGGAACTTCGCAGGCTGGAAGATCAAGGAATAATCGAACCCATAGACAGTTCAGAGTGGCTAGCGCCCTTAGTCGTGGCAAGAAAACCCAATGGCAAGGTGCGTCTGTGTGTGGACCTTCGAGAACTGAATAAGTGCCTGATTGTGGAGAAATTCCCACTGCCTCGCATTGAGGAAATGCTGGCGAAAACAAGAGGAGTGAAGTGGTTCTCCACCATTGACCTCACATCCGCCTATCACCAAATAGACCTGCACCCAACGAGCCGGAAGCTAACACGAGATACCTTTGCCATTTGATACCTGAGGCTTGAGCCGGGCAGACACTTTAACTCTGTTTTAAAATAGCCTTGTGTGAATTTACTTCCTCTGTGTCCTACCCACCCCCCCCTCTGCACAGCGCGCGGAATTATCGCAGCGCGTGTCTCCACCGAATTGAGGGTGGAGGCATTGTTCTTAATTAATTTTTTTAATCTACCTTCTGCACCCCCCGTCTTCCGCGCTGCACGGACAGCACCTCAGCCTCCCCCCAGAGCAACCGGCCAGTTCAGGGTGGGCTTGCCTGGGATACGGAAGGGAAACGGTGGCGGCCATTTTGGGTAGGGCTAGATAGTATAAAAATAGTGGAAGGACCCTGCTCTCGAGATACCTTTGCCATTTGATGCCTGAGGCTTGAGCCGGGCAGACGCTTTAACTCTGTTTTAAAATAGCCTTGTGTGAATTTACTTCCTCTGTGTCCTACCCCCCTCCCCCTCTGCACAGCGCGCGGAATTATCGCAGCGCGTGTCTCCACCGAATTGAGGGTGGAGGCATTGTTCTTAATTAATTTTTAAAATCTACCTTCTGCACCCCCCCGTCTTCCGCGCTGCACGGACAGCACCTCAGCCTCCCCCCAGAGCAACCGGCCAGTTCAGGGCGGGCTTGCCTGGGACACGGAAGGGAAACGGTGGCGGCCATTTTGGGTAGGGCTAGATAGTATAAAAATAGACGGCTATGACTCCGCGCAGCGGACGCGCTCAGCGGGCACGCCGTACTCATGCCGGAGTCAAGCCAGAGTCCAGCCCGTCTGCGCCTGTCCGCGCATGGCCGGGCTCAGGGGCAGGGACCCTTTTTAAACGGATTGTCTATTCCGGGGAGGAAATTCGTCAACTGAATGGGGGCACAACATCTCTAGACCTAACTATACTCACTCGTATAAAGGAACTGGCCATCCAGGCACCGCAGATTGGTAGGTCCCCAGCCCCCCCCCCCCATACCCTAAAGTTGGTTAGCCTAAACACTAGGTCACTGTGTTGTCATAGTCTTGAAATTTTCACCTTATTGCAAGACGAAGACATTGACATCCTGACCTTGACTGAGACCTGGATGGGGGACAACTCCCTACCAGACATTATAGCCGCCGTCCCTGTAAATTACGACATTCACTGGCAGAATCGTACAGGGAACACCCGAGGGGGAGGAGTGACAATAATATTTAAGAGACATCTAGCAGCAACCAAAATACTGGCTGAGTCAGCGGATCTGGCCGACTTGCTGGCGATAAAAATCATGCTTGATAACATGTGTGTTACAGTTCTTACAGCTTATCGCCCCCCCAATGCCACCCCAGGCTTTAACGACTCCTTTATGTCCTCTGTCTCCGACATGTGTTCCAGATATAGAAACATCATAGTCACAGGAGACTTTAATTTTCACTGGGACAAAGAACAGAAACAGCCAGCAGCTAGCTCCCTAGAGACAACTATGTCCTCCCTGGGCTTCAGGCAGCTCGTAAACGCCCCTACTCATATAAAAGGCCACACCTTAGATCTGATATGGACCACAGATTTCAGGGTGGTATTAGCTGGAATCCTCCCCTGTATCTGGTCCGACCATCACCTGATCTACTGTGACATCCCTCTGGATACTATACCCTCCCGTCCAGTACCTAAACCCAGACTGACCCGCCAGTGGAAAAATGTGGACCAACACACACTGACCACTGCACTCAGGGGAATTGTCCAGCCGACATCATCTAATAAAGATGTAGACCAAGACTGTAAGGACATGATGGACTATTTAGTAACAGCCATCGATCAGTTAGCACCCGAGAAACTCCAAACAAAAAATAGTGGAAAAAAGGGAGCCCCATGGTTCACACCCACCTTGAGAGATCAAAGGAAGGCTCTGCGTAACATGGAGAGAAACTGGAGGAAAAACAAGGATACAGACTCCTGTGAACAATATAAGAAGGCGCTTCGCAGCTATAAAAAATCCACCCAGGAAACTAAAGCCTCATTTTATGAGATTCGAATAAATAGGGCGACTAATGTTCAAAAGGAAACGTTCAAAATCCTGAAGGAATTAACTAAAAAAACTCAGGATATAAACAGCAGCATAAACTGTGATACTTTCCAGAAATATTTTCTGGATAAAGTAGACGCCATTATGCTCGAAATAAAAAATATGGGGCATGGCCTCATCGAGCAACAGGCTATTCTAAACCCTGCGGCCAGCTGCCTAGCATCATTTCCCCTTATGGACTTACTAACCCTTGAATCGCTGATGAGGAAGACAAAATCAGGTTCCCCAGCAGATCCCTGCCCCCCTAGTATTTTCTGCTTGGCACGACCTATGTTAGAGGACCATATCCTAGCCACATTGAATAAATCCTTGAGCACCGGCAGGCTCCCCACTAGCTTCAAAGAAGCTCGTGTAAGACCGTTGCTAAAGAAAGTGGGGGCAGATCCCAACGCCTTAAAAAATTATAGACCCATATCCCAGCTGCCTTTCCTGTCCAAAGTACTCGAGCAACATGTGCTAAAATCTCTGTCTAGCTTCCTGGAGTCTAACCATCTACTCCATGAGAGGCAGGCAGGCTTCCGCGCACATCACAGCACCGAGCTTGTCATGCTCTCGGTGCTGGACGAGCTCAGAAGGATGGCTGACAGTAAGAGACCGAGCGCCCTGATTTTGTTAGACCTATCAGCGGCGTTCGATACTGTCAGCCATACCCTTCTACTGGACAGGCTGGCGGGGGTTGGGATTCAGGGCTCAGCTCTTCGGTGGTTGGAATCTTTCTTATCTGGGAGAACCCAGAGAATCCAGATGGGAGATAGCATATCAGGAGTGGGAGGTCTCCCTTACCTCCCAGGAGTGGGAGGTGACCTCCCTTACGCTGTAAGAGGCGGCCGCTCACTCGCGCTCTGCCGAGTTCCCTCAGCGCCATCCTCACATCCCTGACGAAATTCTGCTGGCTGGTATCGTAGCGCTTTGAGCACTCACAGCACTGCAATTGACTCATTACCTGCAACGCAGCGCTTTTGCTCCGTGTAACCGCCCGCATAGAAGCAGTATTATTTGCATATCTCTGCTCGCACTGCGCTCGCTTTGTTAAACTGGTACCGTTTTGACTGCTGTTGGTTAATCTGTGCCTTCTCCCCTTTATTTCATACTTTTGTGGCCCCAAGCTCGCCCAGATCGTATTTTCTGCCCCTGCCATTTTGTTTGTTTGTGATTCGGAGCAAGCCCCTCCTCTCCGCCCCGCACCCGCCTCCCCAGCTGCTCCTCCCTTCCAAGATTGACCACCACTGCCCCGTAGATCAAAGCGCTGTGACCTCCCTTACGCTGTAAGAGGGGGCCGCTCACTCGCGCTCTGCCGAGTTCCCTCAGCGCCATCCTCACATCCCTGACGAAATTCTGCTGGCTGGTATCGTAGCGCTTTGAGCACTCACAGCACTGCAATTGACTCATTACCTGCAACGCAGCGCTTTTGCTCCGTGTAACCGCCCGCATAGAAGCAGTATTATTTGCATATCTCTGCTCGCACTGCGCTCGCTTTGTTAAACTGGTACCGTTTTGACTGCTGTTGGTTAATCTGTGCCTTCTCCCCTTTATTTCATACTTTTGTGGCCCCAAGCTCGCCCAGATCGTATTTTCTGCCCCTGCCATTTTGTTTGTTTGTGATTCGGAGCAAGCCCCTCCTCTCCGCCCCGCACCCGCCTCCCCAGCTGCTCCTCCCTTCCTCCGCCCCCCTCCACTCTCCATTTATGTCTGATGTACCCACGCGCAGCGTCCACGCGCTACGGCCTCGCCGAAGGTGCGCCAAAGGAAAGCCCGTCTACGCCCGTCCGCGCCTGGACCGCGCCCAGCGCCAAACCCTCTGCCCCCCGTGCTGCCCAGCCCCCCCGTATTACCTACGATACCGCCTCCCTCCTAGCCCTTAACCCCGGTCGCGCCCCCACCTGTATCCAAGCCGCCCCTGGTCAAACCCATGGACCTTTCTCCTGCTTCACCTGCAAATTCAGCGGCACCAACTACATCTCCGCTACGACCACCCCACAGACTCCCGACCCCAATCACCTACAATGCATCCTTCTCAACACCCGATCGGTCCACAGACACGCCATTGACCTTTGGAATCTACTAGACACCATCTCTCCAGACATCGCCTTCCTAACGGAAACATGGATGAACGCTTCCTCCGCCCCAGACATCACCATCGCCATCCCTGAAAATTATAAGATCACACGCAAGGACCGCACCGGCCACACAGGAGGAGGAATCGCTATCGTCCATAAGAAATCAATCCGCATATCAACCAGCTCTGACGCCAACCTCGCCAACTCCGAACACCTTCACTTCCAGATCCACATCGACCCCAAAACCACACTCAGAGGCACCCTCCTCTACAGACCACCAGGACCCCGCGCAAAATTCAGTGAAGACATCACGGACTTCATCACTCCACACGCACTCCCCTCCAAAGACTACATCCTTCTGGGAGACCTCAACTTTCACCTCGAAAAGATCAACGACCGCAACACCGCCACCCTCGTGGACAACCTCGCCAACCTCGGACTTAAAAAACTAGTCACTTCCCCCACCCACATCGCAGGTCACACACTCGACCCCATCTTCACATCCAGCAACCATGTCTCCTTCAGCCACACTACGGACCTCCTCTGGACTGACCACAGCTGCGTTCACTTCACCTACAACAAACCTAAACCCTGCATCCACCTCCAACCTACCCTGCAAAGGAATTGGAACAAAATCACCACGGACCAAATCTCCGTATCGCTCCTTCAAAACACCCCAGCCCTCTCTTCTAACGCCAACGAAGCCGCCGCCAACCTCACAATATGGCTATCCAACACCGCTGACACCTTAGCACCACTGAAGAAACGTCAAAACAAACCTGGCAGAAAGAAGGCCTCTTGGTTCAACGATGATCTCAAGAAGTCCAAGAAACTCTGCCGCTCCCTTGAAAAGGCCTGGAAAAAACACCCAACCACTAGCCCAAGGACGCCTTCAAAAACGCCACCCGCACTCACCACCAACTAATCCGAAAGGCCAAGAAAACAGCATTCAAGGATCGACTTGACAACAACGCCCACAACAGCAAGGAACTTTTCAACATCGTCAAGGAATTTTCCAATCCCTCGGCCAACTCCAACAACATCACCCCCTCTCAAACCCTCTGCGACTCCCTAGCCTCATTTTTCCACAACAAGATTGCAGACATCCACAACAGCTTTGACAACCAACTCGGAGACCAACCCACTCTACCATTTGCTGATCATCTTCCCCCCGTGAACACCCTCAATGACTGGAACCCAATCTCCACTGAGGACACCATCCGCCTGATGAACTCCATCCACTCAGGATCCCCCACAGACCCATGCCCTCACCACATCTTCAACAAAGCAGACTCCGTCATAGCACCGCACCTCCGAGACGTCATCAACTGCTCCTTCAACTCCGCCACCTTCCCGGAAGACTGGAAACACGCTGAACTCACCGCCCTTCTGAAAAAACCCACAGCGGACCCCACCGAACTCAAAAATTACCGCCCCATCTCGCTTCTTCCATTCCCGGCCAAAGTCATCGAGAAAGCTGTCAACAACCAGCTCGCCGCCTTCCTCGAAGCCAACAAATCCCTCGACCCCTCACAATCTGGCTTCCGAGCAAAACACAGCACTGAGACCGCCCTCATCGCAGCAACAGACGACATTCGAACTTTACTGGACAATGGAGACACAGTCGCCCTCATCCTCCTTGACCTCTCTGCAGCATTCGACACAGTCTGCCACAGCACCCTTTTACAACGCCTCAATAACATCAGAATCCAAGGAAAAGCACTTGAATGGATCACCTCGTTCCTCACCGGAAGAACCCAGAGAGTCCGCCTTCCACCATTCAAGTCCGAGGCCTCTGAAGTCATCTGCGGCGTACCACAAGGATCCTCACTCAGTCCCACCCTCTTCAACGTATACATGAGCCCCCTCGCGGCCATCGCACGCCAACACATCCTCAACATCATCTCTTACGCGGATGACACTCAACTGATCCTTTCTCTCACCAACGACCCCAGCACCGCCAAAACTAACCTACACGAAGGAATGAAAGAAGTTGCCGAATGGATGAAACAAAGCCGTCTGAAACTGAACTCAGACAAAACAGAAGTCCTCATCTTAGGTACATCCCCCTCTGCATGGGACGACTCCTGGTGGCCGGAAGCCCTCGGAAAAGCACCCATCCCGACAGACCACGCACGGAACCTAGGCGTCATCCTGGACTCTTCACTCTCAATGAACAGACAAGTCAGCGCCGTATCCTCTTCCTGCTTCAACATTCTTCGCATGCTCAGAAAAACATTTCACTGGATCCCCTCCGAAACAAGGAAAACAGTCACCCACGCTCTAGTCACGAGCCGACTGGACTACGGAAACACCCTCTACGCAGGTACTACCGCAAAACTCCAGAAGAAACTCCAACGAATCCAAAACGCCTCAGCCAGGCTCATATTAGACATCCCACGCAACGAACACATCTCGGGTCACCTTAAAGACCTCCACTGGCTACCCGTCAATAAGAGGATCACTTTCCGACTGCTTACCCACGCACACAAATCACTCTACGACATCGGACCAGAATGCCTCAACTCAAGACTGTCCTTCTACACCCCCTCCCGCCAACTACGTTCTTCCAGCCAAGCCTTCGCCACCGTACCTCGCATCAACAAGACCACCATGGGGGGCAGATCCTTTTCATACCTGGCTGCTAAAACATGGAATTCACTCCCCGCTTACCTTCGCCTTACCCAGAACCACCTAGCATTCAGAAAGCAACTTAAAACGTGGATATTTGACAAGTAATCCTCCTCCCCTTCCTAAGCGCCTTGAAACCCTCTGGGTATGTAGTGCGCTATATAAATTATATGACTTGACTTGACTTGAGGTCTGACCTGTGGTGTTCCCCAGGGTTCAGCACTATCCCCACTCCTGTTTAACCTATATCTGCAGCCTCTGATTAACACCCTAGCGGAGATGGGCTGTCGGGCGTTCAACTATGCCGACGACACACAGTTACTGTTGGGCATAGATGACACCGTACAAGCCCAGTCACACGCCCAGGACATACTTAGATACACAGTTCACTGGATGGCTACTAACCAGCTCAAAATTAACCCGGAAAAAACAGAGGTGCTGATAGTACCATCCAAGTGCTCCTCCTGGAGTGACATGTTCTGGCCCCAGGAGCTGGGCCCAACTCCACAGCCAGCTGCCACAGTCAAAAGTCTTGGCATTAAGTTAGACAGTGCTCTTTCAATGACAAACCAGGTTTCTACCGTGGTTGGTACCTGCACTGGTCTTTTAAGACAGCTGCGCAAACTAGTTCCTCTCCTCTCCGAGCCGATGCTTCGCACAGTGGTTTCTGCCACCATAGTGTCAAGACTCGACTATGGAAATGCGCTCTACTTAGGCCTGCCAAAGACGCTAATTAACAGACTCCAAGTAGTCCTAAACGATGCCGCCAGGCTCATTTTTAATCTCCCGAGGAGAGCGCATGCCTCCCCATTACTAAAGAGTCTACACTGGCTGCCAATCGGGCAGAGGTCCACCTTTAAAAACCTCTGTATAGCCCATAAAGCCATCTATGGGCAGGCCCCGGCCTACATCAAGGAACGGATTGAGATATACAGACCGGAAAGAAACCTCAGGTCTTCAGACGCCCAACTCCTTGTTTGCCCACGTTTCAAACTGGCTACAATGGGAGGGAGATCTTTTTCGGTTGTGCTACCGAACCTATGGAACGCTCTGCCTGAGGCAGTCCGTAAGGAGGGTAACCTATTCCGTTTCAGGAAAGCCCTGAAAACTAACCTTTTCAGAACAGCACACAACCTAGCGTAATTCCTGTCCTTTCCTCTACTCTTCTCAGTACCTTGGTTATTATGTCATGAGGTAAAAGCGCCCTGAGACCTGCAGGTGATTTGGCGCGATATAAACCCGCAATAACAAATAACAAATAACAAATAACATCCTTCATAACTCCGTTTGGATGCTATCAATTCCGCAGGATGCCCTTTGGTCTCGCCTCGGCAGCTGCTGTGTTCCAAAAGCTAATGCACCGCCTGTTCAAGGACATTGAGGGCATCCAGTACTTTCAGGATGACATTTTGGTGATGGGGATGGACCAGGAAGACCATGACAAGAAATTGAATAAAGTGTTGTGTGTACTATAAAAGAATGGTTTGACAGCAGAATGGGAGAAATGTCGACTGGGAATGACATCAGTCACATACCTTGGGCACGAGATTGGAGGATGCGGAATCAAGCCAAAAAGAGAGAACGTGAAGGCGATCTGCGATGCCAGAGCTCCCAATAGCAAAGAAGAAGTGAGATCATTCCTGGGGATGGCCGAGTATTACAGTAAGTTCGTCCAGCACTTTGTCACCAAAACACATCACCTGAGGCAGCTAATAAGAGACAAGACAGCGTTCAAGTGGAACGAAGAAGCCCAGAAGGAATTTGAAGATCTAAAAAGGGACATAGGTCAGGCGATACCACTACAAGGGTACGATCCCCGGGGACAGACCATACTGACGACGGACGCTAGTGAGAAAGGACTGGGAGCAGTCCTAGCGCAGGAGAGAGCAGACGGAACAGTAGAGACTCTCAGTTTTGCATCCAGAGCTTTATCTCCCACAGAAGAGAAATTTAGCGTCATTGAGAAGGAAATGCTGGCGGCGGTATGGGCCATGGGGAAATTCAGGCAATTCCTGTACGGCACGAGATTTCAACTGCAGACAGACCACAAGCCCCTTGTCAAAGTCCTTACCTCAAGTGGACATGCGACCGCCACCCCTCGCATAGCCAAAATGACACTGAAGCTACTGGAGTACAGATATGATGTAGAATACATTCCGGGGACACGCAACAAAGTAGCTGATTACCTAAGCAGGGCCTCAGCCATGGAAGAAGCCCCTAGCCCTACAGCAGAGGATGAAGAAATGATAGCGGTAATGGAAGACTCGGAAAGGGCAATTAGCGAGCAAGAATGGGCCCAAGCATATGACGGTGACGCCGAAATCAGTGAGGTCAAGGAGTACATAATCAGAGGGTGGCCTGAAAAGAAAAAGTTACCGGAAGTACTACGGAAATTTTATGAAGTCCGCAAGGAGCTGTCGGTGAGTGACTCGGGAATCTTCCTGTACCGAGGAGACAAAGTGGTGCCTCCTACGAGATTGATCCAGCACCTTTTGGCCCAGCTACACGAGGGACACCTCGGCATAGTGAAAACCAAAATGAGAGTGAAGCAAATGTACTGGTGGCCAGGGCTGGACATACAAGTGGAGAGGCACGTGAGAGACTGTGATCAGTGCCAAGGAGCTGACAACCTTTTGAAACCCCTAAGGCCAGCCTTGGGCAAATTCGACCAACCTCGTAATCCTTGGGAGGATGTCTCAGTTGACATTTTGGGACCTGTTTTGGACAACCAAGGAATGCCGAAATATGTATGTGTCTTAGTGGACAAATATTCCAAGTGACCTGAGATTCACATCCAAGAAGAAATGGACTCTGAAACGATAATAAAGTTTCTCACCTCAGTTTTCCTGAGAGAAGGGATCCCGAGAACAATCCTGAGTGACAACGGCCCGCAATTCACCTCTGAGAAGTGGTACAAGTATATGGAAAGGAACGGGATCAAAACCAAGCACTCTTCCATATACCACCCTTCGAGCAATGGACAGGTAGAAAGATTCAACCGGGTCATCATGGGGTCCATCCAAGCGGCCATCATGAAGGGCAAGGACTGGGAAATAGAGATCATGAGCATGATCTGGGCGTACCGGATTACCCCCACTTCAACAGGGTACAGCCCATTCCAGATCCTGAGAGGCAGGCATCCCTTCACCAAGGACAATGTAGTTTGGAGAGAAAAGACCATCACCAGCAAATGGTCTCTGGCAGTGGTTCAACACAACTTGGAGAAGGCTCAGAAAGTATATACTGAACATTACAATCGGAGAAGAAATGTGAAAGAGGCAGCCCTTGAAAAAGGAGAGTGGGTGAGAGTCAAACTGGCGGTGCTGAGAAAGAAAAGAGAGAGCAAATATAGCCCGCCTCTGCAAGTGGAAGAAGTATACGACAGAGCGGCGTTACTCAGCGACGGGAATGTGTGGTCCCATAACCGCATTGCAAAAATCAAAGAGATCCTACAGTGGCCTACGGAGGAAGGAAGAGCCCTACAAGATCAGGGAGCTGAAAGAAGTGAAGGGGGCACTGCGGTAGGTGAAGAAGTCCGAGGAGAAGAGGAATGTTGTGAAGATGAGAGAGAGCTAGAGACGCCCGCAGTAGAGGAAACGCAGAGAGATAAGATGGCGACTCCGATAAGGGCAGAGCAGAGTCCTCAGAGAGATAGTAGGGTGAGCCCTGCTGAGAACTGCACTAGCGAAGTCTCCACACCGGTAAGACGCACACGCGCGGGTAGAGTGGTGGTCAGACCTAATCACTTCAGAGACTTTGAACTGGGGGGATGCTAAACCCCTGGGACTCAGAGGACTCAGTGGACTCTTTTGTGTATGTATAAAAAGGGGAGATATGTAGTGTTGCGCTCCAGTCTTTGCATGTGGCGTGATGACGCAACGCGCAAAGACGCTTTATCCCGCGGAGCGTGCATGCGCAGAATGACCGCGAGTGCCGAGAGAAGGACTCTCGCTCGGCGCTCTCCCGCGACATAAATATTAATAAAGGAAACCCTTTCCTCTACTCCCAGTGTCTGCCTCCTCATTCCGTGAAGTTAGATAACAACTTCACAAAACCCTGCAGGCCCATCCCAGCCGGTGCCTCTCTGAGACCTCCCCTGACGGTGAAAGCAGACTGGGAAAAACAGCTGCCCCACATCTCCTCCCATACGGTGCCCACGGCGCTCCCACGGCCTGGGCAGCCAGCCAGCGACCCCCAAGGCCAATCAGGAGCTGCCGCACGCTCACCCCCCCCCAACAGCGGCCCGCACATCGCAGGCCGCCCAGCCCAGCTGCAACCCCCAAAGGGGGGAGCCAGCAAAGGGGGGGGTATCTGCACTCACCATGCAAGCAGAACAGCAACTCCTGGGCACGAGAGAAACGGCGTCAGGGTGGGTGGGGGAGGAATATATACCTCTCCCCGCCTCCCACCACGGACGGAAGTGACGTCCAGGACCCCTTAGGGTGGAACACTGGGCTGCCCCGTGTGCCATCTTGTGGCACTAAGGGGGCCGCCCCCTTATGTGTGGTCCCCTGCGGGGACGTGTCGGTCGTCCCGCATTCTTCCTTTCTGTCCCCCATTCCCTCCCTCCCACTTGCACTCTCTTCTTCCTTCATCTCTCCCTACTTCTCGGTCTCTTTCCCCACTGGTTCTCTCTCTCTCACTTCTCTCTCTCTCAGCCCTCTTTCTTCACACTCACTTTCCACCGTATCTATCTCCCTGCCCCCCACCAAGTCTTCGTCTGTCCCCCCTCCCTCCTCCTCTCTGAAAATGCGAGCTGGAGTTGAAGTTAAGTGTGAAAGCACCAAGGTGTGAACCGAGAGAAGAGGCGGGGGGGCGGGGTGGGCGGCAGGTAGAGGGTCAAAGGGGGCACTGGCTCTCAGAGAGGTGAGAAGGGGCGGGCAGCAGTCTGAGCACAAAAAAAACACCAGAGCAACAGGCAGGTGCTCAGCAGGGAACCTGGTGTAAACTGAAGAAACGTACACTTCTTAGCACTACAAAGCAGCCGAAAGTGCGCCTTTTGGCTGCTTTGTAGTGCTGCCATTGCCGGCTTAACAGACGGGGATTAAAGAAAAAAATTAATTGTCACTTTAATTTGTTTGCTAGATGTGAAGGCTTTCCATCCTCTTCTGTTTCTCCCGTCTCCGGAGCATGTGTGCATTGCCATGTCCTTACAATGCTCACTTTTTCATGTGTTCTTTTCCCCATTCTCTTTGTGTTGCCTTCTCGCTCGTGTGCTTTCTCACTACCAGCTCTACTTTCCTCTCTTTAGCACCTTTTCATCCCCACACCCGGTGTTTCTTCCACCCCTGGTCTCCATGTTGTTTCCCCCACCCCGCCCCTTGTAACTTCCCTGCCACCCTCTTTAAAGATAAAAGAGCGCTTTCAAGCTTTTTACCCCAACTTGGATTGGTAACTAAAAAGAACAAGCATTTGCAATGCAATGGGTGTCGCATTTATGTGAGTTTGAGCTATTGACATTGCAAATAACAATGCCTTTTATATTTGTTTTCGTTTTAAAAACATAAATGAAAGGCATTGTTATTTACAATCCCAATAGCTTTAACTTGTGTAACTGCGAGGCCTATTGCATTGCAAATGCTTGTTTACTGCTGACTCCATTGGGGAGATACCTTTGTACACTTTGTAGGACATGATGTTTTTCTGACACCAATATTCTGGCACAACACAAGTTCATTTTCCTAGGTGTCCTGGTCTCTCAGATAGCCCTGCCTGTCTTCCACACATTTCTGCTCCTAGTGAACAAGCGAGGAGCTGACAGAAGTCCAGGAGGGGCTGTTTTAAGAGACTGAAAAAAGACTTAGGGCCTGATTACGATCTTGGCGGACTGGTCTCAGCTCTTGTTTACTTCTAGACTAGAGCGTAGCATTCACAGAATGTGAATACCATCGATGCAATGTAACCCCTTGCATGCGGCGCACATTTTCGCGCTGTGCAGGCGATTTAATTAGTGGGCGGGATTCAGACGGCCCCCGGCCATACTCTGCACACGCCTACCATGACGTCGGAAGGCCGAGGGCCGTCCGAAGCATGCAAGGGGTTAAACAATACTTCAAGGCTCCCTCGAGCTGCTGTGGGCTGACGAGCTCGTGGAGAGGCACCTGCGCGCCTGGAGAGATACTACGTTCCAAGGATACGGCAGCCTGCTCAGCAACCCCAAATAATGCCTAATCTCTGCTGATGAAAGATAATAATCTAGAAACACGTGTCCAGATGTGGTAAATAAATAAATAATACCCTATTTTTGACTAGACATATATCATAACAGATAGCTCAATAAATAAGAGTCAAGATTCGAGGTAGTAGGAGTTTTGCAGGTTTAATACAGCATAAGGACAGGAACAGGACCACCTGCATAGGAATAGGATGACAGGGCCCAGCAGCTGCTGGGGCTGGGATGAGCGCGCTCTAACTTTTAATAATAATACACGAGCATATATACATAGCGCAAACACATAGCATTACATTGCAGTAGGCGTAGCAGTGGGTGGAGCAGAAGGCGTGACGCGTAGCAGTCGCGAAAGATAAGAGTAAAAAGAAGGTGTAACTCAGACATGTGATGCAAACGTAACAGAATATGTCATGAATGGGCGGAAACATAGGAGGGGGCTACCTAAGGAGCCGGGACCTCTAACCTGGTGGTGCGCGCAAACTGGCAATGACGTGTTACGAGGAGAAGCTGGGGGCTATGAACTCTGTGCTAGGAGCAGAGACTAAAGTCTGGAGGGTCGGAGCGACATGTACCTAAACAGTATCTAAACAGTATCTAGTATCTGATGTTTAGGGAACATGTTGATATAAACTAGAAGTCAAGAGGGGAAAAGCTAACTGACTCTAAGACTGGAGCATGCATTTATTCTACATATAGTGCGTGATGAAGAATATTAAATGACCATTAAATACAGTATTTCTCTTAACATGGAGCCGCATAGGCTAGACAATGACGGAAACTATTGATGTAGTTCAGTAGCTTAGGAATGCAGAGAAGGAGGACTAAACTGATAGCTGGAATCATAACATAGTCTTGGCAGACTCAGAGGCAGAGCCAAGCTGCACCGGGCACTGCGAGGCAGGAAGTAAGTGAAAGGTCGAGGATACAGGTGGGGGCTGGATCGCTCCTCAGCGAGGCTCAGGAGACAGGAGCTGAATCTGATGTCCGGGCCCTGTTGAGGCCTGGAAACGGGGACTTTATAATGAAGTAACGTGCACACTGAGAAACGTGGCAACGTAGCTTTACATAGGCCTGATATTCGTAGTATTCACGAGGACTGGAAACTGGCATACTAGAGGTGGACACACCTGTAATTGCGTCATTAATCGGACATGGGGAGTACATATGCATATTGGTCATGCACACATAACATATGATGGATGACACGTAGGGACACAGAACATGACAAAATTTACTTTTCCACATTCCCTCCTTGTCACTACGTTTCCATCAGGAAACATCAATATTCATGATACCATCTATCATTTCATACAGTACCATTTGTTCATCTCGAATTGTCTTGGAACGGGATTTAGAACGGGGCTTGGGACTAGGAATACAAGAGGTAGCACACATGCCGCAAATCGCAGGGCCACATTGTATACAGAGGCAGCAGCTGAATATGATCGCTACTGCGATACCTAGAAAGGACAGGACTTTCCATCCCCAGGCGGAAATTATATTCCAGAACCAACCGGACCATGTCCAGGTGCCTGGATCTTGGTGTAACAGATGGGCAATTTTATGAAGTCTGGTTATAGCTGAATAAACAGACGGCGCATTATTTGGAATGAAAATGCAACAACTGGATCCGATGACTCTACAGGCCCCGCCCCTATCGGCCAGTATGACGTCAAGGACGAGACGATTCTGGAGCACAACAATTCTCATAAAGGATTGCTCTTCGGTTAAGTTACCTAGAGCGGAGGCAGTCTCATCTACTACTGCTTCAAGGGTTCTTGTTAACCTACGGATTAGCTTACTATTTACAACTGTACCTAAATAAGGGAACACACCTTTATCAATATCAATGAATTGTTCTGCAGCAGTTTCAGTATAATCGACAATCGGGAGATTTCTCTTGTGTCTAGTATGTACTAGGTAGGAATTCCTATGGTAGTCAGGTGGGGCTAGGAAAACAGGTGGCAGTAGGAAGGCAATGTAACAGGTTCCCTCCCAATCGAGGGGCAGACGAACATATGCGGTCTGACCACAAACAAAATAAGAATGACGTGAAGCTTTAAAAATAGATTTCCCACTGTCACTATACTGGATAATAGTAGTACAATCACTATGTCCTACGTGTACAGAACCATAATTACGGACACATAATTCGCCTTTGACTGGTAGTACTGAAATAGCAGGTGAGTCTGGAGTAGTATCAGACTGAACATTCAGGACCATGAAATTCGAAGAATAGTTACCTAAATTATACACTTCATTTTCTAGATCTAAACCTGTTCTGTGGGGGAGACCTTGCTTGTCTGGGAAACATGTACTGTTAAGAAAAGACATATCTGTTAAGGATGACGTTAACGTGGACCATGATCCACACGAACCATTATGTGAAAATGGATAAGGAAAGAGTGGCAGAACTCCCTTCGGGGTCTGGAAAGGGGGGAGTCGACCACACACCCAACAATTAGTGGCATTGCTGGTCTGGTGTGAATAATGTAACATGCGGATAAATGAGTTATTGCGCATAGCGAGGCGGTATGAATATTCGTGAGGAGGCAGATCACTAAACGTGTGCTCTACTGTAACATTAGAAGGCTTATTTACATGAGGAACTGGAAAACACAGGAAAAATGCGTAACTAGTGCAGGATATCAAAAGGCTGAGAAATAATATGAAACTTAGAAAAACGATACATCGGTTTGAGTTTTGACTGACTCTCTCACTATGGGGGTCTATTTTATACATGTCAGAAACAGTCTAACCGTTTCACCTAGGGGAGGACTTAGACAATCAAACTGGCTGACTCAATTTACTAGACCGTAGTTTTTGTTTATACTCCTGCTGCGGAGTTTTCTCTAACAGGGGAGGGGTTGTGTCAATGTCATTTGCGGGACAGTCCTTGAGAACAATATTTTGACAAGTCTTGATATCCTGGGAAATGTTTTTGGAGACCGGCTTTAATCCGTAGAATTTCTTGACGTGCGAAAGGTGCACCCAGCCGCGGCGTCCTTCCAATTTCACAGCTGTACGGGTGGTGAGGAGGACCTGACGGGGCTCCTTCCAACGTGGCTCCAGCGGACTTGATCTGTCAAAGTTCCGGACGAGCACCATCGAACCTGGAACGATCTCATGCGGTGCCACCTCGGTATTGTCTGGAAATGCGGCGGCAACCTGTGAACGACATGAGTTGAGGGCAGACATCAAGGAAGCTAGGTAATCTGTCAGCATATTACATGAAACATCAGTAATACTTCGGGGTCTAGGAGTACCCCACATGTTAGGGGGGCGGCCGAAAACGACCTCATACGGGGACAGACCTGATCTGGAATGTGCGACCATGCGCATATAAAACAAAGCAACTGGCAGAGCTACTAGCCAGTCCACACCCTTATCTTTACATATTTTGGCAATTCGAATTTTCAGAGTCTGATTATGTCTCTCGACTAGACCGGCTGCTTCAGGATGGCGTACACAATGAAACTTCCACTGGTACCCTAACAACAGGGAAACGTGCTTCATCAACTCAGATGAGAATGGCTGACCGTTATCAGAATATACGACTCTAGGGAGTCCATATCGAGGGAAAAACTCACGAACCAACTGCTTGGCAGTGGTCGCGGCTGTGTAATCTGGGACTGGATATGCTTCTGTCCATCTGGACAAAGCGCATACAACTACAAGAACATACTTGAAACCTCGACATCGCTCCATCTGAATATAATCCATCTGGAGGACCTCAAAAGGGTGGTCAGGAGGCTGGAAACCACCTTGTTCCACCGAGACACTTTTACCTGGATTAAACTGACAACATATCATACAGGTACGGACTTTCTGCTTGGCTGCAGCTCGTAAATGCTTGTTGAACCAAATGTTCTGGATACTATCTAACATTGCTTTTTCTCCTAAATGTGCTGGACTATGTGCGGTATTAATAATGACTTGAACCATAGAGTCGGGGAGAAACCATGTGGCTCTACCCTTTGTTAACCATCCTTGATCTGTCTGGACCCCTCCTTGTTCAGACCATTTCTTGATTTCATCGGGAGTAGCATGTAACTGGATATCTATGACATCTTGGGTAGGGTCCTTAACTGTCATACATGTAATCGGATCTGGAGTGTGTGTCATGTTAACTGGAATGTCTAGAGTCTGTGCTGTAAGCTTGGCTGTGCGATCTGCTAGATCATTACCTTGGGAAATAATGTCAGTAACTTTCGTATGTGCTTTGCATTTCATGATAGCGATAGATGTCGGTAAATGTATTGCATCTAACAGAGCTTGGATAAGGATACCATGCTGAATCTTGGTTCCATGAGAAGTCATGAAACCTCTCTCCTGCCAGAGCACTCCAAAGTCGTGTACAACTCCAAATGCGTAACGTGAATCTGTGTAAACATTAACTTTCAGGTTCTTGGCGTGTATACAGGCTTGTGTCAGAGCAACTAGCTCTGCTGCTTGAGCGGACAGAGTATCAATACGGTGTGTTTCAATAACTTCGGTGTCAGTAGTCACTGCATACGCGGCGACTAGTTCTCCTGTACTAGTTCTCATACATGAACCATCCACATAAAGTGTCAGGTCAGGATCTGGTAACGGAATGTCTGTCAGGTCTTGTCTTGGCTTTGTCGTAATGTTGACTACTTCCACACAGTCGTGTGCGGCAGGATTTGAACTAACTGATGGTAACAGTGTAGCAGGATTCAGGATGTTGCAGCGTCTAATATCTATGTGTGGCTGGAACAGTGTCAATTCATAACCTGTTAAACGTGCAATTGTCAAGTGCTGTGTTTGTGTTCGGTTTAAAAGAACTTCCACGGAGTGTGGGACTTGTACTGTCAGGGAGTGTCCTAAAACTATGGAATCACTTTGTCTGATAGCTAGTGCTGTGGCTGCAACTGACTTGAGGCACGCAGGCAACGCCTGGGCGACTGGATCTAGTGTGCTAGAAAAATAAGCACACGGCTTGTATTGTCCTGCTTGGTCTTGTGTGAGAACAGATAATGCTGTACCTTCACGTTCTGTGACGAAAAGTGTAAAAGGCTTACTGTAGTTCGGTGTAGCTAGAACTGGAGCTTGGCATAAAGCTTTCTTTAACTCGTTGAAACTAAGTGTATGTTCAGATGTCCAAGGGAGAACAGTCGATACGGCTGCCTCCTGTGTCGTTAACTGTATCAGTGGCTTGGCTAGAAATGCATACTGAGGAATCCATTGTCTGCAATAAGAAGTAAGGCCGATAAAGGCACGTACCTCCTTCTGGGTTCTGGGCTGGGGAAGACTCGCTATCAACTGGATACGGTCTGGTGTCAACTGCCTACCCCTCTTGGACAGTAAGTGTCCTAAGTAGACCACTTGCTGGACACAGAATTGAAGCTTCGAAGGGGACACCTTGTGCCCCATCTCGGCTAGGAAATACAAGACTGTAAGTGACGCTCGCTCGCAATCACGTTCAGAACGGGCTGTGATCAGTAGATCATCGACATACTGGAGCAGCGCAGTGTCAGTTGGCATGTGAATATTATCTAGTTGTCTCTTAAGTGCTTGACTGTAAATACTAGGGCTTTCTGTGAAACCTTGAGGAGCTCGTGTAAACATATAGCTCCTTCCATTTAAACAAAATCCGAAAAGAAACTGGCTGTCTGGATGGATGGGAACACTAAAAAATGCGTTCTTGAGGTCTATGACAGTGAAGAACGTGGCTTCGGAATCAATGGCTGTCAATAGGGAAGAGATATCTGGGACAACTGGGTACTGAGGAATAATACATTTGTTAAGTTCCCGTAAATCAATCACTAATCGATATACTGGGGGTGCATTTGGATCAGTACGTTTCATGACTGGAATGATCGGAGAGTTACATACATTGGAGTCAGTTTCTACAACTACTCCTTGAGCCATGAGCTCGTCTATAATTTTGGATAAGGCTGCTACAGCCTCAGGTGGCAATCTATACTGCCTGATTCGTGGTAACACTACACCTGGTTTGAGAGTCACACGATGGGGTGTGATTTGCATATAACCTACATCAGTTGGACCTTGCGCCCATAAATGCTGCGGAACTTTAGACAGTCTGGAATCAAAATCTCGTAATACATAGTGACCCTTAAAGTCACGTAGAAACAGACGTATTCCCTCTGGGGAACAACATATAACTGCACCTAACTCTTTCAGTGTTTTAATGCCTAATAGATTTTCTGGACATGACTTAGTAAGTAACAGATCAGTAGTGCGGGACAATGGACCTACTTCTAGAGTGACTGGCTTTGAAATCTCATTAACGATAGGCTTTCCTGAAAATCCAAGGGAAACATTTCTTGAGCCTGAGAGCGGAGCCCCTGGAACTTCGGCATGACTAATTGTGGTCCTACTTGCCCCTGTATCAATCAAAAACTTTCTGTCTTTCCCTAATACTTGACTGTGAACATAGGGACCTTCTTGATCTACAGGTATCTCGATGAGAGGCAAGCCTACCTCCCTCTCTAGGCTGTTTCATGAATATGGCTGGTACTCTGGATACTCAGACTGTGCATACTGGTACATCTGCGATGTAACATGCTGTGTTGCAGCAATAGGCTGCGGTACTGTAACTGTCTGTTGTGCATTCTGTGGCTGAGGAATCTGTGAAACTTGTTCCTGTCTAGGCGGACGTGGTCTTTCTTTAGTCTTACCAGTAGCTATGTTGTGTTTCAGAACTGCACACTCATTTATAAAATGACCTGGCTGTTTACAATAATTGCAGTTCCCTTTAACGGGAGCTGCAGGATGACTGGCTTGATTCTGACCCCTCTTCTGACTGTCTTGAGGAACAGATTGTGCAACTAGTACTTTCATTTTCGTGTCTTTCATACGTTTTCTCTCGTGTTCTTGCTCTTCCCTGATTCTATTCTGGTGATACTGGAGCATCTGGAGCATCTGGGACGGAGTATTTGCTTGCCAGGCGCTTTCGACTTTCAGAACTCGGTTTTTAATTGGTGGACTTGAATTCTCAACTAATTTAGTAACAAAAAGGTGAGGGTATGACTCACTACTTGTCTTGAGGCCACTGTTGATACTAAAGCACTTTTCAAACCTAGAATAAAAATCACTAATATCTTCATCTTGTTTCTGTTTACAGGCTGAGATTGCATCCCAGTCTTCTTTTCTCGTTGTTAATAATCTGGGTAAAACTTGAATCAATAATTCTGGTAATTCTTTACATTTCTCTCCTAGACCAGTACCTGGTACACGTATCTTATCTTCTGCTTCTAGGACTGCCCAATCTATCTTTTTCTCTCCCACCTCCCATTCTTTTTCCTTTAGCTTTTCATACACCCCTGCGGGTAGCAGAACCTTTAACATTTTAATGATATCTGGGTAAGTGTATTCTCCCATACGGAGCATGTCTTTTAATTCTCTATGGAACCCTGCTGGATCTTTGTCATGACAGGGAATTAATTTCTTCATTTCGAGGAGTTCCATCTTTGTGATCGGAGTGTATACAAACACTCGCTGCATTTCGCCACCCGCTCCTCTGACTGGGTGGACTTCTCGTAACGGATTCTGTCTGTCTATGTAGAATGATTTACTTTCTGGGGGTGAGACATGAACAAAATGCGGGTTCAAGAATGTTCTATATTTGTGGCGCTGTTCTAGAATGACACTAATTAAATCGGTACCTAGACCTCTCCATTTGTACTGGAGTAACTCGTTCAGGATATCATGTAACGGGCCTGGATCAGAATGTTGACCCTCATACAGAGTAATGAGGTGCTGAATCATATACATACCCACCAGTCGCTGCTCGGCTGGGGGCATTTTCAGAAACATTTGTGCCACTATTTCGTCTGGAAAAGTGGTAGAATCAGTAATCCATCGGACTGCTGATCGGGCTAGTTCTTGTTCATGCATGGTACTTAACTCACTATAACCGATTCGTGATTTCAGAATGTGATCGGTAGCTTGAAATACTTGTTCTAGGGAACCTTGTTCTGGTGCTGAATGATGGAAAATAGACTTGGGTTCTAGACGTAAATGGCGATCTGGAAATCTAGATTTTCCTACATACGCTATTCTGGCGGTATTCTCGTCGTCTTCCTCTTCAGGATCAGAGGTACTTTCTTTCTCGCTTACTTGTGCGGCTTTACGCTGTTCGTGTATCTTTATTATCTCTCTACGGATTTTCTTGTACATACTTTCCATGGCACCAATGGTATTGTGCTTTCCTTCGGCTATATTATCACTCCACTTGGTTAGAGTTTTCATTTCTTCCGGGTCTTTAGACGGATGATCCTGTTCTCTTATTAGACAGTTAATTAAGAACTTTAATATCAAACGCTGAATCTCGGCTTTCCTTTGGGACATGGCATCACTAATACTTTGTGGGTCATCCCCTGTACGGATGAAACGATATATCCTGTCTAGATCTTCTTTCATATTCGGCAGGGTGACTAGATACTCGGTCACTCTCCTTACGCGTACGGAATATAAAACCATATTAAACTCGCCTGGAACTGGGTCATAGACACATTCGCCAAGGGTTTGCCTAATTTCTGCAACAGACTTATTACTCTTGGGAGTACGCTGTGATGCTTGAGCATGTAATTCGAGTGCTGATAAACGCTTGTATGGCGGCGGGGTTTGAGGAAGACCTCCTCCTGCGGCCCCTAAACTAGAATCATCAACTGATGCTTTCCGTCCTGGCAGGGTCGGTAATTGTAACGTGGGCTGGACTTGTATGGCGGGCTGACCCGGGGGGGCTGTTAAGGGCACCCCGGTGTCTGGAGGAGCAGGAATTACCTGATTTACAGGGACTGGCGGAGTGCGAACAGGATTTGCATATTCGGGGACTGTGTCGTCCAGATAGGACGAAATAAAAATATCAGCTGCGGTCGGTTTGTGACGTAGCTTGGTCGGAACTAATGGTGGCGGGAAATTACTGGATGCCTCTGGGGTCGCTTTTGGCAAGCCCTCAGCAAGAAGAGGATACATACCCTTAATGAGGGCATTCCTCTGTCTGTCTGATTGCTCAGTTCTAACTCGTTCACCTATCTCGATCAATTCTCTTTCTTGGGCTCGTTCTTGGGATTCTCTACTTAGTTCTGACTTTCTGATTTCTCTTTCGGTTCTTTTATGAGCTTCTTTGCGCCATAACTCGATGGCATCTTTCTGTGACTGTCTGGCTTTCTTTTTCCATAATGCTTCTTCTACTCGCATGATGCATTCGGCATCCCATGTACCCGATACGGGCCATCTATACTTTTCTTCTAACTGTTTGGTATACTCTACCCATAAATCTAGATACAATATGGCGCTTATGCCATGCTTCTGATACATAAAGTGACCTGGACTGTCCCTGGGCGGGACGGGAACTGCTGCTTCCAGCAGACCCTTTCTAGTTTTTAACTGACGTAATTTTGAGAAGAGCGGCATGACTGGACTATAATCTGGACATAATACAATACACAATGAAA
Organism: Lissotriton helveticus; assembly: GCF_964261635.1. Lineage (NCBI taxonomy): Eukaryota > Metazoa > Chordata > Amphibia > Caudata > Salamandridae > Lissotriton > Lissotriton helveticus. Next base: position 97,263,089 of record NC_136064.1, on the reverse strand, counting down.
ACACGAAATCACGTCGCACTCATACCACAACATTAAAATACATGAAGAACATTATGAATAACAGTTCGAACAGAATACCACCTGAAAATACTGAGAACAGAACACATAAATTTTCTCGAGAACAGAAACTGACTAGAACAGAAACTAGATGCACTGCTGAAACAGTACGAAACTTACTGGTCTCATAAAGAGACACGTCAGGACCCGCATCCACCGAAGTGGACACTTCGTTTGTGGGACTGTGTACCACCAACCCACAGACCAGAGTCAATTAAATTGACCCTGTCTAGATACCACCCTAGTAACGGTACTCACCGGGTAGCAAGAACGGAAGGCCTCGGACTGGACTGGACTGCTACGACGACAAACTTCGGACTTCGGACTTCAGTTACGGGTGGACCTCCGGATACCTCGGACCTTGGACTCTTGGCTTGGGCTCTGGTCGGGACTCGCCGCGTTCCTCCACCGTCTCGTCTGGATGCTGGACCGCCTCCTCCGTCTCCTCCGTGGGCCTGAGGGATACTTGAGCAGAAATATCTGCCACTGCGCAGAAGAGTTCCGTCACGACTGCAGAGGGTCAGGGGGTCGGCGTGGCTTCACCGACGCGTGGGGAAAGGGCAAGTCCCTATTCGGGCGCCATTATGTGGTAAATAAATAAATAATACCCTATTTTTGACTAGACATATATCATAACAGATAGCTCAATAAATAAGAGTCAAGATTCGAGGTAGTAGGAGTTTTGCAGGTTTAATACAGCATAAGGACAGGAACAGGACCACCTGCATAGGAATAGGATGACAGGGCCCAGCAGCTGCTGGGGCTGGGATGAGCGCGCTCTAACTTTTAATAATAATACACGAGCATATATACATAGCGCAAACACATAGCATTACATTGCAGTAGGCGTATCAGTGGGTGGAGCAGAAGGCGTGACGCGTAGCAGTCGCGAAAGATAAGAGTAAAAAGAAGGTGTAACTCAGACATGTGATGCAAACGTAACAGAATATGTCATGAATGGGCGGAAACATAGGAGGGGGCTACCTAAGGAGCCGGGACCTCTAACCTGGTGGTGCGCGCAAACTGGCAATGACGTGTTACGAGGAGAAGCTGGGGGCTATGAACTCTGTGCTAGGAGCAGAGACTAAAGTCTGGAGGGTCGGAGCGACATGTACCTAAACAGTATCTAAACAGTATCTAGTATCTGATGTTTAGGGAACATGTTGATATAAACTAGAAGTCAAGAGGGGAAAAGCTAACTGACTCTAAGACTGGAGCATGCATTTATTCTACATATAGTGCGTGATGAAGAATATTAAATGACCATTAAATACAGTATTTCTCTTAACATGGAGCCGCATAGGCTAGACAATGACGGAAACTATTGATGTAGTTCAGTAGCTTAGGAATGCAGAGAAGGAGGACTAAACTGATAGCTGGAATCATAACATAGTCTTGGCAGACTCAGAGGCAGAGCCAAGCTGCACCGGGCACTGCGAGGCAGGAAGTAAGTGAAAGGTCGAGGATACAGGTGGGGGCTGGATCGCTCCTCAGCGAGGCTCAGGAGACAGGAGCTGAATCTGATGTCCGGGCCCTGTTGAGGCCTGGAAACGGGGACTTTATAATGAAGTAACGTGCACACTGAGAAACGTGGCAACGTAGCTTTACATAGGCCTGATATTCGTAGTATTCACGAGGACTGGAAACTGGCATACTAGAGGTGGACACACCTGTAATTGCGTCATTAATCGGACATGGGGAGTACATATGCATATTGGTCATGCACACATAACATATGATGGATGACACGTAGGGACACAGAACATGACAAAATTTACTTTTCCACACAGAGATGGCCAGCACTAATCTGCACCCACCTGGTGAAACACTCTAAAGACTTTGCAAGTGTACTCGCTTGTCGGACTGCATCAACCATGATGCTTAGGGGCGACTCTGCTGGGAGGTGAAGCAGTGTGCTCCCACACCTATTTTCTACTTCAAGGCTCCCTCGAGCCGCTGTGGGCTGACGAGCTCGTGGAGAGGCACCTGCGCGCCTGGAGAGATACTACGTTCCAAGGATACGGCAGCCTGCTCAGCAACCCCAAATAATGCCTAATCTCTGCTGATGAAAGATAATAATCTAGAAACACGTGTCCAGAGATGGCCAGCACTAATCTGCACCCACCTGGTGAAACACTCTAAAGACTTTGCAAGTGTACTCGCTTGTCGGACTGCATCAACCATGATGCTTAGGGGCGACTCTGCTGGGAGGTGAAGCAGTGTGCTCCCACACCTATTTTCTACTTCAAGGCTCCCTCGAGCCGCTGTGGGCTGACGAGCTCGTGGAGAGGCACCTGCGCGCCTGGAGAGATACTACGTTCCAAGGATACGGCAGCCTGCTCAGCAACCCCAAATAATGCCTAATCTCTGCTGATGAAAGATAATAATCTAGAAACACGTGTCCAGAGATGGCCAGCACTAATCTGCACCCACCTGGTGAAACACTCTAAAGACTTTGCAAGTGTACTCGCTTGTCGGACTGCATCAACCATGATGCTTAGGGGCGACTCTGCTGGGAGGTGAAGCAGTGTGCTCCCACACCTATTTTCTACTTCAAGGCTCCCTCGAGCCGCTGTGGGCTGACGAGCTCGTGGAGAGGCACCTGCGCGCCTGGAGAGATACTACGTTCCAAGGATACGGCAGCCTGCTCAGCAACCCCAAATAATGCCTAATCTCTGCTGATGAAAGATAATAATCTAGAAACACGTGTCCAGAGATGGCCAGCACTAATCTGCACCCACCTGGTGAAACACTCTAAAGACTTTGCAAGTGTACTCGCTTGTCGGACTGCATCAACCATGATGCTTAGGGGCGACTCTGCTGGGAGGTGAAGCAGTGTGCTCCCACACCTATTTTCTACTTCAAGGCTCCCTCGAGCCGCTGTGGGCTGACGAGCTCGTGGAGAGGCACCTGCGCGCCTGGAGAGATACTACGTTCCAAGGATACGGCAGCCTGCTCAGCAACCCCAAATAATGCCTAATCTCTGTTGATGAAAGATAATAATCTAGAAACACGTGTCCAGAGATGGCCAGCACTAATCTGCACCCACCTGGTGAAACACTCTAAAGACTTTGCAAGTGTACTCGCTTGTCGGACTGCATCAACCATGATGCTTAGGGGCGACTCTGCTGGGAGGTGAAGCAGTGTGCTCCCACACCTATTTTCTACTTCAAGGCTCCCTCGAGCCGCTGTGGGCTGACGAGCTCGTGGAGAGGCACCTGCGCGCCTGGAGAGATACTACGTTCCAAGGATACGGCAGCCTGCTCAGCAACCCCAAATAATGCCTAATCTCTGCTGATGAAAGATAATAATCTAGAAACACGTGTCCAGAGATGGCCAGCACTAATCTGCACCCACCTGGTGAAACACTCTAAAGACTTTGCAAGTGTACTCGCTTGTCGGACTGCATCAACCATGATGCTTAGGGGCGACTCTGCTGGGAGGTGAAGCAGTGTGCTCCCACACCTATTTTATACCAGAATATGTTGTACCACAGAAGCCAAGACATCCACTGGTCCCAGGGGCCGTCTTGAGAGGTGGCTCGTCCCACCGTGGTAGCCACGACGCAGCACCAGAGGGCCTTTGCCACCCCAAAACAGGCTTCTTCCATTCTCTCAGGATCAGAAGGAGTTTAAAACTCAGTAGACCACAGCGAGGCACTGTATCCGTCAATATTGAGGGGGTGCTCAAATGAAGGATGCTATCATCAAGATATACACCAAAGAGGAGCACAGAATAAAGACCAGACTTCAGAAGACGCCTCCTTTATTTTCATTGTTCATTTTGCTTTAGGTTGAGAATGATGAAGAACCAGAGGTGATATATATAATATGATGAAAACAAACCTTCGGCACGAGCCCTAACCTCTACAATCAACCCAATTCTAATGTGAACCCTACCTCAAAGACTAACTCTACACCTCAACATCTACCTCCATACCTACAGCTGCACCTACCTCTTCAATTTCATTTTCTACTTATACATCTACCTTTTTTCTGTCTCTCCGCATACATCTATCTACACCTGGGCTTTTGGTCAGCTCCCTCCTGCCATTGGCTGGTTCCGTTTTACAGAGGTCCCCATTGGCCGGGTGTGCTCTCCTTACCGCCATGACATTTTGTGGAAGATTACATGGGACTTTATGTAGTCCCCTATGGTAAGGCCTCCAGCCCCCTCCCCTGCCTCTCTCTCTCTCTCTGGCCACAGAGGGCAAGGATTCATCAATTCACCAGAAACATATAAGGGCTGAGGCAGCTGTACTGGCCTCTGACCCGAATGGAATGGAATCCCCAAATCAGGTGTTTGGATAGGTTACATGTGCACAGGTTTAGCAGTAGGTAAATTGAATTCCATACATAAGACCAGCTGTCTTTCTGCCATGTTCTGCTTGAGCCCTCCCTGCATTGCATTCTCAAAGTGTTGCAGAATGCATCAGACCACTTCACTTCAAGCCCGAGACAGTATGGTCACACTGCAGGGGGGCTCATTCAATATCAAGATCCTGCTTCAAGGCCTTATGGGCGGCCTATAAACGTATATAGGTGTTGGCCCTAAATAACTAAAATATTTCATTACACCTCACAGAGCTGGACACCACCGTGTTCTACAGTCGGAGTAGTGTCGTTGCGCAACACGGGAGGGCTGCGTCTGTGCTTAGAAAAGTCCTTGTCTTTAGAAAGCTCCTTCTGTCTCTAAGCACTCAAATACCCATGTAGCGCCCTCTCCAGCCTGATCATGCTACAAACGGTATTACATATCTTTATTCATCAGAGTGTGTACGTTAACTGCCAGTACTACGTCATGAATATTCTTAACCACACTCAGGGGCATATTACCAAGGGCCTTATCACCGTTTTAGCGGGAATTTTTCCCACTAAAGCGGCGATAATTTTATCACCCTATTACCTAGCTGTCGCTAACACCAGTTAGCGACAGCTATTAGGAGATAGCGACCATCTTGGGGCCCACTTTGCATGTCAGCGATAATTATCGCTAATGACATGCAAAGTGGGCGAGCCAAGATGTTAGCGACTGTTTACAGTCGCTAACATCGCTATCTCCTATTACCTACTTTTGGAAATAATCGCTCTAAGCGTCATTATCTCCAAAATCTAACGCCTGCTCAGAGCAGTTCTTAGCCATGTTATCCAATGGAAGGTGGATAACATGGCTAAGAGCATTGTCACGATAATGCATGAATATCGCTGATTTTTCAGCGATATTCATGCATTTCCCGCAATTTTGACCGCTTTTGAGATAAACCTTGATAATATCAAGGTATCTCAGCGGTAAAAATCGTCGGAGCGCGGCGATATTATTATACCCGCTAACCAAGCTTAGCGATAATTATCGCTATTGCTTGGTAATATGCCCCTTTGTTCCTTATGTCACTATTCTACTGTCAGGGACCAGAGGGGTCCCGCTATCTTTAACAAACCTGACGCTGCATCTCCTTGTTAAATAAGAAGTATACAAAAAATTACATATATACATCATAACTCTTCAATGAGTCATCGAGGTGCTCGAATCAATCTTCAAGATCTTGTTGCGTGAGTTTGAGGAGACATAGGAGAGGCATCCGCGGCAGCGACAGGTGACACAGACACAGATGCAGTCTTTGGGCTCTCCTGACTCCCAGATGGAAGGGTCTCACACTGAACATCTGGGGTCATCGAACCTTCGAGGCAGGTGTTTGAAATAAGAAGAATCTCTTGTGATGGACTTTCCAGAACGGTGAGCTGTCACCATGTGTCCTTTGCTGGTCACAACCCTCAGTGAGTCATCATCAAAAGGAGCATCAGATTTGCGTTTCAGTTTCTGCCTGACAAGGACAGGTTCTCCTCTATTGAACACAGTGTTCCGAGCATGGCGGTGCCTGTCCACATAGGTCTTCATTTTGCATTTGTGAGACGAATCAGTAGTGCGAAGTTTATCAAAGTCAATCGATCTTTCAGTGATCCATTGCGGCAACTTAGTTCCTATGTCTCTCCCAAACATTAAGGTGGCAGGGCTCTCACCTGTGGTAGAATGGGGAGTTGACCCGTATGCACAAAGAGTGGAGTGAAGAACTGACTTGAGTTCGAGCCTTTCCAGCGCAGCACGCTGAACGGTCCTCTTGAGGGTGCTCATAAATCACTCGACAACACCATTCATCTGGGCCAGAGAGTGGTGCTTTTCTGATACTTGACATTTAGGTGAGTGAGAAAGTCATAACATTCTCAACTATTGAAGGGCGAGTCACTGTCACATTTCAAAATCATGCTTGCTGCTTCTGTTCTGGGACCTGTTTGTTGTTGCTTTCGGCCCCATGTGGTTTTGGCCCGGGCTTTCTCTGGCCACTTTTCTGCCTACGAGTCTCGGGGGTCCGGGTTTTCGGCCCTTCCGGTGTCTCTCTGTCCCGGCATGGTTCTTCCTGCTCGTGGTCGCCTCTCTTGGGTGATTCCCTCCACTAATCTGTGTTTTCTGGGTTTGCCCTGCTTCGTTGGCATCCCCTCCTGGTCTGTTGGTTTCTTGTAAGTTTCCATGAAGCTGTTTGGCTTGGGTATGTGCTCACTTTGTTATTCATGTGGCGAGGAAGACTTACAAGGAGGTAATGCCCCGGTGACTCTCCGGTAATCTTCATTACTCCAAGTATAGTCTTTCTCGCCACATGAGTTCCCATCCCTCCCACCCTGTCTGGCTTTCGGCTTCATGTTTCGGCTTGGTAGCTTCAAGCTGAAGGGTTGGGCCAGCCCGCCTCTTAGAGAGGTCAAGGGTGATATGGGTCGGCCATATTGGGAAGGGATGGGAGGCATGGGAGGCTAACTTATTGCTTTGAAGGGTTCTGGTTTGGAACTGAAGCTCACTTTGAAATTTATGTGGCGAGGAAGACTATACTCGGAGTAATGAAGATTACCGGTAAGTAACCGGGGCTTCTGCAGAGATATCTGCTCATTTCGTGCAGCTCATAGGCTTTTATCTGAGCAGGGCTGAGGTTGATAGAAGAAATACCATTGTGCTTACCTTTAATATCAACACATCAAACTTTAGTTTCCCTTCTTCCATAACAACTTCTGTTTTTGTTAGGTCAATAAAAGCAAATGTGTCTCCTTCTCAAGGTTAGAATACTGCATATTGTTTACATCAAACTGTCCAATGGGATTCAATGGAACTAGCAATTACAAGACATTTGTTACTTGAGGCTGGCAAGTGAAAATTAAAAAGCCACAGTAAAAATGTCCATGAAAACATTATATAAATTCAAATCCAGCATGTGTTCATGAAATACTCCATGTATGAAGGGCCCTCCTCACCTCTTTTGAATGTGTCGAGCCCTGCTGGAAGTTGGTGCATCACCCTACAGCCATGTTATGCCACTATTGAAAGCAGCGTGGTCTTAATATTACTCAAAGGGTTGCAAAGTAAAACGTGGAGGTAAAACATTATTACTACACAAAGTCTGTATTCTTGAAGCTACATTATTATTACTACACATGGTCTGTGTTCTTGAAGCTACATTATTATTACTACACATGGTCTGTGTTCTTGAAGCTACATTATTATTATTACACAAGGTCTGTGTTCTTGAAGCTACATTATTATTACTACACATGGTCTGTGTTCTTGAAGCTGCATTATTATTACAGGAGGTCTGTGTCGTTGAAGCTACATTATTATTACACACGGTCTGCGTTCTTGAAGCTACATTATTATTACACACGGTCTGTGTTCTTGAAGCTACATTATTATTACACACGATCTGCGTTCTTGAAGCTACATTATTATTACACACGGTCTGCGTTCTTGAAGCTACATTATTATTACACACGGTCTGTGTTCTTGAAGCTACATTATTATTACACACGGTCTGCGTTCTTGAAGCTACATTGTTATTACACACCGTCTGCGTTCTTGAAGCTACCTTATTATTACACACGGTCTGTGTTCTTGAAGCTATATTAATGTTACATGCAGTCTGTGTTCTTGAAGCTACATTATTATTACACACGGTCTGTGTTCTTAAAGTGGTATTAATATTACATGCAGTCTGTGTTCCTGAAGCTACATTATTATTACAGGAGGTCTGTGTTCCTGAAGCTACATTAATGTTACAGGAGGTCTGTGTTCGTGAAGCTACATTATTATTACAGGAGGTCTTTGTTCCTGAAGCTACATTAATATTACAGGAGGTCTGTGTTCGTGAAGCTACATTATTATTACATGAGGTCTGTGTTCGTGGAGCTACATTATTATTACAGGAGGTCTGTGTTCCTGAAGGTACATTAATATTACAGGAGGTCTGTGTTCGTGAAGCTACATTATTATTACAGGAGGTCTGTGTTCCTGAAGCTACATTAATATTACAGGAGGTCTGTGTTCCTGAAGCTACATTAATATTACAGGAGGTCTGTGTTCCTGAAGCTACATTAATATTACAGGAGGTCTGTGTTCGTGAAGCTACATTATTATTACAGGAGGTCTGTGTTCCTGAAGCTACATTAATATTACAGGAGGTCTGTGTTCGTGAAGCTACATTATTATTACAGGAGGTCTGTGTTCCTGAAGCTACATTAATATTACAGGAGGTCTGTGTTCCTGAAGCTACATTAATATTACAGGAGGTCTGTGTTCGTGAAGCTACATTATTATTACAGGAGGTCTGTGTTCCTGAAGCTACATTAATATTACAGGAGGTCTGTGTTCCTTAAGCTACATTAATATTACAGGGGGTCTGTGTTCGTGAAGCTACATTAATATTACAGGAGGTCTGTGTTCCTGAAGCTACATGAATATTACAGGAGGTCTGTGTTCGTGAAGCTACATTATTATTACTACACATGGTCAGTGTTCTTGAAGCTACATTATTATTACAGGAGGTCTGTGTCGTTGAAGCTTCATTATTATTACACGCTGTCCTGTTCTTGAAGCTACATTATTATTACACGCGGTCTTTGTTCTTATAGCTACATTATTATTACACTCAGTTTGTGTTCTTACAGCTACATTATTATTACACACAGTCTGCGTTCTTGAAGCTACATTATTATTACACACGGTCTGCGTTCTTGAAGCTACATTATTATTACACACGGTCTGTGTTCTTGAAGCTATATTAATAATACATGCAGTCTGTGTTCTTGAAGCTACATTATTATTACACACGGTCTGTGTTCTTGAAGCTACATTATTATTACACACGGTCTGTGTTCTTGAAGCTACATTATTACTACACATGGTCTGTGTTCTTGAAGCTACATTATTATTACAGGAGGTCTGTGTTCTTGAAGCTACATTATTATTACAGGAGGTCTGTGTTCTTGAAGCTACATTATTATTACACACAGTCTGCGTTCTTGAAGCTACATTATTATTACACGCAGTCTGTGTTCTTGAAGCTACATTATTATTACACGCAGTCTGTGTTCTTGAAGCTACATTATTATTACACGCAGTCTGTGTTCTTGAAGCTACATTATTATTACATGCAGTCTGTGTTCTTGAAGCTACATTATTACTACACATGGTCTGTGTTCTTGAAGCTACATTATTATTACACGCAGTCTGTGTTCTTGAAGCTACATTATTATTACACGCAGTCTGTGTTCTTGAAGCTACATTATTATTACACGCGGTCTGTGTTCTTGAAGCTACATTATTATTACACGCAGTCTGTGTTCTTGAAGCTACATTATTATTACACGCAGTCGGTGTTCTTGAAGCTACATTATTATTACACGCAGTCTGTGTTCTTGAAGCTACATTATTATTACACGCGGTCTGTGTTCTTGAAGCTACATTAATACTACACATGGTCTGTGTTCTTGAAGCTGCATTATTATTACACGCAGTCTGTGTTCTTGAAGCTACATTATTATTACACGCAGTCTGTGTTCTTGAAGCTACATTATTATTACACGCGGTCTGTGTTCTTGAAGCTACATTATTATTACACGCGGTCTGTGTTCTTGAAGCTACATTATTATTACATGCGGTCTGTGTTCTTGAAGCTACATTAGTATATTATTAATACACGCAGTCTTTGATCTTGAAGCTGTTTTTTTGCTCAGCTCCAAGAGAGTGAGCTGTATTCACCTGATTCTGGCTGCTCCTGTGCAGGACACTGCAGCAGCCTTTGCTGTTAGCTTAGCTCCAAACAGTTATTTTATTTTATTTTTTTCAAGAGGGTCCCTTGAGCTCAACCCTCTAATCAACACTAACTCCAACCACAAACACTCAGGGCTAAATCATATTCCTGTTCCCGCGTGATCAGTACATGTTGACGCATATATTCCCAAGCAAAGTTTGCTTTTATATTCAAGATGTTTGTTTTTCATCATAAATACATAAACATAAGCATCTAAAACTGCAATGATGCAAATAAGTCAGGATTTTATTATGAGACTGTGCACATATATTGAGGAGGGAGCCGTCACCCGTTGACGTATTGGAGAAAGCAGTTTATTCAGTTAATAGTTTCCTGCAATGCACCTGTTGAGGGTTCACACCGGATCATAAGGGGGCTCTGTTGGTGCACCACACATCCCAGGTTCACACCGGATCGTAAAGGGGCTCTGTTGGTGCACCACACATCCCGGGTTCACACCGGACCGTAAGGGGGCTCTGTTGGTGCACCTCACTTCCCGGGTTCACACCAGGTTGTAAAGGGGCTCTGTTGGTGCATCACGCATCCCGGGTTCACACCGGATCGTAAAGGGGCTCTTTTGGCGCACCACACTTCCCGGGTTCACACCGGATCATAAAGAGGCTCTGTTGGTGCACCACACATCCCAGGTTCACACCGGACCGTAAAGGGGCTCTGTTGGTGCACCACACATCCCGGGTTCACACCGGACCGTAAGGGGGCTCTGTTGGTGCACCACACTTCCCGGGTTCACACCAGGTTGTAAAGGGGCTCTGTTGGTGCATCACGCATCCCGGGTTCACACCGGATCGTAAAGGGGCTCTGTTGGTGCACCACACTTCCCGGGTTCACACCGGACCGTAAAGCGGCTCTGTTGGTGCATCACGCATCCCAGGTTCACACCGGATCGTAAAGGGGCTCTGTTGGTGCACCACAATTCCCGGGTTCACACCAGGTTGTAAAGGGGCTCTGTTGGGGCATCACGCATCCCAGGTTCACACCGGATCGTAAAGGGACTCTGTTGGTGCACCACACATCCCAGGTTCACACCGGATCGTAAAGGGGCTCTGTTGGTGCACCACACATCCCAGGTTCACACCGGATCGTAAAGGGGCTCTGTTGGTGCACCACACATCCCAGGTTCACACCGGATCGTAAAGGGGCTCTGTTGGTGCACCACACATCCTGAGTTCACACCAGACCCTAGGGGGGCTCTGTTGGTGCACCACGCATCAGGTTCACACTGGATCGTAAAGGGGCTCTGTTGGTGCCCCACACATCCCAGGTTCACACCGGATCATAAAGGGGCTCTGTTGGTGCCCCACACATCCCCTGTTCACACCGGATCATAAAGGGGCTCTGTTGGTGCACCACACTTCCCGGGTTCACACCGGATCGTAAAGGGGCTCTGTTGGTGCACCACACATCCCAGGTTCACACCGGATCGTAAAGGGGCTCTGTTGGTGCACCACGCATCAGGTTCACACTGGATCATAAAGGGGCTCTGTTGGTGCACCACACATCCCGGGTTCGCACCAGGTTGTAAAGAGGCTCTGTTGGTGCACCACACATCCCGGGTTCACACCGGATCATAAAGGGGCTCTGTTGGTGCACCACACATCCCAGGTTCACACTGAATCGTAAAGGGGCTCTGTTGGTGCACCACACATCCCAGGTTCACACCGGATCGTAAAGGGGCTCTGTTGGTGCACCACACATCCCAGGTTCACACCGGATCGTAAAGGGGCTCTGTTGGTGCACCACACTTCCCGGGTTCACACCGGACCGTAAAGGGGCTCTGTTGGTGCATCACGCATCCCAGGTTCACACCGGATCATAAAGGGGCTCTGTTGGTGCACCACACTTCCCGGGTTCACACCAGGTTGTAAAGGGGCTCTGTTGGTGCATCACGCATCCCAGGTTCACACCGGATCGTAAAGGGACTCTGTTGGTGCACCACACATCCCAGGTTCACACCGGATCGTAAAGGGGCTCTGTTGGTGCACCACACATCCCAGGTTCACACCGGATCGTAAAGGGGCTCTGTTGGTGCACCACACATCCCAGGTTCACACCGGATCGTAAAGGGGCTCTGTTGGTGCACCACACATCCTGAGTTCACACCAGACCCTAGGGGGGCTCTGTTGGTGCACCACGCATCAGGTTCACACTGGATCGCAAAGGGGCTCTGTTGGTGCACCACACATCCTGAGTTCACACCAGACCCTAGGGGGGCTCTGTTGGTGCACCACGCATCAGGTTCACACTGGATCGTAAAGGGGCTCTGTTGGTGCACCACACATCCCAGGTTCACACCGGATCATAAAGGGGCTCTGTTGGTGCCCCACACATCCCAGGTTCACACCGGATCATAAAGGGGCTCTGTTGGTGCCCCACACTTCCCGGGTTCACACCGGATCATAAAGGGGCTCTGTTGGTGCACCACACTTCCCGGGTTCACACCGGATCATAAAGGGACTCTGTTGGTGCACCACACATCCCAGGTTCACACCGGATCGTAAAGGGGCTCTGTTGGTGCACCACGCATCAGGTTCACACTGGATCATAAAGGGGCTCTGTTGGTGCACCACACATCCCAGGTTCGCACCAGGTTGTAAAGAGGCTCTGTTGGTGCACCACACATCCCGGGTTCACACCGGATCATAAAGGGGCTCTGTTGGTGCACCACACATCCCAGGTTCACACTGAATCGTAAAGGGGCTCTGTTGGTGCACCACACATCCCAGGTTCACACCGGATCGTAAAGGGGCTCTGTTGCTGCACCACACATCCCAGGTTCACACTGGATCGTAAAGGGGCTCTGTTGGTGCACCACACATCCCAGGTTCACACCGGATCGTAAAGGGGCTCTGTTGGTGCACTACGCATCAGGTTCACACTGGATCGTAAAGGGGCTCTGTTGGTGCACCACACATCCCGGGTTCACACCGGATCATAAAGGGGCTCTGTTGGTGCACCACACATCCCGGGTTCACACAGGATCATAAAGGGGCTCTATTGGTGCACTACACATTCCAGGTACACACCGGATCGTAAAGGGACTCTGTTGGTGCACCACACATCCCAGGTTCACACCGGACCCTAGGGGGGCTCTGTTGGTGCACCACGCATCAGGTTCACACTGGATCGTAAAGGGGCTCTGTTGGTGCACCACACATCCCAGGTTCACACCGGATCGTAAAGGGGCTCTGTTGGTGCACCACACATTCCAGGTTCACACCGGATCGTAAAGGGACTCTGTTGGTGCACCACACATCCCAGGTTCACACCGGATCGTAAAGGGACTCTGTTGGTGCACCACACATCCCAGGTTCACACCGGATCGTAAAGGGGCTCTGTTGGTGCACCACACATCCCGGGTTCAGACCGGATCATAAAGGGGCTCTGTTGGTGCACCACACATCCCAGGTTCACAGAGGATCGTAAAAGAGCTCCTTTGGTGTACCACACATTCTGGGGTCACACCATACCATAAGGGGCCCTGTTGGTGCACAACACATTCCGGGGTCACACCAGCCATAAGGGGCCCTGTTGGTGCACAACACATTCTGGGGTCACACCAGACCATAAGGGGCCCTGTTGGTGCATTACCTATTCCATCCCAATGCCACTCTTCTCACCGTCATTATAGCTCTTTGTTGCACACGAGGGCATCTGCCTACCTTACCTTCTGTTGCCTCCAAGCCAGGCCTCCGCTAAGAAGCCATCTTATCCCATCTCACACGTGCTTCAGAATGGCTCCTCTCTGGCACCTCCACACTTCCTCTGGCTTGAGCTGAGCTACTTTCTAACTGGAAGACTGGCTCAGCAATTATCCTGTTTCCAGGTATACTAGAATTATGCGCTTGTGTTGTAGCTCAAACAGTTCAAAAGCTACTAAAAGCGAAGTGACACGTGTTGCCGCAGAGGCAGACTCTCTGCAAAGCTTGACTGGTCACCTTTCTCTTGTTTATTGCTATATTTAGGGGTTGAACTGGTACTAATGAGGTGCAACCTCTGCTCTGACACTCTTAGCACGAGTAAAGATGGCAAAATAATGATGTGATACTATCACACAATGTGTCGTGTAATTTGACTTTTCTTGCCACATAATTTGCTCACCACTAACCCTGCAACATAATTTGACCCTCCGCTGCCGCATGATATCAGTGGCCCTGCCTGTTACAAAGCAGCCCAGCTCCTGAGAAGCAAGAGTGTCCCACGCTGCTGCGACTAGGCCCCGCTCTCTCTATGCAACTTTTTTAAGCTGCATTTTTAGGTCAAGCCTAGCAGACATGCTGTTATCACCCTGTGGGCTTAGACCACGCCTTCAGCTTTTGATTGGTTTTTGTCAGTGTCCTTTAAAATACGTTGCTTCTTATTCGATAATGGTTACTGCTTGTCCCTCCTTTCTAGACTCATTGAGTCCTCTGCTCTTTCCCCCTTCCTCAGCGGGCGCTGCAGCGCAGTAGCAGCCTTCCTTTTAAAAAGCATGTTTTTTATTTTTTAGTGTTCCGGAGTGTGTTTACTAGTGTGTGTGTGTCATTACAGTGGGAAGCACAGGAGCCCACGCCGCAGTCAAGGCAGGGTGAACAGCCCCTGACACGTCTATGCCGATGGTCCCTCTGCCCCGGTGTCTGGTATCTATCGCTGGAAAAGTGGCAACCCTAGAAATTGTTCCGCGTTTCTTCTTCCTGGAAGATCGAAGATACAATTCAGTTAACGCATGATACCCACTGGCGCTACTACTCCCTGCGTGCCCTGATGTGTTAACTGAACACACAGCGTCGAAAACACGATCTCTACTAACATCGAATCATCTGGTAACCCTGTTCTACTTTGTGATTTTGGTAATTGAAAACCAGTAGGAATGTTGTCTCAGCATTTCATCTTTCTGAGCCTGTCACAGCAGCGCTGGAGGGCAGGGAGCACAGCTTCTGAACAGGAAGGAGGGGAAGGCATAGAGAGTGGTGGAAGTGGTTGGCAGGAGGCCCGGCTTTTCTTTTATTTGGTAAAGGAAGGAGAAGCCTTGTTATGCATGGGCCCCCCATTACGCCTTTGCTCCTGCGTAGCCCTCGAAAGCAGGGCAGATGACTTTGAGGGCCGCACATAACATAACATTATAGATCTGTAAAAAGTGAAGTACGTGGATGTTTTTTATCTCATTGTGGGGGATATGTACAATGAAGTGGCGGAGCGTGTCGTTACCCTCCTGGGCTTAACGACACGCAACGCCACTTCAGAAACGCAAGGCTGCACCATATTTACAAGAATGTGGTGCAGCCTGGCGTATCCCCCTGCGATGGCGCTAAGTTTAACAACTTAGCGCCAACGCAGGCACCCTTGCACCAGAGTGCAAGGGTGTCTGTGTGCAGGGGAGGATTGGCTATGTGTAGGAAGGTGTCCCTTGATGCACATAAACAATCCTACAATGCCATTTTGTAACTTTCATCTGTGCTGCGTCATGCAGCACACAGGAAAGTTACAAAATGGCATTTTACAAAAAGGTTTGTTTATGTACAGGAAGGGACACCTTCCTCTACATAAACACACCATGGCATTTTGTTTTTTCCATGTGTGCTGCACAATGCCCCACACATGGAAAAAGCAAAAACAAGAGAAAATAATGCATTTCTTCTCGTTTCGCCAATTTAAGACTAGGATTTTCCTGCTCCTAATTTTGTCGCTGCCTCCTGGGTACGCCACCCTTGTACATAGGGGGCAGCGTCAAATACAATGGGTGTTGCGGTGGAACGGCCACCACAACACCCACTGCACGGCCCTTTCACACTAAATATAGCGTGAAAGGGTGCCTTATGTACAAGGCAGCGTTAAGTTGCTTAACGCTGCCTCATACATATGCAATGCCAGAAACCGGTCCTCGGAAGCTTGTTTCCTTTCCAGTAAAGAATTGGCTTGGTAGTTTGGTCTGCCCTGTTCCCATGATGCACTGGGCCAGGGACAGACTAATTTGTATATAGCCAGGTTCTGAGCTGGGATGGTGCAGTGAGCTAAAAAACGGTGATGGATCAAGCCCTGATCTTTTGACTGGGTGAGAGTATTCTGCTTAATTCAGATGCTCTCTCCATTGCCACCCCTTTTCTGAATCATACATAAGGCAAGGCCCCTATCGCCACGGGAACGTCACAAAAAGTGACGTTCCCGTGGCGATAGGGGCTTGTACATATGCCCCTGTGCATTTGATGTTACTGAGGAACACACGGTGAAAAACATGGATGTAATTCACTGGTACCATCCTATAATTCTATATGTTTGAGTGACCCCCCGAATCACCGACCCTGCTGTCAGCTGCTTCGCAGGGGCAGAGAGCCGCCGCTATCATTCATACCAGATTCCATGTCCGGTAATTCACTGCTGTTTCGCAGCAATGATTGATAACAAAACTCGTTACCCGCTGTTGCTGCGCCCTTCAGGGCAGAATGACTGAGCTCTCCCAGAGGCTGTCAGCGCAGCGCTACTTATCTGCTGTGACTGAAAGCAGAGCGCTGTTCGTGTTTTTAGGGCAGGAGATAGCATCTCTTATATCCTCGTGTTTTAATACTTATCTCTGAGCTGTGTGTTCCCTGCCCAGCCAGTCGGTTCCTGCCTCCCAAGGAGGGCCTTGTAGCTCATAAATCTTGCAGTCCAGTTTATCCTGGTGTCAGTGGTATTTCAGCACAACATTTTGGCGACGGTTTTGCAGCTAGAAGGACAGGCAGCCTGTGAGGTGATCCGAGCCCCCACTGCACGTCATCTGTGAAACGAAGGAGCAACGAGATTAAAACCATGATCTCAGATATATCCAGTGCTTAATTTATAAAAAAGAATAAGTCCCCGGGCTCTCGTCAGGAGGCCAATGCAGCTCGCACCACACAGGTCCCTGCCACACTGCCAATGACAGTAACAACACAACTGCTGACCTCCTACAAGTGTGACAATTCAGACTACTCCAGGCCCCCAAAGCTACAAGAATGGCTTAGGCAGAAAGTAATAATAATTTTTCATTTATATTGAATTAATAATTAACTTTTATTGTGGTCATCTCTAAATTTGTCAGACAGCACCACCTTTTGGCAGACGGACATAAGCGCTGGTATTGACAATTAAGTGCTCAGCACCGGGAACCACCGCCTCAAATTAAGCACTGGAAATCACGAGCATCACAGCAAACAGGATTCGAATTTTTAAAATGTTCATAAACATGAATGAAGTAAGCAATGAACAGGTTCCGAACCCCGGAAAGCAGTTAATAAACAAGTGATTCTGTCAATATGCAGCAGTTGGCTGACAAGGTATTGATCCGACCACGGGCTCTCCCATAATGTCCAGGGAGCCAGTCCAGATGTAACAACTATTGATAAGGAGTTCGTGATCCACCCGTCCAACATCACCTGATACACGTCCATGGGACTCCCAACCCTGGCCAAGAGTCACCACCACCCATGTCAAGATAACAAACCTGTTCTTGATATGCCGGCTTCCGCTCACCGCCCCTATTAACTCCTTTCACATTGATTATTCTCGCTCTGAGACATTTTTGACCCGCTGTCAGCCCCACCATAGTGTCAGGTGGCCACCGGGCTTTGCGCAACAATCCTATAGCACCCGGTGTTCAACTGCAAAGGCATTCATCCATTGAACCTGGACACTTCCTTGCTATCCTGATGGAAGTCATATATGTCTGATGCAGATAATCAAATTGTGTGTACTTAAAGCGTGAGTTTCTTTTAACCAACTTAGGGGCAGATTTACAAGGAAGTGCCGCAGCGTGGCACCGCAAGCCCTTTGGCTGCGCCACGCTGCCGCACTTCCGAAGCACAGGGATGCAACATATTTACAAAATATGTTGCGTCTCTGTGCCTCCCCCTGCGCTGGCGCACAAACTGCAGCCATGCGCAGGCGTAGGCACCCTTGAACCATGGTGCAAGGATGCCTGCGTTGTGGGGAGATTGTTTTTGTGCAAAAACAATCATTACAGGCATTTTCCTCTTTCAATGTTTGCTGTAGAATGCAGCACACATTGAAAGAAGAAAAAACGAGGAGAAATGAAAACATTTCTCCTTGTTGCGTCTCCCTACTCCACCCCTAGGGTGGCATAGGGTGGAGACAAGGTTCCGTCAGAAACTGAAGACCCACCTTTTTCCTAAGTAGTTTAGGTCTCTGTCTGCCATCGCGGCTTTTTGAGCTTTATACCTGACAGTCAATGGAGATTGCTTGGTTTCTGTCTTCCACAGCGCGGGGACACACTGTTCCTTAGTGTAACCAGGCGCTTTATACATTTTTTATTATT
Source organism: Lissotriton helveticus (assembly GCF_964261635.1). Taxonomy (NCBI): domain Eukaryota; kingdom Metazoa; phylum Chordata; class Amphibia; order Caudata; family Salamandridae; genus Lissotriton; species Lissotriton helveticus. The sequence continues at coordinate 97,244,622 of NC_136064.1, read as the reverse complement.
ATTATTATTATTATTATTATTATAGCATTCAGACACATCTCCAGATTTACGATTTCTCGTCAATCTGGAGATGTGTCTTGTTCCATGGGTGTTGCGTGGGAACACCCACAGCAACACCCATGGAACGCCCCTTCAACACAAAGTGCGGCGTGTGAAGGGGCCGTATTTACAAGGAGAGGGAAAGTCACTCAGGGTGGCTTTTCCTGTCCTTGTAAATATGGAGGAGCCCCCTGCGCCACCAGTACGTGATGAAAAATGACGTGCTGGTGGCGCAGGGGGCTTGCAAATCTGCCCCTCAGTGTATTGCAAGATCTTGTCCCACTCCATATCCACAAACTCTCTCTAGAGCACCTTTCCAGAGAACCCTAATGGCCCCCAGGTCAGGGTGCAATGCAGTTGAGATGGTAACATGGGCGGGTAATGGCTCTTCTCTCCATCCCATGAGCGAGAATGGTGCAAAGGATGCCACGTAGAGGTGGTTCGATCCCAACTTCCCCCATGTGCTCGTAATCGCTGTCCGAAGAGTGTTATATGTAAGAAAGTGTCCAGTGTCCAGGCATCAGCCCGAGAGTTCTACAAGTGTAGAGGGCCATTAGAGAATAAGCTCCCAACCAGCAACAGCCCTGATTCAATCCACATCCTATGATTATACGCTATCAATAGCCCTGCTTCAATCCACGCCCTATGATTATACACCATCAATAGCCCTGCTTCAATCCACGCTCTATGATTACACGCCATCAATAGCCCTGCTTCAATCCACGCCCTATGATTATACACCATCAATAGCCCTGCTTCAATCCACGCTCTATGATTACACGCCATCAATAGCCCTGCTTCAATCCACGCCCTATGATTATACACCATCAATAGCCATGCTTCAATCCACGCTCTATGATTACACGCCATCAATAGCCCTGCTTCAATCCACGCCCTATGATTACACGCCATCAATAGCCCTGCTTCAATCCACGCCCTATGATTATACACCATCAATAGCCCTGCTTCAATCCACGCCCTATGATTATACACCATCAATAGCCCTGCTTCAATCCACGCTCTATGATTACACGCCATCAATAGCCCTGCTTCAATCCACACCCTATGATTATACGCCATCAATAGCCCCGCTTCAATCCACGCCCTATGATTATACACCATCAATAGCCCAGCTTCAATCCACGCCCTATGATTATACGCCATCAATAGCCCTGCTTCAATCCACGCCCTATGATTACACGCCATCAATAGCCCTGCTTCAATCCACGCCCTATGATTATACACCATCAATAGCCCCGCTTCAATCCACACCCTATGATTATACACCATCAATAGCCCTGCTTCAATCCACACCCTATGATTATACACAATCAATAGCCCTGCTTAAATCCACGCCCTATGATTATACACCATCAACAGCCCTGCTTCAATCCACACCCTATGATTATACACAATCAATAGCCCTGCTTCAATCCACACCCTATGATTATACACCATCAATAGCCCTGCTTCAATCCACACCCTATGATTATACGCTATCAATAGCCCTGCTTCAATCCACGCCCTATGATTATACACCATCAATAGCCCTGCTTCAATCCACACCCTATGATTATATACCATCAATAGCCCTGCTTAAATCCACGACCTATGATTATACACCATCAACAGCCCCGCTTCAATCCACGCCCTATGATTCTACACCACCAATAGCCCTGCTTCAATCCACACCCTATGATTATATACCCGCAATAGCCCTGCTTCAATCCACACCCTATGATTATACACCATCAATAGCCCTGCTTCAATCCACACCCTATGATTATACACCATCAATAGCCATGCTTCAATCCACGCTCTATGATTACACGCCATCAATAGCCCTGCTTCAATCCACGCCCTATGATTATACACCATCAATAGCCCTGCTTCAATCCACGCCCTATGATTATACGCCATCAATAGCCCTGCTTCAATCCACGCCCTATGATTATACACTATCAATAGCCCTGCTTCAATCCACGCCCTATGATTATAAACCATCAATAGTCATTCTTCAATCCACATCCTATGATTATACGCTATCAATAGCCCTGCTTCAATCCACGCCCAATAATTATACACCATCAATAGCCATGCTTCAATCCACGCTCTATGATTACACGCCATCAATAGCCCTGCTTCAATCCACGCCCTATGATTACACGCCATCAATAGCCCTGCTTCAATCCACGCCCTATGATTATACACCATCAATAGCCCTGCTTCAATCCACGCTCTATGATTACACGCCATCAATAGCCCTGCTTCAATCCACGCCCTATGATTATACACCATCAATAGCCCTGCTTCAATCCACACCCTATGATTATACACAATCAATAGCCCTGCTTAAATCCACGCCCTATGATTATACACCATCAATAGCCCTGCTTCAATCCACACCCTATGATTATACACAATCAATAGCCCTGCTTCAATCCACACCCTATGATTATACACCATCAATAGCCCTGCTTCAATACACACCCTATGATTATACGCTATCAATAGCCCTGCTTCAATCCACGCCCTATGATTATACACCATCAATAGCCCTGCTTCAATCCACACCCTATGATTATATACCATCAATAGCCCTGCTTAAATCCACGACCTATGATTATACACCATCAACAGCCCCGCTTCAATCCACGCCCTATGATTCTACACCACCAATAGCCCTGCTTCAATCCACACCCTATGATTATATACCAGCAATAGCCCTGCTTCAATCCACACCCTATGATTATACACCATCAATAGCCCTGCTTCAATCCACACCCTATGATTATACACCATCAATAGCCATGCTTCAATTCACGCTCTATGATTACACGCCATCTATAGCCCTGCTTCAATCCACGCCCTATGATTATACACCATCAATAGCCCTGCTTCAATCCACGCCCTATGATTATACGCCATCAATAGCCCTGCTTCAATCCACGCCCTATGATTATACACTATCAATAGCCCTGCTTCAATCCACGCCCAATAATTATACACCATCAATAGCCATGCTTCAATCCACGCTCTATGATTACACGCCATCAATAGCCCTGCTTCAATCCACGCCCTATGATTACACGCCATCAATAGCCCTGCTTCAATCCACGCCCTATGATTATACACCATCAATAGCCCTGCTTCAATCCACGCTCTATGATTACACGCCATCAATAGCCCTGCTTCAATCCACGCCCTATGATTATACACCATCAATAGCCCCGCTTCAATCCACACCCTATGATTATACACCATCAATAGCCCTGCTTCAATCCACACCCTATGATTATACACAATCAATAGCCCTGCTTAAATCCACGCCCTATGATTATACACCATCAATAGCCCTGCTTCAATCCACACCCTATGATTATACACAATCAATAGCCCTGCTTCAATCCACACCCTATGATTATACACCATCAATAGCCCTGCTTCAATCCACACCCTATGATTATACGCTATCAATAGCCCTGCTTCAATCCACGCCCTATGATTATACACCATCAATAGCCCTGCTTCAATCCACACCGTATGATTATACACCATCAATAGCCCTGCTTCAATCCGAACCCTATGATTATACACCATCAATAGCCCTGCTTCAATCCACACCCTATGATTATACACAATCAATAGCCCTGCTTAAATCCACGCCCTATGATTATACACTGTGAGAAGTTGGCCTGATGTGCAGTGCTCACTATTCTAGTGATCACTATATATCAGTCCAAACAACCCTTATTGATGATTGGTTGTAAGTCAACCTTATAGGCCAGCTATCCTAGTAGCATGGATACGAGCAGTCTAAGGCTAAGACTCTAGAGGGCGCGTTAAGCCAGCTGTTTTACCATCACATTACCCCTTGAACACCCAGTGAAAGGACACCACACAAGTGTTATGAAAATAAACAATGTATTTATTAGAATCACAACAACCCTGTACTCTTTATGAGGACAGGGTGCTAAGCACACAACAAAACTCTTACGAAAATACTTTTAAGTTAGCACGTTACACAAATGCCCGAGGGGCACGAAAAACCATATACTTTCAAAGTGGAATGCGAATTACTAGCAGGTAAGTAACGATTCTCAGAGGCTTTGGGATCGCTAGGACTGGACTACTGAACCTTTAGATTACTAGCAGGAGGCCTAGGGAACTCGGGTGCAGAGTGTGCACTCTCACGCGGGATGCGGGACAAAGTCTATGGAAGCTAGAATTCACAAAGTTAGTGTTCACGGGCGAACCCGACCTGGTAGGGAGAAAACGACAGTGGATCCTGACCCTTGGATAGTGAGGCTATGCTGGGACACCGGAGTGCCGAAGTTACCTAGCCCAGGGGCTGCAGCTGCATAGGTCTGAAAAGACGTCGGGGATCTCGTTGCCGGACCAGGAGCCTGGAAGGAAGAAGTTGCTGGCAGGCGACCAGTGAAGGAAAGTTCGATGGATCCAAGCCTGGATCAAGGAAGAAGAAACCTGAAAGCAGAGGGGACCAAGTTCTTGAATCACTAGCCAGTGATTAAGTGGGCACCAGGATGGCACCGGGCGAAGTCACCGCAGTCAGGTGAGTGGGCGCTGCTGGGCTCTGCAGTCTCTCGGACCAGGAGGCGTTGTCGGCGACCAGGATGGAGGTGCGAGCTGTCCCACGGAGGATGACGTCGTTGGCGTCGAAGTTACCCAGGATTGGGCAACAAGCCTTGGCTAATTCAAGCCCACGCGGTGGACTCAAAATGGCGTCTTGAGTGGACCAGGAGGGTCCGGGGTGCTCCTCTTCTGGGAGGGAGCAAGGGCCAGTCTGGAGCAACCAGACCAGCAGCAGAAATGTCGTCGGGCGTCGTCAGGGAGGCCACAAGCCAACGGGCTAGTAGCCAAACAACGCGGTGAGCAGCGGAAAGCAGAAGGGCCCCACGCAGATCGTGGAGATGCTGGGGGGCTGCTCTTCGGTGCTGGAGCTGCTCAGGGTGGGGGCTTCTCGGACCCCAAAGCACTCACCAGGAATTCACTCGGCGGGCTTGCTGGAAAGAAGTCGTGCAGTCTTGCAGATGGCCGGTCCCTTGAGGTCTCGTCGCACCCACGGTTCTCAGCTGGGCTGTAGAGGTGGGTAGAGGTCAGAGGTGCCAGGGAAGCCGGTTCTCGTCGAGCTGGGCAGTCGGATTCCGGAGGAAGGACTTGCAGCAGACCGCAGTGTTCTTAGATGGTGCCTGCGGATGCAGGGTGACTACTCCTTAGTCACAAGAGAGAAATCTTTAGGAAGAAGTCTTGAGTTCCTTTCGCGGAAAGTAGTTTCAGGATTCAAAGATGATCTGATTTGGAAGGGGGCCAGTCTCTACCTTTATCCTGTAACAAGGGGCTGGCACGCGACTAAGTCCTGCCCTATGGGTGGGACTAGGAGGGGGGTGGTTACACCCACTTCCTTGGCGGGCTTTTCCCCAGCACAGGGTCTGGAGTGACCCTGGAACTGGTTCAAGCCGGCCTATGCACAGTGAGCACCGGGGTGCTACTTGCAGTCACCTTCCTCTAAAGCCCTGCCTACCTACAATACACAAAACCCTGTCTGGGACGGTGCTGGCACCGCCCCTGGCAGGAAACCCTTTGTCCTTATCTCCTGCTCTGGGAGGACTCCCAGCAGCAGGAGGGCAGACTTGTGTCTCGGTGGCAGCATCCATTTTGTGGATGCTAAGGCTCTGTCTGACTTTTAACCGGGTTATAGGTTACAGGCATGTCGTGTCCCTCTAGAAGGGTGGAATGCTAACCCCGTCGCCAGAATTGGCGAGGGGTTAGTATTCCAATTCGTATGACACCTTACTCGACATGTTTTGATAAAGCGATACCAGAGTTGGCACATAACCGCGAGGATTATAATGCACTTAAGAGTATATGGTATGCGATATCATGGAAACGGCTAAGGGATGGATCCCGAAAGCCGCAGACAGGCTCAGCTCATGCTAGAGCACCATCTCACACGATTCCAAGCACTCTGCCTTCAGGATTGTTAAGGCCTGCTATAGGAGTGACTGATAGGAGATCTGTGTGTCCATTTTTAGGGTTAGATATAGGTATACTATATCTAAAGCAAAGGGTGAGTACACCACCTTGCCCCAGCTGTCGTGCAGCCAGTTGTGTCAGTTTTAGTTAGTCAATCCAGGGGTGGCATAATACATGCTTCAGCCCCTGGGAGACTTCTGGGTGCACCTCAGCCCTGGGTACAGGGACTTGGAGAGGGCCCAGTGCCAATTCAGTACCTAAGTACAATTTGGGTAGAGAGAACAGCTAGGCTGTGGGTCTGATTAGCAGGCCCACAGCCAGGGAAAGTCGTAAACCAGTGCAGCAAAAAGCAAAAATCTGGGTGATCATAGGATTGCAGACCCTACTCTCCTACATGACCCCCCCCCAAACTTTGGGACAATAAGCTAACCTTGACCAGGTGAGTCTTCTTGCTCTAAGTGGAAATACCTGGAGAGCCCATCAGCATTGCTGTGATCAGTCCCAGGTCTATGCTCCACTGTAAAATCCATCCCCTGTAGGGAAATGGACCACCTAAGCAGTTTGGGGTTTTCACCCTTCATCTGATTTAGCCACAAGAGGGGCTTATGGTCTGTCTGAATGGTGAAGTGAGTGCCAAACAAGTAGGCCCTCAGCTTCTTCAGGGCCCAGACCACAGCAAAGGCCTCCCTCTCAATAGCTGACCAATTTTTCTCTCTGGGTGTCAACCTCCTACTAATGAAAGCAATAGGCTGATCATTACCATCAAAATTCAGTTGAGACAGAACAGCTCCCACACCCAACTCAGAAGCATCTGTTTGGACAATGAATGGCTTGGAGTAATCTGGACTCTTGAGGATAGGTGCTGTGCACATGGCCTGCTTTAGGTCATTGAATGCTTTCTGACAGCTTGCTGTCCACTGAACTTTCTTTGGCATCTTCTTGCTTGTCAGGTCATTAAGGGGGGTCACTATGGACCCATAATTTCTGACAAACTTCCTATAGTACCCAGTCAGGCCCAAGAAAGCTCGAACCTGAGTCTGGGTGATTGGAGGAGTCCAGTCCTTGATGGCCTGTATCTTACTCTCCAGTGGCTGAACCTGGCCTCCACCTACAAGGTGGCCCAGGTATACAACCTGTGACTGCCCTATCTGGCACTTTGTGGCCTTGATAGTGAGGCCTGCCTTTTGCAGGGCCTCTAACACTTTCCTCAGGTGGACCAGGTGATCCTCCCAGGTGGAGCTAAAGACAGCAATATCGTCAAGATAAGCTGCACAGAAGTCATCCAGCCCAGTGAGGACTTGATTCACCAACCTTTGGAAGGTGGCAGGTGCATTTTTCAGTCCAAAGGGCATTACCACAAATTGATAATGCCCTCCAGGGGTAGAAAATGCTGTCTTAGGTTTGGCTTCCTCAGCTAACCTGATTTGCCAATACCCAGCTGTCAAATCAAATGTGCTTAAGAAGTTGGCAGAAGCCAATCTATCTATAAGCTCATCTGCTCTTGGTATTGGGTGGGCATCAGTCTTAGTGACTGCATTGAGGCCTCTGTAGTCTACGCAAAACCTCATCTCTCTCTTACCACCCTGGGTGTGAGGCTTTGGCACTAGAACTACTGGGCTAGCCCAAGGGCTATCTGAGGGCTCAATGACTCCCAGTTCCAACATTTTCTGCACTTCAGTTTTGATGCAGTCTCTAACATGATCAGGCTGTCTGTAGATTTTACTCTTGACAGGCAGACTGTCTCCAGTGTCAACATCATGGGTACACCAATCAGTTTGGCTGGGTGTCAGAGAGAACATATGTCGAAAGGATTGCAGAACTTGCCTGCAATCCTGTTGCTGATGTTCAGTGAGGCTGCCACAAAAGACAACACCATCAACTGACCCATCATCCGGATTCTGAGTGAGCAGGTCTGGGAGAGGGTCACTCTCTTCCTCCTGTCCCTCATCTGTGGCCATGAGCAAGCTCATGTCCTTCCTGTCAACATATGCCTTGAGCCTGTTAACATGGAGCACTCTGAGAGGGCTCCTGGGAGTTCCAAGGTCCACCAAGTAGGTAACCTCTCCCTTTTGCTCAATGATGGTGTGGGGCCCAGACCATTTGTCTTTTAGAGCTGCTGGGGCCACTGGCTCCAGCACCCACACCTTCTGTCCTGGCTGGTACACAGTCAGTACAGCCTTTTGGTCATGCCAAGCTTTTTGAAGTTCCTGGCTGGCCTCAAGGTTTTTAGATGCCTTTTCCATATACTCAGCCATCCTGGAGCGGAGACCAAGTACATAGTCCACTATGTTGGTTGCAGGCTTTTTGAGAGGTCTCTCCCATCCTTCCTTCACCAAACACAGGGGTCCCCTTACAGGATGCCCATACAGAAGCTCAAAAGGGCTGTAGCCAACCCCCTTCTGTGGGACCTCTCTGTAAGCAAACAAGAGGCAGGGGATCAGGACATCCCATCTTCTCCTAAGAGGTTCAGGTAGTCCATGAATCATCCCTTTCAGGGTCCTGTTGAATCTCTCAACAAGCCCATTGCATTGTGGATGATAGGGTGTGGTGAACTTGTAGTTCACACCACACTCTTTCCACATGGCAGTCAGATATCCTGACATGAAGTTTGTACCTCTGTCAGAAACGACCTCCTTAGGGAAACCCACTCTGGAGAACACTCCAACTAGGGCTCTTGCCACTACAGGGGCTGTAGTGGTCCTAAGGGGAATAGCCTCAGGATACCTGGTGGCATGGTCCACCACCACCAGTATAAACTTGTGTCCTGATGCTGTCTGGGGTTCCATTGGACCAACAATGTCAATCCCCACTCTTTCAAAGGGGACCCCCACCACTGGTAGTGGTATGAGGGGGGCCTTTGTTGTGCCACCTGACTTACCACTGGCTTGGCAAGTGACACATGAGCGACAAAACTCCTTGGTATTCTCATTCATATGGGGCCAGTGAAAGTGTGAGACAAGCCTGTCCCAAGTCTTTGTCTGACCTAAATGACCTGCAAGGGGAATCTCATGGGCCAAGGTGAGAAGGAAACCTCTCAGAGACAAGGGGATGACCAGCCTCCTGGTTGCACCAGGCTTGGGGTCTCTTGACTCAGAGTACAGGAGTCCATCTTCCCAGTATACCCTGTGGGCACCTGTGGCATTCCCTGCAGCCTCAGCAGCAGCCTGCTGTCTGAGGGGTTCAAGGGAAGGGCAGCTCAACTGTTCCTTCCCCAGGTCCGCTCTGGAGGGTCCCCCTGAGCCCAGAAACTCAACTTGATCAAGTTCAAGCTCTTTAGGCTCAGTTTCCCTCAGCTCTTCTAGATCAGCCTCCTCAGAGACTTGATCCTCAACCTGGGGCAAGGGGGAAGGCAAAGCCTTACCCTTACTGCTCTTCTTCTTGGAAGATGTCTGGTCCATTATTTCAGGATCCAGCACCTGTTCAGTGGGGCATTTTCTGGCCTGTGACCTAGTCACAGCAAGCACATGTGCTGGCAAGCCTAACATCTCCATGTGAGTCCTCTGCTCCACTTCTGACCATTGTGATGACTCCAAATCATTGCCCAACAAACAATCAACGGGGAGGTCTGAACTGACTACAACTTTCTTTTGTCCCTTCACCCCACCCCAGGAGAAAGCTACAATTGCCACACTATGACTAGTAGTGACATTGCTGGCATTGGTCACCAGGAAATCAGTACCTGGCATGATCTGTCCAGGGTCCACAAAGTTAGGTGTCACCATGGTGACACTGGCACAAGTGTCCCTATAGGCCTGAGCCATTTTGCCATTAATCAAAGGTGTCTGCCTGTATTTGCCCAAAGTATTGGGACTTATTTCAGGGGACATATCCATATCCCCTGTACAGACAAGGACAGCCTGAGTGAGTGTGCCAACTAAGTTGTCAGACCCCTCAGTACCCAAGGTTAACCCAACTAATGCCTTGGGAGTGACACTACCACTACTGACTGTACTAGGGGGTGCAGTTGCTTTAGGAGCTGTAGTGGCAGGAGTTTGTCCTCCTCCTCTTTTGGTGCACTCACTAAACCAGTGAGATTTACTTTTGCAGTACTGGCACCACCTTTTTGACTGGCCTTCTTGAGTCTTCTTCTTCTGGGAAGCCTGACCCCCACCCTCTTTGGTTTGTTGGGGACCTGGTGAAGACTTCTGGTCATTTTGCTCATTCTTAACATTACCCTTCTGGTCTGCTTTCTTCTGACCACCCTGGTTCTGGTTCTGGTTCTGCTTGATCCTTGTCCTGACCCATTTGTCTGCCTTCTTTCCCAATTCTTGGGGAGAGGTCAGATCTGAATCGACAAGGTGCTGGTGCAGCAACTGGTTCTGACAATTGTTCAAAATTTGTTCTCTCATCATTAGATTATACAATCCTGTGTAATCTGTAACCTTGCTACCCAGCAACCAGCCCTCCAAAGCCTTAGTGGCACAATCCACAAAATCAGACCAGTCCTGAGACTGAGTTTTCTGGGTGTCTCTGAACAGCAACCTGTACTGCTCAGTGGTTAAACCAAACCCATCAACCAGTGTATTCTTCAGGACCTGGTAATTGTTAGCATCCTCCACCCTTGTAGTGAGGAGCTTATCTCTACCTTTACCATCAAAGGAGAGCCACAGTATAGCTGCCCACTGACTCTGGGGAATGTTCTGCACAGTGCAGGCCCTCTCCAGAGCAGCCATCCATTTCTGGATGTCATCCCCTTGCTTAAAGGGGGGCACTATTTTAGTCAGGTGTTTAGTATCTAAACCCTTCTCTCTATCTCTTGGGAGATTGCTGCCACCAGTGGGAGCTAGCCCACTCATCTGCTGCTCTCTTGCCAGGGCAAGCTTCTCTTTGGCCAGGGCAATTTCTTCCCTTTCAATCCTCAGTTCAGCTTGTCTCATCCTAGCCTCATGCTCCCTTCTCTGAGGGGAAGTAAATCTCCTCTGTGGAGGATTCCTTCTCCCCTGAGAAGAGGCATTAGAGTGCAGAGATCTATTGGAGTCCCTAGAAAGAGATCTATCTCTCCTAACTCCAAGGTTAGGCCCACTTCGGGCTAGTACTGGGGGTCCCCCAGATCCTAGCCCAAGTAAGTCTAAGTTGGTCCTAGTTAGCCTTCTGACTACTTCAAGACCTTTGTCTACCTCATCCCCAGAGAGTTCCTCCTGATCCTCCTCCTCCTCAACTGCAGTAGCAGTGTTGGGGAGGTCTGGATCCCCAGAGGTTCCCTCTAAGGCTGGCATGTTCTCATGTAACTGAGAAAGCTTTCTGGCATCATATGTCTCTAAGAGACCTATCAGAAAGGGAATGGTGGGGTTAGACCCCTGCTTCAGTTTCCTGGAGACACAGAGTTGCCTCATCTCCTGAAAATTGAGAGCTGCATATCTTGAAGTGACCTGTGGAGGGTCAACACTGACCAGGGGAGTCTCAGTAGAGTCCCCCTGAGTCGACATGCTTTTCTAGTGAGGTGTAAGTGGTGCACTTACCTACACTATATGTTTGCCTACTGATCCCTTGCTAGAGTTGTAGTTTAGGGTGTGCTAGGCCCTAGGAGCTACAACAGCTGGTTCAGTAGAACTCAGAGTATTCTAAGCTAAGTTATATGTACCTTTAGTACTTATGTGATCTTTCACAAGATATTCTTAGGGCATGTGTGGTAAAACAACAGCAAGCTCAAATCCCACCGCTGCCACCAATGTGAGAAGTTGGCCTGATGTGCAGTGCTCACTATTCTAGTGATCACTATATATCAGTCCAAACAACCCTTATTGATGATTGGTTGTAAGTCAACCTTATAGGCCAGCTATCCTAGTAGCATGGATACGAGCAGTCTAAGGCTAAGACTCTAGAGGGCGCGTTAAGCCAGCTGTTTTACCATCACATTACCCCTTGAACACCCAGTGAAAGGACACCACACAAGTGTTATGAAAATAAACAATGTATTTATTAGAATCACAACAACCCTGTACTCTTTATGAGGACAGGGTGCTAAGCACACAACAAAACTCTTACGAAAATACTTTTAAGTTAGCACGTTACACAAATGCCCGAGGGGCACGAAAAACCATATACTTTCAAAGTGGAATGCGAATTACTAGCAGGTAAGTAACGATTCTCAGAGGCTTTGGGATCGCTAGGACTGGACTACTGAACCTTTAGATTACTAGCAGGAGGCCTAGGGAACTCGGGTGCAGAGTGTGCACTCTCACGCGGGATGCGGGACAAAGTCTATGGAAGCTAGAATTCACAAAGTTAGTGTTCACGGGCGAACCCGACCTGGTAGGGAGAAAACGACAGTGGACCCTGACCCTTGGATAGTGAGGCTATGCTGGGACACCGGAGTGCCGAAGTTACCTAGCCCAGGGGCTGCAGCTGCATAGGTCTGAAAAGACGTCGGGGATCTCGTTGCCGGACCAGGAGCCTGGAAGGAAGAAGTTGCTGGCAGGCGACCAGTGAAGGAAAGTTCGATGGATCCAAGCCTGGATCAAGGAAGAAGAAACCTGAAAGCAGAGGGGACCAAGTTCTTGAATCACTAGCCAGTGATTAAGTGGGCACCAGGATGGCACCGGGCAAAGTCACCGCAGTCAGGTGAGTGGGCGCTGCTGGGCTCTGCAGTCTCTCGGACCAGGAGGCGTTGTCGGCGACCAGGATGGAGGTGCGAGCTGTCCCACGGAGGATGAAGTCGTTGGCGTCGAAGTTACCCAGGATTGGGCAACAAGCCTTGGCTAATTCAAGCCCACGCGGTGGACTCAAAATGGCGTCTTGAGTGGACCAGGAGGGTCCGGGGTGCTCCTCTTCTGGGAGGGAGCAAGGGCCAGTCTGGAGCAACCAGACCAGCAGCAGAAATGTCGTCGGGCGTCGTCAGGGAGGCCACAAGCCAACGGGCTAGTAGCCAAACAACGCGGTGAGCAGCGGAAAGCAGAAGGGCCCCACGCAGATCGTGGAGATGCTGGGGGGCTGCTCTTCGGTGCTGGAGCTGCTCAGGGTGGGGGCTTCTCGGACCCCAAAGCACTCACCAGGAATTCACTCGGCGGGCTTGCTGGAAAGAAGTCGTGCAGTCTTGCAGATGGCCGGTCCCTTGAGGTCTCGTCGCACCCACGGTTCTCAGCTGGGCTGTAGAGGTGGGTAGAGGTCAGAGGTGCCAGGGAAGCCGGTTCTCGTCGAGCTGGGCAGTCGGATTCCGGAGGAAGGACTTGCAGCAGACCGCAGTGTTCTTAGATGGTGCCTGCGGATGCAGGGTGACTATACCTTAGTCACAAGGGAGAAATCTTTAGGAAGAAGTCTTGAGTTCCTTTCGCGGAAAGTAGTTTCAGGATTCAAAGATGATCTGATTTGGAAGGGGGCCAGTCTCTACCTTTATCCTGTAACAAGGGGCTGGCACGCGACTAAGTCCTGCCCTATGGGTGGGACTAGGAGGGGGGTGGTTACACCCACTTCCTTGGCGGGCTTTTCCCCAGCACAGGGTCTGGAGTGACCCTGGAACTGGTTCAAGCCGGCCTATGCACAGTGAGCACCGGGGTGCTACTTGCAGTCACCTTCCTCTAAAGCCCTGCCTACCTACAATACACAAAACCCTGTCTGGGACGGTGCTGGCACCGCCCCTGGCAGGAAACCCTTTGTCCTTATCTCCTGCTCTGGGAGGACTCCCAGCAGCAGGAGGGCAGACTTGTGTCTCGGTGGCAGCATCCATTTTGTGGATGCTAAGGCTCTGTCTGACTTTTAACCGGGTTATAGGTTACAGGCATGTCGTGTCCCTCTAGAAGGGTGGAATGCTAACCCCGTCGCCAGAATTGGCGAGGGGTTAGTATTCCAATTCGTATGACACCTTACTCGACATGTTTTGATAAAGCGATACCAGAGTTGGCACATAACCGCGAGGATTATAATGCACTTAAGAGTATATGGTATGCGATATCATGGAAACGGCTAAGGGATGGATCCCGAAAGCCGCAGACAGGCTCAGCTCATGCTAGAGCACCATCTCACACGATTCCAAGCACTCTGCCTTCAGGATTGTTAAGGCCTGCTATAGGAGTGACTGATAGGAGATCTGTGTGTCCATTTTTAGGGTTAGATATAGGTATACTATATCTAAAGCAAAGGGTGAGTACACCACCTTGCCCCAGCTGTCGTGCAGCCAGTTGTGTCAGTTTTAGTTAGTCAATCCAGGGGTGGCATAATACATGCTTCAGCCCCTGGGAGACTTCTGGGTGCACCTCAGCCCTGGGTACAGGGACTTGGAGAGGGCCCAGTGCCAATTCAGTACCTAAGTACAATTTGGGTAGAGAGAACAGCTAGGCTGTGGGTCTGATTAGCAGGCCCACAGCCAGGGAAAGTCGTAAACCAGTGCAGCAAAAAGCAAAAATCTGGGTGATCATAGGATTGCAGACCCTACTCTCCTACATACACCATCAATAGCCCTGCTTCAATCCACACCCTATGATTATACACAATCAATAGCCCTGCTTCAATCCACACCCTATGATTCTACACCATCAATAGCCCTGCTTCAATCCACACCCTATGATTATACGCTATCAATAGCCCTGCTTCAATCCACGCCCTATGATTATACACCATCAATAGCCCTGCTTCAATCCACACCCTATGATTATACACCATCAATAGCCCTGCTTCAATCCGAACCCTATGATTCTACACCATCAATAGCCCTGCTTCAATCCGCGCCCTATGATTATACACCATCAACAGCCCTGCTTCAATCCACGCCCTATGATTATATACCATCAATAGCCCTGCTTAAATCCACGACCTATGATTATACACCATCAACAGCCCCGCTTCAATCCACGCCCTTTGATTCTACACCACCAATAGCCCTGCTTCAATCCACACCCTATGATTATACACCATCAATAGCCCTGCTTCAATCCACACCCTATGATTATACACCATCAATAGCCATACTTCAATCCACGCTCTATGATTATACACCATCAGTAGCCATGCTTCAATCCACGCCCTATGATTATACACCACCAATAGCCCTGCTTCAATCCACACCCTATGATTATATACCAGCAATAGCCCCGCTTCAATCCACGCCCTATGATTATACGCTATCAATAGCCCTGCTTCAATCCACGCCCTATGATTATACGCCATCAATAGCCCAGCTTCAATCCACGCCCTATGATTATACGCCATCAATAGCCCTGCTTCAATCCACACCCTATGATTACACACCATCAATAGCCCCACTTCAATCCACGCCCTATGATTATACACCATCAGTAGCCCTGCTTCAATCCAGGCCCTATGATCATACACCATCAATAGCCCTGCTTCAATCCACGCCCTATGATTATACACCATCAGTAGCCATGCTTCAATCCACGCCCTATGATTATACACCATCAATAGCCCTGCTTCAATCCACGCCCTATGATTATACACCATCAATAGCCCCGCTTCAATCCACGCCCTATGATTATACACCAGCAATAGCCCTGCTTTAATCCACGCCCTATGATTATACACCATCAATAGCCCTGCTTCAATCCACGCCCTATGATTATACACCATCAGTAGCCCTGCTTCAATCCACGCCCTATGATTATACACCATCAATAGCCCTGCTTCAATCCACGCCCTATGATTATACCCCATCAATAGCCCTGCTTCAATCCACACCCTATAATTATCCACCATCAATAGCCATGCTTCAATCCACGCTCTATGATTACACGCCATCAATAGCCCTGCTTCAATCCACGCCCTATGATTATACACCATCAATAGCCCCGCTTCAATCCACACCCTATGATTATACACCATCAATAGCCCTGCTTCAATCCACACCCTATGATTATACACCATCAATAGCCCTGCTTCAATCCACACCCTATGATTATACACCATCAATAGCCCTGCTTCAATCCACACCCTATGATTATACGCTATCAATAGCCCTGCTTCAATCCACGCCCTATGATTATACCCCATCAATAGCTCTGCTTCAATCCACACCCTATGATTATACACTATCAATAGCCCCGCTTCTATCCACGCCCTATGATTATACGCCGTCAATAGCCCTGCTTCAATCCACGCCCTATGATTATACACCATCAACTGCCCTGCTTCAATCCACGCCCTATGATTACACACCATCAATAGCCCCGCTTCTATCCACGCCCTATGATTATACGCCATCAATAGCCCTGCTTCAATCCACGCCCTATGATTATACACCATCAATAGCCCTGCTTCAATCCGCGCCCTATAATTATACACCATCAATAGCCCAGCTTCAATCCACGCCCTATGATTATACGCCATCAATAGCCCTGCTTCAATCCGCGCCCTATGATTATACACCATCAACAGCCCTGCTTCAATCCACTCCCTATGATTATATACCATCAATAGCCCTGCTTCAATCCACGACCTATGATTATACACCATCAACAGCCCCGCTTCAATCCACGCCCTATGATTATACACCATCAATAGCCCTGCTTCAATCCACACCCTATGATTATATACCAGCAATAGCCCTGCTTCAACCCACACCCTATGATTATACACCATCAATAGCCCTGCTTCAATCCACACCCTATGATTATACACCATCAATAGCCATGATTCAATCCATGCTCTATGATTACACGCCATCAATAGCCCTGCTTCAATCCACGCCCTATGATTATACACCATCAATAGCCCTGCTTCAATCCACGCCCTATGATTATACGCCATCAATAGCCCTGCTTCAATCCACGCCCTATGATTATACACTATCAATAGCCCTGCTTCAATCCACACCCTACGATTATACACCATCAATAGCCCTGCTTCAATCCACGCCCTATGATTATACACCATCAATAGCCCTGCTTCAATCCACGCCCTATGATTATACGCCATCAATAGCCCTGCTTCAATCCACGCCCTATGATTATAAACCATCAATAGCCATGCTTCAATCCACGCCCTATGATTATACACCATCAACAGCCCTGCTTCAATCCACGCCCTATGATTATATACCATCAATAGCCCTGCTTCAATCCACGACCTATGATTATACACCATCAACAGCCCCGCTTCAATCCACGCCCTATGATTATACACCATCAATAGCCCTGCTTCAATCCACACCCTATGATTATATACCAGCAATAGCCCTGCTTCAATCCACACCCTATGATTATACACCATCAATAGCCCTGCTTCAATCCACACCCTATGATTATACACCATCAATAGCCATGCTTCAATCCACGCTCTATGATTACACGCCATCAATAGCCCTGCTTCAATCCACGCCCTATGATTATACACCATCAATAGCCCTGCTTCAATCCACGCCCTATGATTATACGCCATCAATAGCCCTGCTTCAATCCACGCCCTATGATTATACACTATCAATAGCCCTGCTTCAATCCACACCCTACGATTATACACCATCAATAGCCCTGCTTCAAACCACGCCCTATGATTATACACCATCAATAGCCCTGCTTCAATCCACGCCCTATGATTATACGCCATCAATAGCCCTGCTTCAATCCACGCCCTATGATTATAAACCATCAATAGCCATGCTTCAATCCACGCCCTATGATTATACACCATCAATAGCCCCGCTTCAATCCACGCCCTATGATTATACGCCATCAATAGCCCTGCTTCAATCCACGCCCTATGATTATACGCCATCAATAGCCCAGCTTCAATCCACGCCCTATGATTATACGCCATCAATAGCCCTGCTTCAATCCACAACCTATGATTACACACCATCAATAGCCCCACTTCAATCCACGCCCTATGATTATACACCATCAGTAGCCCTGCTTCAATCCAGGCCCTATGATCATACACCATCAATAGCCCTGCTTCAATCCACGCCCTATGATTATACACCATCAGTAGCCCTGCTTCAATCCACGCCCTATGATTATACACCATCAATAGCCCTGCTTCAATCCACGCCCTATGATTATACGCCATCAATAGCCCTGCTTCAATCCACACCCTATGATTACACACCATCATTAGCCCCACTTCAATCCACGCCCTATGATTATACACAATCAATAGCCCTGCTTCAATCCACGCCCTATGATTATACACCATCAAAAGCCCTGCTTCAATCCACGCCCTATGATTATACACCATCAATAGCCTCGCTTCAATCCACGCCCTATGATTATACACAATCAATAGCCCTGCTTCAATCCACGCCCTATGATTATACACCATCAATAGCCCTGCTTCAATCCACGCCCTATGATTATACACCATCAATAGCCCTGCTTCAATCCACGCCCTAAGATTATACACCATCAATAGCCCGCTTCAATCCACGCCCTATGATTATACACCATCAATAGCCCCGCTTCAATCCACGCCCTGATTATACACCATCAATAGCCCTGCTTCAATCCACGCCCTATGATTATTCACCATCAATACCCCTGCTTCAATCCACGCCCTAAGATTATACGCCATCAATAGCCCTGCTTCAATCCACGCCCTATGATTATTCACCATCAATAGCCCTGCTTCAATCCACGCCCTATGATTATACGCCATCAATAGCCCTGCTTCAATCCACGCCCTATGATTATTCACCATCAATAGCCCTGCTTCAATCCACACCCTAAGATTATACACCATCAATAGCCCTGCTTCAAATTCACGCCCTATGATTATACATCATCAATAGCCCCGCTTCAATCCACGCCCTATGATTATACACCATCAAAAACCCCGCTTCAATCCACGCCCTATGATTACAGACCATCAATAGCCCCGCTTCAATCCACGCCCTATGATTATACACCATCAATAGCCCTGCTTCAATCCACGCCCTATGATTATACACCATCAATAGCCCTGCTTCAATCCACGCCCTATGATTATACCCCATCAATAGCCCTGCTTCAATCCACACCCTATAATTATCCACCATCAATAGCCATGCTTCAATCCACGCTCTATGATTACACGCCATCAATAGCCCTGCTTCAATCCACGCCCTATGATTATACACCATCAATAGCCCCGCTTCAATCCACACCCTATGATTATACACCATCAATAGCCCTGCTTCAATCCACACCCTATGATTATACACCATCAATAGCCCTGCTTCAATCCACACCCTATGATTATACACCATCAATAGCCCTGCTTCAATCCACACCCTATGATTATACGCTATCAATAGCCCTGCTTCAATCCACGCCCTATGATTATACCCCATCAATAGCTCTGCTTCAATCCACACCCTATGATTATACACTATCAATAGCCCCGCTTCTATCCACGCCCTATGATTATACGCCGTCAATAGCCCTGCTTCAATCCACGCCCTATGATTATACACCATCAACTGCCCTGCTTCAATCCACGCCCTATGATTACACACCATCAATAGCCCCGCTTCTATCCACGCCCTATGATTATACGCCATCAATAGCCCTGCTTCAATCCACGCCCTATGATTATACACCATCAATAGCCCTGCTTCAATCCGCGCCCTATAATTATACACCATCAATAGCCCAGCTTCAATCCACGCCCTATGATTATACGCCATCAATAGCCCTGCTTCAATCCGCGCCCTATGATTATACACCATCAACAGCCCTGCTTCAATCCACGCCCTATGATTATATACCATCAATAGCCCTGCTTCAATCCACGACCTATGATTATACACCATCAACAGCCCCGCTTCAATCCACGCCCTATGATTATACACCATCAATAGCCCTGCTTCAATCCACACCCTATGATTATATACCAGCAATAGCCCTGCTTCAACCCACACCCTATGATTATACACCATCAATAGCCCTGCTTCAATCCACACCCTATGATTATACACCATCAATAGCCATGATTCAATCCATGCTCTATGATTACACGCCATCAATAGCCCCGCTTCAATCCACGCCCTATGATTATACACCATCAATAGCCCTGCTTCAATCCACGCCCTATGATTATACGCCATCAATAGCCCTGCTTCAATCCACGCCCTATGATTATACACTATCAATAGCCCTGCTTCAATCCACACCCTACGATTATACACCATCAATAGCCCTGCTTCAATCCACGCCCTATGATTATACACCATCAATAGCCCTGCTTCAATCCACGCCCTATGATTATACGCCATCAATAGCCCTGCTTCAATCCACGCCCTATGATTATAAACCACCAATAGCCATGCTTCAATCCACGCCCTATGATTATACACCATCAACAGCCCTGCTTCAATCCACGCCCTATGATTATATACCATCAATAGCCCTGCTTCAATCCACGACCTATGATTATACACCATCAACAGCCCCGCTTCAATCCACGCCCTATGATTATACACCATCAATAGCCCTGCTTCAATCCACACCCTATGATTATATACCAGCAATAGCCCTGCTTCAATCCACACCCTATGATTATACACCATCAATAGCCCTGCTTCAATCCACACCCTATGATTATACACCATCAATAGCCATGCTTCAATCCACGCTCTATGATTACACGCCATCAATAGCCCTGCTTCAATCCACGCCCTATGATTATACACCATCAATAGCCCTGCTTCAATCCACGCCCTATGATTATACGCCATCAATAGCCCTGCTTCAATCCACGCCCTATGATTATACACTATCAATAGCCCTGCTTCAATCCACACCCTACGATTATACACCATCAATAGCCCTGCTTCAAACCACGCCCTATGATTATACACCATCAATAGCCCTGCTTCAATCCACGCCCTATGATTATACGCCATCAATAGCCCTGCTTCAATCCACGCCCTATGATTATAAACCATCAATAGCCATGCTTCAATCCACGCCCTATGATTATACACCATCAATAGCCCCACTTCAATCCACGCCCTATGATTATACGCCATCAATAGCCCTGCTTCAATCCACGCCCTATGATTATACGCCATCAATAGCCCAGCTTCAATCCACGCCCTATGATTATACGCCATCAATAGCCCTGCTTCAATCCACAACCTATGATTACACACCATCAATAGCCCCACTTCAATCCACACCCTATGATTATACACCATCAGTAGCCCTGATTCAATCCAGGCCCTATGATCATACACCATCAATAGCCCTGCTTCAATCCACGCCCTATGATTATACACCATCAGTAGCCCTGCTTCAATCCACGCCCTATGATTATACACCATCAATAGCCCTGCTTCAATCCACGCCCTATGATTATACGCCATCAATAGCCCTGCTTCAATCCACACCCTATGATTACACACCATCAATAGCTCCACTTCAATCCACGCCCTATGATTATACACCATCAATAGCCCTGCTTCAATCCACGCCCTAAGATTATACACCATCAATAGCCCTGCTTCAATCCACGCTCTATGATTATACACCATCAATAGCCCCACTTCAATCCACGCCCTATGATTATACACAATCAATAGCCCTGCTTCAATCCACGCCCTATGATTATACACCATCAAAAGCCCTGCTTCAATCCACGCCCTATGATTATACACCATCAATAGCCTCGCTTCAATCCACGCCCTATGATTATACACAATCAATAGCCCTGCTTCAATCCACGCCCTATGATTATACACCATCAATAGCCCTGCTTCAATCCACGCCCTATGATTATACACCATCAATAGCCCTGCTTCAATCCACGCCCTAAGATTATACACCATCAATAGCCCGCTTCAATCCACGCCCTATGATTATACACCATCAATAGCCCCGCTTCAATCCACGCCCTGATTATACACCATCAATAGCCCTGCTTCAATCCACGCCCTATGATTATTCACCATCAATACCCCTGCTTCAATCCACGCCCTAAGATTATACGCCATCAATAGCCCTGCTTCAATCCACGCCCTATGATTATTCACCATCAATAGCCCTGCTTCAAACCACGCCCTATGATTATACGCCATCAATAGCCCTGCTTCAATCCACGCCCTATGATTATTCACCATCAATAGCCCTGCTTCAATCCACACCCTAAGATTATACACCATCAATAGCCCTGCTTCAAATTCACGCCCTATGATTATACATCATCAATAGCCCCGCTTCAATCCACGCCCTATGATTATACACCATCAAAAACCCCGCTTCAATCCACGCCCTATGATTACAGACCATCAATAGCCCCGCTTCAATCCACGCCCTATGATTATACACCATCAATAGCCCTGCTTCAATCCACGCCCTATGATTATACACCATCAAAAGCCCCGCTTCAATCCACGCCCTATGATTATACACCATCAATATCCCTGCTTCAATCCACGCCCTATGATTATACACCATCAAAAGCCCCGCTTCAATCCACGCCCTATGATTATTCACCATCAATAGCCCTGCTTCAATCCACACCCTATGATTACACACCATCAATAGCTCCACTTCAATCCACGCCCTATGATTATACACCATCAATAGCCCTGCTTCAATCCACGCCCTAAGATTATACACCATCAATAGCCCTGCTTCAATCCACGCTCTATGATTATACACCATCAATAGCCCCGCTTCAATCCACGCCCTATGATTATACACCATCAATAGCCCTGCTTCAATCCACGCCCTATGATTATACACCTTCAATAGCCCGCTTCAATCCACGCACTATGATTATACACCATCAATAGCCCCGCTTCAATCCACGCCCTATGATTATACACCATCAATAGCCCTTCTTCAATCCACGCCCTAAGATTATACACCATCAATAGCCCTGCTTCAATCCACGCTCTATGATTATACACCATCAATAGCCCCGCTTCAATCCACGCCCTATGATTATACACAATCAATAGCCCTGCTTCAATCCACGCCCTATGATTATACACCATCAGTAGCCCTGCTTCAATCCACGCCCTATGATTATACACCATCAATAGCCCTGCTTCAATCCACGCCCTAAGATTATACACCATCAATATCCCTGCTTCAATCCACGCCCTGATTATACACCATCAATAGCCCCGCTTCAATCCACGCCCTGATTATACACCATCAATAGCCCTGCTTCAAATTCACGCCCTATGATTATACATCATCAATAGCCCCGCTTCAATCCACGCCCTATGATTATACACCATCAAAAACCCCACTTCAATCCACGCCCTATGATTACAGACCATCAATAGTCCCGCTTCAATCCACGCCCTATGATTATACACCATCAATAGCCCTGCTTCAATCCACGCCCTATGATTATACACCATCAAAAGCCCCGCTTCAATCCACGCCCTATGATTATACACCATCAATAGCCCTGCTTCAATCCACGCCCTAAGATTATACACCATCAATAGCCCTGCTTCAATCCACGCTCTATGATTATACACCATCAATAGCCCCGCTTCAATCCACGCCCTATGATTATACACAATCAATAGCCCTGCTTCAATCCACGCCCTATG
This sequence comes from Lissotriton helveticus, assembly GCF_964261635.1. Lineage (NCBI taxonomy): Eukaryota > Metazoa > Chordata > Amphibia > Caudata > Salamandridae > Lissotriton > Lissotriton helveticus. The sequence continues at coordinate 97,221,152 of NC_136064.1, read as the reverse complement.
ATTATACACCATCAATAGCCCTGCTTCAATCCACGCCCTATGATTATACACCATCAATAGCCCTGCTTCAATCCACGCCCTAAGATTATACACCATCAATAGCCCCGCTTCAATCCACGCCCTGATTATACACCATCAATAGCCCTGCTTCAATCCACGCCCTATGATTATTCACCATCAATACCCCTGCTTCAATCAACGCCCTATGATTATACGCCATCAATAGCCCTGCTTCAATCCACGCCCTATGATTATTCACCATCAATAGCCCTGCTTCAATCCACGCCCTATGATTATACGCCATCAATAGCCCTGCTTCAATCCACGCCCTATGATTATTCACCATCAATAGCCCTGCTTCAATCCACACCCTAAGATTATACACCATCAATAGCCCTGCTTCAAATTCACGCCCTATGATTATACATCATCAATAGCCCCGCTTCAATCCACGCCCTATGATTATACACCATCAAAAACCCCGCTTCAATCCACGCCCTATGATTACAGACCATCAATAGCCCCGCTTCAATCCACGCCCTATGATTATACACCATCAATAGCCCTGCTTCAATCCACGCCCTATGATTATACACCATCAAAAGCCCCGCTTCAATCCACGCCCTATGATTATACACCATCAATATCCCTGCTTCAATCCACGCCCTATGATTATACACCATCAAAAGCCCCGCTTCAATCCACGCCCTATGATTATTCACCATCAATAGCCCTGCTTCAATCCACGCCCTATGATTATTCACCATCAATAGCCCTGCTTCAATTCACGCCCTATGATTATACATCATCAATGGCCCTGCTTCAATCCACGCCCTATGATTATACACCATCAAAAGCCCGGCTTCAATCCACGCCCTATGATTACAGACCATCAATAGCCCTGCTTCAATCCACGCCCTATCATTATACACAACCAATAGCCCTGCTTCAATTCATGCCCTATGATTATACATCATCAATAGCCCTGCTTCAATCCACGCCCTATGATTATACAACATCAAAAGCCCCGCTTCAATCCACGCCCTATGATTACAGACCATCAATAGCCCTGCTTCAATCCACGCCCTATGATTATACACCATCAATAGCCCCACTTCAATCCACGCCCTATGATTATGCACCATCAGTAGCCCTGCTTCAATCCACGCCCTATGATTATACACCATCAATAGCCCTGCTTCAATCCACGCCCTATGATTATACACCATCAGTAGCCCTGCTTCAATCCACGCCCTATGATTATACACAATCAATAGCCCTGCTTCAATCTGAACCCTATGATTATACACCATCAATAGCCCTGCTTCAATCCACACCCTATGATTATACACCATTAATAGCCCTGATTCAATCCACACCCTATGATTATACGCTATCAATAGCCCTGCTTCAATCCACGCCCTATGATTATACCCCATCAATAGCTCTGCTTCAATCCACACCCTATGATTATACACCATCAATAGCCCCGCTTCTATCCACGCCCTATGATTATACGCCATCAATAGCCCTGCTTCAATCCACGCCCTATGATTATACACCATCAACGGCCCTGCTTCAATCCACGCCCTATGATTACACACCATCAATAGCCCCGCTTCTATCCATGCCCTATGATTATACGCCATCAATAGCCCTGCTTCAATCCACGCCGTATGATTATACACCATGAATAGCCCCGCTTCTATCCATACCCTATGATTACACACCATCAATAGCCCGGCTTCTATCCACGCCCTATCATTATACGCCATCAATAGCCCTGCTTCAATCCACGCCCTATGATTATACACCATCAACAGCCCTGCTTCAATCCACGCCTTATGATTATATACCATCAATAGCCCTGCTTCAATCCACGACCTATGATTATACACCATCAACAGCCCCGCTTCAATCCACGCCCTATGATTATACACCATCAATAGCCCTGCTTCAATCCACGCCCTATGATTATACGCCATCAATAGCCCTGCTTCAATCCACACCCTATGATTACACACCATTAATAGCTCCACTTCAATCCACGCCCTATGATTATACACCATCAATAGCCCTGCTTCAATCCACGCCCTAAGATTATACACCATCAATAGCCCTGCTTCAATCCACGCTCTATGATTATACACCATCAATAGCCCTGCTTCAATCCACGCCCTATGATTATACAGAATCAATAGCCCTGCTTCAATCCACGCCCTATGATTATATGCCATCAATAGCCCTGCTTCAATCTACGCCCTATGATTATACACCATCAATAGCCCTGCTTCAATCCACGCCCTATGATTATACACCATCAATAGCCATGCTTCAATCCACGCCCTATGATTAAATACCATCAATAGCCCTGCTTCAATCCACGCTCTATGATTATACACCATCCATAGCCCTGCTTCAATCCACGCCCTATGATTATACGCCATCAATAGCCCTGCTTCAATCCACGCCCAATGATTATACGCCATCAATAGCCCCGCTTCAATCCATGCCCTATGATTATACACCATCAATAGCCCTGCTTCAATCCACACCCTATGATTACACACCATCAATAGCCATCCTTCAATCCACGCCCTATGATTATACGCCATCAATAGCCCTGCTTCAATCCACGCCCTATGATTATACACCATCAATAGCCCTGCTTCAATCCACACCCTATGATTACACGCCATCAATAGCCCTGCTTGGCGTGGCTTGGATGCCGAGGGGAATGGCAGCGTGAGCCCGGAGCTCCGCACCCGATCCCCAATGACATCCTGGGTAAGGTACGAAATCCGGCGTGCCTAGACATCTCCGGATAGCACCAGGCGTCGGATGGTCGAAAGAAACCCAGGAGCCGTGCAGGACACCGATCCGTAGGCTCTAAACCTTGCCGCTGGGAATAGAGTTTGCCGAGGTGAGCTGGCCCCAAAATGGCAGACGGGGCTCGGCGCTAGCGCAGCTGAAGCTGAAGGAGGTCGGCAGCCTCCTCGGAGGCACCGGACA